>NC_072401.2:134017500-135267500 GCF_028858775.2 Pan troglodytes
ATATTTAAAGGAAAAAAAAGTAATAAATTGTTGAGCATACACCATGCCAGAATATTTGTTGAGTTTTTATGGCAACAAACATGGAGGACATTTGATATCAGTGATCACATGACAATCAGAAAGCAAAAAATTTCCAAAGAAATATCCACATCTACTTGAAGAGTAAGTAGATGTTTTAGCTATTTAAATGTTTCCAAAGATGATCATTAATCGATGCAGCTGCAGAAAGTGCATTTATATAGAACTCTTTGAACTTCAGTTTTCATTGATCAAATAGCTGTTACTCTAAATTACTTTTAAAAATTTTCAATTGCAAATTTCCTTATGCATGAAGGAAACGTGACACAAGCTTTTACAGTTTTAATTCAATTAACAGCAGAACTTACCAGTTAATTAAAGTTAATTTATATATAGTTAATTTTATATCAACAGATGCTTCAAACAGAAAGACACTGAGGTTCAACTCTTAAATTAGCATTTGAGTTTTTTACCTAATCTTTGGGAAAAAAGCAAAGCTTTTTGAAGTCCATTCAATTGAAAGTGAAAATAGAGATGCTTTTGGTAAACTTAGTTAAAAAGTAAAATACATAGGTTTTGCTTCACAGTATTTCCTGTTTTAGTAAAAACAAAAATACAAAGTTTCTGGAAGATAACACCATAATTTTAATAATGTTCATGTAAATTAAGAATTATGGAAGCAGAAATATATATATATTTACTTCTTCAGGAGCAATGGAAAATTATCAATAAATTACTTCATAGAACACCAATAATTTTACCTTTTATAGATTTTGAGTTAGAATTCAAGAAAATAATTCATTTTTTTCAAGCACAAAAGATGTCTTTATTGGCACATATATCCAAAGGACAAGATGCGCTGGTATGGAGATGACATTGAAGATGACTGCCTTTCCTTTTCTTCCTCTTTGATGAGTCATCCTCCTCCCTTAAAGCACAGGGCCTGGGGTCCCAGCCTCCAGACTCAGACCCCTACAACTTGGGACAGAGGAAAGGCCATGATTACAGCATTCTGGGAAAAGTCCTGAGCCGGGTTACATGTTCAACTCCTGAGCTAATTGCGGAGGCAGTAGTTAGAGTTCGGGCGGGCAGCGGACCTTAAAAACAGCACCCATAAATCCTCAGATAACAGCACCCCAACCTCCATCTGTCCCAGCAGAGTCAGCTAAGGAATGGTGGCTGGACCTTTCCTGCTCCAGGAGGCCAGAGCTGTGCTGGGGACCCCAACCTTGTAGGGTCATGTGGCTGACAAAGTGCAGCTATTAATACTTTTCTGCAAGGGTGGAGAGCCACTGCCGCAGGTGTTGAGGAACTAGTGTCATGTTTGTAGGCAGCTCCCAAGTCTGTCTTTGGCTATCCTGTGCTTCTCACCCAAAACATGGAGATGTTGAGATTTATATTCCAAAAAGCATAGGATATCATATGATGCCAAAATCACTCTTGTTAGTATTTACCCAAAAGAGGTGAAAATTATGACATCACAAAAACCTTCACACAAATGTTTACAGCAGCCCTATTCACAACTGACAAAATTTTAAATCAACCAAAATGTCCTTCAATAGGTGAATGGATACATAAACTGCAGTACATCCAAGCAATGGAATATTATTCAGCACTAAAAAGAAACGAGTTATCAAACCATAAAAGGACATGGAGGAAACTTAAATGCATATAATGAAATGAAAGACGTAAATCTGAAAAGGCTACATACTATGTATTTCCAACTAAATTACTTATTGAAGAAAGCAAAACTATGGAGATAACAAAAAGATTAGTGGTTGCTAGGGGTTGGGAGGTGTGAGGGATGAATAGGCATAGCACAGAAGATTTTTAGGGTGGTGAAATTATTCTGCTATAATATTCCCATGGGTAGATACCACAATGGTTAATGCATGCCATTATACACTTGTCAAGACCCATAGAATACACGGTACCAAAAGTGAACACCAATGTAAACCATGGACTTCGGGTAAGAATGGTGTAACAATGTAGGTTCGTCAGTTGTAATAAATGTTCCACTCTTGTGTGGGACATGGATAGTGGGGTGGTTGTACATAGTGGGGACAGGGGGTACATGAGAATTCTCTGTAACTTCCCGACAATTTTGCTGTGAACTTAAAACTGCTCTAATGATTAAGTTTATTAAAACAAACAAATAGAAAGTATGGGAGGATGTGAACAAATTAAGTGTACACAAATACTTACAATATTTAATTTTGAAATTTTAATTGCATTTTGAAATATACCAACTTATGTGACATCTTTTGATTGTATGCCAATTTTAATTGAAAAGTTGGTATTTTAATTTTTAAGAAATTACAGTTGTTTTGCACTTCTCGGTGTATGTCTTCAATAGATGCTTATGGTATAGTTTTAATGTAGTGTTTTTCTTCTTATTCTGTATTATTTTAATTAGAAATATTGGGGTATGTAGATGTAAGTAGGTACCTTATCTTTAGTTATGAAAAATATGTGTTTTCTAATAATTTCAAAAATTTTAACAATATTTAACAAATGACAGTCAAAATGCTTTCTGAAATACTTTTTGTGATTTTTTAAGAAGGAGCTGAGGATAAGATAAAAGTCAAGTTTAAATATGCAAACTTTTTTAGAGGCAATAAAATTATCATTGAAATAATTAAATATAATTAAAATCACCAGTCTATAGCAAACCAAAACATGAAATAATGTTATAAAATTTGTGGAAAAGAGGTACATAAACTGATACATTAAAAAGAGAATTTTACAGAATTCTCAAAATTAAGGTCTGGACAAAACAATACTCTTTCTGGGGATATAAGGAAAAAATGGAATATTATATTATAATGCTCTAATATAATACGTTATAGTTATGGTATTCTAGTTTAATATTATATTTTTATATTATTTCAGTACAGTAATAAAACAAGAAGAATATGCAACGTTTGTGAACTCCTTATTCATTATAAGTTGGAAACTTAGATTATTTATTTTAAATATTTTTTCTCTAATATATACATTCAATGTTACAATGTTATAAATATTCCTCTAAGCACTGCTTTTGCTGCATTGCACAAATATTGATGATTTATATTATCATTTTTACTTAGTTTAAAATATGTTTTAGTTTATTTTAAGACTCCTTCTTTGACCCATATGTTGTTTAGAAGTGTGTTAGTCAATTTCTAAATATTTTGGAATTTTTCAGCTATTTTTCTATTATCCATTCCTCTAATTTAATTTCTTTGTAGTATAAATCATGTTTGATATAATTCTTACTTTTTATATTGGTTAACATATGTTTTGTGGTCCATAATGTGGTGTATTTCAGTAAATGTTCTATGAGAGATTGAGAAAAATGTGTATTTTGCTGTTGTTGGATGACGTGGTCTACAAATGTCAATGAGATCCTGTTGATTAATGGTGCTCTTCAGCTCAACTATGTCCTTACTGATGATTTTCCCGATAGATAATCAGTTAATGATAGAGGTATATTAAAGATTTCAACGATAATTGCAGATTCATCTATTACTCTTTACAGTTCTGTTTTTCTCATGTATTTTGACGCTCTGTGGTCAGGGGCATACACATTAAGAATTGTATCTTCTTAGAGAATTGATTCACTTATTACGTAATATATCTCTTTATTCATTATAATTTTTCTCTCTCTGAAATCTGCTTTAAGTTTTATTTTAAGATGCAGTTTAATTTTGTCTACCCTAGTAGTACCTTCAGCAATAGGCTTTTTTACTCCTAAATTTATGATCCAGTAAGCTAGTTTTCCCTTTATTAGCCTGTCTCGTCAACATGGAGGGAAGTGGTTAGCCCTCTGACCTAAACTCTCTAATGCATCTAAGATGAGTTGTTGATTTTCAGTTTGCTCACTGTTTTAATTATTGTGAGGATGAGAGTGATGACGTCCAAGCTCCTTACATGCCACACCAGAAAATGAACATAATATTTTAAATAGATATAATTGGCTATACTTCTAAGGCCCAAATAAGAACGCTTCAAATGATTATGATCTTGTTGGAAAATTATCACGGGTTAGAAAAAAATATATCTTTTTATCAAATCACTTATCAGATTTTTTTTTTTTTTGAGACATTGTCTCGCTCTGTCACCAGACTGAAGTGCAGTGGCGCAAACTCGGCTCACCGCAATCTCCACCTCCCAGGTTCAAGCAATTCTCCTGCCTCAGCCTCCTGAGTAGCTGGGACTACAGGCACGTGCCAACACTCCCATCTAATTTTTGTATTTTTAGTAGAGACAGGGTTTCACCATGTTGGCCAGGATGGTCTCCATCTCTTGACCTCATGATCCATCTGCCTCAGCCTCCCAAAGTGCTGGGATTACAGACGTAAGCCACCATGCCTGACCCACTTATTAAATCTTTAGTAAAAGAAGCAGAGTTACTTTTATATAAAATAGAAATAATACATTCAATATTTTAATAATATTTTATAATAAAAATATATTTGCATATAATATTTTAATACCAAGATTTCTGCAATCATTATGTTAATATCCAGAGAAACAATTTATCAAGGCTTAAGATTTTTGGTGGTATCTTCTTCATTTAGACAATTGTGTTAAAGTGTTTTCTTTAAATTTGTTTTGTTCCATATCAAAGAATATCAAATCCACACATTTTATTTTCAGCAAAAGAATACAAAGTTTAAATGAGAATTATGTAATAGGCATACGCAAGTAGAAAAATATAAGGGATGTTTACACCCTGAAAATTCCAATGTAAAATGTAGATGTTAACTTTAAAATATTTGAAAATTATTTCAACAGTTTACATATATTCTAAAGAATTTTCAATCACTATGTTACTGAGAGAAATAACATTTTATCTAGATTAAAATACTTTTAAAACAATTTAAATTATTAATGAAAATCTTAAGTCATTTTGGATGGCATTTTATTCTTTCCAATAAATGATACAAATTTCTTTTCTATGTGTCTCCAATTTCTAACTGCCAGATCAATAAATATTTGCAACACTTTTTTTCAAGGTTTTACCATGTTCTTCTATATGTTTAAACCTGAAAACATTTGACACTTTAAAAAATCTACTCTATTAACTATTTGAGATAAAATTTATAAATAAAAGTGTACGCTATGTAATACTTTTCATGTCATGATAAAAAGTTAAATATCTTCCTCTCCAAATCTGATACTCAAAGTTAACCTTTTAGCTGGTCTTATTTTTCAAAGTGGTTGGTGCTACTGTAGTAGTTATTTACTTGTAATAAATACAATGAAGTAATCTTTTTCTACATTTTAATTTGAAAATTTGAAACCATAGTTTTATGTAGTTATTCATTTCCTCCAAATTTGCTATAGTGCAAAGTTTAGATATGAAAGGTGGCCGTATTAAGATTTTATTTTATTGGGACATAATATAATTGAGAAAAGTGGCAGAGAATAATCATTAATGAAACATCAGACTTAAGAGTACTGATTACAGAAACATATAAGCTTTTAAAATGCATATGTAAATACCAAATTTAAAGTCAATTTAATCTGATGACATAGTAAAAAATTAAATTATAATGTCACAGGAATTGTTGCGGAAATGACTAATTAGATTTGCATATAAAATCTTATGAATAAGTTAACTTCGAAAGAAACGTAATTTGGAAGTGTTTTTCTGAAAAGATAAAAAAGGAGAGAAAAAAAGATGCTCAAAGTAGTAGATTTAGCAATTATTAGTTAGAGGATAATTTTTTCTTCCTTAGCTTATTGTTCAAAAATATCATATGCGCTAAAACAATCAATAAGGAATGACTATATTATCCCATGATTTGTTCTTAAAAAATGGGGAACTCATTACCAAACAATGAACTTATTTAATAGAGTAGAATAACTCAGGAATAGAGATGTTGAATTGAAACTGATAGTAGTGGTCACTGTATCCATTGATTAATTATGCAATAATATGTTTATTCTTGCAATAGAGTATCAAGACATACCTAAGGAATATTATAGGAACAAACATTTCTTACAACTGGGATACATTCTTCTGAAGATTAGTTATTCCTTTTGTTTGATCTATTTTTTTCCTATTACATGAAACAATTATAATAATATTATTACATTAAAAGTATGCTTTTAAAAAGATGCATAGTTTTATCCAGCTTTGTTCTAGGTAATTTCTTTCTACCTACCACTTACCTACCTTTCTACCTCTGCAAATGTGTTAAATAAAAGTATGATTACAGAATGATGGGATTTGATATAATTTTTAAAATTTTTGATCATTTTTAGTATCATGTGTTTCTTGGATTTTTAAATATGAACATATAAAAACATTACAATCATATGCAAAAAATGAATACTTATATATACTACATCTTGTAGGCTATTTCCTCCAAATTCAATTTGCAAGAGTTGTCTCTCACAATTTATTTAAGATTTTGTCACTTTTTCCCAAGGATGTGTAGGCACTCAATCTGGCTTCCAATTCTTATATTTTTTCATGCTCTTCTTTTTCTGACCAAAACACATATTAGTCATTGTGATAGGTGGGTCTCAAAGGCAATTCTGCTCTCTGGGATCTCAACTAACAAAAATAATGAAATTGAGAAATCAGACTCTGACAAATTAGAGGTCTTATCCAAGACAAAGCTTTATAATAATTTCAAAGACAAACAGTTAAGAGGCATGTACAAAGGTAGGCAAGATTTGGGAAACAAATGCTGGCTCCAGAGTTTTTCTTATCTGAATCAGTCATGTGCTTTCCGGTCTGAAGACAAAAAGGTCTGTAAGTGAGGTATGCAAATTGATGCTTCATACAAAGGGTACAATTTATTTAATTAAATAGCTTCATTGTATAAACCAATATGTTAGGCAGAATTATATGCCTCTCCCTCAATGATGTTTCTGTCTTAATCCCCAGAACCTATGAACATAGATTCCTTACACAGGAAAAGAGGCTTTTCAGATGTGATTAAGGTTAAGAACCTCGAGAAGGGGAGATGATCCTGATTTACCATTGTGGACCAAATATAATTTATGTGGCAAAAGAGTGGGTCAGAGAGGTGCAAAACAAGAAAGACTGTATTCAATTGCTGGCTTTACAAATGAAAGAAGGGAGACACCAGCCCAGAAATGAAGCAGGTTTTAGAAGCTAAAAACAACCTTAATTTTACAACCCACTGTAAGATGAGACCTCAGTTCTATACCTGCAAAAACTAACTTCTGCAAGGAAACTAACAAGCAGGAAACAGATACTGTGCTAGAGCCTCAAAAAGTAATACAGCCTGATAACACCTTGATTTTATTCTAGTGAGACCCATTCCAGACTTGTAAAGTAATAAATTTGTGTTATTTTAAGCAACTGAGTTTATGGTAATTTGTTACCATAATAATAGGAAACAAATACACATGGCATTTCTGGAGACTTTCATCTCATAAATCCAATTTTTGGGCTTATTTTCAATAAACAATCCTTGGCCAAGAGCATCCTTACAAGAAGATACCATAAATATGGACCATGCTTCTAACAAATATTAGTCTCCTTGTTAGCATGCATTGATCATCATATTTACGAGGAAATTAGACAAGATCACCTGCCCTTACCCAGAAGTGTTTCATAACTTTTCTTCCAAGCTCGCAAACTGATTGGAAGTGAGTTGATCTTAGGGCAGTGGCTTTCATTCTTTCTTTTTCAGTATTGTTAGTTTTCAAAAACTCCCTACTTGTTTATTGCAAGCATATAGGATGATAATTTGATATTTACATTGACCTTATTCCCTGCAAGTTGGTTAAAGTCCTTCATTAGTTTTAACATTACATAAGTAGATTTATTTGCATTTTTGTATGTATAAAATTAGATCTCTGAATAAAGACCATTTCATGTATTCTTTTCTAATTTTTATGCTTCTATTTGATTTTTCATAATTTTATTGCAGTGGCTGGGATTCTTAATACAATGCTTAATAGAAATGCTACAAGTGAACACCCCTGTATTCTCCCTGATGTTTGTTAGAAGGCATACAATATTTAACTGTAAAGTTCAACGTTATCTACTGGTGTCTTTAATGTAATTTAGAAATTCATTTTATTCCCTCGTATTTGTGAGCTTTTTATTTTATCATGACTATATGCTGATGTTTTTCATGTTTGTTTTCTTTTTTTTGCCTGAATTGGGATGTGCTGTGATTTTCTTTAACTTATTTATTTTTTCTGTTGGCTGTATTAACTTCCTATGACTTCTGTATCAAACTATCACAAATTTAGTGGCTCAAACCAACAAAACTTTATTTTGTCACAGTTCTGGGGGCCATAAGTATGAAATCAGTATCAGTAGACCAAATTCAAAGTGTTCTCTGGGCTCTACTCCTCTAGATGTTCTAAGCAAGAATAAGTTCACTGCCTCTTCCAGCTTTGATAACTATGAGCGTTCCTGCCATGTAGTGGCATCACTGCAATCACTGTCTCTGTGGTCACAGTGCCTTCTCTTCAGTCTGTGTTTAAGTCTCCCTTTGTCTTCCTCTTATAGAGGTACCTGAGATTGCGTGTAGAACCCACCTTAAAAATTCAGGATAATCTCCCTATCTCAAGATGCTTAACTAAATCACATCAGCAAAAAACCTGTTTTCATGTAACATAACAGTCACAGGTTCCAAACATTAAGCAGTAGATACCTTGGGTGGAAGGGTGGACATTTTTCTGCCTACTCTATTGGCCTAAGTCCTTAGAGAAGCAGACCAAGATAGGATTAAATGTGCAAGAATTGTTTTAGGGAAAATGTCTTTAGAGAAAATGGGGGAAGGAAGGGAGCCACCTGTTTACTTCATTAGTCGATGCCTCTACCATTTGATTTGTTCTTAAAAAGTTGAGAACTTATAACCAAATAATGAATTAATACACTTGAAATTAATTCATTATTTAGTCATGAGTTCTCAATTTTTCAAGCGTAATACAAAAATCTTCACACTTCATACATCCTTCCATATGTCCATTCCCATGACTCTATTCCTGAATTCCTTGTCTCTAATCATCCAGTTTTGTTTTGTTTTGTTTCCAAGTCCATGAACACACAGCCAAGTCTTGTGTAATGCCCAGGCATCTAAATGTATGATTACCTCGGGTCACTTCTTACTCACCAAGTAGATAACCAGGCTCACTTATTGCAGTTCTGCCCATTGGGGAGATCTGTCTTTTCTGTTGTCATTACAGGGCAATATCCTCACTAGCATCTATATAGATGTCCCTCTTCCATGTTTCAGGTTCTCAAGTGTTTCCAACTAGGGCCTGACTTATCTTGTCTGAGCAATTCACCACTTATGGAGCTCTGTAACACTAACAATTAGCTTGTCAGCTCACTGATGTTCAGCTGTAACTGCCTTCTACTTCAAGAGACGAAAGGTTTTTTGTAAGTTATCACAGAGGCCTTTCGAGTTTCCCCTTGATAACAGTCGTTGACTTTTCATAAATCTGTATATCAGTAACAACTTGAAAATAACCAGCCAACTCTACTGGCATTGTAGCCATTGTACCCACCATACTTTCCAAATACTTGTATCATCATGTTTTTCTCAACACCAGAGCATTTTCCCTGCTTGTGGTTGGTAAAGTTCTTACCAAGTGAACTATCACCTGTGTGAAGATGGCCATAACATTCTGCCCCACCTACCCACCAGGATGATGTCCTCTGCCCTCGTCAGCTAGTGAATCAGCCTATACCAAACCTTCATCTTGCCACTTCTTTTCTCAGACCACTTCTAGTACCACTTGTTTTGGTTGGCATCTTTCAATAAGCAAATGCTAAGGTGGAATACATGTAGAAAAAATTACTTTATGGCCAGGCATGGTGGCTCACACCTGTAATCCTAGCACTTTGGGAGGCCAAAGCAAGTGGATCACCTGAGGTCAGTAGTTCAAGACCAGCCTGGCCAATATGGTGAAACCCCATCTCTACTGAAAATACAAAAATTTTCCGGGCATGGTGGTGCACACCTGTAATCCCAGCTACTCGGGAGGCTGAGGCAGGGGAATCACTTGAACTCGGGAGGAGGAGGTTTCAGTGAGTCGAGATCATGTCATTGTACTCCAGCCTGGGTGACAAGGGTGAAACTCTGTCTCAAAAAAAATAAGAAAAAATATAAAGAGGTAGCCAGGGGAGTCTAGGAGGGCCATCAAATTATGTTACAGATTCAACTCTGAGTGAAGAAAAGTGGGAGGGATGAAAGGAAGATACTTTGGGCAGAACATTCTTACATTATAATGCAGCTATAAGAACAGTTCCACAAGGCCATAGGGTAGTCCATAACATTCAGACCATGTCCTACGAGAACTCCATTCCCCAAGAAGGGGCTTCCATGAATAGCCCTGCTGCATGGAGAGAGCAGCTTGTGGAAAGCATGGCCCTGATGCAAGTGCAGCAATCAATATAAAAGCACTGCACTTGGAGTCTTTGATCAGTTATACATTCTGTAGTTGGAGATCGGAGAGATGCATTCTTTTAGCCACCACATTTGTTTTAAATGCTGAATTATATTGATTAATTTTCAAAAATAAAACTAACCCTGTGTTCTTGGAATAAATGTGCATTACCATGATGTATTTGTTTTCATCTGGATTGCTTTGCTAATGCTCTGTTTCCTTCTAATCATGGAGCACATTTGTGTAAAATTGTTCCTGAATTATCCTTATTAAGTGTTGGTATCAGGGTTTTGCTCATGTCACAGAATGTGTTTGGAAATATTCCTACTTCTTTTATTTTATGTAAGGGTTGGTGTGACATAGTATTATTTCCTCTTTCAAATGTTTGATAGAATCCAACTGTGAAGTCGTATGGGTCAGAAATTTCTTTCTTCTTTTTTGCACGGGGTAAAAAGTTTCAATAATAAATTCAATTTTTAACAGATATAAAAGTATTCTAATATTTTATTCCTTTTTGACTAATTTAGAAAGTTTCACCTTTGAAGTCAATGGTCCATTTTTTCCTACATTATGGAATCTATGTTTCCTTTTCATTATTGAGTATTTGCAATTGTTTTCTTGATCAATATTGCTATTCATATCAATTTTAGGAATCTTTTTTAGAAAATGACCTTTGACTCTGTTGGTTTTCTCTATTCTTTGACTTCTATTTTATTATTATTATTATTGTTATTATTTCACTAACAGATTTAATTTTCTCTTCTTCTATAGCTTCCTAATGGAGCAATTTGAGTTACTAAGTTTTAAAGCTCTACTTTTTAAAAATTAGAAGCAGGTAAAGCTAGAAATTTTCCTCTTAGCACTGCTTTAGCTGACTCCCACAAATTTTGATATGTTGTCATTTTATAACTAGTTTCCAATATATTATAACTTGTATTTTAATTCCTCCTTTCAAATTTTTAATATGAGTTCAAAGGTTTTAATTTATCTTGACATAAATTGTTTAGGAATATGTTGATTATTTTGTGTATATTTGGAAATTTCCTAGATACCTTTGTGTTATTCCTTTCTAATTTAATTCCATTTTGATGAATAATATATTTAATATAATATTAACTTTCTTAAATTTATTGAGACTCTTTCTTATTACTCACAACTCTATTCTGAGAAAAGAAACATGTACCTTTTAAATGAATGTTTATTCTTGCTTTCATTGAGCATGTGTGATATTCTATATATGCCAATTAGGTCACGTTAGTCAAAAGCATTTACATATACAGTCATGCATTGCTTAATGATGGGAATATGTTCTGAGAAGTGGAATATTAGGTAATTTTTTTTGTTGTGTAAACATCATAGAGTGTACTGACAGAAATCAAGATGATACAGCCTACTACAAACTTAGGCTATATAGTATGGCCTGTTGCTCTAGGCCACAAACTTGTACAGCACGTTACTGTACTGGATACTGTAGGCAATTTTAACACAATGGTAAGAATTTCTGTATCTAAGCATATCTAAACATAGAAAAGGTACAGTAAAAACACAGCATAAAATATTTAAAAAATTGTACACTTGTATAGGGCACTTACCATGAATGGAGCTTGCAAAATTGGAAGTAGCTCTGGGTGAGTGAGTGAGTGAGTGAGTGGTGAGTGCATGTGAAGACCTAGGACATTACTCCACACTACTGTAGACTTTATAAACACTGTATACTTAGGCTGCACCAAATTTATAACAAAATATTGTTCTTTCTTAATAACAAATTAATCTTATATTGTAACTTTTTTACTTCATAGACTTTTTAAATTTGGCCTTTTTATAATAACACAGCTTAAAACACATATTGTACATCTATACAAAAATGTATTATTTTATTATATCTTTATTCTATAAACCCTTTTCTATTTTAAAATTTTTTATTTTTTTCTTTATTTGTTAAATGTTATTTTATTAAAAATGAAGACACACACACACATTAGCCTAGGCCTATACAGAGTCAGATCATCAATATGACTGTCTTCTATCTCTACATCTTGTCCCACTAGAAGATGGTCAGGAACAATAACATACTAGAAGCTAACTTGTACAACAATGTCTTCTTCTGGAATACCTCCTGAAGGACTTGCTTGAGGCTGTCTTTCAATTAACTGTGTAGAAAGAATATACTCTAAAATAATAATAAACTATGACATAGAAAACAAATGCTAGTGCACTATTACTTGAAAACAAATAAATAGTATATTAAAGATATGATAATAGGCAGTGGGATATGTGTATGTGTGTGTGTATATCTACATCTATATACCTATATCTAATCTATATATTTCCCCTAAGGTCTAAAGGTAAAGTAGAGTCCACTGGGGAGACAAATGTAAAGAACATAATGTGGTCAATGGAAACTTCATTCAGGTTCAATAAAAAATTAGAAAAGTGTAATTCTTATTGCCTATAGACACATTTACTTCTTTAATTCTCAATATCTACAAATATTTGTGAACACAGTCTTATTCTAAATAGAGAAGGTTATGAAATAAAAGCTTACATTGGAGACATTTTCCAAACACACTTTTCAAACTGATAGTACAAACTAGCTCAAAAATATAAAACTGGAAAATAATTCTATTTCATTCTTAATATCAAAAGTCCTTTCTCACTTAAATGTAGCTTACTGAAGCACTTTTCCTTGCATGTACCCATGCACTCTCTCATTATGTTAAGCTTATTCCATTAAAAATATTTCAAATAAAATCAGTGATTGCTCTTTGTGAAATGTATGGGAATTAAGACATGATTTTCTAATTTTTATTATTGATAAATATTTTAACAATATTTAATTCCGAAGATATAAAATATGTTTTAAAATTTTAATTATATTTCACTGAAAATACATTTTACCTTCATTTTTCATCAATTATTCAACCTGTATGTTTTTCTACATATCTAAGCTATCACTTTCTAATACTCTTTGTATCTTACTTAACTAAACAGACTATTACAGGTAAATTTTTAATGCTATTTCCAATCAATAGAATTGCAATGTTAATATCAAACAACTCCATTTAAAAAAATACACACACCTTTAAAACACTGTGCTCAAATATTAAATTACATTTCAACAAAAGCTTTCTGTTTCAGCTGCTTATGTTCTAGGAGACTTAACTGAAAATATAGAGGTGATAACTAATGTTGAGGGAAATTAGAAAACAACATTATTGTACAATATGTTATAATGTTAAATTAGTAAAAATGATGTTTCTACAGAACTGGGTTTATTAAAAAACTAATAAATATTTGTATATAAGTTTTGTTCATGTAAATTAGTACTCAAATTCACTTACTACCACAATTAACTATAATATTAATGTTAATAATTACTTCTTAGTATAAATAATACACCTAAAAAACACTGGTGAAAATATTTTAAATATTATCAAGGTTTTGCATAATTACATAAAGAGAAATGTGCCATTTTTCACACATCATTACTCCTTGAAATACAACCATATACATTTCTGGATATTTTGTTACTTTTAAATTGACAAAATTGAAGATGTTGGAAGAAAGAAAATTGCAGGCAGAAAATGGTAAACTTCTATAAACTTCTCTAAATCATGCTGTACAGATTAGATAACATATGTAGCCTCGTGAGAATTGTTCAAGTCTATTATATTCTGATTATTATAGTCAAATCATCTTATGATTCATTACAGTACAAGGAGACAGTATTTCAGCAGCTATCAGTATTTCTTTTTCCAGTAAATGAAGTTCCAAACTTGCATCATCCTACATTGGCTATTTAGGCCTCTTCCCTGGGAATGCGGCTATAACAGGCTCTTTGAACCCGGGAGGACCCTATTGAGTAACTTCCCTTCACCTACCATTGATTTATATTAAAAATTTTAAATCCTGTTACCTGTTTCTAAACTCTAAAGCCAACAAAACTGAAGAATAGCAATTTGTCTAAAAGAGTGTATGAAATTTAAAAAATTAAATAAAGAACATTAAAAGAAAAAGTAACTTGTCATATAAAATCATATTGTAACTCTAAAATTCAAGAGAGTGTAGTATTTGTATAGGTAGGCACATCACACGAGGAAAAGAAAACGAGGAAGGCTAAAATAGAGTCAAGAATATATAAAAACCTCAATTATGAGAAGAGAGTGAACACCAGTGGGGAAAAAGGATGTTGCATATGTAATGAATACTGCTAATGTCTCTAAATTTCCTGATTTCTAGACATGCTGCACAGATATGATATTGGGTAGGAGCGAATGAACGTAGAAGAACCCTGCTATAGTAGAGTGGACTCACCAGCATCTCTTCATGAGCCCCATCTCCATGGCTTTCACTTTTTATGAGTGACTGTGAGAGTGGCCTGATATCAAAAAGACTGCTTGAGCACTAGGCAATCTGAGCTTAGGTGTTCATAGTTTACCAAATCAATTGTTAAAACCAGTTGCTAAAGTAACTGTGTCTGTAGACAGTTATAGCCAGTGGTGGAAGCCTGCACACTGGTGCTAAGCGAAGCACAGAATCTCCCGCTGAGCTGCAGTCAAGGCCCTCCTGTTCCAAACAGCTCGTTAACAGGTAATCCAAGATATGTTATCGTAGAACCATTCTTCTAAATAATGTTTATTATATTTAGAAACACAGAGGGGGAAAGGGCAAAAGCTGGGGAAAAAAACCTTGCATTGTCTGTAATTTACTTAAGTTTTAATATCTGAAATACATAAAAATTAAATAGAAAAAGGCAAATAATCTAGTAGAAATAGATTAAAAGATTAGAAGACAAATAACCTAATTCTTATTAGCAATCTTAGCGAAAAATTGAAATGATTACATCAACAGCAACTAAAAATGTGAAAACAAGTGTTGGCTAGGATGTGAAACAAAGGAACTGCTAACAGGTACTTAAATCTGTTCAACTACCTTGAGAAACTGAAGATATACATATCCTATGACTCCGACATTTTGTACACATGCAGTGAGGGAAAGAAACAAGTATACACATAGACACTTTGTATAATGCAAGCAAGTAAAAACATTGCAAATATCTATCAACTATAAAATAGATAAATATTCAGGCAGTGTTCTACATTAATGTAAGGAAATCAACGGCAGTGTCCATATGCTGCTATGGACAAAACTTAGGAACTCAATATTGGGAAAAAATAAGTTATAAATGATTCTTTACAGCAAAATCAATAGACAAAATGTGAAACTAAGCAAAATATTGCTTAGGGATAGAAATTTGTGGAAAACTAAAAGTAAATTTACAGGAATAATAACCACAACAATTTTGAAAATGGTTATCTCTGGAGTATAGAGGACAGAAGAATTTGACTAGAAAATGACACAGAAAACCTCAGTTTTTTAAAAGATTATAATTCACTTTACAATTTTATAAAGTGAAGTTCGTTTATAATATTTTCAGAAATAATAAATATATGTTGATGTTTTCATTGTAATTTTGTTTTATTTAATACAATTAGAACACTTTCAGCAAGATTGTACCTAGCTATAGATATATAAAAAATAAATTTTATTCTGTTATAAGTCTAAAATATTATATCACTGTTTAAATGTGATAATAAAAATGTAAAAAATGATACTGCATCAAAATTTGAAAACAAAAGTAGATAAATGACGTGTTTACAATTTTGTTTTGAAGCGTTCACCACCACACTGCAAATTGGAAAGAAAAAGTAAAGTTAACTTACTAAACTTAGTAATTTTGTCTACATTTTATAGACATTTTCAAATAAAATAGTTTATAAACTTCCCAAATATTCATCTTTTTCATTAAGTCACTTTAGACAGACTATAAATGAAAAAATGTTAATAAAAAAATGCCATTGAATATCTGCCACCTGGTGGAAGTCAAATGGAACTATAAGAACAATTCTTTGTTAATTTTTCTTTCTGGTTATGTTTCTATATCTCCTTAAATAGAATGTTCTGCTTAAAGCAAAAGTGGGAATGAAAAGAGCGGGTGTTTTTTTTTGGTAGCCTCACAGACACTTAAAAATCATTTTGCAGAAATTATATAATCTCCCAAGTGAGGAATGTGGATAATATAGTATAATTTTTTAAATGTATAATCAATACTGTGCTATGAAAATAGTATAAAGTTGTACAGTGTATTATATGAGAAAAATGGCTATACTCTGTTATAATTGATGCCAAAAATAAATATGTTTTCATTATTATTATTATTACTAACAGACTATAATAGTCATAAGTGTAAGACAAATGTAAATACCAAATAATTACATTTGGATACATTTCAGCCCTCACTTCAGTTCTCAAATACAGAAAAGGAAAGAAACATTTCTAAATAGAGTATTATATATACAATAGTATCTCACATATTGTGATATTTGTCTTAGCCTTCATCTTTTGAGTCATCAGTTTTATTTGTACTGATAAAAGAACTTCCAGCCTGCTGATTTAGCTATGTTATTTCTTAATTTTTACTTAAACAGAACTTTATTTGCGTAGTTTTGGTCATTTATATTATGATTCTTTATATTGTTCAAA
This sequence comes from Pan troglodytes, assembly GCF_028858775.2. Lineage (NCBI taxonomy): Eukaryota > Metazoa > Chordata > Mammalia > Primates > Hominidae > Pan > Pan troglodytes. Next base: position 134,034,439 of record NC_072401.2, read on the forward strand.
GTGAACAGTCATGTAAACATTTTTAAACGCACATACACACACACACACATATATATCCATATGCATATATTTGACTTGTTGCAATATAGATAGCAAGAAAGGCCATCTATTTCTCTCAGTATTATTAGTTTTAAGGAGGAAATGAGCTAAAGTTACAAGAGTTTCCTTTTTTTTATAAAACTAACTATATAAACTAGTATATAACCTAAAAAGAAATGTTCTATGGATTTTTTAACCCCAAATTAAAATTTCCTGCTTGCAAAATATATTGATTTGGGTGTCTTAAATTAATGCCTTGTTTCTACATAGACTCATTAATCTAAAGTAAAATTATAGTTCACTTAAAGATTCATAGTTTTCCTATATTAAGATAATTGACATGTATAATCTGAAGTGAAAAAAATGGGGAAATAATATTTTATTGCAAAAACATATAGGAAAAGTGATACAGACATATATTCCAGAATACCAAAGCAGTCCAACCTCTGTCTCAGCTAACTCCTCCCTTTATGCAAATTGCTGAGCAATTGGTTTGATTTGTAAAAGCAATGGCAACAAAAGCCAAAATTGACAAATGGGATCTAATTAAACTAAAGAGCTTCTGCACAGCAAAAGAAACTATCATCAGAGTGAACAGGCAGCCTACAGAATGGGAGAAAATTTTTGCAATCTGTCCATCTGACAAAGGGCTAACATCCAGAATATACAAAGAACTTAAACAAATTTACAAGAAACAAACAACTCCATCAAAAAATGTGTGAAGGATATGAACAGACACTTCTCAAAAGAAGACATTTATGCAGCCACCAAAGATATGTAAAAAAGCTCATCGTCACTGGTCATTAGAGAAATGCAAATCAAAACCACAATGAGACACCATCTCATGCCTGTTAGAATGGCAATCATTAAAAAATCTGGAAACAACAGATGCTGGAGAGGATGTGGAGAAATAGGAACACTTTTACACTGTTGATGGGAGTGTAAATTAGTTCAACCATTGTGGAAGACAGTGTGGCGATTCCTCAAGGATCTAGAACTAGGAATACCATTTGACCCAGCAATCCAATTACTGGGTATATACCCAAAGGATTATAAATCATTCTACTATAAAGACACATGCACACCTATGTTTATTGCTACACTGTTCACAATAGCAAAGACTTGGAACCAACACAAATGTCCATCAATGATAGACTGGATAAAGAAAATGTGTCACATATACACCATGGAATACTATGCAGCCATAAAAAAGGATCAGTTCATGTTCTTTGCAGGGGCATGGATGAAGCTGGAAACCATCATTCTCAGCAAACTAACACAAGAACAGAAAACCAAACACTGCATGTTCCCACTCATAAGTGGGAGTTGAACAATGAGAACACATGGACACAGGGAGGAGAACATCACACACTGGGGCCTGTTGGGGGGTGGGGGGTAGGGAAGGGATAGCATTAGGAGAAATACCTAATGTAGACGACAGGTTGATGGGGGCAGCAAACCACCATGGCATGTGTATACCTATGTAACACACCTGCATGTTCTGCACATGTACCCCAGAACTTAAAGTATAACAATAATAATAAACAAGGCTGATTAATGATTTGTCTCTTTCTCCCTATTGTATAATTCAGTTCCTCAACAGTCTACCATTTCTAAAGAACATTAACTTTATGACATACACTGTTCACATGCAAAGAGTAGATTTCTATTAGTGTATTAGTCTGTTCTCATGCTGCTATAAAGATACTACCTGAGACTGGGTAACTTAAAGAAAATAGGTTTGGTCCACAGTTAGGCATGACTGAGGAAGTCTCAGGAAACTTACCATCATGGTGGAAAGTGAAGAGAAAGCAAGGCACACCTTACATGGTGGCGGGAGGGAGAGAGCAAGGAAGTACCACACTGTAAAACCATCAGCTCTCATAAGAACTCACTCATTATCATGAGAAGATCATGGGGGGACCACCCCCATGATCCAATCACCTCACATAAGGTCCCTCCCTCAACACATGGGGATTGAAATTCAAGATGAGATTTGGGTGAGGACATAGTGCTAAACCGTATCATTCCACCCCTGACCCCTACCAAATCTCATGTCCTTCTCACATTTCAAAGCTAATCATCCCTTCCCAACAGTTCCCAAAGTTTTAACTCATTCCAGCATTAACTCAAAAGTCCATAATCCAAAGTTTCATCTGAGACAAAGTCCCTTCCACCTATGAACCTGTAAATCAAAAGCAAGTTAGTTACTTCCAAGAAAAAATGGCAGTACAGGAATTAGGTAAATGTTTCCATTCCAAATGGGAGAAATTGGCCAAAACAAAGGGGTCATAGACCCCATGTAAGTCTAAAACCTGGCTAGGTAGTCACTAAATCTTAAAGCTCCAAAATGATGTCTTCTTTGACGCCATGTCTCACATCCAGGATGTGCTGATGCAAAGGGTGGACTCCTATGGCCTTGGGGAGCTCTTCACCTGTGGCTTTGCAGGGTACAGCCCTAGCTGCTGCTTTCACAGGCTGGCATTGAGTGCCTGTGGCTTTTCCAGGCACCCAATGCAAGCTGTCTGTGGATCTCACTTTCTGGGGTCTGGAGAATGGTAGCCCTCTTCTCACAGCTCCACTAGGCAGTACCCCTGTGAGTACTCTGTATGGGGGCTTTAACCCCATATTTCCCTTCCCCAGTGCCCTAGCAGAGATTCTGCCCCTGCAGCAAACTTCTGCCTGGACATCCAGGTGTTTTCATAGGCAGAGGTTTCTAAAACTTAACTCTTATATTCTGTGCACCTGCAGGCCAAATACAATGTGGAAGCCACCAAGGCTTGTGGCTTGCACCCTCTGAAGCAATGGCTTGAGCTGCACTTTAGCCACTTTTAGCCATGGAGTGGCTGGGATGCAGGGCACCAAGTCTCAAGGCTGCACACACCAGCAGGGCCCTAGGCCACACCCACAATACCATTTTATCTTCCTAGGCCTCTGGGCCTGTGATGGGAGGGCCTACCTTGAAGATCTCTGGCATGCCCTTGTGACTTTGTCCATTGTCTTGGGGATTAACACTTGGCCTCTCTTTACTTATGCAAATTTCTGAAGTCAGCTTGAATTACTCCTCAGAAAGTGGGTTTTTCTTTTCTACCACATGGTCAGGCTGCAAAATTTCCAAACTTTTATGCTCTGCTTCCCTTTTAAACACAATTTCCAATTTCGAACCTTCTGTTTGTAAGTGCATATAACTATAAGCTTTCAGGAAAAAAACAGCTCATATCATGAATGCTTTGCTGCTTAGAAGTTTCTTCTGCCAGATCCCCTAAATCATCTCTCTCAAGTTCAAATTTCCACAGATATCTAAGGCAGGGGTAAAATTCTGTCAGTCTCTTTACTAAAGTATAGCAAGAGTGACCTTTGCTCCAGTTCCCAATGAGTTCCTCATCTCCACCAGAGGCCACCTCATTCTGGAATTCAGTTTCCATATCACTATCAGAATTTTGGTTAAAACCATTCAACACATCTCTAGGAAGTTCCAGACTTTCCCACATCTTCCTGTCTTCTAAGTCCTTCAAACTGTTCCGACCTTTTCCCATTACCCAGCTCCAAATTTGCTTCTACATTTTCAGGATATCTTTGTATTATTGACCCACCCCCGGTACCAATTCTCTGTTATTGTCCATTTTCACACTGCTATAAAGATACTACCTGAGATTAGGCAATTTATAAAGAGAGGTTTAATTTACTCACAGTTCTGCATGGCTGGGGAAGCCTCAGCAAACTTAAAATCATGGTGGAAAGTGAAGGGAAAGCAAGGCACATCTGACATGATGGCAGAAGAAAGAGAGTGAGGAAGTGCCACTTTGAACTGTTACATCTCAAGAGAACTCATTCACTATCATGAGAACAGCATGGGGGAATCTACTCCATGATCCAATAACCTCCAATCAGGTCCCTCTCTCGACATGTGGGGATTATAATTTGAGATGAGATTTGGGTAAGGACACAGAGTCAAACCATATTATTTAGTCATTTGAGCAATGCCCATGAAAATAACGTAGATTGTCAGGTCTTTTATATAGTACAGTATCTGCTATGTCAATCTTGGGAATAGCCCCATGAGGAAAGTTTAAATTGTCTCTACTTTTCATGCTTTAGACATGAGTTTTGATTTAGATATTATCTAAGTGTGGAGTCCTAACTAGAGAAAAGAAATCAGGCTGATAAGAGAAGGAGAAAGCAAAAAGAAGAGCAGATAAGCTCTAAGTCTATATTTCTTTATGGTCCAGAACACCTCGCCTTCCTATGCAAATAACTCACAACCTTCCTAGGTCTGACTTATCACCAGATTCTTGGCTGATAGAAAAATGCAAGTTTGCTCACTATAACTTTGGCATTATTAGTACTGCGTGCAGCCCTCTCCAGCACATACCACAAGCCTCATCCTATAGAGTCCCCTGCAAGCCTTTGTCTCCTTGCAGTCAGCTTCCCTCTTGCTGACTTGCCTATTGCACCCATGCAACATACTTTTCTACTTTCTATAATAAGTTTGCCTTATTTTCCTACAACTGTCTTGGTAAATTTGTTTTACTACCCACATGACACTGGCCCCAGACAGTCAGCACCTGTGACAGTAAGGCTTCAAACTGCACAGTGTTCCTTTGTTCAAAGTGCCCACAAATGATGTTAATGAGATAAAGAAAACTCCCTAGATCAAGGTTAATTTTTTCAAAGTGGACAGACACATAAACGTTTCTCTAATCCCCATTCTGGACATATACCTTCTTCCTCAGACCAACTAACCTGTTGGCCTGTGTATTTCAAACTCTCACATTCAGCAGTTAATCTATTACAAGTCTCATTATTGGGGGGGGGAGATATTTTTATTATTATTTTATAATCAGAGTTAATTATATTGCCTGAACATAGCTAATGATCAGAATGGGGTGTATTTGTATTATGTCCTTTGAAAGAACTGTTCACTTATTCTTAGATCAAGTTAGGCCTAGGGTCTTTGATGACATTTCTTAATTCAGTGAAAGCATAAATTCCTTCTGTCATCCTTGTCTTAGCAAGATTGCTTATTTGAAATCTTTCTTCTCTTAAGAAAACATTAGCACACACTCTGTGCTTAGTAATAAACAAATTATACTCAAAAGTCTTTTTTTAATCTGCATTTTTTTGAGACAAGGTCTTGCTCTATCACTCAGGCTGAAGTGCAGTAGCACAATCATAGTTCACTGTCACCTCCAACTCCAGGGCTCAAGTGGTCCTCCTGCCTCAGCCTCCTGAGTAGCTGGTACTACAGGTGCATGCCACTATGCCTGGCTATTTTGTGCGTTTGTGTGTAGAGATGGTGTCTTTTGATATTGCCCGGACTGGTCTTGAACTCCTGGGGTCAATCAATTCTCCTCCCTCAGCCTCCCAAAGGGGTAAGATTACAGGCATGAGCAACAGCACCTGGCCAATATGAACTTTCTTAATCCAACTATCAATTAAATTAAAACCATATACATTAAAAATTATAGCTTCATTTATAGGTACAGTCAATCAGCATGGGTTTTGTATATAATTTTGATTTCTCTATTGATATTTTAACCATTTTAAAGTTATCTTCTTAATTTTAGTTCCTGGAAATACAGATTATACTATGCATTTTATTTTAGTACTATCTACCTCATAATTGTACTAATATTTCTGGTAAATTATGGATACTGTGTGTCTATATTTAAAAAATCTTTATGTGTTATAAAACCTTAATGTAAGTTAAAATATAAAAATATTCAGTTACAATTAATTTTTATATGATCTTATTTCTTTTAAAAAGCTAAGATTATAAATGAGAGGACATATATTGATAAGGATTTTTATATTTATGCAGAAGCATTCTTAATTTTTTTTCCTGTAAATCATGGTTAACTTTGATATTAGTTCCTTTCAGTTTGAAAAACACCTTTTAGTATTTTTTATTTTTGAGACAAAGGCTTGTTCTGTCAGAGTGCAGTGGTGCCATCAAAACCCACAATGCGGCCTTGAACTCCTGGGCTCAAGTGATCCTCCACTTCAGCCTCCCCAGTAACTGTGACTACAGGCAAACACCACCATGCCCAGCTAATTTATTTATTTTTTATTTTTGTAGATATGGGGTCTTTCTATTCTGATCAGGCTGGCCTTAAACTCTTGGCCTCAAGTGATTCTCATGTCTCAATCTCTACAAGTGCTGGGATTATAGTATTTTTTTTAAAGGCAGTTTGCTAACAACAACTTATGTATTTGTTTCTCTGGGGATTCCATTATTTTTCCTTTATTTTTGAAGAATTATTTTCTTGAATATACAATTATAGTTTGACCCTTGCTTGTTTTTATTTTGTTTCCTCTAACACTGTGAATATATAATTCCGATACTTTTTAGTCTCATGATTCCTGGAGAAAAATCACCTGTTAATCATATTGCTGCTTCCGTGTCCAAGTTCAGTTGTTTCATACTTTCTACTTCCTATATTTTCTGTTTACCTTTCTATACTTTGACTATGATTTGCCTAGATGTGAATTTCTTTGTGTCTTTTCTACTTGAGTTTTGCTAAACTTCAGGGATATATAGATCAATGTACTCTATCACATTACGGAAGCTTTCACCATTATTTCATCAAATAATATGTCTTCCCCTTTATCTTTCTTCTCTCCTTCTGGCACTCTTATTACATGTACGTAGTTAAACTTATTCTTCCACACATTCATAAGTTTCTGTTACTTTTTATTCATTTTTTCTTCTTTAACATATATTTTCTATTGGTCTTTATCCAAGTTCACTGTTATTTTTATATTTTTATTAAACTTTGTAAGAAAGAGTTTGACCACTTTACATTTCTCCTACAAACACACTTTTTAATTTTGTCAATCTGAAAATACATTTTAATATGAATTTATATTATTAATAAAGTGACCATTATTTCATAATGTAAAGAAGTAATATTATTTTTATTCTGGTGAATGTTCTTGTGACTGGGTGTCCCCAAGACCACTCTCACATTTGATGATTACTGTAAGGAATCACAGACAACATAAAAGCTGTTATTTTTCATGGTTATGGCACATTACAATGAATGGTTACAGATTAAAATCAGCAAAAGTACAAGGCACATAAAGTGAAGTCCAGGAATATGAGCAAGCTTCCAGTTTTTTCTGTCAGTTGAGTCACATAGATGGTGCTTAATTCTCACAGCAATATATGTGGCAACATATATAGAGTATTGCCAACCAGAGAAGTTCACCTGAGCTTTTGTGTCTGGAGTTTTTATTAAGGACTTGTCACTCAGTCTTGAAGTGACACTATGGCTGATCTTAGTCACTATGTCTTCAGCCCCTCCGGAGGTCAAGTTGATAGAGTGTGGCCTACTGCTCCCATGATAAACCACATTATTAACATAAACTATCTATTGTGGTCCAAGCACCCACCATAAATCAAATCATTAATATAAGCTATCTGTTATAGCCCAAGGTCTCAGGTATATAAAGACACTTTTATTACATAGGATTTCCCAAGTGCTTGGAATTAATATTACAGGAATTGGTCAAGGACCAGTCCCTTCCTTATGATATTTAGGGTGTAAATGCCCCAAGCCTACTGAGTTAACCCTTTACTTCACAGAACTATTCTCGTAATTTTCCATGATTTAAAGACATGTACATATTAAGGTGATGAGCTCTTCATCTGGCATATGATGTATAAATTTTGACATAAGAGGGAAATATCTCTTATTTAATTCACACAGATAACCTAAAATTATTTTTTAAAATGCTGTTTGCTTTTAGAAAAAATTAAGAACACCATCATGACAGAATGTATCATAAATATAGAAAATGTAGGCCAATAATAGAGTAAAAACTGTCTGCTTCTCATATAAATAATAAATAATGAATATCCAGAATATTTACATGGTATCTACAAATCTATGAGAAAAAGTTATTCAGCCAAATATATGTAAAATCTAGAGATGACATTAAGCAGTGCGTACAGGAATATACCATAACCACAAATGAACTTAGAAAAGATCTTCAATCTCCTCTGCAATCAATAAACACAAAATGAACAGACTTGTTCATAGAAATCAAATAAAAAACATTTTTACAGAACATAACAAATATTGTTAAGCAGGAGGGGAAATGTACACATTTTTTCCTAAAGTATAAAATGGTAGGGTCACTTTGGAGGACAAATGAATAGCATCTAGTAATAATGATGCTGTGAATACACCCTGACCAAGAATTTCACTTGTAGGAGTCTAAGATAAAGAAATATATTTTCCAACGTGTTGTATATCTCTGTATTTTTCATTCTTTTTTTTTATACTTTAAGTTTTAGGGTACATGTGCACAACGTGCAGGTTAGTTACACATGTATACATGTGCCATTTGACCCAGCAATCCCATTACCGGATATATACCCAAAGGATTATAAATCATGCTGTATTTTACATTCTTAAAAATTCAAGTTGCCATTGGGTAATATGACCATTTTGGATGAATTTTCCCTGTTTTATTTTTATGTTAAAACTTCTTGGCCAGGCATGGTGGCTCACACCTGTAATCTCAGCACTTCGGGAGGCCAAGGTGGGCAAATCACTTGAGGTCAAGAGTTCAAGACCAACCTGGAATCCCCATCTTTACTAAAAAATGCAAAAATCAGCCTGGCACGATACTGTTCCCCCATAGCCCCAGCTACTCCAGAGGCTGAGGTGTGAGAATCCCTTGAACCCATGAGGCGGAGGGTACAGTGAGCCGAGGTCACACCACTGCACTCCATCCTGGGCAATAGAGCAAGATTCTGTCTCAAAAACAATAACAAACCCCAAAACCTTTTTTATTTTATGTTCATTCATGAAGGCTTTCACTGGACATAGAATTCTGGATTGAAAGGGTTTTTTTTTTCCTTCCTTCCTCCTCCTTCTTCTCTATCTTCTCCTCATTTTTCTCCTCCTCCTCCTCTTCTGCTTTCTTCTCCTTCTCCTTCTCCTCCTTCTCCTCCTTCTCCTCCTCATCCTCCTCCTCCTCCTTCTCCTTCTTCTTCTCCTCCTCCTCCTCTTCCTCCTCCTCCTGTTCCTACTCCTTTTTCTTCTCCTCCTCCTTCTCCTTCTTCTTCTCCTCCTCCTCCTCTTCCTCCTCCTCCTGTTCCTACTCCTTTTTCTTCTCCTCCTCCTCTTCCTCCTCCACCTGTTCCTACTCCTTTTTCTTCTCCTCCTTCTTCTTTCTCCTTCTTCTTATTTTTCTGGAATTTTCTTCCTCTCATTTTTCTTTATTTAGAATATTTTTTCTTTCTTTTGAATAATATTCCTCTCATTCTTCTTTATTTTGAATAACTTTGCCTTCTTTGAACGAAGTGGATATAATTAAGTATGAAATTTTGTTTCCCTTTTTAATTCTGAGTTATTTTCTTAGTGGTTGCATTAAGGCTTATATCATACATCTTAACTTATTAGAATGTATTTCTGCTGATTTAATTCATTAATGCTGACTCAATTTTAGTGAAATATAGAAACTTCACTTCCTTATAGCTCCATTTACCCCCCTCATTGTTCTATTATTGCTGTTCATGTAAAGTATATATATATTTGGCAAACCCAGTAATAAATTGTTAAAAATATTAGCTTTATTCACTTTGTTTTTCTTAAATAAGTTGAAGTAAAAGGGTAGAGAAAATATAGTTTATTATATTAATATTTTTGTTAACTTTCACTTGTACTCTTTCTATGAATTTAAGCTACCATCTGGTAACTAATCTGCTTATTCCATTATAGTTTTTTTCCCACCTACCTTTATTATGCTGTTATTGTCAAATATATTATATTTGTATATGTTTTAGGATATATAACATATATTCTAAATACATTACATATCTGTATGTTACAGTGCAAAAATACCCTTAAATGTATTGTTTATGCAATTGCTTTTTTAAATTATTTAAGGCAGGAGAAAAATGTATACAAGTAGACTGTCTTTTAAAATTACCTCCTTAATTGTTTTTACCAACACTTTTTTATGTGTATTCAGATTGATCTATGATATTACTTGCCTTCAGCCTAGAAATGTCCTTTATTTTTTTTGTGAAGCAGGTCTGCTAGCAATAAATTCTATCAGTTTTTGTTTTTCTGGGAATGCATTGATTTTTGTCTTCATTTTGAAATATAGTTTTATTAGATACAAGCTTCTTGATCAACAGCTTTTGTGTTGTTTTGCTTTGTTTTACTTAGCACTTTGCTTCTGTTGTTACACTGCCTTCTCATCTCCATTGTTTCCGATGAGTAGGCAGCTATTAATTTTATTGGAGTTTCTCTTGTATGTCATGAATCATTTTAACCTTAATGTTTTGAAGATTTTCTTTCTCTCTTTAGCTTAACCTTTTGATTAGGATGTGTTTAAGTGTATATCTCTTTTGGTTTATCCTAATTTGAGTTTATTGAGCTTCTTAATATAAGGATTTTTTTCAACAGATTTTGAAAATGTTAAGATTATTGCATAATCTTTGTTGATCTATTTTTAAATTCACTGATTGTTTCTTTTTCTTACTCAAATCTTTCACTGTCACCCTATTTTCATATTTTTACTTTTCATCTTCATATTTTATTTGACTTTTTTACAATTTCTATTTCTTTATTGATAGCCTCTCTTTTATAATCCATTGTCATTATATCTTCATTTCTTTAAATATGGTTTTCATTAATTATTTGAACATATTTATAACAGCTACTGTGAAGTCTGTGCTAATTCCACCATCTGTGTACTTCAATAGTAATTTTTATTGCCTGATTATTTTTCTCATTTGTGAGTCACTTGTACTTTTTCCTACATGTATCATAAATTTTTGTTGTTGAAAACTGGACATTTTAAACATATATACTGTTGAAATTCTGGGTACTGACTTCTCATTCACCTCCCCATGGTTTCTTATTGTTTTTCTTGGTGTTGGTGGTGGTGTCTTTTTGTGAGTTTTAAAATTTCATCATTTGAATAAGTTATTTTTCCAAAGTCTATTTTGCCTGTTTTCAGCCTCTGATGTTTTTGCTCAGATTTTATTCCCTTGTTTTTAATTTTTATGTTTAGTTTAGTTACCTAGGGGTCACTTCCAGGTCAATATAAGTCGCATGGTGGTCAAAGGTTGTGCTTAAGCCTCCTTTATCAGTAGATTTTTACCTTTTCCAATTGGATATGTGAATTGTTGGAGCCTACTATCACAATTCAATAAGCTTTTGTGTTTGCCCCATTTTCATCAGGGAATAGTAGCTTCTATTTTTTTCTCTTCAGTCAGTACTGAGAAGATACAGCCATGGGCATTCCTGAGTCTTTCAAACTGCAGGGCTAAGTATGAATTTATGTATAAGCATGGCATTCTAGGAGTTGCCTCTAGGACCACGTAGCTTATTATTCAGTAGTGTTCACTCTGGGGTTGTCTTTAAACCAGTGAAGCCTCTGCCTTGTGTTGATGTGTCTATGTTTGACTGGATAAATATTTTTAAGGCTGTCCAGGTTATGTACTGATTGCTCCCGGGTTCCTACTCATTATTATTATTACACAGTCTAGCACATTTTCATCATCTTCCTGGTTCATAGTTGAATATGATCTCTATGGAACTACCAAACTCCTATTAATTGCTCTCCACCAAGATTTCCATTGTTTCTGAAAATGTCCTCAGGCATGGAATTTCTCATGTTTGGTACCAAATATAGTCAGTTTCCTCAGTCAGATCTGTGGAAGTCTTCATTGTTAGGACCTGCCTTCCCCACATGCATAATCCCTTCACAAGTGCAACAGAACTGGTGTGTTAGAGGATCAGATTTTCCAGAAAACTACTCATATTACAAGTGTGCACTGGTGGTGGGAAGTAGATTCTTCTCTTTTCAGCTTGGCTCTCCTATCATGGAAATTATATTTATAAGCCAACTGGGAAAGGGGCACTTGGGGCCCAGTATTCTTGGTCTGCATTCCTGGAGTACAATTTCCATTTTATGGTTGGGGGCTGGATGGGAAAAGGGACACCAGTGCTATCCGAAGTGCTCAGATGGTATGAAGATTCTGCAGGACAGGGCTGGGAGGCATAAGAAATGTTAGCATCCTGCCCATCTTTATGTGAAACCACATTCCAAGACTATGAGTTGGATAGAGCAAGTCATTGTCTTTTTTGCCACACTTCCTTGGGAGTAGAATGCCCATGGTAGAGATTCATAACACAGAGCTAGGGGTGGAATAAGTGGGAAGGGTCAGAATATGGGTTATAGTTCAATTTCTATAGACTCTCACTGTACTTTGTGCAAAGACAGAAGATTTTCTTAAATGAATATAAGTAAAATTTCACAAATGAAACATTTTTGTTTTATAATTTTTATCAATTAATTTGTTATGTTGCTGATGAAAGGATCCTCTGATATTTTTATTCCACCATTCTGGAAGTTCCCTTCTGAAAGAATTTCACTGGTAGTTGCTATAGTTTGGGTGTTTGTCTCCTCCAAATCTCATGTTGAAATGGGGTCCCCAGTGTTAGAGGTGGGGTCTGGTGGGAGGTGTTTAAATCATGGCAGCAAATTCTTCATAAATCCCTCTGATATGGTTTGGTTCTGTGTTCCCACCCAATTTCACATTGAATTGTAATAATACCCATGTGTCAAAGGCAGGACTAGGTGGAGAAAATTGAATCATGGGTGGTTTCCCCCATGCTGTTCTTATGATAGTGAGTGAGTTCTCACAAGATCTGATTGTTTCATAAGGAGCTTCCCCCTTCACTTGGCACTCATTCTCTCTCTTGCCATCCTGTGAAGAGGTGACTTCTGTCAGGATTGTAAGTTTCTTGAGGCCTCCCAAGCCATGTGGAACTTTGAGTCAATTAACCTCTTCTTTATAAATCACCTAGTCTTGGGTATTTTTTATAGCAGTGTGAGAATGAACTAATACAGTAAATTGGTAATGCAGAGAGTAGGTGCTGCTATAAAGATACTTGAAAATGTAGAAGTGACTTTGGAATTTGGTAAAAGGCAGAGATTGGAACAGTTTAGAGGGCTCAGAAGAAGACAGGAAAATGTGGGAAAATTTGGAACTTCCTAGGGACTTGGAGGGCTCAGAAGACAGGAAGACGTGGGAAAGTGTGGAACTTCCTAGGGACTTCTTGAATAGTTTTGAACAAAATGCTAATAGTCATATGGACAATACATTTCAGGTTGATGTGGTCACAGATGTAGATGAGGAATTTGTTGGGAACTGGAACAAAGATGACATTTGTTATGCTCTAGTGAAGAGACTGGAGGCATTTTGCCCCTGCCCTATATATCTCTGGAAGTTTCAATTTGAGAAAGATGATTTAGGGTATCTGGTGGAAGAACTACAAAGCACTGCTCAGTGAAATAAAAGAGGACACAAACAAATGGAAGAACATTCCATGCTCATGGATAGGAAGAATCAATATCGTGAAAATGGCCATACTGCCTAAGGTAATCTATAGAGTCAATGCCATCCCCATCAAGCTACCAATGACTTTCTTCACAAAATTGGAAAAAACGCTTTAAAGTTCATTTGGAACCAGAAAAAAGCCCACATAGCCAAGACAATCCTAAGCAAAAAGAACAAAGCTGGAAGCATCACGCTACCTGACTTCAAACTGTACTACAAGGCTACAGTAACCAAAACAGCATGGTACTGGTACCGGTACCGAAACAGATATATAGACTAATGGAACAGAAGAGAGGCCTCAGAAATAACACCACACATCTACAACCATCTGATCTTTCACAAACCTGACAAAAACAAGAAATGGGGAAAGGATTCCCTATTTAATAAATGGTGCTGGGAAAACTGGTTAGCCATATGTAGAAAGTTGAAACTGGGCCTCTTCCTTTCACCTTATAGAAAAATTAATTCAAGATGGAATTAAAGACTTAAATGTAAGACTTAAAACCATAAAAACCCTAGAAGAAAACCTAGGCAATACCATTCAGGACATAGGCATGACCAAAGACTTCATGAGTAAAGCAATGACAACAAAATTCAAAACGCAGTGGCAACAAAAACACCAAAAGCAATGACAACAAAAGTCAAAATAGACAAATGGGATCTAATTAAACTAAAGAGTTTCTGCACAGCAAAAGAAACTACCATCAGAGTGAACAGGTAACCTACAGAATGGGACAAAATTTTTGACATCTACCCAACTGACAAAGGGCTAATATCCAGAATCTACAAATAACTTAAACAAATTTACAAGAAACAAACAACCCCATCAAAAAGTGGGCAAGGGATATGAACAGACACTTCTCAAAAGAAGACATTTACGCAGCCAACAGACACATGAAAAAATGCTCATCATCACTGGTCATCAGGGAATGCAAATCAAAACCACAATGAGATTCCATCCCGTGCCAGTTAGAATGGCAATCACTAAAACTCAGGAAACAACAGATGCTGGAGAGGATGTGGAGAAATAGGAATGCTTTTACACTGTTGGTGGGAGTGTAAATTAGTTCAACCATTGTGGAAGACAGTGTGGCAATTCCTCAGTGATCTAGAACTAGAAGTATCATTTAACCCAGTGATCCCATTACTGGGTACATACCCAGAGGATTATAAATAATGCTACTATAAAGACACATGCACACATATGTTTACTGTGGCACTTTTCACAATAGCAAAGACTTGGAACCAACCCAAATGTCCATCAGTGATAGACTGGATTAAGAAAATGGGTGAGTTCATGTCCTTTGCAGTGACATGGATGAAGCTGGAAACCATCATTCTCAGCAAACTATCACAAGGACAGAAAACCAAACACCACATGTTCTCACTCATAGGTGGGAATTGAACAATGAGAACACATAGACCCAGGGTGGGGAACATCACACACTGGAGCCTGTCAGGGGGTGTGGGGCTGTGGGAGGGATAGCATTAGGAGAAATACCTCATGTAAATGATGAGTTGACAGGTGCAGCAAACAAACATGGCACATGTTTATCTATGTAACAAACCTGCGTGTTGTGCACCTGTACCCTAGAGCTTAAAGTTTAATAATTAAAAAAAAGAATTGAGGTTGGGGAACCTCTGCCTAGATGCAGAGGATGTATGGAAATGCCTGGATGTCCAGGCAGAAGTTTGCTGCAGAAGTGGAGCCCTCATGGAAAACCTCTGCTTGGGCAGTGCAGAAGGGAAGTATGGGGATGGAGTCCGCACACAGATTCCCCACCCGGGCACTGCTTAGTGGAGCTGTGAGGAGAGGGACATCATCCTCCAGACCCCAGAATGGTAGATCCATCAATGGCTTGCACCATGTGCCAGGAAGAGCCACAGGCACTCAATGGCAGCCCATGAAAGCAGCCCAGAGGAGGACTGTACCCTGCAAAGTCACAGGGGTGAAGCTGCCCAACACCAGGGGAGCCCACCTCTTGCATCAGTGTAACCTGGATGTGTGACATAGAGTCAAAGAAGATCATTTTGGAACTTTAAGGTTTAATGACCACCTTATTGGATTTCAGATTTGCATGGAGCCTGTAGCCCCTTTGTTTTGACTAATTTCTCCCATTTGGAATGGGTGCATTTATGCAATGCCTGCAACCCCATTGTATCTAAAAAAGTAACTCACTTGTGTTTGATTTTACTGGCTCATAGACAGAAGGGACTTCCCTTGAAGTAGGAGGACATGATATTTTGAGGGGTCAGGGGTGGAACGATATGATCTGGCTCTATGTCCCAACCCAAATCTCACCTTGAATTGTAATAATCCCCACGTGTCAAGGGTGGGACCAAGTGTATACAATTGAATCATAGGGGTGGTTTCCCCATGCTGTTCTTGTGATAGGGAATAAGTTTTCACAAGATCTCATGGTTTTATAAGGGGCTTCCCCCTTCACTTGGCACTCATTCTCTCTCCTGCCACCTTCTGAAGATGTGCATTTTGACATGATTGTAAATTTCCTGAGCCCATCCTCAAGCCATGCAGAACTGTGAGTTAATTAGACCTCTTTTCTTTATAAATTACCCAGTCTTGGGTATTTCTTCATAGCAGTTTCAAAACAGACTAATACACCCTTCTTGTAAGGTAATGAATGAGCTCTCCCTCTGAGTTCAGGCAAGATCTGATTACTTAAAGGAATGTGGCACCTCCTCTATCTCTTTTTTGCTTCCTCTGTCTTGCTTTCTCTCTTGCTTTGGAACATGCCTGCTCACCCTTTGCCTTCCACCATGATTGTAAGCTTCCTGGGCCCTCAACAGAAGCAGATGCCGACACTAAGCTTCCTATATGGCCTGCAGAGCCAATAGTCAAAATAAGCTTTTTTTCTTTATAAATTAACTCGTCTCAGGTATTTCTTTATAGCAATGCAAATAGACTAACACAAGAGTATTTCAATGTCATCTAGTTTTCCATTGTTTCTAGTGAGAAATCAGTGGATATTTGAATATTTTTTTAATATAATTTGTCATATTTCTCTCAGGACATTATTTTCAGTTTTCAGCAATTTGTGATATAGTTATGCTTTTATTAAAACATTTATTTGTTTTTAATTTTGTTTCAAACTGAATGATCTTGAATTTAAAAATTCATGTTTATCACTACATTTCTGAAAATGCATTTTATATTTCTTCAGATGTTATTTCTGCAGCCATTTGTTTTCCTCTTTTTCTAGGTATCATTTAAATATGTATTATAACTTTTGTATTGATCCACAGGTTTCATAAGTTCTATTCATTTTGTTAAATCTATTTTCTCCCCCTTTTTCAGAATTGGATATTTTCTAATGATCAATTTGTATATATACTGTTTCTTTGATAATTTTTAATACGTTGTTAAGCCCATATAGTGATTATTTTAAGGCCAGATATTTTATTTTTCAGATTTAAAATTTCAGCTTTAATATATTTTTTATTTATCCACTCAGATTTCCTATCTTTACATTTATTATGAGCCTATTTTTTCTTTGTATTCTAGTGTATAGTAATAATAATAGTTTTAAAACTCTGTTAATTTCATCTTTTGAGACAACTTCAGCTTTTTCTCTATTGATTTTTTTTTAATTTGGGTCATTTATTGTTTTTTATTTATAGATGAGTAATTTTGGAGTGTAACCTGGACATTGTGGAACATACATACTGGAGGCTCTGAATTCTGTTTTGTTTTTCTGAAGATGATTTCCTTTTCTCCCAATTAAACAGCTGAACTCAGTCTGGAAGATCTGTATCCTCTCCAGTGAGCAGCATCTGAATTCTAGCTTCAATTATTTTAGCCTGAAATGGTCTTTTTGGCATCTGCTTTACAGGTGCATGGTCAATAGGTCTACCAGAGATATGAACTGAGTTTACACACAGTATTTGGTACTACCCTTTTCTGTGCCTCTCCTTTCTTGAATATCACCCCTTCAATTTCTTATGGGTCAGGAATTCAAACTGTCCTCTGGTTCATCCAGTTAACAAGACTACACACTGAAGAAATAAACTGTAGCTTTACCACAAGATGAAGTGTGGTGCTTGACTGTGTCCTCAAGCAGAACCCTTGTAAAATGTGAAACTTAACCAATGCATATACATTGCTGAAAGTTTTGCTATCCCTTTAATATCTGCCTAAGTTTTGTCTTTCTGATTTTTTAAAGATAATTTTCAAAGCTATTACAAGTCCTTTCTAAAAGATTTGGTCTGATATCAGCTACTTAGCCATTATTGGAAGGAGAACTACTTAAGTCAAGTTTTAAACATGTTTGTAAATGATGAGTTGAAATTGTGCATGTAATAGTTTTTAGTATTGCTTTTACTTGCATCCTAACTAGAATTATCATATAACCCCTGTGATGGTTAATACTGAGTGTCAACTTGGTTAGATTGAAGGATGCAAAGCATTGATCCTGGGTTTGTCTGTGAGGGTGTTGCCAAAGGAAATTAACATTTGAGTCAGGGGGGTGGGAAGGGCAGACCAACACTTAATCTGGGTGGGCAACATCTAATCAGCTGCCAGCTCATCCAGGATATAAAGCAGGCAGAAAAACTTGAAAAGGTAGACTGGCTTAGTCTCCCAGCCTACATTTTTCTCCCACGCTGGATGCTTCCTGCCCTCGAACATTGCACTCCAAGTTCTTCAGCTTTAGGACTCAGACTGGCTTCCTTTCTCTTCAGCTTGCAGACTGCCTATTGTGGGACCTTGTGATCATGTGAGTTAATACTTCTTATTAAGCTCCTCTTTTTATATACAACTATCCTATTAGTTCTGTCCCTCTAGAGAACCCTGACTAATACAATCCCTTCCTCCTACCTTAGACCTTTAAAAATAAATTTGAAATAGAAAATTAAGTCAGGATACTATTTAAATTGGGCAACACAACAAAGTTTATGGGAAAAGACTGTATTTTGACGGCATGTGTTTACTGAAACTAAGCTCTCAGTTTTGGATACTTTCTTGAATCTCTCGACAAGGTGTGCATTTTAACATTTTCATCAGTGTCTTTGTTTCTTTTCACAAATAACTTATTATTGTCTTTGTTCTATTAGTTTCCTAGGACTGCTATAACAAAGTACTACAAATTGAGTGGCTTAAAACAACAGAAATACATTCTCTGTTAGTTCCAGAGTCTAGAGATCCGAAACCAATGAGTTAGCAGTGCCATGCTGACTCTGAGATTCTGGGTTAAATTGTTTTTAGCCTCTTCCTAGCTTCTGATGGTGGCCATTAATCCTTGGCATTCATTAGCTTGCAGCTGCATCATTCCAATATCTGCCTCTTCCATCATGTGGCCTTCTCCTTGTGTGTCTTTGTCTTCATATGGCATTGTCTTCTTTTAAAGAAACCAGTCATACTGGATTAGGGCTCACCTTACTCTAGTATTACCTTATGCTAATTAATTACATTTGTAATGACCCCATTCCTAAATAAATTTGCATTCACGGGTACTGAGAATTAGGACTTCACATCTTTTCTGTGGAGAGCACATTTGAATGTGTAACATTGTCTTTGCACAAAAAAATGCTATACGTAGCACTCACAAACCCCTTTACCCTCTTGTGAGACATTCTCAACTCACATATAACTAAACAGATAGAAGCGAAAAGGTCAAAATAACTTCTGTCCAAACAGAGACCTCATTTTAGCCTCTCAAACTGAACCTCCCATTAAAAAGCTTCTGGCCTAGTCTAAACATACAAATTAAAGGTGTTGCAGCACTCTTCCCAATACCCAAGATATGGAATCAATTTAAGTGGTCATCAATGGTTGAATGCATAAAGAAAATGTTTATACACAATATAATATTATTCAGTCATAAAAAGGATGAAATCCTGCCATTTGCAGCAACATGGGTAGAAGTGGAGAAAATTATGTGAAATTCAATAAGCCAGACACAGAAAAACAAATATCACGTGTTCTCACTCATATGTGGGAGCTGAAAAAAATGATCTCATAAAGGTAGTAAATACAATAGTGCTTACCAGAGGCTAGGAAGTGTATTAAGAAGGGGATAAAGAGCAGTTGGTTAATGGATACAAAAACACAATTAGACAGAGGGGATAAGACTTGAGTGTTTGGTAGCATCATAAGGAGACTATAGTTTACAAAATTTATTACATATTTTAAAATAGCTAGAAGAGAAGATACGGAATTTTTCCAACACAAAGGCATGATAAATATTTGACGCGATGAATATCCCAATTACCTGGATTTGATAATTATACACCATATGCCAGTATCAAAATATCACATGTACCCTATACATCTGTTCAATTATTAGGTATGAATAAAAAATTAAAAGAATAAATAAAACAGGCATAGAGAGACTATGTGACTTATCCAGAAACAGAGAAATCATTAACAGCACTGGGATCATAATTTAGGAATTTTGAATTTAGCAAAGTTTAAATCAAAATCCACAGTGAAGTGATGAACTTAAGGTCTAATCTGTATTGTTTTGATATCTGAGATCCAGGGAAATGGGATGCAATGTCAGGAATAATTTTGGCTGTGGCTCTCCACTAAAAACACTTTATTTGAGCTGGGGGAAAAAAGCAGCATTATAAATCTGAATCATTTTCCTAATTCATGCATAAACCCAGTCATGCTCCATGTACTTATAGTAAAGCTAAACTGAATTTTAAAGTTTACAGCAGGATTCCATAAGCAAAAACATTTCGAGTAAAAAGTCAAGAAATTAAGTCAGAATGCCTTGTACTTAAATTGAGAAACACAACCTAGGTTATAGAACAAGTCTATACCGAAACAAATCAAGCCCATATCTTTTTTTTTTCCATTGTTAGTGAACCTGAAGAAAATGCTGGAATATATTTATTCCATTCGAGAACAACCAGAAGAGATAAGAACTGTTAGGTGAAATAAATCTCTCTAGATTTATAAGGTAAAACTTGATCATTGGTTTTTGATGGCTAACATTCACCCACTCTTTTCTTATAGATAGTTTCTTGAATCTCTAATCAAAGAGAGCTCTTAATCTTTGCTTTCCTCAATATTTAACAACTTTTGAAAATTAAACTATGCACTTTACATTAGGTGATAATCCCCAAGATAAGGTCCTGTCACTTTAAGAAGCAGATATTTCAGTTCCCAAACCACACAAAGATATTTAAAAGATGCACAGAGCAACACAAAAATTGTCAGAAGATATTTTCCAACTGACTACATTTCTGAAGCCTTATTATTCCTTGTTTAATTGCCTGGTGCATGGCTTTTTCTCAGTGCATCATATTTTGGCTTTACTCTTCCAGCTTTACATACTGCCCTCTAGTCTTGACTAATGGCTTGACTTGCCTCTTGGGAGTAACTTCTCTCTTGACTCAAACACAGTCTCTGTCACATAAACTACTTTTCTAATCATTGACCACAACATGCCACTGCAGTAACTGTCCTTTCTGAAGGCTTTCTGAGGGGTACCTTTTGCTCAACCAGCCAGCTGCTCTGTTACCCTTTGCTTCCCTCCTCTGGCAATATCTAGTCATTGCAGTCACCTTCTCAAGTTCTATTTGAGTTCTTACACATTAGAGTTCGTTTCTGACAAAGTTTATCCATTCCTTCAAGAAATATTTATTATCAGTCAATTACTAGACAGACAGATTGTGAGGAGAAAGAGTTATACAAATTAATTTTCTTTCTTGGTCATTGCTGATCTTTGAGTGTAAAAAAAAATCCAATAATGACTTGTTTATCATTAACATTGCCTTCCTGGACCCTCATTATCTGTATTTCCTTAATTGCCTGGGGTAGTTATTTAGGACGTATTTTGGATAATATTATATAATAATTATTACTTTTTAATAAATTATCTTGTTTATTTATTCTTTCACTTCTCACTCAATATTAATTTATAAAAATCTTATGCATTAGGGCCAAAACATTGGTGATACAATATGAACACAAGAGATCTCTAGCATAAAATTTAGCATGAAGTCTGGCAGAAACCCAGCTATTAAGATCAGTAATTAAAATAAATTTATCTTGGAAAAAATTCAGAGTGAATTAGAAATATAAAAGAAGGAACATTTGAAGTATATAAAAAGTATTTATTTTCAAATATATACTTTCCGTATAATGAGAACATTATGCCAAAACTTCCACTAGTGTTTGCACATGCTAACATAATCATCTTTTTTTATGCTTTTATGTTTATGCTTTCTTTTTTGTGGGGGATCTACACATTGCCCAATTCATAGAATTATAGTATATACTTTTGAAAGTAATAAAATTACATGCAATTATTTTATGTTATATATTTTCTATTAATATATATTTTAATATTATACTGAGTTGAAAATACTGGTAATTTTTTTCAAAAATATTAAATAAGTAACAGGATCATAGGCTCTGTTCTAGATACTGTCAGAGCCACACAGAACATTCAAAACAGCAATGTAGAGATACTCCTTCACTTTTTACAGGAAAGGAAAACCATTTCAGTCAAGTTTAAGGGATTTCCTTAAGACTAAATATCTAAAAAGTGGAAGAAATGACCTTTCAGTTGAGTTTCTGCTCTATTTCCTCTTCTTTTTCACTATACTAGGAAATGAAGATGATGACAGTATTTATTTATATGTAGCAGAATTATTCCTACATGGATTCTTGAAATTACTCTTACAATTATGCAATATTTTAAAAATGAAACACCTCCCTTCTTTCATATTTCCACTTTAATTTCATAAGGGTTAAATGTTCAGCCTACCCTTAATCTGTGGTGAATTCTGTGATGCACCACCCAAATCCACCTTCAGTGGAGGATTTAGGTCTATTGCTGCAAACATCTTCAGCTTCCTTCCACGAAGTGTCTCTGAAGAGAAATTGCTGTGGGTTGAAGAGAGTCACCTCTTCAAAGCCATGCTCCTTCTCAGGGCAACCTGCCTCCAACAACTAATCAATTCTTGACAATTTCAACTCATATTGAAACAATACTGAAGAACAAGTCTAGTTCCATAACTCCCTGGGTGTCTGACAGTTCTGCCATTGAAGCTGCTTGCAGTATGACCTCTCCGTCTGTCCAACCTGCTTCCTTTCTCTCTTTTCCATGGATATTGATTCCAAGGAAGGGATTCCTTAATTAATAACCAGAATGCTAAACTCCATCTCAAATGAGCCGGCTTTCAGTGGTAGCAAACCTGTGTTAGTTAGTAGCAGATGAGGGCCAAGAAAGTAGAACCTAAGACAAAAAATTAAAGCAGAAGCATTCATCCCCCAGCTAGCAATTAGGACCTAATCCCCGGTGGTGGTCCAATTTATTCTTTTATTTTTTACCAGTAGTGAATTGGGATGCTTTAACTACGGAAAAGATTATATTAGCTGATGTGTTATATTAGGTGTTTGATAATTCTGGGGAACATAGTAACTACAAAAATATGAAATTCAGTTGCTATCACTAACTCAATTGATATTCTAGAGCATTGTAACTAGAAGTTGAGAGAGGAAGAATAATTACAAATTGAAAGATAAGTGCAAACAACAGAAGGTCTCCTTTGCGACATACAGAAACGTGTCACCTCTTTGTGGGAGGGCAGAGGAAACATGAAAACCAGATTAATGACTTAATTGGCAGAGTATCAAAGCTGGTTGGTGATGCCAAAGCCAGAACCAGATTTGGGGAAGAATTTAATTCTGACACATAGTTGGGATGTCTGAGTTGGTGTGCCATAAAACCTTGAATCCTCAGATTTCCCTAAACTTCCCTAGACTAGACTACAAAAGTAGCCAAATTTTCCTTACATACTAATCTTCTCTCATTTGTTTTATGTAGAGACTTTACTTCTCCATGACCACCTATTTCAACACTCAATATGTCCTAGCTCCCTCTCTGCTACTGTGTCCACAACCAAGCTTAAATCATAAACTAAATAAGCTGAGGATGTTCTGAATCTGATACGAGAAGAAAGTAACTATACCCAAAGTTACCTGCAATTCATAGCCAGTAGGTATAAGCAAGAGCTGGGGGTGAACATGTGGAGTTGAATTCTGAAGGTGCTAGCTAATAGGAACATAAACTTGGATGAGGAAGTCTATAGTGATTGTGAGCACTCTCTTAGAATACTGGATTTAACATCCTGGCAATTACCCCAGGAGATGGTATAAACATGCTAGTAGAATGCCTCCTAAGATGATGGCAATGGCTCCACGAGTGAGGTGTATGTGCCAAAATTGCCAGCTCTACAATAGAATAAGTGATTAAATGGCTCAAAGAAGTGAGCATGTTAATATTTATATATTTGGCTGGAAGTCTCACCAGATATTTATGCCTTATAAAAATATTCGGAGCATACATTATTTAACAAGGACATAAGAAATGTTCAGATGAGTGCATCACTCACATTACCAGAAAGGTCAGTGGTGACTCTCCATATTACCATGGGATTGATTGTTGAAGAGATCATTGCAGAAGTATGTTCTCTTTTAGCAGGACAGGTGATAGTGCCCCACAAAATAGAGTGCAGGTGGCAGTGCTAAATCGGAAGCAAAATGGATGCAAAATACCGTTAACATAAAAGGAAGGAGACTGATTAAGACAGCTGTGAAAATGGTTTAAAGAACATAGCATCCTAGGAGCAAATTAAGTGGGCAGGAAAATAGGGCAATACTTAATTTACACTATCAAAAGAAATCACAGGTATATGATTAGGAGGCTGAAGAATGCTGCAACATCATAATAAGTGTGCATGATTTGCTCAGTTCTTCTCTAAAGGACATATAGGTATTTATTTGGTTAATTGTGTAGTGAAGAAATGGAAATGCCCAAATACTTCAAGAGCAGTTGGATACAGGGTCCAAGTTCACATTGATATCAGAGGACCAAAGCATTATTATACATCATCTACTGTAATTGGGAAATGTTCAGTCAAATGATAAATGGAGTCCTGGCCTATCGGTCATGGATTATTAATGGTTATTTTTCTGGTCTCTAAATAAATAATAGGTAGAGATGTACTTGGTAGCTGGCAAGACCATGATATTATAATCTTGTTTAGCAGGGTAAGATATAATAGAGAAAAATAAGTGAAAGCCCCTAAGATTAAATTTCCTCCAGGGTCCAAAAGCTAGGGTGAGGTGTTTCTCAGAGTCTCACAGATACAGTGCATGAGATTCATCTGCCTTGGACAGCTGTTCTGAGCTTTGAGGGACTGGCTCACCATGAATCTTAGACTTTATTATTGCTTGGTGCCGGTCTGTGAGAAATAAAGTTGCTTCTACGAACTTGTAGTATAAGTGTTCTCTCTCCCTGGACTTGTGCAAGTAATAGAAATAGCAGCTCAAGATGCCACGGACCCAAATGGTAATCAGTGCACAGTGAACCTCTTTGCATATAACAGACGACATGAAACGCTACCTGTTTTGAGTGCAGCCAAGAACACAAAAGGGCTCTGAGTCATATTAAGACAGTGGTTACAGAAATTTTGTCCCTTAGGCCTCACGACTCAGCAGGCCATTTAGTATTAGAGGTATCAGTGGTTGAAAGGGATACTGTCTTAGCGAGTTTGGGCTGCAATAAGAAAAATATCATAGGCTAGATGACATAAACAACAAACATTATTTCTCACAGTTCTTGAGGCTGGGAAGTACAAGAAATGTTGCCAGTATATCTGATATCTCAAGCATGCCTACTTCCTGGATTGCAGACAGCCATGTTCTTACTGCATGACAGAGAGCATAGAAAGGGAGAAGCAAACTCACTTTTGTATTCTTTTGAAGATACTAATCCCATAATCGGGCTTCACTTTCATGACCTAATTAATTTCCAATGGCTTCATCTCCAAATACACTTGCATTGAGAATTAGGGTTCTAACATTTGATTTTTTAATTTTTATTTTTAATTTCCAGGGTACATGTGCAGGATGTACATTTGATTTTGACACAACATTCAGTCCATAGCAGATAATTTTTAGAAATTCTGATAATGGTAGAATTATAACATAGATGCTTAGCATTCCAGAATAAGGTTATGCCATCAGCAGGAAATTCTATACCTCAAAACTAATTTCTGGTGTTTTTTTGGGCCATGGTAGACATGGAGCACCTAATTATCACCACTAACTGACCATATGGCTACAACTGCCCATCATGAACTGAGTTATGTCAGATCCATCAGTCATAAAGAGAGGTGACTAAAACAACAATCCATCATTAAAAAGAAGTGATGCATTCTGGATCAAGCACATGCAGAATCAGAGACCACAAACAAGTTACACAGGCAGACTCCCAAGTTGACCACCATTATTTCATTTGCCGCCCCCCCCCCCCTCAGCTTACACTTACTTTATAACAATATACAGGAACCTATGTGGCCAGCTGATGGAGGAGAAAAAGTCCACACTTTGCCTATAGGTGGGTAGAATATCTATGTGTGTGCATATAAGTTAAAAAGTGAATGGAAATTCTCTACATATTTACTCAGTGGTAACCTTGAGAGGCACTGGCAACAGAAAATTTCCTTTGTGTGCAGAGCACCTAGTCATCCACTTTGTGTAAAAAGAGACATAGCTCAAGGTTATAATTTATACTTACTTGTAGATATTGGAAAATGGCTTAGTTCCTTGGTTAGGAGACAAGAAGTTAAAAAAGAAGGAAGAGCAGATAATTCACAGGAAACTCCTGTTTAGTGAATTAATGTATGAGAGTGGGAGCAATGAGAAGATTTTTATATCACATTATTGAAGTCCACCAGTGAGCCTCTATCATGGAAAACGTACTCAACAAACCAAGTAGATAAAGTGACTCAACCAGTTGACATCGGCCAGATTCTCATTGACTATCCCACTGCCTAGCCAAAGTAGAGGCTCAGAATGGATTCTGAAACATTGGTTCTGACTTATCAAAGTTCATGTAACTCCTACTGCTATCAAATGGCCAACCTGCCAGCAACAAAACCATTGTTCTGTCCTTGTTATGGGATTGTTATTTGATCACATTAAATTGCTACTTAGGGAAATTTAGAATGTGGACATCCAACATGGGTCTGGAAACCAAAAAGTTGAAGCAGGAGTGGGCCTCATTACCTTTATTCTCAAAAAGCCACACAGGAAATAGAATTCTAGGCTTGACATGTTTAGAGGTCTTAGTTTCCTAAAGGGGAATACTTCCACCAGGTCCAGAGTACCCAGGAAGAATTCCGTTGAATTATATGGTAAGAGTGACACTTTTCACTATGGGATACTTGTGTCAAATGATCACCGGGGAAGAAAAGTTAAGATAATTGACATCTTGGAAGAGATAAATAGCCGTGATCATCAGTAGGTGTTAGGGCTGCTGTCATGCATGGGTTCAAGAAAGAATATTTATTAAGCAGAGGTGATTCGTTTGGGTACCTATGGTCATACTCCTGCTGTATTTTGACACTAAATGGACAGGTGCAGCCATTCTGGCCTGAGTAAGGTATGGTGACCATGGGCTCAGATGCTAGGAATTAAAATCTAGGTCACACTACATGGTAAGCCATTGAGACAAATGAAGCTAACAGTCGAGGAGAAGGAAGAGTTTAAATGGATAATAGAGAAGGAAGTGATGACTGTTAGTTGTAGCCAGCTACAGAAGAAGTTCCCGGATTTTAATGCATTAATTTTCCTCTCATAAGATTCCTCCAAGCAGAGAATCCACTAGAAATACAGAGAAGATTCAGAGTGTACATGAAGTGGATTTAAGAGCTGCAAATGATGGCATCTGTGATGTGCCTCCATTTAACCTTTAGCTGTCATTCCCAGGAATTGCCTCAGCTGCAGAGGTGCCCTGCCCAAAATCATACTCATTCCCTGGGACAACTCACTTCCATTAACCGATATATGTATGAGTCTAAACACCAGGCCATCTCAAGCTAATCTTAAAGTCAACTCTGAAAGGGCATTGTTACTTCATGGCTAATAATGAGTTTTTCCAAGGCTGTGGATCATAATGGATTTGTCCATGTTATGGGCCTGCATGACAACTCAACACTTCCTTGGCCCAAACCTACTTCCTACTGCCTCCAGCTCCACTCAATAGTTGTTGATCTCAAGGGCAGTCCTAAATATTTATTCTGCAAACTAAACTCCATCTCAGAATCTGCATCCCAGAAAACATAACCTGCTACATGAACACTCTTTGACTAAATTTCAGTTTCACTTCTTTCTTCTTCATGTTTTGGATATTTCCATATTTAGTCAGACCAAGCTGAGATAAAACAATTTTACTTGTTGATGTTTTCAAGTACATAATTAACTTTTTCTCAGTGTCTGACATGTTTAGTCATGACCACTGTATACATTCTCTAGGTTTCATTATCTTCAGCAATTAAAGTCCTATGGTTCTAGTTAATTTTTTAAGAACTTCTGTAACATGATTTTTTTCACATATAAATATGTGTATGTGTTTATGTTGGGATGTAAAAAACAGAGCCAGAATAAGAAATTATAAAATGATTTTACTTAGGATAAATGAATTTATTTAGGTAAAAAATTATATTTAGGATAAGAATTTCATATATACTATTATCTACATGATTTCTAAATTTTTGTCTTTGATTCCATGGTTTAATGATTATGATGATACAACTCTAACTGACAGTGACACATTTCAAATTGACTCATAGATACCTATTGGCATAGAAATGACTCCCTAAGACAGTACTTTTCTAAAAAGTCAGATTTTTATATAATTCTAATTAATTCAAATGATTTATATTCATTAATGCAAACTATTCTAATAGCAATTTCGTGAAGTTTCAGAAATACACCAAGTCTGAAAATATACTTTTGCTAATATCTGTTAAATTTTTTTCTCCTTCCATGTAAGTGTCTGGTGTGTGCATGTCTGTGTGTGTGTGTCTGGTGTATGTGTGTGTCTGGTGTGTGTGTGTATATCACAGGGGTAAGGTTTCAGATTTTATATGAATATAGATAAGTAAAATAAATTAAACTTTTGTACTTATTTTGAATTTTTTATAAATAGAGAAAAATGGAAAGAATTATAAAATAATTGCCTTACACCCAATGACTAAATCTACCTGTTAAAATATTTTATTAACATTTTGCTACTATTGGCATAGTAAGTCCTCAGTTTGCATAGGAAGTCCTCATTTTGCACAGTCACATGGTGACTAGAATTATATTGCAATTATCACTAAATCTTGAAAATCATGGACTTTGTCCGGGCACGGTGGCTCACACCAGCAATCCCAGCACTTTGGGAGGCTGAGGTGGGTGGATCACGAGGTCAGGGGATCAAGACCATCCTGGCTAACATGGTGAAACCCCGTCTCTACTAAAAATACAAAAAATTAGTCAGGCGTGGTGGCGGGTGCCTGTAGTCCCAGCTACTCGGGTGGCTGAGGCAGGAGAATGGTGTGAACCGGGGAGGCGGAACTTGCAGTGAGCCGAGATCGCACCACTGTACTCCAGCCTGGGTGACAGAGCGAGACTCCATCTGAAAGAAAGAAAGAAAGAGAAAGAAAGAAGAAAGAAAGAAAGAAAGAAAGAAAAGAAAGAAAGAAAGAAAGAAAGAAAGAAAGAAAGAGAGAAAGAGAGAAAGAGAAAGAAAGAAAGAAAGAGAAAGAAAGAAAGAAAGAAAGAAAAAATCATGGGCTTTGGATAAGTATGTGTTTCAATGAACATGGTTCCGTGCAAAATAAACATTGCTTTTGTGTGTGAATTTATATTCACCAACAGATATTAAATTGCAGACATCATGACTTTTAACTCCTAAATGCTTAATTTCACACCTTTTAAGAAGTACTATATCTGTAAAATACCTACAATATTATCATAGCTTCTAAAATATTACTCCTAAAATATAACAAAAATTTTCTCCAGTATTGAGTTTATATTTTAATTTCCCCATTAATTGTTCTGCTTCTTAGCCAGGATCCAATTAAATGTCACAAATTGTATTTTACTGTAATTCTACTATTGACTCTTTAAATATACATTTTATTTATTTAATGATTTTACATGACCTTTTTTTGAAGAATCCAGGCCAATAATCATCAATTATCTGACCCCTGAGTTGTTTCTCTCAAATGATTTTTGCCCTTTAAAATAGTTTTAGTGTTAGAAATACATACACATGCAAACTTTTCCCACTTCTATTATCATTACAAAAGAAACATTGCATTCAAGTCAGTTCATTCATTGAAGCCATTCATAGTTCTCCCTCCCACTTGCTTTGACACATATGGCACATTTCCTGACATCAACATTCTATTTCTGTGCGCTACATATAAAACCCCTATACTGAATAGAAATTGAAATGGATTTTTCTGCTGCTCCCCTAGCAAATGGGAAGAGAAGCATTACTGAGCTTTTTTGTTCCAAAGGGTAGAGATCATCATAGGCATTTTTTTCTTCCATTATAAATGTTGCTCTCGTTCCTTTCATTATGTTGTCTGAAAGAAGAAGAAAGAAAATAGGACAGTATTAGCAACTCTGTCAGTCACAAAAATAGTATACTAAGGCCTGGTATATTATATTTAAGAAGTTTTTTCTTTTTTAATATCTCTAATGTGTTTTATTTCTTGATACTTCTGATGCAGCTTCCCACACAAACTGGGATATGTAGGACAGGTGGGTGAAATTGTAATTTTTGTAACCTCCCTCATCGGTACACCTTGGTGCACATGTCACTGGTCACATATGTGATTTCTAGTGTATATTTAGTGACTATATATGCCAGATAAAAATATATGGAATAAAGGATATGTGGAGGTTTTTTCCTCACATGAATAAGTGTCATGTAACCAGAGATGGGCAATTAATATGCAGATAACTTTGTGCATATATTTGTTACCATCAACATACACTTGTATTTTTCTCTATTTTCTTGTTTTTATTGAGACAAAATATTTTACATGTTTATGGGGTACATGTGAGTATTTGCTACATGCATAGAATGCATAATGATCAATTCAGGGAATTTAGGGTATTTACAGCCTTGAGTATTCCTCCTTTCTATGTGTTCCTAACATTTCAAATCCTGTCATCTAGCTACTTGGAAATATACAGTATATTGTTGCTAACTATAGTCACCCTACTCTGCTGTCGAATATTGGAGCTTATTTCTTTCTTTTTTTTTTATTTTTTATTTTTAGTAGAAACAGGGTTTCACCGTGTTAGCCAGGATGGTCTTGATCTCCTAACTTCGTGATCTGCCTGCCTCGGCCTCCCAAAGTGCTGAGATTATAGGCATGAGCACCGCGCCTAGCCTGGAGCTTATTTCTTCAACCTAACATACTAGTGGGTATCTTTGCACCCACTAGTCAACCTCTCCTCATTCCTTGCTCCCACCTACACACCCTTCTCAGCCTCTGATATAATGAAATTCTCTATCTCCACAAAGTAAGTTTTTAAAGCTCCCACATATGAGTGAAAATATGTGATATCTGTTTTATCTGTCTCCTGTTCCATCAATGTTGTTGCAAATGACTAGCCTATGTTCTTTTTCGTGGCCAAATAGTGTTCAATTGTGTGTATATATGGCATGTCTTGTTTATCCATTCATCAATTGATGGACACAAGTTGTTTTCATATCTTTGCTAATGTAAGTAGTGCTGGAATGAACATGAGAGTGCAGGTATCTCTTTGATATACAGATTTATTTGCCTTTGGATATAAATACTCTGTAGTGGTATTGCTAGATCATATGGTTGTTCTATTTTTTTTTAGAAATACCATACTGTTTTCTATAGTGGTTGAACTAATTTTTATTGCCACCAACCATGTGTAAGAGCTCCCTTTTCTCCATATCCTTACCAGCATCTCTTATATTTTGTCTCTTTAATAATAGCAATTCTAATTGGGTAAGAGGATAACTCGTTGTGATTTTGATTTCGTTTCCCTGATGATTAGTGATGTTGTTGTTTTTTTTTTTTTCATATACCTGCAGGCCATTTGTATGACTTCCTTTGAGAAATGTCTATTAATGTCCATAGTCCAATTTTAATGAGTTTTTTTATTGTCAATTTGTTTGAGTTCCATGTATATTCTGGATGTTAGTCTGTTGTCAGATGAATAGTTTGCAAATAATTTCTTCCCTTCATCAGGTTGTCTCTTCATTCTGTTGATTGTATCTTTTGCTGTGCAGAAGCTTTTTAGTTTAATATAGTCCTATTTGCCCATTTTTATTATACTTGTCTGTGCTACTGAAGTCTTAGCCATGAAATCTTTGTTAGATAGATGTCTTGAAGTGTTTTTCCTATGCTTTATTCTAGTAGTTTTATAGGTTCGGGACTTACATTTAAGTTTTTAATTCATCTTAAGTTAGTTTTTATATATGGAGAGAGACAGGGGTCCAGTTTCATTCTTTCACATGTGAATATCCAATTTTCTCAGCACCATTTAGTGAAGAGGTGTCCCTCCCCCAGCATAGGTTTTTGGCACATTTATCAAAAATCAGTTGCCTATAAATATGTGGATATAGTTCAGGACTCAGTATTCTGTTCCATTGTTCTATGTGTCTGTTTTTTAT
Source organism: Pan troglodytes (assembly GCF_028858775.2). NCBI lineage: Eukaryota > Metazoa > Chordata > Mammalia > Primates > Hominidae > Pan > Pan troglodytes. The sequence continues at coordinate 134,066,332 of NC_072401.2, forward strand.
ACCAGTATCATGTTGTTTTGGTTACTATAGTCTTGTAATATATTTTGAAGTAGGTAGTATAATGCCTCCATCGTGGTTCTCTTTGTAGAGGATGCTGTTGGCTATTCGGGCTCTTCTTCAGTTCCATAAGAGTTTTAGAATTTCTTTTTCGAATTCTGTGAAAAATGACATTGGTATTTTGATAAGTATTGCATTCAATCTATAGATTACTTTGGGCAGTATGATCATTTTAGCAATAACAATTTTTTCAATCCATTAGCTTGGGTTGCCTTTTCTAGGTTGGTGTCCTCTTCAATTTCTTTCATCAGTGTTTTGTCGTTTTCCCCATAGAGGGATTTTCCCTCCTTGGTTAAATTTGTTTCTACGTTTTAAATTTTTATCACTATCGTAAATGGTATTACTTTCTTGATTTCTTTCTCAGGTATTTCTTTATTGGTGTATAGAACACTACCGATTTTTGTGTGTTGATTTTGTATCCTGAAACTTTACTGTACTCATTTATCAAATCCAGAAGTTTATTGGTGGAGTCCTTAGGTTTCTCTAGTTAAAAGAACATATCATTTGCAAAGAGGAAAAATTCGACTTCCTCTTTTTCAATTTGGATATCTTTTATTTCTTTCACTTGCCTGATTATACCGTCTAGGATTTCTAGTGCTATACTGAATAGATGTGGTGAAAACAGACATCCTTGCCTTGTTCCAGATCTTAAAGAAAAAGTTGTAATCTTTTCCCAATTCAGTATGATGTTAGCTGTGGGTTGGTCAGATATGGCCTTTATTATTTTGAGGTATGTTCCTTGTATTCCTGGTTTGCTGAAATTTTTTATTACAAAGTGATGTTGAATTTCATCAAATGCATTTTATGCACCTATTGGGGTAATTATATTGTTTCTGTCCTTCATTCTGTTGATGTAGCGTATTATGCTTATTGATTTGCATATATTGGGCCATCCTGCATCCCTACTATAAATCCCACTTTATTGTAGGGTATTGTCTTTTTGATGTGCTGTTGAATGTGGCTTGCTATATTTTGTTGAGGATTTTTGCATTTATGGTCATCATGGATATTGGAGTGTAGTTTTCTTTTTTTTGTTGTTGTTATGTTCTTGTCTGATTTTGGTATCAGGGTAATGCTGGCATCATAGAAAGAGTTAGGGAGAATTCTTCCATCTTAAGGCAATGTTTTCAAATTGTTTAAGAAGGTTTTATATTCTTTATACATTTGGTAGATCTTGTCTGTGAATCCATCAGGTCCTGGGCTGTTCTTTTTTGGGAGGCTTTTTAATACTGATTGATTCTCACTGTTCAGATTTTCTGCTTCTTCTTTATTCTATTTTAATAGGTTGTATGCTTCCAGAAATTTATCCACTTTCTTTAGGGTTTCCAGCTTATTAGTGTGTAGTTGTTCATAATAGTCTCAGATAACCTCTTGTATTTCTGTCATATCATTTGTAATGTCTTATTTTTCATTTCCGACTTTGCTTATTTGGGTTTTCTCTCTTTTCTTTGTTAGCCTTCTAGCGGTTTATCACTTGTGTTTATCTTATTGAAAAACCAACTTTTCATTTCATTAATCCTTTATTTTTTTAGTCTCCATTTTTAAAGAAACAACTTTTCACTTCATTAATCCTTTATATATTTTAAGTCTCTACTTTGTTTATTTCTACAGTGATCTTTATTATTTCTTATAATTTCGGGTTTGGTTTGTTACTGTTTTCTTAGTTCCTTGAGTTGCACTGTTAGGTTTTATATTTGAAATCTTTCTACCATTTTGATGTAGGCATTTGTTTATTGCTATAAACTTTCCTCTTAGCACTGCTTTTGCCATATCCTACAGGTTCTGGTATGTGGTGTTTTGATTTTCATTTGTTTCAAGAAACATTTTGATAACCATCTTAATTTGTTGATTGACCCAGTGATTGTTTATGAACATGCTGTTTAATTTCCATGTATTTGTATCATTCCTACAGTTCCTCCTGGAACTGATTTCAGGTTTTATTCCGTGATGGTCTTAGAAGATACTTAGTATGATTTTGATTTGTTTAAACTTGTTGATACTTGTTTTGTGGCCTAATATATGTTCTCTCTTAGAGAATGTTCCATGTGCTGATGAGAAGGAAATATATTCTCTAGTTGTTGGATACAATACTCTGTAAATGTGTGTTAGGTACATTTGTTCTAATGTCCCATTCGAATCCAATGTTTCTTTCTTGATTTTTTTTTTAATACGGAGAGTGGGGTGTTGAAGTCCCTGACTGTTATTGTATAGAAGCCTCTGTCTCTCTCTCTCTTCAGATTTTGTAATATATGCTTTATAAATCTGTGCGCTACAGTGTATTTAGAAAATGTATTTAAAATTGATCTAATGTCCTATTTGAATCCAATGTTTCTCTCTTGATTTTCTCTTTAATGTTGTTGAAGTCCCCCAATATTATTGTGAAATAATTGAAGTTTACCTCTCATTTGGATCTAGTAATATACACTTTATGAATCTGTGTGCTTCAGTGCTCGCTGCATATATATTTAGAATTGTTATTTCCTTTTGCTGGATTGATCTCTTCATCATTATATAGTGATCTTCTTTGTTTTTTGTTTTTTTTTTTTTACTGTTTTTGACTTAAAGTTTGTTCTAAGTATAGGTACTCCTGTTCACTTTTGGTTTCCATATATGTGGAGTAACTTTATCCATTCCTTTACTTTGAGTATACATGTGTCTTTACAAGTAAATTGAATATCTTGTAGACAGCACATAGTTCAATCTCATTTCTACATCTTCTAGGTGGATAATTTAACCATTTATATTCAAGGTTATTATTGATATGTGAAGTTTTGTTCCTGTCATATTGTTAATTGTTTTTTGGTTATTTTAATACTATAGTGGTGCCATTTGAGTCCTTTCTCTTCCTCATTTGCGTGTTTGGTTTACCAATGAGTTTTCTACTTTCATGTGTTTTCAGGATGGTAAATGTTATGCTTTTACTTCTAGGTTTAGGACCCCCTTGAACATTTCTTGCAGGACTGACCTAGCCATAATTAATTTTCCCAGCATTTGCTCATCTGGGAAATACTTCCTCTTTCATTTGTGGATAATTTGGCTAGATATATTATCCTTAGGTGACAGTATATTTATTTTTTTCTTTTCGCCTTTTGAATATGTCATCCCATCCTCTCCTGGCCTATAAGGTTTCTGCTGAGAAATTCATTGTTAGGCTGATGGGTGTTCCTTTGTAGGTGAGTAGGTACTTTTCTCTTGCTATTTTTAGAATCCTCTCTTTGTCTTTGACTTTACTACTGTGACTATAATGTGTTGTGAAAACTTCTTTGCGTTGTATCTCTTTGCGGATCTTTGAGCCTCCTGTATCTGGGCATGCAATTCTCTTGCTAGATTTGGAAAGCTTTTATCTGTTATTTAGTTAAATAGGTTTTCTAACCCTTTCACATTCTCCTCACAGGGACACTGAACGTTTGACTATTTATTTGCTTTAAGTTTTCTCGAAAGTCATAAAGGCTTTGCTCATTCTTTTTTATTCTTTTTTCTATATTTTTGTTTTACTAGATTACTTGAAAAGATCTGTCTTCAAGTTCTGAGTTTCTTTCTTCTGCTTGACCTAGTCTATTGTTAAATTTTTTAAATTTATTTTGTATTTCATTTAGTAAATTCTTCAGTTCTAGAATTTGTTTGGCTTTTTTAAAATTTTCTATTTCATTAGTAAATCTCCCATTCATATCTAGAAAAACATATGAATTGTTTTATTGATTTCAATGTATTGTTTTTGAGAAATCTCTTGTATCTGCTGAGCTTCTTTAAAATTGGTATTTTGAATTATTTATCTAGGATTTTGTGAATTTCTTTTAGACTGGGATCTGTTCCTGGAGAATTATTGCTTTCTATTCAAGGTGTTATATTTTCTTACTTTTTCACTTTTCCTGGATCCTTACGTTGACATCTGTGCATCTGGTGTAACAGTTGCTTCTTCCAATTTTTCGAATTTTCTTTTGTAGGGGAGGATTTTTTTTTCTGAATATTTATATATGTTACTGGTTAGGTAGGGTACTTTGGCCTTGAATTTGGATGCATGCAGTAGGGTAGTCTCGGTATGATTTCTTTGGTTATAAACAACACCAGTGGTATCTGTGATTTCTTCAGTGGTTTTTGGTGTGATAATTAGTGGAGGCTGTGGTGAGTTTTAGCGGGGAACCAGAATGCCAAGTGGGCCAGTCTTCAAGCCCTAGTGGTGGTAGGTGTAGTGGGCTGAGCATACCTTGTCTTGAGTTCCAGAGTGGTATGCAATGGCTTCACTGTTAGTGAGCTCAGTTGAGCCAATTCTTGGGCTTCCACGTGGTTTGCTCAGTTGGTAGTGGTGGGTTGGGCATGTGGACATGTTCTTGAGCCCTTGGACAGTGCATGTGATGTGGGCAATGTCAGCAGCAGTGGTAAAACAACCTACTAGAACCCTAGCAATCCATGCTGGTGGTGGCAGTGAATATGATAGGCTGAGTGGGCCAGTCCCCTCACCCATAGGTAGCTCATGTAAGTGGTCATCAGATGTGGTAGTATCACCAGTTTAGGTCAACCCTACCTCAGACCCTGGGAGGAGTGCTAAGGTGCCAATAGTGGTGGACTGGGCTGGGTGATCTCCAGGCCCTGGATGGTACACTCGGAGCATAGGACTGAGTTGGCAGATTGGTCTTCAGGCTCTCTGAAAATAAGCTCTGGCACTGATTGTGATAGGCAGGGTTGGGATTGTCCCCATACCACCAGCAGAATGCTCATGTGGAAGCAGTGGCAGCTGCATTGCAGACTTGCCTCCAAGAAGGGCAGGACCCCGCTCAATGGAGGCAGTGAAGGCAGACAGCTGTGGGGCTTGTGCTTTCCTCACATCATGGTTGCACAACAATCAGAGCAGCAACAGTGGGACTTGTCCTCAAGGTCCGTGACAGTGCCCGGCCTTCCCTATCCCTACTCAGCTCAGTGGCAACTGTGATAACAACAACCCCAGAACAAAATGCAGACCTTTGTAGGCCTGACTCCTGACTCTAAGAATGGTGCCAGCAGACTGTGGAACTCAGTGTGAATTGTGTTTCTGGAGCAGTGCCTTGGCTTCGCCTCTAGGCAGCACCGTGTGTAAGGTCTCAAGGTCTTTGAAACCAAAGGGCTTTCCTGAAGCTAAGATTTTAGAAGTTTGTGGAAGGAAAGTGGAGCCCCAGTAGTCACTCACTTAACATTTCCTCATGTCTGGGAGCTCCTCTCAGCTCCCAGCAGATCTCAGCCCAGCAGTGCAGGCCACCTTGCTTCTGGCTTCTCTCTTTGCTTTCGGTGCTTTCCCTCACTTCTCTGTTGAATTCTAATGTTCTCTTTTAGATGATCTATTCAAAGTTGAAATATCTGCTTGATATTTTGTTTCCTCTCTATGAAAGAGGCACTTACAAGATGCATCTAGTCAACCATCTTCAGAAATTGGTATATTTTTATATGCAACTTTTGGCATTTATTTTCTCCTATGCTAAATTACTATTTGTAAATTTAACAAATATAAATTCAACATTTGCTGATTTGTAGGATAAAACTTGAAACAAATGTTAAGACACCAGCTAAAGCACATTAGAACAACTTGGATTTTTAGAGGACTTGTTCATAGCAATTTCTGTAAGTTGGTTAATATCCAACTAACATTTTGTGACACATATTTTGTGACACATATCAATTCTTATGTCATAAAAAATGTGTGGAGTTGTTTTGTTTGTTTTTGGATGTGGGGTTTTTAATATCTAGATTTAAGGTAGAGGTCTTTTCTACGACAATTTGGCCAATTTTCATTTTTCTATATGCCTTTCTATTAAATTCTCCTGTTTAACCACTTAAAAGCTGCTATAGTAAGACAGTGATGTCATAAGTCAAGCTCAACAGAAGTACAAATATAAATAGACATATAAATATGCCCAAATAAAATTACACCGCATGCTTTTCAAGGAGTAAAAGGTTTTTCTTTCCATTTCATTGCATCATCTAACTGAAGAGAGCATGTATAATATGCAAATCACATTTTTGACCCTTTGTTTTGATACTGTTGAACACTTAAATGAGAGACTTTTAACAGTTGTGATAGTTACTTCTTGTCAATTGATGAAGAAAGTGATGCACTTAATAGAGATATTTTAAAATATCTCTATCTGTGCAAACTTCTATGTTGCACCATGGAGAGATGAAGCAGAATAGAGGAAAGTTACTATAATATAATTTTCAGTGGGCTCAGTGACTCTCTACAATGTAAAAAAGAGTATTATTCAAATCTAGCTTAAATATAAGCAATGAAAGAAGAAAGTGCTGTGTATTTTATAGTGACAAGAAAGTGTTTGGCGCTGGGAATAATTAATTGCCTTTACAAAACAGCAGGAGTTCACTTAGATAAATAAACAGCATTTATATGTACTTGTAAAAAAAGTGAGATAAACTTACCAGCAACTACTAATCTAAGAACAAAGACTATAATAATAGCTGTAAACAATCTTTATTTTCAGTCAAGCTATCACAAAAATGTTTACTTCTCTACAAACAGAGGTAAAGCAGCTTTTGGTTAAATGTTAACTTCTGTGAAAATGGGTACATAAAGTACTTTTCAATACCAAAATGTTTTGCTGTATCTAAATATAAAATAGTAAAAATTTGAAAAAACTATTTCTCAGAGTAATGTATTAGTACAAAATGCATATAACATGCTATAAATATCTACATTTGAATAAATCTTTCTGCAAACAGAAAGATTCCTGTGGGTCTGTGTTAAATTGGCAAATAGATCACTAGTATGTTAAGATTTGGCTTCATTACCTCTTAAACAAACATTGCGGTATAATTTCAAAATATTTATATAATATGCAAGGATTTAAATAGAATATCAGTTAAGAATAACTTCTAGAATGGATTCAGGAAATGTATTTTTATTCTGCCTTGTTCCAATTAGGAAATGTATATATACTTCCAGGAATGATTCAAATCAGTTCACATTTATCCATTGGCAGTGCAATCAAAAGAAATTATTTGGTGTTAACTTAGTTTCAATTTTTATCAAGTTAATGTTTATCATCTTCCATTTTACTTTCCAGATAATAATCCAAATATATATCACTCTCTAGTGATGTCTTAAGCAATTACGCATGTACTTTAATTCTTTTGCTTTACAGAAGTTATTTTGCTTTTATATTTCAATTTATAAAAAAAATTTGTCCCAAGAGTTTATACAAATAATCAGGCTTTACATATCAGATAAAAAAAATAAACAAATATTTTCACCTTTTTCATACTCTACCATTGCCTCTAAATTTTCTTCTAGAATGCAGTATAAAAATTCCAAAATTATTGACCATGAAAAAAAAAACAAACAGAGGCAACTGTATCCAAGTATACTGAATGCATCATTCAGATATATTCTACTTTGAAGAGACAGTGCATGGCATTTTTTAAAGTATGAGATGAATAATACTAAAATTGTCTCTTCTACTTTCTTTAAATATAAATCACATGATGATAAATCATAGACTTCTATTGTGTTAGGCATCTGCAGTCTTAGTGTGTGTTAATACCCCGAGCACAGTGTATTGCATTTTAACTAATATTTAATAAAATTTATAAGATGCATAATATATACTAAAATTTATATGGCCTATTAATCATACCAATTATTAACAAAAACATCAACTCAAGCACATAATCCTGAGTAAATATATCTGAGTCAAAATCAAGGTAAAGATAAATTAAAATCCTTGTTTTTCAAGGTGTATTTTGAATAATGGGTGAGTACATCTATCTTTCTGCCTGCTGGCTGGAAGTTTTCATGATTGTCTAGATTCACATTACCAGTTCCCTTTGCTCATTATTCCCCCTTGGCTAATTGTCTCTTTCCTTCATTTGTACTAATTAGGCTACATTTTGTTTGGCACATTAGCTTGAATTGTGTCACCAAGGTAAAACAACTTTAATAAAACCTAGCTATGCAACATTGCTACTAAGGTCATTATCAATCCGAAATGTACCTTCAAAAATGAATTTAAATAAGGTGTAATCAAATGATGCATAAAGACACATATTTTAATTTTTTGGAAAGTAACCTCATTCTCGTATCTTTTCTTTGCCTCTTTTAAATATTTTCTATGAAACTTGTGATGTCAATTTTTATTTCATAGATGTGTAAAAGTTCTGTGCTTTTAAAAGTTTAATCATCTTTTCTCACTCTCTTTTATATTTTCTATTAGATACTATTGGTCCTGTGGTCATCAGAAATTATAACAGAATTGGAGAAGATTGCTGCCATTTGGTGCCCAGATTGCTTCAAAAAATTGTAGGAGACTGCCATCCAGTAAGTTTACTTGTTCTATAATTTTGCAAGCTGATCATGCTGATGAATTTGTGACCATATGTAGAGGCTCCACTGAATGAGCAAACAGAATTTTGCCTCAAGCGAAGAAGTTGAAACTTACTAAGTATATATCCTTTGCCTGAAGTAGTTGTTTTAATAATTCCAGAGAGTAAGAAAAGATTCCAATTCCATTATATGTTTCTATCAAGATGTTATCCTTGTCCTGAGAGACTTCTGTCCAACTATTGTTGGGAAGTGGCCATTTAGTAAGAACAGATGGTGACAACAGGCACAAGAGAATATGGACAACTTCCAGGTCTCAGAGAAATAGAATCATGATCTTAGCTTTGAAAACAACTTAATCCTACAGGGGAGGTAAAGCATATATAATAGATCCAGGAACAATGAAAAGACAACCAAAGATCATGACCCAGTTATAGGTTTCTTGCCATCTCCTAATAGGAAAAGTCTCAGAGTTAGGGAGCTGCTGCAAAAAAGCCCAATGATAAGATTTACATCAGAAGCATGTAAAGTGATTTTGTGGATAAAACTATATTAGTAAATTAAGAAAATCATGATGGCACTATTAAAGTGGAATAATTATTACAGTGAAAGTTAGATAAAAATGCACAGCTTAGTAACCTTAAAGGGTAGTGTTTTATTAAATGAAAATACATTAATCCATAACTCATATTTCTTAATGCATAACAAGCAAATAGTCTTCAAAGAATTTGCAAAGAGGAAGAAATTGAATGTAATATGTTTAAAAATATCGTTATATAGAAATTAGATAATTAATATTGTGTTTGTCAATTCATAAGTCATTTTGTATCATATGGTGAACAATAAGGTTTTCAAGCTTAGATTCTCTAAATGCCAACAATCAGCAAAAAGCAGGTGATCTGTTTATATTTGTTTGATTTTACTGCCAAACATACAAAGTCAATACCTAGAGGGGGGCGAAACAAAGCACAAGTGCATGATTTACACAGGATCAAAGAAATATAATAGAATAGTATCTTGCTAACCTCACCCTTATAGTGGATGGATCAGATAACTCAATATATATATATATACATACCTTTTTAAATATATATATATTTAATAACTGTGCCCCAGAAATGTAAATGTAATTGTAATAATTTTTTTGAAAATTGCTGTAAATCAGAATTCTAATGTTTTTACTCTAAGTTTCATCTTTAATAATATTAATAAGACATAATCTAATCCACTTTTTTCTTTTTTAATTATAATTTAACCTGGAGCCTGAAGTTTCTAAACACCTTCTCAAGCTTGCTAAGTGTCACCCTGTATGATCCATTCTGTCACTCCAATGTGCCAAAATCTTTTTGAGATTCTAATTCAGTCATCTAAAATACCTATTATTCCAGGTCTCTGCTGGTATCCTAAAAATTGTTTCCAATATTATACAAGTTACTGACTGCATTTGATGGGAGTACTGTGGAGGTTAAAGAGTCAAATATTATCATAAATTTCTCCCTATTTTGAAATTAACACATAATTTCATACATATTTCCAAGATCACTTTATGTATGACACGAGAATTATGTAAGTTGATATAAGATATTACATTCCAATTGCATAAACTAAAACATAGCAAACATTTTCTGAATTCATTTAGACTCATTCCACTTCGTTAGTGCTGAAGCCTTTCCTCTTGCCTGCAATAGCTTGTGGTGAAAGCCAGCAATCAGCAAATCACACAGCCATCCACCTGTTACCCTGGCATCAGGGAATGTGCATTGAAGTAATTTAGCTTCTCTTAGGCTCAAAGCCTTTTTCTGCTACACAGCATAGTCAGGGCACATGGTCAGGTAATTCCCAACTCTAACCTCTACAGTGTGAGGTTACATGGTGTAACGGTGAGCACTCTGGACTCTGAATACACCAACTGTAACCTCTGCTTCAAGGCACTAAACGCCTAGAATGGATCTGAAAAGTATAATTTTCTCCCCACACTGCCATCTTAGGACCAACCAAGGGAGTCCACGGCCAGTTGTCCAAACATGTAGTTGACTATTATGAGGTGCTAATCCTGCTGACAGGCTGCCACCTTGCTTCATCCTATCACATTCCTCTTGTCTGCCTCACAAAAGAATCAAATACAGAAAAACTGACAGTTGAAAGAGATCAGGACAGGAGTATAAGATAGTAATTTTATGTGAGAGAAAAAGTTGCAGGAGTTTGCTGGTAAAAAGAAACCAAATAATTGTAGAGAGGTCATGTGAGAAGGTTGTTGAAACTTTTCCCTTAAATCTTCACAGTGTCCAGGGGATATACACACCTCGTTGTTGTTTTTAAAATATCTTCTGAGATTATTTTTTGCTTTTTGGTTTTTGTTGTTTTTGGTGGCCTAGTCTTTTCCAATTTCACGAGTAACTGGAAGGCTGAAACATCATGGAGTTGTTTGAAATAATCATATCTTGGCTGTTGTTTGAAGGGATCTTTCACACACAATATACCATTGATGGTCATATTTTATTTCCTCATATAATCTTATAACATGTGAAATAATAATTTAAAAACCTGGCTCATTAGCAGGCACTAGGAATGGGGGTGATTAATATTTATCTTTTCTTTGGTACCATTATTATTACAGACTCATGCTGACAGACTTTTGATGCTACAAACTTCTATAGAAACATCAGTTAAGGTACTCAGATTTCAGATAGTTCCTTCTATTTCCTCACACTCAATATTAAATATAGGCATCTTTATTTATGAAGGCAATTGAACCAAAGCTGACATGGAGATTTTATATCTCTATCATTCATATACTCTGCAATACTCTACGCACTTATTTAAAAATAAACAAAAGATAAAGATATGGTCATATGGCCATTGGTTGAAGGAAAGTATTATTCTGATGTGAAACAATGTTGCACAAATAGTTACTGAAATAAATTCTATATAGGAGGGGTATGTACAAGTGGCTAGGGAAGTATATTGATGAGTAGTTAATGAAATATGGGGGTATGGGGAAGAAAATGCACATATTTGGGGGGAAGATAATATCTAAAATATGGCTTAAAAGTTGATTAGTGCATAGATAGCTTTTGGAAGGTTAGGGAACACATATATTATTCATGTTCTTTTGAAATAACATATCATTACATCATTGAACCAGCTCTTTTCTACAGCTATTTTTGATCAAACTATTCTAAAAGCATGTAAAAATGTTTCGAAGGATATTCATATATTCTGAAAACTAAATGGTTTTTAAACATTAGAAAAAATAAGCAAATTAGACTTGTTTTCCAGAAAGAAAAATCCAAGAGACAATGATACAAGTTTCCGGGAGTCTTCTGCCTTTATTCTTTCAATTTTGTGAAACAATATAGAGTGAAAACTTCCATCTTCCAGCTCTCCTCTTAGAAGAATGGGATTTGGCCAGATATGATGAGCTGGATTCTAGCAATTTTCATCAAATGTCTGACTCCTAATCTAGGTAAAATTACAAATAATATATTTGCAGATATAGTAAAGATGACCAATTAGGAAACTTTAAAATTGAGACATTACCTTGGATTATCCAAGTAGGTACAACATATTCGCATAATCCCAAAAGCAGCAGAAAAAAGTGGGAGGGAAGAAGCTTAAGAAGTTGGACAAATTTAAAGCATGAGAATGAATCATCAGCATTCATTGCTTTCAAGATGGAGAAAGAACTACAGCTTATCTCCAGAAGCTGGGAAGGATCCCTGGCCAATCAGGAAAAAAAATCAGGAACTCAGTCCAACAGTCCCATTTAACTAAGTTCTGCCCAAACCTCGGCGAGCTTGGAAGTACATTCTTCCATTCAGCCTGCAAAAAGGAACACAGCCTGCTAAAACCTTGATTTTAAGCTTATGCATCTCTGTCAGAGAGATAAGTGGGCTACACTGTGCTCAGACTTCTAATCCACAAAAACGGTGACAAATCCAGTAGGTGCTACTTTACATCATTAAATTTGTGACAATTTGTTAAAGCAGCAATAGAAAGGTAATCCACCGACATTAGCAAACTCTTCCCCTCCTCTGCATTCTCCCACATTTTTTGACTTAATTATTTCCTATTTATTTTCAGAATTAGGTTCTAGTAAAAGTGAGGAGCCACTATCCTAGACACCTAAGAGTGAGAGAACAGTCAACAGCATGAGATATATTACCTTGCAATTTCTTTTTTCTATCTCCTTGTAGCCACGACAATTACTTTTTTTTTGAGGGCAAATAAAATTAAAGTTTAATATGTAATTTTGTTGTGAGAATATTAGTTTCAACTTACTTTGTTCTGAAAAATAATAATAAGTTATCATTCAAAAAGAAAGTGTTAATATTCTCCCCAAGATATTAAAGGCTTTCCGGCAAGGGTCCTAAACTTTTCTATTTGTTTTTTGGATGGAAAAAGTGGCCAATGTAAGAGCTAGGTTTAAAGAATATAGACTTGAGGAATAATTTTAGAGTGTTTTTTTGACAACATGTGGGTAAGATACAAGTACTTGGAACAAACAAAAATATGACTAAAGCAACCAAAAGAATAACCAAAAGTTTCATAAATTCAAAAAGAACAAAACATTTCAAGGAGATGTGAAAACAGTCCTAAATGTGGCTCATGAATTTTAATATAAGGAATTGGATTTGATAAACAGGAGCACATTAGTTTTCTTAATTAAATTAAATTTTGCTGGTAAAAATCAGATGTAAGTGTACTGAGAAGTGAGTACAAAAAGTGTGTTATTGAGAAGTTTATATAATAAATGGACAAGTGATAGAAGTTAATAGATGAAGTGGATTAATACATAATGGAAGAAATTATTTAGAATGAAAAACACTTTTGCTTGTCCATAACTGAGACGAATTCCTCAATGAAAGAGATATTTTAAAGATGGAGAAAAATAGAAATAAAAGCTAAAATAATAAGGGTAAGTGATTATAACAATGTAATCAGTCTCTTGGAGTTTAAGAGAATAGCCGCCACAACTGGTAGTAAGGTAGTATGGGCATGGGGGAGAAATTAAAGGCCTGGTGGTCAACAGGTGAGCCTCACAGGGCTGCTGAGGGAATGCAGATTAGATGAGAACATGGAGGGGTACAAGCAAGATGCCTGCGAGCCTGCAAGTAATAGTAGGGCACCGACATGGGTGTGAGGATGTCCTTCAGAAGATTTCCCATTTTCTCAACTTAAGCATTGATTTCTATTCCTCTAAGCCCAAGAGGTTGGATTTTGAAAGAGAAACAGGACTTGAGCACCATTGCTTAGTATTGGTACATGCTCTAAGGGCATGCCAAGTTCTTACTCTCATATTAAGTTTATCTCTGTTCATGAGGAAATTGCCTTTCAAATCTTCAATGTCTTTAAGATTTTTTAAAAGCTATTTCAGTGGAAATGTTGACCAGTTCAACTTTCAACTCCTATTACTGAAGACCAGTACAGATACAAGTTCAATTTTGACTCTTTGGCCGGGCATGGTGGCTCACGCCTGTAATTCCAGCACTTTGGAAGGCCGAGGCAGGCGGATCACGAGGTCAGGAGATCGAGACCATCCTGGCTAACATGGTGAAACCCTGTCTCTACTAAAAATACAAAAAATTAGCCGGGCATGGTGGCAGGCACCTGTAGTCTCAGCTACTTGGGAGGCTGAGGCAGGAGAATGGCGTGAACCCAGGAGGTGGAGCTTGCAGTGAGCAGAGATCGTGCCACTGCACTCCAGCCTGGGGGACAGAGTGAGACTCCTCTGTCTCAAAAAAAAAAAAAAAAAAAAAAAAAAAAAAGGAAGAAATTTGACTCTTTATAGCTCTTTGTTCATTCTGGGCTACTATAACAAAATCCCACAGACTGAGTGACTTATAAATACTAGAAATTTCTTTCTCACAGTTCTAGAGGCTGGGAAGTCCAAGATCAGGGCACTGGCAGGTTCTTTGCTGAGGGCCCAGTCTTGCTTTCAAGATTGTTGCTGTATCCTCACATGGTGGAAGGGGGGAAAAAGGAATAAAATCTGTCTCCTCGCGTGGCTTAAGAGATGGAAAGGCAAAAGGCCTACAGTGCTCTTTTCAACCTCCTGTATAAGGTCACGCATCTCATTCAAGATGGCTCCTCTCTTATAATTTAATTGTCTCCTAAAAGCACTACCCCTTAATATTATTATGTTGGTGATTAAGTTTTGACATTAAGACCATAGCAATCCCTAAGACTTATATATTCAAATTTGCAGAAAATTCCTTTGCGCCTTTACACTCAGATTCACATCATTTTAGTAACAGCATACTGTCAAATAAATAGTATAAGTTTTCTTACATTATACTTTGTAACATGTATATGTATGGCATGACCAAAGCTCTTCCTGGCCATTAGAAATTGTAGAATGATACAATTTTTTTTTTTTTTTTTTTTGCCTAAAGTTCCCAATAGTTTTTCTCAGTCAAGTATTAATATTCATTGTTTGGGCAACAGTGAACTTCACAATTATTTCTCTCTTTCTGCTAAATGGAATAATCAATAAGGAAAACTAAGAACTCATTTGTTTAAAATAAAAAGTATTAAAAACCTATAAATAATCTCTTAATATGATTTATCTTTCCATTTTTGCTTTTTCAGGCTATGGACTTGAGTCTATAGATCTTCATCTTGGCTTCGCAATTTGATTCTACTTTCTCTTAGAGTTGCCTTTTTGAATATTCCTGCTGCAACCCAAAATTTATCTCTCTGTTTCTTACTTTGTGTTGTTAACTTTACAAACACACTTAATTGCGTCCTTTCTGCTGGGTTTGTGCCAAGGACATACCTGACTAATTAATCCATTTATAATATGTCAAAAATAAAAACTCATTTTCCAGTGCTATCCAGATTGCTAATTTTAATTAATTAACTTAACTCTTAACTTATTTAATTTTAAATTAGTTTATTTAATTTTTTCAGTATTATCCATATTATTAATTTTCAACATCCATCTTCATATGGTTAAGAGGTTTTTTCCTAGTTCTGATATTTAACAGCTTTGACTTTAGCAAGTTACTTAGCATTTTTTGTGCCTTTTTCCTCATTTGTAATAGAATGACATTAATACCTATCTCACAATGTTCTTTCCAAAATTAAATACTTAATTCCTACAAATTGAAGGGAGTAATTGCTGTACACAGTAAACATTGAAATGCTAACTGTTGTGATTATGATTTTAGTGTGAATTTACTAGAAACAATCTTATTTTATTATCTATTGAATACATGCCAAATAATATAACTTTTTAAATTTGTACTCCTCATCCATTATATTACTATCTACATTAATTCTATGATTAAAAATACATGCTCCTTATTTTCTTAAAAATACCTTACTAAATGATAGTATATCCTAGGCTTATTAGTTATTAAATATGAATGAATAATTTCAGTTCAGTTCTGGTAAAGATGGTGAACTGCTAGTTTTCCCTTATTTTTATTTTAGAACTTTTATTGGCTTATTAAATACCATAAATATTTTTCTAGATATTGATCTTAACAAAAATCTTTTTAAAATCTAGGTTAAAGCAGATGGTCCATGTAGGAAGAACACATTGGTTAACTCAATTTCATGAAGTAGTATGAATCTTTGTATACAGAATCCTCAGTAGAGTCAGTTTTGCTGACCAGGTTGACAAAGCTTATGACACATCAAAGAAATATGGGCATAAATAATGTTGTAATTTTGTAAGCACAAACTAATCTTGAAAGCAGTATTTTTCTTTGACCAAAAACTTTCTAAAAAATGATTTTAAAACAACAAAAAATAATTAGGGGTTTTATTTTTCAAAAGCAATTCTTGTTTGTAAAGAAATCGCTGATTATTAAATTAATCTAAAACATTATTATAGGAGTTTTACTCTACTGGTTTTAAAGAAAGCTTTAGTAATTTAATAAACAATTTGAAACAACAAGCACAAGTTACAGTTTATCAATGGTACCGTATTTGTATAAGCTGTACAACAAACTGCAGTCTTACTGAGAGTTTTATAATTTAATAATTGTGGTAAGAAACAACTTAAAAGAAATTCAACATTTATCATTCTCTAGCCTTAGCATTTACAAGTATGTAAAATAAAATCCACTGGCAGCTATTTCTTTATCTATGTAATACTACAAAAGAGAAATGCTTATGGGGAAATTTTGGTATGGTATGGTTAATTTTCAAAATGTTAAAAAAATTCAACCTTTTTAAATTATAAAATTTAAATTATATCTTTTAAAACATATTGTCCACAGAGTTAAGATTTGTAGTGCAGTACAAATATTTCATACTTTCAACAAATTACTAAACAATTAAACATTTTGAAATGGGAAAGCACAACTGCATTCATTAAATGACAGATAATTTAACAGTACGACCATTAAAAACATCCAGAAATCATGAGAAAACTTGCACTTACTAAAAACAAAACAACTACAGGGTACTGAAACATATTTTGGAAATATCAATCAAACTTGTAAGAGTTCAAAACAATTCTATTTCCAAGATATCTCAGAGTTACATTGAGGTATTCAGAGAAGTATTTTAAATGTCTCAAACAGAAAAGAGATCACTTGCTACTTTAAAGTAACTGCAACAATTTTACAACATTGTGAAAAATTGCAATTTTAAAATAATTATTTTCTTTAAAAAAAAGCCACTTACCACAGAAAGTTATTGAGTAACAGAAACAAATTTCAAAATAAATTCTGCATCTGTAAAATTTTACTTCATCCTCTGATTTTATGGCAACAAACAAAAAAATCATAGCTTCTAAATCTCAACATTTAATTTTCACATCACCTTGCTGAAATGGAAACAAGTTACAGCTTTCCATCAGTAGAGGTGTTATAAATAGGGAGATAGCAATTCAAAAATAAAGAAACAACTAAACTTTTCATATTATTCTGTATCATCAAAAATTTTAACTTCAGGAGGTAAACAAAATAGTTTTTGGTTTTGCTGCAATTGCTTTTAGGGACTTAGCCAAAACTGCTTTGCCAAGGCCTATGTCGAGAAAAGTATTTCCTAAGTTTTCTTGTAGGACTTCTATAGGTTGAGGTCTTATATTTAAATCTTTAATCCATCTTGAGTTAATTTTTGCATGTGGTGAAAGGAAAGGGTCTAGTTGCAGCAACTTAGATGTATCTGGAAGCCATGATACTAAGTGAATTAATGCAGGAACAAAAAACCATATATCACATGTTCTCACTTTATAAGTGGGAGTAAACATTGAGTACACATGGACATAATAGACACTATGGACTACTAGAGGGGGAAAGGAGGGGAGTATGGTTTGAAAAACTACCGATTGAGTACTATCCTCACTAGCTGGGTGTAATATATGTCATAACAATCCTACACGAGTACCCCCTGTATCTAAAATAAAAGCTGAATCTTTTTTTAAAAGTGGAATTTTATTAATATTAGTAACAAGTGACTGTTGTATGCAATTTCTCATTCAACATCTAGATTTATATAAAGCAATTTTCCTATCAGTTCAATTAGTAATCATGTCAAATTTTTATTTTTTCTTCACATCTTATCCAAGGCCACCCATATTTAATTGTGTAAAGCATGTAAAAGTTAAACTAAGCAATGTGAAGTATATTAGTTAACCGTTAGGTAACTGTGAGTAATTTAAAATAATTGTTGTTTATAATGAAGTCTATCACATACATTTTGCCAATAAAGCTGAACTTTTTATTACATTTGAATTGTATACATGTATTATTATATTCCAGATCAAAACTAATGATCAGAATGTTTTGTTGGCTTTCGTAAAAATTTAATATAGAAAGTGCTTTTTTAAAGGCTCATTATTGGAAGTCATTCCACATTTGAAAATACCATATTTCCGTGTGTGTGTGTGTGTGTGTGTACATGTATTGTAGCCTAGAAAACCAGACTTAAATCAAAATAGGGTTATAGTAAAAAATGCTTATGAAAAGTGGAAAGTAGTTTAATTGACAAGAACACAGACTTGTATATGAATATGTATTAAATAAAAGCAGAGGAAATTATTTTTATCTCTAAAAATTTTAAATTACATTTTTGAATACTTTCATAATATAAAATTAATTCCTTCACAAAAATATCTGAAAATTAAAACTTCATTCTTTTTTTCTATTAATGGAAATAATTTGACTATGAAATCAGATTCCCAAATGTTGAATTTATTCATGGTTTCTTATCTCATAAACTGTTCAATGAAATAAAAAAAACTTAGTCACAAGTATTGTTTAATCTTCCTATCTCATGTTAAATTTAAAAAAAAATTCTCCATTAACTTAATTATTTTAACCCAATTCTATTTCCGTTTCCCTCTACTGAATCACTTCTTTTTACGCTACTTACTGCTTCTCCACAATTTTATGATTTGTTTTCCCTTGAAAAAATCAGTTTAGCATTGTTGTCAACAGTGTAAAATATGACAGTTTATACTTCTTAGAACACATGAAGAATCAAAATGTATATTTGTAAAATTAGTTATGAAAAAAGAAAGGAAAATATATTCTTATGTATCTTGTCTACTTCATCCACCTATCAACCTCTTTCATAAATGCAATTTCTCAATATTGTTCTATTTATTACTGCCTGGGAATACCAAGGCCACAGTTTACCTTGATTGCTGTAGGAAAATAACATGTTTTCTAGAATTCCACAGCCACAGAAAAATACTGCCTAAGAAAAAAATGGGGATTGTGTTTTTAAATTAAATCTGGCTTAAAATTAAAGAAAATATATTGTTTCTTGAAATTACTATCAATTAAAAATACAAATAAATATACCAAGAAGATAAATCATATGCATACAAATTTGTTTATATTAATTAACAAAAAGTATCAAAATATTAAGGCATAAATTACTATGTTCATAGTTATAGAACTATGTTCGTAGTTATAGAAGTATCACAACTCACTGTGGTACTGTAGAAGAAAGGGGTTTTAGAGAATGACTACTAGAAAAAGGGAGTTACGAATAATAAACTACAGTCTTCTGATCAAATACAGAAAGATGAACAGCACAAATCAACCATATCATTTTTGCTTGCACACATTTCTATAGAGTGCACTAATTAGTGGTTAAATTTGTAGTTAGTTTATAGATTACAAAATATAAAGATAGAATTTATAAAGATAAGTAAACAAATAATGAAAATAAATCTATGGCGTTACGGTGAAGGCAGAAAACAGATCTAAATAAACTCAGAAACACATTCCTCACTCACATGATTTTGTATTATAAAAATGTTGAGTTTTTGTCAAATTAATATAATACTATATTTGCACATCATTTTAAGAAGTTATGTTAAAAACTGGTCCCAATAATTTTATAGTTCATACAAAAGAACATTGCAATTTCTAAGAAATATAGCATAAAAAAATGAAGAAAATGTTCAATGTTCATTAACATATACTATGAGAGAACCCTAATAAATATCAACAATTATAATATGTTGATATTCAATTAAATTTAAATTGAATTGAATTATGCTGCTTTATTTTAAAATGTTTTAGAATAATTGAGTATATATCAGTTATAAAACAGAACATAATTATACAATCTCTAAAGTAAATTTCAAATTGATTAGCAAGTTAAATGTAAAACAAACTGACAAGCATTTTATTTCTTCAAAAATAAGTATGGGAATTATATGAAAACAAGAGGACTAGGTTACATACCGATTTTAAATGAATGATAAATTTTCTGTAAAGCAAAGACTATATAAATGAAAACAAAAATAACTCTAAGATGGGAGAAAATATGCAAAACATGTAAGTCTGAAGTTGGATTGCTATGCCAATAAAATTACATGCCAGCACATAGTATCATGTTGAATTTAAAAGAGTAAGTTCTAGGATAGATTGCATGGTTTATTTTATGAATTAATTTATTATTTTTGTGATACAATATATGAAATTCTCATTTAAGAATGATGATAAAAATTGAAGTATACACAGCTAACTTACAGCTTTATTTATAATTATATAAATTAGCATTATGCATGACACATGGTAAATGTTCAATAAATGTTAACCTTATTACCTATAAGTATCAGTACTGTATAGACTATTTAGAAGTCATTACACTAAGAAAGAAAACTTGGAATCATGAGTAAAGGGCATATAAGCAATACAGAAAAAAGGCCACAGTATTCACAACATTGTCATTAATTAAATAGACAATATTAAAGGGTGAAATTTCTACAACATTTTTGGATTCTGGAAGTATCTCTTTATTATATGATTTCCAAAGACTTTTACTAGGCAATCATGCTCATCCAACTCTACTTTATATAATTAAATATGTCACTGTAGGAGGTATATTTAAAAATTTTTATTGTAGTATGAACTGATAAAAAAGGAGACATAAAATAAAATAAACAGGTGTGGGTGAGAGAGAGAAACAAAACCCAAAAACAACTTGAATGGATACCATTAGAGAAATGGTTAGAATAATTACATTATATTCATATATGACTCATTATATAATGTTTGGCCACGTGACTTTGGCAAAAGGAATTTGACAAATGTTACCTATACCTTGTCTAAGGAAAGCTTTATATTCAGTTGTTTGATTTCACTCAGCACCTTTCAATCTGCCTTTTGCTATGTGTACAACACATTTTAGGGGCTTATCCTTCAGCCTTGATCACGGAATGAGAACGTACATGGAACAGACAAGCAAGTGACTAGCAGCCTGAAGCAGAGCTGCAGTTTACTGTAGCTTTAGTATAAAATGAGTCAGAAATATAACATTTTGTTGATTTAATACACAGAGCTTCAGTAGTTATTTGTTATTACTGCAAAAGCTAATTAATAATTCTGCAATAAAATATTATAAGGCTATTAAAATAATTATATATGGCTATGTATTAACACGCAAATAAGCCAGATGTACAGGTGCACATGTGTTTATAATATGCAACTTACAGAGTATTTTCTAATTTTAACTTCTCTTAAAATCTGTTAAATGTATTTGTATGTATACATGTGTTATATTTGTGTAAGTATAAATAAATATATGTAAAGTAAAAAAAAAACACTTTAATTTTGGTTGCCATGAATAAAGGGAAAGGAGATGTCATGGTGAGGGTTGGTCAGAAAGACTGGATTAGGGTGATACTATTAATTTTTCAATAAAGTATTTTATCAAACTAACCTCTGTTTCTTCCATGATGAATTATAATAATTAAAATAATGTCAAAGTAAAATGCAATGAACATTCAACATAAAGATATTTTATCCCATTTTATGTCTTTAAAAAACATTGAAAATATTATAAAAAGTACAAAAAAATCATAAATGCTAACTTCAATTAAAATCGAAATGGCTTTTACTAACCAAAATAATCTAAAACTCAAAAATTTTAAAGCAAATCTTTACTGAAAGATGGGAAATGATTTAAGCTCTCTCAAACTTTTGTTTTCACGTGAATGATGGCGGGAAAAGAAAAAATATTCTGTTCCCATAGACGTGCAAAACAACACGTGGCAGAACTGCAGGAATAAAGCTAGAAAACCTTCTATCATTACCGTCTAACAAATCACTCTGTGTATACTGAGATTTCTTTATTTGAGTGAAGTATAGAAAGAAGAGATAACATCATTTACATTACAATACTGAGGATTCAGACTAAAGGGTGTTTTTGTTTGTTTGTTTGTTTTTTTCTTGAACTTTACTGATCCAATGAAAAGGGGAAAATGAGGGAAGATGGCCCACCTGGAATGAAGAATATAATGGATGGGGTCGTTAATAAGCAGGATAACAAATTAAAACTGATGAAGTTTCAACTTGCATCTGGTCTCCTCCGAACAAATACACATTAATTATTTTGAAAGGCACTTACATATTTGACTTGTAAACAACAAGAGAAAACCTAGCATATTTACTTAATTTTGAGGTGAAGGTAAGAATTCAAGACATATTTGTTCTTGAACAGATGGGAAAGCATCCAACAGCACATTTGAGGTCAAAAAACTGTGGAGTCAGTTCTACAAAGTTTTGAGGGAGAACAAATGGGACACATGACATTGTTGTCCAGTCAAATTGTCATCCAAATAAAAAGTAAGAAAGCGACTAATAGAAGTGTTAAATTTTATAAGAATCTAGGAAATATATAGGCCTTGAATCCAGGTTAAGAATAGTAATATAATTACTGGCCGAATTCAGTGGCTCACGCCTGCAATCCCAAGACTTTGGGAGGCCGAGGCAGGCGGATCACCTGAGCTCAGGAGTTTGAAACCAGTCTGGCCAACATGGCGAAACCCCATCACTACTAAAAATGCAAATATTAGCTAGGCATATGGTGTGCACCTGTAATTCCAGCTACTCAGGAGACTGAGGCAGGAGAATCGCTTGAACCCAGGAGGTGGAGATTGCGGTGAGCCGAGATTGCACCACTGCACTCCTAGCCTGGGTGACAGAGCAACACTTCATCTTAAAATAATAAATATTAATCACAACAAAAAATATGGAAATTGAGAACCTTAATATATTAACTGCTACTGGCATTTTATCCATTTAAATACTAGGAATAGACAACAATTTTGGGGCCTGGACATATAATTATTTTGACCATAAAAGTAATAAAATTCTGATCTGAAAGATGTAAAATAAATGTAAGCATGCTTTCTGTACATATTTAGCAGCAATATAATAATAGAAATAATAACAATGGCAATGATAATTAAAACAACAAAATACAATCCTAGTCTTACAAATATTTTCATAATCCATTTTTATACCTGGGAAATACTTATAACAAACTAATAGTTATTACTCACTGGAAATTCAAATTTAATTATGTATCCTAATTTTCTTTGGCAGTCTTATTGGTGGGGATGCATTTGCTGGAGAACAAAGCAATGTTAATATAAAATCTGATACTGTACTAAATTGTATATCATTTGGGGATAAAAAAGCTGTTACAAGAATATTTTTAGGACAATTGGAAAAATGTGGACATGGAATGGGTATTGGAAACTGAAAAAACATAGCCATGAAAAATGATTATTGTTAACTAAAAAATGCCTGGAGATATTATGTGAAGTACAATATCAATTTGTAAAATATATATGTTTATACAAACATAGGAAAAGATCCTAAAGAATACACTTTTAATGGTAGTTTTCTCTGAGGGCCAAGAAAATGTACTTAATCATTTTATTTTTGTGCTTTCCCATATTTTCTCTGTATCTAATATATATGTATATATATGTACTTATTTGTTATATTAATTTTTGTTCTCTGTCTCTGAAATATTGCATAATAAAAAATGGGGCTATATGGAAACTCTTTGTACTTTCTACTCAATTTTGCTGTGAACTTAAAACTTCTCTAAATACAAATTTTATTAGGAACACACAAACTATTCTTACTGTCATTTCATATCTTCATAATAATTCATTTAAAAAATGCATGAATTAATTTTGTTTAAGTTAGAGATTCTGGATTACTCATTTTCTCCTTGATCTCCTAAATACATACTTCCAGCCTACAGTATTTTATCCTAATATAATATATATTTTTTGCTTGCCAATTTCTGTGCAATATATCATACTATGTTATAAAAAACTATGTAAAATGAAATTTAGTATATTTAAAATTTTTCCTTGGACTATAAACTTCTAACCAAGCATCTTCAGGATTAAATCATTATTGTGAATATTAATAAAAGCTAATTAAAATATAAATGTATTAGAGAGACTGATTAAAGTAATAAACACAAATAAAATTATATGGGAAATGCATCAAAAATGGCCTTTATAGGAATGCTCTCTTTCAATTATTTTGTGTTCATGTACAAATAGTATTTATTACTAGAATGATGTTAATCTGTAAACATTTACGAACAAAATGTATGTGGCCTCTAGTAAGTGTGAAACCTACAGAAAGTATTTAATGTTTGATATGTTAGTTGCCATAGAGGAAAAGCATATTCTGTTAGAACTATTCTAGTAAGTATGTAAGTAGAATAAATAAATAAAGAGAGAAGCTGATGAGTGAAAGCTATTTTCAATGTCTTCCCCTTGTGTTGTTTCAGGATTATTCCTCAGAAGCTATAAAACCTTTTGTAATATTGGAAGTTGACAAGCCAAGTGCATTAAATGAAAACTGTCAAAAATCCTGCTCCCTTATGCTATTATGTGTGTACTCAGAATATCCAAACAGAGGTCAAACTATCTCATCTCTAGTGCCATGCTTCCCTTTTAACAATTATATGCGTAACACATGGAAAGAATTCAAGTCACACAGAAGTATACGTTGGCTTGAGAGAACAGGCTTCTCAAACATCAAAATTTAAAATAGTCCCTTTGTTTTAAGGTTTTACCTCTTGATAAATGTATCAAATTGAGTCTCAAGAAGAGATAGAGATAAGGTTTTATTTATTAAGGTGGAAATAAAGTTATTCTTGAGGGCCTTCTCAAGCAGAGCAAGTGAGAAAAGAGTAAGTACAAATAGAAGAGAAGATTTAAAATTGATTCCTTAAAGATCCTCATGCTTTGAGAGATTCCTTGGAAGGTATTTTCATAAACCAGGGGTTCTCACACAATTGCTAGGTCCCACAATAGACCACCTGCAAGCTGAGGAGCAAGGAAACCCGTCCGAGTCCCAAAGCTGAAGAATTTGCAGTCTGATGTTCGAGGGCAGGAAGCATTCACCACAGGAGAAAGATGTAGGCTGAGAGCCTAAGCTGGTCTAGCTCTTCATCTTTTTCTGCCTGCTTTTATATTCTGGCCACACTGGCAGCTGATTAGATGGTGCCCACTCAGATTAAGGGTGGGTCTGCCTTTGCCAGACCACTGACTCAAATATTAATCTCCTTTGGCAACACCCTCACAGATACACGCAGGATTAATACTTTGTATCCTTCAACTCAATCAAGTTGACACTCAGTATTAATCATCACAGAGATACTATAAGAACAGAATGAGAATCACACTAAAATGGTAGATGTCTCAGTAAAATGATAGTTAATAGATCAACCAGGGACTTCATAATGTATAGAATGGAACATCAGACCAAAAAGAGGCTGAGAGATTTGAGAATATGTAATTGTAGCAAAAGACTATAGGTCCAGGAATTACTGAAACTTTGGGAAGTTTAGCAGTTTGGAGTTGTGACTGTGGGTGTGGTAGGTCGATCCAAGAGCAGAAGTGATAAGCAGACATAGAAAATGATAAGCCCTGGTATGGAATTGGTCATTCATACAGATCAGGTCTGTGCTTGAGGGTGGGCAGAAACACTTGATCCATGTTGCAAGGCCTTTAATAAGTGACATTGTTATATCTATTCAAAGATATTGTTATTAGTAGATGACAAAATACTTTCAAATATTTTTAAGAAGTAGAGAGTAGCACAGCTAAATGACATGATCCTAACATGATTGCTTTGCTTGTTTGTTTTATGTTTAAAGAAGAGCAGTCAAATTGCCTGACTGGTGTTTTGGGATAAGGATAAGAGTGATTGAAGGCCAAAGAGCTCACCAGCAAAACCTAATACACATTTCTGTGGCAAACCTGAGGTGTTTTTGGTGTAATCGAAGGGCAGCCTCCTTTTTTTGTAACAACCCCTGGGATGATAAAGTCTTTAGTGGAACAGTAGATTTTATTTTAAGCAAAGAAACATTAAAGAAGTAGATGATTTTATGCCTTAATAAGGAGCTGAAGAAGACATACTGAAAAGAAAGAAAGTCTAAGAATTTTGGTTAAACGAAGAACAAAGTAATTGGAGGTGAGAGGGAAGAGTTTCAGATAACCAGATTAGAGGCTTTAATTCAGTGTTCAGAGTAAGGAAATGAGCAGGAGAGTCTTGATATATTTAGCTTTTAGTCAGGCAAACACATTTCAGTGTCCTCTGGATGGTTAGAAAGTCAGTCTACCTCTGAATTCAGCTGCAGCTGGAATCTCATTTCCCTTAGATTCTCAGGGATGGAAACTGGCAGGGTATGAAGACTGATTCTGGTAGCTGCTCAGTCAGTCATGCCTGACAGGTGCTGGGATGTTGCTTTGTGTTCTGCCTTACAGTCTGGTGAGGAGTTTTCATAAATATATGAGAAGCCATATTAAAAGCTTTGGACACTGAACAGGTTAGATTGCTTCCAAATTCTCAAGGCGGGGGTAAAGTCCTGTTTATCTGATCTATTTTTATCTATGTCAGGTAAAATGTAGTTATGTTTACAATAATTAAAGATAAGTTTTGTGTAATATAGATGACTGAAAGCCATGAACAATTTCTACCTCAGCTTTTTATTTTATAGAGGAAATGTTAAGTGACAATGTTGGGGGAATGATTATTATGAGTAGACATATGGGGTCCTATTTACAGCCATCAATATCAAAAGCATATATTGTTCCAGGATAATTTATTTGAATAATAAATGCTTTTTATCATAATGATCACAAAATAAACCTCCATATTTTGGTGTGTAAAATATTGCAATGAATAAAATATATTAAATTATAATGTATAAAATAAGCAATGTAAATCATTAATACATAAAAATAGCATTTACATTCTCTAAGTAAAATAAATATTCATGCCACATTCTATGTAAACTTTAAAACTCTGTATTCATCATGCAGAAGAAAATTTTTCCTGGAACACTGAAATTGTTTTTTGCTATTTTGCTTCAATTATTTTTTGGAAAAATAAAGTGATTTTATTTTCAGCAAGTTTTCAGAATGGTTGTGTTATTTATAAGTAAAACAAATAACTACATTTAATAAGTAATTCAAAATACATTATTTTACTTTTTGCTTTAAAAAATTGCTTAAATGTTTTTATGGTAATAATGTTAAATTATTTATTTTTATTACTCCTACATATTTGTATTAGTATACTTAAATTTACTTATAATATTTATAACTCATATCAGGGTTTCATGTTCTGGGTCTTTTTTAGAGCAAGTATTAAATATTTTAGATTACATTACCAGTATGTTCTGTGTATTGAGCATGGTTTGAGTATTAGAATTCAGTGTTATAAAGTAGATACTAGGGTCTAGCAGGGTGAAACAGTGGAAGAAATGGAAATAAAAATCAGCTCTCCTAGGTCCTATTTTTTATTTTGTCCCTCAGGCAATTTTTTGATCCTTGGCCTCTCACCAGAAAATATCTATTCCATGCTTTTCAAAAATGCCTAACACTTCTTTACCAGTTAACAACATGTCTTATTAGACAATTTGAATAGCAGACTAAGTCATGATACATTTAAAAAAGATAAATACACAAATCCTTATGCCAGGAAGGAAGTGAACACTCTTTTACTGACTAGGGTTCTATTTAGCATCTTATATTCCAGTAAATAAAACTAAGGTTCAGCACAATAATATAGTAGTGTAAGAGCCCAATTGAAACACAGTTTTTATTCTGTAATATAATATTATACTTTCTATCGCACATTGTTTAACATTTTTATAGAAAGAAAAACATTCCACTCAGTTTTCACTGCCTTTAATCTAAACCTGGTCTCTAGTAGACAAGATACTGTGAGAGGAATGGACTTCATGACAAAGGGAACAAGAAGTGGGCTAATGCAAAGTTATTTGACAAGAATCCTCACTGGATTGCAGAAATAACATTGATTAGTGATTGGTCATACATTGTTAAACAATAGAGTATGAATTATGGTATCAGGCAAATAGCATTTTATGGCTTCTGGGCATCATTTATTCTAGAGCCCATATAGCTAGTGGCTTCAAGAGTGTTTTATAGTTTAAGGGGGAGTGACATAACTGCTGTTTTATTCCATTGCCTTTCTAGAACTGATAATTTAAAGGGGCTCACATTCCTCAGAAAAAATTTTATTTTCTTCTTTACTTTTTCCAAATTATTTGAGCTGATTAATTGGTGCCTTACTTAGGGTAGGTTAGGTATACCATATATTCCATTGTGCCATCATTTTTGCATATATATATATATATATATATATATATATATATACACACACATATATCAATATATATTGCTTTTGAATATATGTGTGTATCTGTATGTTTATATATATATATATATAACCATTTTTGCTTATCAAAATTCTGAAAAACAGTACCAATTGATTGCTAGTCCTTTTATTTATAACAGTTTTTATATGCTAAGGGAATGATTTCAATTTATTCACACTTAAATGGTAAAAGTGCTCTTTTTCTAAGACCTATTTGATGACTGGAAAGCCTGTAGAGTCTTTTATTATGAGGCTTTTGTGGCTATGATTTTCCCAGAAAGGAAGTCACAATTAACAAGAAAAAGAGAAATCCCAAACCTTAAAGATCTGACCTCACTTTCAGACATGGAGCCCATTTAATTGTAATGATCTCAAATCCTTAGCTTCTTGGTGAGAATAATTTCTTTGTACTTTTATTTTTTCTTAAGTCCCCAGAACAATAACTCTAATGTTTAAACTTTAGAAAATCTTTAAAAGAATAAAAAAATACTGATGCAATAATTCTTTCATAAGGTTTACTTTACTATGAAAGTGTTCTCAAGGATAATTAATGTATTAATTCATTCTCATGCTGCTATGAAGAAATACTGGAGACTGGCTAATTTATGAAGAAAAGAGTTTTAATTGACTCACAGTTCTTCATGGCTGAAAAGGCCTCTGGAAACTTACAATCATGGTGGAAGGAGAAGGGGAAGAAAGATAGCTTCTTTACAGGATGGCAGGAAGAAGAAGTGACAAGCAAAGAGGGAAAAGACCCTTATAAAACCACCAGGTCTCCTGAGAACTCACTCACTGTCACAAGAACAGCATGGGGGGTAACCACCCCCATGATTCAATTACCTCCCACAGGATCCCTCCCTAAACATGTGATGATTATGGGAATTACAATTCAAGATGAGATTTGGGTGGAGATACAGACAAACCATGTCATTTCAACCTTGGCACCTCCAAAATCTCATGTCCTCACATTTCAAAACACAATCATGCCTTTC
Organism: Pan troglodytes; assembly: GCF_028858775.2. Taxonomy (NCBI): domain Eukaryota; kingdom Metazoa; phylum Chordata; class Mammalia; order Primates; family Hominidae; genus Pan; species Pan troglodytes. The sequence goes on from NC_072401.2 coordinate 134,095,602, forward strand.
TAGCAGTCTCCTAAACTCTTAGCTCATTCCAGCATTAACCCAAATGTCCAAGTCCGAAGTCTCATCTAAGAAAAGAAAATTTCCTTTTGCCTATGAGTCTGTAAAACCAAAGAAAGTAAGTTGCTTCCTAGATACAATGAGGGGAGAGGCATTGGTAAATACACCCATTCCAAATGGGAGAAATTGGCCAAAACAAAGGGGCTACAGGATTCATGCAAATCTTAAATCCAATAGGGCAGTCATCAAACTTTAAAGTTTGAAAATAATCTTTGATTCTATGTCTCACATCCAGGTCACGCTGATGCAAGAGGTAGGTTCCAATGGCCTTGGGCAGCTCAGACCCTGTGGCTTTGCAGGATGCAGCTTCCTCCCAGCTGTTTTCACAGGCTGGTGTTGAGTGTCTATGGCTTTTCCAGGCTTATGGTGCAAGTTGTCAGTGGATCTACCATTCTGGGGTCTGGAGGAGACTGACCCTCCTCTCACAGCTTCACTAGACAGTGCCACAGTGGGGACTCTATGTGGGGGCTCTAACCCCACATTTATCTTCCACATTGCCCTAGCAGAGATTCCACATGAGGGTTCCACCCCTGCAGCAAACTTCTGCCTGTACATCCAGGCATTTCCATACATCCTCTGAAATCTAGACAGAGGTTCTCAAACTTCAATTCTTGACTCCTATGTACCCACAGGCTCAACATCACATGGAAGCCACCAGGGATTGGGGCTTGCACCCACTGAAGCAATGGCCCAAGCTGTACTTTGGCCCCTTTTAGCCATGGCTGGAGCTGAAGCACCTGGGATGCAGGGCAACATGTCCTGAGGCTGCACACAGCAGGGGGCCCTGGACTCAGAAGGACACCATTTTTTCCTCCTAGGCCCCCAGGCCTGTAATGGGAGGGGCTGCTTGAAGGTCTCTGAAATGCCCTGGAGCCATTTTCCCCATTGTTTTGGTGATTAACAGTTTTCTCCTAGCTACTTATGCAAATTTCTGCAGCAGGCTTGAATTTCTCCCCAGAAAATGTTTTTTTGTTTGTTTGTTTGTTTGTTTTTTCCTATTACATCATCAGGCTGCAAATTTTCCAAACTTTTGTGTTCTGCTTCCTCTTGAATGTTTTGCTGCATAGAAATTTCTTCTGCAAGATACCCTAAATCATCTCTCTCAAATGTAATGTTCCACAGATCTCTAGATAGAGGCAAAATGCTACCAGTCTCTTTGCTAAAGCACAGCAAGAGTGACCCTTACTCCAGTTCCCAACAAGTTTTTCATCTCCACCTCAGCCTCAACTTTATTGTCCATATCACTATCAGCATTTGGTCAAAGCCATTCAACAAGTCTCTAAAAAGTGCCAAACTTTCCCACATCTTCCTGTCTTTCTTTGAGTCCTCCAAATATTCCAACGTCTGCCCAGATCCAAAGTTGCTTCTACATTTCTGGGTATTATATTTATTCCCCACTCCCTCAGTACTAATTTACTGTATTAATTCATTCTCATGCTGCTGTAAGAAATACCCAAGATGGAGTAATTTATAAAGAAAGGAGGTTTAATTGACTCACGGCTCTGCATGACTGGGAAAACCTCAGGAAACTTACAGTCATGGCAGAGAGCAAAGGGGAAGAAAGACACCCGCTTCAAAGGGTGGCAGGAAGGAGAAATGCTGAGCAAAAGGGGAAGAGCTACTTATAAAACCATGAGGTCTCATGAGAACTCACTCATTATCAGGAGAACAGCAGCATGGTGATAACTGCCCCCATGATTTAATTACCTCCTACCAGGTTCCTTGCATGACACGTGGGGATTATGGGAACTACAATTCAAGATGATGTTTGGGTGGGGACACAACCAAGGCATATCAATTAAGAAGGCTGCACTTACAGAATATTATTGAAAAGTTATTAATGTATTACATTCAAATTCTTCATTACTTATATTCATGAAATACAGCAAAAGTTTAAGTAATTAAAATCCAGGCTGCGCGCTGTGGCTCATGCCTGCAATCCCAGGACTTTGGGAGGCTTAGCTGGGTGGATCACGAGGTCAAGAGTTTAAGACAAGCCTGGCCAACATGGTGAAACCCTGTCTCTACTAAAAACACAAGAATTAGCCATGCATGGTGGTGTGTGCTTGTAGTACCAGCTACTAGGGAGGCTGAGCCAGGAGGATTGCTTGAACCTGGGAGGCAGAAGTTGCAGTGAGCCGAGATTGTGCCACTGTGCTCCAGCCTGGGTGACAGAGTGACAATCCATCTCAAAACAAAACAAACAAACAAACAAAAAAACAAATCTAGACAGTATAAATTACAAATTAATCTTAAAATGCAGTTACTTCATTTGTTGTGTTCTCATTTATGCAATAGCAAACACATAATTACTTTAGCAAATTTTATCCTTATATCAGTTCACTTATCATTTCATAGTGTTTCTGGGTTGGAATAACTCACTGAATAATTTCTCAGCAGTAAGAGCTAGAAGTGCATCAACAATTATCATTACATCAAAATCTATCTTAATTACAACATTCATAATAATATAATATCTATAAGTATGTGGTATATCATCTGCCAAGCTGTGAGCTAAATTCTTTAAATGTGTTAATTTATTTAAGCTTTACCACAATTCTATGAATGAAATAGCATTATTAGTTTCCTTTTGCAGATGAGGAAATTGAGTCTTAGAAAGTTTAAACGAAGAGTTCCAAATTGCATAACAATTAAATATTTGACTTAGAATGTAAACTCAAGTAGTTTTACTTTGGGTGACACTCTAAATATTACTCTTTAAATAGATCAGTATTATGATACATTAAAATTATTCCTTTTCTAAAGTAATGTCTTCCATTACATTATAAGGTATGTTTTAATTCCTCATATTTCTTTGTTGCACTATGTCATGGCGATTTATTTAAACAGTCACATAGGAAAAAAATGGCATGACAGAAAATGCTCAGACAAAACATAATAGGCTGGGCATGGTGGCTCACACTTGTAATCCCAGCACTTTGGAAAGCTGAGGCAGGTGAATTACCTGAGGTCAGGAGTTTGAGACCAGCCTGGCCAACATGGTGAAACCCCATCTCTACTAAAATTACAAAAAATTAGCCAGGTGTAGTGGCATGTGCCTCTAGTTCCAGCTACTCAAGAGACTGAGGCATGAGCATCCCTTGAAGCCGAAAGGCAGAGATTGCAGTGAGCTGAGATCACGCCCCTGCACTCCAACCTGGGTAACAGAATGAGATTTTGTCTGAAAAAATTTAAAACAATTAAAAAAATTTTTTTAATTAATTATTTTTATTTTATTATTATTATACTTTAAGTTTTAGGGTACATGTGCCCAATGTGCAGGTTAGTTACATATGTATACATGTGCCATGGTGGTGTGCTGCACCCATTAACTCATCATTTAGCATTAGGTATATCTCCTAATGCTATCCCTCCCCCCTCCCCCCACCCCACAACAGGCCCCAGAGTGTGATGTTCCCCTTCCTGTGTCCATGTGTTCTCATTGTTCAATTCCCACCTATGAGTGAGAACATGCGGTGTTTGGTTTTTTGTCCTTGCAATAGTTTACTGAGAATGATGATTTCCAATTTCATCCATGTCCCTACAAAGGACATGAACTCATCATTTTTCATGGCCGCATAGTATTCCATGGTGTATATGTGCCACGTTTTCTCAATCCAGTCTATCATTGTTGGACATTTGGGTTGGTTCCAAGTCTTTGCTATTGTGAATAGTGCCGCAATAAACATACGTGTGCATGTGTCTTTATAGCAGCATGATTTATAGTCCTTTGGGTATATACCCAGTAATGGGATGGCTGGGTCAAATGGTATTTCTAGTTCTAGATCCCTGAGGAATAGCTGCACTGACTTCCACAATGGTTGAACTAGTTTACAGTCCCACCAACAGTGTAAAAGTGTTCCAACTTCTCCACATCCTCTCCAGCACCTGTTGTTTCCTGACTTTTTAATGATCTCCATTGTAACTGGTGTGAGATGATATCTCATTGTGGTTTTGATTTGCATTTCTCTGATGGCCAGTGATGGTGAGCATTTTTTTCATGTGTTTTTTGGCTGCATAAATGTCTTCTTTTGAGAAGTGTCTGTTCATGTCCTTCGCCCACTTTTTGATGGGGTTGTTTGTTTTTTTCTTGTAAATTTGTTTGAGTTCATTGTAGATTCTGGATATTAGCCCTTTGTCAGATGAGTAGGTTGAAAAGACATAATAATTTATTCTGTCTATCTGAGCTGGAATTTCCCGAAGTTTTATTAAACTTTGGATTCCAATGTCTGCCTTAAAATTGTATACAGAAGATATTACACAACAGCTAAGAAACCTTTTATAACCTCTAAATTGTATATGACTATTGATTATTTATCAATCTATAAGCCTACAGCAGTTCAAGTTAATGTGAATAAAGATGTAAAATGATAGGCGATTCTCAGTAAATTTATAAAATTCTTGGAATTTGTTTTCTCTTTCTTCTTTTTTTTTTAAATTATTTTTTTAAGATGCAGGGTCTCCCTATGTTGCTCAGTTGTTCTCAATCTCTTGGCCTCAAGTGATCCTCCTGCCTCAGCCTCCCAAGTAGCTAAGATTACAAGCACAATATAGCATGCCTGGCTTATTTCTTCACTTTATTTCTGCACCCTCAATTCATAGCCTCCCATCAAGAATGAAGTAAATTCATTATCTTACCCTTCTTTCTCTCAGTTCCTCTTTCTCTCTAACTTTATAAATTTGTATATCTCAAATTATTTGGTAGTATTGTCAACATGTTACTTTATTCCTCTGAATTATTGAGTAGTTATTTCTTACAAACAAGGACAGTCTTTAACATAATCACAACAAAACCACCAAATCCAGAATTAACATTGATACATTACTATTTAATTATCAGACACCATTAAAATGTTTCCAAATGTCACAATATTGTCTTCATATCAAATGAATTTACTTCAGAATCAAATCATTCCTCTAGTCAAAATGTCTCTTCAGTCTCTATATTAACAGGGCTATTTCCTAAACTTTTTCTCAATTTTATTACCAGGGCTATTTTCTAAAATTGTTCCCTGGTATTTTTCATATTATATGGGAGTTGTTTTGTAGAATTTCACTCAACATGAATTTATTTGCTGTTTCCTTATAATTAGATTCAGGTTATGCATCTTTCGTAGGAACACAGAAACAATAATGTGTTATTTTCATTGCATCCTATCAGGTAGTGCACAATTTTATTTTACCCTATTAAATATGATGTTCATTTTAATCACTCGGTTAAGGTGACTTTTGGCCAGGGTAATCCACCATAAAGTTTTTCCTTCTCTATCATAATCAATCAGCATTTTGTGGAGTGGAATTTTGAAACTATGTAAATGTTCATTCTTCATTAATCCTTCAATTTATTTGTTTAATAAATTATTTAAGAACATATTCATGGTACTCTACCTTATGGCAAGGATTGTAATCCATTACTACTGTTATTTATTTTGATATTAATTATTTCCCATGTTTTACGAGTTGGAATCCTTTTAATGACCTCTGTTCCTGCTAATATGCTCCCTGCCTTGTTTACATAATTCTTTGCTTTCTGGCAATACAAGGGTTTTCAGAAACTTCTTATAATTTCTTGCTTCTGCTCCAGAGTCATTAGGCTCTTCAGGGCAGCCCTAGTTCCTTTAGTAGAGAAAGTTATTTAGGAGCCAAATTATGTGCATGCACATGTACACACATACATGTATATTTACATGCTAATTTATATTTGTATCTATTTTTGTATCTATCTTTATGTATTGCAAATAATGTATTCCAATATACCTACAGAGAGTTTATTAGTTTCTTCCTCTACATATTTGAAACTCTTCCAACAGAAGGAAATCAGTCTGTCATTATTTTTGATATAATTATGTATATAATCAAATTATTTGAAATTAACCTATCTCATTAGTATTGTATGTTCTCATCCTCTGCAAGGATGTTTTCACCACCCTTGGACTTTGACCATCCATACCAACAGTTCCCTATATATGGACACTGTCTTTTGGCTCTGAAAGCCTGCACCTAGATACTTGACATGGTTTGACTCTGTGTCCCGACCCAAATCTCATGAATTGTAATCCCCACATGTCAGAGAAAGGACCTCGTGGGAGGTGATTGGACTATGAAGGCAGATTTTCCCCATGCTATTCTTGTGATGGTGAGTTCTCATGAGATGTGATGGTTTAAAAGTGTGGCACTTTCCTCCTCACTCTCTCTCTCCTGCCACCATGTAAGAAGTGCCTTCCTTCTCATTTGCCTTCCAACATGACTGTAAGTTTCCTGAGGCATCATCCCCAGCCATGAGAAACTGTGAGTCAATTAAGCCTCTTTTTCTTAATAAATTACCCAGTCTCAGGTCTCTTTTTTTTTTTTTTTTTTTTTTTTTTTTTTTTTGAGACAGAGTATTGCTCTGTCACCCCAGGTGGAGTGCAGTTGTGTGATCTCAGCTCACTGCAACCTCCGCCTCCCAGGTTCAGGCAATTCTCCTGCCTCAGCTTCCTGAGTAGCTGGGATTACGGGCACCTGCCACCACACCCAGCTACTTTTTTTGTATTTTTAGTAGAGATGGGGTTTCACCACATTGGCCAGGCTGATCTAAAACTCCTGGCCTCAAGTGATCCCCCCACTTCGGCCTCCTAGAGTGCTGGCATTACAGGCGTGAGCCATCACACTTGGCCTTCAGGTAGTTATTTACAGCAGTATGAAAACGAACTAATACAATCCCTTTCTCATCTCATTCTGGCTCTAATTCCCATACTAGGCCAACTACATGAGTGCTTTTGCTCCACATCCTGCCCAGGCTCTGACACCTCAAGTGGGTTTCCCTCCCATGTACATGGCTGCTCACCCCATTTGTTCTCTGATTCCTCACACTGGGTAGCCCTTCCATATAAATGCATTCCTTACCTTGCTGAGGTTCTGAGACTCCGGATTAGGATAATGGCATTTCCCCTGCCTACCACAAGATGTGGACCTATCACGTCTTAATGGTTTTAAGACTCTACTTTTCAGAAAGAGGAAGAAAAAAAACAATCCCAAAGTAAGTAAATTCTAGTATATGAATAGGAAATTATGTGTTGATATATATTAAAGCATGCTGATTGATAAATCAGTATATATTCCAACATATTTGTATTTTGTCGGAGGAAAAAAGTCTTTGTACAAAGATATAAATATAAAATATTGAATTTTAAGAATTGGAAAAATGAAAAAATAATTTTCTCCCTCATTTATAAATTTATTCTGAAGAGAGAGTTGTTAAGGGTTGACATTAATGACCTTCAGATTTCCTTAACGTTGAATCCATAAGGTGGCTATCTATTCTGCTTACATAAAATATAGTTATAAATAGAAGCCACACTTCTAGACTAAGGAGTTTGTTGATATAAGAATTACATATACACAGGAAGTGAAATACAGTTTTAAGTTACATGAATCTACAGGATTTTAGAAACTATCCTGAACTAATACTCATGGACTATTTCCATATGGGCAACATTCTAAACAATTCACATGTAATAACTTATTTAATCTTTGTGACAACACTGGGACACAATTTTTCTCTCATTATACAAGTGAGGAAATTGAGGCTCAGATGCTATTAAAATTGCTCTCGAAACATACACAAACTACTGGGTGGCAAGGCTGGGATCCAAACCTAAGCACTTGCATTGGTAACCACTGTGCAATGTTGGTTTGAATAATTTAGCAAACATAGTGATTATTCTGTCCTGGATCAGAAACTTCTCTGATATCCCAGCAACTTTTTATATTAAAAAAGCAAGTCCCAAAAGTGTACTAGAATTGCCATATATGGTAGTTTTTGTTATCAATCTTTAGCGTTTTCTCCTTTGAATCATCAGAGGCACACTTATCTGTGAACAGAGAAAACAGACCTTTACTCTTATCTGTCCTTTTAAGGCAATAAATGAGATAAGATTCCTTTTCAGTGGTGCAGCTTGCTTATGTCTGACTTTTCTTATTTTTTATAGAATAAGTTAAAACTTGGCATCTTTTATTTCACTGAAGATATAGCTAATTCTTCTCCTTTTTGCTCCTGCAGAGAGGTGTGTTAACAGCAATGTGTCATCCTAAACAAACTGTTTATAAGCAATTACTTTCCGAAGTTCTTAGTTTAAATTATTTTGGGACATTTGTATTCTCCAAACATTTTGATTTTTCAGTTAACAAAATTTTCTGATCTCAATAAGGAAAAATGTTTAGCATTAAAAGTATAAGACAGATTAATAACTAGTGTGTTCATTGTACCTTTTTTCTTTTAAATGCTCTCAACAATCCCATATATATTAAGCTGTATTTCAGTAGAACATGCATGTAAAGTACAATAATGTATGTCTATTTTAACATTATAATAGTTTTCTTCCTTGTACTATTCTTGAAAATTTTTTAGTATGTCATCTATCTTTCTTAAATGTAATGCCTGGCATCATCACCAAAGTGCATTATGAATCACCAATTCTGCACACTAATAAGCTGTGCAGTTTCAGTGTTTAAGATAAGAAAGTGTGATAACATCTCTTGAAATAATAATATGCCTCTTTCTATAGTGCACCTTGTCAGAGTCTCTCAAAGCAATTAAAAATAAATGGGAAAATACTGTTCCCAGGAAAATTTGTTTCATGGTTAGAAACAGATAAATCCGTGTCACAGCTGAAAATATTGGCGACAGAATCAGATAAGTGAATTCCAAAAAATCCACATTTTGCCAAGAATAGTCCATGATTTCTATGGACTGGTACATGTTCTAATCACTAATAATGTTTCCTTCCTTTTCTGTATAATTAAGTCCCTGAATTGACGTTTTTATAAACCATTTTACAGTGCAGAACAAATGTAAGATTATTAGTCAGTGTAGTATATTAAACTGAATATTAGACTATAGTTTGGGAAAATGAAGTTCTAGTCCTGTCTCTAAAATTTTTTAGTCATATAATTATAAGCAAACATTTTGCATTTTAAAATCTTGATTTGAAATAATAACTAATTTAATGGTCTGACTGCCAGTCATTGCTAAAGAGTTTTTGGAAAACAAAAGAAACAAAAAGAATACAGATTGAAACTACAGAGTATTGCACATGCAATTTTTTTATGATGATTAATATGATAATGATGTTGAAGAGAGCAATATTATTTCTGAAATAACTGATTAATTATCTTCAAGAAACAATCATTGAAGATCTTTTTTAGAGTTCATTAAAGGTACAATGAGCAATCTTGTGTAGCCTTTGTCAAATATATGATGGCCTATTCTTCCTGGAACTCCATAAAATATTGAAAACAAATGTCACCCTTATCCTTTTGATAGTATAAAATAAAAACATTTTAGAATGAATTGCATTATCTTAGACACTTGATAAGATTTCTAAGAATAGTTTGTTGTTGAAAAAAAGTAAAAAGTCAGTTATTTCAGTGCATATAATTTTGAATATTTTAATAATTAATTGTACATAATTTCCCAAAATTGGGCTCAGAATTACTGGGAGTGGAACCATTCATATAAATGCAGTACATGACAGCCAACAATATCAGCATGTCTTTTAAGGTATTGCTATGGTTATTGTAAGTACAATTTTCAAAACCTAACTACGGTAGACCTGTCTCAGTTCCAAAAACAGTTTGACATTTATTGAGACAAATTAAAACCAAAACAACAAAGAAGACAGGTCAGTTTGGTCCAGAAACAATGAAAATAGCCAAATATTTAAAGGTTTAATAATAAATAATAATTATATATATTAAAATATAAATAATAATTATGTATATTAAAATAGTTAAGATGTCACATATCATTTCAGTAAAATTGTGTCATATGTGGTAAAAATGAAAGATTGGTAGCAACAAAGAGTTTTCTTTGACCATCATAATTAACATTTCTTTGAAAATGTACTGAGAGAATAAAGTCATCAAAAGTAGAATGATGTCAGTGACATCCCTACTTTTAAGTAAGAAATTCAAAAAGCCAGTCTGTACATAAAAACATATTAAAAACTGGAAAAATAACTATCAGAATCAACATTATTAGAACTCTGAAAACTACCTGAAAGCTTGCCACAACCTGGGGAGCTTTTACTCAGGAAAAAAAAAAAAAAAGCAAATTTTGTGGTGTTTAACCATGCTCTGTTCCCCAGCTCAGGGGTGGCTTGAGAAATCACAGGCCTCATCATTCCAAGTATTGGTAGAGAAAGGAAAAGAATGGAACTTATGCATTAATTATATGTTGGTCTAGTGGATCTCTGGAAGACCTGCTTAGAAGACTTGTCTTTATCTCAACTGACTGAAATTTGCCTTTTACTAAAGCTGCTAGGCAGAGATGTTTATTGAAGACATTTATAAACAAACATTTTAGACACTGCTGCTGAGGAATTGGTTAATAATTGGGGCAAATACTAAACTATGTCAAAAGCTTGAAAGTAAAGACTGGATAGTGAGTTGCTTAGAATAAGGGCTCTGAAAAGCTTTGACATATTACTGGAAAACAAGAAAGATACACATAAGTCCATGGCTCTGCCCATGCTTCAGAAAGGCTTGAAAATTCCTCACCTCTCACATCTGTCTGATCTGGAAACTCTGCAGAAAAAGAAAGTTAAGGCTAAGGTAAACTTTTAAACTTCTTAACTGAGTTTTGAAAGTGTGCCATAACACACACAGAACATTTCTGCAAAGACTGGAAGACAGTTTGGTTCCAAGCATTTAATAAAATTATTCAATCATTACACATTAAGCTAACAAAATTGTCAATTCAGTGAACACAAATGCCAAAAAAAATACATAATTTACAAAATCAAATCAGAGAAGTTATTAAACAAACAAACGTGTGTAGGGACATGAATGAAATTGGAAATCATCATTCTCAGTAAACTATCGCAAGAACGTCAAAAATGAAAAGCAGGAAGAACACTCTACAGAGAAGAAAAAACCTGATATCCAGATTTCGCACATCATAACGTTCAAACTGTTCCAAATTCAACAATATGTATGAGATCTGCAAAGAAACAAGAAAGTATGGCCCACACACAAAAAAGTAATCAAAACTAATTTAATAACCAGACAATTAATTTACTAGACAAATACTTTAAATAATTCCAATATGTTCAAAGATCTAAAAGAAATCTTATCTAAATTACTAAAGAAAAACATTAAAATGTATCACCAAATACAGAATAATAATAAAGGAATATAAACTTTTAAAAGGAGTCAAACAGAAATTGTGGAGTTGAAAAGTACAACTAAAATAAAAAAAATATTTTAGAGGGGCTACACATCAGATCTCCACATACAGAAGGAAGACTCATTCAAGTTGATCAATTGAAATTTTCAATTTGAGAAAAATAGAGAAAAAAATGATGAGAAGATAAAGAACAAATCCTGAAAGACCTATGAGACTCCATCAAGCACACTATTATGTGCACAATAGGAGTTTCAGAAGGTGTGGAAAAAGGGCAGAAACAAATATTTAAAGACATAATGGGAGAAAACCCAAATTTGATGAAAAATACTAATCTTCACATCCAAGATTCTCAACCAGCTCCAAGTAGAATAAACTAACAGAGAGCCATGCCTATACATATTATAATCAAACTGATAAAAGCAGAAACACAAATAGGAACTTGAAAGCAGCAAGAAAGTAGTGACTCCTCACATACAAGGGATTAATACATATAGTAAGATTAACATCTGATTGTGCATAATAAATTATGGAGGCCAGAAATCAATGGTATGCCATATTTAAACTGCAGAAAGAAAAGAAAAATCTGTGAAACATAAATTTTATATTTGTCAAAATGATCTTTCAGAAATAAAGAATAAATTAATACATTCTCAGATTAAAAAAATAAAAACAAAACTGAGTTTGTTGTTAACATACCTGCAGTGTAAAAAAATGCTAAAGTCCTTCAGGGTAAATTTAGAGAAAACCAAACAATAACTTGAAACCATGTGAAGGGTAAAGATAACTACATAGGTAAAACTAAAAAGCAGTATTAATTTTTTGTTTCTATCTCTTCTTGTTTTCTACATATTATTTTCTATTTGCATAACATAATATTTATAAATATGTGTTAATGGGCACACAATTTATAAAAATGTAATTTGTCATAATAATAGAATGAACAGGAGTAAAATTATATAAAAGATAAAATTTGTAAATTATTAAAATTAAGTGGCTATTACTCCAAATTATATTATTAATTAAATAGTTTATGATAATCTCCAGGACAATATTTAAGAAACTAACTCAAAATACATAGTACACGGAATGACACAAGAATAAAAAGAGTACCTTGGAAAATAACTACCTAACATAAAATAAGGCAGTAATGGAGAAATTGGGGAACAAGAAAAAGACAGAGGCCACATAAGAAACAAAAGCTAAATGGCAAAAGTAAGTCCATTTTTGTAACTTAATGGAATAGATATAAATGAAGTAAGGGCTCCAGGGAAGAGGTAAGGATTGACAGAATACATTTTTAGGAGCATCCAACTGTATGCTATCTGCAAGAGAGTCAATAAATACTTAAAGACACAAAGATGTTGAAAAAAATAATAAAATACATATTTCTTACAAACATTAACCAAAAGAGAGCTTGAGTGTCAATACTAATATTAGACACAATAAGCTTTAGGACAAAAATTGTCATGAGAGAGAACAATATATTATATAAAAACAAAGAATTCAATCTAACAAGAAGATACAACAAGTACTTTTCAATGTACTTACCAACAGAGACCACAAATACATAAATCAGAAAATGAGAGAATTAAAGACAAAAATAGATTTCAAAAATAATAATTGGATATTGTAACAACCTACTTAAAATATTGGATACAATTGGAGAGAAAATTTCCAGAAATTTTAAGTTTTGAACAATACTGAAAACCAAATGCAACCAACAGACGTCTCAACCCAACAAGAATAGAATGCACATAATTTTCAAGTGCATATGCAAAAGAAATCCATGTGCACTTGAGAATCATGTGCATTCTATTCTTGTTGAATTGAATTCTATTAGAATTCTAATGGAATTCTATTCCTGTTGACCATGTCAATCTATTGGACACAAAACAAGTATAAATAAGTTCGGAAAGACTGAATCTTTCAAATTATGTGCTTTGATCACAATGGAGTGAAATTAGAAATAAATTAAAACAGAATGTGGGGAAAATTAACAAACATTTCAAAGATAGATGACACACTTCTAAATAAATGATCAAAGATAAACCATAAGTGAAATTAAAAAAATATTTTGAAATTAAGGAAAACAAAATAACAACATGCAAAAACTTATGGATGTGGTGAAAGCAGCATTCAGAGGAAAATTTACATCTATAAACCATCTATAAAAAAGAGAAAAATATCAAGTAAGTTATCTAACATTCCACTCTAAGAATCACGAAAAAGAAGATAAAATTAAATCTAATGCAAGAAATGCAAAGAAAATAATAAAGGCTGGAATTAAACATAATAGGGAATAGAAAGACAACAGAGAAAAATCAATAAAAATAAATGTTGACCCTGTGAAAATATCAAGAAAACTGGCAATCCTTTAGCTAGACTTACCAATAAAAGAAAAAGGCTCAAATTACTAAAATAGAATAAAAGTATGTACATTATATTGAAATTTAAAAAAATATATAGATAATACTATGATAACTGTATACCACCAAATATGATAACATAGATGAAATGGATAAATTTCTAGAAACACTCAAACTATCAGAACATTATCAAGAGGAAAAAGAAATGTGAATAGACATACAATAAGAAAAGCAGTTGAGTCAGTAATCAAAACACTTCCAACAATGAAAAGCCCAGAACCAAATAGACTCATGGGTGAATTCTACCAAGCATTTAATGAAAACTTAACACCAATTCTTCTCGAACTCTTTTAAAAAACAGAAGAGGAGGAGACATTTCCCAACGGATTCTAGGAGAACAGTGTTATCTTGACACTAAAGTTAAAGATACTACCAGAAAATAAAACAAGAGTTCAGTATCCCTTTTGAAGATAGAGGCAATATTCTTTATGTATATATATACTTTAAGTTCTGGGGCACATGTGAAGAACGTGCAGGTTTGTTACATAGGTATACATGTGCCATGTTGGTTTGCTGCACCCATCAACTCGTCATTTACATTAGATATTTCTCCTAATGCTATCCCTGCCACAGTCCCCCAACCCCCGACAGGCCCCGGTGTGTGATGTTCCCCTCCCTGTGTCCATGTGTTCTCATTGTTCAACTCCCACTTATGAGAGAGAACATGCAGTGCTTGGTTTTCTCTTCTTGTGTTACTTTGCTGAGAATGATGCTTTCCAGTTTCATCCATGACCCTGCAAAGGACATTAACTCATCCTTTTTCACGGCTGCATAGTATTCCATGGTGTATATGTGCCACATTCTCTTTAGAAGACAGAGGCAATATTCGATACTTAACAATCCAAAATCAGCAGCATATGAAATATATTACACACATGATTAAGTAGGATTTATCCCAATAATGTAAAGTTGATTTAACATACAAAAATCAAACTATATAATAAACAATACTAGATTAAAGGAAAACAAACACATGGTCATAGCAATAGAAAAATCATTTGTCAAAATCCAGCATACTTCCATGATAAAAATACTCAAAAAACTAGGAAAGAAAGGAAAGTCCTCAAGCTAACAAAGCACATCTGTTAGAAAAAAAAAAAAAAAAGAAAGAAAAAACTAACATTATATTCAATGATGAAAGTCTGAAGGTTTTTCCCTTAAAATCAGGAACAAGATGAGATGTCTCCTCTCACCACTTCTATTCAATATTGTAGTGGTAGTTCTATTCAGGACAAAAAGGCAAGAAAATAAAATAAAAGGGATGCAAATGTTTATATATTAAAAAATCCACCTCGAAACTGAGTTCAACAAAGTTGCTGAATAAATGATACATATAAAAAAGTAATTGCACTTATACATACTAGCCTGAGCAATCTGAAAATGACATTAAGAAAATTATTCTATTCACAATATTAAAATAATAAAATACAAATAAATTTAATCAAAGAGGTGAAAGACTTGTACATTAAAAATTGCAAAACGTTGTTGAACAAAATTAAAGAAACCCTAAGTAAATGGAAAGACATTCCATGTTTATGAATAGGAGTACAAAATGTTCTTTAGATTGTAATACTCTCCAAATTAATCTACAAATTCAATGTAATCTCCATCAAAATTTCAATTGCCTATTTTTGTAAAATTAACAAGCTGATTCTAAAATTCACGTGAAAATAGAGACTCCAAATAACCAAAACAATCTTGAAAAATAACAAAGTAGAAGGAATTGCACTTCCCAATTTCACTGGTAAGATACAATAATCAAAATAGTGTGATACTTGCATTTTGATAGACATAGATCAATTAAATAGAATTGAAAGTACAGAAATAAAAACATACATCTATGGATATATAAAGTTACAATGCTTATTTTGGTGGCCCTCTTCATGCAGCTTCTCGTTTTCAGTATTCTTCTCAAAGGCACCTAAATGACTTGTCCTGCTCCTTAAGCTTTGCTTTCAGCACTGCCAAAAAATGCCAAAACAATTAAATGGGGAAGTAATTGTCTTCCAACATATAGTGCTGGGATAACTGGATTTTCATATGTAAAACAGTTGCATTTAGACCCTATCCAACATCATATACACACTCACACACACACAAAGCAACTCAGAATTGATCAAAGACATAATTGTAAGGAATAAAACTACAAAACTTAAAAAAAGAACATTAGTGTAAATCTTTGTGACCTTAGATTGTGCAATGATTTCTTAAATATGACATTCTAAGGCATAATGAACAAAAGACAGATAGATATATTGGACTTTCACAAAATTAAAAAAACACTGTTTGCATCAAAAGATATTATCAAAAAAATTAAAAGGCCAACCACAAAATATCTGTAAATTACATATCCACCGTCTATCATATAGATTATATAAAGAACTCTTCCAATTCAATAATAACATAGACAAATAATCCAATTGAATAACAGGCAAAAGATTTGAATAGACATTTCTCCAAAGAAGATATACAAATAACCAATAAAGAATGTGAAATGAAAGAAAATGAATTCCTCATACATTGCTAATGAAAATGTAACGTGTCAGATCTATTTTGAGATATCTAGCAATTCTCCAAAAAGTTAAACAAATGAACATACCACTCAGCAATTTCACTCTTAGGTACTTACACACACACACACACACACGCAAAATGTAGTAGAAATTCTCCTTGCAGCACTATTCATAGTGGCCAAAAAGTGAAAACAAAAACAATACAAATGTCTATCAACCAATGAACAGATAAAATACATGCCATGTATCCATATAATGAAATATTATTCAGTCACATAAGACAAACAGATATTTATATATTCCACAGCACTGATGAAGCTTGAAAACATTATGCTGAATGAAAGAATCTAGACACAAAAGACTGCCTATTGTCTGATTCCATTTATACGAAATATCCAGAGTAGGCAAATCCATAGAGACAGGAGGTTCATTAATGGTTGATGAGAGATGGAGGTGGGGAAAACTGGAAGTGACTTTTAGTAGATATGTGGTTTCTTTCTGTGCTGATAAAACTATTTGGAAATTCTGTTAGTGGGGATGGTTGAAAACCATTCTGAACACACTACAAATACTGACTTGTTAACTTAAATGGTTAAGATCGTGATTTTTATGTTATTAATTTCATTTAGATAAAAAAGTACTGAAGAAAGTTTATAATATAAAAAATAGGTTATTTTTTAAATGGTTAGGATATGAAAAAATAGCATAATATAAGCTACTAACTTAAATGAATTTCTTCCAACGGAGCTTACATTCTTTATCTATGGAGAGTGATATAGAGATAATCATACACACAGACACACACACATGCTTAATTTCTGAGTATCTTAATAGAGAAAGTATACTAAGAAAATGTGTGTGTGATAATAATTTTCTATTTTCTGCATTTAAGCTGTGCATATCCAATACATGTTTGTGTCTATAGCAGATATTTAAAATTACATACAAAATAACTATCAAAGATCAAGCTTCATCCTATCTCTACTTCTCAAGGTATAGTTCCTTGCTTTTTTTTTCTTTTCCTCCTGCAACCTACCTTCTCCTAATGTAATGATTTTATCTCCATCATTATTCAAATGTGTGTTAGTACTGTCTGTATTTAAGAAAAGTGCTTGTTGTTTTTCTCCAATGATTCAAATACTAAAATTTCATCTATTTTTATTAACAGGTGATTTTCTTGAAAATATTCATATATGCTACTCGATTCATTCATGAGTTGAAATTCTGTTCTTTCCAATATATCAAGACTTTTTTGCTAATTTTGCCATTGATTTTCACATTGCCAATGTAATCTCCACATTGATCTTTACAATGCTCAATTTTTAGTTTTGTTTTACTAGATCTCTCAGCAGCATTCTGTACAACACATGACCTTTTTCTTATAATAATTTCATCCTCTGATTTAACGACAACACACACTTTTAATTTCTTACTGTTTCTCTGGCTACTTGAACTTCGTTAACCTATTTCCTTAACTATACTATAATAACAGAAGTTATTCAGAGTTGTATCTTGAATTTTCTCTATTCTTACTCTACATATACTTTCTCATTTAGAGAAGTCACCCATTCAAATGGCTTTAAGTAACGTTTCTATTTTAGAATATTTAAATTTAGTAATCTAATATTGATACTTCTTCAGAGATCCAGATTGTATATCCTAATGCCTCCTTGACATTCATTTGACTGTCTTTCAGCTATCTTAACATCAAAAAGCTCCAAACGGAACATTCTCCTTTTGAAACCAAATAAGCATATTCATTAGTTAAGTAATTTAAGGCAACAACCTATGTTTTACCCATAATATCTTCCTCTCTGCCTTATTATACCTTTTTATCTTAATTATAAAAAATCAAATTTTGCTTATAAAATATTTCTCAAGCTTATCCATTTGTCTCTTTTTTTCAGTACCTATACAACTCATAATTAAAGGTCATTTTTTAACAAGAGAATTGCTGTAATCTCTTCATTAAGGTTACACTTGTTTTCCTTCCTGTAATAAGCTTTGCTATGAATAGAAAGATTTCTTTCTCAAACAACAACAATGACAATTTTTTTTTTACCAATTACTACTGGGTTTCCACATATATTTGAATCTAAGACAACTATTCTCCAGGCGTAACACTCTACTCTCAAGCTTCTTTATGACATCAAGTATTTTTATTCCACAGGGCATTTTTACCCTAAAAACCCTTCCATCCAATTTTTTCCTGGTGCACCGTTATTCAGATCACTAATGAAAAGCCATTTCTGACATTTGCATGTCAACTAGAACCTTCGTAATTTATTTTTAAAGCAAAATTCTTTTCCCCCGTAATTGCTACTAGAAGGCATAATCATTTATTTGTGAGACTATTACTTAATATAGTTCTCCTTTATCAGACTCTAACCTCCATTTTGGTAGATCCTGTGAATATTGTGTTCCAGAATATGTTAATTACTTTAGTGAGAAAAGGAATCAACTGTAGGATGAAGAAGAGAAAAATTGACATTTAAGTTAAAGCAAAGAGATGTTTGAATGTGCCATCAACTAAGTGGTATAATTGACAAAGACCTCTGTTTTCCTGTAGCATCCCTAGAAATAATTTTCAGGTCTGAAAGATCCCCTGTGTAGAAATTATTATATTTATAGTTCATAGTGTATCAGCATCAGGTAGCTGTAGATATAAGAATGTAATTATAATCACCATTTTTTTCTCAAATACAGAATTATATTTTCATTTTGGACAGCATGTTAGACCTTTATTTTGTATGATTCTTCTTTTTCACGTAAAAGTTATCAACCTTAATGTAAATCAGTAATGTAAGTAAAGTTCATGTTATTTCTTTAAAAAAATAAATTCAACATGATTTTTTAGCCTTTCCAAAGTTAACCCAGAAATCCTGTCAAAAATTTCAACTATGCAGATACTAAGGACACACAATGTGTGATATATGATATGGGCAAAAGTGTTTTGTTTTACTTATGTAAAGCTGAAAATTACTTTTAGCCAACTATTCATATTAAAAAGGTATTTAAGCTTTGCTTACCATTCTAAGAATTTTAAAACTTTTTTTAAAAAGTGTTTTCAACACATAAGACCATTTTTCATCTTAAATAACTGTCCTAGGTCAAATAGGATTTATTTATATAAAGATTGGCTCAGCAGATTTAACGAAGTTTATAAATTGCTTTTAATTAATGTTATTTGCAACATGAAAATTGACTAACAACATTGTATAGCAAAGCTACTAAAGCTATAAGTCAGCTCAATATGAATGAAAATTTAGGTTAAGACAATTTTATATAACACTTTTAATTTTATTGTTGACTATGATCAGGCTCAAAAAACACTAAGCATTTATGAAACTATTACCACATATTTTGCTACCTTGATTTCAGGTATAAGACCATACATGCATAAAACTACTGATTTTGAAAAGACTACACATTGGGTGAAGTGTACACTGCTCAGATGATGGATACACCAAAATCTCAGAAATCACCTCTAAATAACGTATTCAGGTAACCAAACACCACCTGTTACCCCTATTGAAATAAAAAAAAAAGAACAATGAAAATACTGGTTTTAAAAGTAAAATTAAACAACTAAATTTATGACTTTATTGTAAAACCTGTTCTTAATGTTTTCTATATTTAAATGTGGAACAAACTTAAGAAAAAGACAGATTTTGTTTGCATAAATGGACATACTTGTATTTTCTTTTCTGGTGAGAATACTTAACCGAGTGTCTTATATTTTATCTGATCACTCTACATCCTCTTAAAATTATCAGTCTCCAACTAACAAAGTTCTTTCTTTTCCCTCCAAGTTAAGTTGTCAGGCTTTGCAAAAGTTTCATTGAAAGGATCCATTACCAGCCAAACCCTGGTTTTGAAAGAGAGGAAAAAATATGGTAATTTTAATAAAATTTGAGTCTTGGTGATATCGCTTCTCACTTAAGCCAAAGAAGCAATAAAACAACATTTTAAAATTTCCTTTTACCACATAATTTTTTCCAAAGAGTTATTTTCCTTTTAAATCCCGAAATTATCTCACCGGAAGTAAAAAACGTTCTCCAGAGCTTTTTTCAGAGTCAAGTAGTTCATGTGACTATAAAAATAGACTAAGCAGGCTAGTTTGGGCACTCAGTTTTTATCTTCAAATAACTCAGCTAAATATGGCCTACGACTACTTGAAAGTACTCTCAGAACTCACCTCCAACTCAAACTCCTGGCTGAAAATATTTCTACTATATTGCCAAATTTCTGTGTGTAACAGGTCTATATGCTCTTTGACCACATTTTCACGAAGTTAAAAAATAAATAAATAAAATACACATTCTTGAGTTAGCTGGTCTTTGTTTAATGAAGTTATCCATAGCATCATTCAGAATTTTATTTTTTTATTTATAAAATTAAAAAACTACAAGAATTTTGACATTAGCTCTTCTCTGTGAAGAAAGTAGCTTGTTTTGATGTCAACTTCCTTTTTCTTTTTTGCTTGCTTGCTTGCTTTCTTGCATTTTCATAAGAGAATTAAAACTTTCTTTGAGTCAATCATTGATGAGGCCACATTAGTACAAATTCTGACACATTTCCTTCAAGATATATCTTTTGTTTCCAGATATAAAGAAAAAATATTAAATGAGCCTCAGATTGTTAGTTTGGGATAACCTGATGCTCTAGAAAAAATTTTCTAAATTTTCTGACATTTACAAATGCTATATCATAATATTTATTGGTAAAAGGAATTGATTCAGCCACCTAAAGAAGTTATTGTGTATTTTCTTAATGAAAATCTCTTCGGCCTAATTGGACATGCTATTGACACAATGATTTATTATGCTCTTTGAGAGTGGAAAATTTTCATTTTCTTGTAGGCTTTTGCTAACTATAATATTACTTCCCCTCATTGTAAGATTCTCACCAAATCTATGATTTATCTTTGTCTGGGTAATAAGTTCTGTCAACAAACTTGCTCCTTGAGACTTTTTATTAACAATGTAGTTAAAATTTAATGAGATTTCAATATTCACATGAAATAATACATTTACTTCTCAAATGACTATGATTTTAGGTATATTTTTAATTTTACACAATAGAAGAGTACCAGCTCCTATGAAATTCACTAAAAACTAGCTTCATTGTAAAGACATATTTGTGTTTGTGTGTTTGTGTGTTCCTTTTTATTTTAGAGAAATGACTATATCGTCTTTCCTCATAAACCTCATCAGAATTGTCTGTAGGCCCTAGGCCTGGAGTCTTCCTTTCCTGAAACATAACTAATTTTCAAAAATTACCACACTGGAACTTCAGATGTCTTTGTAAAACATAAACTAAAATCTAATATAAAAACAGAAGGACATTATATAAAACTAAATTATTAAATCCCATTGTATATGAAAGTTTAACCATGTAATTCATATCTAACTATATAATTTATGCTTTGCACCATTCACAACAGTAAGATGCTATGGGAAGCTGAATCAAGGAATGTAAAAAAAAATTCTTTTTAAGAATGAAAACATCTTTTGATGTTCTCTTACAGCAGCAGTTTGTTCTCTCTTGGTAGTCAGTTGGTGGCAGTTAATTCAGGAGAGAGAGGATGGCATCACCAGCCAATGGTTCTTCTTTCTGTAGAAGAGTTTACCTTCAGCTGTTGCCTATGTTTTAAGTCAAAACCTGAGAATTGACTAAATCAAATGGACATGATCCTACTTAGTGTGCACTGCCATGGAAAACCAAAAGATTTGTATCAAAATTGCTAACATGCCTGCACAGTAGAGGTTCATAAGGGCAAGCCCTAGCATTTTGCAGTATGCAAAAAATCAAAAAATGTATATTTTTTCAGTCATGTTCATTCACAAAATCTCTAACTATAACTCATACCATTGTGCAATATCTTTGCTAAGAAACTCTGTTTTAAGTAATAGTATTTTAAGGAGATTGAATATATTAATATTAGACTGAGCAGAAATCTTTCTATTATTTTGAACTGTCTTTCAGGCTTCTCCTATAACTACATTTTACAAAGGAGAGGCCAGGCTCACTGAATATCTGTGCTTGAATAGATCATGTACTTTTCTAGGTCATGTCATTCACATAACAATTGTTCATTGACCCCAAGTTTGTAACATTTGTAGGTAAGCCCTTCAAATCTCAATTGTTCAAGGAATCCACTTATAAAATTTTGTCTCCTTTCTTTGGTATCATATTTTTTCTCTCAATGTTTATTGCTAATGGCATTGTGAATATGTTCATTATCTACCATCTAAAAATTAATAATAGTTATCTAAAAAGTATAATTTCAGTGATGAGATAAAGAAAATTAATTATGACTGAGGAAGTATAGTTATAAAATATGAAATCTTTGTTTTCAGAAGGAAAAGATTTGGAAAGTAGCTATGGTTACATTCAGGGTCAGGTTGAATGCACAGTTAGTAGAATTAACCTCATCTTCATTTCCTCTACTCTGTTCTTAAGTAAATAAATAACTTTGCTTCTTAATTATTTTTCTCTCTTGAATTATGATTTTCTATCTGTATTATATCAGCCATTTTATATAAAAATCTGAATTAAGAGTGAATACACTAAACTTCCTTTCATATCATTTACCTCATTTTTTTACTTACCAGCAGATTTTCTCAAAAAGAAAAAAAGTCATCTGTCTTATTTATCTTCAAATAGTATCTCATGTTCTCTTCTCCAAGTTCTCCAACTAGTCTTTCCTTCTCATAATGCCACTGAAAATTCTCATAGCAAGCTCACCAATGCCTATGGCTTATTTCCAATTTTCATCTACTGAATCTCTTAGTACTCTTGGTATTATTTAATTGTCATATTTATTATTTGTATCTATGTTTTCTTCCTACAATGGCTCATATTTCCTATGAATTAATATGTCATTTTCATACATATTAACCACAGAATCTCTCTTTTTATGATAGATATTGACTAGTATGCCAGACTCATAAACAACAGCCACCCTGAGATGTCCATTTGGCTGTCTAAAAGGCATATCCAATTTAATGTGATGTAAACAGAATCACTGAATTTCTACATCCAACTCCCAAATTTGCTTTCACTTAATTCTTCCACATATTAATTAGTAAATGCTAGACTCATTTACCCAATTCCCCAGGCCTAAAAATCATCCTGAGTATACCCATCCCACACAAAATAAATCATATGAAATTTATCTGAAAGATCTATTGGTGCTACCTGTTAAATACACCCTAAAATATAGTGTTCTCACTACTGCCGTTGCTACCACCTGAGTTAAAGCCATCATTATCACTCCCCTGGGATATTTTCTCCCATTCTCCATATAATATACTCCCCTCTGTTCATTTTATCTTACAGTCCAATCTTTATCTCTAAAGCAAGCTTGACAGACAGTCTTAAGTACAAAATTATACCATTTATTCTTCTGATTAAAGCCCTGTAATGCCTTTTCATTGCTATAAACAATTTATTCAGAACTGGAATCCCCACCTCGAGCCATATCTATCAAAGCCTAGTATGACCTTCCCCTAGATAGTCTTTGTAACTACATCTCTCCATATCCTCCCTCTCCCTCATAAAGCTGTAATTTTGCTGAACATCTTTCTTACTCACAACAAACATTAATATCCCATTCCCAACTTACATGTTTTGCTTGTTTTTTTCAGCTTGCAATATGCTTAATTTCTATACCACATATTTGTCTGGCTGAATATTCTTATATTCATATTTCAGCTCAATGTCATCCCCTCAGAAAAGTCTTCTTTGATTACTCATATTGAAAGTTTTATGATAGATCACCATCTGTCAAACAATGTGACCACCAATTTTAGCAGGAAAGTTGCTTAGCGTTAGACAAGCTTCTAGCATTCCATAATATGCTTGATAAACAACAGAAAATATGTACAAAACTGTCCTGCCTAAACAGTATTTCTCAACCTATAACAAGACTTAAACTTCCACTTTTTAAGAAATATTCTGGTAAAATGGAAGTATCCAAAATATTGTAAAACCGTTAATCACACAAATCTAGCAAGGCCATGATGAGAGAAAAAAAAAAAGACAAATCTGAAACAAACGTCATGGATTTAAAATGGGAGGAACTAATCTTTGAATGTGGCAGTGCTCAAAGAAAAGCTACGGAGCAGTAACAATGGTGTTTGTGCTTTTGGGAAAGATACAGAATATGAGCAAATAGACCTAGAAGGCCACCAAAATGACTTTTGTAATTTCTCAAGTCTAGACCTGCCTCATCTCCGTTTCTTTTGAAAATTAAATTAACTTGCCATGTGACTAAGTGACAAAGCATTTTTTACAAAGCACTGCCAAATCTAATATTCTTACTTAGTATTGATTTTTCTCAGAAGAAAACTGACAAAGTAAATAAATTTTATCTCAAGTAAAATAAATTTAAATTTTTGGCTGAAGCAAAGTTTGCACATTTGTTACTCCACTAGAGAGTTCATGAGCTCAGCTGTACCTCCACTGTGTGTATTTAAGGCTCTTCTTTGGGTCTTAGCCTCACCTGTGACTGGCAGGCTATGAACAATAAAATAATCCACTTTTTAATTTATGTTTATATATTTATTTATGTATGCTGAAGCGTCATTGTTAAACAGTGCTAAACAGTGTTCCTTACTTTTCTCTTGATGTTCCAAATGCCTACATTCAAGTTTTCAAGTTGCAGATCTATTCTTTTTTTTTTTTTTTTTTTTGGAGACGGAGTCTCATTCTGTCGTCCAGGCTGGAGTGCAGTGGTGCAATCTCGGCTCACTGCAACCTCCACCTCCCGGGTTCAAGCAATTCTCCTGCCTCAGCCTCTTGAGTACCTGGGACTACAGGCGTGTGCCATCATGCCCTACTAATTTTTTTGTATTATAGTAGAGACGGGGTTTCACTGTGTTGCCCAGGCTGGTCTCAAACTCCTGAGCTCAGGCAATTTGCCTGCCTCAACCTCCCAAAGTGCTAGAATTATAGTTGGGAGCCACCACGCCTGGGCTGCAGATCTATTCTAAGTGACAAGCCAACAGAATTTTAGTACCTGGTAATGTGCTATGGTAACATCAGATATCCCCTATTTGTTTGTGTTGTTTTACCTAAGGAATTTTAGAGCAAACAGAAAGCTGCTCATGAAATCACCTGTGGAGTAAGCTCCTGTATAAACAATCAGTTTTCTCATCTCACCTTTTAAAATACATGTATTAACCTGTATATCACTTTTTTTGCATTTTGGCATAGCTATTAAAAGAAAATGATCCTCCTATGGTTTACAGTATTGTAATTCTGTAGCCTCAGAACGTTAAAGAAATTATAACTTGCTAGGTATCAAAAAGAAATAAGTCATTTTACCTGATGCTGTAGCCACTGGGCTGGAATAAATGTATGAATTGTCTAATAAACAATAATGTGTTTTTTAGAAGGTTTCACTTTCACTTCACAGCATACTATTTGATCAGTGTACAGTGAATTTGAATGAATCACTACTTGTAGTGATATTAAAAAGACATATCTGTGTATATCTATATTTATGCATATGTATATGCATATATATATGCACACATATATGTACATATATGTATACACACATATAAACTCACACATTTATATATATATAGAAAGAGTGGATGAGTGAGAGAATTTAGAGATGATGTAACACTAGTGTAGATTGATTAACAATCTCATTGTTTTTGGGGTAGTACAAGAATGACAACACACATACACACATAACCACATAAGAAAAGCAAAACAAAACAAAAAAATGAGGTATATAGCACATATTTAATTTGAAGACTAATATTAAGGTGCCAATTTTCTTTAGCTAGTTTCTATTCTTGAACATAGCATTCTACTTAAAGTGTATATTAATATCTTTAGGTTAATTTTTTTTAAGTTAAAGGACAGAGAAAATGCTTTTATAAATATAAATACTTATTCAGTTTTTCAGTGAGGGATGTGTGAGTCAGCATACTGCATACAAATAGAACCAATAGGATATTTATATATAACTACAATAGAGGAGAGGAGATTTATTATGAGAATTGCCTCACACAATTATTGAAGTAGAGAAGTCCCACGACCTGCCATCTGCAAGCTGGAGAACCAGCAGTGTATTTCAGTTCACGTACAAAGACTTGAGAACAAGGACCTCCAGTGTCTAAGGGCAGAAGATGGATGTCCTAGCTCAAGAAGAGATAGGAAAAATTTGTCCTTCATACCCTCGAAGAATTGAATGATGCCTGCCCAAATTGGTGAGGGATCTTCTTTACTCAGTCTACATATTCAAATGCTAATCTCTTCTGGAACTACCATCATAGACGCACCCAGACAAGTTGACACACAAAATTAACCATCACAAGGTGTAAACATCATAGTTCAAAAATTTTTTTTAAAAAAAAGGAAGAAAAAACCAATTTTTTAATTAAGAAAGTTTTGGCTTATATTTCTCACTTTATTACACACAGTCATAAAAGTATTAATAATACCTTTCTTCTGGCTGTATATCCTGAGTTGCATTGCGTTTGTGATTGTTAATGCCATATATTACATAACCTCTAGCGAACTGATGAACTATAATAATTTATTTTATTTCAATAGAAAAGCCATTAAACTCAATGAAACACACATCTTTGTATAGGTTCAATTTACATTGCTTCATGCTTTTTAAGAGGTAGTGTTTTTATTATGCCTGATTCAAAGCAGTAAAAGCCAGAAAATAATCCCTGAATGTGTTATGACTCTAACTTGTGATTTTGTAATAATTTCTTAGTGTTTTCTAAAAGTTAATATATTAGCATACTGATGTAAATACTTTGAATTTTTTGATTGTACTTGCTAAGGCAATTTTTATGATTTCTAGCTTAGATTATAGAGTACAAGTATAGTATATTGAGAAGATATAAAATTCAGATTATAATCCTCTATATTTCATTGTAAGAAATGCTGTATACATACTGTCTAGAGTTCGTAAAACATTTTTATTTATTTTTATTTTTTGTTTTTCTGAATTATTCTTTAAGTTCTGGGATACATGTGCAGAACGTGCAGGCTTGTTACATAGGTATACATGTGCCATGGTGGACATTTTTATTTTCTAACTGAATGACTGGCATTTGAGTTTTCCAGCCTTACCTCATTTACTATTTTTTCTTTCAATAATTTTTCATTAACATTTAATGTCTACCAATCATACACACAAAAATATTTGTATTAAATATCTACTTAGCATATACACAAGAATATTTATAACTGAGAAAAGAATGAAGGTAATAAATTTACTACAGTTGAGAAATCCACAGTCTAGTGTAAGCGACAAACCAGCAAGCAAGTAATTTCAGAAATATGCTCATACTACAGAAAGTTCAGAATGGTAAGGGAGTGGGAAGAAAGGTCCAACTTGTAGAGACTTGCGGAAAGCACAGTGATAAATGAACAGTCGCCCAGGAAGCCTTCATTCTTTCTCTTTTTACTTCTAGAGGTACACAAATTTTCTCTGGCAAAACCACCTATTAATCAGTACATAGCATTTATGAATTTTGCATCATACTGATCCTACACTCATGATTATCAGTAGGGCCCTATTGCTGAAATCAGTGAGATCTCATCTATTTCAGCAAAGTGGTTGGTCCAAATTTGCCCAGTCAGAACTGTCATTTACTTGAAATAAGATTTACCTCTGGAGTTCAGGACTTGTTTCAACTATGACGTTGCCAGTGTTTTCATCTTCCTTCTTCAACTAGTTGTTTCTCTTATTCCTCATGTGTAACTTTATTTCTTTCTCAATGAGTGATGCTCTCTTGCCCTGCCTCAGTCAACCATTCTTGAAATAATTCAGTCACTTATAAAACCATTGACCTTTCTCTGTTTGCATCTGTCACAGATGTAATTTTATGTAGTGTGCTTATTTTATTAATGTCACTCACCCACATAATACTACCATTTTTTTAGTCCAGGAACTATTTCTTTAGATTTTTATTGTATTCTTGTTATGTTACCCAACCCTGTGTAAGAGGTGATTGATAAATAAGTATTATATAATATTATAATTAAAGAATAGATACATGGACATTCAGTACACCTAGTTTCCTATAGGTAGTATATAGTATGTTTTTCTGGTCCATTTATATCATTGTCCTCAATTAAGCAGATAAATATTTCTAGCTTTTAAAATAAGTGCAGGCCAAGTATTCCTACAACTTTTCTATTTTTACCTTATTTTCTTTTAAAAATATTTTATTTTAGTAAGAATGCAACATGAATTCTACTCTCAACAAATGTTTAAGTGCACAATACATATTGTTGACATACATTCTGGGCACAACGTTGTACAGCAGATCTCTAAAGCTCATCCATCTTGCTTAACTGAAACAATGCCCACAGATTAGTAACCCCTACCTTCTCCCTGTCCTCAGGCCCTGGCAACCAGCACTTCACTCACTGATTCTGTGAATTTGACTATTTTAGATGCCTTATATATGTGGAATCATGCAATATTCATCTGTGACTGGCTTATTTTATTCAGCATAATATTCTCAAGTGTCATCCATGTTGTTGAGTATTGCATAATTTTTCTTGTTTTTAAGGCTGAATAGTATTCTGTTGTATGTATAAACTAAATTTTCTTTACTTCTTCATTTTTGATGGATATTTAAGCTGTTCTCACATCTTGGCTATTGTGAACAGTGCTGCAATAAGCATAGGAGTACAGGTATCTCTTCAACATCAATTTCTTGGAAAAATAGAAGTGGAGTTGCTGGATCGTATGGAATCTCTAATTTTTATTTTGTGGGAGCCTTCATACTGTCTTACATAGCAGCAGTATTTCTTTTCGGTTTCAAAGATTGGACCAGTGACTACAAATGTCTATTTTTCAAACAAAATCCGTCAGCTGTAGCCTTTTTAATTCTTCATTCACATTTTCTAATTGAAAGACCTTCAGTCCTCCTTGGGCAAAAAGTTCATTATGCAAGAGTATATAGATAAATAGAAATGACTTTAAAACCTGCATATTTTCTAAATACAGTTTCTCATTTGAAAATCCTAAATATGGCCATACAAAGCAGTCTCTCAGTATTGCCTCTACAAGGGAGAATGAATATAATAGAAAGATGGAGTCACAGCTTACATACTTTGATTGTGTTAAGTGAGTCTCTTTCATTATCTAAATGGTAAGGTTATTTTCATCTGAAGAATCTCTGGATATTATGGAGAAACACTTAAAGACTTTCTAAAAAGTATTCTAAAATGTTTCCAAAACCTGATGGCACCAGCAAGTGGAAAAAACTTATTTCTTAAAACTTTGAAGCTATAACTAAATAGTTGAACACATTCTAAAGATCAGGTTATGGAGAATGATTCAGAGAGTTTCTTAAAAAAAGTGCTGGAAAAAATTTTCTTCATAACCATATGTCCAGAAAATAATTCTCAACTTGTAATGTTTTCATAGAGGACACTCAAATATATTCTGCCTTTTCTACTAACACATATGCAAGATGTGGATTGTTAAAGCCAGATAACAGCAAGACTTAATTGTGTTATTATCCTTAGCAAACTAATGCAGGAACAGAAGAATCAATCACCTCATGTTCTCACTTATAAGTGGGAGGTAAGCGATGAGAACACATGAACAGATAAAGCGAACAACACACACTGAGGACTATCAGAAGGTGGAGGCTGGGAGGAGGGAGAGGATCAGAATAAATAACTAATGGGTACTAGGCTTAATACCTGAGTGATGAAATAAGCCGTACAACAAACCCCCATGATAAATTAACCTATATAACAAGCCCACAAATGTGCCCCTGAACTTCAAATAAAAGTTTAAAAAATGTAAAACAGTAAACTAGTGTTGGCACTGCTAGTTTTACATCAATATTTCTCCTTCTGAGTTTTGGCTAGGCAGATGGTCATCAACCCAGAATTAAACGTCTCAGGTTTTGTTGCAATGTTAAGTTTCCCTTTCCCCATTAGTATGTGAGATTCTGCAATGATGTAAGACATTTCAAAGTCACACACTTAAAGGCATAAGCATGTTCCTTATTTTGGTCATGTCTAACAGATTGGGTGACAAATGCTGCAGCCATCTTGCAGCCAAAGATGATGTATTAGTCCATTCTCATGCTGCTAATAAAGACAGACCCAAGATTGGGTAATTTATAAAGCAAAGTGGTTTAATTGGCTCACAGTTCAGCACGGCTAACGGGGGCCTTCGGAAACTTACAATCACGTAGGAAGGAGAAGCAAACACATCCTTCTTCACGTGGTGGCAGCAAGGAGCGTGCCAAGCCAAAATGGGGGGAAATTCCCTTATAAACCCATGAAATCTTATGAGAACTCAATATCACGAGAGCAGCAGCATGGTGGTAACCACTGCCATGATTCAATTACCTCCAACCAGGTCCCTCCCATGACATGTGGGGATTATAGGAACTACAATTCAAGATGAGATTTGGGTGAGGACATAGCCAGACCATATCAGATGATATCCACCTGCCCCCACATGTTCTGCATCTGAACTCTCCAAATACTTTTATAAGATAGAGTAATAATTTTTTCTCTATTTAAGTCATAAAGTTCTCATCTTAATTTTGTAATAATACAGCTTAGGCATTACTCTAGTAAAATTTAAAAGTTCAAATTATTTTAAAATCAGTGATATAAAGCTGATAATAAACAATTATGAATACTTTTATTTTCTATATAAGAAATATTGACAGAGTCATTTAAAGAATAATTTACTTTATCATGAGCTTTTAAAATACATTTAAAATGTTAAATATAATAATATTTTGCCATCACTTATATTATATAGTTCTTCTGATTTCATGTCAGTGCACATTGTTTTTTCCTTTATGATAATATGAAATTTTCACACTTAAGTTTTCTTGGAGTAAAAAGTGGGTCAACCTGAATAGCAATATTGGATGATACATTTAATCATAAAGATTATACATAGATATAGCAACAATTATAAAGGTTGCACAGAAAGGACACTGCAATCAGCATTTTTTAGAAATGTTAATGCTTTCTAACAAGAAGCAGCTTGGAAAAATAAGACCTATATGCTTGCTATGGCTATATGACTGAATAATTTACTCAGACTCTATCTCTCAGTTTATTCTTTTGTGAATAAGAGTGATAAACGTTCCAACTCAATAAGACTGTAATGTGGATAAAATTAGATACAGTTTTGAGATTGCAAAATACAGTTCCTGGCTCATAGTGAACACTCAAGGGCATGGTGTAGAATAATGTGTTTTCATTAGCTAAATTACACATAAATGAGATTCTATCATTTATATAATAAAAGTATCTAGACAAAAACAAAATATAGCCACTATAACTGTAAAATCATCCTTCATTTGCACACTAATTACCACTAATTTATCTCAATAAACACAGTCCTCTACAATTTTGTTTAGTTACAAAATAATCAAATGCAACTTTGGAGGACTTTGGAAAAATCTATAAAATTACAAAATCATAACTTGCTATTACTACTCGTGAAGAGAATAAAGTTGTGCAGAAAAATGTAAATTTTACCTAAAATTTTGTTTAAAAATGTAAAATATAGTTGTAATAAATTCAATGTAAAGGACAATGTTGGTTTTTATTGGATAATCAATATCATTCTGAAGTTGAATGCTGGCCTTTGAGCATATATGTTAAAGCAATGAGAATAAAAGGGCTAAAACAGGTTTTTATAATTATGGTCAACCAGAGTAAAAAGACTTTTTTTAGTAGTTCTTAGGAAATAATGAATAATCAGGTGAATTTCATTGTTAGTTTAGCTGATTTGTATTGTTAAAAAAGATATCCTCACTCTAACTATAGGTTCCTTATAATTTGATTCTTGATAAATTAGATTATGTAATTTTATGAGCCTATATCTCTTGCATTAATATTTTATTTAAAAAACTAATAAAGTTCTAATTTAGGGGACCTCAGAGAAGTCTATATAGCCTTCCTAACTTACACTTAGGACTGTTAGTTTTATGGCAACACCAGCTATTTGATAGATAGTTGATTGGCCAGGTACTGGTTAAGTCAGGCATTCCTGCACATTATAATGTAATTTTACCTTCAATAAAAAGTTAATTTTCTACATTTTAAAATTTCTTTATTTCATTTGCTGAGTTTCCCAATTCTGCCTGCTGTTTTATTTAACAACTTAATAAAACTTGTGAGGTTTTTCCTTTGGATAGGCTTTAGGGAATAATTTTTTAGTTCCATTTTCTAAGGAAGAGCTTTATGATCCAATAAGAATTATTGCTAACCTGTACTCATTCTTCAGGGAAGGAGCATCCAGCTTGCTTTAATATGAAATTTAATTATTGCTGACATTAATATGTGATGACCACCAAGACAATAAATCATTGAAAAAAAAAAGCAGAGGAATACTTCACTCACCTTGAAGAAAAAGATATTAAAAGTGGCTATCCTGTGAAGTTACTTTGCCCATATTCTGTTTTTCTTTCTCTTTTTTAATTCCTCTATTCTTGCTATGTTAGCTTTATTATTTCCTAGACCACTTTCCCCATTCCTTTTCTTACGCTTTCAAAATATGCCTTTGAGAATTCAAGCTATAGTTTGATATAGCATTTAGGTCACTGTTCTAACTTATATTGAATTTAATCACGAGGTCACTTGAACCAAGCAGCTTTGCTGTTTCTAATCTACTAACTGCACATTTTCTCTGAGATTGGATAGGACCATTCCTATTAGGATTTCTGACACAGAAGGTCAATAATTCTTTATTTCATCCATAATTTTGTATTTTATTGTCCTACACCTCTCAAAAGTTTTACAGTTTTTGTGGAGAAAATGAAATCTCCTATCACTAAACCAGATTGCTATTTTCTTGTCTTCTCTATGTTATCATGGGACTTATTTTTCTTTTCTCCCCAATTTCAAGTTTTCTACTTGGCAACTTGTCTTTTAGCTTTTATCTCTAATATTTAGATATAATATTAGAATTACTGGGAAACTCACTAGATAATGCACATTATTCTCTATGTAATTATGTTTTACATTTTTAAATGATTCAATTTACTTAAGTTGTATTGGGCTTTAATGAAAATGTTAAGATCATAAACAGTTTACCTAAGGTGCTTTTATTATGTTTCCATGATATTTTTAAAGTTACAAGTAATGCTATTCTTATATGATTTGAGTAATTTCATGAACATATAAGTAAACTTACATAAAATTAATCACTAATAAAGTATTTTAGTTGCATATTTAAATAGTTTGAAAGTACACAAATTCTAAAATGTACCTTGAAACAAATGCATAGGGCTTCATAATTTTAATTGGGAAAATATCCTTTACAGTAAAAGCTAGAAAAACAAAGCTCTTTGTTCTAATGTTCTAGACCTGATGGAGCCAGTATCTTTTGTGACATTTAGCAAATTGTTGGGTTTGGTAGCCATTGATATATGCACAATGTTATAGTTCACATTGTATTTCAAACATTGTATGAGTTCATGGCAACAAACTAGTTAGTAAAGAACAAATTGAGATTTGGCATGTTACATTCATACATTTACAAAGAGAGAGGAAATAGAGAGAGGGAGAGACAAAATGGACTCCCCATGGCTAACTGTGGTTCTCAGACTTAAAACAGAACCAGGTGGTGATAACTGAGTGAAGGAGCAGTCATGTATGTACTTTGTGCTCTCAGAAAGATGTAAAAGCATCACAGGACTGACTTTTCTCCAATCAAACCAATCCAGTTCCTGTTGCAAGTGCCATGCCAAGGTAAACAGCAGCCAGAAAGCACCACCTTCCCCTTCCCATTTGGAAAAAAAAAAAAATTGACAGAAACTTCTAGTTTTGTCTTGGCAATCAACCAATCAGGGTTTGAAAGTATTAACTGATCATGGTTTGGCTGTATCAACCAATTAGGGTTTATCTAAGTTGACCAATCAGAACTCAACTACACTAACCAATAAAAATAAGCCATTTTCAATCCTTCATTTGCAAAAATTGACCAGATTAGGAACCCGGGTTCGAAATTTGCTGTAAAACCTGAATCTTCCCTTTGTTCTCTGCAACACATTATTCTACATTCTACACTGAAGGTTGTGTCTCCTCAGTTTGCAAACTGTTCACTGGAATAAGGTGTTGCATCCAAACTTTTCATGGAACTTTTCTTCTCTTTATCTATCCAGATAGATAGATAGATAGATAGATAGATAGATAGAGATATAGATCTATCTATATATTATATAGATATATTATATCTAGATCTATCTATATATTATATAGATATATTATATCTAGATCTATCTATATATTACATATATTATATATCTATATATTATATATCTATATATCTATATATTATGTATGTATATATTATAGATCTATAGATTATAGATCTAGATCTATCTATCTATCTACATACATGGATAGATATATGTATCTCTCTCTATATATATAGGTAGATATCTCACTCTCAGATATATATATATATATATAGAGAGAGAGAGAGAGAGAGAGTGGTTTTGCCACAAACATTTCATTAGCAAAACCCTTAAAAGAGTTCAGGCTTGATTTCTCGTTAGAGGCATAATTCATTATAGAATGACTTATTTGACCATTTCTTACTGAGAAGCATTTACTTTATTACCAGGGGTTCCTGATTACAAATAACGTGATAAATATTCTTGCACATAATTCCTTTTTAATTTTTTTCTATAAATTTCCAGGCATTAGATTACTGAGTTAAAAGTATTTGATTTTAATTAAGGCACACTTATTTATAGCAAAATTCAAAGATGTGAAGTTCTTATTCAATGAGTTTTGATAAGTGATTACCCATATACTGACCATCTTAATCACTATATAAAATATTTTCATCACCCAGAATTTATTCGTAACTTCTTATCTTTCTCATCTTGTATATGGCTACAACTGTTCTGATTTCTATTATTAGAGATTAATATTGCACATTCTTACATTATTTTTTTCTCTTCTTGAATTTCAAATAAATGGTATACCACACACTGTGTACAATTTTCTAAAGCTTCTTAAGTCAACATAATGTTTTTGAGCTTCATACCATGGTTATATGTATCAATATTTTATTTTTTGTTTATTACTGAACAGAATCTCATTGTACTTAGTATGAAATTATTTACCTATCAGCTCTCCATTTGATGGCCTTTAGGGTTGGTGTGAGTTTTTGGTGGTTATGAATAAACTGTAGAAACATTTTTGTACAGACATTTTATGGACATATACTTTTATTTCTCTTGAGTAAATACCTAGCAGTGTACTTCATATATTATACAGTAAATCTGTGTTTAACTTTTAAAAGTGAGCTTAACACTACTTGAAAGTAGTTGACTGATTATACTTATCTGTTAGCAGGGTATGAGGGTTTGATTTCACACACATTTTGGTCAACATTTTGTGCTGTCAGGTTTGTTGTTGTTTTGTTTGTTGTTTAAATTTAACCATTCTGGAAAATATAAAATGAGACGTCTTTGTGATTAAAATTAACATATTTATGATGACCTATGATGCTAAGAATGCTTTCATGTACTTATTGGCTTTTATACACTTTTGTGAAATGTCTAAGTGTTTTAGCCATTTTTTCTTTTATTGTAATTATGTAAGTGTTCTTTATGTATTCTGGACAAAAGACTTTTGACAGATGTACATGGTGCGAATACTTTCCCAAACTATAGCTCGCCTGTTAATTTTTGTAGCGGAATATTTTGAAAGGTGCTTTTAGTCTGGTTGTGTTATGTTTACCTTTTTTTCTTTTATATTTAGTGACTTTTGTGTTTTCTTTAAAAAAAGTGTTAACTACTAAGAGTTTGCAAAGATGTTTCATTATACTTTCTTCTAGATGCTTTATAGCTTTGATTTTATATTTAATTCTATGGTCATTTCAAATCTACATTTATGAGTCTCTAATACAGGACTTGACATTTATTTTTTGATATATTTATGCAGTTATATCAGGTTTGATAAAAAGTCATTTTGCTATTGAGCTACCTTGATATTTCTGTTAGAAATAAATGCAATGTATATGTGCCTGCCTATTCCTGACATTCCTTTGTCTTTTTTTTCATTAATATCTTTTCTTCTAGGTGAAAACCTCATTGCCTTAACTAAGGTAGCTTTATAGTAAATTTTTACATATTTTTCTTTGGTTTAGGATATTGCAAATATCAATGGAATATTTATCATTTAAGTGTAGAAAGAATTTAGCTATTACAGTGTATTCCCCCTGTATAATTTAATACACTTCTCTAGTATTGATTGATTCAAAATCTACTTTTTGTTTAAATTTCCATATTATATTTTACTAGAATCTAATCTATATCTTCTCTGATTTGAAATTCATGAGATTCTTTTACATGTCCCATTCCTCTACTTAATTTTATTCCATAGCTTCAGTTATGGCTATTTTCCATTCTTAATTATAGATAGGCAAGCAGATATATAATAGATAGATTTAGAAATATAAATATATCTGTTTTTCTCTTTTTATCTCTTTACCTTAAGTAGTTGTAAGATTGGATTGGGAGAATAATGATTTTATATTTATTTATTAATACTCCTCTTTTTTATTATTTCATTCAGTTCAACTTAAATTTTTATCAATATGCCTCATTCTTTTTATGTCATTATTTTTCTGGTTTTTATAACAATATTCAGTTCGTCTGTTTTTTGTTAATCTTAACTACAAGTAGACTAGCAATGTTTTTCTAAATGCAGGTTTTCTGTGTCTCTTAGATGTGTTATATGTTTTTCACTCTTTGTTTCCCTCTCCATGGCATATAGAATGTCAATTTTGATATTCTCTTTAAGACAAGAGTTACTTTTCTTTTATTTGCTATTCTTTTAAAAAAGTTTTCAGGCCAGGCATGGTGGCTCACGCCTGTAATCCCAGCACTCTGGGAGGCCGAGGCAGGCAAATCATGAGATCAAGAATTCAAGACCAGCCTGACCAACATGGTGAAACCCCATCGCTACTAAAAATACAAAAATTAGCTGGGCTGGTGGCACACTGCTGTAGTCTCAGCGACTCAGGAGGCTGAGGTAGGAGAATCACTTGAATCTGGGAGGCGAAGGTTGCAGTGAGCCGAGATCGCACCACTGCACTCTAGCCTGGGCGACAGAGTGAGACTGTCTCAAAAAAAACAAAAAATAGTTTTCAGAGCCATTTTTATTGTTTATGTAAAACTTACTGGCTTATGATAAGCATATGCAATATACTAATTATTTACTTTTTGTACTTATTTTGGGGTGACACTATATTGTGATTTTTGTAAATGCTGCAATGTTGCACATGTAAAATATGTTTCTTTATTAAGTGTAGATAGTATAGGAGGTAGCATTAAATTAAAAGTGTTTATAACCTTATTCCAATCCTGTGTTCCCTCACTTATTATTTGACCATTATAGAGATTAAATTCATCACAAGGGTATTCTGTTCTCAAGACTGATGACAAATGATTTATATTCACATTTTTAAATGTGACCTGTCAAAGAATCACCAAATTACAATTATAAAATTTAACTGTGTAAATTTTATTAATGTCTCAAATAATAAATTATAAATAATGAAGAGATACCTAAACATTCAATAAACTCTACTTCTTAGCAAATATCCATAGAAATATTAAAATACTCAAAACAAAGTACCTGTCAGATAAATTTTGACAAAATTGAGGCTAAAATTTATACTACACAAAATCTTACACTTCTAGAGATGGCCAAATCGTTCTTGATGATGTTACAATATCAGGGACATATTAGGACTCGTTAAGCAGCTAGAGTGATGATTATTTTCTAGTTAAATGGTATAATATTTTGTAGGCTTCGTATTATTTTGATGGCAGGTATTTCAGGAACCCATGATTTGGTATGACTTATTCAGGTGTAATTTACATAGAGTAAAATTTCTGGACAGTTGTATGAACTTTTAAAAGTAATTGATATATAATAATTGTACATATACATAGGATACATGTGATATTTTCATATATGTATACAATGTATAATGATCAACTCAGGATACCTGGAATATCTGTCAGTGGAATATTTAATATTTCTGTGTTGAAAACATTCAAAATATTCTTTTCTAGCTATTTTGAAATACACAATAAACTAGTATTAACTATAGTCATCCTACTGTGGTATAGACCCCTCGAACTTACTCCTCCTATCTAACTAATTTTGTACTCAATAACCAACCTCCACCAATACTCTCCTTCCTTCTACCCCCCTATATGTTAGTAACCATTATTCTACTTATTCTATGCAATCTACTTTTTAAACTCTCACAAATGGGTGAGAACATGTATTTGTCTTTCTGTGCTTGGCATATTTCACTCACCGTTATGTCCTCTAGGCTCATCCACGTTGCTTCAAGTAACATAATTTCACTTGTGGTTTCAAAGGTTGAATAATATTCTATTGTGTATCTATACTGCATTTTCTTTAGCCATTCGTCTATTGATAAACACTTAAGTTGATTCCTTATCTTGGTTGTTGTGAAGTGCTTCAATTAACATGAGAGTACAGAGATTTTTTTGACATAACTTTTTCTCTAAGTTCGGATATACATTCAGTAATGAGATTGCTGCATCATATGGTAGTTCTATATTTAGTGTTTTGAGGAAACTCCACACTGTTTTCCATACTGGCTATACTAATTTGTATTTCCAACAGTATATAACAGTGCATAAGAGTTCCCCTTTCTCCACATCCTTGTCAGCATTTGTTATGTTTTGCCTTTTCGATAATAGCCATTTTAACTGGGATGAGATAATATTGTTGTTTTAGTTTGCATTTCCTTCATAATTAGTGATATTAAGCATTTTTATGTACCTGTTGGCCATTTGCATATCTTATTTTGATAAATGTGTATTCAAGTACTTTAGCCATTTTTAATTTAGTTTTTGAGTTCCTTACATATTTTGGAAATTAACCACTTACCAGATGTATGGTTTGCAAATATTTTCTCCCATTCTGCAGGTTGTCTCTTGACTTGGTTAACTGTTTCTTTTGCCATGCAGGACCTTTTTGGTTTAATATAATCCCATTCAGCTAATTTTACTTGTGTTGCTTGTGCTTTTGAGGTCTTGCCCAAAAAATCTTTGCCAAGACAAATGTCCTGAATCATTTTTCCTATGTTTGCTCCTAGTTGTTTCATAGCTTTTGGTGTTACATTCTAGTCTTTAATAATTTTTTAGCCAATATTTTATATGGTTAAAGTTTGGGGTCTAGTTTCATACTTCTGCACATGGATATATAATTTCTCTGGTCCCATTTATTGAAAAGGCTATTTTTCTCAAATATATATTCCTGGCATTTCTGTCAAAAATGGGTGGCTGCTAATATGTGAATTCATTTCTGGGTTCTCTGTTCCATTGGTCAATGTTTCTGTTTTTAATAATATCATGCTGTTTTTTTTACTATACCTTTGGAGTACATCTTGAGGTTAGGTAGTGTAATGCCTCCAGCTTTGTTCTTTTTGCTCAGGATTGCTTTGGACATTTGGGAATTTTTTGGTGGCTCCATACAAATTTTAGGATTGGTTTTCCTATTTCTGTTATGAATGTCATTGGTATTTTGATACTTTTTAAATTGAATCTGTATATCCCTTTGAGAAGTATAAACATTTTAACAATATAAATTATTCTAATTCATAAACATGGGGTATCTTTACTTTTTTGGGTCCTCTTCGACTTCTTTCATCAGTGTTTTACGGTTTTCATTGCAAAAAACTTTCACCTCTTCGGATAAATTTATTTTTAAGTATTTAATTTTTTGTAGCTGTTGTAAATGGGATTGCTTTCTGATTTTTTTTATTTTCAGATTGTTAACTACGGGCATGTATTACATTGGTGCAAAAGTAATTGTAGTTGTTGTCATTACTTTTAATATAAATGCTGCTAAGTTATGTATGTTGATTTTGTATTCTGCAACCTTAATGAATTCATTCGTTAGTCCTGACTTTTTTTTTTTGTGGGGTCTTTAGCTTTTTCTAAATATAGAATCACGTCCTCTGTAGACAGGGACAATTTAACTTCTTTTTTGTCAATTTGAATACTCTCTTTCCTTTGCCTAATTTCTCTGGTGAGGACTTTAAATACTATGCTGAATAAATGTGGTAAAAACGGACATTCTTTTCCTGTTCCAGACTTTAAAAAAAGGATTTCAGGATGTCAACTTCAACATTTTTCCATTCAGTGTAATGTTAGCTGTGAGTCCTTCATATAAGGTATTGAGATGTGTTGCCTCTATACAAAATTTGTTGACAGTTTTTATCATGAAGAAATGACAAATTTTCTCAAATGATTTCTCTGTCTCTATTGAGATATCATGTGATTTTTGTCCTTTAATTTGTTGATGTGATGAATTACATTTATTGATTGTCATATGTTGAATTACTCTTGCATTCTTGGGATAAATCCCACTTGATCATGGTGTACGATCTTTTTAATGAGCTGTTGGATTCAGTTTGCTGGCATTGTGTTGAGGATTTTTACATCTGTGTTCATCAGAGATATTGTCTTATAGTTTTTGTTGTGTTCTTGTCTAATTAGGGTATCAGGTAATGCCAGTCCCACAGAATAAGCTTGAAGGAATTCCCTCCCCTTCAGTTTTTTTGGAATAAATTGAGAAGAATTGGTACTAAGTAGTTCTTTAAATGTTTGGTAGAATTCAGTAGTAAAGTCATATGGTCCTGGGCTTTTCTTTGTTGGGAGATATTTTTATTCCTGATTCAATCTCATTACTCATTATCAGTCTTTACAGGTTTTCTGTTTTATGGTTCAATCTTGATAGGTTGCATGCGTCCAGAAATTTATCAGTTTCTTCAAGGTCTTCCAACAGGTTGGCATATAGCTCTCCATAATAATCTCTAATGATTCTTTGTATTTTTTTAGTATCAGTTGTAATGCCTCCTTCTTGCCTGTGATTTTATTTATTGAGTCTTCTCTTTTTTTCATAGTATAGCTAAAGCTTTGTTGATTTTACCTTAAAAAAACACAACTTTTATTGACAATTTCTAGTGTTTTAGTCCCAATTTAATTTATTTATGATCTGATCTTTAGTTTTTCTTTTCTTATAATATTTTTGCATTTGAATTGTTCTTGCTTTTCTAGTGTCTTGAGGTGTATTTTTTTTCAATTTCAGGTTTCTGCTGAAAAGTTCACTAATATCCCTATGAGGGTTTCCTTACCCTTGACAATTTGTTTTTCCTTTCTGATTTCAACTCTCTCTCTTTTTGTCTTTCACTTTTGGCAACTTGACTATGATGTGTTGTGTTGTGAGTCTCTTTGGTGTTCTGTGGGCTTTGGTGTTCTGTGGGCTTTCCACATCTAGCTTTGTAATTTCTTTCCCAAACTTGGAAAGCTTCCTGCCAGTCTCTCTTCGGACATATTTTCTGTTTCTTTTTCTTTTCCCCCTGGAACATAAAATATGTGTAACTTATTCTGCTTGATAGTGTCCCGTAAGTCTCTTAAGCTACCTTTATTCTTTTTTTAAATTCTTTTCCTTTTAGTTCATAAGATTGGATGATTTCCAGTAATCTATTTTCAGGTTCACTGATCTTTTCTTCTTCTTAATCTAAGGTGTTGTTAAACTCCTCTGTTGGATTTTACAGTTTGGCTATAGCCTTCTTCAGACCTATGAGGTCTTTTGTCATTTTTAAATGCTTCATCTTTGCTGTAATTCTCAGCTTGTTGCAATGTTTCGCATCTTTACAATGATAATTTTGCATTATCTACAGAGTCAATTAAAAAATTCTAATTTATTCAGGTGGATTTCTGGAGATTTACCTTGATCTTTTGATTGAAATATATTCTCCTTTTTCAATAATTTTATTGATTCCCTGTTGTTTTCTGTGCATTAAAGACATTTATACCTCTGTATTAGTCAGTCTTCATATTGCTGAAAAAGACATACCTGAGGCTGGGTAATTTACAGAGAAAAAGAGGTTTAATGGACTCATAGCTGCATATAGCTGGGGAGGCCTCACAATCATGGTAGAAGGCCAGGAGGAGCAAGTCACATCTTACGTGGATGGCGGCAGTAAAAGAGAGAGCGCTTGTGCAGGGGAACTCCTCTTCATAAAACCATCAGATCTTGTGAGACTTCTTCACTATCACAAGAACAGCATGGGAAAGACCCACCCCCATGATTTAATTACCTCTCCCTGGGTCCCTCCCACAACACATGGTGATTGTTGGAGCTACAGTTCAGAATGAGATTTGGGTGGGGACACAGCCAAACCATATCAACATCTGTCTTGTTATTCTGGACTGTGTAAAAGAAGGTTTTTACCAATCTGTCTCCCAAAATTTTTAAGGTGTCTCTCTAATTGTTGTGACTGTTATCTCTGATTTTAGTGCCCCCTTGCAGCTTAGAATATAACACATCTTGTCACTACCCTGATACAATATGCTAGGAGCTAGGCT
The DNA here is from genome assembly GCF_028858775.2 of Pan troglodytes. NCBI lineage: Eukaryota > Metazoa > Chordata > Mammalia > Primates > Hominidae > Pan > Pan troglodytes. Next base: position 134,138,194 of record NC_072401.2, read on the forward strand.
CTTTAGACGTAGCTAGAAAGGTTGGAGTGTTGAATGCTAATTCCAATTCTTTCTATCTTCACAGTGAGGCTAGGTACAGGTGTTCATCTTCAATTTTCTCTAGACAAAGTCAGAGAGTGGATCTGTAGCAAACGCCTATTCTCACTTTCAGACTGCACTTTCTAATTCAGGAAGGGTAGCTACTGAGAGTAGGCCCATTATATATCCACCTGCTTGTTTTCTGTGGTCTCAGTTCACATAGAATTGCAAAGGCCAGTTTAGTTGTAGAGCTATGTCATTAAGGTTATAGCTCCTTAGGTGGAAGCTATGAAAGTTATGGTGCTCACCACATGGCAAAACTTATTCTAGAAAGACTAGATAGGCCTGGATTTATCACTGGGATGAGCCAGTGGGAGGTTCTGTGAAGTGCCAATGTCTAGCTCAGACTACTGAAGGGCTATTGTTTTTGTTCCCCCTTTAACTCCCTGATGCACTTTCATTAGAGACCAGGCCATCAAGTATCCACAGACAGTGTGTATTATAAGCCACTTCCACAGAGAAATTGAGAGCTCCACAGAGAAATTGAGAGCTGCATAATCCTACTTCTTTTCTGTACAGTTCCAAGGGAGTGTAACTCCTGGAAGTGTTTAGATAATGGTTTAAAACATTTTATTTTGTTCTAGAATCAAGGGAGACACATGCATGCCAGTCCCTCTTCCTTCCAGAGCTAAGAGATTTATAATGCAGTCTCTTATGTGGATGGTATAGAAGGTGGGGCTCTAGATGTGAGTAAAATTTCTCTCTAATGCAAGTTATTTAGAAGTCAGAGCACTAGTTGGCTGCTTAAGATGCATTTTGTAAACTCATTCTGGAGGCCAACAGTGGGCCATGTTTTTTGTTGTTTGTTTTTATTTTTTACTTTTGAGAAGGAATCTTGCTCTGTCGCCCAGGCTGGCATGCAGTGGCATTATCTTGGCCCACTGCAACCTCTGCATCCTGGGTTCAAGCCATTCTCCTGCCTCAGCCTCCTAAGTAGCTGGGATTATAGGCACTCACCAACAGGCCCAGCTAATTTTTCTATTTTTACTAGACATGGGATTTCACCATGTTGGCCAGGCTGATCTTGAACTCCTGACCTCAGGTGATGAGCCCACCTTGGCCTCCCAAAGTGCAGGGATTACAGGCATGAGCCACGCACCCCGCCTGGGCCATGTTTTTAAGGCCCCTTCCCACATCACTCCCAAAGGAATAGAGAGTCTCCAGAACTGTAAAAGCCACTGGTTTTATTCCTACGGTGTAGAGAGACATGCATTTACCAATCATTAATGCTTCCAGAGCTAGGAGATTTGTGGTGGCAGTCCCTTAGGTGTTGCAAGAATCGGATCACTTGCTGGGGTTGCAAACTCCTTTCGGATGGCTAGTGGGTTAATAATTGACTGTTTCCTTCACTCTACAGTCCTAGTTAGATGCCAAGACACCTGACAGCTGCTGGAGGGTGTTTTGTATACTTCTTCTAGGGGGAAACAGAGGGCTATGTTTTTTAAAGATCCCTTTCTTCACTGCTTCCAAGCTGATGCAGTCCCTGTAACTACTTTTATACCTATATAAAACTCCTGCTTTATTCCCTGTGGTCTGGAGGACACGTGTATCTAATTCCTTCCACTTCCACAAATTGAGTCAAACCAGGGGAAAACTTGGGATAAGGGCCCCATATGTGATGTCCACATCCTTCTTTCCAGAGAGAAAAACTGGGTGTTGGAGATTCCTTGCCCAATTGTACAATGAAGTTCCCAGGGTGGGGTCCATGCCTTAGTACACCTTGGCTTCTCTTACCCATTTCATGTGGGTATTTTTTCAGTTGCCTATTGGATAGAAGTCTCCTGACTGGTCTCTGACTTTTTCTCAGAAGAAATTGATTTATAAATAGATATTTATTTGGTGCATCTGTGGGTGGGAAAAAAAGTGAGAAGCTAGCTATTCTGCCAGCTGTAGGAGTTTTGACTAACATACATTTGCATAACTATGACCACAAACAAGACATAGAACAATTCCAGCACTCCTAAAATTGTCTTGTGTTCTTTTGTAGTAAAAACTTTCAATAATAGTTTTCCCCCCTTCAATAGCTAGTAAACTGTATGAAAGCAAGTCTGCTTTACTTCAATAAAATGAATGCTTTGGCCAGGCTTTCTTAGAAAATGTTGTATATCTGCAGTCAATTCACATTTTATAAGGACCTCTCAGTCTCTCACATGGAGTTTTCCTTGCTGAAGTCCTTGAGTCTTCTCCAGTTAGGTAAGATAGACATCTGAGCTAAGTTCACAACTTTTCTTAAGAGAAAAACTTACCCCTGATTCAATAGAAATGTTTGCACACATGCATAAGAAAAAGCATGTACCTGTAGACAAAATCATCATTAACTATACTGACCTATTAAAGTTAAAATTCTTTGTTACAATTGCCTATATCCAAAAACCATCAGTCTATATTACAGTGGTTAAAAAATCTAATAACACTAGTATAAAGGCAGCTGAATGGAATTGAGTAATTGAGACTGACCCAACTCTCAAGATGAAAGACATCAAAGCTCACACACTAAAAAAAACGAGTACAGCCTCATATATTCTTTCTTTTTTTTTTTTTTTTTTGAGACGGAGTCTCGCTCTGTCGCCCAGGCTGGAGTGCAGTGGCGCGATCTCGGCTCACTGCAAGCTCCGCCTCCTGGGTTCACGCCATTCTCCTGCCTCAGCCTCCCAAGTAGCTGGGACTACAGGCGCCCGCCACTACGCCCGGATAATTTTTTTGTATTTTTAGTAGAGACTGGGTTTCACCTTGTTAGGCAGGATGGTCTCAATCTCCTGACCTCATGATCCGCCCGCCTTGGCCTCCCAAAGTGCTGGGATTACAGGCGTGAGCCACCGCGCCTGGCCACAGCCCCATATATTCTTGATCCACTAAAAGACTTTCTTTTGTCAATTTTTTCTGCAAATTCTACTTTTCTATTTACACAGGCTCAGGATATAATGCATAAAATTTTAAGAAATTAATTTGTAGCTAACAAATAGTAATTATTTTATTTGCCCAACAAATAGTTTAGCTGGAAAATAGAGAATAAACTGCATAAGAAAAATTGAAATATCACTTGTATTATTTGTAAAGATTAGAATAAAAATGGAGTAGGTATCATAAAAAAATATGAACTTCATAATCCTCCCCTCCACAAAGAAAACTAGGATTAACTCATCTGAAAGAATGAGTCTGCTAAATCAGAAACATTTACTCAGATTTCTGTCTCTCTGAGTGGAGAGGAACAGAGACAATATCAAATACTTCATGATTATGATCAGAGATAGAATCTCTCAATCAAGAAGTGTAGTGCACTGGTAGTTGACCCACTCCACCTCAACCAGGTAAAATCTTGCGTCTTTATATTGGTACATATACCGTGTATAGCAGTAAATATAACAAGCTTTCCTTTTCTTAAGTTTTCCGAATTTTGTTTCATAGTTGAAGCAAAAACTATAACCCTGTCTGTTTCGTTCTAGTAATACGTATAGCAACCATAAAAATAGTTATACAAAGAGATACACTTTAAATATAACCATCTTATATGTATTTTTAAAAACTCTAAAAATGTTGAAGTGATTCTCAGGAAAGCATTAAAAATCAAAACAGATAAACACAGAAATAACAGAGAACAAAAAAAAAAATGGCCAACACAAACCTTCACATATCTATAATTGTATTAAAATAAATTATCTATATGTTGATTAAAGAAAAATACAGCCAAGCATTGCTTAATGACAGGGATGTATTCCAAAAAATGCATAGTTAAGAGGTTTTGTTGTTATGTGAACATCATAGAGTACACTTACACAAACCTAGATGGTACAGCCTACTACACACCTAGGCTATATGGTACGGTTTATTGCTCCTCAGCCTCAAAGCTGTACAGAATATTACTGAACTGAATACTGTAGGCAATTACAACACAGTGGTATTTGTATATCTAAATATATCTAAACATAGAAAAGGTACAGTGAAAATACTGCATAAAAAATAAAAAATAGTATACTTGTACAGGGCATGTACCATGAATACAGCTTGCAGGTCTTGAAGTTGTTCTGAGTGAGTCAGTGAGTGGTGAGTGAAGGTGAAAGCCTAGGACATTACTGTACACTGCAGACTTTATAAACACTATACATTTAGGCTATGCTAAGTTTATAAATGTTTTCACTTAATAATATGTTAATCTCAGGTTATAGTAACCTTTTTACTCTATAAACTTTATTTTTTTTAATTTTGACACAGCATAAAACACAAATACGTTGTACAGCTGTACAAAAATATTTTCTTAATTTATATTATCATTCCATAAACTTTTTTCTATTTTTACAATTTTTAATTGTTTTAAGTTTTTGTTAAAAACAAAGACACAAACACACACTAGCCTAAGGCTACCCAGGGCAGGATCATCAATATCACTGTCTTCCACCTCCACAACTTGTTCCACTGGAAAGAATTCAGAGGAAATAACATGTATGGAGCTGTTATTTCCTATGATAACAATGCCTTTTTCTGGAATATCTCCTGAAGGACCTGCCTGAGGCTGCTTTACACTTAGCTTTTTTTTTATACATAGAGTAAGTACATGCTAAAATAACAATTAAAAGTATAGTATAGTAAATACATAAGCTAGTAACAATCATTTATTATAATTCTCAAGTATTATGTACTATATGTAATGCTGTATGCTATATTTTGATACAACTGGCAATGTGGAAGGTTAGTTTATACCAACATCAACAAAAACATGTGAATAATGCATTGCGCTACTATGCTGCAATGTCTATTAGGTGTTAGAAATTTTCCATCCCCCTTTAAATCATATGTGACCACTGTCATCTATGCAGTTATGGTTAACTAAAACATTGTTATGTGGCACAAAATTATATTGTCAAAGTGGATTAACAAATATGACCCAATATATGCTGTCAACAAATAGCTCACATCAGATATAATGATATATTTAGGTTGAATTTAAAGTGATAAAATATGTGTATTAAACATTGAGGAAGAAAAACAGAAGTGGCTATATTAATATCAAAGTAGATTTAGAGCAAATAAAATTACCAGAGACAGAAATCCATGTAATATAATAATAAAAAACATAAATTTATGAAATCAACATGGCATTAAACAAAACCACTGTAATATATGTGAAGCAAAAACTGATAGAACTGAAAGAATAAATGGATAATAAATATTATAATTGCAAACTTTAACACCCTTCTCTGAACAACTGATAGAAAAACTAGACAGAAAGTCTGCAAGAATTATAGGATGCAACACCACCATCACAAAAAGAGGCTCTAATTGATATTTACAAAACACTCATTGACATTTACAAAATATTACAAACAACACGCAAACATATATTCTTTTCAAGTGCTTATGAAACACATACAAGATAGACCATATCCTAGGCCATAAAACAAATCATAAAAATGTAAAAAATAAAGAAAAATTATGTAACATGTGTTCTCCAACAACAATGGAAACAAAAAACTTTGTTATCATAGATAACAAGAAAAAACCCAAACATAGATACAAACAAACAAACAAACAAAAACCCGCACATCTAAGATAACCTTGGGTCAAAGAGAAAGTTTCAGGAATATAAAAAAAAGATCCATTGAACTAAACAAAAATGAAAATACAACAGATTAAATTTGTAAAACAGCTTTCAAAAGTGTTCACTTAAAAATGTGTAGCAATAAATTTCTATATTAAAGAAGAATTAAGTCAACAATTGAAGCTACCACTTCAAAAGTCTAGCAAAAAGAAAGAAAAATAAACTCAAATAAAGCAAAGGATAGGAACCAATAAAAAATAATTGTAGAAACTACTGAAATTGAAAAAATATGAGACAATGAAACAAACAGCTATATTTTTGGAAGATTAATAAAATTGAAAAACCTCTAGGAAGACTCAGAAAATAAGAAAGACACATTCCCACTATCACAATGAAACAGGATATTACTCCATACCTTGCATACACAACCAGAATGTGGGAACATTACAGACAACTTCTTATTCATAAACTAGACAAAGTAGACAAAATAGAGCCATTCTCTGAACACAGACTACCACAACTTGCCCTAGAAAATGGATACTATGAGTAACCTTACCACTTTTACAAATTGAGTCTTTAATTAAAACACTTCAAAAGAGAAATCCCCAGGCCTATATGGTTCCACTGAAGATTATGAATAAATATTTAAAGAATAATTTATACCCATTCTACACTATCTCTTTGAGAAAACTAATGAAGAGAAAACGTTTTCCACTTTCTTTTATGATACTAGCATTACTTTTATACTAAAACCTGACAAGAAAATAGTCTTACATGAAAAAAAGAGGGCTACATTTCAACATCCCTTATGAATGTAAATACAAATATCCTTAGCAAAATAGAAGTAAATAGAATTAAACACTATATAAAATAATTGTTCACCCTGACCAAGTGAAGTTTCTTCTAAAGATGCAAGGCTAATTCACTGTTTCAAAAAATCAAAGAATATAATCCACCATATTAACAAGCTAGAGAAGAAAAAGCACACAATTATACCAATCAATATAGAAAAAAAACTGTTTGATGAAACTTAACACCTATTTGTGAGAAAATGTCCAAAGAAAAAATAGGCATACAATGGACTCATCCTCAAATTGATAAAATATTGTCTATAACAACCTACAGCTAACATTATACTTAATGGTGAAAGACTGAGTAAAAACTTCTAGAACTATTCAGTTCAGCAAACTTATAGTATAAAAAATCAAAATCAAAAATTGATTGCATTTCTATGTACTAAAATAAACATGTGGAAACTAGAATAAAATACAATATTGTTCAATCACCTAAAGAAAAAATACTTAGGTGTAAATGTCACAAAACGTATACAGGACTTTTATGCTGCACATTATATACACATCACTGATGAAAATAAAATTAAAGAAGACCCAGATAAATGTGTAGATACACTATGTTCTTAAGTTGAAATTTTCAATATAATACAGGTGTAAATTCTCCTCAAATGCATACCGTTTTAACAAAATTCATATTGAATGCCAGCAAGATGTTTTGTAGCTGTAGATATAATCGTTCTAATATTTTCAAGAAAAGGTAAACAAACAAAAATTGCCAACACAAATTCTAAAGAGAAGAATGATTGAAAATAACTAGTCTACCAGATTTCAAGACTAATTTTGTAGCTACAGTTTTCAATACTTTGTGATATTGGAAGAGGGATAGACACGTAAGTCAATAGAACTGAACAGACAACCCAGATGCTGACTCAAACAAATTTGATCAAATGCTTTTTGAAAAGGTGCAAAGCAATGAAATGATGAAACATAGCCTTTCAACAGTGCTAGAATAATTGGCTATTCATAAGCTAAAAAAAAAAACTTTAAGCCTCTCACACTATATACAAAATTTTAAAAATATATGCAAAATATACAGAATTTAACCCAAAATAGAGTACATATTTCAATGTAAATCATAAAACTATAAAAAATTTAGAAATAAAAGTAGAAAAATCTTCAGGATCTAGAGCCAGGCAAAGATTGTTTTATACTTTACATCAAAATTATGATCCATAAAAGAAAAATGTGATACAATTAAATTTATCAAAGTTAAACATTTTCCCAGCAAAAGACCACATTAACAACATGAAAACACAAACTAAACAGTGAAAGAAAATATTTGTAAAGCATATACCCAACAAAGACTAATATGTAGAATATATAAAGAGCTCTCAATATTCAATAGTAAAAAACAATCCAACTAGAACTTGCATAAAATACGTAAATAAACATTTTGCTGAAGAATATATGCAGATGACAAAAAGCACATGAAAAGATGTTCAGCATAACTAGACATTAGGAAAATGCACATTAAAACCACAACAAGGCATCACTACATAACTATCATAATTGCCAAAATAAAAAGAAAGTGAGGGCACCACATGCTTGTGAGGACATGGAGAAACTGGATTAATTTTACCAGTGAAAATTCCAATGGGAATGTGCAATAGTTATAGGCACTCTGAAAACAATTCAGTAGTTTCTTAAAATATTGTACTAACCACGCAACTACCATAAAATTCTAGGCACTTATTCTAGAGAAATTAAAGACAAAAAATCTGTATGTAAAATTTACAGCAGATATTTTTTATAATAGTCCAAAGCTGGCAAAAATCAAGATGTCTATCAATGAACGAGTGGATAATGACAATGGTGTCTATATATCATGAAATAGTGTGCTCAGTAACCACGAAACCCAAACTATTGCAATATACAAGAATCTGAATAAATCATCAGAAAATTATGTTGGGTGAAAAAAATGTATAAGAGATTACATTTCAAGACTAATTATATGTAACAGTTTATTTATATAAAAGTCTGAAAATGGTGAAATTGTAGTTGTAGAAAAGTGATTAGTAGTTTCCAGGGATGAAGGTGAAATGAGAATGGAAGGGAAGAAGAAAATGAGAGATCATTGTAGTGATAGAATCATTTTGTATCCCATCAATGCCATTATTCTGGTTGTGATATTGTATGATTCTTTTGCAAGATGCTACCACTGGGGAAAATGTAATGGTGTCCCTCTGAATTATTTATTTCAATTTTCAATATATCTAAAATTATCTCAAGTAAGAAGTTGAATTAAAAATTTATAAAACCAATTATAAGATGTGTCTCCAAAAATTTAAATGGAAAAAAATGCATATTCTCTGTTAAAAATTGATTTCAACTTTGCTACTGATAATATTTAAACAATATTTTAAATTAATCTTTTACATACTAGAGAAGTTTCTAGTAGTCTCTTCAATAGTATTGAAATTGAGGGAGCTAGTGGTTTGGTTTGAATGTTATAATCATGGAAAACACTTCAGATCTATTTTATTCCTCAACAGAATGAAGCTGTAGACGCAGAACTAAGAGAGAATGATAGGACTAGAGATTGCCTTATTTGTTTCTGACTCTGATTTCTTAATGACAGATTGCAGTCTGAAGACCAGGTTTAACTAAGAATCAATTTTGAGGGGCAAAAAGTCAATTTCAAGCTACAACACTGGACATTCATAGATTCCTAATTAAACTCTCACCAGTGTAGACTGCACAAATAACAGCTGGGAGGCAAACTACAATTTGAAAACACTGCTCTCCCTCATACAAACTCCAACCAGATGGATCTAGGATAAAGTGAAACAAAGGAGGAGAAAAAAATTATACTCCAGATATCATAAACCATGTTCCATTGTCTCAAACTGAGAGCAATTAATGATTCCAGAAACAAACAAAATTATCTGATAAAAGGGATGACTGCCTTCTATTTAGAAATAGAGCATACTATAAGGCAATAAATTGTTTTCAAAGTGGTGAAAAAGAAAAAAATCAAATCCAATATTTTATAGCTAGAGAAAATATTATTTAAAAAGGAAGCATTTTTAAATACACAAAATATAAGTGAATTTGTTGCCAGATGAATTTCACTGCAAGTGATTTAAATGGGAAATATTTACACTAATGGAAAATTATACCAAGTTATATATATATATGAGAAATTTAAATATGTATATATATATTTTCTTCTTTATTTCAGTAAAAGACAACCAGATTATTATTTAAAGCCAAAATTATAACATTGTATTGTGAGATTTAAAACTTATTTAAAAGTAAATTATATGACTAAAATTAAGAGCATAAAAAGGAAAGGAAAGAGAAGTATACTGTTGTTACTGTATTGTATATTATGAGGAAAAACTAGAGTATTAATTCTGATTACATTTGATAAGTATGTTATAATTCTTAAAGAAAATTGGTATATAATAAAATGAAATGTAGTTTAAAAGCCAATGAAGAAATAAAATAGAATAATAATTTTAAAATTCTATTAAACCAAAAGAAGGTGGGAAAGAAGAAATAAAGGAAAAAACAAACAAGAAAATGAGTATAATAGAATAGAAATAATGACATAATTTGTACACCCAAACATACCAAATGACTCATTAATATACCATTAGTCAGCTCAGGCTACAACAAAACAATGAAATTTAGGTAGCTTAAAAAACATTTATTTCTCACAGTTTTGGAGGCAAGGAAGTCCAAGTTCAAGGTGCTGATAAGTTCAGTTCCTAGTTGAATGACCTCATCCTGGTTTGCAGACAGATGCCTTCCAGTTATGTCCTCACATGACAAAGAGAACACAATCTCTCTCTGCCTCTTGTTATAAAGCCACTAGTTTCACAACTAGGGCCTCAAAACCTCATTTAACACTAATTCCCTCTCAAACGCCTCATCTCCAAATACAATCACGTAAGTGGCTAGGCCTTCAAAGTATGAATTTTAGGAAACACGATTCAGTTCACAGCTACTCTATTTAAAATGTCAGAGATTATCAAATTGAATAAAGAAATAAGAACTAACTCTATATTTTCTACATAAGATACTTTAAATACAATGAACCAATTAATTGAAATTAAAATGATGAAGGAATATATATCATGAATATAACAAGCATAAAGTTTTCTTACTATGTCAATCAGATAAAGTTGACTTCAAGACAAGAACAAAGTTGTCAGACATAAATATATTTCATAGTGATTGATAAAAGATTAATTCATCAGGAAGAGCTATAATCTTCAAAGTGCATTTACCTAAAAAGAGAGCTTCAATCATTTAAAGCAAAACCTTTCAAAACTAAAGGAGTAATAGATAAATTCATAGTCATAGATGGGTATTTCAGTAACTCAAATTAATTGTTAGGAAATGGACTGTATTGAGTACCTCTCTTACAGTTTTGTGCACTTTCATCTGATTGATCCTCACCCTTGACCAATTTTCCATATACCTACCCTTTCCTAATTGTTTTTTTACACTGCTGTGCCCAATTTTGAGTGATGCCTTGGTTTTAGCCTTTTTTTTTTTTTTTTTTTTTTTGCATACTCACAAACCAATCAGCACACACTACCTAATTCTGAGCCCATAAAAAGCTCTGGACCCAGCCACACTGGGAGGGAAACCACCTGATTTCAGGTACAGAACCACTCTCATGTACCCTCTCTGCTGAGAGTTATTCCATCACTCAATAACATTCTTCTCTGCCCTCCTCACCCCTTGATTGTCAGTGTAACCTCACTCTTCTTAGACGCTGAACAAGAACTGAGACCGCTGAATGCAGGTACAGCTGTAACAAAGGCAGGCTGGGGAATGCCAGGCCCATCTACTGGCTGAGTGTGGATCCTGCAGCAAGTGCAAGATCCAGGCTACTGCACAAGCCAGACATGGCCCATCAGGCCAAGTGGAGGGAGCACCTCCTGCAGCAGGCCTGGAACTGAGCAAGGCCTGAGTGGGGAGACATCGCCAGCCGCAGAGGTCCCTGACTGGCAGAAGGACTAAGAAGAATCCTGCATCATAAGGACATAAAAGACAGCAATACTGGATATTTCAATAACTCAACTTAATTGTTAGGAAATGGACTGGACTGAGTACCTCTCTTCCAGTTTTGCACACTTTCCTCTGATTGATCCTCACCCTTCACCAATTTTCCATATACCGACCCTTCCCTAATTGTATGAATTTTAGGAAACACGATTCAGTTCACAGCTACTCTACTTAAAATGGCAGACAACTTGATGTTCATATAACTTGACATTCATATAACACCATACATACCCCCGAATTATAAAATGCAAATTATTTTAAAGTGCAAATGGAGTGTTTATGTAATGGACATGATGCCTGTCAATAAAGTAAATTTTAATAAAATCTAATGCATGAAAATCATAGAGAATACACTCTATGACCACATCAAAAGTAAACTAGAAACTAGTAACAAACATTTTAAAATCTCTGAGTATTTAGAAGTTTAAATATACATTTCTAAAAACTATTTCTAGTGTCTTTTTATAATGGTGTATGTAGAAAATCCTAAAACATCTACAGTTATACAATAAGTAATAAGAACATTGTGTATTTACACAGGCTATGTGGTGAATACAGAAAAATCAATTATAATCTACAACCAAAAATAAAGCATTTGAAAATGAAGTAAAAACTTTCATAGCCACTTTGGGAGGCCAAGGTGGGTGGCTCATTTGAGGTCAGGAGTTTGAGACCAGCCTGGCCAACATGGCAAAACCCATCTCTAGTAAAAATACAAAAATTAGCCCTGCATGGTGGCACATACCTGTAATCCCAGCTACTCAGGAGGCTGAGGCAGGAGAATCACTTGATCCTGAGAGGCGGAGGTTGCGGTGAGCTGAGATTGCGCCACTGCATTCTAGTCTGGGTGACAGCGTGAGACCCTGTCTCAAAAAAAAAGAAAAGTTCATAGCATCACAGAATATAAAATGCTTATGAATAAATTTAATGAAAGATATACAAGCCCTCTCCACTGAAAACTTGAAATTTCTATTAGAACAAAACATACATCTACCCTATGAATCAGTCATTTCACTCCTATGTGTACACTCAAGAAATAAAAAAGAAATACAGTCACACAAAAACATGTAAAATAATTTTTTAGCAAAATTATTAATAATAGTGAATAAATGGAAACAAATGTCCAGCAGCTGGAGAACTGATAAACAAATCATAGTTTACAGAAATCATTGGATACTAATCCAAAATTGTAAAAATATAAAACTTCTGATTTATGCAACAACATCAATGAATCTTTAAAAAGATGTTGCATTGCAAGAAGCAATTCAGGCAATCAAGGAACTATGATATGAGTCCATTTATATGAGGTCCAAAGAAAGGCAAAAGAAATTTTTATGGATAAAATCAGGACAGTGGTTTCTGATTTTACGGAGATGGCAAGAGGTTGAGGGAAGTTCCTGGGATAGTGGCAAATATCTATACTTTTTATAATGTTTGGTTACACCAAAGCATTTGTTTGTTAAAGCTCAATAAGTTATAAATGAGTTATCTTTTCATTTAATTGTATGCAAAGTTTACCTCAATTCGGAAAAATAAAACTTAGGCAAAAATCAGAATTAACACGATGAAATACAAGCAAATGAAATACTTCATGAAACATAAGTGTGAAAATACTACCCGTATGTAAACAAACTTGACAAAGACAAATGCAGTAGGTAGTATGATCATAGTTATTGAGGCCAAATAAAACGTACACAAAATATTGAGTTTCTATATTTCTGAATGAGAAAATAGAATACAAAAAATAAAAGATATTCAAATGTAAAAATGCAATAAACCTTTTATTCTGAAATTAAAGAAAATATTTAAAAAGTACTCAAAAAGGGCTTACCAGGTTTCAAAAAGATTATGATAAAAATACAAAAACATGGAATCAGTAAAGTTATTGAACCCAAGACTTAAAGGAAGAATGATCTACTTTGAAGAAGAATATTATGTTAAAAAAAGGAGGAAAAATAAAACAGTGCTTATCTTTTACTTACATAAAATTGGAGACCAAAAAGAAAACTTAGTGTATACAAATTAGTAATTTCACTACTGTATATGTAGTGAAATATAAAAACATACATCAAACAAATATAAATGTAAAATATAAACATACATCAAACAAAACACACATCAAACAAAATAAGGATACAATAGAAGAATGCAAAGGGTATTTATTGAAAGGTTGTTACAATTTATTGTGCTTCACAGATATTGTAATTTTTTTAAATTAAAGATTTGCAGCAGCTGCGTACTGAGCAATCTATTGATGCCATTTTTTCCAACAGCATGTGCTCACTTCAAGTCTTGGCGGCACATTTTGGTAACCCTTGCAATGTTTCAAACTTTTTCATTATTATTATATCTGTTACGGTTATCTCTGATCAGTGATCTTTGAGGTAACTACTGTAATATCTTTGGGGAACCAAACATCATGCCCATATAAGACAGCAAACTTAATAAATGTGTGTTTTCTGACAGCTACACTGACTAGTCATTTCCTCGATCTCTTTCCCTCTCCTTGGCCATCCCTATTTTCTGAGGCAAAACAATATTGAAGTTAGGCTAATTAATAACCCTACAATGATCTTTAAATGTTCAAGTAGAAGAAAGAGCCACATGTCTATCACTTTAAATCAAAAGCTAGAAAGAATTAAGCTTAATGAGGAATGCATGTCAAAAGCTGAGATAGGCTGAACGCTGGGTCTCTTGTAGCAAACACTTAACAAGTTGTAAATGCAAAGGAAAAATCCTTGGAGGAAATTAACAGTGCTACTCTGGTGAACATGCAAATGATAAGAAATTAAAAGAGCTTTATTTCTGGTATGGAAAAAGCTTTAGTGGTCTGGATAGAAGATCAAACCAGCTACAACATTCCCTGAAGCCTGAGAAAGCTGATGAAGCTGCAGAAGAAACATTTGATGCTAGCAGAGATTGGTTTGTGAGATTTAAAGAAACTATCTCCATAACATAAAAGTGCAAGATGAAGCAGAAAGTGTTGGGAGAAGCTGCAGCAAGTCATCCAGAAGATACAGCTAAGATCATTGATGAAAGTGGCTACACTAAACAACAGATATTCATGCAGACAAAACAGCCTTTTTATTGGTGGAAGATGTTATCTAAAATTTTCATAGCTAGAGAGGAGAAAATAGTGCCTGGTTTCAAAGCTTCAAAGAGTAGGCTCTCCTTTTAGGGAGCTAATGCAGCTGATGACCTTAAATTGAAGTCGATGCTCATCTAACAGTGTGAAAATCCTAGGGTTCATAAAACTTATGCTAAATCTATTCTGCTGTGTTCTAGAGATGGAACAACAAAGCATGATGACAGCACACCTATTTACAGCCCGTTTACTGAATATTTTGAGCCTCCTGTTGAGACTGCTCAGAAAGAAAAGACTCCCTTCAAAATATTACTGCTCTTTGACAATGTACCTGGTCACCCAAAAGTTCTAATACAGATATACAGGAGATTAATGCTGTTTTCATGCCTGCTAACACAACATCCAGTCGGCAGTCCATGGATCAAGGAGTAATTTTGACCCAAGTTTTATTATTTAAAAAATGTATTTTGTAAAGCTACGGTTGCCCTAAATGGTGAGTTCTCTGATGGATCTGGACAAAGTAAATTGAAAGCATTCTGGAAAGAATTCACCAGTCTCAATGCCATTAAGAACATTTTGATTCATGGGAAGAAGTCAAAATATCAAAAGAAACAAGAGTTTAGAAGTTGATTGCAATCCTCATGGATGATTTTAAGAGGTTCAAGACATCAGTGCAGGAAGTAACTGCAGATGTGGCAGAAAAGGCAAGAGAACTAGAATTACAAGAGTAGCTTGAAGATGTGACTAAATTGCTGCAATCTTGTGATAAAACTTTAACAGATGAGCAGTTGCTTCCTAGGGATGAGCAAAGAAAGAGGTTTCCTCAGATGAAATCTATTCCTAGTGAACATGCTGTAAACATTGTTGAAATCACAACAAAGGATTTAAATATTGCATAAGCTTAGTGGATAAAGCAGTGCCAGAGTTTGAGAGAATGAACTCTAATTTTGATAGAAGTTCTAATGTGGGTAAAATGCTATCAAACAGCATCAAATGCTACAGAGAAATCTTTCATGAAAGGAAAAGTCAATTGATATGACAAACTTTATTGTTGTCTTACTTTAAGAAATTGCCAGAGCCACCTCAATAATTGTGTATACAAATTAATGTTACACCTTCAATTGTATGTAATTGGGTAGATATGTAAATTAATGATGTGGATATTTAAGTTAATGTTGGCTATGCAAATTAATGTTTCTCGCTAGCCATTATTTATTCTACTATTTACTTTTAATCTTTATTTTCTCTCTTCTGGTACTCCCACTAATTGTATGTATGTAATTGGGTAGATATGTAAATTAATGATGTGGATATATAAGTTATTGTTGGTTATGTAAATTAATGTTTCTTACTAGCCATTATTTATTCTAATATTTACTTTTAATCTTTTCTTTATTTTCTCTCCTCTGGTACTCCCACTATACACTGTTGGTACACTTGAAGATGTTCTACATTGACCTGAGGCTTTGTTCATTTTTCTTTATTCTATTTACTCTTCTGATTATGTCATTTCTGTTGATCTACCTCCCAATTCTCCTATTTTTTCTTCTCTCAGTTTCAATCTATTGTTAAGCCTAACTCATAATTTTCTTATGTCAGTTATTGTACTTTTCACTCCAGAATTTCCATTTGATTATGTTCCAATCTGAACATATTTGTAATGGCTACTTAGAAGTCTTTGTTAATCTAATAACTGATTCCTCTAACGTGGCAATTTCTGTTGCCTGTATTATTATTATTTTTTCCCTGCAGTGGGTCACTTGTTGATGATTCTTAACATGTCTTTTAATTTGTTGAAAATGGAATATTTTAGGTAACATATTGTAGCAACCCTACATACTAATTTTCCTCTCCCACTCTCTGGGGCTTATTTGTTTTGTTGTTTGCTTGTTTATTTGTTTTGTCACTTAATGGGCTATTTCAGTGAAGTCTATTTCCCTCTCAGTATAAAGACTTTGATGTTCCTTCTTTGACAGTGCAGTGTTGAGGGCTCATATGGCCACTCTGTGATGCCAGTCACTTTAGCATGGCAATCTTTGCATTTCTTTTCCTCTTATTTTTCTGGTAAGTTGTCTGTTTTCCTTGGTTTTACACGTCTTTGCACTTCACTAATTACTGAGGGCTATTTAATTTTTCTTAACAATATCCTGTGTCATAAATAGATCAGTAGTCTTGTCCAACAAGGGCAATTTTTAAAGGCCAGTCTGACTCCAGAAGGACTCTTCTAAGCTCTCTCTTTCCCTGGTTTTTCTGGTGAAATACTTGGCCTATGGTTTAATGCACTGCTTGTAATTAAAAGGACTTATTGTTTTCAAGAGCATCCTTAGGCTTGTACTTTTTTATATTGATTAAATAAAATCAGTCCTTTGAAGGAGACCTTCAGAGCTTTCTTATTTTACGAATTGCTTTTCACCTGGCAAACTGTCTTAACCACTGTTTTGGGATCTGGGCCTGGAGGTAGCCTCTGTTCATCTTAGATTTCCTTTCTCTTCCTCTCCACGTATGCTATCCCTACCCTATGAGTGATGGAGGATGAAGGAAGTCAAGGCTCCAGTATTCTGGGCCTGCCACATTTGGAGTACAGCCTCTCTCAACTGGGTAAGAGTGGAGGGAGGGAGCTCATGCCTCTTAGCTGCACTTACCAAAAATTTAACTTCTTCAACTTTTGGTTGTAGGGATGTGGGAAATGCTGGTTGCCTCCTCCTTTGGAGATATACAGTAAGACTTGATTGGAGCATGATCAAAAAGCATGGACTGTTTTTTTTTGTTGTTGTTGTTGTTTTAATCTCTTCAAACATTCCCATTCTGAGTAAAACTCCCATCAAGCTGAGTTACAGGTGGGGCAGGAAGCAGGGATAGAGTGGGTGGTGGCTGGAAAGTCACAGACTCTCACTGTTATTACCGACAATAGATAATTTGCTATGCACTTAGGGCAATTTCCAGAGACTTAAAATGGTTGTTTTTTGTTTGCTTTTTTGTATTTGTTTTTAATAGTTTTTGACAGCTTTGTTCATTTTACTTGCGAACAGATCCATTGAGCTAACACTATTATCCTGAAAGTTAAACTCAATTTTCCAATATTTAAAAAATTCTCTAATACATGAAGAAAAACAAAACTGAAACAACAGCAGAGTCTATACTAATTATAAAATGATCCAGTAGAGCACCATAAATTTTCAGAGCCTATAAAGGTCTACTTAATAAGAACATTATTGACATGGTCATCCATTAAAACTGCTTTCCCAATGAAATAGAACTACCTCCTACCCTGACTGCACTCTGTTTTGTATTCATTAAATAGCATTTCTGCACATTAAAATATGCATACACTCTTTTTTGAATCCTAGTTTGTTGAAATACTTTATCTATTATTCAAAACTAATTGAATCCTGCTCTACAGAATATCATGAAACATTCTAAGCTTGGCACTTTACATTGAAAACATTGTCATGTAGGTAAATTTTCTTAGTTTTAAAAAAGAAGAACGTTACAAATTGAAAAATAATTTGATAGTACAGTCCTGGTTAAAAAAAAAACTTAAGCACACTTAAATTTTGAGGAGTTTATCTGAGTATTCAGTGATTCATGAATTGGGGCAACATCTTGATTGATTAACCAGGGCAAATGGCTAACACTCCATTTAAAGGGGCAAGAGGAAAAACTTTTCTAAAATATTTGCAGAAACAAAACAAAGAAAATAATTTTGATTGGTTTAAGTGAAAAGTTCCTATTTAGAGGTCAGTTGGTGGTTTCTGATTGGTTCGGTTACTAGTTTCAATTTACTGTTTACATTGATTTTTAGTTTGTTCATAAAGGAATGAAGTGCCCGAGCTACTCCAATCTAAGAGTCTCCCAATTAGAATTTGTTTTAACAGCTCTGAGAAGGCCTTAGTACATATGTATGAGGTAGTTATCAATTAAGAGAAACTGCCTTGCCCCTGAATTATTTACAAATGAATCAACATTTAAGGTGTAAAAACTGAAATATAAATGTAAGTAAAAAAAGTAAAATAATTTGAGAAATCACCGTATATATTAAGAAATGAGGAAGGACTGGCTAAAAATGGTACAGAAAATGGAAATCATAAACTATATATATTTGATTACATAAACAGATCTAACAATTGTTCAGCAAAAATCACTCTATGTATAATTTGAATAAAATCATCTGATTATAAAAGATATATAGATTAGTCAATGGTTTAATGACTCTAATAAATCAAGAACTAGTAGGGATTTGAGGAATTTTCACTTATAAATAAATGGAGATAAAATATGACCTTTATAGAGATATTATTGAATTTGATAAAACTGCAGATAATTTTTAGTCTCCCTTTCAGTGGTGGACCTTAATTAAGATCCATCTGTGAAGACAAAAATGTCTCAGACCAAATGCTTACCTAGCTGCCTACTTGAAGAATTATGGCTTTCTTTACTCCTACAAGCCTATATAATATTCCTGTACTTTACACCACACTAAGCCCCGTATCTTCAAAAATAAGCTTTTTCTTGTGGCTAGAGCCCTACAAATATGTAGCATTTAGGATCTACATACAGATCTCCAGGATGGACTCTTAGATAACTAGCCTCACTTTATAAACAAAACAAAGCAAGTTAGATATATAAGCAAGAAACAAAAGGAGTAAGTCCACATGTACCTGGGAAAAGAAAATCAGAAAAAAAATTATCATCGGTAAAATCTAATTTATTAATAGAGTTAGAGAATAGATTTTTAAAAATATTTTTTTTTAGAGTAGTTTTAGGTTCACACATTAAAAATTGAGCAGAAGCTGCAGAGGTTTTTCATATACTCCCTGCTCTATATTAGGCATAGCTTCCCCCACTGTCAACATCCCACACCAGAGTAGAGATTTACCATAATCAATAAGCCTACATGGAAGCATCACTATCACCTAAAGTTCACAGTTCATATTAAGGCTCACTCTCAGTATTGTACATCCTATGGATTTTGAAAAATGTATAATAAAATGTAGTCACTGTGATAGTATCATATAAAGTAGTTTCACTGCTCTAAAATTTCTCTGTGAACTGCCTATTTGTCTATGCTTTCCACTCTACCTCAGAAACCACTGATTCTTTTACTGTTACCATAGTTTTGCCTTCTTCAGAATGTCAGAGTTGGCATCAATAAGTATGTAGCTTTTTCAGGTTGACTCCTTTCACTTGGTAACATAAAGTTCCTCCATATCATTTCATGCTTGATAGCTTTTCTTTTTAGCACTGAATAATATTCCATTGTCTGGTTAAACCACCATTTATTGATTTAGTTAGTTGCTTTAATTTTTTGGCAACCACAAATGAAACTGTTATAAACATCCACATGCAAATATTTGTGTGGACCTAAGTTATCAACTCCTATAAATATTAAAGCGAGTGATTGCTGGATTATATGGTATAAGGATAATTACTTTTGTAAGAAACTGCCAAACTGTCTTTCAAAGTGGCTATACAATTTAGCATTTCCCCAGCAATGAATGAGAATTCCTGTTGCTGGACATCCTTGGCAGCATTTGGTGTTGTTAGTGTTCTCAATTTTGCCCATTCTAATAGGTATGTAGTAATATTTTATTGTTGTTTTAATTTCCAGTTCTCTGATAACATATGATGTGGAGCATCATTTCATTTGCTTGTTTGTCATTGGTCTTCTTTGACGAGGTGTTCATCAAGGTCTTTGCCAATTTTCAAATCCTGGGGATTCATCTATTTCTCGTTGCAGTTTTATCAGTTTTTGCCTCACTTATTTGACTCTTTTGGCCACATACATATTAAAGATTTCCATTTTTTCCTAGATATTTGATCCTTTTGTCATTATGCAATGCCCATTGTCCCTGATAATTTTCCTTGGTTTGAAGTCTGCTCACTCTAGAGTTAATATTTCTATGCCATGTGCCTTTATATTTAATGTAAATTTCTTGTGGACAACATATAGTTTGGTCTTTTTATTGATCCACTCTGATCATCTTTGACTTTTAATTGGTGTATTAAGATCACTGACATGTAATGTAGTTATTGATGTAATTGAATTAATATCTACTATATTTGTTTCTGCTTTTTGGATTCTATTTTCTCCTTTCTTAGTATTCCAGTTACACTTTTTACTAAAACTTCTTAGCACTTGCCCTAGCTTTTGCGATATACATTTACACCTAATCCAAGCCCACTTTCAAATAACACTATCCTGCTTCACAAATGCTGCAAGTAATTGTAATAACACCATAATCCCAATTCTTTCCTTCTATCCTTTGTATCATTGCTGTCATGAATTTCACTTATACATAAGTGTGTACACACATACAAGCATACATAATCAAATATATTGTTGGCATTATTATTTTGAAAAAAAACAGTTATCTGGTACATTAAGAATAAAAAAATACAAGTTTTATTTTACTGCTATGTATTCTTTCTCCAGTGCTCTTTCTTTCTTTATGTAGATCTGAGTTTCTTACCTACATTATTTTCCTTCTGTATTAGTCTGCTCAGGCTGTCATGACAAAATACCACAGACTGTGTGGCTTAAACAACAGAAATTTATTTTTCCACTGCTCTGGAAGCTGGAAAGTCCAAAATCAAAGCCACAATAGGACTTGGTTTCTAGTAAACATTATTTTCCTGGCTTGTAGGGTAGGTTTCTGCTCACAGGGCCTTTCCTCTGAGCACATACAGATAGACATATTGGATCAGTATCCCATATTGGTGAACTTATTTAACCTTAATAACTTCCTGAATACACTGTTTTAGTCTGTTTTCTGTTGCTAATCACAGAATATATTAAACTGGGTAATTTTTTTTTAAAGCAACCCATTTCTTATAATTATAGAGGGTGAGAAGTTCAAAGTGAAGGGGCCGCATCTGGTGACAGTCTTCTTGGTGGTGGGTACTCTGTGCAGAGTCCTGTGGTGACACAGGACATCACATGGCCAGGCAGCTGAACTTGTTAGCTCAGGTCTCTTTTACTCTTCTTATAAAGCCATCAAGTCCCACTCTTGTGATAATCCATTCACTTATTAACTCATTAATCTAAGAACATATTAATTCATTTTATGAGGACAGAGCCTGATGATCCAATTACCTCTTATAGACTCCACCTCTCAATAATGCTACATTAGGGACTAAATTTCAATATAAGTATTGGGAGGGAAACAAATATTCAAACCATAGCAGACCCTATCTCCCAATTAAGTCACATTTAGATAAAGGGCTTTATCTATGAATTTGAGGAGAAACAATTCAACCCATAGCATGCTTCCCATAACCTTACAAAATGCATGTTTTTTGTTCTTGTTTTTGTTTTTGTTTGTTTTTTGTTTTTTGAGACAGAGTCTCGCTCTGTCGCCTAGGCTGGAGTGCAGTGGCGCGATCTCGGCTCACTGCAAGCTCTGCCTCCCGGGTTCACGCCATTCTCCTGCCTCAGCTTCCCGAGTAGCTGGGACTACAGGCGCCTGCCACCACGCCCGGATAATTTTTTTTTTGTATTTTTAGTAGAGACAGGGTTTCACCATGTTAGCCAGGATGGTCTCGATCTCCTGACCTCATGATCCGCCCACCTCGGCCTCCCAAAGTGCTGGGATTACAGGCGTGAGCCACCGCACCCGGCCAAAATGCATGTTTTTATTGCTTGCAAAATACATCCATTCCATTCCAACATCCTTAAAAGTCTTAATTCGTTTCAGCATCAACTCTAGTTTCTGAAGTCGAAATTCTCATCCAAATATCATCTAAATTAGTATGGATGAGGCTCAACTTATGATTCTTCCTGATGCAAAATTTATCTCCAGCTGTGAACCTATGATATGAAACAAGCTATATGCTTCTAAAATACAGGCTAGACATGGTGGCTCATGTCTGCAGTCCCAGCTACTTGGGGAACTGAGTCGGTAGGATCTCTTGTATCTGGCAATGGGAGGTTGAGGCTGCAGTGAGCTGTGATTGTACCACTTCTCTCCAGCCTGGGCAATAGAGCAAGACCCTGACTCAAAAAAACGAACAATCAAAATAATGGCGGGACAGGCATAGGTTGACATTCTGATTCGAAAAGAGAGAAACAGAAAAGAAGGAAGGGGTGACAGGGTCTAAGCAAGTCCAAAGCCCAGTAAAGCAAATTCTATTACATCTTAAGGCCAGAAAGTAATGTTCTTTGGTCTAAGGGTCTGCCTTCCAGGCCCACTGCTACAGAAGTGTCACCTCTATGGCCCTATTAAAAGCCTTACCCCCACAAATGTGCCAGTGGGTTCTTCCTACTCCTAAGGATCCAGTGGAGGCAGTCTTGCCTATTGAAACAGAGGTGATGGCCTCTTTCTTTTAAATTCAGGGGGCAGCCATAATGATTTCTGAATCACCTTTAGGATTATTCTCCTCTTCTCTTGAATAATGGTGCCCCATTAGAGCCAAATAACTCTATTTTCCTTTTCTGTGTAATATTAGAAGTATATTAAGCCTTCCTTAATTTCATCCCCAAAGCCTTTCTTTACCTTGTCTCATCTTGTCTTTGTATCCTTTGAAACAAACTGGCTATATCTCTGCTGCTATAATTGCATGTCCATTTGTGGCCTCTGCTTAGATGGTTGATTAGATCCGTGGTTCATACCTGTACTAATCTCCTTATCAAATGGTTGTTCAGCCACACCTTTAGCATTATCTTCAGAACATGCTTTATCATATTTTTCTTTGCAGTATAAATAGGCTAAGAATTTTCCAAATCTTCAAGCTCTGGTTCCTTTTTGCTTAACAATTTTTTCAATTTATCTCTATCCTCTTGCATTTTACTATAAGCAGAAAGGAGAAGCAAGGTCACACATTCAACAATCTGCTTAGAAATCCCTGCAGCTAAATGTCCAGTTTAATTGTGCACAGGTTCCACCTTCCACAAAATGCTAGAGCACAATTCAGTCAGGTTATTTGCCACTTTATAACAAGACTAGCCTTTAATCCAGTTTCTAACAATGTGTTCCTCATTATCATTTGAGACCTCGCTAGAATTGCCTTTAACATTTATATTTCTATCAACATTCTTTTTAATGATGTATGTATTCTCTAAGACTATCAAGGCTTTCTGTATAGTTCTCTATTTTCTTCCTGAACTCCCACTAGAATTGCCCTTAATATCCATTTTTTCCACCAACAGTCTTTAGGCTTTGTCTAGCACGCACCTTAAAACCCTTCCAGCTTCTACTCATCAACCAATTCCAAAGCCACTTCCACATCTTAGGGACTTCTTATAGAAGCATCCGATTTCTCAATAACAAATTATGAATTAGTCGGCTTGAGCTGCCATTAAAAAATAATTCAGACGTAAAATTTACTTTCTTACAGTTTTTGAGGCTAAAAAATCCAATGTTATGATTCTGGATGGTTTCAGTTCCTGGTGAATTCTCTCTTTCTAACTTGCGTATGTCTGCTTTGTCCTCATATGATCTTTCCTTTGAGTGAACACTGCAGAGAGAGACTTCTTCTTTAGATTAGAATAGCATTCTTATGACCTCATTTAACCTTAATTATTTACTTTCTAAGGACTCCATCTCCAAACACAGTCACATCAGGAAATAGGACTTCAATATATAAATTCTAGGGTGACACATTTCAGTGCATTGTATCTTTTCTCTGAATAATTTTTTTTTTTTTTTTTCCGAGACCGAGTCTTGCTCTGTCTCCCAGGCTGGAGAGTAGTGACATGATCTTGGCTCACTGCAAGCTCCGCCTCCCGGGTTCACGCGATTCTCCTGCCTCAGCCTCCCCAGTAGCTGGGACTACAGGTGCCCGCCACCACGCCCGGCTAATTTTTTGTATTGTTTTTAGTAGAGACGGGATTTCACCGTGTTAGCCAGGATGGTATTGATCTCCTGACATCGTGATCCTCCCGCCTCGGCCTCACAAAGTGCTGGGATTACAGGCGTGAGCCACTGCGCCCGGCCTGTCTCTCAAATTTTAAAGGCAGTAGTTCATCCTCTGATCTCCGTTCTCTGATGGCTCTTAGAAGAGTAGTTGGTTTTTCAGTGTTTTGGGAATTTCTCTTATTGTTAGATTGCAGTGAAGACTGCCAAACTCCTTACATAATTTTATATAATTTTAAAATATTTGGTAACTTAAAAAGTCTATTCTGATTAAGTAAACATTTGAATTATTGTGGATGCAATTGACTTCTGAGTTCACCACAGTTAATAAGTGCTCCTTACATGCCAGTCTGAAAACCAAAAGTGTGGATTAGAGTTTATATTTTAATTAGTGCAGATGGCACATTACTGCTAGTGGCGAGTTTTTTATATACTAATAACTGAAAATATGCTTACAGTGCTCATTATGTGACAAGATTGTTCTAACCACTTTGTATTCCCCAACAATTGTGTAAGGCACTGAGTTAGCAAATGAATGCACAACAGAGAAAAGCATGAAAAAAGAAAATAAAGGTGTAAAAATTTTGTTTCAACAACGTAGATACATGGAAGATGGTGTTTATATTTAAGACAGGAACCAATGATGGGATAATATTTCAAGGATTTTGAAAGTATTTAACTGACAATAGAAAAAAAAGACAAATTTTCAAGCAGGCAATTTGATTATTTATTTAAATATTTAATTTACAATCATATGTTCATGGGATACAATATGATATTTTGATGTATGCCTATTGTGGAATGATTAAATCAGCTAATTAACATATCTATCACCTTATATACTTATTATTTTTGAAATGTATTCTTAGAAATTCTGAAATATATAAAATATGATTATTAACTGTAGTCACCATGCTGTGCAATAGATCTCAGAAACTTATAACCTTATCCTTTCTGTCCAACTGAATCTTTGTACATTTTGACCAACATTTCTCCAGGCTCTGGTAACCATCATTCTACCTCTGCTTCTATGAGTTTGTCTATTTTAGATTCCACATATAAGTGAGATCAAGCAGTATTGGTCTTTCTGTAGTTTTTCAAAATTATTAGAATGATTAAAAAGTTGATTTTAACAAGACCAATTTGAAGACATATAACTAAAACTGTTAATGTTATATACAAGAAAGAAATGCCAAGTGACAGAATTTTCTTTGTTTTTGAGACTAGATAGTATTCCATTGTGTATATACACCACATTTTCTTTTATTTTTGAAAAAGGTCTGACATTGGCAACTAAGGTAAAAGAGTCTCCATACCTCATGTTTCTAGTAGTGTCTATGTGATTCAAACATGAATGAACAGAGAGTAGAACACAGTGTTACCACTACTACTTCTCTACACATCCAATGAGTCTCAGTACTACTACTCATAGTAATAACAAACAATATTTATAAATATTTTCTGTACTCCAGTCATTGTTCCAGGACTTTATCCACACTAGCTTATTTTATTCCACAAACCCTTGGAGCAATTATATCTATATTTTATATGCTGAAGGATATGTAGAGGGTATAAAACCTGCCCAAAGTTTCTCAGGAGATAAGCAGACAATAAGAAAGTGGCCAAGCAGAATTGTTTTTTATGGGGCAAGTTTTCCGCCCCTGACTCTAGTCTCCAAGGATGAGAAAATGCTAGTTTGGTTGGTAACAGTGTCCATAGCATCTAACAAAGTGATGGGTACTTATCCCATGTTCAGTATATACTGAATTAAAGATAATAAACTCTGTATCACACATGCTTATACCTAAATCTTTATGTCAATTTTTAATTATATTTTGAAATAAATCTATATAGAAAAAAAATTGAGGTTACTGATAGTAGCACAAATCTCTTTGTGTTACTGTCAGTGTATCAGAATATAGAACCAATTTACACTGTCATTAGAAATGTTTAAGAGTCTTTTTCCCTACTTAAAGAACCTCTGTGGGTCTAACATATATATATATATATAGTTCTACCATTCTGAAAGAGTGTATAATTTAATATTTATTATTAAATATTTTATTTAAAATCAAGATATTTCAATTTTTAAAATTTCTATTGGCTATATTAATTTTTCTGTGAAATGTCTGCTCATGTTCTTTTAATTTTATGGAAATTATTCATATGATTAAATAAGTTAATCCAATATTTTTACAGCAGTTGTGATTTGCCATTTCTTTCTTGTATATACCATTAACATTTTTTGTTACATGTCTCAATTTAAATCAGTCTTGTAAAAACCAGCTTTTTTTCTCATTCTAATAATTGTGAAAAAGGCTAAAATGCTTGTACATATTTTATCAAACTCACTGGTTTTCTTCTGGCCTATATAAATTAAAAGAATTCTAGATTTTTATTAGAAATAACTAGAAGAAACCCAGGAAAGCATTGTTATAATATAAAGAAACTGAAAGCTTATAAAAAGAAGAACATCACAATCATTTTAAACCATAGAAAGATAAAGCTTTGATAGCAGTAAACAAACAACAAAGAAAGAAAGATTCACAGCACTGGGGAACAAGGGAACAAGATAAACTGAGATCTCCTAACATAGTGTTTCAATATTCTTGCCATTAATAGTGGTTTTCTCACAGAGAAATTTTGAACAAAATGCCTTAACTACATTTCTCTGCCAATAAAATTGACAAGATAGTTGCAGAAAAGCTTTCAAATCCATCGCAAAAGCAATTTATATTCAATTTACCTCCATGTATAGTTAAAGAATAACACTGGGATTTTGCTTCTTCTAAGTAGTCTAAGAATATATTTCACTACCATTGATTTAGTCAGTACAGTAAAAGTATGCTTTTTATGATATTTTTCTCAAGTGTAGTACACGCTTTACATTATAGCAGAAATGAAAAAAAATTACGCCTCTTCTACAGATATTTTGGCATATGTGAATATCTTAAATAAAATAAGATCTCAATCTAATGTTATATGATTAACTCACAAATTAACTCTAATTTGTATGAACTGTTAAAATTTACAAACTCAGAATTTAAGCTAGAACAACAGAAGTCCAGGATCTCCTACAGCTATAAATAAAATGTGTGTGTGTGTGTGTGTGTGTGTGTGTGTGTGTGTGTGTGATTATTTAGAGTTTTTAGGACAAGTTTAAAAAACTGTACCTACGTTTGTGTTAATTTACATTCCAGAAAAATAGTAAACGATGTCTTCTTGCAATGGCTCCCACCTCGCACTGAAGAATGAGATGAAAGCCATACCTGACAGGTAACAGGTGCTCATAGAGACTTTAATCCTATTAGCAGAAAATTGTTTGTGTTGACTGCTCTCTACCAGCAGCTAATTAAACTAATAGAACAGGCTGCGAGTGGGGGCAGTGCAAAGTAATGAATGACTTAAATGTGGAGAATCTATTTTGTATAAAAACAGAATCTACATCACATTTCCCCTGTGATTTATAGTAATTTATAAATAACATTAATAACAAAAAATATTATAATGCATACTAATTCATACATTAAACATTAAATTTTAATAGCCAATATACATATTTATAGCTTCATCAATCAGGAGTCTTGAGAAAAACAGATATTATAATATATGAGTATATATTAATTTATTTTAAAATATATTATTTTATGGAATTAGTTCACCTGATTACATGTACTGGCAAGTCAGATATTTGGAAGGGTCCTGACCAGGCAAGAGTTGATTTAGTCTTGAGTCTGAAATTTGGAAAGTGGGAAGGCAGGCTAGAAAGTCAGGCAAGATTTCTATGTTACAGTAGAAGCCAAATTCACTTAACTTAATTCACCAAAGTCACTTAACTATCTGAAAAATTTGAAGACAGCAAATCAAGAAAGAGGAGCTAATGAAAACTATAATAATCAATATAACTGAAAAGAATCTATAAATGATATAGCTTTTTCCCATGTAAAGTATGTTTAAAATCAAAATAATCTATGAAATATTTATATTATTTTGCTTTTGAAATTAAAATAAACCTTCACACACTAGCTCATGTCTGCAAAGTAAGAAAGCATAAAAATGGATTTAATCCATTATAAAGTTAGAGAAAATAATATATTCTTTCTTTGGACAAATGGATTACCAAATAATCAGTATTAGCTTTATTGTATTATATATTGTATAGTTTTCATTGTCCTAACAATTTCCATGCAAAATTCTCAGATGAACTAATTTTATTTAAAAAGTCTTCAAATAATTCCCAACAAAAACCACATTTTAAATAGAATCAATTAAGAGAAAACAATATTTTACATAATTCAGAGGTCATCTTGTGCACCTCTCTGTGGGAAAACTGCACTGAAAAAAAAAAATGATGCTTTCAACATAAACAACAGATTTCACGTAGGCAAAAATAATTTGAATCTATTTATGAGAAAAATCTTCAAAAATTTCACAGATTGGAGCTATTAAATACCTATAGCCATGATAGTGTTTATGAATATTTTTCTTGTTGGAAAGAATCTCCATTTTTTTCTGCTACATCTTCATCAAACCAGCACTACACCATTCATTTTGCTGTTTCTATTGTTGGTCAGAAACAGTTGCAATAGATACTGAGATTACTTAAGGGACAGAAAGGCATTTCAAGTGGCATTAAAACTTGATTATCTTTCAAAAGAACGTAAAATTATGCTTTATGAATAATTTAAATGTGATTTCAGTTTTAAATTAGATGTTGTTATTACCATAATATTTTCATGAGTGACCAGAAAAATAACATCAAAATAAATTAAAACCAGGTAAACATAAACTACACTACATTTAGAAACAAACACTTGGGGTTTATGTTTTCACTGTTATTGTAGTTGTTATTGTTTTGTTAGCTTGTACTAGATTTCTGTTGAAATGAAAATTATAATGAATATACCTTTTACATTTTTCCTTGGTGTTATGATGTCAAACATGTTATATTTTTCTTGACAATTCAAAATTTGCTCCAAAAAAAAGATGGTGGTTACTACAATATGTGTGCTCTTAAATTTGTCTTGGTGTAATAAGATAAAACACACAAAATAAACTAGGCAAAGGCCTTTTTATTCACTCACTTTTTTATACTTTTTACTTGCTAGGTATTTAATACATATGTGAACACTACTTCAATTATAAATTATGACACATCTCTCTTTGTAGCTCTACATAAATAGTTACATTCATTTCTTTGATTTCATAAAAAACAAAGATTCATATATTGACACAGCACATTTTTTCCAGAAAAACTTCTATTATCATTGATGTAGCTTGGCTTCTTGAAACCAAGTATAATTTGAATTCATATTAAAACTGCAGCTTATATTCCATTTGAATCTAATTATTTTGAAACAAATTAACAATTCTCAGAAAGCAATAAAATAAACACTAAGTTAATATTGAAGAGTGTTTTTAAAAACTTGATTTTTTGGCCCAACATTATAATCCATTTTTGAATTATGAACAGCATTGCACTAAGTTACATTGAAGAGAATTGAAGAACAAAACTTCTAGTGAATCAACTGAGCTTAGTTGTATATTTATACTTTCATTCTTCACTTTGCATTATTCAGAGGTCAGTATAGGATTGATGCAGGGCAGGCAAGCACCCAAATTGAGGCCCAGCCCAGGAGGCTTCTTGTCTTCACCTAGGAAAACATTCAAGGGCGAGCTGGTGTACAGCAGCAGTACAATTTCATGAAGAACATGGCTACCCTGCAGGCAGTGTGCTCAGAGGAGCAACTCTGAGGCAGTTCTGCACTCATTTTTATATCCACTTTTAATTATATGCAAATTAAGGGACAGTTTATGCATAAATTTCTAGAAGGAGGGTGTTAACTTCCAGGTTGTCCAGTTATTGCCATGGAAGAAGCAGTAACTTCTGGGTGATGCCATGGCAATGGTAAATTGACATAGCACACTGATGGGAGTGTCTTATGGGGAGATGATTCTGCCTTAGACCGTTTTTGACTAGTCCTCAATTTGGTCCAGCATCCAAGCCCCACCTCCAGATTAGTGTTCTGCTTCCTACCTCAGGATCATGCAAACTACTTTAAATTATGATACACACACTCCTGAGAAATAGACAAATTTCAGGGTGGTACAAAGGCACAGAGAGTTTCATAGAAATAACTTTCCAGGTCTTTTGACTTCCATATAGACTTTTCCTAAAACTGACTTTCCTGAGGCTGTCTGTAACTGTTGACAAGGTTCACTAAGCATCTCCTTCCCATTCTATGCCTTCTCAACTATTCCAACTTTAGAAAAAAAGAAAGAAAGAAAGAAAAAGGCACGTCTCTCATTTGGAATTTTTTATGGTATAGATTCCTGGGGTGTGCATGTACTAAACTGCTAAATAATTTAAAACATACATAATTGTGGAATATCCCTTAATCTCTCTCTTTCATAGATACCACTATTAAGGGCAATGAAATGGCATATTTTTTTCCTATATGCAGATATGTTGTAAAGCATGGTGAAAGTCAAAACAGCTTTTATTTAATAACCTCATCTCTTCTATCCCCTGATGATTACACCTTTCAGGTGTCATCACAGTCCCAAGAGAGAATGCGAAGAGAACAGAAAGAAATACTGATGGCATCAGCACTTTACTACATTCAGGCAACAACCCATGGCAAGGTCCTAGCCTCGCCTTTCTATCAGAATTAGAAATCAGAAAACAGAATTACCACATAAGCACGCATTAGCATGTTTTTCTAAATTGAAAAATGAAGTGTGACTTTCTAGATAGAAACTCATTCTGATTTGGTTGATTTGTTTGACTGAATTCTTGACAATTAAGATTGTATTAGCTAAATGTCACCTCTAAACATTTGAAGAAAACATATTTAAATATATTGACAAAGGTGTCTTTACATTTAAATATTTTAATTTACCCAAACTTGGATTGTCACAATGCTTCAATGATAGAATAAAATTTTCTTAATTAAGTGGATATATATAAATGGACTTTTTGAGATGTAGTCACATGTACTTTTAAAACATAAAATTAATAATAAGATGAATGTCACTTCTACTGTCTTGATTTTTATCTGTACAGTATAGCTTTTGAACTGATACATCATGACAGTCCAATTCAGGGATCATCTTTATGAGCACAAGTGTGCATATAGTACTGACCTTAACTCTAAGACTTTAAGACCAAAATACTGTCTTAAATATCAGAGTAAATTAAAATATAATAATAAATATATCTCATTGAATGCATAAGTATTATTTTTATAGAAATTATTTCTATGATTCTATTTATCCTTATAATACTTCAGTGAAAATTAAAAGGCAGTGTATCATTCTTTTCTAAGAACAACTTTTATTTGTAGATAGTCCTTGTTAAAATGATCACCATGATTGCATTTTTCCTGAAATAAAATAAAATATAAAAAGGCTTCATTTGGTCAAGGTTTTAAAGAAATATTTGAGAGGTAGAAAAAAAACCTTCAATACTTAAAAATGTCTAAAATTATAAAATCATCTCATTTATAAGTAATGTTTATATATAATAGCTCATTTTATTCTTTAAATTCTAAATTAGTCTATTATTATCCTCATTTTATAAAGTGAACCTTAATTTTCATAGCAAAAGTTTTCTCCTCCTGCCTGCAAACCCTATCCACACCATTACTATCGAATTTTACCTCACCTTTGGAGGAGTATTTTTACTAATTGAATTATATGTGTATGTATTCCAGAGTCATGTAAGCACATATTCTTTATTTCATAGGACAGACATTTTGGAGGAAGAGTTTTTCTGAAAGACCCTGTGTCTAGAATGTGATGAGATCAAATAATAAATTTGGCCTCAATATAACTAAATGAGACATGGGTACGGCCTGGAATTCTTTTTTTTTTTTTCCTTTGAGATGGAGTCTTGCTCTGTCGCCCAGGCTGGAGGGCAGTAGTGCAATCTCGGCTCAGTGCAACCTCCACCTCCTGGGTTCAAGAGATCGATTCTCCTGCCTCAGCCTCCCAAGTAGCTGGGACTACAGGCACCTGCTACCATGCCCGGCTAATTTTTGTATTTTTAGTAGAGATGGGGTTTCACCATATTGGCCAGGCTAGTCTTGAACTCCTAACCTTGTGATCCACCCGCCTCAGCCTCCCAAAGTGATGGGATTACAGGCATAAGCCACCGCACCGGGCCCAGCCTGGCATTCTTATTAAACACAGTTATCATTGCATCTCTGATTTGTGTGGTCCCCCCTCCTCTCCCATATTAAAAACCCAAGAGAACAACAGAAAGCAGGGGTTAAGAGTGTAGCATTGTGAAATCATACTCTGCCTAGATATTAACCTTGGCCATTATTTATATGGCCTTGAGTATATTTTCATGTATTCTAAGCTTCAGTCTCTTTGCTGGTGTTTGTAATAATATTTACCTCATGGTATTGTTTTGTGAGTTAAATGAGGTAATCCATCAAAAGCATTTAGTTCAGTGTCTGGTATATGATAAACACACCCCAAATGCTAGCTATTGACTGATACATTTTAGATTTGTTTTCCCTATTGATCTCATTTTTGGGTATACTTTGTTATTAATTAGCATTTTGTTTCAAATAATTAACATATTATTTTACTTGGTTCTTATAGCAAAATGCAAACCTTTCTTAAGGGAGGTGGTTGAAACTTTTGGCTTATTTTGGATATTCTCTGTGACTTTTATTAGTGTGATTTCTACAGCCAATTATCATGGCTAATCAAGAAATAGCTGACTCAACAATATTGTTAAATCATCACTATATTTAAATTAGTGTATAGATTAAAAACTAGAAATGTGACAACTGAAAATTCTTTCTTTAATCTTCTACTTAGAAACTGCACACAGATCACAGCTGCTGTTTATCAAGTCAGCCATCACACCTGTCTACACATTTCTTAAATCTCTTTTGTTGACTGATGTTTGCTATAAATGCAGTCATCTCTCATTATAAAGCTTTTCAGTTAATGTTTTATGTTTTACAAACCCTACAGTATATGCTGCATGGCTCATTTGGCAAGAGTTATATTTTGCATTCTTCAGATGATGCTTTGCAGATTATTTTTGGAGAAAAATAAATGTACTCCATGATATAATATACTGTTGAAATTTTATAGTGTGGTTTTGTAGAAAACAGGTGCACATAGGTCTGCCCAACACTGAATCTGATTATCTGCCTTTTAAGATCCAAGTTTGAATTTGTAAATAAAATGATTCATTTTCAATAAAGTCATTGGGAATATAGCCTACATATTAAAGTCCTTACTTATTGCTTTAGTGGTTACTTATCAAAGAAGAACATAACACTCCTTTCGTTACCAATAATTTTAAATTTAAAGAGCAGTTAAATAGTCTTACAAAATATCCATATGATAATTCATTATTTTTTTCAAAGATTTTTAATTTAATAATCATGCAGGCATATTACATACTGTTTACTAAGATTATAAACCCTCTCTCAGATTATCTGTTTAATCACAACCTAATAGTGCGTTATGAATAAAGCTTTTTGATAAAAAAGTTATTTTCAAAAAAATTTACACACATTAGACAATATTCAATTTATATTTTCCTTATATTCTTACTCCCTTTTTCATCCATAAAGATACTTAAAACACTGA
Source organism: Pan troglodytes (assembly GCF_028858775.2). NCBI lineage: Eukaryota > Metazoa > Chordata > Mammalia > Primates > Hominidae > Pan > Pan troglodytes. The sequence goes on from NC_072401.2 coordinate 134,172,238, forward strand.
TTATGTTAACTCTGCTTATACATTATAGATGACTTTTAATTAAATTAATTTTCAACTGACAAATGAGTGCTTATTTTAGCAAAATTATTCTTATGACATTTCTTTTAAATTAATTCTTTCTTTTGGCTTTTTTTTTAAAGCCATTTCTTTTCCCTAATCTGGCTCATTTTTATCCTTTTATCATGGTCTAGATTATATCAGAACAGGTTTTGTTGTTTATTCAGAATAGGTTGCCTCTAAATCTTCAAATTACACATGTGCAAATACACATAAACATATAATAAATAAATGGAATGTTCTCCAAGGTAAATTATATAAATAACTCTGTCCTAGAAAATTATTTGCCTTGAAATCCCTGAGCGAAAACAAACACATGAATGGAAAGATGGTGTGAGACTATGGTAAAGACCCAGGAGGTCATGAGTGCTGAGATATGAACTTTGTTCCACAGCCTATTAAAATTCGGTAAATTACTTGACTATCATGACCCTTTGTTTCCTTACCTTTAAAAAAGATGAATAAAAATATAAAAATATGAGAATTACACGTCTACTAACTGGATAATTTGATTTAAAACTATATCTGCTATATACAAAATATTTTCTAGTCCATTAAATTTTAATAGCTATCTAAAATAAAATATTATACATTTGACATCTAGATTATGATTATGAAAATTATAAACCCCCAAATCACTCACTAGTGACCATGTGAATTTTTTTAACTACATTTTTTGGTCAAAAAAAAACTTCCTGCTGGGCTACATGACAGGTTCCATGGCTATGTCACATTCTTTGTAATTTTAGAGATACTGAAAATTGAGACATATCTGCCTTCTATTCCATTCACATCCTTAGCTACCCTGTTCTCCCATATCTTCTGTAACAGTTTTGCCTCGTTATATAATAAAATAAATTCTTTCTATCCAGTAATACTATAAGTAGATTCACTGTAAAGTTAATTTTTCAAACCTAGAAATTTTGAGAGGGAAATGAGAAGCTAAAAATAATTTAAGTTACATAATTTCTATAATCTTTATTTACTCTGCAAAAGTGGTTTTATTATTTTGGCAAACATATGGAATTGTTCTACTAAAAACCACTTCCAGAATTAAAATGCTTTCTAAAATAAAAAAAATTAAAAATACTATGAACAAAACAAGACAGAGCTTTCTAATTTAACTGAACACTTTAAAAATAAGAATAATTACTCAGTACATATTCACACGTTAAAATGAAATTCTTATATTGTGTTTTTTTCTGACATTTTGCTACTGCTGTGTATTTGAAAATGCCTTTATATAGTCTATGTTTACTGTTTTAAGGAAATAGCCTGAAATAGACTTAAACATTGTAATTTTTGTTAATTTCAAAATATTGAAACCTCTATTGACTTTTCTATTTTAATATTATTTAAAACAACAAAATATTTTTAATTGGCATTATGCTCTGTCTACACATGCTGAAATACCAAGTAAATTCATAGTAATTCTGCAGAGTGGAGAATAATCTAACTTTTATTATTTTTAACATAAAAATGTGAAAAATTTATATTTCGATATTTTAGCAAATACTTGCTTCTTCTTGTAAAAATATTTTAGAGGACAAAACTCAACAAGTAATTTGTTTCTATGATTTCTTTGAATCATTCACCAAATCAAGGTGCTGCAAAATCATAAGCATATTGAATGTCAATAAATTCTGGAGCTAATTATAAATTAATTTAGTTCTAAATCGGGGTTCCATAACATTTTCTTTCCACAAGTCTAAATATTTCAAAATGTAGTTATATAATTTCAAAATAGAAACTTTTATACTTTTTCAGCTCTCATGGTTTAATTCATTCAGTTTACTCTCTTGTTTTTTTTTTTTTAGCAATATGTTTCAACGTATTTCTGTTTTCAGTTTTTAAAAAATACTGCAATTTGATAAAAACTTCAGATGTTAACATTTTAGTGCTCATTTGATTGAATTTTATAGAGATTTTTCAACTACCTTTGAAAAATGAAATACTTATTTAGTTAAAATTGTAACGCAATTTTATGATGCATTTGTTGATATCTGATTTAGTTCTTCAATATCTCAGGCATTCACAGTATTCAACTGATAAGGCTAACAGATAAATAAATAACATGCTGTAATGTTAACATTTCTTTTTGCTCCTAATATCACCTTCATTTAAAAAATGACAGTTAAATTAATCTGTGTGACATAAACATAATTTTACAATATTTGGTTACTTTAAAAGTCAATTTTGATTAAGTAAAAATTTCAATGATTTTTGATGCAATTGACTTCTAAGTTCACCAAAGTTAATACGTGCTTCTTTAGTCTGTAAGTTCCTTCTTTAGAAACAACATATTTTATAATCATATAATGTACTTTATCAATTTTTGTAAAGTTACAACCAAAAAACTCCAAATACATTATGTTTAATGTAAAGCCTTTTAACACTATTTCCAACAGCAATAATATCATATATTTCACGTGGGACAAAATTACATGTCAAGGGCTTTTTTCTGAGTCCATAAGTTGGATGAAAAATTTAAACTGTTATTGGAATTAACTGATTTTTTTACCTGAATTATTTGAAGAAATCGATATAAAATTTGTGTTATTTAACTATTTGCTAAGTTCTGTTGAAGGAGCCAACAATTAGAATATAGAAAGCTGTAAAGAGCAGCACTGCATTTAACAAAAAGAATAAACAAGATCTACAAAATCATAACTCTCTTTGAAGCCAACAGAGAGTTGATTTGCAAGGCAAGTTGTTATTCTGAAATCTAAAAAAGGAAGGCTTTCCAAGAAGAATAAGGTTGCAAGCACCGGCTCCCATTTGCCAGAACCACCATGCAAGTGATTAAGAAGCAATAAGTGAAATTTTTAACAAATTGCTAAAGTTTGGGTATTGGTTAGCTTTAGAGTACAGAAACCCACAAATACCAGGGGATGGATGAATCAGCTCAACACTCTTCAAACATCTTCACTGGGACTCAGGAGAAAGACTAAGAACAAGGCAGGAGATTATAAAATTTTCCCAGCTAGAGCAGGCAAGGAAGGAGAGAGCAGTTGCCATTGTGGAAAAAAGCAGAAACTTTGATGGTGATTCTTCCCTACAGAACTAAGGTGTTGTCAGACCCAGTGTCAAGTTCCAGCCCATGCTATGGTCCAAGGAGAGTGGGTGAATTGGCAGTGAGGATTTGAAAGAACACACAGGGGCTGTAGCAGCTCTCTTCATCAGCAGCTCTCTCATCAGCAGCTCTCTCATCAGCAGCTCTCTCACACTGTTCTCCTCTGTCTCAGCAGCCTGCTCTGGCTCTAACTCTGTGGCTCCTGCCGCTCCCACCTCCCAGACACAGCTGTATGACTGGCCTACAAGGCTAACTCTCCCTTAGAGAATTAGCAGCTTAACTCTTTCCCTCTGGGCACAAACCAGTTCCTGGTGCCCCTCTGCCTGCCTTCAAGGCGACAGGCTCTCCATTGTAGGGGTCAATAGCATTATTCTCTCTCTCTCTGTCTCTTTCTCTTCCTGGGCATGAGACCACAAGCCTGTACAGTGTCAGCAGGGCAGTTATACCTTTTTCAAACAATAGTGGCTTGGAGCTAAGTATGAGCTTACACAAACAGGTTATATAACAATGAGAGTATGTACCTGGGCCCTAAACCTGCTGAGTCACTCTGGCCCAGATGTCCACCTCAGCCTATTCCTTGACCAAAGCACATCCATGTACCTTACAGGTGTTAAGTTTCTATTTATTTATTCATGAGACGAGTCTCACTCTGTCACCCAGGCTGGAGTGCAGTGGCAATGATCTCGGCTGACTGCAACCTCCACCTCCCAGATTTAAGCCATTCTTGTGCCTCAGCCTCCCAAGTATCTGGGACTACAGATGCATGCCACCACGCCCAGCTAATTTTTTATTTTTATTTATTTTTTTTGAGACCGAGTCTCACTGTTGTTGCCTGGGCTGGGAGTGCAATGGCACGATCTTGGCTCACTGCAACCTCCACCTCCCTGGTTCCAGCAATCCTCCTGCCTCAGCTTCCTGAGTAGCTGAGATTACAGGCGCCCGCCAGCACACCCAGCTAATTTTTGTATTTTTAGTAGAGACAGAGTTTCCCCTTGTTGACCAGGCTGGTCTCAAACTTCTGCCCTCAAGTGATCCTCCAGCAATGGCTTCCCAAAGTGCTGGGATTACAGGCGTCTAAGGCATTAAGTTTCTGAGGAAAGTTAACAAACTCTGTTGCTTCCAGGACACAAGTGAAGACTGGTTGCTGCAGAGGAAAGGAAAGGGGAAAAAAGCCTAAGAGGAAATACAAAAAAAGTCCTGAGTCCCGATCATAAGTGATACCCAACAACTAGGGAGGTAAAAATCCACTGAGAGAGTCTAAAGGCAACAGGCATGTATCTTGACTGTCTTTGTTCAAGACAGTCAAGAACTCCTGGACTGGCCTGGTAGCTCATGCCTGTAATCCCAGCACTTTGGGAGGCCTGGGTTGGCTAATCACTTTAGCCCAGCTGTTCAAGACCAGCCTGAGCAACATCATGAAACTCTGTCTCTAACAAAAACAGAAAAATTAGCTAGCAGGGTGGTATGTGCCTGTAGTTCCAGCTACTCGGGAGGCTGAGGTGGGAGGATGGCTTGATCCCAGGAAGTCAAGACTGCAGTGAGCTGTGATCGACCCACTGCACTCCAGCCTGGGTGACAAGTGAGACCCTGTCTCAAAAACAAACATGCAAACTAACTAGCTAACTAAACGTGCTGCACCCACCAACAGGCTAGCCAGCAAGTGCAAGCAAGAACAGTTTACTAAGGAAGTGACAAGAGTATGAAAAAGACACTCTCTGAGGCACTAACTTTCTTGAAAAAACTTAAAGCTAAGAGTAGAGTAGAAACATTGAGAAAAAGAAACTAGCAAACCAGCCCCTACCCTAAAGCTGAAACACACAATATTAATGAAATGTGAATTTTCTACAAAATTATCTTCTTGAAGTAACCAGAGGAGAAAATATCTGTACTCTTGATTTAGGCAACGTTTTCTTAGATATGACACCAAAAGCAAAATCAACAAAATAAATCATTAATAAATAGTCATCATCCACAAACTTTTAAATGCCTTTTCATTCCCTATGGTGTGAATGAATACACCACATGTAAGTCAATATATTTGCAAATCACATATTTAATAAAGAACTTGTATTGAGAATATAAAAGGAACTCTCACAACTCAATATAAAAAGGAAAACCCAAACAAAAAAATCCAATGCAAAGTGGAGAAAATATTTAAACAGAAACTACATTGATAGCTGATATATGGATGACAAATCAACATGTGAAAATATGATATACAGGTGACAGATGACTACATGATTCATTCTACTTCTAGAATTTGCCAAAGAAAAAAAGAAAACATATGTACACACACACACACACACACACACACACACACACACACACACACACACAAGAATTTAAGGCAACACCAATGTCATAAAAATATTGACTACCCTCTGTATGTTGGATAGCAGGACTATTCAGGCTCTATTTCACACAAGCATTTTTGCATCTATTCTAACATTTTGTGGTGTTGCACAAACATTTTTGCATCATATTTGCATCTAATGATTTCTCATCTTTCTTACTGGTCACCTGTCTTGTGTCTTAATTTATCCATCAGGTTATGGCATGAATCATATCACAAATATCTGGTATACTACTTGACCATTAGGGGCAAAAACATCCGATTGTCTCAAAGCTACCCATGACCAAATGGAGTTGTCTGTCCCTGGCCCTGAATATTCAAGTATACATTATTTTATCTGTGCGCATTATGCATGCTGTCCTTGAAAGAGGGACTTTAGATATATTATGTTTTTAAAACGTCAGGAAAAGAGGGATGAGTTACTGTTGGTGTCTTACTGACTGAGCCATGTTGTAAACTGATAACTCTATTCACTGCACACGTTTCATACCACCCTAACTCAGAACATGGCCAAATTTAAAGCACAAAGTGGAGTTTGATGAATCTATTGCAGCTTATTTTGATTGACTATTAATAAAAATAGTTTGTTAAAAATGGAAATTCAAGGACAAATAATAAGCCAAGGAAATGAGGATGATATCTAACACTATTACATCTAATGAGCTATTTGAATACTTTTTCAGTTTTCCATCTCCATTGTTTTGGACCTTGCTTGTTTGGAGGACTTGGCCCCCAAGGGAGAGACAATCACACTGGGTATACAACAATGGTTACATTAAAGGAGCTGTTGATATGGTCATGTAGCCATTTAGACACCACATGATCATAATGAAACAGGCAAAAAGGGGGTTTGCTTGTAAAATTAATCATGATTATCAAGGGATTAGAATGGTATAGTTGCTAACATGGAAATGGAAATATAGCCCTGGAACTCAATCCTGAAACTGACTACAATTACTTCAGTTATCAATGTCCCCTGATAGATGTTAATAGAGAATAACGGTAATGCAATACATGCAGGACCACCAAATACTGAAAAAGAAAAGATTTGTCTTGCTCCAAGGGTTGAATAATAAGCTTAAAATGCTGGTTGAGGGGGAAGTAACATGCAGATGAAGGAAAGAAACGAAGACTGACATAAGTATCAACAATTTCTTCCTTGCTTTTTTATGTATGTATTTATATTGACTAAGATTTTCAATTATTTGATCTAACCAGCCCCACTAAGATATTTTTCAATCATATTTGCTGGTGTTGTTAAAATTAGAATTTACTGGTGAGATTATAGATTATCTAAACAAGATTATGACTGAACCATAAGAAAAATCACTTAAAGGGATACAATGACTTATAAAACATCTGAGGCCCTGTTTTCATTTATAGATGCTATAACAACACGGTATTGATGTGCTTATTTTTGTTACTGTTTTCATCAAGAAGCTTAAATATGGAGGGAAGGCATATATATGGAAATTGAATAAATAAAGTTAGTCCCAGAGAGATGACATATGGGCTCATTGATACTGATATTACAGCCCTCTTAGAACACCTTCCAATAATTTAGAAGATGAAGTGTTTATAAGCAACATTTTCCCATAGCTCCTTATAGCTAGAATTTCAGACATTATTCATACTCTTCCAGTCAGATACATTTTCAAAATTTATTTCATATTAACATAAATTGAAAAGAGGTAGAGAAAAAGCAACATTTTTATGGCAGGTGTATTAGTTCATTCTAACACTACTAAAAAGGCATACCTGAGACTGGGTTATTTATAAAGAAAAGAGATTTAATGGGCTCATGGTTCTGTGGGCTGTATAGGCTTTGGCTTCTGGGGAGGCCTCAGGAATCTTAAAATCACGACAGAAGGTGAAAGGGAAGATGGTAAATCTTCACATGGCCTGCAGGAAAGAGAGAGAGGAAAGTGGGAGGTGCTACATATTTTCAAACAATCAGATCTGAGAGCTTTCATCACAACAGCAAGGGGAAGTCCTCTCCCATGATTCAATCACCTCACCCTCTCCTCCAACAACACGGAATTACCACAGTACATGAGATTTGGGTAGGGATGCAGAGCCAAACCATATTAGCAGGGATCCTTTACCACACTGATGACCTTCTACCTGTTGCTGTTACTGATATTACTGCCTCCTGACTACAGCAGTGGTTTTGCTGTATAGCTTGAGGAGTTTTTATTTCTGTAATTCTAAAATTACAAATTTACTCGAACAGTAAAGATCTATTTGTCTCAGTAATTAATTATGGACTTCTGCAATTTCAGTTGCTTTCAAAATTCTGCACAATAACTCCTTGTTAAAACTGAAGGAGGCTAATATAACTATTGTCAGTGTCAAAAGCCATAAATAAATGTACTTATCATAGCCTAAAGGCAATTCTACTGACATGAGTAGAAGCATTAGACAAGTTCCCATGAGAATAAATTCATGTCTTCTTATGTGAAGTATGTGAAAAATTGCAATTGCTCTAAGCTTCAGGAATACTTAGAAATAAAGGATACCATGAGACATTAAAGATAGTAATAAAATCAATTTTGTTAACTTCAAATTCATAAACTACTTCAAAATTGAAAGCAACAATGTAAATAATTTCTACAGATATGTTCTGTCAAGATATTGTAGATTTTCTTTAGTTATTTATTTGTGCAGGTAGAAGTAAAATAATAAAAACTTTTAGAACAATATTTAACACACAAACACACAGATTCTTTGTTAGATAGTACAAAAGGACTTCTACATTGTTTCATTATGTAGTATTTTTGAAAACATTCTTGGTAGTTGCTGTGTGTTTTAACTGAGTCTCGGTTAATTGTTAAGTGATTTCCTAATATGAGTTTTTGGTGGTGTCTCATGGAATTCCTAGTTTGTTACAGCAACGCTGCCTGGAATATTATCTCACTTCATCCCTCATACCATTTCAGGTTAACTCCTACTTTCCTTTCAAACCTTTACTCATGTAGCCACCTCCAAAAAAAAAATCTCTTCATTTCTTGAAGGGAATTTTGAGTTGGTGCACAATTTCCAAACTCCTGGAGTACCCTATTTGTATATTCTAAATATACAAATATATTATCTAAAGTTTTGCTTTTGTAATTTCAGTAACCTGCAGTCAACTGCAGTTAAAATATATTAAATAAAAAATTCCAGAAATAAACAATTTATAAGTTTTAAATTGCATGTCATTCTGAGTACAATTGTTGTATTTTGTTATTAGTTATTGTTAATGTTTTATTGCACCAAATTTATAAAATAAACTTTATCATATGTATGTATATAGACGAAAAAAAATCCTGGACTACATTGAGTTTAGTGCTGTCTGTGGCTTCAGGCATCCACTGGGGTGTTAGAATATATCACTTGTGGATAAGGGTGGACTTCTGTGCATCTGAACACTGACTGGATTACTCTCGTAAGTTTCAACTTTCATCAGTTCCAAAATGCCAATTTCCTCTTTCCACGTTCATTTTTCATCTTTACGTTCTCCTTCTACCTCCTCTAATCAAATTCTTAGGTCACTGAGGTTTATATTGTGAGCATGCTGAACTGATTAAAGCAACGTAAACTATGATACGACGTCTCATTCCACAAAGAGGAGCTTTACAACTTTAGCATGGTACTTAACAAAAGATAATTTAAGTGCAAAAATCTTTTGGTTGTTCTCAATTGACAGAAACCACTATTGCATTATTTAATCTGGATCACTGGTGAAAACAATGTATGCAGTCAATATTCATTGCTTTACTAAATCTGTGAATACTGATCAAACATCAGCTGTTATAGACTCTGCTAGATAATGAGGTAGTGAACTCTTTAGATATAAAAATTTATTGGAAAAGAGAAACCAATAAATAAGTAGACATTATAATAAGGGTACTATATAGAAAATTCAGATAAATCACAAAAATAAAAAAAACCCTGACAATTTGAGAAAGATTGTGGCATATCAAAGTCAATGTTTGCACAGGCAAAGAAGATTGGAGTGATAAGAAATAAACTATTAGGAAAGGAAATTCATACAACTAATATAAATAGTCTAAATAGAGTAATGTATGCTATTTAATAAAAGAATTCTGAGCACATTTTTCTCACATCTCAGAATTATTGTGGATAATGTGAATCCTTTTCTTACTGTAAATTCCATTCCAATAAGAGAAATTTAAAAATTAAAAGAGGCTTTATTTTATTAAGGGTTTACTTGCAGATTTGAATTTGGTTTAATTAACTAACCAAAGATACATTTTTAACTTTTTGGTCATGGATTTACTTTACCTAGAGTCACTCTTTCAACACATGTTATATGTATATAGAGAGAACATTGGGTGAAGAGTATGCATCTTTAGTCTTAGTTATAACTTTGCCTCCAAATAGCTACTTGGACTTAACACAAATCACTTCACATTTGAAGAAAAATTCACCATCTGCAAAGTAAAGGAGATGAGTTATATGCTTTTTCCATTTCTAAAATTTGATAATTGTATTAATTATATTACTGGATATACTTTAATATTTACACTAATCATAGTAATAGCATAAGAACTTTGATTATGATGTTTTTCTGGTGAAGATATAATCTACAGAAAGAAATGCAGGCATGACTGAAATATAATTAAGTAACACTAGGATATTTGCCATAGTATCTATCCCTACATCAGTTATTATATTTCCTGTGGCCTCTATACATCCCTCCTCTCCATTCTTCACAGAATAAAACTCAAAGTCTTTGAACACATTGGAATGAAGGATTTCATCTTTAGTTTCCAACAAACTTAGTTTATTATAGATTCCCTCTGAGAACCTGAGCCAAATACAATTCTAAAGTAAAATTTTTTTTAAAAATTAATAAAATTAATGTTTTTTGTGAAACAAATAATTTCCTACAGCAGCCTTGAAAAAATGAGTACCAAATAAGGTACCAGTTCTATCATATATTATTACCTATTTAACCAAAAGTTGTTAAAAAGTTTATTTTGATCTAAAAGTAGCTAGATAAATCATAACAATTGTAACAAACAGTCACAAATCTTATAGAGTTATAAAAATCAGAATTTACTATTACTTGGGAATCTATTGGTCAACTGAGTTGTCCTGTTCAGCTTTTTCAGGCTCAGATCATCTTGGCTGGGGTCACTCATGCATATAATGTGTCAACTGGGCATATCTACTGTAAGATAGCTACATCACATGTGTAGTAGCTGGTTGTCTCTTTGGCTGGTGTCAGTTAGTATAGCTATCATATCAACATTGCCTCATAATGCAGCAGGCTAGCGCTGGCTTCTTTAAGCAGGTTAACACATGACAGCAGGATTCTCAGAGTCAGTGGAAACTAAAAAGACCTTTTGAACCTGGGCTAAAAATGGCAGAACAACCATTCTCTCCTATTATATTTTTCAAATCAAGTCACAGCCAGCTCCAATTTATAGTGTAGAGAATAGACACCACCCCTTTATTAGTTGCAGCTACAAAGTAACATTGCAAAGATTGTGAATATAGACCATTTATAAATTGAGACAACTTTTTGTAAGCTACTAACTGCTAAGATTAAGAAGAAAATACATAACACAGAAAAGAAAGAAACCTATCAAAGATATTAAAAACAATACAATATTCAATAAAAATAATATTAAATGAAAAATATATTGTTCTGATATTGGGTTAAATTTGGAAATTTTAATTTTGTACATATAAGCCTGTTATATATATCACATATCATTTATACATATATTTATATCTTTCTCTCACAAGAACAAAATAATAGTAATCTAAATGGTAAGGCAGCACATTGTTATTTGGAAGAAATGAAAGATGTATGCCATCTCTAAACAACATTGAGAAAAAGGAAACAAAGGCTTAAGTGAGTGTGAGCTTCAGCCAACTCACTCATCTGAAAATACAGAAATATTAACATCTTTCAAAATGTGAAAATAAATTTACAACAGGCACAGAGAAATTAACTAAGTCTTAATTACAAATTTGATTTCCAATTAATTTGAGACAGGGATTCACTGTCTCAAATTGATAATTTTTGTTTAATGTTGAAGAGCTCTGCATAATATAACTCAAACAAGATCATCACAAATTCTGTTGCGTTTTAGAAAATTTACCTATTTCTTACACTCTTCATATTAATGATAGCATTGTTTTACTTCAAAAACCACTGCTAAAACGTTGACCATTCAGAGTATTGTTTTTTAAGACAAAATTAAAATTAAAAGGGCTTCAGAAATTTTGAGTAAAACTTCTGGAGTGGAATCAAAATTAAAAAGGGTTGAAATCAAGATATTTTCTATAATTTATAGAACAATAATTTAGGATATAATACAATTTAGTTGAGACTGAATTGAATGAGTAAATTCTGCCAGATATTTTACTCAAATAATTACATCTAATTCTTATAATGGCATTTTGAATTAATTACTATTACCTGTACCATTTTGAAAATAGAGAGTATGTGTATCAAAGAGTTTAAGTAATTTGTCAAGTTTCCACAGTTGAGACGAACTAGGACTTATCAAAACATACTATATGAAATATATTTTCTTGTTTACCTTTTTTTTTTTTTACATACTCAAATATAGGCAGTAACCCTTTGGCTCCTTCCAATATACCATTCACATAGAAATCCCTTCACCTTCTTCATTACAGAAATAATGTCCCTAAACACAGCATATACTTTGAAATTAACAACTCAAGGTCAGAAGAAGTGTCACACATTCAGCCATCATTCAGTTATTCAGCAATGAGACACTATTCAAACTTCATTAATATATAAAGGAGGCAACAAGATTTATGGTAGTACTCATTGTGAAAAAATATTGAATAGTACTGAAAATAAATGTTGATTTCCTCAAGAAATTGAGAGATTATTATGAACTGAAATATTGCTGTGGAAATCTCAGATCTGAGCCAAATCCAAAAGACCTAAACATTTCAAAGATAAAGCAAAGGTAGAGTTGATGAGTTAGTGCCCTTAGTGTAACTGATTTGTTTGTTTTTACAATGCCTGGGTAATAATAAAAGAAGTTTAGGTGAGGAACAAAAAGGCATTGAAACTTCATTACTATGTCTGATTGTGGAGAGAAACTAAGATGTAGGCTGAGGTCAGAGTATCCTCTTGTGATGATCTTTGGTCAAATTTATTTCAGAAAACAAAACTATATAGCTATGCATATTGAGATGGAAGATTAAGAATAACCCCTAGATGCACATGGGAATATTTTATGCTCCAAAAAGTAGGTTAATAAATGATTTATAAATTATATATATACATATATATTTTATCAATGAGAGTCAACACTCATATTCACAGATCCTGCCTAACCTGAAAGTGTCAATATAATTGTATTATTTATCTTACATCTCAACTTAAGCTTTTTCTTCCATAAAAATATGCTAAAGATACCCGTGTTTTCTAAGAAGATGAGAAATGAATTATAAAATTGGATAAAAGTAAGTATTGGGACGAGTTCTGCTTTCTCAGACCTTCCTTTTCTTCTTGGGGTGCTTTTGCTTTCAAAGAGCAAATGTTCTGCTCTGTTCTTACATCTCATAAATTTAAATTATTAAAGACTACCCTATAAAAAGAGGCCTGCAGTTATCTAACAAACTTCTGACTAAGTGAGCCTGCTCAATTGTGGTCCTGAATGAGGAAGCCCAATGTTGCCACAGGCTTAAGTTATAACCTTGCCTCTATCAGTTAAAAAGAAAAACAATATTTTGATCTCGATCTGCCCGACTCCTATGTCTGTTTCTTACTGCTTTAAAACTCAGAGAGAGAAGATAGGTGCTATTAACTGGGTACTTTTAAAATCTACAGACACTAAATTTGTAAATTATTCACTATTTACTCTATGTTGTCAGAGATGGAAATTTGTACACAGCTGAATATTAGGAGTTTAAACTTTTAGTTAAGACTACTAACTGATCCAAGAGACCAGGAGGCAAGGAAGGTAGACACCATTTTGCTCAGGAAAACTGACCTTCATTATCAATAGAAGGAAGGACTGAGGCTAAAAATGCCATCAGAAAAGAATGTGCTTGGCACCTTGATTGATTCTTTGGATGATCTTTCGAAAGATTCTGCTCAGGCTTCATGGAAAATGGACCAATAAAGCAGCCACTGACTGGGAAAGATATGACCAGGGTCAAAAAACCCTCAGGAATAAAAGTCTGGGTGAACAAACATAGTAAGGCACGTAGACCCCCAAAACATTACCAGGTAAGGGCAAATAAATTGAGATTAGACAGTAGAGATAAAAGATTTGCATGCTAGTTGCAACTCAGACCAGCTTCAGTGAGGTTTTCCTAGAAAAAGGAACCAGTCAGAATCCTGGTATAGCTATTCCGAGATGAGATAAACATTACATGAAGCCAGCGGGTGCTGAGGTTTACCACACCATTCCTCCTCTAGTCCCAAGGTACTCATTTCTTTTCCCAAGGCTAAGATTGATACCTGAGGTATGCCTGTATCTTGTAAATGATAGATGAAGGGATACAAAAGCTCATCTCCTTGCTTTAATTTGAGAAATATGTTAACGTCTTCCCAGGTTCCTAACTGTCCATGAGATCGACAAGGCCTGTGTTGAGGCCACCCAACTCTTCCTGCTTCCCAACTCCTCCTGCTTCCCTACTCCTTCGTAGAGACTATTCTCTAGAGCATTTTCTAATATTAGAAATCTAAAGTCTTTGAAATTATTGCTTGTTGGGCTAACAGTTTTTAATTAATTTTGTATTCAAAGACCATTTTCATATTCTTCTGTCCGGGTACTAAGAACTGATATTTTTGTTTTTCTCACTTAATATAGAATTGGTTACTGGTTATATAATGCATTTTAATACACAGATCATAGAGCATTTAAGGGAGTCACTATGAGAAAAGAATGGAACATCTCTTTAGATAGAAACAGTTAATTGCGAAGATTACAAAACTCAAGAAAGAAAAAATCAACTTTATTACATCAAATATATTATACATATTATGTATATATTATTTATAATGTATGTTATGTAAAACATATTGTATAGCCTATTATATAGCATTATTATGAAATGTGCATTTGCAGCCAAATAGCTCTATCTCCCATCCTGTGAAATAGAGGAAGTCAGAGAGTCTTTCTCTATTTCTTCTATCTCCTTCCCCTTCAGTTCAGACTTGTATGTTTTCTGCTGAATTGGCTGATTAAGTTAGTGATTTACACCCATGTTAATCTCCTTATCAAACTGTTCCTTGGCCATACTTATTATTTGCAATAGGGATTAACTGAGAATATTTTAAATCTTTAAGTTTAAGTTCCCTTTTGCTTAAAAATACTCGTTTCAAGTTATTTCTCTTCTTGCATTTTACTGCAAGCAGTCAAGAAGAACCAAGCTACTCCTTTAACACTTGGCTTAGAAACGTCCTCAACTAAATATCCAGTTTCATCACTTACAAGTTCTACTGTCCACAAAACATTAAAACACAAATGCAATTCAGGCAATTTCTTTGCTACTTTGTAACAAGGATAATCTTTTTTTCATTATCCAATAATATGTTACTCATTCTCATCTGAGACTTCATCAGAATTGCCTTTACTGCCCATAATTATATCAACATTGGGTACATGATTATTTATCTATTCTGTAAGAAGATGCAAGTTTTCTCTAAGCTCTCTTTTCTTTCTGAGCCCTCACCAGTATTGCTTTTAAAAATCCCTTTATGACAATCTCAGTTTCTTCTAGCATGTACTTCAAAATTCTTCTCCAATACTCATTATCCAGTTCCAAAACTGCTTTCACGGCTTTAGATAATTGTTACAGCAGCACTTCCCTTTTGGTACTCATTTATGTCTTAGTTCTAGATGTTATAACAGAATACCATAGACTGGTGCTTTAAACAACAAGTGAATATATCTTACAGTCCTGGAGACTGAAAGTCTAGAACAAGTTGCCAGTATGGTTGACTCTTAGTGAAGGCCCTCTTCCTAGTTTACAGACAATCATAGTCTTGTGTGCTCATATGATACAAAGGGAACTAGCTAACTCTCTGGCCTCTTCTTTTAAGAGCACTAATTCCTTTCATGAGGGCTCTACCCTTATGAAGGTAACCTAATTGCCTCCTAAAGGTCTCCCTCCTCCAAAAATCATTACATTGAGATTAGGGTTTCAAAATATGAATTTGGTGGTCACAAATATTCACTCTATTGCAATTGGCTTACATGAATCACTATCTCCTTTTTCTAGCTCATGGACACCCTTCCTGAACACATGGAAGAAATAAGGCAATGACACTTGGAATAAAATGTGACTTAAAACAATAAGAAATGGACAATAAAATAGATGTATACAGGCAAATAGCTATGTCTTCAATAGGGAAGATCTTAATATATTATTAAATCAACAGTGTTAATTATATTGATTTTATTGTTCAAGTCTTCAGTACATTTGTAAATTTTTGGAGGGTTTGCTTTATCAGTTTTTGGAGGAAAGAGAGAGATTATGTGTGTGTGTGTGTGTGTGTGTGTGTGTGTGTAGTTTTCTATAATTATAGATTTACTTATTTCTTCTGGGTATTTTGTCCACTTGATTTTGAACAAACTGAATTTTGTTAGAAATATAAAAGTTATGGTAGCAATTATGCCTGATGGGGTTTTATTGTAGAAAGATCATATTCTAATATATTAATCTTTGTTTCTTGGGGTTCATATTTATTTAAGTTACATTTTTCATTTAGTCAAAGGCATCTGTATTATCTAGAGAGGTAGAGTGATCAACTGATAATACAGAGAATTTGTCAATGTTAGATTATTTGACTTGCGAAATCGTTTTTTTGAAAACGAAAATGGAAGGGCTAGGACAAGAGAAATGTAGAGTTTATAACAAAACAACAAAATTTGAAAGCAAATATTGGTAGGATATTTTTCCCTGGAAAATAAAATAAAATTACCTGACCTGAGAAACATGAAAAAAAAAAATGAGACTATTAGGTAGATGTAGAAGGACCCGACGGAAATTGTGTCAGGCAATTCACAAAGTTACAAATGAACATGGTACATCTTGGTAGAATGCCAATCTTACTTGAACCTCTAAGGTATTATATTAAATAAGTTGACTGCCAAAAAATACTCACCTTTGGCCAGGTGCGGTGGCTCACGCTTGTAATCCCAGCACTTTGGGAGGCCGAGGCAGGCGGATCACGAAGTCAGGAGATCAAGACCATCCTGGCTAACACAGTGAAACCCCGTTTGTACTAAAAATACAAGAAATCAGCTGGGCGTGGTGGTGGGCACCTGTAGTCCCAGCTATTCGGGAGGCTGAGGCAGGAGGAAGGCGTGAACCCGGGAGGCGGAGCTTGCAGTGAGCCGAGATCTCGCTGCTGCACTCCAGCCTGGGCAACAGAGCGAGACTCCGTCTCAAAAAAAATAAAAAAAAAAAAACTCACCTTTTATCAGTATATTTGAAAGAATACCTCATGGATGTGATGCAAAATTCAAAGATGTTTTTAATGTAAAACAAAAATATAAAAGATTTCTTAATAATTGTTGCTCTGATTCATGTTACTACCATGTAATTACTATCTGAATTTATAACATATTAATATTAACCTCATTTAACTTGAGACGCTTGGTATACTCTGAAAATGTGCTGACTTAGATACCTTCAAAACCGTCCTACTAGTAAGAAACTTAAAATGGTAAATACACATAACATTCTTTTAAATTCAGATGTTATCTCACAATATAGTCAGTAAAATCCTCATGATTGAAAATTGTTTTAAAAATCTATCCCTTTAATCAAGGATTAACTACAATAGGAATTTTCCTCCTATCTTAAATATATAGAATACTAAAAAGCATATAAAACAAGTGTTTTTAGAATGGTCAACATGTGGGCAGGCGCGGTGGCTCATGCCTGTAATCCCAGCACTTTGGGAGGCCGAGGCGGGTGGATCACGAGGTCAGGAGATCGAGATCATCCTGACTAACATGGTGAAAACCCGTCTCTACCAAAAATAAAATAAAAAAAATAGCCGGGCACGGTGGCGGGCACCTGTAGTCCCAGCTACTCGGGAGGCGGAGGCAGGAGAATGGCGTGAACCCGGGAGGCGGAGCTTGCAGTAAGCCGAGATCTCGCCGCTGCACTCCAGCCTGGGCGACAGAGCCAGACTCCATCTCAAAAAAAAAAAAAAGAAAAAAAGAAAAAAGAAAAAAGAAAAAAAAAAAAGAATGATGGTCCACACATAAGCGAGGACGGTGATCTCTGAAAAGTGAAACTACCCATAGGCAATGGCCAGAGGACTTGATACCCAAGCAGTGCTTTAGTCTCTCTGAATGAAGAGAGGGATCATATTTTGATAAATCGTATTTTGCTAGAATATGCTGTCCTGTGCGTGAAATAAGGGCTTGAAATCCCCAATATCCAGGAAAGAACCACCAGTAAACAGCCGGTGAAATTATTCCCAGAGTTCCTATGCCTGGGAAGTCAATACGCCTCATAATACACAGGGCACTAAGGAAAGACCTCTAAAGGGTCATGCCCTATCATTGGTGACAGATTAGCATAAAGGTAAAGAGTATTATAGACACACTTAAGCAAGCTTAAAAGATATCTCTAAAAGATAAAACTAATCTGCAGTAATTTATGTACAATTATGTAAAACAAAGTACAATACTCTTTGAATTGTAGCAGTCAAAACATAATTCCGTGATTTACAGCATCCAAACAAATATTAGGTATGTGAAGCAGGAAAATGTGAAGAGAAAACAGAAAAAAAGTAAATTAATAGAAATCATAGAGAAAATGAATAATCAGATGCAAACTTTAAAATACCTATCATAAATATTATTACTATGCTCAATGACATAAAAGAAAACTTGAACATGAGAAAGATATATAAAAGCATGAATGAAATTTCTATATATTAAATATAAAATATTTGAGATTTAAAAAATGAACGGAGTTTGGTTATTACAAAAAATATGATATTGCAGAATAAAATGTCAGTGAGCCTGAAGACATACCAACAGACATTTTTCAAAATGAAAAAGCAAGACTGAGAATAATTTTTTTAAAAAAAGGAATAGACCTACAGTGACCTGTGGAATACATGCATACTGTTGAAATTCTACAATGAAGATGGGGAAAAAAAGAAAAAGAAATTTTAATGATGACTATAACTTTTTAAAATATGATGTAAATTATAAAAATCCCAGATGTAAGAAGGTAAAAAGTCAGTTTAAGTAGAATAAACATAAAATAAACCACGAGAGAATAAACATAAAATAAAGCACACCAAGTGCATCAAATTGCTGAAAATAATTGATACAGAAAACCTATTAAAACAGCCAGAAAATAATAATAAAAACAAACACAGATAGAGGAGGAATGGCAAGAATTAAAATACCCAGAATTCTGTATCCTGTAAAAGTATTTTTAAAAAGTGAACATAAAGATGTTTTGGAGATCGGAGAGACTTTTTTGTCATTTGACTAGTACTATAAGGAAGTTTGCGAAAGTTCTTCTAGAAAAAGAAAATAATAAATGAAGGCCAGACACAATGGCTCATTCCTGTAATCCCAACACTTTGGGAGGCCGAGGTGGGCAGATCACTTCAGTCCAGGAGTTCAAAACCAACTGGGCAGCATGGCAAAACTCAGTCTCTACAAAAATACCAAGAAATTAGTCAAGCATGGTAGCCTGTGCTTGTAGTCTCAGCTATTCAGGAGGCTTAGCTGGAGCATCGCCTGAGCCTGGAAGGTCAAGGCTACTGTGAACCGTGATTGTCCCACTGCACTCCAACCTGGGTGACAGACTGAGACCCTGTCTCACAAAAAATAAAAATAAAAAACAAAAAACAACAATTTCCTTGATGTAAATTGTCTAAACCAGGACTTCTCAATATGAAAATTATTTGAGTCACAAATATAATTTTAAATTTTCTATTACCTGCATTAGGAAAAAAAAGATTATTTGATGTCACTATTATATTCTAAACAAATATTTTAAAGATTTCAAAATATAATCAAAATAAAAATTATTAATAACATGTATTACGTTTTTTATAAATTATTGAAAGCTGGAGTATATTTTATACTTATAGCACCTATCTAAGATACCAATGTAGGCTAGCAACACTTTAAAAAGCTCAACAGCCACATGCGGCTAGTGGCTATCATGTGGAATAGTACAGTTTTAAACACACCAATCCAAAAGCAGACATAGTCATATTAATTTTTTTAAAAGACAAAACTATGAGCTACTTACAAAAAGTGATTAAAAATATAGAATTTTAGATAGAATAAAACTGAAAAATGGAGAAGAATATAGCAGGCAAATACCAACTCAAGAATCCTGAAATGAATTTATTAATATCAGAGAAACTAGACTTCAGAACAAGAGATATTACCAGTGGGGCACTTCATAATGATAAAGTGCTTATTCATAAACAATATCCAATGAAATAATTTATCTAATTATCTAATAACAAAGCCTCGAATAGATGATAAAGCAAAACCAATAAATAATTCTGAAGCTACTGTGCTTCTACAAGACATTTAAGGTTATACATATTGCATACATATATATGAGAGATAAAAGGATTATTTAAAAAATATTATTTTAAAATCTTAATGTATTAATATAAATATATAATTAATATGGCAGAAATATTTATTTTACATGCAATGACACCATTTACCTGAAATATTACATAGTCTATGCACTGAAAATAATGTGTATTTATACTTTATGACTTTCATAAATGCACACTTTTAGGTATTTTCAGTTTACATAACTTCTTTTGTCCTGCACATAAAGACATTGTAGTAAAATATGCTCTTTGCTTTTCCACGCTTCAGTTTGTCTTATTTGTAGTTTCCTTTTTCATTATCTATTTCATACATAATAGAACAATTACTGATACACATGGATTTTAATTAAAAAAACCTACATAGCATCAAGTTATTCATTATATTTCAATTTTCTGCTTGGAGGATGTTTCTACCAATATATTATTTTGATAGGTATAGATGAAAAATGAGAGAAAGTATAATCTAAGCACATATTATCATGAAGTGCAAATAGCAGTTGATGCTATAAAAATAAATTAGATCCTTGGGGATTTTTATTTATAAAACTTATTTTATAAATAATAAATAATAAAAATAATACGAGAAATGATAAAGAAATAAAAAACTGAAAATTAAAGATTTATTGAAGATGCTGGAGTTGTGATTCTTAGAACTTAGTCAAGTCAATGAATACAGATAAGACCACAAGCATGGCAACTGATATATCCATATGCGGGAATTGACCACCTTTCCTCATGTAAGATGATGAAGCATGATCCATTCTGACAGTGGCATTAGAAGCTTTCTCAAACAGCTTCTCAGTTACAGATATATCAGTTAGACTACAGTCTTGCATCTATAACAAATTAAAAAACCAACACTTGATAACTTACAAGTAAAGTACAGCATGATAGATGGGTGCAGGTCTACTTTCTTCATTTTCTTCTTAGATTATAAGAATATTTATAAACTATAATTCACAGTTTATTTTAAATTTATCAACATCTTTACTCATTTATATTGTATAAAAGTGAAGTAACAATTTTGCTGGCATTCCTCATTACATTAACTTTTTAAATCTTTAATAAGATTGTTATAACTATAAATGTATTTTGAACATTATGATAAAAATATATTTTAAAAATTACAACTATGCACCATTGAAATACTTAATATCTGACTTGAAAACCTCAAATAGCTAGTATCTTTTAATGAAAAGTGGGGATAAATCAGTTGATAGAAATTATATCAGAAGACAGGAATATTCTGAGCTAAACCATAGGACTGGTGCTGTAATAAATTATCTTACTTAAGTCTCATAATAAACTCTTGAAGAATAGATCAATGTTCCTTTACATGTGAGGTAACTGATACTGAATGAGTTAAGCTAACTTGCACAAAATCACACCCCTTTTTTGTAAGAAGAATTCTCATTTATTTTAACTCTGCATGCCATCCTCACTAAGATTAATGATTAATCTTAAATATAGTTGATAGTTGACTTCATATCCTGAAACATTTCAATTGTCTCTAATGAGATAGTTTCTTTGTTGATAGTGTGCCTAGAACAGGGCCCATGTTCAGTTGTGTGAATGGTGCCTCTAGAGTTGCCAGTGTCCAATTTGTGATGCCTTAGGCAGAGGTCTTGGCCCTTTGGCCCCTAGCAGCTATGTGTTTAGGTGTTTCAGTCATGCCTAGTCCAAAAACAAAACAAAACAATAAACTCATAAAGAACCAGGTGTGTTGAATGACAGCTATCAATATTTACGTGGAATAGCTGAAATTCATTAAATAAAATATGACATAAAATAATCAATAGTGCATAGCTTTCAATGCTACATTTGAAGATATTATTTATAGAGCGTGATATCATTATTTGAAGAAAATTACCTCTTACAGGTTCATTTTAAAAAGGTAACCTAAGATTGGATTTTACAGCATAGGTGTAAGATAAGTTGACTATCTTCTTTTAATTCCACAAGTCCAATTCATTCCAAATAATAGGTTCCACTGATGGAAACTCATTTTCTTATTTCATACATGTGAAATGTAATAACACCTGACACAAAGTTCTGGTATACATAAATCAATATTTTCAACCGTAAATGTCAGTTTTTACAGGTTTTGCTACTTTTGATTTAAGTGTTATCATGGTTCAAAGTACAGGTTTATTCTTTAGAGGAGCAGGTTATTAGCTGCAAAATAATCAGCCAGTCATGAGTCAGTGAATAACTGTCCTTTTAGGTAGCTGTATGTTAAATGGAGACCTATGCAACATCCCCATTAAAAGTGCTTATTTACTAGGGACATAAAGTCATTAAAGAGAACTAACAATGAATTCAAATTGAGAGAGCAAATGAGCAAAATACTGTATATGGGCCTAGAATGTTAATGTTATGATAATGCTATGCTATGTTAAGAACAGTTAATCTTGCATTTCCAAGGGTACAAAGCATAATATATGCTTTCCTTGAGTGCTAATTATGAGACATTTTAATGGTTTTAATTCTCCTCTATATCTTTACAATAAGACTATTACATAAAAATAAAGGTAGCAACAATTTTAAAATGGAGTCAGCAGTTACTTAACTCATCATCTTAGTGAGCAAATTATCCTGGCCAGGGAATCTCATTGAAATGTTAGAACATTTGATTAGACCATATGGAGACTATTCTATAATAAAGCAAGTTGATAGGTGCTCTGAAGAGGAACATTCCTATTTTAATTTCCATTGCATCTAACCACATAGTTATTACACATTTGCCTGATTTCTGACAGGTGTTTGCTCATAGTTATAAACACTGTCCTTCAGAAAAAACATGACATTAGGCAGGAAAGTGGTAAACTTCACCGCTATTCTTATCTGCATTTAGAAAAGTCCAATTTATGATGAACAATCATCCTGATTTTGCTCAGGACTAAAGGGACTCGGAACATACAGTATTAAAATAAATGACATCTTTGGCAAACTGGGATGAGCTGGTTATCCCAGTACCCCTTTTGCTTATTTGTATTCACTTGCACCAGACAAATAATGAAAGCATGAGCGAGGCCACCTGTATTAGTCTGTTCTCACGCTGCGATAAAGAACTAACTACTTGAGACTGGGTAATTTATGAAGAAAAGAGGTTTGGTTAACTCACAGTTCTGCAGGCTCTGCAGGAAAAATGGCTGGGAGGCCTCAGGAAAGTTACAATCATGGTGTAAGGCAAAGGGGAAGCCAGCACATCTTACCATGACAGAGCAGGAGAGAGAGAGTGAGGGTGGAAGTGCTACACATTTTTAAACAACCAGATCTTGTGAAAACTCATCATGAGAACAGCAAGGGGGAAATCGCCCCCATGATCCAGTCACCTCCCACCGGGCCCCTCCTTCAAGAGGTGGGGATTAAATTTGACATGAGATTTGGGTGGGGACATACAGCTGATCCATATTACCACCTTCCTGTTCTTGTAGAGACTGTCATTGTCATTAATAAAACAGACACACAAATGGTAAACTGATAGTCTCTATTGATATTCTCTCTTCTCTACACTGCCCTGGGACTCTAGCTATTGAAGCTTTACTGTATTGCATGATTAAGACAGAACTGTGTTGTTTCTCTACCCCATTCGATATCTATTCCCCACTTGGATGATAAATTCAGTAATGCCTCTGAATCTTTTTAAGCAAGTTTCTATTTGTATAAAAAGAATGACCACAATGGGAACCATACTAATACGGAGAGCCCTTTAAACCAGAGGCCAAAATATGCCACTAATAGAGAATTATTTGGGTAAGAAAACTTGTTACTTTAGCACGTGATTAACTTCAGAGATTAGAATAAGTAATTAACTGTAGGACATATTCCTGTGATTGCATATTCCTGCTTCATAACTTATTTGCAATAACTTAAGATAAATATAAAGAAGACTCTCAGAACAGGTTCTGGAGCTAGACTGGGTGAATTAAATTTTGACTATGGCCCTGTTCTGCTATTTGATCTTGAACTAGCCATTGACTTTTCTGTGTCTTAGTTTTCTCATCAGTAAAACAGCAATAATAAAAGTACATATATCACAGATACTGAAGACAATTAAGTGAATTAATATTTGTAGACTACTGAGTAAAATGCTACATATGTACAATTATTTTTAAGGTTGCCTTTGAGCCATTAGATGATTTATCAGTGCATCAACAGTGGTCAAATAGAGAAGCAGTGGAGAGCATGGTCTGTGGTGTCCAGCCATCCATGTTAGAATCATGGCTCTATCACTTAGTATCTTAAAAAAGTAATTGGTGTCTCAGTTTCCTTATTTATAAATTGACCCTAATAATAAAGCCATTAATGAGGATTGGTAGAGAATATGCATGTACTAGATGTTATTATTGCTATTATTATTCTTTGACCTGGAAGGAAGTGAAAGGGCGTACCAGCTTTCCTAATTCAGAAATATATGTAACCCCCAGGGCAGCGGATAGGGTGGATTTTTTTCTCTATGACACTCTGCTTTTGCAAATCTACTAGTAATTATTTACTTCCAGAAAAGAGAGGTTTCAGGCAGGAGTACCAAATGCAAATGAATACAGGGTTCAAGAAGTAAATGCAAATGAGCGAAGCTTATTAGAATTGGTGAATTAGAATTAAGAAAATAAAGCATGATTCAAACTAGAATGTTGAAATATGTGCCATTATCTAAAATAATTAAAACTAAAAACCAACAGATTATTAATCTGTACAAACCAAATCTCTTTGAGGGGCTGAATTCAGACTGCTTGCCACCATTGTGCAGCCTCTACTGACAGCATTTGCATCTAATTTGTTTCTTGTTTCCTAGATATTTTCAAGCTACATTTCAGAAAATTTAATCGCAGTATCCCACTTTTGAAAATTGATGGCCCTATTAAAAACCATCAGAATTAAATTATTTATTTTGATTCAGTTTACAGAATATATCATTCTTCAAATACAGAAAAGAATCATTTAAATATTAATTATTTAATGTAAACATTAAATAAAGCATTTATTTATAAGCATGGGTCATTAGGTTTAAAATAAAGTATTTAACTAGTACCTTAAACAATAAAGAAATAGGCTGGGTGCAGTGGCACACGCCTGTAATCCCAGCACTTTAGGAGGCCAAGGTAGGTGGATCACCTGAGGTCAGGAGTTTGAGATCAGCCTGACTAAGATGGTGAAACTCTGTCTATACTAAATACAAAAAGTTAGCCAGGAGTGGTGGTGCATGCCTGTAATCCCAGCTACCTGATAGGCTGAGGCAGGAGAATCGCTTAAACTTGGGAGGCAGAGTTTGCAGTGAGCCAAGATCGTGCCATTGCACTATAGCCTGGGCAACAAGAATGAAACTCTGTCTCAAAAAAAAAGAAAAAAGAATAAAGAAATAATTCTAGATATGGATTCATATTTATGTGGTCAACTTTTCTAAGTCATAGAGGAATATAATATATTTTAATTTATTAATATTCTCATATTAATTAGAATAGTAGAGTTAACAGATATCCTTTTCTATGTAAGTTATTCAATTTAGAAACTGTTTTTTTTTTTGGTCTGCACATACATGGATTCATAGGATTCACTACTTCTCTCTGAGGGAAACTTCATTTAACAGGATATTTTGCTGGTTTTGGGCATCACAATTCCCTTACATAATTTTTTATCATGTCTTATTACCTGCTGTACTGTTATTTCATTAATATTTTTATGACATTAACTTTGTTTTCCTTTTATTTATTTACTTTTAATTTACTTTTAAAAACAATTCAATAGGTTTTGGGGAATAAGTAGTGTTTGCTTACATGAATAAGTTCTTTAGTGGTGATTTCTGAGATTTTGGTGCACCATCACCCAAGCAGTATACACTGTACCCAATGTGTAACTTTTTTTACACTGAAGTTATTATATAAAAATTAAGACCTTAGCAAACCACAGTGAATTCAAGATCTATATCTATCCCCTTTGCACTAAATTTAAGTCATTTGGTATAGTTTTCACCTTTGAGATTCCAGCTTATGGCTGGCAATGCCCAGCTTAATGTAGTGGAGAACTGCCAGAAAGGATGGTCTCTAGTGCTTTAAGTCCCTTCATCTTCCATAGGAGTGTGCATCCCAGACAAAAAACATTTAATATATTCACACCAATGTAAGCCCTCAGCAAATTATTCCTTTGTAATTGAACTTACCAGAACACTTGCACATCCCTATAGGACAACATGTATTTGAAAAAGTTGTTAGGGAGAAAGTGTGGGCAGTATTTTTAATTGATATCGACAAATAAATTGCTTCCTAACTGGTACAAAGTTAATCAATGGTTGGCAAGCTCAATTTGCTTTTGGTATCTATCTTCCTTCACCTTGGGGTTTCCATAATAATATATAAATTCACCCCAACAAGGCTTTACCTATTTAAATCACGTGGTGTAACCTGATAAAAGCATGTAGAGATGGGCAAAAGAATTGCTGGGTGTCTTTCCAGGATAATTCTTGGCATTTTCTGGTGCATCCTTCAACTATTACCTGATTCCACAGGGGTCTGCACATTTGGTTGGTTCACTATTATCTAAGCTATTTTACAGTCCTCTAGGGTTATAAATTTAATTCCTAGTAAGCTAAGAGCAATGAAAAATTTTTTGTTCACAACAATGCAGATGATTACTGTTCATAGATATAAATTTTGTCCAGTAAATAATATAAATCTGTGTAAGTCCAATTATTATGCTGTACTAGTTTTAATCATTTACTGGTTTCATCATTACATACGGAGTTTTTATTTGACATATGATTATTATATATTTTTATTACTGTACACATACAGCTCATAGCTGCTTTGATCCAAGAATGTATTTTTTTGGCTTTTAAAACAAATCCCAAACGGCAATGAAGCTGTAGCTTTGCTGTTCTCTCATTTTGTATTGTTTGTTTTGTAATAATTGTGTGTTTGTGCAAGGGTGCACACCTGTTTCTGGTTCACTTACAGGCAGTGTTAAGCTATTTTCCTTTAATGTTAATAATAATTGGAAATTTGATTTTATGGAAATTTAATGTTTTCTTCATTGGCTAGTGGAGAATGAGCATCTGCTATGTGAATGACAAGAGCATCCAGTTTTTAAGCTTTTAGTTTGTTTGTATATTTGTGTACCTGTGAATTAAAATTAATGAAGAATTTTATGCTCATTGAGAACAACAATTTTTTGAAATATTGTCAGGAGAAATTTTGTGTTTCCTTTTGAACTATGGCTAAAGTTTCACAACTGGAGCTATTAGCTCTCCCTATGCCTATGTATCTGATATGCGTACTTCAGAAAATGTGTGCAATTTACCTCTGGTTATGTGAGTATAAAGAATTTTTCTATCAGTAGGGGATATTAATAAATAATATTATATTATCTGACTGATTTGTAGAGGTAAATGAGCACTATATAGATAAAACATTCCCTAACGTGAAGATATAGAAAGTGAATTTCTTACACTCTAAATGTGCTAGACCTTTTAAAATACATTTTTTACATTAATTGTTTTCTTAAATACAATATAATTATCCATTTTCACATATTAAAGTTGAATCTTTAGATATATCAGATTGGTTTGATAATTTTTGTTTTACTTTTAGAAAATAAAAAGCACTAAATTAATTTTCTCTGATTTACCCATTACATATAAAATATTATATTATAATATGTCCATAATATATAATATTTGTTACAAGTAAATATTAAATTATAATATCAATAAAACATGGAAGTATATTATATGCTATTGTACACAAATATAGAATCATATGTTTAAATTATTTATTTGCTTGGTAACAAATTGATGCAGAACTTTGATGCTTGAAGCAGCAAACGTTTATTTTATTTAGTATTTTATCATTTCTGTTGGGCAGAAATCCAGACACAGCTTTGCTGGGTCTTATGGCTCCAGATCTCACAAAAGGCTGCAATCAAAATGTTGGCAAGGAGAGTGATGTCAGAGAAGATGGCACAGTATGAAGCACCAGGATTCCATCTCTCTATTTGTACTGACAATTGTACTGACAAAAACTGTCTAGAATAACTATTTTGGAACACCACATTCTTTAGAACACTGGCAGCTTCCCAGGGAAAGCCATGACTGGCAAATTACAGTTAATTTCTGTCAATTTTAGCCTTTAGTTCCATAACTGCTACCAACACCATACCCCTAGTCCAATGCAAGCAGCCATGACTGCATTCCTGATATGGCCTTCTGGAGCTATATTGGGCAATCAGAATTTTGTCATCCAAATATCGGGGTTATGTGTTCTGACTGATGACTGCTGCTTTTGATTACTAAGTGCAGGTGCAGAGGCTGGCCACCATTGTTTCCATCCTTAACTGGTTAAAGTGTGGCTTCCAGGAAATACAAAGGAGCATCCTCTGTTTTCTGTTTTGTTTGTTTTTTCTCCCTCTTTCTCTCTTTTTCTTCTTTAGGGAGCTAGATATTTAAGGATTAGGAAATTCAAAAGCAACTACATATATGGTGGAACTTAGAAAACAAATGGCACATGCCTAGAGGAAGACAGAATCTTAAGAGAAAAACTAAGATTTTTTATATTTTCACCTCAAGATGATACAAGGCATAAAGACAACGTTCAATAATAAAAAGTAACTAAAGAAAAAGCAAACCCTCTGTAAAATAGGAAAACCGGTTTCCAGAACTACCACATTATAAAATTAAATGCTAGTTTTCAACCGGAAATCCAAAGCATATTGTAAAACAGGAAAGTACATACACACCATTTAAAAGAACAAAATAAATCAACAGAAACCATCCCTAATGAAGCTATGACATAAAACTTACTAGACAAAGATGTTTAAACATCTGTCTTAATGATACTCAAAGAACTAAAAGAAGCTATGGACATAGACTAGAAAATGATATATGAACAAAATGAAGAACACCAATCACTAATACATCTGTAAGATTAGCATTACCTTGTTACCAAAGACAGATGAAAACATTACAAGAAAATTACTGACCAATATCTCTTATGAATATAAATTTAAAAATTCTCAACAAAGCAGTAGCAAATAAAAACCAACAGCATATTAAAAGGATTATTCACAATGACCAAGTGGAACTTGTTCCATGAATGCAAGGGTAGTTCAACATAAGAATATCAATCAATCCAATACATTGCACTAATAAAACAAAATGAAAAAGCGATAATTTCAATTGACACAGAAGACAAAACTGAGTAACTTTTCATGGTAAAACCTCACAGAAAACTAAGAATAGAGGGACTATTGTTCAACATGATAGAGTATTCGCAAAAAACTCACAGCTTATATTATAATCGATGACAAAAGAATGAAAGTTTCTTCCTTAAGATAAAAAAGAGATGAGGAAGTCAGTTTTCACTGCTGCTATTCAACATTGTTATGGACATTTTTGCCAGGGATATTGAACAAGAGGAAGAAATTTTAAAAAATCTAAATTGGAACGGAAGAGGTAGAATTATTCCTATCAAGTAATGGCATAAACCCACACATGGAAAATCCCAAGAATCCACAAGAAAACTCCTAGAGCCAATAAACAAATTCAGTAAAGTTGCAGGATACATGGTCAACATGTAAAACTCAATTGTGTTTCCATACATCAGCAATAAAAAATACAAAACTAAATTAAGAAAGCAATTCATTTACAATAGCTTCTGAAAGAATTAAATGCATAAGGATATATCTAATCTGGGAGGTGAAAGCCTAGCCAACTACAAGCTATAAAACATTGCAGAATGAAATCAAAGAAGACATAAATAAATATAAAAATATTCTATGTTGTTCATGTTTATGGATAGAAAGCTCTAACATTGTGAAGATATTAATACTAACCTGAGTGATACACAAATTCTGCACAATCTCTATCAAAATATCAATAGCATTATTTTGCAGAAATGCAAAAGCCAATCCTCAAATTTATATGAAACTGAAAGGACTTTAATTGCTAAAGTAATCCTGAAAAAAAAAAGAATAAAATTGGAAAACTCATTGTCCTTGGCTTCAAACCTTACTTTAAAGTTACAGTAATTAAAACAGGATGGTACTGAAATAAGGAACGACATATAAGCCAATGCAGTAGGAAAGAGAGGCCAGCAATAAACTCATATATATTGTCAACTGATTTTCAATTGAGGTGTCAAGATCATTAAATGGATAAAGGACAGTATTTCAAGAAATGATGCTAAGAAAACTGTATATCTATATGTGAAAGAATGAAGTTGGATTGTTAACTTACAGTATATACAAAAATAAATTCAAAGTGGATTAAAATCTAAACATAATTGCTAAACTATAAAACTCTTAGACAAAAACATTGGGGAACATCTTCATGACATTGGATTTGGCAATGACTTTTTGGACATAACACGAAAAGAACAGGCAACAAAAAATAAATAAATACATTGGACTTCAAAATTAAGAACTTTTAATCAGATTATTCTATTTTTTCCTATAGAATTATTTGAGCTTCTTATATAATCTGGTTTTTATTTTTATTTTTCTGTTCACTTTACCAATCTCCATTATCCCACCAGCCCCACACTATGTTTCCCAGCTTCTGGTAACTATTTTTTTTTTTTTAGACAGAGCTTTGCTCTTGTTGCCCAGACAATGGGCAGTGGCGTGATCTCAGCTTCTCAGCTCACTGCAACCACCGTCTCTGGGGTTCAAGCAATTCTCCTGCCTCAGCCTCTCAAGTAGCTGGTTACAGGCATGCCGTACCATGCTCTGCTAATTTTTTTTTTTTTTTTTTTTTTGTATTTTTACTAGAGATGGGGTTTCACCGTGTTGGCCAGGCAGGTCTTGAACTGCTGACCTCAGGTGATCCATCTGCCTCGGCCTCCCAAAGTGCTGGGATTACAAGCGTGAGCCACCATGCCCAGCCGTTCCTTCTGCTCTCTATGTCAATGAGTTCAACTGTTTTTATTTTTAGATCCCACAAATAAGTGAGAACATGCAATGTTTGTCTTTCTGTTCCTGGCTTTTTTCACTTAACATAATGATCTCCAGTTCCATCCATGTTGTTGCAAATGACTGGATCTCATTTTTTTTTATGGCTGAGTAGTACTCCAATGGGTATATATACCACATTTTCTGTATCCATTCATCTGTTGACAGCCACTTAGGTTGCTTCAAAATCTTATCTATTGTAAACAGTGCTGCAACAAACAGGAGTGGAGATATCTCTGCTATAGCAATTTCTTTTCTTTTCGGTATATACCAAGCAGTGAGATTGCTGGGTCAAATAGGAGCTCAATTTTTAGTTTATTTGAGAAGCCTCCAAACTTCTCCATGTGATTGTACTAATTTCCATTACCACCAACAGTGTGCAAGGGTTTCTTTTTCTCCACATCCTCACCAGTATTTTTTATCGCCTATTTTTTTAATATAAACCATTTTAACCTGTGTGAGTTGTATCTCATTGTTGTTTTGATTTGCATTTCTCTGATGATCAACGATGTTGAGCATCTTTTCTTATGCCTTTTCGCCATTTGTATATCTTCTTTTGAGAAATGTCTATTTAAATATTTTCCCCACCTATATCAAAACATCTCATGTACCCTGTAAATACATATATATATATACACTATGTATCCACAAAAATGTTTTAAAATAATTAAAAAATTAAAAAATTAAGAACTTGTTTAACCAAAGTACACTAAGAGAGTAAAAACCCAATCCTCAGAATGAGAATGTATTTGCACATCATATATTTGATAAGATGTTAATATCCAGAGTATATATTTTTAAAGCTCTACAACTCAAAAATAGAAAACAAACAATCCAATTAGACACTGGGCAAGTGCCAGGTGCAGTGGCTTATACCTGTAATCCCAGCTACTCTGTAGGCTAATATGAAAGGATCACTTGAGCCCAGGAATCTGAGACCGCAGTGACTTATGATTGCACCACTGCATTCCAGCTTGGGTGACACAATGAGACCTCATTTCAAAAATAAACAAACAAAAAAATGAGTGATGTACTTAAATAGACATTTCTCCAAAGACATACAAAATGGCCAATAAGCACATGAAAAGATGATTAACATCACTAATCATTAGGGAAATATAAATCAAAACCACAATGAGATACCACTTTACACATGCTAGGATGAATATATTCAAAATAATATGGAAAACAAAAACTGTTGGCAAGGGTGTGAAGAAACTGGAGCTCCTGTCCACTGGCGGTAGTATATAAAATAGTGTAGCCCTGGTAGAAAACAGTTGGACAGTTTTCCAAAATGTTAAGTATACTACCCAGGAATTACTCCTGGATAAATATGCAAAATAATTGAAAACAGAAAATCTAACAGATATTTTACAATAATAGCTATAATTTGAAATAGTCCAAAAGTGTCTATCAACAAATGAATGGATAAACAAAAGGTGATACATACATATAATTGACCATTATTCAGCCATAAAAAATTAAATTTTGATATATGCTATGGTATCGATAGACATTGAAAATACTATGCCTTGTGAAATAAGCCAGAAACAGAAGGACAAATATTGTGTGATTCCACTTACATGAGGTACCTCAAATAGACAAACTCATGGTAGCATAACTAGAATAGAGGTTACTAGGAGCCAGAGTAAGGGAAATTATTGTTTAATGGGTATAGTGTTATGTTCATAATGATAAAAAGTGTTGGGTATAGATTGAGTTGATGGTTACACAAAAATATTATATACTGCCACTGAATTTTACAATTATAAATGGTATAATGATGAATATTATCTTAAATATATTTTACTATATTTCAAAGGAAAAAGAAAGAAAAACTTGGCAAACCATCTCAAGGCTCAACTGGTGTTGGATCATTTTCCAAGCTCATTCACATGGCTGTTTGTAGGATTAAGTTCCTCTTGTACATTGGCTACAGGCTTCCCACATATCCTTGCCCCTGGGTCTCTGCATGAGGTAGCTTACAACATTTTAGCTGAATTCTTTACGAAAAGAAAGAGGGATGGAGAATAAAAGAGTGTGGGAACAAGACAGAAGTAGCAGCCTTTTAAAATGAAATCTCATAAATGACATAGTACCACATTTGTCATATTCTAGTTGATAGAAACAAGTCACTATTTACAGACACTTTACTCAAGGTGGAGGATTGCACAAAAGTGCAGATATCCAGAGACAAAAATACTTCAAACATAAGGAGTAGCAAGAATGAATGAGTAATTTAAGAATCTTCCAACAACAACAAAAAAGCCCAGGACCAGATGGATTTCCACCCAAATTCTACCAAACATACAAAGAATAACTAATATCATTCTTTCTGAAACTATTCCAAAAAAAATCAAAGAGTAAAGAATTCTCCCTAACTTCTTTTACAAAGCCACTACTATTCTGTTACCAAAACCAGACAAGGACACACACACAAAAAGGAAACTACAGACCAATATCACTGACAAATGTAGATGCTAAAATCCTCAACAGAATGTTAGCAAATAGAATCCAAGAGAACCTCAAAAAGATAATACACTGGCCAGGTGTGGTGGCTCACTCCTGTAATCCCAACACTTGGGGAGGCTGAGGCGGGCAGATCACGAGGTCAAGAAATCGAGACCATCTGGGCCAACATGGTGAAACCCCATCTCTACTAATAATACAAAAATTAGCTGGGTGTGGTGGTGCATGCCTGTAGTCCCAGCTACTCAGGAGGCTGAGGCAGGAGAATTGCTTGAAACCGGGAGGCAGAAGTTGCAGTGAGCCGAGATCACACCACTGCACTCCAGCGTGGTGACAAAGCAAGACTCCATCTCAAAGAAAAAAAAAAAAAGAAAGAAAAACAAGAAAGATAATAAGATAATGCACTATGATCAAGTGATATTTATTTCAAGGATGCAAGGATATTCAACATACAGAAATCAATAATTGTGATAAATTACATTCACAGAATTAAGGACAAAAACCATATAATCATCCCAATAGATGAAGAAAAAGTATTTAATAAAATTCAGCATCCCTTCGTTAAAAAGTCCTGAACAAACTAGGCATACAAGGAACATACTTCAGCATAATAAGGCCATGTATGACAAACCAACTGCCAACATCATATTTTACAGGGAAAAGTTGAAAGCATTCCCTCTAATAACTACAACAAGGCAAGGTTGCCCAATTTCACTACTCTTATTCAACTTAGTATTATCAGGGAAGAAAAAAAATTAAAGGCATCCAGATTTGAAAAGAGGAAGTAAAATTACCCCTGTTTGCTGATAATATGCTCTTATATCTAGAAAATGCTAAAGACTCCACAGACAACTCTTACTGAATTTACTGATTTCATAGATAAATGAATTCAGTAAAAAATTAAGATATAAAATTAGCACACAGAAATCAGTAGTGTTTCTATATACCAATAATAGTTTAGCCAATGACCAAATCAAGAAGAGAATCCCATTTACAATAGCTATATTAAAAAAAAACTAGAAATATATTTACCCAAAGAGGTGAAAGATCTCTACAAGAAAAACTACAAAACACTGAGGAAAAATAATTTAGATGACAAACAAGTGGGAAAATATTCCATGATCATAGATCAGAAGAATTAATATTGTTGAAATGAACCTATTGCCCAAAGCAATCTACAGATTTGATGCATTGCTCTCAAAATATCAACCTCATTTTTCACAGAACTAGAAATAAAATCTTAAAATTTGTATGGACCCCAAAACAAGCCCAATTAGCCAAAGCAATTGTAAACAAAAAGAACAAAGCTGAAGGTACCACATTGCCTGACTTCAGATTATACTACAAGTCTGTACAAACAAAACAGCACGGTACTGATATAAAAATAGACGAATATGTAATTAGAACAGAATAGAGAACCCCAAAATTAAGTCTCATACTTACAGTCCATGGATCTTTGGTAAAGTTGATAAGAAAATACACTGAGGAAAGGGCACCCTATTTAATAAATGGTGCTGGGAAAATGGGATTGCCATATGCAGAAGAATGAAAGTGGCAACTGGCTCCGATCTCTCACCATACACAAAAACTTAACTCAAGATGGATTCAAGACTTAAATATAAGATCTGAACTATAAAAATACTAGAAGAAAACCCCATGGAAAACTCTTCTAAACATTGATCTACACAAATAACTCATGAATAAGACCCAAAAACACAGGCAACAAAAACAATAATAAGCATTTGCACAGCAAAAAAATAATAATAATTAACAGAATGAACAGACAACCTGTGGAATGGGACGAAAGAACTTAATAAGAATTTGCACAGTGAAGTAAATAATTAAAAGAATCAACAGACAACCTGTGGAATGCAATAAAATATTTGCAAACTGTATACCTGATGGGACTAATGTCCCGGTTTTACAAAGAACTCAAACAACTCAAAAATATACCCCTAATAATCTCATTACAAATTGAGCTAAGGACATGAAATTACATTTTGCAAAAGAAGAAAAACAAATAGCCAAAAAGCATTGAGGTATCTTAGAACAATTAGAATGGCTATTATTAGAAGACAAAAAATAAGATATTGCAAAGTTTGCAGACTAAAGGGAACTTTTTACGCTATTGGTGGGAAGGCAAACTAGTACAATCTCTATGGAAAACAGAATGGAGATTTCTCAAAGAACTAAAAATAGAGCTGTCCTAAAATTCAGCAATCTCATTACCCAAAGGACAATAAATTATTATATCAAAATATATCTGTACCTATATGTTTATCACAGCACTATTCACAATAGCAAAGATAAGTAATAAACCCAAATGTCTATCAATGGAGGATTGGATAAAGAGAAAATGTGGTATATGTATAAAATAGAATACTATTCAGCCACAGAATAATGAAATAATGTATTTTGCAGCAACATGGATCAAACTAGAGGTCATTAAGTGAAACAACTCAGTCACATAAAGACAAATATCACATGTTCTCATTTATAAGTGGGAGCTAAGTAATGTCTACACATGAAAGCAGAGTATGGAATGATGGAGATTCTGAGAGATGGCAGAGTGGAAGGTGGATGATGGGAGGTTTCCTGATGAGTACAAAGACACTTCAATGATGGATGCACTAAAGGCCCTGACTTCACCACAATACAATATGTCAATGTAGCAAAATTGCAGTGTAACAGATAAATATATACAAATTAAAAAATACTAATAAGTGGAACCATCTTAGAAGTCTACTAATCACTACAGAGATTTTATTTTTTACAATATTTATATATGTTTTCTCAGTAAAAAATTAAAGAGCCTAAATTCTTTATGTTGGCTTGTTGATTAAATGAGGTAATGTTATTCTGATATGATGTTAGTTTGTTAAACTAAATTAAATCATTATTATGACTTTTTATATCAACAGAAACTGAGATGACACACAGTTTTATAGCGTGTCAGCTTAAATGTAATTTCCAATACTTTTAGGCAATTTAAACTTTAGACCTATTGAGATAATTGATAGATAATATAATTTTGAATATCGTCAAACATGAAATTACTTAGTTCTGCATAAATTTGTTTATAAAGTTTTGTTTTTTTATTTTATAGTTATCACATTGCTATATCATTAAATAATACATGTATTCATTTTTGCCAGTTTAAAAAGTTGAATCATGATATACCTCTATGTACTAGTTGTATTCCTAAGCTTCCAGTATTACAAAAGTTTGTGTGTGAGAGACATTTCAGAATGACCTACCTTCCAGTTTTTTCTAAAATATAATATATATTAAGTAATGTAGAATATAATTGCTGCTAAGTATTATGAATGGTTAAGAATACATTAATAACAGCAGTTACAGAGAAATACAAATATTATTTTGGTTTTTCTTTTGTGAAATAAATAAGATAGTAATTTCATCCTGAAAAAAAGTGCTAATCAGATCCAGAATATAAAAGAACACAGTGAAAAACAAATTTTGTGGTAGTGTAGCAAACTGTAGAACATTTAAGGGAAAGGAATTTTATCGCTTTTGTATATAACACCTAAATTTTAAAAGACATTTTTAATATATTAAAATTTTGGCAAAGTTTTCTTACTCACAAGCTATTTATTTTAATGAAATTAATTCATCAAAGTTATTCGGCCAAATATTATATTAATGAAAAACTTGGAGTTGGCTTTTTGTCTGTTAATATAATAAATTGGTTTCAGAGTTATCACTTTACAAAGAGTAATAAAAGGTTATTTTTTCCCATCCATGTAAACTCTAGTGTTTTAATAGAATAATTGTGTTTTCTTCAAGTTGACCAGTGTGATGATTCATTTTGTGTCAACTTGACTGGGCCACAGATACCCAGACACTTGGCCAAAGGTTACTCTGAATGTGTCTGTGAGGGTGTTTCGGGATTAGATTAACATTTAAATAGATAGACTGAGTAAAGCACATTGCTCCTAAAGGTGGGCTTCATCCAATCCATTGAAAACCTGAATAGAACCAAAGGATTAAGAGAGAACGCACATTGCTCCTAAAGGGTGGGCCTCATCTAATCCACTGAAAACCTGAATAGGACCAAAAGATTAAGAGGGAATTCTTCCTAGATGACTGCATGAGGTGGGACATCATTTATTTTTGTGCAAAATGCACAAAAAGAACTTTCAGACTGGAATTTACAGCATCAGCTCTCCTGGTTCTCAGGCCTTAGGACTCAAACTGGAAGTACACCATTGACTCTTATAGAACTTGGGACTTTTCAGCCTCCATACTGCATTAGCCAATTCCTTATAACAAATCTTTTTCTATAAGTCCTATTGGTTCTGTTTCTCTGGAGAACCCTGATTGATACAACCTCATTATGCGTTTGACTGTAAAAAAATAAAAACAAAGCAATTTTTTAATTACTTTCTATAAGGTTCCTTACAATACTAACAGTAGCTTCTTTGACATTTGTTTTAAAGAATTTTCTTGTTACTTTTACTAAACATGCAAGTGTGAAATCTACTCACTGTTGTATTTTAATCACGCAACCCATTCTCTGTTAATTTTTTTGATATTGTTTTCTTAATATTGGATTCTAAATTCAGAAGAAACAAAACAAAACAAAAATCAGAGTTTTTCTTACATCTAAAACAACCTTTAAGTTTATCCAAAATCCATGGAAAATCACAAAGATGTGTTCTTTTGTCTTATAAAACAGATGCCAGAAATAGGTGATTGTGACACACTCAGGGGTTTCCTAATTATGTCAAAACTATTGCAAAAGCTTCATGGAGTCATTAAACAATAATAGATGACAGGCCTTCCCGAAATTAACTTTTCATAACTAAAATATTAATAATGTAAATATTTCAGAAACTTAACTTTGTATTTTGAATATGGTGATTTGTTAATGACCTTGCTATCTATGATATATTTTTTTTATTTTCAAGAGAAACACTGATCGAACCCTTATGAAGGCCTGGCACAGCATCTCTTACCTGTAATCTCAGCACTTTGGGAGGCTGAGGTGGGCGGATCCCTCGAGCCCAGGAGTTTGAGACCAGCCTGGGTAACATGGTGAAACACAGTCTCCACAAAAAAATACAAAAAATTAGCCAGGCATGGTGGTCAACCTCCTTGTAGTCCAAGTTACTTGGAGGATGAGGTGGGAGCCGTCACCTGAGCCCGGGAAGTCAAAGCTGCAGTGAGCCATGATTGCATTACCGTTCTCCAGAGGCTGCAGTGAGACATGATTGTACCACTGTACTCCAGCCTGAGTGACTGAGACCCTGCCTCAAAAATAAAAAATAAAAAAACTTATGAAAATGGTCATCTACTGTACATGTACCAGTAGAGAAAGAGAATTTTACTCTTCTGCCTTCTGATATTATTGGACACTGTAATAAATTAAGCACAGATTTTAGTCTTTATCATCTACAGATAATTTCCATTTTATTCTGATGTTTGCCTAAAGACTCTACTGTAAGCAACAGGCCAGCATGTGTGTCTTCAAAAAGCACAATCTCAGAGCTTCATGGAAAGTATTATACTGGGTACTTTTATCCATTATCTCAATTGTGTTCCAAGCTGACATTGCTTAAACAAGCTTCATATTTACCAGTGAACTAAGTCATGTTTCCCAGAAATTAACTCATGTTCTGAAGCAGACAGCCTGTGTTAAAGCAGGATGTTGAACTATTACACTTCCTGTTAAACAAAAATTGAGAAGAATAAGTATTCATTACACATGACAGAAAAAAATTAGGAGCTACAACTTTTGCCATAGATATCATTTGAAGTATCATTCTTGTTATTTAACATTCTATCTTTATGGATATATGAGAAATCCCTTTCATTTTCTTCTTAAGCAATCCCCAACCCTCAATTTGGCAATCTTTAGTTCTGTAAACTAAATAAAAATATTTTAAGTGGTATCTGATTCTCGCTTACCAAGTAGATTTTAGAAACAAATACTATCATTGAGTCTCCTTATGTTTCAGGTTCAATAAGAAAATGGTCTCCTTTTTTATCAGGATGATAGAACAAATCATTTGTGTAGTCAGTCATTTTTTTTAGAATGATTGACATGTGCTCAGTTCTGATGATCCACTTTTAAGAATAGTTTATTTCATATGAGGAGCCAATGCTCACAATATCTTCCCAGAGAGACTGCCCTGATATCTAACTTATAGAATCCCAGCTTCATGAACCTTAAGGGAAGTTATATTTTAGCAGGCTATAGATCCTTAAAAATCTGGGAGACCTCAAGAATAAACTCACTGAAATGTACAGGCCTTTCAGGTAAAATATGGTGAAGAAAGCTTCTTGGGCTTGTTTTACTAGCCAAGGGATAGAAGAGCAAATAGTGGAGACAATCAAAAGTACATTCTCATTTTCCTTTTGTTTTAATATCTTTATTAATATAATTACTATAGCACAAATTCAGTTTTTTAAAGTGCACAATTTCATGGTTTTAGAATATTCACATAATTTTGTAACCATGGACACAGTCTAAATTTACAGCATTTCATCACCTGAAAAAGAGGCCCCATAACCCAATAACATCGCTTTCTATCTCTTCTTCACTCCCAGCTCTAGGCAACTATTAATCTGCTTTCTGTCTTTATAAACTTGTTAATTCTGGAAATTTCACATAAATTATATTATAAAGAATGCAGCCTTTTCTGACTGAATTCTTTCCCTTAGCATAATGTTTTCAAGATTCATCTATGATGTAGTACGTATCAGTATTTCATCCTTTTTAACTGTGGAATAATATTCCATTGTGTGTATATGATATATTGTGTTTATACAGTCATCAGCTTAAGGACAATTGGGTTGTCTGGTACCATTTATAGTAAAACATTGTTGATTTTGATGAAGTCCTTTTTAAAAAGGAATTTGTTACCTGTTCTTTAGGTGTCATATCTGAAAAAACATTACTTAACTCAAGGTCACAAAAGTTTACTCCCGTGTTATCTTCCAATAGTTGTATAGTTTCTTAGATATTACATCTAGTTTTGTGATAGATTTTGAATTAAATTGTTTTTTTAAAAAATTAAATTTTGTGACTTTGGTGAGATAGTTTAAACCTTATTCTTTAGCATTTGGTTTTTCAGTTGTGCCACCATCATTTGTTGAAAATTCAATTTTTCCCCATTGAGTTTTATTGGCATCTTTGTCAAAAATAAATTGATCATAAATGTAAGGGTTTATTTCTGACCTCTTGATTCTGTTCCATTGGTCTATATGCCTCTACTTATAACAGTACCACACTGACAGAATAAGGTAGCTTTGTATTAAGGTATGAAATTAGGAAGATTGCCCTGACTATTCTGGACAACTGTATTTCTGTGAGAGTTTTAGAATCAATTTGTCCATTTCTGTAAAAAAAAAAAAAAAAATACAAGTCATCCAGGATTTTGATGGTGATTTTATTAAATGCATAGGTTAATTTGAGGATTATTACTATCTTAAAAATATTAACTATTCTGATCCCTGAACATGGGGCAACTTTCTATTTCTTTAAGCCTTTGGAGTTTTTATCTGCTAAATTCAATATCTGCCCCACTTAATAAGCAGTGTCTATGGGCTTCATCTTTCCCATGTGTAGGTCCTACTTTACTTTTTTTTGTTAACATGCCTGATATTTTCTTCTTGAAAATTGAATGTTTTACATATTTCACAACTCTGAATGATTCCCTTTATCCCCTTTTCTGCAGGGTTGATATTGCTGGCTTTACTGCCTGGTCATTTTTATTTGTTCAGTGACTTGGCGGAAGAAACCCTCTAAAATCAAGTTCTTCCACAGTATAAACCCTCCATTGCTCTTTCTTAGATTTCTTTTCTATATTTTGGGGTTTTAGCCCTGGAACAGCATAAACCACCTACTAGTCAATGATTGTCATGCTTTAGCTCCCTTAAAAAGTTAGATTTTGACCCTTTTCCATTGGATGTGTGATAGTTTGGAGGCTGCCAATGCAGTTCAGGAAGTATTTTATTTTCTCTTTATTTTTAGCAAGCAAATTTTATTTTTCTAGGCTCTTCAGAGACACAAAACCTACAGGATAGATACGTGGATGGATCGATAGATACATAGATTAGAAGAGATTTATTAAGAGAATTGGCTCATAAAATTATGTAGATTGTGAAATCCCAAGATAGGCTGTTGGCAAAATGGAAGCCCAGGGAAGCCTGTAGCATGGTTCAGTACAAGCCCGAAAGCCTGAGAACCAGGAAAGCTGATGCTGTAATTATCAGTATGGGGCCAAACACCTGAGAACCATGGCAATCTGTTAGTACAAGTTTCAGAATCCAAGGCCAGAGACCTCGGAGTTCTAATAGCCAAAGGCAGAAGAAGGATGTCCCCGTTCCAAGAGAGAGTGCAAATTCACCTTTTCTCTGCCTTTATTTTTTATTCCCACCAATTAAATAGTTCTCCCCTAACCCCATTGATGGTGGGTCTTCCCCACTCAGTCCACTGACTCAGATTCTCATATGCCAATCTCCTCTGAAAACACCCTGACAGACAAACCTAGAAATAATGTTATTTAGATATCCCTTAATCCAGACAAATTGACACCTAAAATTAATAATCACAAGACCAGTAGAGTGAATTTGTCTTCTCTGATTTCCTCTCTGATACTCCCCAGGGGAGGATTCAGCCTTCGTCATTTACACAGGCTTCCAGGCTTCAGGGATGTGTGCGATTTTTAAGTCAGGCTTCCTAGGAGTTGCCCCTGGGTCAGAGTATCTTACTGTTCACCATTTGGTCATGTTGTGCTTAAACCCCTAGTGCTAGCGGGTCTTCTATCCTTTGTTGATGGATCTGTGGGCAGCTAAGGGACTGTTTTTAAGTATATCCATATCCTGCTCAGATTGCTCTTGAGTAAATACATAGGTAGATAGTCTTTTCAAACCCCAGTGTTGTTTCTGATTATGAAAGGGCTCTTCTTGGCTATCTCTCTTCTTAATAATCTCAAAGTAAACCTATGTCTTTTTAAACCTGTTTCTATTTCTGCTGCTTCTACTGCCCAATCCTGCTTACTTCCCTTTTTTCAACAGGTTAATAGAAAATCCAATATAATATCAGTTTCTGAGAGTTTCACCAGCAACACATTTATTGTTCATCTCTATTTATGCACATTTCCTTTTTTGTTGTTGTAGCTGCAAGTCTGTTAGCGCAACAAAAGAATAAAATAAGTCTTTTTCAATTTACATAAGTGAGAGCTAACTAGATAAAGAATGTGGACATCATCAAATTAGAAAAACATGAAAAAATGTTAAAGAACATAATATCTTTAAACTGCCATATTTTATATAATCTATCACTCAATACCTAATATATCTGTGCCTACATCTAGAGTTAGAGAAGCAGACAGGGAGATATTTAATAAATTAATAAACATCCATTTATATATCATGGCATTCAGTTGGCGCTCATATTTGTTAAATAGAGCTTCCAGGACACTTACAATATACAAGTTCTAGCTTTTACTATTTTGTTGTAATTATTTGTAGAACTCTGACTTATTTGATCATAATATAGATATGAGGATATGTTTGGTTTATTTTTATATTTTCAAGCACTGACCAAATCAGTAAAGTTCATGGTGATAGTATAATGCATTTTGTTAAATAAATGATACATGAATAATGAATTTATTATCTGTGATTGCTAGTCACTCAATGTTTTTATTTTTCATAACATATTTGGTATTTTCATTAAAAATACTTCAGCTATGATGAAATTACAGAAACTATCAATATTTTATTGAGACAAACAGTATTAGCTGGACTATAGGGTATGTGAGGCTTTTCTTTGTTTTGTTTTTTGTTTTTTTTAATGGTGAAATACTAGTAAATTACATGCCTACTGGCAGGTTAAGAATCCCAGAGTATTTCTGTCAATGACAG
The DNA here is from genome assembly GCF_028858775.2 of Pan troglodytes. Taxonomy (NCBI): domain Eukaryota; kingdom Metazoa; phylum Chordata; class Mammalia; order Primates; family Hominidae; genus Pan; species Pan troglodytes. Next base: position 134,215,603 of record NC_072401.2, read on the forward strand.
TCAATATATTTAATTAGATAGCTAATAAACTACCTTGAGTATATTTATTTTTAAAGAACTACTTCCACCACACAATAAAAGTAAAATCCTGAGGACTTAATTATAAAATAGCATCATGTATTTCAGAAAAATAATATTTTCCAACTCATATACAACCTGATTTATTCTTAATCCTTTTATCCAGTTTCTGATATTTGCTTTTTTCAAATGTTATTTTTTCTATTCACTCTCTATAGAGAATTAACTTGTCTTAAAACCTGACTTTAAACTTGAAAATGGTAACTGTTTAGTACAATTCCATATTTTCAAGTGTGTAAGAAATAAAAAAAAATTTTACAGAAGATGTATTTGCCTATCACTTGCTTGTTAAAATTTCTTGATAAAAACTTTTACTCATAAGTGTATATAATAAATTAACCTAAATAATGAATAATGAGTTTTTCTTAATTTTTAAAAAAATTCCAGAATATAAAAATTAAAACATGAAAACACAAAGTTTCACCATATTAACAATTATGACTACATAAACTAAAACAATGTAAATAATTTTAAACAGGATGTAATCACTGTACATTCTTGCTATGAATTCAATATCAATAAATATTACTTTGATATGTCAAAATTTTACCATTTTAGCCGACTTTAAGGCATTCTAATGCCTGTTTTATTTGAGGGCTAAAAAATTAATTTTCAGAATTTGCATCATTTTTTTCTATCATTGATGCATTACACTAAAGGATGCATATGAGAGACCTAAGTTGAACTGGCGTGAGGATCACCACAGTCATCTCAAAAGTGACAGAGTCGATGTACTTGGTGAAATATGGTAAGAGGATCCCAGAGTTCCTGTCTACAAAATTAATGAAGGGAAATCACAGGCACATTATGAAAATATAGGCAATTGATTCTGCAATTTCTAGAAATATCCATGTAATATTTTTCAGTAATTAGAAATTACAAATACCACAAACAGAAATTAAAATGTGACTTCCACAATACTTTTATGTAATAAGATACATTTTTAATTTTAATAAATGTCTGTTCTTTCTCATAAAATGAAGATTTAGACTTCAAAATTATTGCCCTATGTATTGTATTATTCAGTTTGATTCTCTCCAGGCCTAGAGATGAAAAATTGTAGATAATATGCACAAATTTTCATGCGTCAACTCATGTGGTGAAAGTATAATCCTAACGAGGCCACAATAGTACAAAGAATCTAAAAGCCCAGGCAGAATCTTAATAGCTAAAGTTTTGTACGCTAGATTCTGCCTTAAGTGCTTTGCATAAATAATTTATGTATAGTTACAACAAACATATTAGGTAGGTATTATTATCAACATTTTAGACATGAAGAAACTGAGGCATAACTTTACATAAATTACCATTATTGTCATTCACATAGTTTGTAGTAATATCCTGTGTTCTTAATCACAACATTATAATCATGCTTAATTTATGTGAAGCTCTGCTGCCATTAGACGATGAAACAAGTGACATCCCTTGAAACGTTTAAAACAAAGTCTAAGTTGCTTAGCATTGTATCTTTCCAATTAGAAGCAAAAATAATTTAAAGGAGATATATTTACACCTTAATCAAAGTTTGATTTAAATACACATTCTGACTTTAATCATATAAAATCCAAATCTATAACCTTAGGATCTGGTAGAAAACATTTGTGTATATACATTAGATAAAATGTATGTAGTTCTAAAAATATTTATTAAATAACATTATTAAATATATGCACACACATCTAATTGGAAAGACAATACAGCTCATAAATTTATAAAAAATATATGGAAAGAATCTATCTTTACAAAAACACAGTGACATCATCTGTGTGGTTAGAGAATACTTTTAGCATTCTATTCCAAAAAATTTCAAATGAGTTAGTGCATTGCTTTTAAAATAAACTTTTATAACTCAACCTTTTAATTTTTGTTTCCAACTACACCTTGCTCAAATATTAGCAGTGACAACTGCTATGAGTCATTATATAAAAAATAAACTCATGCTGGTGGAATAAATAAATTATTAGCAATATGTTACATAATCTATAATGGCTTAGAATTGCATTTTGTCAATTAGGCTTGAAAGGTAAAGAAATATTCATTAATTCTTGTGAATATTTCTAAGGCAAATGGAAGGAATTAGAGGAAAATCTAAATATTTGTGACATCCGTTCTTTTATGAAAATATAGTAACAGAGATTTCACTCTATGGTCATCATAGTTTACCTTAATACTATAAATAAAATAGAAGTCGATAATTTAGAAACCTACTACTGTGGTCATTATAGATCTCAACAGATAATAAAGTCCATGATAAAAGACCATGAAGATGAGAACATGTTGCCTAGCAGTGTAGATTGATTGAGCAAATGGGCTCTGGGACCCTCAATTCTAGTTATGAATCCTGACTCTGTCACATGATAGCTGTGGGGCCTGGTTCAGTACCTTTTTGTAACTAAGCAAAGAAAAATAACTCATCACACAGATTGGCTTTCAGAATTAAATGAGCATTTAGAACAATGTTTAATGCCTTAAAATTGTTATCTATTAATATTCTTAGTTATTTACATATATATTTTAAGATAATTTTGGTTTTATGTAAATAGAAAGGTCTAAAAATATCTTTCCTCATTGAACTAAACATTTTGAAGTATATAAACATTTTTTGAGTTCAAATATATTCAACAGCCCATATTGAAGTTAAAATTTATATCTTGGATATGATACATATGTAAATATCTTATTGCATTGCAAAGAGAGTGTCTTAATTCTGTGGAACAAAGTAAGAATTGTACCTGAAATATACAACACCAGAGACACCAATTCTTTATCTCATCTAAGTCCTCTGTTGTTGAATTATATCACAATAAAAATACTGTTAAAATATCTTATTTTATAAAGTCATCAATTATAGAAACTGCATAACCTACACTATGACAAAGTTAGAAATGTTAATTGTATGCTCTCATCTAGCCTCATTATTATCTTTGTCTTCAGAATAAGTTAATTTTGTGCATTTTTTTCTTCTCATTATAATGCTTGTCATAGGAGAGAAGAATTAGAATCACAATAATGAACAACAGAGTTTAGCATTATGGTACTGTTATTGGTAACTTTGATAATACTTCATGTTTATACTTGATTTTCTTGCAATGTTATTGTGCCTATCAAATTAACAAAGCTGTGAATATGAACTCAAACATGATACCATTGCAAAGAAATATCTTTCTATTCTCTTGCTTTTTTTTAGCTTACATTAAAGAGCTCAAAGTATCATTAATGAAAAGCTTCCACAAGAATCACATAAGCAAGATGGTAGAATAGAAGGTCTCTGGCATTAGTAACCCTCACAGAAAAATCAACTAGCAATTTTCCACAGACAAGAATGTCTCGGTGAAAATCCCAGAATTCAGGGGTGAGGCTTATTCATACCCTGGGACCAAAAACCCATGAAAATCCCATTAGAAGGGTAGCATGAATGGTTTTACAAAAGTCTAACAATGGAAATACTATGGCAATGGCAAAAAGTCATACACATAGACCAGTGGAGCTGAATCAAGAGCCCATAAACATGAACATATGTGATCAAATGGTGTATAACAAGAGTAATAAAAATAAATAATAAATAATGCTGAGAAAAACTGTATGTTCACATGCAAAAGAATGAAATTTTAACCCCATCTGAAACCACTCAAAAAAATTAACCTGAAATGAATTAAAGACCTAAAGTCCTGAAACTATAACTACGAGAAAAAAATGTAGGGAAAATACTCCTGAACGTTGGTCTTAACAATATTTTTTTTCACTGAGACCAAAAGCATAGACAACAAAAGCAAAAATAAATGAGAGACTACAACAAACTAAGAAGTAAAACATTACATTATATCCGATAAATATGTACATTTACTGTGTGTCAATTCAAAAAAGAGACAGAGGAAAAAAAGCTGTATAGCAAAGGAAACAATCAACCAAATGAAAAGACATCCTATGGGCTGGGAGACAATATTTGCAAACCATATATCTGATAAGTGGTAAATATCCAAAATACATCAGGAACACATACAACTCAATAGCAAAAAATAATAATCATATTTTTTAAAGGCAAAGAATCTGAATAGACATTTTTTCTTAAAAAAAATCATTAAAATTGCCAACAGGTACATGGAAAGTTGCTGAACTAATCATCAGGGAAGAGCAAATCAAAACCATAATGAGATATAATCTCACACCTACTAGGTTGGGTATTATCCAAAAAGATAAGAGATAAAAACTTCCGGCAAGAATGTAAAATAAAGGGAACATTTATGCACTGTTGGTGGGAATGTAAACTGGTACAGTTATGATGGAAAACAGCATGAAAGTTCCTCAAAAAAAAAAAAAAACACAATGGAACTACCACATGATCCAACAATCCTACTTCTAGATATATATCCAAAGAAAATGATATGAGTATGTCAAGACATAGCTGCATTCCCATTGCAGCTCTATTCAAAACAGCCAAGACATGGAAACAATGTAGGTACCCAATGAGGGATGAATGGATAAAGAAAATGTGGCATGTACATTCAATAAAATATTATTCAGACTTAAGGAAGGAGGAGATCCTGCCATTTTAAAAAACATGAATGAAACTTCAGAGTATTATGGTAAGAGAAGTGAGACAGGATGACAAATGCTACACGATAATACGTGTGGAAGCTAAAAAAAGTCAAACTCATAAAAACAGAGTAGAACAGTGTTTGCCAGTTGTCAGAGATGTAAGAAATGAGGAAATGTTAGTTAAAGGGTACAAACTTTCAGTTATAATATGGATAAGTTCTGAGGATCTAATGTACAGCATGAAGACTAAAGTTAATACCATATTGTACACTTGAAATTTGCTAATAAAGTGGATCTTAAATGTTCTTGCCACACAAAATAAAAAATATGGCAACTATGTGAGGTGATGGATGTGCTAAATTGCTTGGTTGTGGTATTAATTTCACAATGTCTATGTATATCAAACCAACACTTTTGCATATTTTATTTTTTATTGAGACCAAAAGCATAGACAACAGAAGCAAAAATAAACGACAGACTACATCAAACTAAGAAATCAATTTATTTGTCAATTATACCTCAAGAAAGAGTGAAGAAATAAAACATACATAATTTAAAAAAAAACAATATTTTTAAAATTTTTGTGAAATGCTAAAATTTAAAAAAACGCATATATTTATTTTAACTACTATAAAGAACATTTTGATATGGGAGCAGGGTAGGGATGTGCTGGGTAGAGAAGGGCGGGGTCCCTGAAGGGGACTCCACCCTCGGGCCTGTGCCCACAGACCTAAGTGAATTAAACCATTTCTGTTTTCACACCCAAAAAGTTGCCTTCTGGCCCACCACACCCACCATCTCGTGCCCATCTAAACCCGAGACCTTAAGCAGACACACACACAAGCGTCTGGACGTCTAGAGGAACACACCAGCAGAAGAGCACACCGACAGACACAGGCAGGCCATCCACAGCGGAATGTCACGGATGCCAAGGGGAATTCAGTTGGAGGAGAGTCCGGATGCTGGGGGGCCCAACTCCAGGGGAAGATCACCTTCTCACTCCATCCCCCTTCTGGCCTCCCCATCCACCTCACTGAAAGCTACCTCCGCTCAATAAAACCTTGCACCCATCCTCCAAGCCCACGTGTGATCTGATTTTTCTGGTACACCACAGCAAGAACCCGGGATACAGAAAGCCCTCTGTCCTTGGGATAAGGCAGAGGGTCTAATTGAGCTGATTAACACAAGCTGCCTGCAGACAGCAAAACAGAAAGAGCACACTGTAACACATGCCCACTGGGGCTTCTGAAGCTGCAAACACTCAACCCTAGAGGTTGACACGGGGTCGGAGCCCCATGACCTGCTCCTCTGCATGCTCCCTCTAGGGGTTTGAGTAGCAGGGCACCAAATAAGCCGGTCACTTCACGTCCCTGTCACAAGCCCTGTGAGGGGGATAACGGAACTTTTCCCACTTCAGTTTGGCTTAAAATGTATTGCAAAAAGATAAGGATTGACTCCCATATTTGGAAACGCATCCAAGTATCTCTATCTAATGTTACTGTTTCTAAAGCAAAATAATAATAACATCACCATTATTTTATGTTTCTTAATAAAAACATAATAAAAGATAATTGAATAATACTATCCAAATTATGGTGTAAGGGCACATACCATACTGAAATGTAACAGCTTCACCGCGTGTACTTTTTCTAAATTTCTTATCCTTATACCCCTCAATAAACCTCAGGTAAAACAACACAAAAAATATTAACAATGGAATGATCAAAGAATAATACATGCCACAATTCCAGTTAAAAATATTATAGAGAAAAATGCTAATTGTACATGCGACAGAAGCAAAATGCAGCAGCAGTCCTCTGATTTTATAACATTAGTTATTGTTTTCAACTAAAACCTACTCAATCTTTAATTATCAGTTAGGTCAGTTAAGTGCCCCAGGGATCTGAACAAGTTGATTTCAATCCCTTATGTGGCTTAACGCTTTATATAGAAAGGTACTTGTCATATCCTGAATCGGAATCAATGTGTGTGAAATTGCTTTCAGTGTATCACAAGAAAGACTTTATTACTACAATTTTGAAACCATTAAGTACATTTAACATCTTCTTTTTCACTCTTCAATTCACTTTAGGTAAAGTTTATTTCTAAACATATGAGAATAATCCAAAAACAAAAATGTAAGATTATTTCTCTTTTGTAATAATCAATTAACATTTTGGAAGACATGTTGTAAGTAGATATTGTTAAATTAATTACAAAAGTAATGAATTAGAAAAATAAAACATTTACTGACTTTTCCCAGATCTTGTTTTCTAGATCTAAATTCTACCCCAGGCTATTTATGTAGAAACTTCTGTTGAAATTAGTGATGGTTACAGATGGATGTCTAACGGGAGAATTTTGCCTACGGTCTCTTCAAGCATGGTACTTTTAAAGAAAGCTTCTAACAATTCAAATGATGCTCATTAACTAATTAGTGTACAGAAATTGAACAGAGACCCTGACCTTATTTGGTTGAATTGAGTTATAACCTCAAACAGAACATCAATAAACCCTTCATGGTAGACAAAAATATAGAAGTAGAAAAAAATTCCACTAAAACATGTCATTAAAAAGCTGTGGTTTTATTACGCCTTATTTTTTACAAACATGACTTTAAGACATTTATTCTAGGTCTCATTTTTACTTTGTACATGTAAAAACAATAATGGATTTTTTCCAGTTCAGCATACCTGTTGATGATTTTACAAACAATCATTAATCAACAGCATTGCCAGAGGGGACAGAAGTTATATTAGCACTGTTATATCATTATCTTTATGTTCATAACTTCACTGGCTTAAACAGAGTATTTCTGTTTTATTACACAGCCTAAGAATCATATTCTCAGCAATTGCACATAAGTCCCCAAATCCCTGCTTTCTCTCCTTTTAGTTAGGAAAGGAGGGACTCACATGTCCTCATCTCTAAAAAGTGTATATTTTAAATTCTTTTGTGACTCAATAAGACTAGCTTCTAGTACATATCAAATATCTTATGAGAATGTCTGATGACTATCAATAGTACCCCAGAGTGTATGATTAAAACAAATAAATTATATTTCATCATCATGTCTCTGACACAAAGTGGTGTTGAAATAAAAATACTTCTTTTGTTTTAATCATAAGTATAATTACTATTCTTTATATATTATCTCTTCAACTACAACTCCTGTATATATATGTATATAACTATTATTTAACCTCTGATATATATATGTATGTATATATATATCAGTAGATATAGAAAATTCTATAGAAAGAGATAAATCCATAAAAAGATAAGAAAAAATTTTCTTTTAAACAAGTTAATGGTAAATTTTGTGAGGCTATAGGACTTTTGTCTCAAATGTCAATTTATTTCAACTGTCATGTAACTCCCATTAAAGTACTTAAGAAAGTTATGAGATCTTCTTTCATTTTTATATAATCATTTTCCTGTGTAAATACATATGACTATTTTTATTTATTCTTGAAATTCAGGAATTTTAGTACTATATATCTGTTTTTTTAAATATTGCCACAGACTTAATGAGTACCTTTCATTTAAAAACTATTATAAAAATTCAACTTAGGGTTATAGTTTTTTGTTATTATTATTATTTTATATTGAGATGGAGTCTCGCTCTGTCACCCAGGCTGGAGTGCAGTGGCATGATCTTGGCTCACTGCAACCTTCGCCTCCCAGGTTCAGGGGATTCTCCTGCCTCAGCCTCCCAAGAAGCTGGGATTACAGGCACCCACCACCAAGTCCAGCTAATTTTTGTATTTTTAGTAGAGACAGGGTTTCACCATGTTGGCCAAGCTGGTCTCGAACTCCTGATGTCGTGATTCACCTGCCTTGGCCTCCCAAAGTGCTGGGATTACAGATGTGAGCCACTGCTCCCAACCATTATTTAATTACAAACATATCATCTTTGTAAAATAATTATCTTCAAAATCAGTAACACTTTGCATTTTAGGTCTCATCATTTATGTCATATTTTCTCCAACATTTATTATTTGTTATGTGCTACAATCTTCCATATCTCTTATATATTTGTTATAAACAGTTTCAGTGCCTCAAAAGAAATAGCACTCGAACATGAAATTTTCTTTTTAATTCTCAGCAAGGCAAGTTACTTCTATAGAAGGGTGCACCCTTACAGAAGGAGCAATGGTGAGTGCACACTTGGATAAGGGAGGGCAAGGAGTTCTTACCCCTGACACAAGTGGCCCCTGCTGCGTCTCATTCCCCTATTGGCTAGGGTTAGACTGCACAGGCTAAACTAATTCTGATTGGCTAATTTAAAGAGAGTGACGGGGTGAGTGGTTTGGTGGGAAAAATGGTTTTGACAGAGCAGGCAATCAGAATGAGTCAGGCGGAGTAGGTAATCGGAATGAGTCAGGGTGGAGCAGGCAATAGAAAAAGGTTGCTTTATGAGGAAGTTAAGTTTAAAAGTAGAAGGCAAAGAATTGAACATACTGACATATTGATTATTTGAAAAGAAATTTAGAACTCATATCTAACAACCCCTCCTCTTGCATTGCCTTACAGCTCTTTCTTTTCAAACTTTTTAACATGTCTTGGCTTACTTGTTCTGCCTGATTTTCCAAAAGAAGCAGCTTCTCTGGTTAAGGTGGAAGATAGTTAAGGGAGGTTTTAGTAAGTGCCGTTTTTATGAGCCTCTGCACCAACCCAGGGATGCACAGTGTGACACAGAACCTGACAAGAATAAGTACACCCATTACGGCTGTGAGGGAAGCAAGAACTGAGGCTATTATCCTTTTCCACTTACTGAACCACTTTTCTAGCCATTCTGTAAAGGGGTCATTTACCACTGAGTTGTTGGCTAACTCATTGGACAGAGCAGTCAGACCCCGCAATGCCTTTGTTATACTTCCATCAGGAGCGGTATTGTTGGGATGAAGGTACAACATTGAGTTTTAATCATGATGCAAACTCCTCCTCTTTTTGCTAATATCATGTCTAAGGCTGTCCTATTTTCCCAAGCCATCTGGCTAGTAGCCCCTAATTGCTCAGCTCTTCCTTTAACAACATCTTTAGTGTAGTTAATAAATTGCTGTTGGTTGTAGTAGCTGTACTTTACCCAACCTACATTTTTATTAATTGTCACCCACCAAAATATTGACTGAAATCCTGCAGCTATTTGATTTTGGGCTTTAAATTGATCTAGTATTCCCCGTGGGACTCCAGTTGTGTTTAAATAGACCTGAGAGTCAAAAGGCCCATAAGGGGCTTCTCTCGCTTTATGATGTCTTACTTTTCTTTTTCTGGTTGATGAAATGCTAGGGTGAAAGGGATAGCCAATTGGATTAAAGCATAAGTGCTACTTTAGTTACTTGGCAGACAGAGTGTCCAGTAAAGGTCCACAACAATACCACCACACATCTGCCTGTGGATGAACAATGGCTGACTGATTGATAAGTTCTTGAAAATTCTTAAGCTCACTGCATCCCTTCAGGTCTCCAAGGAATGCTAAGTTTCTTCCCTGTTGTGAGAGACACGAAGTGAACTTAGTGTTGGGAGACGAAAGCTGGATGGCCCTTGGGGGCTGACCCACAGGGTGACGGGCTTCGGGATATAGCAGAGAGAGAGTATGACACGACTTGTTACTCCAGGCTGTAGAATCCTGGAAAAGAGCTACCATTACAGCCCATGCTGGTCAACTGGAGGACCACCCTAGTGGAAAGGGGACAATCTGGGCCTCTGGCCTGTTGTGCGCACAAGCAAAACAATTGCTTTGTTTAACGTGCGGATGGAATATTTGATCCATTCCAACCAGGCATTTGCATCTTGGTATCCTGTCTTAATAGCCAAAGTTTGTTTTAAATCTTTAACTTCTACAATAGCTATCTTGGTCTTGTCGTTAGATGGAAGAGGAGCACTTGTTCTGTTGTGAGAGGTTTTAGAAGAAGGCTTAGAGGAAGGTGCAGGTGGTGTGGGATCAAATAAATGCATTTCAAAGAATCCAATAGGGTCTGTCCCTGAAACCTTAGCCCCCATACCATAAAATCGGCTTAAAGAAGGGAACTGGCTTGGAAAAGGGGAAGAACTTTGAGGGTTTGAGATAATAACCTGTATAGGATTGCACTGGTCTAGCTGACAGTTGTGGGGGGTGGGGGCGGGGGCAGGGGGCTGTCCCTCTAGTAAAATGAATGTATGCTTTTAGGAGATTACAAAAACCAGTTGGGACAGTCCATCCTTGCTCTTTAGTGGTCCACAGAACGTTGGACAAACTACAGCATAAAAGCTCTACATCGGGGAGCAAGACTCCTGGTTGACATTGGGGTCTTTACCAAAATCTCCCCGGATTAAATGGTCCAATTCACTAATGCCCAGTCTGAGGAGAGTCAGGATGGACAGAGGTACTTTTCTGAAGTAAAGAGCTGTCATTGACTTGGCAAATCCCCACAGGGTATAACAAGGCAAGCATTAAATACAAACAATTTGAGGCAAAATTCACTTGGTTATGTTAATAACTAGATGGTAAGCAACAGAGCGAGGAAAGAAGTGTAATAAAATAGATGAAAGAGAGTTAAATTTTTCTTACCTTTAGTTTGATAAGGTTTTCCCCTGGGACTATGGCCCACGACTCCAGAGGGGGTGGCGCTTTCTTGACTGGGGTGTGATGAGTCCATCCCCTTTTCACTGTAGGAACAGCAGTCTCGGTGGTTAGCAGCACAAGGCAGGGTCCTTCCCAGGCTGGCTCCGGTTTTCCTTCTTTCCACCCTTTGATGAGAATGTGATCCTCAGGCTGGTGCTGGTTTACCAGAAATTCTAGGGGTGGTACCTTACCTGTGCTAAAGACTTTTAGTTTTAAGGGAAAGGAAAGTGGAAGATAAACCAAGTATATAATTTCTAAGAAACTTTTCTTTTGTCTTAAATGTGGGGACATCAACAGTGGACTTTATAGTCCTTGGTGCCTTCTTACTGAGAAATTTCCTTTAGCATCTATTTTTATTAGTTTTTAGACCAAAGAAAGCCAAACACCATTTTATATTTGACAATGCTTTTTGTATGATTTTTATATCAGATAAGCTAAATTTCACCTTTGTATTAGTGTGCTATTAACGTTAAACTCAATTTTAATAAAACCTTATAGACATATTTATCCAACTTTAACGTCTGAGCATAAGGTAAGATTTTTATAGCCTCTTTTTAACCTTTTATAATTTTTGTTAAAGAGCAGGTTAGTGCATTAAGAAAAACCCATTGTGCTTTTGTTGTAATGTCCAGTTCACAGAAAAACTGGATGATACCCCTTTAACATTAGCCAATATGTTTACACACAGAATTTCCATTTTAAAACTTGCTTAAGCCTTTAAAACAAATATTTTAACCTTTTAATGTAGGTAAAAATTCACATTTTTATGCCTCTTTAAAACCCTTTTACCAAAAGTATATTTTACTTTCCTTACACACCTTGCACATAAACTGTTTCTTCAATAGTTTTACATTCAGGAGGCCTAATTACTTCTAAATTATACACATTTCTTGCATAAATTCCCTTTTATAACTTTTTTTCACGACTTTCACAATCTTTGACATGCCTCAAACTTCTGACTTGTTGCAAACATCCCTTTCTTTAAACAACCAGTTAATTTATTTTAGGACAAGAATTTACCATATAACATTCTTTTTATATAAATTCTTCCCCTCCTTTTTTTTTTTTTTTAGTTTTCTCCAAAGTGAACTTCCTTCATGTCTGTGCATTCAATTGCCTAAGGCCACAAGATTAGAAAATAGGATAATACAAGTTACACTGTTAACTTTTAGCAAACTTTACTTTTGTTGAAAACCTTGTAAGTCTGGGATTTCAATTATCCTTTGCTATTAATAAGATCTTGTTTAGTCCAAATTAACTTAGAATTGGTATAGATGGTTCCTTCCTGGTTCTGTAAGTACTTTAATGCTTGGCTGAGTGCAAACAGCTCACACATTTGAGCAGACCAATTATTAGGCAAATTTCCTACCTCCACTTCTACAGGAGTTTCCCTATCAATTACTGAATACCCGTTGTGTCTTCTTCCTTCACTCACCCCGGAGGAACCATCTATCATCCTGTCCTGAAGGGGGTTCCTCCTAGGTCTGGTGAGACCTTTGTACGGTAATTAATTAAGATTTAGATCTCCTGTTAAGAAATCTGCTCGGTTAAGGGAATTATCAGTGGTTAATGTTAAATCTTTTTCTAACAGAATAGCCCCATACTTTAAGATTTTTGAGTTAGTAAGCTACTCTTTTGCTTTTTTTTTTTTTTGACTTAGGATAGTTCTGAACTGGTGAGGTGTGGTCACAATGAGGTTTCCTCTAAAAGTTATTTTTCTACTTCTGCTAGCAAAGCAATTGCCCCTAGAGATTGAATGCATATGGGGTATCCGTGAGTTACTGGGTTAAGGATTTTTATTTATTTATTTATTTATTTATTTATTTAGAGATGGAGTCTTGCTCTGTCACCCAGGCTGAAGTGCAATGGGGTGATTCAGCACACTTCAAGCTCCGCCTCCCCGGTTGACGCCATTCTCCTGCCTCAGCATCCGGAGTAGCTGGGACTACAGGCGCCTACCACCACGCCTGGCTAATTTTTTGTATTTTTAGTAGAGACGTGGTTTCACCGTGTCAGCCAGGATGGTCTAGATTTCCTGACCTTGCGATCCGCCCACCTCAGCCTCCCAAAGTGCTGGGATTACAGGCAGGAGCCACCGCACCTGGCCAGGGATTTTTAATAGGAAGGCTGGAGGTTGTCAGTGGCCTCAGTGCCTTTGGGCTACGCCCGTGTTTACACTGACAAGGTAGTATTGGAGTGTTATAGGGTCATGGAGAAGACCTTCAATTATCAATTATAGGTTTTAAATTTACCCTGTCTTTTAAAGGAGTAGGGTACACTGTTTTCTCTTTACTACTTGTATCTCTCTCTTTCTCTCTTTGACTTTGTCTCTTTCTCGCTCTCTCTTTGCCTCCCTCTTTGTCTCTCTGTCTCTTCCTCTCTCTGCATCTCTTTCTCTCTCTCTTTCTTCTCTCTCTATATCCTCTCTGCTGTTCTTTCCCTGCCTCTGCCAGCCGCTTTGCTGCTGTGCTCCCCTGTCCTTTCCCTTCCCTAGAGGAGGAACTGGCGGGAGTGGAGCTACTCCTTCCTCCCCCGACAAGAAAGGAAGGAGGAGTTCTGAATATTTTTCTTACTACTGGAGGTTTGTGTGAGGTTCAACCCCCCAAAGGGGATTTCTCACCTCTTTTTGATGTTTAACACTCCTCATGGGGACTGCTCACCTCTTTTTCAGATTCAACCCCCCGCCCCCCACATGGGGATTTCTCATCTCTTTTTGAGGTTCAACCCCTACTCTTGGGGATTTCTCACGTCTTTCTGAGGTTCACCCTCCCCTCATGGGGATTTCTCACCTCTTTTTAACCTCCAAGACATCCCGACTAAGGAATACTTCACCGCCCCCAAGGCTTTCTTTCCCTAGTCCTGCCTAGGGAATGCTTTACCGCCCCTGCAGTTTCTCTCTCCTTGGTATGTCCTAACCAAGGAAGGCTTTACCGCCCGGCAGCTTTGTCCTTAGTCCCGACCACCAAAGAAATACTTTACCAGCTCCCGCGGCTTCTCCTTCCTTGGTCTGCGCACAGAGCCATTGCCACAGTATGTGAGAATCCTTTAAGCTAGGTTGCCGGCCAGTTTATTGCCGTGTTGCTGAGAGCTGGGGCTATTCCTTGCGCTGGGTGGGTCCTAATTTCTCACCCCTGAGGCCGCCACAAGGGGGCGGGGCACTCCGCCTCACGAGAGAGAACCAGAGACTGCCCCCGGAGGGGAATGTAATCACAGGCAAGCCCCCAAATTGTTATAAATAAAGTTTCGGTGCTGCAAAAGAAATAGTACTGGAATATAAAATTTTATTTTTAATTCTCAGCAAGGCAAGTTACTTCTATAGAAGGGTGCACCCTTACGGATGGAGCAATGGTGAGCGCACACTTGTGCAAGGGAGGGGAAGGGGTTCTTATCCCTGCTGCACATGGTCCCTGCTGCTGTGTCATTCCCCTATTGGCTAGGTTAAGACCGCACAGGCTAAACTAATTCTGATTGGCTAATTTAAAGAGACTGAGGGGGTGAGTGGTTTAGCGGAAAAAATGGTTCTGACAGAGCAGGTAATTGGAATGAGTCAGGGTGGAGTGGGTATAAGAATGAGTCAGGGTGGAGCAGGTAATCGAAAAAGGTTGCTTTACAAGGAAGTTAAGTTTAAAAGTAGAAGGCAAATAACTGAACATACTAACATTGATTCTTTGAAAAGAAATTTAGAACTCATATGTAACGTATTTAATGATGATACTGGTTTCTGTTTCCCATTGTACTTTTTGTTTTTCTCTAAGGTGTGTGATATTTTCTCCATTTGAACTTTAAATCACAAATAGAGTTCTTGGTAATGTCTAATATTTTTAGTTTAAAAATCTTGTTTTAAATTTTTAAGATCTCTGCTGTTGTCATTCTTATGATATTAAATCTATTTAAATGCATATGTTTTGTTGCTGTTGTTGTTGAGCTGGTTTTCTTTTTTTTTCCCTAGTGTCAGAGGTATTGATTTCATTCCCTTACATGCTATAGCAACCACCTAAAGGGAACTCTTGGTTAGTTCTCTCCCTTTCATATACAGGGAAGTGATTTATAAAAAGTTTCCTAAACTGAACCTTCCCTAGCGTTAGCCACATGAGAAAATACCTAGAGCAATAAACAGAAAGAAGACTGTAACATGTTTTCCTTATTAGCTGAAGAAACCTAATTGGCTCTCACAAAGAGATATTCAAGAAATTCAAGGAATTCTTTTAAGACTCCATCAGTGTTTGCCACATTTCCTACTGAATGAGAAACCCCAAGATATTGGAAGTGAAGGGAAAATCATGGACCTCACAAAATTACGAGAAGTTGTTTGCTTTGAGAATTTTTTCCTATAAGATAGATTTAGATAGATCTTTGCAATGGACATTTTTCATTTGAGTCAATAACCCAAAACTGAAACCACCTGTATATTTTCCCACCTTATGAAATTTATAGGAGAGGAAAAACCACCTCTCCTTAAAAATACTGAGAATAGGCCGGGTGTACTGAGAATAGGCCGGCTCATGGCTGTAATCCCAGCACTATGGGAGGCCAAGGCAGGTGGATCACCTGAAGCCAGAAGTTCGAGATCAATCTGGTCAACATGGTAAAACCGCCCGTCTCTACTAATAATACAAAAATTAGCTGGGCATGGCAGTGCTACTCCAGAGGCTGAGGCAGGAGAATCACTTGAACGGGGAGGCAGAGGTTGCAGTGAGCCTGCCACTGCACTCCAGCCTGGGCGACAAGAGTGAAACTCCATCTCAAAAAAAAAAAAAAAAAACACTGAAAATACAATCCTCGATTCTTTCCGCTTTCTTAGTTTCCATGGCAAAAGAATGCAACTTAAGTTTTTCGCAACCAAAGTACCCCTTTTAGATCTTAAATTAAGGGCTAAGTGCTAATGAATCTACACACTAGGAGAAGAAGTCTCTTTTCAGTGACGGTAGACTGCTAACACCAATGTTATCAAAAGAACAATTAGGCATGGTCTGGGGCAATTTTTCCTGCCTTCTCTGTGCCCAGCATATATGTATTTTAACTGGATATTTAAAAATAATTTTAGACTTACAGAAGATTTACAAAGAAAGAACAGATTTTTCTCATGCTTTTCACCTGGTTTCTCCTGATATTAACATCTTACATAATCATAGTAAAATGATCAAGATTAAGAAATCAGCATTGCTATAATACTATTGATTAAATTACAGACTTTATTCAGATTATCCCAGTTTTCCCATGCATTTACTTGTTAAGTCTCTTTAATCTTTTTTAATCTGTGGAAATTCCTCTGTCTTTCAAGACCTTGATAATTTTGTTGTGTACTGGCCATGAATTTGGAGAATTTCTCTCAGTTTGAGTTTTTCTGAGATTTTCTTATAATTAGATTGAGATAATTTTTTAGAAGAATACCACAGAAGTGTTCTTTTTATTACCTTATATGAGAGGGTCTAAGACATTAACCTGACGTGATATTGGTGATATAATTCTTGATCACTTGGTTAGGGTAATGTCTGATAAGTTCTTTAAAAATAATGCTACAATTTACTACTTGCAATTAATAAATATTTAGGCCTCTGCAAATATTGTTTCCTGTTAAATATTTATTCACTAATGTTATTTAGATTTAATTTCATCTGTGAACCTTGCCTGCAGCCATTATTACTGCAGTGTACTAATGCTGATTTTTACCCCTTCGTTTCTTCTACATTTGTTAATTGGAATTCTTCAGAGTTGTCCTTTATTCCCCGATTATTTATATATTTAATCATTTACTTATAGCAATATGAAATCATGCATATTGATTTTACTTTCTGAATTGTAATCCAATATTGTTATTATTTATTTTATTGCTCAAATTATTATGGCTTTGGCCATTGGAAGGTCTTTCTAGCTGGTCCCCATGTCCTTTTACATGCCATTATGCTTTTACATTGAGCACTTCCTTACTTTCTGGCATTGCAAGATGCTTTAGGTACATCAGGTATCTTATTGTCTCAAGCTTAGAATTAGCCAGTTTCATAAGAAGGTCTTCCTTTTATTAAAGAATGATAGTTACAAACCATGATCTGGGTGCTAAATACACTAATTTCTACCAAAAGTTCACTAATTCCAATTTCTCTCAGTGTATATACACATATATATGTGTATATATACATATATATGTGTATATATACACATATATATGTATATATATGTGTGTGTATATATGTATATATGTATGTGTATATATGTATATACATATAGTGATACATATGTGTGTAATGAATGAGTACACACTGATACCTTTTTCAATCCAGTAGCACAGACTTTGTTCTACCATTCTTCTTCTGCTTATTTGTAACTTATTTTTCTGAGTGAATAACCTAATTTTCACTATCTATATTTACTTGTTATACATGTAAAGTAATTTTTAAATAGCTAAACCTGACCTGGCACAGTGGCTTATGCCTGTAATCCTAGCAACTTGGGAGGTAGAGGCAGGCAGATCAGTGCCAAGGTGGGTACATCAGGAGTTCGAGACCAGCCTGGACAACATGGTGAAATTCCATCTCTACTAAAAATACAAAAATTAACCAGGTGTGGTAGCGCATGCCTGTAATCCCAGCTACTCGGGAGACTGAAGCAGGAGAATCTCTTGAACCCGGGAGGTGGAGTTTGTAGTGAGCTGTGATCATGCCACTGCACTCCAGCCTGGGTGACAGAGTGAGACTCTGTCTCAAAAAATAAATAAATAAATAAATAATAAAATAAAATAGCTAAACCTTACTGCCTTCTGAAACAAATATACCAACTTGAGTCTAGAGTTCTAGTGTTTCTGATTTGTAATTCTGTGCATTTCTGTCTAACCACTACTTCATTTCCATCCCACAAATGTTAATATGTTGTGTTTTATTTTTGGTCTGTTTGATATGATTATTGATTTATTTCAGGGGTCACCTTTTGATTCAAGAATATTTTAGAAGTGATCTATTTATCTTTTAAGTATTAGGGCACTTCCAGATATCTTTTTGTTATTGATTTCTAGTTTTATTCCTATGGCCAAAGTGTATCTTTAACAATAGTGTATTGCTTCATGTTCTTACTGCAAAAGACTGATGTTTCCCCTTCCTCAATTCCATGCCATGAAGGACTTTTTCTCATAACTTCTCTAATGCATTCTATAAACTCCTAATGAGGTACATGAAGAAAAATTCTAGAAGAGGTTGTGAATTCCTCCTATATCCGTGTCATTAAGAGGCTTCACTGTCTTTCGCCATTGCACATTTAACTGCCATCACCAATTCACCAATCACTCTACTCAAACCTTTCTGAGTCCTTCTTACTAGAGGCTGGTTGCATCTCGTCTTGGTAAGCCAGTGCTTATGTTTCCCTACATCTCTTCATTTTATAGATCAGTTGGTTAGCTTATGATCACAAATTCTACAGTATCTTTTAAAATGTGCATTTTCTATTGGCCTGAATTATTGTTGGTTTATTTGCTTGTTTCAGATTGAGATTGACATTCTTTTAGCACAGTACATCCTGAGCAGAAACTGGAAGGTTTCCACATTCCCTTTTAATAAATTTCTGTCCTATTTGTTTCAGAATTCCCTTCAGTATCTTTTAAATAGGCATCTTGACTAACATGGTCATTGAAATACATAGATATAGATATTAAAGATATATAAGTTATACATATATATGTGTGTTTCTTAAAGGTAGAACATAAAATTTATTTTAACATAAAAAAGCATGTGAGCATACTGGGTTTAAAATTTATAACAATTAGATTAATGTACCTGATGATAGGATGAGTAAAGAAATTGGAAATCTTGAGATACATATAGAGGAAAGTAACCAAGTAGCATGAATTAGGCTTAAGTCTGAATTAAACCTTATAGTATGAGGTCAGGGCACAGTGAAGGATTTGGTTAATAAGGAAGGGATCAGATTAAATTAAAGCATTTTTAGGTGAAAACAAAAAAGCTGATATTGGCAAATATTAATTATTGGCCAAATAAATTGTTACAAAATAATATCTAAATATATATAAGTGCTTGATAAAAAGTCAGAATCACAATTTTGAAGCTAATCACAAGGATATGGCCTTGAATAGCTCACTAAATGTTGTAGAAAATGTAATAACTCATTTTACAATAGTTTTTCATTGTTATATTTAATCCACATAACAATTCTGATAGGTATTATTCTGATTTTACTAACAAGAAAAGCACAGTTAGTTACAGGCCTAAAGTAACCTGGTTGCAGCTGTTGTGCCCTGCACTAGCTGATTCTAAAGTTTTTACTTTGGGTATATCCTTAATGGCTTTTTTCCTTTTTGTATAGCTTTATTAAACTCACTAGTTTGATAGGTCCATATCAAGGGTGTTTCCAAAAAATGCTGCAGGTCAAAATGGAGTCTAATAAATGATGACTCAATGATTATATATAGGAGATTGCAGGAAAGTATTCTGCTACAAGCACTGATGAAAAGGCCTGAATACAATGCAGTTACAAAGAAAAATCTCTTATTTGAAAAATGATTTCCAAGCTTTTTCATCTATGACTGTTTAGGAAGATTTTAAGTGATATTACCATGTCTTTATTTGTCAGTTAGGAGAATAAAGTGAAAAAGAAGAAATAAACTATTATACTTTGTGTGCATGCTCTAATAGAAACAAATGTATGTTATGCCATGACTGAGTGAATATTAATGATAAAAGAATGCAGTCATTATTGCAAGAATTGGTTAATGATTTTGAGAATGAAAGTTTGGCTTTATATAGAGACTTTTATTTTAAATCAATAAATTTAACCAAACCTTTTTCTGTCTCAGAATAATTGTGCCTCTGGACCCATGATGCTGCCACAAAGTGGGAATCAATATTTACTACTATGAGTTGTGGCTTATAATAGCAATGATTATTATGAGTTTCAGTCTATTAATAATATAAGGCTTTTCCTATCATGAATATTAAACAAATAGTATGTAAAAATTCAGAAAGTACTTTCATAGAGGAGAAAATCAATACCAGCAATTATTGGGGGTTGGGTATAAGGCAATTTTATTGGTCTGTTCTCACATTGCTATAACAAATTACCTGAGCCTGGGAGGTCTATTTAAAAAAAGAAGTTTAATTAGCTCATGATTCTGCAGGCTGTATAGGAATCATGGCTTGAGGAGGCCTCAGGAAACTTAAAATCATGGTGGAAGGCAAAGGGGAGGCCCGTACGTGCTACATGGCTTGAGCAGGAGGAAGAGAGAGTGAAGAGGATAATGCTACACACTTTTAAGCAAACAGATTTCATGAGAATTCCATCACAAGAACAGCAAGGGGGAACTTTGCCCGCATGATTAAACCACTTTCCACCAGGCCCCTCCTTCAACACGTGGGGATTACAATTCAACTTGAGATTTGGGTGGGGACACAGGGCCAAACCATAGCAACAGCTCCCTAAAGCAGAACAGCCTATTAGGAAAAGTCTGAGTCAAAGGTAAGAGGAGAATGTTCAGGTAGATGAGCAGTATTCAGTATAGAAAATCATCAATAAACTTTAATGGCTAAAATGTTGGTTCAATCTTCATATTAGAGACAGAGGGAGAAAAAGTTACATTGACTAAAATTTAAAAGGCAGCACCCCAGTAGGAATCTAGACACAGACTTACCATAAATATTGTGTAAGTAGAAGTTTGAGCACAAGGATCCAGTTAGTTGATTTGGGGTATAATTTTGCAGTAGAAATAGTACAAAGTTTGTCTTATAGCAGAATAGATTTGATTAAATCATAACGATAGTCATGACTTCATGTTTATCAAGTAAGATAGTTAGGGGTCTATAATTAGGAGACAAAAGGTTATATATAGTTTAATAATTCTAATAACCTAATTCTGACTATTTAAATTTTAGAGTCTAGAAATAATAGCCACAGTCAATCACTAAGGAAATATTCATACATGTATAAATGGACAAAAGTAGACTAGGATGAAGTTTTTTTTATTCTAATAAAAATATTATTATTGCACTTTTCAATCTTGGATTTTGTGGCACCCACACAACACTCATAAATGTGATTAAATGCCAGCTAGTGATGATGACTGAGTTTACAACTATAAATAAGATGTGATATTACCTGCATTATTGTTTCCTCAATCTGGATGTGCATATATAAAACATCAGTATTTTGTGTGTGTCATTTAATCTGAGATCAATCTATTTTCATCACTTAACATAGCCTTTACAATGTAACAGATAATAAAGACAGAACTATTTAAACATTAAAAAATAATGACATGATCTTTCAATCATCTAGGCTTGTATGTTGATACCATAAGATTCTATGAATAGATGGAAAAATCTAAAGTTTAAAATTTTACACTGTCTTGCGTAAAGCCCCTTTGGTTTTTATTTAATCATTCTTTTTGTACCTACTGAAACAAGTGACTGTCTTCTTGTGAAAAATCTTCTACATTCAGGAAAACTTTTATTATTAAAATGTTTTCAGATCTATTGAATAAGTTATATAATAAAATGCAATTCTATTTTATCTGTTAAGAAAAATCCTATCTTTCTTATATTATGCTTTTAAAATTTTTTATTTTCAAATTTTATTGTCTCTATATACAAATAAAGCTAAAAGAGACTATAAGTGGCACATCATTCTTTTATCTTCTGGATTTTGCTTATTGTTTTAACACCTGGATAACAAAATACTTATTTATGTTCTAGAAGGATAAAGTCACTTCACTGTTTTATTCCTCTTGCTTTTCCCAAATTAACATTTTGTTTACGATGATTTAGTCTGTGCTCTTAGGACATGTTTATGGCACTGGACTTTAGCTAGACTTATACAAGATTGACAGAGAGTATTGTCATTTAACATGGACTTTAATGACTAGATAGATTGGTGGCACTTCATATTGTGTTTTCTTTCCAATAGATATCAACATTGATTTATGGATGATTCCATTGAAACTACTTTAGTAACTGAATATGATGCCTGACAAGAGAATCTTGTGTATCAGTACACTAGAACAGTCTACCTTGAACAGGATGATATATTATTTATACTTCACTCTGTGAGCTTCTCTAGGGAGACTCTGTATTTCTCTGTTCAGTTTTCCAATTCTTCCATTGATTTTGGCAGGACCAGGATACTCAGCTTAAAAATAGATCATGTTAACGATTTAATTTTTAAAATCTTTGACACAAATCAAGAGTTGAGAACTCTTACCTTTGGCAATAAAATCAGGTAATATTGCAGAAGCATGGTATGATACAATGACATTTAAACCTTGTATATATGAAAACCACCCACGAGGCTTATTAGTACTTGTGCCATATATAGAGATTGTGATTCAGATGGTTGTATGTGATTCAGATGATTAAGTTGAGGAATGTGGATTTTAACATAAATTCCCAGAGGACTTTGATGCAGGCTGCTGAAACAGTACTTTATAGAAAGTTAGCACACTAGAGTAAGCAGAAGGCTACTTGGTTAGTCAAACCCAGATTTCATCTTACCTTAAGGATTTTCAAATATTATTGGATTGCTGTGAGGACTAAAAGCTTGCTATAAATGTTCAAAAAATGTTATTTCTTTCCATTAGCTAGTATTTTGTTTAATTCAGGGAGCACATTTTAGTGTTGATTGCTTAAAGTGAAGTTCCTTTCACTGAAGTTAAATAAATTCAGAGATTTTATTAGCTGAAAGGCTTCACCAATAAATTTTTAAATAATGTAGACTTTTTGAAGAAAAGAGGTTTTATTTAACATTATATATGTTCCTCAACATGACACACATATATTTATGTTCATACTTCCAGCTTCTTAATTCATGCCAATTCATTGAATTTTCATTTTATTTTATATCTCATCCTACCAATTTGTTCACATAGAATTCACGTATTTTAAATTTGTTATCATCTTTGAAGCAATATCTTAAATTATCCTCATAATTTAGAATAAACACAGAATAGGAGCAACACTATATTTTGATAAGAACATATTCGACTTGCCATGACAAACTAAACCTTTTTAATAGCTCAATTTATTAGGATAAAATGGCAACATTATAGTTCCCACCAGTAAGTAAAAATAATATGGTCATAATAGAGAAATATAATGATAAGATGAGAGAGAATCTTATAATGTCGATGCCTGAAAACTTCTGAAAAATCCTCACCAATTGAAGCTTTTATAAGCTTCTAATTGTATTGTGATAAATGCATCTGTCTGGTGTAGAGAACTATCAAGCTAAGTACATGTGCAGCAGCGAAAGTTGAGTTCCTTACAGAGAAAACCTATAATTTTATAATAAAAAAGCATTCACTGCCTTCCCAAACATAAAGAATAATTTTAAAGATTAAAATAAAAGCTTCAGAACACAGTTGCACATTTTCTAATGGAATGACAAAGTTGTTTCCACTCTAGAAAGCATTTTTGACAAAGTTTCATACTTGAGGTTAATGACAATGTCTTAAGGGCATGAGTCTTGAATGAGAGTAGAGTTGGTTCCTAAAACTGAAGGAAAAAAAAGAAAAAAATATATATATAATGACACAGGCCAGGGCAGTAAATAAGAATAAAAGTGAAAGAAAATTAGGATTATGAGTCACTCTAAAACTCAAACAGCGGACAAATTAACATCAAAATAAGTCGTAAAAATGTGTGTGTTGGTTAATATTATGTGTCAACTTGATTGAAGGATGCAAAGTATTGTTTCTGGGTGTGTCTGGGATTAACGTTTGAGTCAGTGGACTGCGAGAGGCAGACCCACCCTTAATCTGGGTGGACTGCCAGCGAGGATAGAAAAAGCAGGCAGAAGGTGGAATTAGTAGACTTGCTGAGTCTTCCGGCCTTCATCTTTCTCCTGTGCTGGATGCTTCCTGCCTAGGAACATCAGACACCAAGTTCTTCAGCTTTTGGACTCTTGGACTTCATACTACTGGTTTGCGGGGGCTCTCAGGCTTTGGCCACAGACTGAACAAGCTGTACTGTTGGCTTCTCTACTTTTGAGTTTTGAGACTCGGACTGATCCACTACTGGCTTCCTGGCTTCCGAACTTACAGATGGCCTTTTGTGAGATTTTACCTTGTGATCATGTGAGTCAATTCTTCTTAATAAATTCCCTTTCATATATACATCTATCCTATTAGTTCTGTCCCTCTAGAGAACCGTGACTAATACAATATTTAAATGAACACCGCTAATTTTTTCCAAGTTACATACAAATAAATATTGAAACAATGATAATAACAAGAAAGGTCAAAGCTTCTCCATGTAAAAAAATAGTGAGTCAGTCTGCTCTTACATAAAAGCATTCTTGTTTCCAATAGTGACTGTTGGAATTTAGCACAAAATATAAAAGATGAAAAGAATTTGTACACTCCAGAAAAAAAAAGGGCAACAATAGTGGGAGGGAGCCCTTCTCACTTTTCATTCTTGTTATTAATGAATAATTCTCCAGGCCACATTTAAAAAAGGAAATTGTTGTGCTTAGCTCTTTAGTTAGTTGACAAGTTGACATCCTCATAATACATCTTATGATTAATTATAATCAAAATCACAAGCATGGAATGTACTCAAGAGAGAAAAATTCTTATAAAGTTAGAAATCAATACTTTGTCAATATTACTTCTAGAGTGTTTCTAGAGTTATGCTACCACTTATAAAGCGATTGTATAAAATTATATAAAATCTCTCTACATGCTTACCTGCACTGCTGAATTCAGTTGGCTAGTATAGTATTTTGTTGAGGATTTTTGTATCAATATTTGTCAGGAATATTAGTCTATAGTTTTCTTGTAGTGTCTTTGGCTTTAGTTACAGGGTAATGCTGATCTCACAGGAGGAGTTAGGAAGTGATTCCCTCCTCTTCAATTTTCTGAAAAATTTGAAAAGCATTGGTATTTGTTCTTTAAATGTTTTGTAGAGTTCTAAAGTGAAGCTGTGTGGTCCTGGGCTTTTTCTTTTGGGGAGATTAGGATGACTGATTCAATATTCTTACTGGTATAGGCCTGTTCGGATTTCTTATTTTTTCATAATTTAGTTTGGTAGGTTGTATGTTTCTAGAAATTTATCCATTTCTTCCGGGTTGTACAATTTGTTGATGTATAATTATTCATAGTAATGTCATAATTCTTTTTGTTTCTGTGGCATTAGTTGTAATGCCTCTTATCTCTGATTTTAGTTATGTCGGTACTCTTTCTTATGTTCTTAGTTAATCTACCTAAGGATTTGTCATTTTGTTAATCTTCTCAAAAAAATCAAATTTTTTTCTATTCTCTATTTTATTTATGTTCTAATTTTTCTTTCCTTTCTTCTGCTAACTTTGAAATTAGTTTATTCTTCTTTTTCTAGTACCTTGAGGTGTAAGGTTAAATTGTTGATTTATTTCTTTTTTAAATATAAGTGTTTATCACTATAAATTTCTCTCTTAATACTATTTTGCTGCATCCCATATATTTTGATGTAACGTGTTCTTATTTTCATTTATCTCAAGATATTTTTTACTTTAATTTTCATTATAATTTCTTCTTTAATACATTAGATGTTTGAGAGTTTGTTGTTTAATTCTCATATATTCATGAATTTTTCCATTTTTTTTTTGTTTTTCCCTGGTATTGATTTCTAGTTTCATTTTATCACGGATGAAAAATGTGCTTTGCATGATTTCCATCTTTTACAAATTTTTAAAATTTATTTCTTTTTTTTGTTTATTTTAACATGTGGTATATTCTGGAGAATATTTTATGTGCACTTGAGAAGAATACATATTCTGCTTTTATTAGGTGTGATGTTCCATAGATGTCTATTAGGTCCAACAGAGCTACAGTATTGTTTAAATTCTGTTTCCTTATTGATCCTCTGTCTGCTTGTTCTGTCCGTATTTGAAAGTGAGGTTTCTATTTCATTGTAGATATTCACATTTGGTTCAGGCATTATTTTCCTGATTCTATTTAGTTTTAGAAAACTATGTGTTTCCTTTTTTGAGCATCTTTAAGACAGTTATTTTGAATTATTTGTCAGGTAATTTATAAATCTCCTTTCTTTAGGGTCAGTTTCTAGAGATTTGTTTTACTTCTCTTAGGGCCATATTTTCCTCTTTATTTGTATGTTTTGGGATCTTTTGTTGTGATTTTGGCATTTGACAATACAGCCATTTCTCCCAGTTTTTATGGACTGTCTTCATACACAGGAAGACCTTTATCAATCAACATGCATCAATATTCTGAAGCTCTGAAGCTTTCTCAAATCTTTTTAAAAGATATGCTTTATCTTGTCTTGGGGATATTTAATTTTCCAACTAAAGATGTTGGTATTTCTTCTCTGGTATTTTTTATGTTCCATAATTTCTTATGTTATGTTCCACAATTTCTTCTTGTTGTCTATCTGCAATATTACTATCTCTCTGGTGCTTAACAAGCCACAGTGCTTGCTTTTGTTCTCAAAATCCCCTAATGATGACTAAGAACTGGATGTCCAAACCAGTGCTTCTCTCAGTGCTGTCAGGACAGACAGAAATGAGTCCCTTGGGCAGTCCCTGAAAAGCCAGAATGTTTAATCCGTGGTCCATGGGTGCTGCAACCTCTTAATTTGTTTCTGAAGCTTTCACAAAAGCAATTTCGTCTGTATATTGTTAGGTTAGTGTCTCCAGGAAGGAATAAGGACCTGTGGTTTCCTATACCACTGTCTTGCTGACATCATTCCAAAATGTTAATACTTTAGCTTTTGATTTCCTCTTTGATTTATAAGTTATTTAGAGATCTGTTGTTATCCTTATATTTCTTCCTATGTATAAAACCTATCAATCAATTCTTGCTTTTAACTTTTTTTTTCATTAACACTGGTTTTGAGAAATGTTACTATGATGAACCCTCACGTACTTTTCCTTACGATTTTTGTGCTTGGTGTTTTTAAAATTTCCTGGATCTGATCATTTGCAGCAAATTTTGAAAATTTTTAACCACTATTATTTTCAAATATTTGTTGCTCACCATCCTTCTTTGGTGACTGCAGTTAGACATATTAGACAACTTGAAGTTGCCCCAGTTCATTTAGATGCAGTTCAGTTTTTTAATTGTTTTCTATAATCTCCTTGAATATCAATTTGGTAGTTTATATTATAACATCCTCAAATTCACCAATCTTTTTTCCTCATGGCTAATCTGCTATCAATCCCATTGCATATATATATATGATATTTTTATATATATGATATTTATATATAATTTTATATGTAAATATATATTTTTGCATATTATTATTTATATATTTAAATACTATATATTTTTGTGAATATATATTGTTTTCTTCTCTAGTTTATCTGTATCTTTAAAAAATATAACCCATTTCAATATCCTTTGAACATACGAAATACAGTTCTAATCATTGTTTTAAATTGTTTTCTACTAATTATATCTTCTATGTCCATTCTGGATCACTTCTGATTTATTATTCCCCTGACTATATATTTTTTTTCCCCGCTTTGTATTATGTCTATCTATTAACTGTATTGAATACCAAACGTAAATTTTAACTGTATGTGAGCTGTATTTTTTTGCATAAATTGCTCCTTTTAAGTTCACCGTGCTCTCCACATTGCTAAATTTAATGTTCCTTTTCATTTTTCATTTTGTTCACATGAGCATTTGATACAGTTCCCTTTTATTATTTATTTATTTATTTACTTCTAAGATTACATATCTCCATTGGTTCCTCCTATCTTACTACTACTCTTTGTTATTCTAACTTTCTCTGAAAATTTCTATAGTCTTTAATTTCATGGAAAGCCCCAAGTTCAGTTACATGTCTTCTTTTCTTTTCCATCTAAATATTAATGACTCATTTGTTCTAATGGCTTCAAATGTCATTTATTTACTGACATTCCCAAATATATATCTGTAATCTATACCTCTGCTGCAAACTGCATGCTCAACACCACTACATTACATTCTAATACATAACTCAATGCCATAATTTAAAAAACTGAACTCTTGATCCTATCACCCAAACTAACTTTCTTCTCTCACTACTAAGCTTTCCACATCTCAGTTGATGTCAACATCCTCTATCCTTCCAGTTGCTCAGGCCAAGAAAATTCAAAGTATCTTTGATTTCTCACACTCCATATTCAATGCATCAGAAAACCCTGATGCTTTTGCCTATAAAAACAGATACATAATGCATTTGTTTTTCTTCATTTGCAGATATTGGTCCAAACCACTACCATTCTTGCCTGAATTAGCATAATGTCTTTCTAATTCATATTTCTGTCCTTGCTCTACCTGCCACCTGACAGTCTCTAATTGTATCATTAACCATAGTGATCTCTTGGTTCTGTGCTTTACTCAGAATAGAAGTCAAAACTCTTAGAATGGCCATCAAAGCTATGTAATCTTCCCCCAAGCCTTGCTGCCCAGTCTAATCTAACCTTCTTTCCTCTTCCTCACTTAACCTTTTTCAGTCACACTGGTCAGCTTACAAGATCTTAAACAATCAGTCATGGTCCCACCATAAGGCATTTATACTGGCTTCTGCTGCTGCTTGTAAAACTCTTCCTTAAATACATGTCCTTCAAACTCCTTCACTTTTTTCTAGTGTGCTTAAAAAAAGAAAAAAAAGAAAACCTAAGCGGGTTCCATTACAGGTTAGGAACTCTGAAATTAGAAAACCCGAATATTTTATAATTGACAAGTTTGCCCAAACTCTATCCTGAAGGAGACATTATCTTTATTACATTACCTTTATCTATATTTAGCCAGTATAAGAATTTGCCATTTGCTTCAGAGGGAACCACTATCTCTTATCTCTTGAGGATGATCATTATTCAAATATCCTTGAAGAGATAGTCCAGAACAAAGTCAATCAATGACTGTATTATCAAGACATGCAGAAATATCAAAGACACATGAAAAACTGTCTCACAACAATTAATATAAAGAAGTCCTCTACATTAAAAAAGTAAATGTAAAAGAAAATTTAAAGAAATGGATTCACTCTGAAAGAATGCAAAAAGAAAATTTAGAGAACATGATTCACTATGAATGAACAATACCCATATGAAATAAGATTATTAGCAGGAAAAAGTAAATATTAAAAGCATCAGAAAATAGTCCACACCCATCAGCATGGCAAAAGTAAATATCTAATAATACCATGTTTTAGTGAAGGGCCAAACAACAAAAATATTTATACACTGTGGCTGCTGGTAGAAACGTAAATCAGTACAATTATTTTTTAAAAAATAATTTAGTTGGCCGGTCACAGTAGTTCATGCCTGTAATCCAAGCAATTTGGAGGCCGAGGCAGGAAAATCACTTGAGCCTGGGAGTTCAAGACCAGACTGAGTCTCTACAAAAAAAGTACAAAATTAGCTGGGCTTGGTGGTGTGTGATTGTAGTCCCAGCTACTTAGGACGCTGAGGTGGGAGGATGGCTTAAGACCAGGATATTGAGGCTTCAGTGAGCCATGATCACACCACTGCACTTCAGCCTAGGTGAGAGGATGAGACCCTGTCTCAAAATAAATAAATAAATATATAAAAATATTTAGTAAATAAAAAATTGAGTATATTTTCTCATTTCCAAGTACCTATGCATAACATTTCTATTAACCAAGCTTTATTAGACATGTAATTGCATGCTTAGATATACATTAAGAAGAAAGGATGTGATATTAATTTTTTTAATTAGTCTGCTCAGGTTTCCATGCAAAATACCATAAACTTAATGTGACTTTAACAACAGAAGTTTATTTTAACACAGATCTGGAGGCTGAAAGTCTAAGATTAAGGTTCTGCCTGATTTGTTTTTTTGGTGAGAGCTCTCTGACTCGCTTATAGATGGTTATCATATTTTTGTATGGTTTTCCCCTGTGCATGTGCTTGAAGAAAGAGGCTTCTCTTTGTTCCTCTTCTTATAAAGCTATTAGTTCTATGGAATTAGGGCCCCACCCTTATGACCTAACAACCTTCTTTAACTCCTGAAGTCTCTATCTCCAAATACAATCATATTGGGGGTTAGGACTTCAACCTATGAAATTAGAGGGTACATAATTCAATTCATAGCATAATTATAGTGTATAGCAATAAAAATGAATAAAATAGTGCTACATGTATAAACAAAGGTATAACTCACATACAGAATTTTGAGAGAAATAAGCAAATGTCAGAAAAAATCTGACATTCAGGATAGTGCTTACCTGTGTGGTGGCAAGAGGGGATTGTATTATATCTGGGAGGATGAGGGGGACTCCAATGTATTGGTAACATTTGATTAGTATCCATATGTTATTATGTATTTTTGTCTTATCTTGAAATATTTTAAAATAAAGTTAAGTCTAGATAGCAGTGAAGAAAATGTGTATACAACTAAGCTGGAGAACATTTTAAAATAAGTACATTTTGCCTTCTCCTCTGTAGTCTTCTTTAATGTGCTTCAAACTAACTAAGTCTTGCTCCTTTGCTTCAAGGACATATTTTCCTCTCTCTTTTTTTGGCAAATAAAAACTGAAGTTTCCCCTTTTCGCTTGTGCTTGACTAAGAACTCTAGAAAGGTGAAGATAGTCATCCAAGGGTGAAGTGAATAGAGATATCTGACCCACCAGGCCTCAGGTAGGGGCATCTATCAGTTGGTTCCATGGAAACTGAAAGCTGATTTTGGTGTAGAGAGACTTGATCTGAAGGGAAAAAAAAAAAAACAAGAGGGAGAGTGTTTGGCTAACCAAGCTTTACCCTGGATAATAGATCTCTAAGCTAATGAAAAAGTTTTCTTTAGGAGTCATAGAATTGGTTAGACTCTGAACTTTAAAAAAAAAAATCAGTTTGGATCACAGTCATTTTGGTCTAAATCGGTTGGGAACAGTGACTGAATATTTACTAAATATTTCCCTCAGTTTATTTGAGTGGTCCTCAGGATTTAATTTGATTTTAAAACTACAACAATGTGAGTTGGTTGCATATTCAAGTCTGTGAACTAAAATTCATAGCTGCTGTATTTCCATTTGCCCAAAAGAGCTAAAACCATAAACTAGCAATTTTCCATGGCCTCCTACTACATATTTGTTGTAGAAATCTTTAAACAATAATATTTCTTATTATTCTAGTTGATTATATGTTAGCTAAGTAATATTTTGATGAGTGTTTTCATATTACATTTTGAAGACTGATTTAGAAGGTAAAGGAATTCTTGAAACATTTGTAACATTTTTACACCGAAGATATGCACTTCTATAGCCACAAATTCACTTTATTATTTTACAAACAAAACACATCTGTCATGGGATTTATCATGTTAATATGAATTGAACATCTCCTACCTCCTCTCCCCATTCTTTTTTCTGCTTTGTATTAGAATAATATTACCATGCTTTGCAAAATTCTAAATGCACCACTGAATTAAAATTCTAAATAATCTATTTTTAATATGACACATTCACAGATACCACAATGAAAATGTGACATTTGTAAAATTTATCTGATCCTACTTAAAAAAAAAACCTAAGACATAAATTAATTCTTCACCTTCAGTACTATAATATGTGACTAAAGTGTTAAGAAACTTTTAGTAACCTGCATTAATTTAGTAGTTCTCTTCTTTGAAAATGAATAAAAATGCAATCATGTGGAAGTTTGTATTAATAGAGGTGTGGGAGAGAGTATCTATATGCATGTGTAATTACACATACAAATTAGAGTTCTGAATAATAGTATCATTACTTTGAGAGATTACTGGGAAAATAAATGGAGTCTGTCTTCTACTTAACAATTCTCTACTATTTTTAACTGCTGAGTGTACTAGCCATTTACCAAGATGCACTCTCTAATTTTAGAGTGAAATTGAACAATATTTTCAAATTATTATGAACTTTGAAAATCCATAGAAACTAATTTTTCTCTTTTTAATCAAACTAAAAGGGCCCAAGTTTCCTTGGGATATAGTATGAAAAATCATGATACAATTAATAATTATAAAAAACTATATGACATATTAATAGAAGTACTTTATTAAAATTCTAATGAATAACAACATATAGAAACATGCACACACACAAACACACAAATGCAATACAGAATATAAGGTTTGATTTTTTTCCTGTTAGTTTCTTTCACTTACAGTAATGTTAAGTACCATTTAATAATTCATAGCTGAAATTTCTTTTAAGGTAAATGGTTGTGAATATCAAAACATAATTTTTTAAAACTTGTAAAGTTTACGTGGGTATATTATAGGATCTTAAGTCTTTATATGTATGCTACAATTAGCTGTAATTATATATTCCTTGACATCTTAAAATAACATTTTTTTAAATTGATACAGTAAGTAGGAACATTGGGTTTAGACAATTTTTCCAGTATAACTGAACACTAGGGATTTGTTTCCTTATTTTGCTTTTTCTACTTTAGTGGACTACTTACCTTGAAGCTTCATCTGATAAAAGTGAGGCCATATAATTCATTGTGTAAACTCCATAGTTTTGCAATTGAAAGGAGCTACAAAATATTTGGATTGTAAAATTTATATTATTTTTTTAAAATAGAAATAATTGTACCTAGTTACAATAAAGCAATATTAAAAATAATATTCTTATTCATAATTTTTAACAGATCATCAGAATAATTATTCATAATATACATTAAATATGTTTATGGTGAAAATATAATTTATTATTCAATTATTGATTATTTTGAGGGCACAGCAGGTTATTAATGATTATGCCAAAAGACCTGTTGCAAACAATAGCACCATCGTGGATAATCCAGGAGGTATGATCAATCCACAAAAATCAGAGTTTTACCCATATCTGCTTCTAATACTGTATTATTTGTATTTCTATAAATAACACATTTTTAAATGAATTATTTTTATTGTTTCTAAATAATTAGCAGATTTCTCCAATGTATTTTTATCATTAGTACATTTGAAATTGATCCCTTTACTCTAATTTGATCCTTACACATTGTATGCAAGTATCAAAATACTACATGCATCCCATAAATATACACAATTGTTATGTATCTATTTTAAAATTAACAAAAAAGAGGAAAAACCTCTATACAATCAATACATTCACATGAACTTTAGTATTCTGTGCCCCCAAATTGCACTTTCTTCTAATGTTTTCTTATCATCTTTCACTTCTTAATATTTTTAATGAAATATCTCCTGCATGATTACATTGGATATTTTTCTTGCATGTTCATATAAACATTCCTCTCCAGGCCATTAACAACTCCTGGGACTGATTAATGAGAAAACTGACTTTAATTTAGGGCTTTCTTAGAGCCCTCTGATATGAGTTGAGCAGCATTTTCTTCTAAGTCTGGACCTCATGGGAGGAAACAGGCTTGGCTTTTCATGGTTTAAGATAGATATAAATGACTAATTGTCTTGGTCCAGAAAGATGCTTGTATTTTACTCTAGTGAGTTAGAAGATCTAGTTGGCCCATGCCTCAGGACGCTAAATTGGCACCAGAATCTTAATATAGGCAGAGATTTGAGAAGTAGACGGTAGACTGTGGTCATGCTTTGTAGAAGCCTGTATACGTATCCATAAGAAAGAAAACGAAATTAGGTAATTATCACATGGCAAGAATACCCATGTAATGATAGAATGTAGCCTGCAACCTAGAGAGTAGAAATATAGTGGGCCAATGTTTTAGGGCCCTTATTTATTGGTAGATTTCTTACTCTAAAGAGACTATTAATATTATTACATTTTGAACTCAATTCCATGAGGAACTAGAACTGTATTAGGATCTTGTTGCTACTCATTTGTACTTTTTATCTTATATCGTCTTTCCATTTCTTGATTGTTGTCTTGCAGAATAAACCAAGTCTGGAGCAATTTTAGTCATGTTTGAGTAGTCGCTTGACTAATCCTTAAATATGGGCTAGACTTTTACATGCCCGGATCATTTGACAATGGCTTGAAAGTTTTGTACTCAGAAGAGATATGCATTATTGAGTTTGTAGACTTGCCTTCAGTGGCAGGAGTGTTTATGTCTTTTCAGTGGATAGCGGTTAACATTTTGCACTTTGGAGTCATTCCTGTTTTAAATACTTGTTTTTCTTCTGTGTATCTGTAGGTAATCCTGCCCTGAATTATTTCTCATGAAGGATTTAGTTGTCTCCTTCTCAGATTTAGCTACTGTTTTTAACCTATTTATAAAATAAAACTTTTAACAAAATAACAAATATATCAAGAAAATACATCAATCACAAGTGCAGAAATTAATGAATTTCACAGTGAACATACATATTCTATAAGCATCTGGATTACAAATAGAAAATTAGCAGCACCTCAGAAGTTCCCTTTTTTTTTAATCTCACAGATACCTCTACCTCGAATGTTATCAATTACTCTTCTAACATTGTTTTCTTGGGCTTGTGGTTGTTGTTTTAGACAGAGTCTCACTTTGTCACCCATGCTGGAGTGCAGTGGGGCCATCACGACTCACTGTAGCCTCGACCTTCCTGGGCTCAGGTGATCCTCAGCCTACTGAGTAGCTGGAACTACAGGTGCGTGCCACCACATCCAGCTAATTTTTGTATTTTTTGTAGGGAAGGGGGTTTCACCATGTTGCTCAGGCTGGTCTCAAACTCCAGAGCTCAAGCCTTCTGTCCTCCTCAGCCTACCAAAATACTGTTAAGTAGAGGCATGAGTTACCACGTCCAGCCACTCTTCTGACTTTTATTAAAATACTTTTGTTTGATTATGAACATTATGTAAATGGATTTATACATATATTTTAGTGTTCACGGAGGTCATGAAATGGCTTCTGTTTAAGAATATGTTTCTTGTATCTTGAAAAGGAGAAATTATATAAAAACATAAATAAACTCACAAGCATGAGAGCACTCACTGTGACTGGCCTAATTAAATGCAATATTTAGGTTATCCGTAAAGTGAGGGGACATTGGTAATACAGTTAGTATCTTATCATACAAACTGAGAACAGATCCAAATCCAGAATATGTTATTTTTGGAAATTATAAGGGAAAATCACAGCATTGACATTGTAAATGACTTTTAAAGGGCAGAAAACTTAATATCCACCCCTCTTAGAGTCTATAGTTCACACTGCAAAATATTTTTAAGGAAATGACCAAGTTAACCTTGGTTCTCAAGGTCTCTTTGTTTTTATTTTCTTTTCTACTTTCACATTATACTTGTAGTTCAAACAATGAGTTTCAGAGCAACATGATAGTGTACACATCCTCAATTTAATGCATTTAGAAGTCATTACTAATAGTTTTGTTGTTGTTGTTCTGAAAATGTTGAAATAACCCCAAAAGCTATGGGGTTACAAAGATCACTTACTGTTCTATGTCTCAATTTATGTGATTATAAGGTGAGAACAATGTGTCCCATCTATTTTGGTCCTTGGGACTTTAAGATTTAATAAGTGCAAAAAATTTCTAAGGACTTTACAAGAAAGTAGGCATGTAAATAATATTAATGACATGTCTGCTAGATAGTAATGGAAAATGTGAGAAACAGTATTTCCAATATCAAAAAAGTTAAAAGATTCACTTTTATCAGGTCTTAATACTAACCTCTAAGAAGATTAAAGATGCTTTTCTTCTGTGTAATAATCTCTGTAAGCTATTTAGCTCAGATTTTTAAAAAAGAATATGCCCAAATGATCAAAGAAGGTTTGCAGCATTAAGGAAAAAATATATAAAAAAATATTATAGACGTATATAAATAATATCAGATAACATGATAAATAATGCTTTAAGAAAAAAAACTACCAAACCCCTTAACAATAAGATGAAAATGGAATACATACATCTGTCATCTGTAAAAGCTGGTGTCATTTAGAAGTGTAGAAAATGGTAGGAGAAGTGCTCAAGTGGTCTTTTGTTCTATCTTCTTTAGGAAGCGATGTGATCTTCAAAATGGAAAGAACAAAACAAATATATAGAGCATATCACAGGTGAAGAAATCATGCTACCCTGAATGAATTCAAAATCAAAGGTTGAAGGAAGTTAGAGGAGCTATGTATGTGAGGTGATCTGCAAGCCAGCTTTGATACTTTATAAGCAATAGTGGAAAGGAAGATTTTTTGGAAAACTGCAAATGGACAAATGCTCCAAATTTACAAAAAAAAATACTCTGACCATATTCTAGATGAAATACCAAAGGGATGATTTTTAAATTTAATTTATTGAAAGAGAACACAACGGAAGACATTTTAAACCTTACTGGAATTGGAACATATACCTGTCTAAACATAATTATTTTACAGATTATATAATAACAGGTGCCAAAATTTTGGTGATTTTTTTCTAAAGGATTTGACAAGTCCCATTTCATTATTGTATTTGAAAATTGAGTAAACCATGAAAACTTCCTTTGCCTCAGTTTCTCTCTATGTAAAATAACATTAAACTGGAATGACATTTAAATTGTCCACCACCAATATCAAAATTTATACCTGTTAGTACAAAATTTTAGTTTCTTTTTACAGCTGAAAAAACTAAGACTGTGTCTATTTGACTTGTTTTGTATCTCCTAAATATGTCATTCATCACTGTTTTATAGGCATGTTGAGAAAATCATAGTAGTGACTATGGATTTTATTTTATTTTTCATGTTTCTTTTATGCCTTCTTAAATGAAAACATAAATATTTTTGTGCTTCTTGTCTCTGGGGCAATTATCACCCTACTGGTTTCATATCATTTTAGCCCATACTTATTTTGATAAAGTTTCCTCTTTCTTTAAAATCTACCAACTCTCTTGCTCTAAGCTTTTTCCTAATTCTCTTTATTTGAGCTTGTCTCACTTGTCTTACTCCTCTGGTGTCCTAGACAGCATTTTAAAAAACAGTCTGTTAAGAAGCTGCAAATAGCTGCTACCCAGATTTTCTCCCTGGTTTCTTAAAAGTACTAACATCAAACAGTTTTTGCAGTTTATACAAAGGAGAGGATTTGACAGCGATAGAGAGGAATGAGCCACCAGAGCAGTGATTTTTTTAGCATTAGAATATCCTAGTAATCATTTATAAAATAACTGTGACCCTCACCTTTCCCTGGAACACAGACAAGCTTGGTTCCATGACCCCAGGAAGAAGAACTCAAGCAGCGATGGTACCCAGCCAGGCCATGCTTCCCTGGAGAGTGGACAGAATGGTACTCCTCCCAAAAGGGAGCAGCCCCTGAGCCAAGCTGCAGGTCTACCAGCTCCATACTTCTCTGGAGTGCATACCAGCCTGGCACCCTGCACCCAAATTAGCAGTACTTTCACAGAGCCATCAACTCATCAGCCACATGTGTTTTGTGAGCACAGATCAACCTGGTGCTCTGCCTCCTTAGGAGCAGTGCTTGAGTCAAGATGCAGGGCAACCATGCTTCTCTGGAGTGCAGAGCAGAGCCCGTAGTCAAACCAGCCACACAAACCTCTGTAGTATAAGCCACTGAGGTCCTCACAGGCATTGCATACATTGCCTACAGCTGAAGAAACTCCACAGACACTACATTACTACACTGTCCAAACAAAGGCAATATACCCTACCCGACCCAAATCCTAGAAAACATCTGCAGGTAAAAGTCTTTCCCCATGAAAGCCACTCTACAAAACTGGAAGAGGTGACTGTCTTACCAAATGCACAGATATAATACAATGATACAAGAAAAATGTAAAATCAAGGATACATGACACCACCGAAAACCACAATCACTCTCCAGTAACTGACACCAATGAAATAAACATACATACCTGAAAAAAATTTTGACAATATTATTAAGAAAACTCAGCCAATACAGATAGAAAATTGAACAAAAATCAGAGAAACAATTCATGATCTCTGAAATAAGACATCATGAATTGTTGAGAGAGAACTCTCATTTGAGAGACTATGAATTGAAATGAGGAATTCAACAGAGGTAGATATCATAAAAGAGAACCAAACAGAAATGTTGAAGCTGAAAAATCCAATGAATGAAATAAAAAGTACAGTTGAGAGCTTCAACAATATACTAGATCAAGCAAAGGAAGCATCCCTAACTTGAGGAAGGGACTTTTGAAATAATCCAGTAAGACACTCCCCCAAAACAGAAAAAAATAAAAATAATGAAGAAAGTCTATAGGATTTATGAGACATCATTAAATGAACACATTTTACACAATGAGATTTTCAGAAGAAGAGATGGAAAAGGTATAAGAAATCTACTTAATGAAATAATAGCTGAAAACTCAGGTCTTGGGAGACATAAGATCCAGATCCAGGAAGTTAAAATATTCTCAACCCAAATAGTCATAACCCAAAATGTCCCTTTTAAGGCCCATATAGGTGAAGTGTCAAATGTCAAAGACAAAGAAAGAATTCAAAAATAGCAATGGAAAAGCATAAAGTCACATATAAGGAGATCCTCATTAGACTATCAGCAGATTTCTCTCCAGAAATCTTACAGGCAAGGAGAAAATGGGATGATATATTTAAAGTGATAAAATTAAAAAAACTAAAACTGTCAGCCAATAATATTATACTCAACAAAACTATAATTCAGAAATTAAGGAGAAATAAAGTCTAAGACAAGGGTAAACTGAGGGAATTAATCACCTTTATACTTGGCTTACAAGAAATGCATAAGGGAGTCAAACACCTGGAAGTGAAAGGATGATAACCACCCTCATGAGAACACATAAAAGTAAAAAACTCACTGATAGAGAAGATACTCAAATAAAAAAAGAGAAAAAAAATCAAATGCTACCACTGCAGAAAAAATACCAAATCACAAAGTTAAACAATAGAAGAAGAACTAAACAATGGAAATACAAAACACCAAGAAAACAAATAAAATGACAGGAGCAAGTCCTTACCTATTGATAATAAACTTAAATGTAAATAGATTGAATTCTCTACTTTAAAAATTATAGACTGGCTGAATGTATATAAAGAAAATAATCAACTATATGCTGCTTACAAGAAACTCACTTCATCTGTAAAAACACACATAAGACTGAAAAGTGAAGAAATAGAAAAAATATATTTGATGCAAAAGGAAACCAAAGATGAGGAAGAGTAGCTATATTTATAACAGATAAAATAGGCTTTAAGTAAAAATCTATAAACAGAGACAAGGTCACTATACAATGATAAAAGGATCAATTCCACAAGAGGGCATGACAGTTCTAAATATAAATGCACACAACATTGGAGTACCCAGATATAACAAGCAAATGTTATTTAATCTAAAGGTAACAACAAATCATAATATAGTAATATTTGGGTATTTCAACACCCCACAGATAAGCTAGATGAAGAAACAGCAAAGAAAATCACCTACCAGATATTTACAGAACATGTCTCCATAAACAGCAGAATACACTTTCTTCTCATTAGCACCTTTTACATTATACAGGATAGATCATATGCTAAGCCACAAAACAAGCCTCAAATAATTGTAAAAATCAAAATATTATCAAGTATCTTTTATGACCACAATGGAATAAAACTAGAAATCAATAACTAAAGCAACTTTGAAAACTGTATAAATACATGGATATTAAATAATATGCTACTGGATCAAAGAAAAAAATAAGAAAAAAAATTAAATGTTTCTTGAAGTAAATGGAAATAGAATCACAACTTACCAAAACCTGTGGGATATAGCAAAAGCAGTACTAAGAAGAAATCTCATAACACTAAATCCCCACATCTGAAAAGTAGAAATATTTAAAATACACAATCTAACAATGCACATCAAGGAACTGGAAAATCAACAGCAAACCAAATCCAAAAGTAGTAGAAAAGAAATAATAAAGTTAGAGCAGAAATAAACAAAATATAGACTAAAAATACAAAAGTTCAGTATTTTAAAAGCTGAGTTTTTTTTTGGAGAAAGGAAACAAAATTGACAAAATATTAGTTAGACTAAGAAAAAGAGAGAGAGGGAAGTCCCAAATAAAATCACAAACAAAAAAGGAGACATTACAACCGATACCTCAGAAATACAAAAGATCATTAGAAACTATTATGAAAAACTATATACCAACGAATTGAAAACCTAGAGAAAATGAATAAATGCCTGAAAATACACAACTTACCAAGATATATTCAGGAAGAAACAGAAAACATGAATATACCAATAATGAGTAATAAGATTGAATCAGTAATAAAAAGACACCCAACAAAGAAAAGCCCAGGACAAGACAGCTTCACTGATGAATTCAACCGAACTTTTAAAGAAAGTCGATTTTGTCGATTTTGTTTCCTTTGTCAAAAAAAAAAAAACAAACCCAGCTTTAAAAATGCCAATACTAATACCAATTCTCAAGCTTTTCTAAAAAAAAAAACTGAAGGGAAAGAAATTTTTTATAATGCATTATAGGATTCCAGCATTACCTTGATATCAAAAACAGGCAAATGCACAACAAAAACAAACTAGAGTCCAATTTTCCCTCCCTTCCCTTCCCTTCTCCTTCCTTCCTTTCTTCCTTCCTTCCTTCCTTCCTTCCTTCCTTCCTTCCTTCCTTCCTCCCTCCCTCCCTCTCTCTCTCTCTCTCTCTTTCTTTCTTATAGCGTCTCGCTCTGTTGCCCAGCCTGAAGTGCAGTGCAGTGGCGTGATCTCGGCTCACTGAAAACTCCACCTCCCGGGTTCAAGTCATTCTCCTGCCTCAGTCTCCTGAGTAGCTGGGTTACAGGTGCGTGCCACCATGACTGGCTAATTTTTGTATTTTTATTAGAGACAGGGTTTCCCCACTTTGGCCAGGCTGGTCTCGAATGCCTGACCTCATGATCCGCCTGCCTCAGCCTCCCAAAGTGCTGGGATTACAGGCGTGAGCCACAGCGCCCGGCTGAGGCCAATATTTTTGTGTGAACATAGACGCAGGATACTCAACAAAATACTAGAAAATTGAATCCAACAGCACATCAAAAAGATTACAGACGATGATCAAGTAGGACTTATCATAGGGACATGAGAATGGTTTAATATACAAATCAACAAATGTGATACATCACTTCAACAGAGTGAAGGGCAGAATTCATATTACCATCTCAATATATGCAGAAAAAAGCATTTGACAAAATTTAACATTCTTTAATGATAAAAAAACCATGAATAAATTAATTATAGAAAGAATGCATTAAAACATAAGAAAGTCCATATATGAAAAACCCAAACCACCATTATACTGCATGAGGAAATGTTGAAAGCTTTCCCTCTAAAAACTGGAACAAGATAAGAGTGCCACATAGTACTGGAAGTCAGAGGAACTGGCAACAAAAATAAATAATCAGTATTTATATTAATCTAATTATTCTTGCCCAATTATTAACTGCTAACTGGTTAAACATTTATTCAATTTTTAAGTTAATTTCCCACATAGGCTATATTTATGCTAAAACCCCTTCTCAGATGGTGTAAATTTGTCCTTGCTTTCAAATACTGCAGACTTGTACTTTCCAAAATAGTAGCTACAGGGAATATGTGGCTATTTAAATTTAAATTAGTTAAAAGCAAATAAAAGTAAATTTTCAGTGTCTTAGCCACACAACATAAGCCACAATTCAAAGTATTTAATAGCAACATGTGCCAAGTGGCTACAATATTGGACAAAGCAGATGTAAAACATTTCCACTATTCAAGAGAGTTCTATTGGACAGAACTAATCTAGACAGTAAAAATCTCTTTTAGGTGTTCCCATTGCTTTCCAAAGTTAGTATTAATTATACCACACAAT
Source organism: Pan troglodytes (assembly GCF_028858775.2). NCBI lineage: Eukaryota > Metazoa > Chordata > Mammalia > Primates > Hominidae > Pan > Pan troglodytes. The sequence continues at coordinate 134,257,479 of NC_072401.2, forward strand.
CTGAATTTTAAGCCCAAATAGTTGAAACATTACAGGTAAAAATCTTTTCAGGGATTTTTGTGTGATGATTTAACAAACTGATAGGCAAACTTAATTTTGGAGCTCTGGTTGTCCAACTCTAATTGCTCATCATTCCTGAAGGATTTTCTCAGTCCTTTTTAGAAAACCTCCAATAAATATTATTTATTTAAGCAGATGAAAAAGAATTATACCATTTTCCTGAAAATATTGGCTACCAAATTGAAATGGGCCTATGCCTGAATCCCTTATGCAGGGTTTTTCATTTAACCAAATTCATAGCACTCACACTCACAAAGCTCTTTTAGTATGGGCATTGGCAGGAGTATGGAAAGACAACCGTATATTATTTGCTAATTGTTAGTGCATGTTTCTCTGTTCATAGAAATATCTTTGGAAACACTTGTCTCTGTTGAGCTGCAAATCTTGATCACTTCCTTACAGACCTATTTTTATTCCATTGTAGTGTATGTTGAAGCTTACAGAATTGCAATATATTATAAATCACAAACATCTTAAAATGGATAATTTGCTGTTATTCTGTGATTTCATTTTATTGCCTTAAGTTGTCACCTGTTGTCATCTCCACTAACCTCAGGCAGCTGGCAGTTTTTAAATGATCTGTTTTACTATATACTTTTTGAAAGCATTAGATAGAACTCGGTATTAAATATTGTTGTCTAGAAAGCAGAGGGCAAGATTTGTGAGAAAATAAGCTTTCAAACCACTTCATTTTTAGTTATACAATGTGGGAGACTAGAGCAAATGAGTAATAAAAAGCAAAACAATTGAGATGCTTAGCATGCTAAATTAAGAATTTATAGTCTGAATGATGTCTCTGTTATCTCATTCAATTTTCTATTATTGCACATCTTAAACAATTATGAACAGAGATGACATAGCAATTTTTGCTTATAAATCTACAAGGGAGATAAATATAGCAACTTCTATTGATAGTAATGTTAATTGGTCTAATGTTCCCAAAACAAAGAAAATCTCATATTGGAAGAAAGGAACATTTTGAGCAAGTGGAACTGGCTACAAAAGCTAATGTGATATATTTTTCTTTTAAAACAGATGGAACATTTACTACTTTAAAATGGTAGTGACAGCACATGAAGTTCATATAAATACATATTACAAATACCCTGAGAAATAAGTGATGTGCCTGGTGTTAAAAAATAAATAACTATAAAATAAAGGGGATTAGAATTTAATATTTTGCAATAATACATAATACAAATTGTTTCATAAAATGTGCTAACTATGAACATATTGGTGACTCAATGTTTTCCCTACCAAAAGAACTTAGTATTGCTGTCCTTTTCAAAGATTCTGCCTTGAAATCTATTTGAAATTATCTCAGATTAATGCCTGGAATAATATGTCTAAGTCATATAAGACAGTCATGATTATAGGGGTATTTTTTTGTTCTATGTATGTAAAAATTGCTTTTTAATCCTACCAATAAATAAAATCAACTTCAACTAATACACCAGATCAGTTTATTGGCTTAAGGAGTCCATTTGTGTTTCTCTAAAGAAATACCTGACATTGGGTAAGTTACAAAGAAAAGAGGTTTATTTTGACCCATAGTTCTGCATGCTGCACAAGAAGGGTGGTGCTGGCATTTGCTTCTGGTGAGGGCCTCAGGAAGCTTTCAATCATCGCAGAAAGTGAGAGGAGAGTAGGCATGTCACATAGAGAGACATGCCTTCATTCTCTCCTTGACTTCATGTTTCACATCCAGGGCACATTGGTGCAAAAGGTGAGACTCCAGGGCCTTGGGAAGCCCCACCCCTGTAGCTTTTCAGGTTAAGCACCATAGCTGCTCTCATGGGTTGAAGTTGACTGTCTTTAGCTTTTCCAAGGTCAGGGTATAAGCTGCCAGAGGCTGTACCATCCTGCAGTCTGAAGGGCAGCAGCTCCCTTTCCACAGCTCTGCTAGGCAATGTTGGGTGGGGACTCTGTGTTGTGGCTCTAACTTCACATTTCCCTTCAGCATGTTCCTAGTAGAGTTTCTCTGTGGGGGATCAACCCCTGCTGCAGGCTTCTGCCTAGGCACCCCAGCTTTTTCATACATCCTCTAAAATCTAGTTACTAGGTTGGTGCAAAAGTAATTGACATTACTTTTAATGGTAAAAAAACTAATAGAAGCTGCCATGCCTCCTTCACTCTTGCATTCTGCACACCTGAAGACCTAATGCCATGTAAAATGCCCCCTGGAGATGTGGCCAGAGTAGTATCTGAGACTCTTTGAGCCGAGACTGGAGTTAGAGCAGCTGAGATGTAGAGAACAGTGTCCCAAGTTGGTAGTAAGTGGTGCCTCAAGCCTAGTCTTGGCTATTAGCACCTGGTTCCATTTTAGTCATGCTAATCTCTCTAGCAAGTGATTATCCACAGCCTGCTTCAATTCCTCTGCTAAAAATGCTTTTTCCTTCTCTACCACATGAACAGGTTGGAAATTTCCAAGATTTACACTTTGCTTCCCTTTGAATTTTCAGTTTCAATTTTATTTCTTTCCTCCTATATTCAATTGTAGGCTGTTAGAAGCAGCCAGGCTACTTCTTGGACACATTGCTGCTTAGAAGTTTCTTCTGCAAGTACCCAAGGTCATTGCTCTTAAGTTACACCTTCCAAAAATCCCTAGGGTATGAACACAATGCAGCCAAGCTCTCTGCTAAGACATAACATGGATGATGTTTACTCCAGTTCCCAATAAGTTCATCATTTCAATCTGAGACCTCATCAGACTGGCCTTTGCCATATATATTTCTATCAGCATTTTGGTCATAACCATTTAATTGGCCTCTAAGAACTTCCAAACTTTCCCTTATCTTCCTATCTTCTTCTGAGACCTCCAAACTCTTCCAACTTCTGCCCATTGCCCAGTTTCAAAGCTGCTTCCACATTTTCAAGTATTTTTATAGCAACTCTCCACTCCTTGGTACCAGTTTTCTGTATTAGTCCATCTATATTAATATAAAGAAATACCTGAAACTGGGTAAGTTGTAAATAAAAGAGATTTATTTTAGCTCATGGTTCTATAGGCTGCACAGGAAGTATGGTGCTGCCATTTGCTTCTACTTAGGGCCTTAGGAAGGTTACAGTCATAGCAGAAAACAAAGAAGGAGCAAGCACATCACATGGTAAGGGAGAGGGAGTGAGGGAGAGGCCAGGCTCTTTTAAACACCCAGCTCTTGCATGAACTAATAGAGAGAGAACTCATTCATCCCCAAAGTATAAATCTGTATAAATTTGTACTGTCTTAAAACGGAGATTCAGTTGGGTGGTACCAAGCCATTTATCAGGAATGCTCCCCCATGATCCAACACCTTCCACTATGTCCCACATTGAACATTGGGGATTACATTTCAACATGATATTTGGAAGAGACACATACCCGAACATGTCACAGAATCAGACAAGTTTTAGAGAAGTGATTAGATATTGGAGATAGATTCATCTGCTAGTCTTTAGTTACTTTTTTCAGTTTCAACATATACACAAGTAAGGTGTCTTTTGCTTTTTAATGAAAATCAATTTGAATAAAACCCAAGCACCATTTGTGCTAAAATATATATATCTTAATTTCTAATATAGTATACACTCTTCAAATGAGAAATAAAAGAAAACATCAATGTTTTGTTAGTGTATTCTAATAAATGAATATAAGTTTAAAAGGTGATAAAGTAATAGATAGTGCATTTGTAGCATATTCTGTTGGTAAATGAATATGACTTACTATACTTTAGATTTTTTTCAATGTTTGATATGCTTGGCCTGTGTTTATTTCTAAATATATATCAATGAAATCTAAAGCAATTCTTAGTTATAAGAAGTGGAAATGCCTGAATAAAAAGGAAGGTGAGGGTGGGTGCAGTAGCTCATGCCTGTAATCCCAACATTTTGGGAGGCCAAGGCAGAAGGAATGCTTGAGTCCAGGAGTTCAAAAATAGCAAGAGACTGTCTCTACAAAAAAATAAAAAAAATTAGTTGGGCATGATGGCATACAACCGTAGTCCCAGTTGCTCAAGAGACTGAGCCTGGAGGATTACCTCATTCCAGCATGTAAAGTCTGCAGTGAGCCACAATTACACCACTGCACTCCAGCCTGAATGACAGTGAGACCTTGTCTCAAATAAACAAACAAACAAAAAATCAAAGGCATATTTTAGTAATTGAATTGAAATAAAATTGGAATCATTAGAATGTTTTTGTATAAATTTGTACTGTCTTAAAATTGAGATTCAGTTCATTTTTCTGAGTTCAAGTATGGGGACTAGATTAAAATTCAGAATCCATACTGTTAAACACAGGACACGACTGTAATTATAACTTGCATCTTAATTTTAAAAGGAAATAATGTTAAACTCCAAATATTCTCAGTGTGGAAATATGTATAAAAACAGGCATTTCATATTTTCACCTAGTACATAATTTACTATTATATACAAATTGGTAACCAATAATGCTAATGAAATTAATAAATTTAATAAACCCTGATATTAGGTAAATCAGTTACTAATATCATTTTATAAAATACAGAATAATGATATATAAGAGCTACGTTAAACATATTTATTTATCAGAACATTATTTTAATCATCAAATTTTTTAAGGCAGGTAGAAATAATAGTAAATTGAATAGTAGGTCTATACATAAAAATTATCACTTTTTATGTACTTAATTCAATTCATATATAAGCCACTCCTCTATCTGAAGAGACAAAAGAGCAAGAGCAAGTCTCTTTTTTTTTTTTAGCCTGGAAGCTACTATTAGGAAATACAGGCTCTGAACTTTCTCAAGGAGAAATGTTCTTAGTCTGGGACCTTTACCTTCTACAAGCATGTTATTAAATTTTAGTTCATAGAACAGAAACCCTCGAACTTATTTTAAAAGCCTGCAAAGAAAGATAAGACAAGGTCAGCTCTGTAACTCTTTAGTCCTAATATATTAACAGCACTAACTTAGATTACGCATGTTTCCCTCTCACAAAGATGAAGTTCAAGGTACGTGTATAGAAGAGACAGAGGGAAATGACATGCATTGATGTGTTGCTTAAGTACAAGGATACATTCTGAGAAGTGAGTCCTTAGGCAATTTCACTGTTGTACAAACATTGTACAGCATATACTTACACAAACCCACTACACACTTAGGCTATATGGTATGGCCGATTGCATAGGTCACAAACCTGTGTAGCATGTTAGTGTACTGAATGCTATAGACAATTTTAAATCAATGGTGAGTATTTGGGTATCTAACCATAGAAAGGATACAGTAAAATTACTATACGAAAGATTTTAAAACATAGTTCACCCTTATAGGGCATTTATCATGAATGGAGTTTGCAGGACAGAAAGTTGCTCAGGTAAGTCAGGGAGTGGTGAGTGAATGTGAAGACCTAGGGTATTACTGCACACTACTGTAGGCTTTATAAACACTGGAAATAAGTTATATTATACTAAATTTATTTAAAGTATGTTTCTCTTTCTTCAATAATAAATTCGCCTTAGTATACTGTAACTTTTCTTTTCTACTTCATCAACTTTTACATTGTTTTTAACTTTTTGACTCTTTTGTAATAACACAGGTAAAAAACACATTCCATAGCTGTACAAAATATTTTTATGTACTTATTTTACAAGCTTTTTTCTATTTTTAAATTTTTGTATAATTTGACTTTTTAAGCTTTTTTGTTAAAAACTAAAACACAAACACACACATTAGTCTAAGCCTACACATGGTCAGGATAATCAGCACCACTGTCTCTCACCTTCACATCTTGTTCCACTGGGAAGTCTTAATGGGCCATAACATGCGTAGAGCTGTTGCCTCCAATGATAATGATCCCTTCTTCTGGAATACCTCCTGAAGAACCTGCCTGTGGCTATTTTGCAGTTAGCTTTTAAAAAAATACAAATAGGAGGAGTACACTCCAAAATAATGATTAAAAGTATACTATAGGAAATACTAGGTGATAGTAATTTTTAGACTCATTTAAAATCTTATGGAACCACCATCATAAATGTAGTCCCTCATGACCAACATTCATTATGCAGAGGATGATTGTACTAAAATATGTGTTTCTTAATATATATTATTTCATTTTTATGTAAATAAATATTTAAAAATCTTCCAATGCCCTATGCTTTAAAAATCTAATAATTCAAAACTATATTTTAAATCAAACTGAAATACATTTAGCTAAAACAAACTTTTAAGTTTAACAATTGTGAAATATTGTTAAGAAGACAGCATGTATAACTACAAGTCTTTTCTAATATTTTTGAAGGACTTTTTAAGTTCTTTATCTTCCATGGCAATAAAGATATGAGTCCAGTTTAAAAAATGGGTAAATGATCTGAATACACATTTATCAAAAGAAGACATAAAAATGGGCAATAGGTATATGAAAAAATGTTTAACATCACTAATTAGAGAAATGCAAATTAAAATTACAATGCAATATTATCTCACACCAGTTAAAATGGCTTTTATCCAAAAGACTTCATACACTGTTGGGAGAATGTAAATTACTACAACCACTATGGAGAGCAGTATGGAGGTTCCTCAAAAAACTAAAAGTGTAACTACCATTTCATCCAGCAATCTCACTGCTGGGTACATATCCAAAAGGAAGAAAATTGGTATATCAAAGAGTTATCTGCACTCTCATGTTTATTGTAGCACTATTCACAATAGCCATTATATTGAATCAACCCAATTGTCCATCAATAGATGAATGGATAAAGAAAATGTATATATACACAATGAAATATTATTTATCCATAAAAAAAGAATAAAACCCTGTCATTTGCAACAACATGGATGGAACTGTTGGACACAGAAAGATAAATATCACATTCTCCCTAATATAGGGACCTAAAAATATAATGAATTCACGAAGATAGAGTAGAAAAATAGTTACTAGAGGTAAAGTGTATTGGGGAGTGGTAATAAAGAAAAGATGGTTAATGGGTACAAAATATGGTTAGAAAGAAGGAATAAGTTCTGGTGTTCAGTTATACAGAAAGGTAATTATAGTTATCAATAATTTATTATGTAATTCAAAATAACTAAAAGAATAGAATGTGAACGCTCCTAATAAAAAGAAATTATAAATACTTGAGGTGATGGACACCCCAATTTCCCTGATTTGATCATTACACATGGCATGCTTATATCAAAATATCAAATGGACCCCATAAATATGTACAACTAGTATGTATCCATAATAATTAAAAATTAAAAAATATAATTAAGACGTGACAGTTCTTTGTTAGGCTTTACATTTTTTGAACAAATTATCCATGTAGGCATTTCTCTTTGATTTTTGTCTATAAGATAGTATGATTTCCTACATGCATTGGAGAGATCTAATGATCCATCTGTACACATATATATATTCATATCTAAATATTGTATGTACCCACATACCTATATTTGTATATACACATAATCATATTTATGTTTTCATGTGGTATTAGAAGTTAATGTGAAATATACAAATATGTCTTTATATTTTTATATAACACATCGTTTATCAGAAAGTTTCAGGTTATTTATAATAAATTTTCATTTCAATGGTATGTGTTTAGAACTATTGAAAAATAAGTCATTTCACACTTGATGCCCAAAGAAGTCAGTATAGTGAATTTAACTTGATTCCTATGAAGTTCTCTTTTCCAGATACCCCTTATAATTACTTTTGAATATTTAGAAAGCCATTGCCTTACTCCTGCACCTTTGTTCCTGGGGGAGAATCATCCAAGTCCACTCAGATGGAAAAAAATAAAATGTATAATGCTGAACTTATTATTTAAAACTTTAGTGTTAATAGAAAAAAATGGAAAATGATGCAATTCTGTCTCAACTAGAATATTGACTCTGAGAAATTGTCTATAAATTGGACTGCCTACTGGTAATGTAGCCTGAAATTTTTCTTCATGAATCCTGATACTTTCATTCACCTGAAAATAAGTTATCAATAGTTACAGAAATAAAAGGTATATATGTTACTAGCTTATAATGAAGAGATCTAAAGAGGATCTTCTTTTCCAAGATTAAAATTAGCATGTAGTAGCTCCTACTTTAATATGTGGTTCTCATAGGATAGTAGTACTCATAATAGCAGCAATAGGATTAGTACTAGCAGTAGTGGCATCTTGGTGTTCTTGAATGCAAATTTAACATTTTATAATATATATTTCATATTACCATCCCAAAATGTTTCTTATAACTTAGAATTCTGAAAAACTCAGGAACTTCCTTTCCACAGTAGTTTTTGAAGAATTCTATTACATAACACCTTTTTATCTGGACAATTAGCAAGTTTAAAATTCTTGTATTTCCTGATTAATTATAATAGCAATAAAATGTAATACTTACAAAACTTGAACACTTAATAATTTCCAGAATGCTATCAAAATGAATAGTATAGAATGTAATATTGGAATGAAGTACAGATTAATATGTTTTGACAAAGATAATGCATAGGCTATTGAGGCAAATGATACTGTCAACATATGTTTTTTATTTCTTTAATTTCTTAGAAGCAAATATGGTAAATATTTTTCTTTGCTTTTAAAAATATAACAGTGCAATAACTATTGACACTTAGCTTTAGCATTTGGAAATAAAGAGCACTAGAGACATTGATGACTATAAGACTCATAGCTATAGTAACCCTACATCTCCATTTGCCTGAGACAAATCTGGCTTCTGCCTGATAATGAGAAATGCAATTTAATGAGATTCTCTTTCATCCCCCAAACTGTAGCACTTTGCTGATAAATTGTGGTGACTCAATTCTGACACATCTAAAATATTCAGTTTATGCCATATAAACTTGATATTGTCAGATATTCCGGTTTTAAAAATAAATGTTAGAGTTTAAATATTCAAATTTGTATATTATTGATTTTAAAGTATTGACAATTTATTCAAATACTCTACAAGCCTAAGTAAGTCCATACTATGTAAGCCAATAGAACAAAATTAATTTTGACTTATAGCCAGTATGACAAACACTCATCTATTCTGAAAAATAATGTAAAGAGGATTTTTCACTAATCATTGAGAAGAAAATGCTGATTTGCTTGCTTTTGTCTTTCTTTTACATATTGATGATCATAAAGTCATAGGGTAGATTTTTAAAATATTTTCAAAATAACACTATAAAATAGCACACAATTCCTAATTGCCTATCAGCCAGAAATAGAGTTTTAATTGAATTTCCTTAAGATAGTTTGGCTAAAGTGTAAATATTATTAACAGTGGTCTTCTATGCTGTCCGTCTCTTCCTAGTTCACTTATGCAAATATGCACATACTTTCCACCTCATTTTAAATTTTTCTCAAGACAGATATTTGTTAAACTATGATAACAGAAAATTATGTTTTTTAATATGTTATTGAAATATGGGTTTTAAGTGAAAACAAATGAGAAAGACGGAAGTGAGAGTTGAGAGCCATGAGTATGGAATTGAAAATTGGATTCACAAGCCATATTGCCTCTCTATTACCTGAGCAATTAATTACACCTATCTTTGGAAGTTTTGAGATGGAATTAAAGCACTAGTATTTGTGAAATATTTGAGCACAATGATGTGATTCTACAGGATTTGAAGTCAAGCAAAATTGACTTCAAAATTTTGGTTCACTATTTACCAACTGTGCGAGTCTGGACAAGTTAGGTAAACTTGATAATTCTCAGTATCCTTATAAATAATAGAAATAATAAACCAACTTTTCAAGATTATGAGGCTTCATAATTTGTGTGTGTGTGCATGTGTATTTTCTTCTTCTTTCCTGGAGAAAGTCTCAAAAATGATAGGTGTTTCTGATAGGTGGTATATATTTCAAAGGACATTGATCCTAAGAGCATTTTCATGACGAGGAGACTCTTCTGTTTCAATTATTTGTTCTGTTGCTGTGGTTGCTTTTATTTTTAATTCTCTGCTGACTACCCAGTAGTACATATTTGAGGCATAATATACAGTTAGGAATAAGATGTCATTTATTTGGGTGCACTTTATAACAGTTTTAGATTCCCCTTTGTAACTGACATGAGAAAATAGCTACTTACCCACTCAGAGGAGTATCAAAGTCTATTCAGAATTTAGAATTATCAGTTCCCAGAGATTAGAAAAGGTAACATCCCTTGAAGAATAATGTAGTTGCTTTATTATTCTAATGAGCTCTAAGATAAATCATGAAGAAAATTAAAAGTTTCTCTTCTCTGTGTGCTAGAATGGAAATCCTCTAATTAAAGAAACATTTTCTCTCCTACTCTGATTTATGCTCTTCTGTTTCTTGACCAGTATGCCTTTTACTGTATCAACTTCGAAGATTCACACTGCTTCTTACGAAAAACTTAAGAGTTAAAGGCATGCTAGTATTTCACAAGGTGTGGGGAAGGAAGGGAGCAGTTCACACTGAATAAAAGAAATCTAACCTGTAGAAAACTTGCCCAGACTTGGTCCAGTAGCTATCAAACAGTAGGATGTTCTATATAATATGAACTTAGTAACCAAGCATCACTGACTTTCAGGGTGCAACTTTTGGTTATAGCCCAAGTTGAATTAGTTTGTAATAATGGAAATACATGTCAAGAAGAATAGACCCTGTCATTAATTCAATTTTTTATGGATTTGCAGGTAATTTTTACAAAAGAATAGTAGAGAATCAAAGGGAAAGCAGATGTGTCAACAAGGGAAGATTGTAAATTAAGGGATGCAGATGTGTCAACGAGAGGAGATGCTAAGAACCTTAAGAAATTACCCTTGTGACAGGTTTTGTGTGTGTGTGTGTGTGATTTTGGGCTAGTCCAAGTGAGTAATCATTTAAAACATTCCTATCCCTACACATGTATGCATACACACCTTGTGCGAAAAATAAAGTTGTATATTCACTCAGCCTGGATTATACCACTTTCCTATACCTTCCTTGAGGCCAGAGAAGATGGTGAGTAGAGACAGCAAACAGCAGCTCATAGCCTAACTGCAAACTGAAGGGGAAGAACACTCTGTGCTTCCTGAGTAAAAAATTCTAATGAAACCATAGTACTTAACCCTATAATTAAAATAAGTTACTTCTGAAAAAGGATGCAGTAGACATCTTTGTTCCATACACAGTAGATACTATGAGCCATACTATGACATTTGGCTCAATTCAATACACATATAACATAGGCTTAATAGACTCTAAGAAAGAATTGTGCCAGTTGTTGGACATAAAATATATTCACTTATTATTCAATAAATCCTGAGGAAGCCTTTACAAATGTAATTCATTCGGTGAGCAAATATTTAAGAATAAGTAACAATATAAATTTTAGAATTATTTCCCTTTTGAAAAATTCTAACAATCATAACAATAATTAACCTTGCGAGGCATTGTGATAACTAAACACTTCACATGTATTAATTATAACTCCCTGCTATCTCACAAGGAAGGTAAAACATACTTACTTAAATTTAGACTGGATGAGTAACCTCCATTAAGAAAGACTGAAAATATCCAGAAAAATTAAATAATTTTATAACTTTCTCCAACAACATAGTTAGAAATACAAATGAACAAGGAGATTGAATGAGCTAAATGTATTTCATTCATTCTCTGCTTCTGATTTCTCAGTTGCTTCTGTATAGTAAAACAGGACATTAATTAAAATGAAAAGTTAAATGTGAATACTGAAAGTTGATCTGCTATTTTATTTAAAATTGTAGCTATCTAACATCTTTGTATAGTTAGTTTACTCAGTTATAGACAAACTATAATCAATTCCAGCAAGACACATTAAAGGCCATTATTATGTAAGAAATCATACGGTATTTTATAGAGTATAAAATCTATTTCGCCAGAAATAATACTTGCCTCTGCTGAATTATTTGAAAGACCTCTACTGAATGGACATAATTAAGAAGAGAAACTTCCTAATTTTTGAGCTCATGGGGACCAAATGAATAAACATCAGGATAGAAATTTGGTGGACTTAGTCAAAACAATGACAAGATACATACAACTATTAAATGTGTTCACTGTACCATCAGTTCTCATATTGATTACAAGGGAAATTATAACCTCTCAAGCAGATGGAGTTGGGTTCCAGAGTTTGGCCTGAATCCTCTTCAATTCCCTGGAGCATTCTAGTTTTGTTGGGGAATAGGTTAAATTAAAGATGAATAGTTATTCTCTAGTGCAAAACCTGTCTCTCCCTTTTAATAAGATGTACTAACATCCCAATATGAATAGATAATGTTTGAGAACAAATGATATTGTTTTTCCTAGGATGGTAGATTGAAATTGTACCCTAAACTAATCAACAATAGCTGTCTACCATATTCAGTGCTCTTATATCCTGTGTAAACAAATAACCAAAATGATGAAACAGAAAGTTTGAGTGTTACTGAAACTGCTATTGAGTAACAAATCTTGATGAATGTAATGTTTTAATTGTGGCATTTTAAGATCTAAAATAATTTCAGAATCACTCACAAATGACATTTAATATACTTCATATATTAAATATATACTACTTAATTATATTATTGAAAACAAGACCTCATAATCTGTATTTGATATGTTAGATCACTTACAAAATTTCAAACATTCATTAAGACAAAAAGATTGTATTCTATAGTTATCTTAGATGAATTTAAATGTAATGCTCATGGTTCCTAAAAAAAATAAAAATAAAATTACCATATGATTCAGTAATTCCGCTTATGAGTATATAGCCAAAAGAATTAAAAGCAGGATCTTGGTGAGATACCTGTGTACCCATGTTTATAGCAGCAGTGTTCACAATGGCTAAAACGTGAAAGCAGGCCAAGTGCCCTTCTACAAGTGACTGGATAAGCAAAATGCGGAACAGGCTGAGTATCCCTTACATGAGACCAGAGTGTCATAGATTTTTTATATTATTGGATTTTTGAATATCATATATAAAGATATATATAGGGGAAGGAACCCAAGTATAAATAAGAAATTCATTTGTGTTTCATATACACTTTATGCACATAGCCTGAAAGTCATTCTATACAATATGTTTAATATTTTTGTGCATGAAACAAAGTTTGTGCTAAGTACTTATGTGTGGAATTTTTCACTTGTGGCATCATGTTAGCGATCAAAAAGTCAGTTTCAGGTATTGGAGCATTTCAACTTTTGGGTTTTCAGATTAGGGACGCTCAACATGCATATACCTACAAATAATATTACTCAGCCTTATAAAAGAATGAGATGCTGACATATACTACAACTTGAATGAACTTTGAGGATAGCATACTGAATGAAATATCAGTCACAAAAAGACAGATACTATGTGATTTCTTACATGAAGTTCTCTCAGTAGTCAAAATCATAGAGACAAAGTAGAATGGTGGTTGTGAGGCATGAGGGGGAAAAGGGAATAGGGAGTTATTGTTTAATGGACACAGAGTTTTAATTTACAATATGAAAAGACTTATGGAGATGGATGGTGGTGATAGTTGGACAACATTATGAATGCACTTAATACCATTGAACTGTATACTTAAAATGTTGAAGTTATAGATTTCATATTATGTGTATTTTACCACAATAAAAATGTAATACTCTTATATTTGAAATGTTCAATATGGATAACTACTTTAATTAGCTTGCCAATATCACTTTAGTAGTAGTAGTGACTCAGAGTGTGGAGTATAGTGTTTTCCATCACTAAATATCTTTACTTACTCACGAGCTGAAAATTCCTTGTTAAGTACATTTCAACTTTCTATTTTCAAGCGTATGACATTCTATGGTTCTACTAATTTAATCACCAAGCTGGACCATGAAGGTGATAGAGTCCCAGTAAAGTCTGTAATAGATGTTCAAACAATTACTGTGTATGTCCCTTAATGAGGAACTTTTTTTATTACTCCATAATTATAGGTAAAGTCACAATGCTTAAAACAACAGTTGATACAGAAAGTGTAGATAACTTCTGGAAACTCCCTGAAGTACTTTACAAATAGTACTCAAAGCTTTTCTCTCTTTCATCACCACATTTATTTGAAATAGTTGAATATATCATATTTGGAAGACATTATCTTTGGAAAACATGTCATGGCTGAGGGACTGTGCATCAGGAGATAAACTCAGAGAGATTGAAGGAACCTATAAATGAGGAGATTGAGCATCCCAAGGTGCCCGAATAATCAGCCAGCTGCAGAAAATAATAGCCCTAATTCAGTACTATTCATAGAACAGAGCATGGTAAGAGAGTTTTGGGGAGAGCTTGGCATATGTCATCTGGAGCTTGGGACACATGTCAACACATAGATTGATGTATGCGCTGCACCTGCATTACAATTCTGTATATGGAGAGATGGGTAGAACCATTTTAAAGCATAAGATGAGATGAAAGGGCTGTCTGAATGCCCACCTTTTGTCCTGGTAAGAACTTATGTGTTTTCTTGTGTAAAATGAACCTAGCAACAAGAAGTTTTTCAAATTAAAAGTAGGCAAATAAACAAAAAATACAAATAAAAATGCTTTAATTTATTTCACCTAATTCTAATCCTTACTTCTTCCACCTTTATCCTGAAAGATTCAGAAATGACAGAGAAGAGGACAGGGAGGAATGACCATGAATAAATGAACCATGTCTCTCTGATACATCACAATATTGTGGGGAAAAAAGAAATGAAAAATGATTTGGATTTTAATAGGAACATTAAATATATTTGCAGGCAAACTTTACTTAACAAAATGTAATGTGTTCTTACTACTGAAATAGATGACCTCCAGAAGAAAGGGAGGGATATTTGAGCACAAAGAAGCCTTTAATCGGGGATATTGTCTTTTTCCCATGTGTATCTCCACCAAATTCAGACTGTTCAAAGTCCAATTCATAATAGTTTTATGTAAAGACTTTGTATGAAGTTTCAATGCAAGTAGACAAACACTCATGTCCCAAGAAAGAAAGGACTCATGTTTTATGCAATACCGCTCATGTTTAGTAAATACTTTTTTGGAGAGATGGCAAATGGCCCTTTACATTGAGTGAATCAGCTTAAGACAGACATTGCAATACAAAGAAAAGAATTTATGCTTCGTTGTAGCCAAAAAAAAAAAAAAAAAAAAAAAAACACGAACCTTTATTCTTCAAAACAGTTTGAGACTGGCAAAATAATTGAGAAGAAGACAGTAGAGAGAGATTTCATATACCTTGCACCCAGGTTCTCCTATTATTAATACCTTACATTAGTGGGGTAAATTTGTTATAATTAACCAGTATTGACACCTAATTATTAACTAAAGCTCATACCTAGATTTTTTTAGTTTTATTTTTTTTATTTCTCAGGATTCCATCTAATATACCATATTTCATTTAGTTGTCATATCTCTTTATGACTGTCTTGACTGCAACAGTTTTTCACTCTTTTCTCCTTGTTTTTGAAAACCTTGATGGTTTTGAGATGTGCTGATCAGTTGTTTTGAAAGATTCCCCTGTACTGTAATTTATTTGAAGTTATTTTCTCATGATTACACTAGATTATGTGTCCTTACATCATATGAAGGGTACAAACTAGGAACATGATATATGTTGATACTGACTTCGAACGCCTTGTTAGGGTGATGTTTAACAGGTTTCTCTACTGTAAAGCTAATCTCTTGTTTTCCTCCCATTTCATATTGTAATTTGTCTAAAAAAGTCACCATACATAGCCTACTCTTTTATATATATGTGTGTATATATATTTATATAAAATTACATATAATTATAAATGTATTATGTATGTTATATATATGATATGTTTATATAAAATTATATATAATTATTTATATAATTATATTTATTTTTATATTAATGATACATAATATATAATTTATATATATTTCTATATTATATATGTAAAAATATATATTTTATATATACTAGAGACAGGGTCTTGCTCTGTCATCCAGCTGGAGTGTGCAGTGGCACCATCACAGCTCACTGCAGCCTTGACTGCCTGGGCTTAAGTGATCCTCCCAGCTCAGCCACTCCAGTAGCTGGGACTACAGGAGCACACCAACATGCCTGGCTAAGTTTTTAAAATTTCTGATAGAGATGTGGTTTCATTATGTTACCCAGGCTGGTCTCAAACTCCTGAGCTGAAGCAGTCCTTTCATCTCGGCCTCTCAAAGGCCTAGGATTACAGGCCTGAGCCACTGCACCCAGTCACAGCCTACTCTTAAGCAATAGAAAATCTCTTCACTTGTGGGTGGAGATTCTATATAAATTATCCAGAATTCTGCATAGGCCATCTGTCTATTCTCCCCTCTTGATGTAGTTATTCAATCATTTATTTATATCAGTATGAATGCATGGATATTAATTGTGTATGTTGGGTTATAATTCAATATATTAATATAATTCAGTACTACTTTAATTTGTTGCTCAAATTATTCTAGCTGTGACTATTGAAAGCTCTTTCACTTAGCCATCCTGTTTCATTGTTCCATTAACATAGTTGTTTTGTTTTGTTCTGTTTGAGCACTTCCTTACTTTCTGGTACTTCAGATCTCCCAAGCTCATCTTGTATTTTTCCTCTCAAGTCCTAGAACAAGCGTTTCTCCAAAGAGTCCTAACTGTTTTTATTAGACAATGCTACTAAAAAGCAAGATTTAGGAATTAGGTTTGCTTGTTGCTACTAGGGGCCAATTGCTTTTGGAGTCTTACTGATAATAAAGAAAGGAAAATATGTGTGTATGTAAACTACGATAGATGTATATATCTATATAATATTTTCATATGTAACAATCTGTTTCTATATTCAGGTAAACATGAGTTCTAATGATGTTTCCAACTATTTGTCTTTTTATCTCAAGAATCATTTTAATCTCATCTCCTTGTTTATCGGTGTATTCTCACTATAAATGTGGGAAATTTGGCTCCCACCATCTATCATGGACATTCTTAATTGTTCAATTCCAGTATACATATGTAGTAATACTGAAAGTAGTGTGTATCCCTGTAGGAAACAACTGTGTCAACTACAGTTCTGTGCTTGTGAAGTCTCTTGCTTTTAGTCGTACATTCTCTCATTTCCAGAGTTACTTAGGTCAGCAATTTTTTCTACATTCCCTTTAGTAAGGTTGTTTCATACTCTTTTAAAACATATTGATCATGTAGTCACAGTCTGCATTAATTTATAGAATCCCCAAACCTTCTAAAATATAAATTTGTATATATTAAGTTTCATTCTTTTTGCTGTAAAGTTCTATGGGTTTTGATAAATGCCTAATGTCACTTATCCTGCATCATGGTATCATACACCATGATTCCACAGCCCTAAGAAGTCTCCTGCACTCTACCTATTCAATCCGCAGTACCTCCAACCTACTGGCAATTGCTGATTGTTTAATCCTCTCCTCTATATATTTCATCTTATACAAAATATCATATAATTGGAATCACACAGAATATAGCCAATGGCTTCTTTTACTTGGCAAGATGTATTGAAGGTACATCAATGTCTTTTGGTTACCTGACAGCTCATTTATTTTTTATTATAGAGTAATATTCAATTACGTAGATGTACCACCGTTTGTTTATTCATTCACCTATTGAAGGACATCTTGGTTGCTTGCAATTTTTGATGTTTATAAGTGAAACTAATATGGACACCGACATGCAGATTCTGTCTGAATGTAAGTTTTCAAATCAACTGAACAGAAATCTTGAAATGTGGTTGCTGGAATGTGTAGTAAAACTGTGTTTAGCTTCACATGAATAGCAAAACTATTTCCAAATGACCATTCCACTTTTCATTCCAACCAGTAATGAATGAGAGTTCCTGTTGCCCTGGATTCTCATCAGCAGTTGGAATTATATTTTAGACTTTAGCCATTTTAATGCAGCCACACACTACATAAGGGTGTTTTTGTTAATGACAAACTGGATATGTGATGGTAGTCCCATAAGATTATAATATCATATTTTTACTGTATCTTTTATATGTTTAGATACAGAAATATTTACCATTGTGTTACAATTGCCTACAGAATTCAGTACAATAACATGCTGTACAGATTTGTAGCCTAGGAACAACAGGCTATACCACATAGTCTAGGTGTGTAGTAGTCCATACCAGCTAGGTTTACATAAGCACATTCTATGATGTTTGCACAACAACCAAATCATCTACTGATGCATTTCTCAGAATGTGTATCTCCATTGTTAATCAATGCATGACCATACATGCGTAATGGTATTTCATTGTGGTTTTACTTTGAAATTACCTAATAAAATATAATTTTTTCATATGCTTATTTGCCCTGTTGTATCTTCTTTGATGAAATGTCAATCTATATATTTATCCATTTTTAATTGTCTTTTATTTTTCTTATTTGTCAGTTTTGTAGGTTCTTTGTATATTTTGGATACAAGTCCCTTATCAGATATATGTTTTGCAAATATTCTTTCTCAGGTTTTGGCTTGTTTTTTTGATAATTTTAATTTTGGCTTTCACAGAGCAGATGTTTTTAATATTAATAAAATTCAACTTGACAATTTTTCTTCCATAGATTGCGCTATTGCTGTCATATTTAAAGACTCATCACAAAATCTAAGATGACAGGTTCGTCACTAAGTTTGGAAAATTCTTGGCCATTATTACTTCAAATAATTTTTCAGCTCTGTTCTCTTTTTCTCCTTCCAGCATTTTAATTATGCATATGTTATACTTTTTGAAATTACCCCACAGTCTTAGATATTCTTTTGTATTTTTTTATCATCTCTTTGCAATTCACTTACGGAAGTGTTTTTGACATATCTTCAAACTCACTTATTAATTCCTTGGCCATTTCCAGTCTTCTGATGTGCCCATCAAAGGAATTATGTTAGTGGTTTTTATTTTTTCTTGGAGCTTCTACCTCTCTGCTCACATAACCCATCTGTTCTTGCATATTATATCTTAATTCCAGTACAGTTCTTAACATATTAATTATAGTAATGATTGTGTGATAATTCTAGTATTTGTGTCATATCTGAGTCTGTTTTTGATGTTTGCATTATCTCTTAAGATTTTGGATTTTTTTCTTTTCTTTAATATTTTTTATTTTTATTGAAAGCCAGACACGATGACTTCAGTAATAGGAACGTAGAGTATAGGCCATTAATGTGATGTTTTCTAGTTAATTTGTTTGGGGGTTGGGCTGTGTTTGATGTTTATCATAACTGTAGGTGCCAAAGGCTTCAAATTCTTCCAATGTCTTCGTTTTTGTTTCTCTTGTTGTATTTTGGCTCTCCCTAAAATCTTTTTTTTTAAATAGAATCTGTGCCTTGGAGCTCTTTTAGGTGTAGTCCAGTTTCATTATACTGAAGCCCTGTTGATGTGGTGTGGGGTAAGGTGTGGGTGACGGGAAGCATTCTTTAATTTTATAATCAATCCACAGTCTTTTAGTGGACCTGTTTTTCTGAGCTGTGACCTTCACAAGTGTTTCTCACCTCAGATACAGAAAAGTACAACCTATTTGTGCAAAAGCCCACAAGTAGAAACCTCCAGGGGAACCAATGCCAAGGTAAGAAAACAAACTGTAATTGATGAATTTCTGGAGGAACATTGTAGACAACTCTGAGAGGTAAATACTCCAGGGAGACCCAATTATTAAGGAGCCTGCACACATCTGTGAGCTTTATCACCAGGGGCTCTGCCACGTCCTCATGGTGAGGACGTAAAAAACCCATCCCGGAATGAATAACCAATTATATCAAGGCTGCAAAATACAAGTTTAACGTACAAAAGTTAATTTCTTTCCTATATAGCAGGAATAAGTAAGTACAATTTAAAATTAAAGACACATAACCATTTATATAAACAGCAAATATGTATGTGTATATATATAATAGTTATAATTTTTAAAAAATGTACAAGATCTATATGAGAAAAACTAAAAAATAATGAAAGATATCATATCATAACTAAATAAATGGAGAGATATTTCATATTTATGGATAGGAAGACAATATTGTCAAGATGTCATTTCTTCCTAACTCATCTATAGATTCAATGTAGATTCAATCCAATTCTGGGATTCATAATCCCAGAAAGTAATTTTGTGGGTATTGACAAACATAGTCTAAGTTTACATGAACGAAGACATCATCAAAGTAGTAATGCAAATGGCAAGTAATCATATAAACAATATGAAATATCGTATGCCATTAGGGAATTGCAAATTAAAATAATAAAAACATACCACAACATGCCTATTTGAATAGCCAAAACCCAAAACTCTGACAATACCAAATACTGGCAGGAATGCAGAAGAACAGTAACTGTAATTCATTGCTGGTAGGAATGCAAAAACATACAGCCACCTTTGAAGACATTTTGGCATGTTTTTTCACAAAACTAAGCATACTATTGGAATATATTATGCAGCAATTATGTTCCTTGGTATTTACATAAAGGAATTGAAAACTGATGGCCCCACACAAACCTGCTCATGGATATTTATAGCAGCTTTATTCATAGTTGTCAAAACTTGGTGGCAACCAAGAGGTCCTTCAGCAACAAATGTACCACTGTGATGTTGATAGTAGAGGAGGTTGTGTGTGTTTCTAATAACGTTCTGCATACCAAAGTTTTGATTCAATAAGACAAAAATAATATTAAAAAGCCAAACTAATGAGGACAAATAATAGTTTAAGAAGGTACACAGAAACATTTGGCATAATATCCAAACACAAATTTCCATCAACAAAAGAATGAAAGAACGCATTGCAGCAATCAATAAAATAAAACACCAGTCAGCAATTAAAGTAAATTACTTATGCAACTTGGATGAATCTCAAAAGTATTGTTTTGAATGAAAAAAGTTACACACTAATAGTACATACTGTATAATGATATTTATATGATATAAATCAGATAAAACTAATAACTGGTAATTAAATTCAGATTTGCGTGCATGTTTGTGGTGAGGTAGGGGGCACTGCATTGACTGAAAGGGTACAGAGTATTATGAGGTTTTATAAAAATATTTCTCTTTTTTCAGTGATGGTTACATGTAAGCATAACATTGTCAAATTTCATCAAACTATACACTTAACTTTATTGTATTTTATTGTATAAATATGCCTTAATAAGGAAAAAAATTGACTATGTCCATTTATTATGCAATCTAATTATTCTTTTTTTCCTAATAATTTGATTCTTATTTTCAGTATCTCTGAATTCCTACTTATAACAACCTTTGGTGTATTCAATATCCTCCTTATTTTTCTGAAGATATTTATTATGCTTATTTCTTTAATTATTGTCATCCCGTTCTATCAGTTTTCTTTTACTTTTATTTGTATATTATTCAATTTTTTATCTGTTTCATAATGATTTTGTTCTTCCAATAACTCCTATTATTTCTGTGTAAACTTACATTTTCATCTCTAATGAAAGTCAGTTCTTTTTATTATTAATGATTACCTGGAGTTTGGCCAACTGCCTTGGCCTTAGCTTACACATTTAAAGATGAGTTGATGGGCAGAGGCAGAGTCCCTGTTGTTGCAATTTGGGTATGTTCTTTTCTCTCTGCCACTCTTCCTATGTTCTTTGATTAAAGAGGCCATTGCTTTATCTTGTGTCCATTATTTTCCAATTGAAATTGCATAGCCCACAGCAGGGGTGAGTGGATTACTTAGGGCCTTTCAGGCAGCCTGCATATTTCTACATGATCTCATAACAACCAGGTGAAAAGCATACCAAAACTGCCACCGAAAAACTGCGTGTCTTGTTTGTGTTGCCTTTGTAGCTCCTGGGTATATACTCATCCAGATTTTGTCTGGAAAGCTTTTTATCTCTTTTCATTTGTTCACCCTTGTATTTCTTTCAGATTTCGGCTTTTGTTATCTTTTTTTTTTTTTTTTTTTGATGGAGTCTCACTCTGTCATCCAGGCTGGACTGCAGTGGTGCAATCTCCGCTCACTGCAACCTTCACCTCCCGGGTTCAAGATTCTCCTGCCTCAGCCTCCCGAGTAGCTGGGATTACAGGCAAGCACCACCACGCCTGGCTAATTTTGTATTTTTAGTAGAGATGGGGTTTCACCATGTTGACCAGGCTCATCTTGAACTCCTGACCTCAGGTGATCCGCCTGCCTAAGCCTCCCAAAGGGCTGGGATTACAAGCATGAGCCACTGCGCCAGGCCAGCTTTTGTTATCTTAACAAAGAAAGGTCTCTGGACAAGATTCTTCCCTAAGATAATTAAGTTAGAGTCTCCTGTATTTTCAAAGTGAAGGAACCCCAATGGAATTTAATATTTCTTATGTCACAGAAATTAATTAACTAATCCCTGTGATATATAGCTCGTGTGTTTTCCTAGTAGACAATAAGCCTTATAGAAACATACAAATTCTGCTTTCAATTTTACCTCCAAAACTACTCATCTATCTTTTTATATTAATAAAACTAGTTAAAGAGAAATTTAAAAGGTGTTTAATTCATAAGGAGAGCTAAACCTTGGCTAGATCCATCCAAAAGAATAAAAACTCAAACATGCACAGGCATGCAGGCACATACACGTTACCTTCACAGAAGTCATTGTTATTTCATGGTTTGGTGTGAATAATGTAACAAAACAAAAAAATATACACATTCATACCCCAGGTATTTTCTACTGTGGTATTTAACTGTCTTCACCTATAGATAGGAATGTTCTACTAAGGTTTCTCCACACTAAAGCTGGACATATAGTTGATGGTAGTGATAAAGGAAACACTGTTGGTCTTGGAATTGCAGTTAAGGATATTAAGACATTTTGCTTTATAGAAGTAAAAAGAAAGATTTTAAAATGATCAAATGTTAGAAATTTCACTTGGACCTGGGGATACAGAATAAAGTGACTCCTTTACATATCTATAAGGACCTCAGATAATCAAAAATCATCCAGAAATCAGACCATAGTAGAAAAATTATCTAGTTTCTAAGGTTTCACTACCTTTGGCTATGAAAGATTAATCGTAGTAACTAGTAGAATCCATTCTTTTGGGCACTTAATTTTGCTCTTTAGTAGGTCCCATTTAGGGCCTCAATAAATTGTTTCACTGATTTCAAATGTTGAGTCAGCAAGATGTAGTAATGAATGGTTAGCTAAAGTTTATACAAGAGTATCTCTTCTGCCCTTAGCTTTCAATAATCTGATTTCTCTTCGTATTTCCTATTGTCGCTGCCATTTAGAAAGCACCCTACATCCCTCCATATTGGCCAAGCAAAAAAAAAATACAAAGTCTATCGGAGAACAAAAGATTATTGGGCCAGAAACTAACCGTATAATACGTAGGAAAAATCATATTCTTGAAAAGCTGAGGAAAAAATGACAACAAAGTTGGCTTAAGAATAGTTAACAGAATATCTTTGATATGTTTCTATTTTAATTAAAGATATAGATTGCTGGCTTCTTTCATTAATCCTGGAGAAAACAAGTAGGGGAGGTGGAGAAAGATGACCAAATAAGACAACACCATTTGTCCCCCTATCCAGGAACATAAATTTTAACAACTAACTACACACAAATGTACCATCACAAGAATTAAAAATTAGGTGAGCAATCACAGCACCTGGTTTTATCTTCATATCACAGAAACAGACATTGAAGTGTCAATAACATTCCTCTCCCATCCACTGGCAGGGGCCATGTGGCACAGAGAATCTGTGCACTTGGGAGAGAGAAAGCCAAATGACTATTAGGCTTGGCATTGAATTCAGTGCTGCCCTGTCACAGCAGAAAGCAGAAGCAGGCTGTGTCTGCCCGAAGAGGGAGCTTTGAAACAGCCCTTAGCCAGAGGGGAATCGCCCGTCCCAGTAGTTGGAGCTTGAGTTCTGGCGAGCCTTGCCACCATGGGCGCTCTGTGGCCCTAGGTGAACTTCATGGCCACAAGGAATGTAATTCCTAGGCAAGTTGTATGGCTGATCTGGGGCTGAGACCCAGTGGAATGAGAGGAATCATGACCCACTAAGACACCAGCCAGGACGGCTAAGGGAGCACTTACTCCACACTTCCCCATACCCCAGCAGCAGCCACGTGGCACAGAGAAATCTGTGAGCTTGGGAGAGGGAGAACACAGCAACTGGAGGCTTTCCATTGAAGTCAATGCTGCCCTGTAACAGCAGAGACCTGAAAGGATTCATCACCTGCAAACTGAAGAGGCCCTGGGCTCTGAATAACCAAGAGTTATACCCAGTTAATTCACTGTGGGCTTGGACTCTGAGATGTTCTGGCTTCAGATGTGACCCAGCACATTCACAGCTGTGGTGGCTACAATAAAAGATTCCTTCTGTTTGAGAAAAGCAGAGAAAAAATATAAGGGGATTCTGTTTAACATCTTAGGCACCAGTTCAACTGCTGTGGAATAGAGCACCAAACATGTTCTTGGGATCACTAAGTCCAAGCCTGGGTTCTTGGTCAGCATTTCTGGGCCTGCCCTGGGCCAGATGGGAGCCTAGTATCCTGAAGGGCGAGTCCGAGGCCTGGCAGCATTTATCACAAACTGACTAAAGAGCCCTTGGGCTTTCAGCAAACATCAGTACTAGCTTGGCAAAAACCATATGGATCAGTGGTGGTAGTGGGCACAGGGAGAGGCTCCCCTGACTGTGGAAAGGGTAGGGAAGAGTGGAACAAACTTTGTCTTATGGTTTAAGTGCCAGCTTAGACAAAGTAGAATACCAGATAAATTTCTAAGGTTTTTGAATTCAATTTCTGGCTCTCAGACAGCATCTCTGAACTCATCTGGGGCCTGTGGGGATTTGCCACCCTGAAGGGAGGGACACTAATCTGGCTGGCTTTACCACATGTTAATTGTAGAGCCCTGTAGCCTCGAGTAAACTTAAGTGGTAGCTAGGTAGTGGTAACAGCAGACCCTGAGAGAGACCCAGTGCTGTGCTGGTTTCAGGTCTAAACCAATGCAGTCCCACTGGTGGTGGTCATAGGAATGCTTGTGTCCTCTAACCCCCAGTTCCAAAAGGCTCAGCACAGAGAGAAAGACCTTGTTTTGTGGAGAGAAAGTGGGTAAAAGACAAGAGTTTATGCCTGGTAATCCAGGTAATTCTTACAAAACTCATGCAAATCCACAAAGGCAGTACCTCCACAAGTCTACAAGAGCCACAGCATTACTGGGTTTGGGGCCCAAGTCCCTTCAAATACCTGGGAAGCCTTCCCAAGAAGGATGGGCACAAACAAGCGCAGGCTGTGAAGACCTCAAAAAATGCCTAACTGTTTATTGCTCAGGCAACAGTGAATATCTACAAGCATCAAGATCATCCAAGAAAAAATGACCTCACCAAATGAACTAAATAAGGTGAATGGTTTGGCTGTGTCCCCACCCAAATCTCACCATAATTGTAGTTCCCAGAATTCTCACATGTTGTAGGAGGAACCCAGTGGGAGTTAACTGAATCATGGGGGCAATTTCCCCCATACTGTTCTTGTGGTAGTGAATAAGTCTCATGAGATATGATGGTTTATAAGGAGAAACTCCTTTCTCTTGTCTCTCATCATCTCTTGTTTGCCACCATGTAAGACAAGGCTTTTGCCTTCCACCATAATTGTGAGGCCTCCCCAGCCACATGGAACTGTGCATCTATTAAACCTCTTTTTCTTTATAAATTACCCAGTCTCAGGTATGTCCTTATCAGCAGCATGAGAACAGACATTAGGCACCAGGGATCAATTCTAGAGGAACAGAGATATGTGACATTTCAGACAGATAATTAAAAATAGCTGTGTTGAAGAAACTAAAAAAAAAATAAAAATTCAAGATAACAGAGAAAGTGAATTTGGAATTCTATCAGATAAATTTAACAAAGAGATTGAAATTATTAAAAAGAATCAAGCAGAAAGTCCAGAGTTGCCAAATGCAATTAACATACTGAAGAATTCATCAGAGTCTCCTAATAGCAGAATTTATCAAGCAGAAGAAAGAATTATTGAGCTTGAAGACAGGCTATTTGAAGATACACAGTCAAAGAAGAAAAAAGAAAAAAGAATAAAAAAGAATTAAGCATGTCTATCACACCTAGAAAGTAGCCTCAAAAGGCCAATTCTAAGAGTTATTGGCTTTAAAAAGGAGGTAGAGAAAGATAAAGGGGTTTAACTTTAAGTTTATTCACAGGAATAGTAAGAGAACTTTCCAAACTTAGAGGAAGACATTAATATTTAAGTACAAGAAGGTTATGAAACACCAAGCAGATTTAACCCCAAGAAGACTACCTCTAGGCATTTAATAATCAAACTTTTAAAGGTCAAAGATAAGAAATCCTAAAAGCAGCAAGAGAAAATAAACAAATAACATACAATGGAGTGCTAATACATTTGGCAGACAACTTTTCAGTGGAAACCATACAGACCAGGAGAGAGTGGAATGACCTATTTAAAGTGCTGAAGGAAAATAACTTTTACCCTAGAATAGTATATCTGGCAAAAATATCCTTTAAGCATCAAGGAGAAACAAAGACTTTCCCAGACAAACAAAAGCTAAGAGATTTCATCAACACCAGACCTGTTCTACAGGAAATGATAAAGGGAATTCTTCAATCTGAGGAAGAAAAGGATGTTAATGAGGAATAAATAATCATTTGAAGGTACAAACTCACGGTAAAGCACACAGAAAAATACAGAATATTATAAAACTGTAACTGTGGTATGTAAACAACTATTATCCCAAGTAGAAAGACTAAACAAAAAAAAAATCAAAAATAATAACTACAAAAACTTTCAAGACATCAACAATACAATGAGACAAAAGAAAAAAAGTTAAAAAGAGAATGAACAAAGTTAATATAGAGGTTTTATTAGTTTTCATTTTGCTTGTTTATGTAATCAACGTTAAGTTGTCATCGGTTTAAAATAATGGGTTACAGGACTTTTTACATGAGGCAGAGCGAGATGGTGAAACAGAAAGCTGCATCGATCATCCCTCCTGCAAGGACAAGTTAACTATGTATGCAGCAAAAAGCACCTTCATAAAAACCAAAAATCAGGTGAGTACTCACAGTATCTGGTTTAAACTTCATATCACTGAAAGACCCACTGAAGAGATATCTCTTCTGAAGTCCTGAATTGCTGACACCATCCCTCCCCTTCTCCCAGCAGTGGTGGCATGGTGTGGAGAGCCTCTGTGGGTGCTACGGGAGGGAGAACACAACAATTGTGAGGCATAAAACTTGGTGCTGTCCTGTTAAAGCAGAAAGGAAAACCAGACCAAACTCAGCTGATGTCCACTCAAGGAGGAGACTTTTAAACCAGCCCTAGCCGGAAGGTAATTGCCAGACTCAGAGATCTGAACTTGAGCTTGTAAACTTTGCCACTGAGGGACAGAGCACTCTGTGCCTCCAAGTAAATTTGAAAGGCAAAGTCTAGGCTATAAGGACTACAACACTTAGGTGAGTCCTAGTGCTGAACTAAGCCCAGAGAAAGTGGAGTGGGGGCATACGTGACATACTGAGACAACAGCTGGGGCAACCAAGGGAGGGCTGGTATCATTCCTCCTCTAACCCCAGGCTGCACAGCTTGAGGCTCCAAAAGGGACCGCTTCCTCCTGCTTCAGGTAAAAAGAGGAAAGAGTATGGAGGACTTTGTTTTACATCTAGGACACCAGCTCAGCCATAGCAGGATAGGGCATTAGTTAGAGTTGTGAGGCTCCCATTCCAGGCCCTGGCACCAAGATGACATTTATATAAACACTCTGGGCCAAAAGGGAGCCTGCTGCCTTGAAGGAAAGGACCCAGTCTTGGCAGCATTCATCACCTGCTAACTGAAGAGTTCTTCGGCCCTGAACAACCAGCAGCAATAGCCAGGTACTACATCAATGGCATTGGTTGAGCCTGTGGGACTTACTGGCTTCAGGTAAGACTCAAGACATTACCAGATGTGATGGCTACAAAGCAAAACTCATTCTGTTTGAGAAAAGCAGAGGGAAAAGTAAATAGGACTCTGTCTTGCTCCTCAGATACCAGCACAGCCACAAAGAGGTAGGGAACCAAGAAGGGTTTTAGGATTCCTGATTCTAGGACTTGTCTCTTGGACAGCATTTCTGGACCTGCCTTGGGCCAGAGGGGAGTCCACTGCCTTGAAGGATGAATCCTGGGACAGGCAGCATTCACAGCAAGCTGACTCAAGAGACCGTAGGCCTTAGGGAAACATTGGTGGTAGTCTGGCAGTACTCCTCATGGCCTGGAATGGCAGTGGCTATGGGGCAAGTCTCCCCTGCCTTTGGAAAGGGGAGGGAAGAGTGGGAAACGCTGAATTTTGTAGTTTGACTGCCAGCTAAGCAACAATACAATAGAACAGCAGGTAGATGTCTAAGATTTTTGACTTCTCAGCCCCTGAGTCCAGGATGGCACTTCTAGACCAACCTGAGGGCTGGGGGACCTTGCAACCCTGAAGGAAAGGACACAGGACTGGCTGGTTTTGCCACTTGCTGAATGTAGAGCCCCAGGGCCTTCAGTGAATATACACAGTACCAAGGCAGTGGTTACAGCAGGTCTTGGGTAAGACCCAGTGCTGTGCTGGCTTCAGATCTGACCCAGTGCAGTCAGAGTAGTGGTGGTCACAGGGGTGCTTATGTCACTCCACCACCATCTTAAGGTGGCTCCAAAAAGAGGGAGAAACTCTGTATGTTTGGGAGACAGTAAGGGAAAATTAAGAGTCTGCCTGGTAATCCAGAGAATTCTCCTGGATCTGGTCCCAGACCACCAATGTTGTACCTCTAAGATTCTGCAATAACCACAGTGTTACTGGGCTTGGGGTGTCCCCTAAAGCAAATACAGCTTACATCACAGCAGTCAAGTTTTTTCAAATATCTGGAAAGCCTTCCCAAGAAAAATAGCTATAAAAAAGCATAGACAATGAAGACTACAATAAATACCTAACCCCTCAATGCTCAGACATGAAAGAACATATACTAACAACAACACCATCCAGCAAAACATGACCTCACTAAATGAAATAATTAAGGCACCAGGAACCAATCCTGAAGAAACAGAGATATGTGACACCTCAGACAGAGAATTCAAAATAGCCATATTGAGGCAACTCAAAGAAATTCAAGATAACAAAAGGAAGGGATTCAGCATTCTATCAGATAAACTTAACAAAGGGACTGAAATTACTAAAACGAATCAAGCAAAAATTCTGGAGCTGAAAAATTCAACTGGCATACTGAAAAATGCATCAGAATCTTTTAATATAAGACTGGATCAAGAAGAAGAAAAAATAATGAGCTTGAAGACAAGCCATTTGAAAATACACAGTCAAAGGAGACAAAAGAAAAAAGAATTTTAAAAAGTGAGGCATACTTTGGGAGGCCAAGGCGGGTGGATCACCTGAGGTTGGGAGCTCGAGACCAGCCTGGCCAACATGGTGAAACCCTGTCTCTACTAAAAATTAAAAAAAAAAAAGAAAGAAAAAATTAGCTGGGTGTGGTAGCATGCGCCTGTAGTCCCAGATACTCAGGAGGCTGAGGCACAACAATAACTTGAACCCAGGAGGCAGAGGTTGCAGTGAGCCTAGATCACATAACTGCACTCTAGCCTGGATGACAGAGTAAGACTGTGTCTCAAGAAAAAAAAAAGAGGCTTAACTACAGAAACCAGAAAATAGTTTCAAAAAGGCAAATCTAAAAGTGATTTGCCTTAAATAGGAGGTAGAAAAAGAGATAGAAGTACAATGTTTACTCAAAAAAATAATAACAGAGAACTACCCAAACTAATGAAAGATATCAATATTCAAATGCCAGAAGATTGCAGAACACCAAGCAGATTTAACACAAAGAAGACTACCTCAAGGCATTTAATAATTAAATCCCCAAAATTCAAGAATAAAGAAACAATTCTAAAAGCAGCAAGAGAAAAGAAACAAGTAACATGCAATGGAACACCAATACATCTGGCAGCAGACTTTTCAGTGGAAACCATACAGAGAAGAAAAGTGTTGAAAGAAATAACTTTTACCCTAGAGTAGTATATCTGGTGAAAATGAACTTCAAACATGAAAGAGAAATAAAGACTTTCTCAAACAAAAGCTGAGGGATTTCACTAATGACAGGCCTGTCTGAAAAGAAATGTTAAAAAGAGAACTTCAATCAGAAAGAAAAGGACATTAATGAGCAATAAATAATCATCTGAAGATACAAAACTCACTGGTAATAGTAAGTACACAGAAAAACACAGAATATTATACCACAGTAACTGTGGTATATAAACTACTATTATCCCAGGTAGATAGACAACTATGAACTAATCAAAAATAATAAACACAATGACGTTTCAAGACATAGTAGTGCAAAAAGATACAAATAGAAACAACAAAAAGTTAAAATGTGGGGGGATAAAGTTAAGGTGTAGAGTTTTGTTAGTTTTATTTTTGCATGCTTGTGTATTTATGCAAGGAGTATTAAGCTGTTATCAGGTTAAAATAATGGATTGTAATATAGTACTGGCCAGCCTCATGGTAACCTCAAACCAAAAAACATACAATAGAAACACAAAAAATTAAAAGCAAGAAAGTAAATCATACCACAAAAGAAAATCACCTTCACTAAAAGAGGACAGGGAAAAAAATCTTAAATATATGGAACCACAGATTATCCAGAATAGCCAAAGCAAAAAAAAAAAAAAAAAAAAAAAAAACTAAACAAAAATAACAAAGCTGGAGGAATCACATTGCCTGACTTCAAATTATACTTTAGGGTTGTAGTAACCCAAACAGCATGGCACTGCATAAAAACAGACACACAGATCAATGGAACTGAATAGAGAATCCAGAAACAAATCCATACACCTAAAGTGAACTCATCTTTTACAAAGGTTCCAAGAACATACACTAGAAAAAAGGCAGTGTCTTCCATAAGTGGTTCTGGAAAAACTGCATATCCATATGTGATAGAATGAAACTAAAACCCTCTCTCTCACCATATACAAAAATCACATGAAAATAGATTAAAGATTTAAACCTGATTTAAGACCACAAACTATGCCACTACTGTAAATAGACATTGGGGAAAATCTCCAGGACGTTGGTCTAGGTATTTCTTGAGCAATACCTGACAAGCGCAGACAATCAAAGCAAAAATAGAGAAAGGGGATCACATCAGGTTAAAAAGCTTCTGCACAGCAAAGGATGCAATAAAAAAATGAAGAGACAAACCACAAAATCAGAGAAAATATTTGCAAACTACCCCTCTGACAAGGGATCAATAACCAGCATATATAAGTAGTTCAAACTACTCTATGGGAAAAAGTCTAATAATTATATTAAAAATGTGCAAAAGGTCAGGCGCAGTGGCTTACACCTGTAATCCGAGAGGGTGCCACTGCACTCCAGCCTGGGTAATGGCAGGAGACTGTCAAAAAAAAAAAAAAGTGCAAAAGATTTGAATAGACATGCCTCAGTAGAAGACATAGAAATGGCAAACAAGCACATGAAAAGGTGCTCAACTTTACTGATTACTGGAGAAATGCAAATCAAAACTACAATGAAATATAATCTCACCCCAGTTAAAATGACTTTTATCCAAAAGACAGGCAATAAAAAATACTAGTGAGGAAGTGGAGAAAAGGGAACACTTTTACAGTGTTGGTGGAAATGTCAATTAGCACCACCTCTATAGAAAACTGTTCAGAAGTTCCTTAAAAAAACGAAAAATTGAACTACTATGTGATCCAGGAATTTCATTGCTGGGTATCTACTCAAAAGAAAGGAAATCACTATATAGAAGAGGTATCTGTACTCCTATATTTGTTGCAGCACTGTTTATAATAGCTAAGATTTGGAAGCAACCTAAGTGTCCATCAAAAGTTGAATAAATTTAAAAAACATAGTACATATACACAATGGAGTACAATTCAGCCATAAAAAAGAGTGAAATCCAGTCATTTGCAACAACATGGATAGAACTGGAGATCATTATGTTAAGTGAAATAAACCAGGTATAAAAAGACAAATGTCACATGTCCTCACTTATTTGTGGGATCTAAAAATTAAACCAATTAAACTGATAGATATAGACAGTAGAAAGATGGTTACTAGAGGCTTGGAAAAGTAGTGGGGGATTGATGGGGGGGGAAGATGGGGATAGTTAATGGGTACAAATAATATTAATAGTTTGTAAGATTAAGATCTATTATTTGATAGCATAAAAGGGTGACTGGAGTAAAAAATAATTATACATTGTTAAATAGTGTAATTGAATTATTTGTAACTTAAAGGACAAATGCTTGTGGAAATGAATACCCCATTCTCCATGATGTGCTTATTTTACATTGCACGCCTGTATCAAAACATCTCATGTACTCCATAAGTATATACACCTACTATGACCCATAAAATTTTAAAACGTTTTTAAAAATTTAAAAAGACTTTGTATGTATTAATTATAGCCAATAAGAGTTACCCAGTTGTATTGCTCTCTCTTTACAGAAAATAACCTCTTGCTTTTTAAAAAAAAGTAAAATAATGACTTATAATATAGTATTTCCAAGCTTCAGGATAACCTCACATTGAAAACATCCAACAAATACACCAAACATAAAAAGCACAGAATTAAATCATATCACCAAAGAAAATCACCTTAACTAAAAGGAAGACAAGAAGGAAGAAGAAGGATAGGACTACAAAACCACTGGAAAACAGAACAAAACAGCAGGAATAAGTCCCTACTTATCAATAATAACATGAAATTGACATGAAGGAAGCTCTCCAATCAAAACACATTGAGTTGCTGAAAGAATTTTTTTAAAAAATGCAAAATCCCAATGATCTGTTGCCTACAAGCAACACACATCACCTATAAATATACACATATACTGAAAATAAGGGGGTGGAAAAAAATGTTCCATGTTGATGGAAACCAAAAAAGAACAGAAGTGACTATATTTCTATCAGAAAAAAATAGATTTCCTGACAAAAACTATAAAAAGAGACAAAGAAAATTGTTATGTAATGATAAGGTTGTCAATTCAGCAAGAAGATATAACAATTTTAAATATATATGCAACCAACACTGGAGCACCCAGATATATAAAGGAAATATTATTAGAGCTGAAAAGAAAGATAGACCTTAATAAAATAATAGCTGCAGATTTCAACTTCCACTTTCAATATTAGACAGAACTTCCAGACAAAAAATTAACAAAGAAGTATCAGATTTAGTCTACATTATAGACCAAATGGATCTAATAGATATTTACAGAACATTTCATCCAAGAGCTGCAAAATACACATTCTTTTCCTCAGCACATGGATTATTTTCAAAGATAGACCATATGATAACAAGTCTTAAAACATTCAAAAAATTGAAATAATATCAAGCATCTTCTTTGATCACAATGGAATAAAACTAGAAAAATAACAAGAGGAACTTCGGAAACTATACAAACACATGGAAATTAAACTATATGCTCCTGAATGACCAGTTTGTCCATGAAGAAATTAAGAAAAAATTGAAAAATTTCTTGAAACAAATGATAATGTAAGCACAACATACTAAAACCTATGGAGTATGTGAAAGCAGTACTAAGAGGAAAATTATAGCCATAAGTGCCTACATCAAGAAAAGAAGAAAAACTTTAAATAAATAACTTGACAGTGCATCTAAAATAACTAAAAGAGCAAAAGCAAGCCACAGTTAAAACTACTGGAAGATAAATAATTATAAAGGTCTGAGCAGAAATAAATGAATTTGAAGTGAAGAAAAGAATCCAAAAAATCAGTGTAGCAAAAAAGTTGATTTTTCTGAAAACATAAATAAAATTGACAAAATTTTAGCCAGACTAACAAAAAGAGAGAGAGAGAGAGACTGAAGATCCAAATAAATACAATCACAGATGAAAAAGAAGACATTACAGTTGATACTGCAGAAATTCAAAGGATCATTAGTGGCTACTATGAGCAATTTTATGCCAACAAATTGGAAAATCTAGAGGAAATGTATAAATTCCTAAAACCTAAAACCTACCAAGATTAAATCATGAAGAAATCCAAAACCTGAACCAACCAATAATAAGTAACGAGGTCAAAGCTCTAATAAAAAGTCTCCCTCTAAAGAAAAACCTGAGACCCAATGGCTTTCCTGCTGAATTCTACCAAACATTTAAAAAAGTTACTACCAACCATACTCCAATATCCTGAAAAATAGAGGATGGGGGAATATTTTCAAACTCATTCTACAAGGCTGATATTACTCTCATATCAAAACCAAACAAAGACACATCAAAAAGAGAAAACTACATGCCAATATCTCTGATAAATATTAATGCAAAAAAATACTAGCAAACTGTATTCAACAACACATTAAAAGATCATTTGTCATGACCAAGTGAGATTTATTGCTGGGATGTAAGGAAGGTTCAACATATGCAAATCAAGCAATGTGATACATTATATAAAGACAGTGAAGGACAAAAAAATAATTTTAAATTATTTATTATTTATTTATTTAATTCTATTTTTTATTTCAATATTTTTTGGGGGACAGGTGATATTTGGCTACATGGATAAGTTCTTTAATGGTGATTTCTGAGATTTTGGTGCACCCATCACCCGACCAGTGTACACTGTACCAAATGTGCAGTCTTTTATTCCTCACCTCACTTCCACACTTACACCTAGTCCCCAAAGTCCATTGTGTCATTCTTATGCCTTTGCATCCTCATAGTTTATTACCATTTATGACTGAGACTATATGATGTTTGGTTTTCCATTCCCAAGTTACTTCTTAGAATAATGATTTTCAATGTCATCTGGGTTGCTGCAAATGCCATTATTTTGTTCCTTTTTCTATGGCTAAGTGGTATCCCATGGTATACATATACCACATTTTCTTTATCCACTCATTGATTGATGAGCATTTGGACCAG
This sequence comes from Pan troglodytes, assembly GCF_028858775.2. Classification (NCBI taxonomy): domain Eukaryota; kingdom Metazoa; phylum Chordata; class Mammalia; order Primates; family Hominidae; genus Pan; species Pan troglodytes. The sequence continues at coordinate 134,292,367 of NC_072401.2, forward strand.
TTCCATAGTTTTGCAATTGTGAATTGTGCTGCTATGAACATTCATGTGCAAGTGCCCTTTTCATATAGTGACTTCTTTTCCTCTGTGTAGATACCCAGTAGTGGGATTGCTGAATCAAATGGTAATAGATCGCCCGATCATTAAAATGAATATATGATCATTTTGAATGATGCTGAAAAAGCATTTGATAAAATTCAACATTCCTTCATAAAAACACCCTCAAAAAACTAGGTTTGGAAGCAACATACGTCAACATAATAAATAAAAGCCAAACATGACAGACCCATAGCTAATATCATACTGAATGGGGAAAAACTGAAATCCTTCCTTCTAAGATCTGGAACATGACAAGGATGCCCACTTTCTCCATTGTTATTCAATATAGTACAGGAATTCCTAGCTAGAGCAATCAAACAAGAGGGAAAAAAGTAAAGGGCATCCCAATTGAAATGGAAGAAGATAAATTATCCTTGTTTGCAGATGATATGAGCTTATATTTGGGGAAATGTAAAGACTCCCCCTAAAAACTGCTAGAACTGATAAATTCAATAAAGTAGTAGAATAGAAAATCAACATACAAAAATTAGTAGCATTTCTATATGACAGGAGTGAACAATCTGAAAAAAAATCAAAAAAGTAATGTCATTTACAATAGACAAAAATAAAATTAAATACTTAGGAATTAAATACTTAGGAATTAAATGCTTAGAGAACACAAAAATGTTCATGGATTGAAATAATCATATTGTTAAAATGTCTGTACTACCCAAAGAAATCCACAGATTCAACACAATACTTACCAAAATACTGATGACATTCTCCACAGAAATAAGAAAAAAGTCCTAAAATTTATATGGAAATACCGAAGACCCAGAATAGCAAAGCTCTGCTGGCAAAAAAGAAGAAATCTGGAGTCAAATTTGAAATTTCAAAAAAGAAATTACCTGACTTCGAATTATACTACAGAGTTATAGTAACCAAACAGCATGGTACTGGCATAAAAACAGACACAGAGACCAATGGGGCAGAATAGAGAGCTGAGAAACAAATCCATGAACCGACATTGAACTCTTTTTAAACAAAGGTGCCAGGAACATACATTGAAGAAAAGACAGTCTCTTGAGTAAATGGTGCTTGAAAACTTGGTAGCCATATGTAGAAGAATAAAACTTGACCCCTATCTCCCATTATTTATAAAAATTAAATGAAAATGGATTACAGACTTAAATCTAAGACCTCAAGCTATGAAACTACTACAAGAAAACATTGGGAAACTCTCCAGGACATTGTTCTGGGGAAAAATTTCTTGAATAATACCCATAAACACAGGCAACCAAAGCAAAAATGGAAAAAGGAGATCACATAAAGTTAAAAAGCTTCTTCACAGCAAAGAAAGTAATTAACAAAGTTAAGAGACAACCCACAGAATGGCAGAAAATATTTGCAAACTGTCCATCTGACAAGGGATTAATAACCAGAACATATAAGGAGCTCAAGCAACTCTATAGGAGAAAATCTAATAATCTTTTTAAAAAAGATTTGAATAGACATTTCTCAAAAGAAGACATATAAATGGCAAACAGACATATGTGAAGGTTCTCAATATCATTGGTCATCAGAGAAATGCCAATCAAAACTACAAGAAGATATCTCATTCCAGTTAAAAATTTTGTTTAATCCAAAAAATAGGCAATAACAAATGCGGGCAAGGGTGTGGAAAAAAAGGAATCCTTGCACACTGTTGGTTGGAATGTAAATTAATACAACTACTGTGGAGAACAGTTTGGAGCTTCCTCAAAAGAACTGGAAATAAAGCTACCATACAATCCACAGTCCCACTGCTGGGTATATACCCTAAAGAAAATCTGTATATAGAAGAGATGCCTGGTCTCCTATATTTGTTGCTGCACTGTTCACAATAGCCAAGATTTGGAAGCAACCTAAACATCCATCAACAGATGATTGGATGAAGAACATGTAATACATATATGCAATGAAATACTATATAGTCATAAAAAATGTGATCTTGTCATTTGCAACAGCATGGATAAAACTGGAGATCATTATGTTAGGTAAAACTAGATGTAGAAAGACAAACTTTGAATGTTCTTACTTATTTGTGGTGCCAAAATTCAAAACAATTGAACTCATGGAGATCAAGAGTAGAAAGATGGTTATCACAGGCTCGGAAGGGTAATGAGGGTGTGAAGGGAAAGTGGAGATGGTTAATGGGTACAAATATATATATATATATACTTAGAAAGGATAAATAAGACCTAGTGTTTGAACATGGTGACTATAGTCAACAGTAATTTAATTGTATATTTAAAAATTACAAAAAGAGTATAATTGGATTGTTTGTAACTCAAAGGATAAATGCTTGAGAAGACAGATACCCTATTTTCCATCATATGAGTATTGTTTATTGCATGTCTATATGAAAACATCACATGTAGGCTGGGCACGGTGGCTCACGCCTGTAATCCCAGCACTTTGGGAGGCCAATGCGGGTGGATCATGAGGTCAGGAGATCGAGACCATCCTGGCTAACACAGTGAAACCCCATCTCTACTAAAAAAACAGAAAAATTAGCCGGGCATGGTGGCAGGCACCTGTAGTCCCAACTACTCAGGAGGCTGAGGCAGGAGAATGGCATGAACCCAGGAGGTGGAGCTTGCAGTGAGCCAAGATCATGCCACTGCATTCCAGCCTGGGTGACAGAGCAAGACTCCATCTCAAAACAAAAACAAAAACAAAAATCATCTCATGTACCCCACAAATATATACACCTACTATATACCCACACAATTTTTAAAAAATAGAATAAATAAATAGTTTTATAGAGAACATAGAGCTTTAAGTGCAGTGGATCAGAAATCCAGAGTTCCTAGAAAAAAAAGATGAATTGACTATGCATTGAAATCTCTGAAACAAATACATGAAGAGAATTAAAAAATAGTACAAAGGAGTTTATTTTTTAAAAATTAAGAAATGCCCCCTTCCAACCATCCTTAAACACTTTCCCATCCACAATACTTCACCAGAGGCAGGACTGTATATGTACACATACATGTTTTTGTGCGTGTATGTGTGTATTTATGAGTATGTGTGTATAAGTGTGTATTGTCATTTAGAGAACCTAGGTGAAGAGTACACATAAAATAACATTTCTTACTGCTGTATTTTTTTCTTTTAGGTTTACATTCACACTGCTGTATAATATACTCATTCCAAACATCTCTTGATTTAATTTCGAAACCTGTTCCTCTACTTTTTGTTGTTGTTTTTGTTGTTGTAGGTGCAGAAGCTTCCATATTCCGTATGTTTTTCAGAGGGTATATAGAATAACAGTAAGAAATAAGAGGAGAAGTGTTGGAAATACCATATTCAGCTATTGCTAGAGAAATTATTCAAAATGATCCTCATACCAACTTAACTAAGGTTGATAACAAATGAAATATTAGTAATAGCTGCAGAACATTAGGCAAATAACCTGCATGTTTGGAGCCTCATGATTTTTTTTAAATTTAATAATGAAGGTTTTAATGTCTGATGGCTCTAACAGAGGGTTTTTATATCAGATGGGTGTTCAAATACATGGATTTAAGTCCTTTCTAAATAACAATAAAAATGAATGCTAAGTAATTTAATGAGAAAAAGAATTAAGAAAAAATAATATTAACAATATTAATCTTCCCAAAGTGCCTGAGAATCTAAAGAAACATTCAGTTATTGAATAATGGAGAGAGAAAAGATTTAATATACTGTAATAAGAATGGGGAGGATGAAAGTAAGCTGAATATTTTCTGCTGTCTGATGCCTGTTCATGAGGCTACCTGTATCTCAGATGGGGATCAAGTACTTTCAAAGTGATTCAAACATTTTAATTGTATTCAGCCTTCTGATAATTTTTACTTTGCCAGAGACTCACAATACTATAGGATGAAATTTAAGCAATGATTACAAGCATGAACTCACCATTAGACTAGATCTGGGTGAAAAATCCTAGATCTTGTCATCTTGTGTGAGTGACACTTACTTAAAGCTGAAAAAGGGGAAACCCCTTTTGGGTCCCCCTCTCATTTTATGGGAACTCTGTTTTCACTCTATTAAATCTTGCGACTGCACACTCTTCTGGTTCGTGTTTGTTATGGCTCAAGCTGAGCTTTCGCTCACTGTTCACCACTGCTGTTGCCACCCTTGCAGACCCGCCACTGACTTCTAACCCTCTGAATCTGGCAAGGTGTCCACTGTGCTCCTGATCCAGTGAGGTGCCTATTGCCGCTCCCGATCAGGCTAAAGGCTCACCATTGTTCCTGCATGGCTAAGTGTCCAGGTTCGTCCTAATTGAGCTGAACACTAGTCGCTGGGTTCCACAGTTCTCTTCCATGATCCACGGCTTCTAATAGAGCTATAACACTCACCACATGGCCCAAGATTTAATTCCTTGGAATCTGTGAGGCCAAGAACCCCAGATCAGAGAACAAGAGGCTTACCACCACCTTGGAAGCAGTCTGCCACCATCTTGGGAGCTCTGGGAGCAAGGACACCCCTGTAACATTTTGGCGACCATGAAGGGACCTCCAAAGTTGTAATACTGGACCACTTTCACTTGCTATTCTGTCCTATCCTTCCTTAGAACTGGAGGAAAATACTAGGCACCTGTCAGTCCGTTAAAAACAATTAGCGTGGATGCCAGACTTAAGACTCAGGAGTGAGGCTGTCTGGGGAAGGGCTTTCTAACAACCCCCAACCCTTCTGGGTTGGGAGCATTGGTCTGCCTGGAACCAGCTTCCACTTTCAATTTTCCAGGGGAAGTGGAGGGCCGACTAGAGGAAGAAAGCTGTTGACCTGAACTCCTGACATTAGCTGGTTGAGATCATGGTGCAGCCAGAAGTCTCTACTCAACAGTCGCCCATGCATACGTCCCTACCTTTCCTTCTGACCCATACCTCCTGGGTCCTGAACCACGACTTTCTTGAAAGTGTAGCCCCAAAATTCTCCTTACCTCTGAATCTACTTCTTCCAATCCCTGCCTCCTAGGTACTAATGGTTCAGACTTTCATTTTCTCTCCCAAGTATTAGAGTAAGTTGTATCTCCAAAGGGATCTAAGGAAGCGCTATGCTGTGTCCTTAGGCATCTAGGCTATGAACCCAAGCAGTCTTGTCCCTTGTGTCCCTCCCAATTTAGGCATACAGCTCTTGACATGGGCAGTTATGTGGGACCTGTTCCACACCACCCTTGCCAGAGCCCCAAGTTTGTAAATGGCTAAGAGGATTGCTATCCCATTGTGTAAGATGCTCTCCTCCCCCAATTTTTACCCAGCTTACCCCTCTGCAATACAATCTCCAAGCCTTGGCTCTTTGGCCAGGGCCTTAGAACTGATGACCAAGTACTTTAACAACTGGAACTGGGTCTATGACAACGTAATAAATCAGGATGAAAGTGAATTGAGTAAGTCAAGGAGAGAAGAGACAGAGAGAGAGAGACACAGAAACAAAAGAGAGAAAAGAGAGGGAGAGAGAGAAAAAGAGAGATAGAAGTAGTAAAGAAAAAACAGTGTGCTCTATTCCTTTAAAAGCCAGGGTAAATTTAAAACCTATAATTGATAACTGAAGGTCTTCTCCATTACCCTATAACACTCCAATACTACCTTGTTTTCAGTGTAAACAAGGGCATAACCTGAAAACACTGAGACCACTGACAACTAGTAGCCTTCCTATCAACAATCCTTAACCTAGGAACCCACAGATGGCCCAAATGCATTCAATCGGTAGTGGCAACTGCTTTGCTAACAGAAGAAAGTAGAAAAGTAACTTTTAGAGGAAACCTCATTGTGAGCACACCTCACCAGTTCAGAATTATTCTAAGTCAAAAAAGCAAAAAGTTAGCTTACTAACTCGAAAATCTTAAAGTATGGGGCTATTCTGTTAGAAAAAGGTGATTTAACATTAACCACTGAAAATTCCCTTAACCCAGAAGATTTCCTAACAGGGGATTTAAATCTTAATTACCTTACAAAGGTCTGACCAGACCTAGGAGGAACTCCCTTCAGGACAGGATGATACATGGCTCCTCCCAGGTGATTGAGAAAAAAACCACAATGGGTATTCAATAATTGATAGGGAGACTCTTGTGGAAGCAGACTTAGGAAAATTGCCTAATAATTGGTCTGCTCAAATGTGCAAGCTGTTTGCACTCAGCCAAGCCTTAAAGTACTTACAGAATCAAAAAACACTATCTCAATCCTTACTTAAAAGGTTACCTACACCCTCTCTGAAATGAATTTGCATAATAACTGTTGTTTATGGGACTGCATCTTGATAGGGCAGCTGGCTTGTTAAGAAATACTCAGGAACCCAGCACAGCTCTATAACTCACTCCTGACTGAAAAGGCAATGTTGAGAATGCTGGTAAAGGACCACTAGAATCCAGCAACCCAGACCCCTTTCTTTGTGGTCAGGAAAGGAAGGAAAACAGGTGCAGGACTGCTGCATTGGTGAGCGTAACGAATCCAATAAGCAGAGGTCCATGGGTGGTTACGCACCTGGAAGGGAATAAGCATTAGGACCATAGAGGACGCTCTAGGACTAATGCTCACTGGAAATGTACTAGGGGTGCTGGCATCCCTGTGTTTTTTTTTTCAGATGGGAAACATTCCCCCTAAGTCAAAAACGCCCCTGAGATGTATTCTGGAGAATTCAGCTCAGAGTACATGTACCTTTTTCTCTCTCAGACTTGAAGCATATTAAAATAGACCTAGATAAATTCTCAGATAACCCTGATGGCTATATTGATGTTTTACAAGGATTAGGACAATCCTTTGATCTGACATGGAGAGATATAATGTTACTGCTAGATCAGACACTAACCCCAAGTGAGAGAAGTGCCGCCATAACTGCAGCTCAAGAGTTTGGCAATCTCTGGTATCTCAGTCAGGTCAATGATAGGATGACAACAGAGAAAAGATAATGATTCCCCACAGGCCAGCAGGCAGTTCCCAGTGTAGACCCTCATTGGGATACAGAATCAGAACATGGAGATTAGTGTAGCAGACATTTGCTAACTTGTGTGCAAGAAGCACTAAGGAAAACTAGGAAGAAGCCTATGAATTATTCAATGATGTCCACTATAACACAGGGAAAGGAAGAAAATCCTACTGCCTTTCTGGAGAGACTAAGAAGCATACCTCTCTGTCACCTGACTCTATTGAAAGCCAACTAATCTTAAAGGATAAATTTATCACTCAGTCAGCTGCAGACATTAAAAAAAACTTGAAAAGTCCAACTTAGGCCTGGAGCAAAACTTAAAAACCCTATTAAAATTGGCAACCTTGTTTTTTTATACTAGAGATCAGGAGGAGCAGGTGGAATGGGACAAACGAGATAAGAAAAAGGCCACCGCTTTAGTCATGGCCCTCAGGCAAGCGGACTTTGGAGGCTCTGGAATATGGAAAGGCTGGGCAAATTGAATGCCTCATAGGGCTTGCTTCCAGTGCGGTCTACAAGGACACTTTAAAAAAGATTGTCCAAATAGAAATAAGCTGCCCCCTCGTCCATGCCCCTTATGTCAAGGGAATCACTGGAAGGCCAAGTGCCCCAGGAGATGAAGGTCCTCTGAGTCAGAAGCCACTAACCAGATGATCCAGCAGCAGAACTGAAGGTGCTGGGGGCAAGTCCCAGCCCATGCCATCACCCTCACAGAGCCCCGGGTATGCTTGACCATTGAAAGCCAGGAAGTTAACTGTCTCCTGGACACTGGCGCAGCCTTCTCAGTCTTACTTTCCTGTCCCGGACAACTGTCCTCCAGACCTTTCACTATCTGAGGGGTCCTAGGACAGCCAGTCACTAGATACTTCTCCCAGCCACTAAGTTGTGATGGGGAACTTTACTCTTTTCACATGCCTTTCTAATTATGCCTGAAAGCCCCACTACCTTGTTAGGGGGAGACATTCTAGCAAAACCAGGGGCCATTATACACCTGAACATAGGAGAAGGAACACCCGTTTGTTGTCCCCTGCTTGAGGAAGAAATTAATCCCAAAGTCTGGGCAACAGAAGGACAATATGGACGGACAAAGAATGCCCGTCCTGTTCAAGTTAAACTAAAGGATTCTGCTTCCTTTCCCTACCAAAGGCAGTAACCCCTTAGACTGGAGGCCCAACAAGGACTCCAAAAGATTGTTAAAGACCTAAAAGCCCAAGGCTTAGTAAAACCATGCAATAGCCCCTGCAATACTCCAATTTTAGGAGTACAGAAACCCAACGGACAGTGGAAGTTAGTACAAGATCTCAGGATTATCAATGAGGCCATTGTCCCTCCATACCCAGCTGTACCTAACCCTTATACTCTGCTTTCCCAAATACCAGAGGAAGCAGAGTGGTTTACAGTCCTGGACCTTAAGGATGCCTTTTTCTGTATCCCTGTACATCGTGAGTCTCAATTCTTGTTTGCCTTTGAAGATCCTTCAAACCCAACATCTCAACTCACCTGGACTGTTTCACCCCAAGGGTTCAGGAATAGCCCTCCTCTATTTGGCCAGGCATTAGCCCAAGACTTGAGCCAGTTCTCATACCTGAATACTCTTGTCCTTCGGTACCTGGATGATTTACTTTTAGCTGCCCATTTAGAAACCTTGTGCCATCAAGCCACCCAAGTGCTCTTAAATTTCCTCGCCACCTGTGGCTACAAGATTTCCAAACCAAAGGCTCAGCTCTGCTCATAGCGGGTTAAATGCTTAGGGCTAAAATTATCCAAAGGCACCAGGGCCCTCAGTAAGGAATGTATCCAGCCTATACTGGCTTATCCTCATCCCAAAACCCTAAAGCAATTAAGAGGGTTCCTTGGCATAACAGGCTTCTGCCGAATATGGATTCCCAGGTATGGTGAAATAGCCAGGCCTCTATATACACTAATTAAGGAAACTCAGAAAGCCAATACCCATTTAGTAAGATGGACACCTGAAGGAGAAGCGGCTTTCCAGGCCATAAAGGAGGCCTTAACCCAAGCCCCAGTGTTAAGCTTGCCAACAGGGCAAGAGTTTTCTTTATATGTCACAGAAAAAAACAGGAATAGCCCTAGGAGTCCTTACACAGGTTCGAGGGACCAGCTTTCAACCCGTGGCACACCTGAGCAAGGAAATTGATGTGGTGGCAAAGGGTTGGCCTCATCGTTTATGGGTAGTGGCTGCAGTAGCAGTCTTAGTATCTGAAGCAGTTAAAATAATACAGGGAACAGAACTTACTGTGTGGACATCTCATGATGTAAGTGGCACACTCACTGCTAAAGGAGACTTGTGGCTGTCAGACAACCTCTTGCTTAATCAGGCTCTATTATTTAAAGGGCCAGTGCTGCAACTGCACACTTGTGCAACTCTTAACCCAGCCACATTTCTTCCAAACAATAAAGAAAAGATAGAACATAAACGTCAACAGGTGATTGTTCAAACCTACACCATTCAAGGGGACCTTCTAGAGGTTCCCTTGATTGATCCCGACCTCAACTTGTATACTAATGGAAGTTCCTTTGTAGAAAAAGGACTTCGAAAAGCGGGGTATGCGGTTTTCAGTAATAATGGAATATTTGAAATTAATCCCCTCACTCCAGGAACTAGCACTCAGCTGGCAGAACTAATAGCCCTCACTTGGGCACTAGAATTAGGAGAAGAAAAAAGGGTAAATATATATACAGATTCTAAGTATGCTTACCTAGTCCTCCATGCCCACGCAGCAATATGGAGAGAAAGGGAATTGCTAATTTCTGAGGGAACACCTATCAAACATAAGGAAGTCACTAGGAGATTATTCTTGGCTGTACAGAAAACTAAAGAGGTGGCAGTCTTACACTGCTGGGGTCATCAGAAAGGAAAGGGAAATAGAGGGGAACCACCAAGTGGATAATGAAGCCAAAAGAGCCGCAAGGCGACCTCCATTAGAAATGCTTATAGAAGGACCCCTAGTATGGGGTAATCCCCTCCAGAAAACCAAGCTCCAGTACTCAGCAGAAGAAATAGAATGGGGAACGTCACAAGGACATAGTTTCCTCCCCTCAGGATGGAATGCAGCTAACCAATGGAAATTACTTAAAACCCTTCACTAAACCTTTCACTCTCACTGCACCCCCTCCATGCCGCTGTACTACCAGTAGCTCACCTTACCAAGAGCTTCTGTGGAGAATGCAGCTTCCCAGAAATATTGATGCCCCTTTGTATAGGAGTTTTTCTAAAGCAAACCCCACTTTCACCACCCACGCCCATATGCCCCTGCACTTCAGGCCATACATTTCAATCCCTGTATCTTTAACCTCCTTGTTAAGTTTGTCTCTTCCAGAATCGAAGTTGTAAAACTACAAATAGTTCTTCAAATGGAGCCCCAGAAGCAGTCCATGACTAAGATCTACTGTGGACCCCTGGACCATCCTGCTGGCCCATGCTCTGATGTTAATGACATTGAAGGCACCCCTCCCAAGGAAATCTCAACTGCACAACCCCTACTATGCCCCAATTCAGCAGGAAGCATTTAGAGCAGTTGTTGGCCAACCTCCCCAACAGCACTTGGGTTTTCCTGTTAAGAGGGCGTACTGAGAGACAGGACTAGCTGGATTTCCTAGGCCGACTAAGAATTCCTAAGCATAGCTGGGAAAGGTGACCGCACCCACCTTTAAACACGGGGCTTGTAACTCAGCTCACACCCGAACAATCAGGTAGTAAAGAGGGCTCACTAAAATACAAATTAGGCTAAAGCAGGAGGTAACTAAATAGTCAAGTCATATATTGCCTGAGAGCACAGGGGGAGGGAAAATTATCAGGATATAAATCCAAGCATTCGAGCAGGGAGCGGTGAACCCCTGTGGGTCCCCTCCCATTTTATGGAGCTCTGTTTTCACTCTATTAAATCTTGCAACTGAAAAAAAAAAAAGACTGAAAAAGTTAATTTGCTCATTGAATAAAGAGAATTATACTTTTTGCAAACAATATTTGGAATTATAAATAAAATATAAATAAGAAAGATTTGTGTTTGATGAATGAGAGCTAACAGAATACAAAGCAAATAATATCATGAATCAAAAATCTAATAATATGGTAAATGCCTATAAAAATCAAGGCAACTGTACAATATAGACAAAAGCGTTATAAACTTTTAGTTAAAAGAGCATATTATACGGTAGTATTACTGGTCAGGTTGTTTATGCAAAAGTCTTGAAAGATTTATAATCTTAGAATGAACATGAGGATTGGTGGTAGGAGTAATTTCACATTTGTCAATCAGCTATGAGTTACCTAATAGCCAAAGGGAATGAAAAATGGTCATTAAGGAGAGATAATGTCATAATTGTCAAAAATTAGAGATAATGAGATAGTTTATAGGTAAAAGGGAAGAAGGTTGTAGATTTTGTTTTGTTTTGTTTTTACTTTAGTCATCTGGGAGATTTGAGAGAACAAGTAGAAGTTACTAAACAGATTATTATAAAATAATTATATAAATAAACCCCTAAAATTAAAGTAAGTTTATAAAAGCAAAACAAAAAATAAATTGGGTTAAGGGTTTGAAAGCCACATTTCTATTTCTAATAAAATAATTACAATGATTTATAGTTTCACAAAAAATACTTTTTTTCTACAAGAAGTTTTTAGTGACATACAAATTAAAACTTGCTTATATTAACATAAGATTGCCACTCACTGTTTATTTCTCATATTAGTTCTTCTTCATCTTGTTGTTATTATAACACAAATTATACGACTTTAGTCTCACCAGGCTGTATATTCAAAATCTAGGTTATTTATCTAGACTTTGTGTTTCAAGTTAAGATTTTGCTGAAATTGTGAGAAAAGAGATTGAGTTATAGTTCTTTCTTCAAAAAAAGTGAGATCCGAAACACGTAATTTGAAAGAGATAGCACAGGTTGCACTTTATATAGGAAGCAGTTTCAGTATGCTTACCATATAAATACTCTGCTAAACTTGTACTTGCAAGTCTGGTTAAGGTTAGGAAAAGATCTGTATCAACTTAATGAATACTACTTCTGCTGACGTACTCAGAAAAGATAGTTTGAATTATAAGATGTTACTCTTATATAGGACAGGAAATTTTAACAGGGGCTAGAATTCAACAAATGTCATTTTAAATAGATCTTCATGATGTCTTTTTTTACTATACAGATTTTAAAGATTTATTTGCATGGAGTTTTAAGCCAACAAATACTACTTATACAAAGACTTGAACAGTTTGGTAAACTGTTTTCTTAACAGTGCTTATTATTTCTCTCATTTTTCAATAATTTCATTAAATGTGTTATACAGTTTTCCATAGACACTATAAAAGTTTGGGTATAGATATTAAGGAAAATATTTATGTGCACCAAAATGAAACATTGCCATAGATGTTATGAAGCAATGAGTATATTTTAGTTTGCTTTGCATTAAATTTATTTATATCCTTATTAGAGAAGACACAAAAGGAAAAGAAAGCAAGAGTTTTTAAAGAAATTCCAATAAGTGCAAGCATTATTTAATGCTGGACATTTTTATTAATAAAAAATAGCACACCTTCACTTGCATGTTTTAAAATAACATATTCAACCGGAGACATGATATCTGAGTAGAGAAATATAAGTTTGATTAGATTATGTTTAATCATGGCACTAAATACTAAGTTTGATCATGACACTAAATGCTAAATTGATTTAAATTTATTTACTTCTTTTAAATCTCTGAATATCAATTATTTTATCCATATGGTAGGAATAAAATTATTGTAAATGATATGAGTAGTTAATACCAGAGACATAATGAAATAAGCAATATCAATGACATGTTTCTACAACTCTAAACTGGTTTATCCTTACACACAGAATTTTGAACTAATTAGCAAAAGTATCTAGTACTTTTTAAAATAACTGAAACTTAAAATATATACTAAACATACAACTTAAAAAACAGAATACTTGTAATTCCATCAAAGTTTCTTTTTCGGCTCGGCGCAGTGGCTCACACCTGTAATCCCAGCACATTGGGAGGCTGAGGTGGGAGGATCACCTGAGGTCAGGAGTTTGAGGTCAGCATAGCCAACATGATGAATCCCTGTCTCTACTAAAAATACAAAAATTAGCTTGGCATGGTGGCACGTGCCTGTAATCCCAGCTATTTGGGAGGCTGAGGCAGGAGAATTGCTTGAACCTGGGAGACCGAGGTTGCAGTGAGCCGAGATTGCGCCACTGCACTCCAGCCCGGATGACAGCGTGAGACTCCATGTCAAAAAGAAAAAAAAAAAGTTTTTTTTTTCTCTATTATCCAGTGTTAGGTGGAAGACATGATAACATTCATGTTTATTTCTTATCTATTATTCCATGTTAAGAGAAAGGCATTCTAACATTTTATTTATAGAATAATTTTTTTTGAAAATAAAGGACAAACACATTCATAGATTGAAAGTCCCAAGAAACCCAGAGTGTGAGTAGTAGGATAATAGATAAAGAATTAATACAAATGTAGAAAGTATTATTAGATTTATGGAGAGAGCTAAGATATTTCAAGTACGTTGGGGGAAGAGGAAGACAGGCACAAATAACTCCGGGAGACAACATTGGAAAACATTGAGATCAACCTTTTGTTTTGTTTTGTTTTTATTTTTATTTTCAAAAGAATTGATTATATTAAGTAACAGTGGAACACTATCTAAAGCTTTTCTAAGGTAAGATTCTTTACACAGTATATGATCTTGACACTCACATACACAAGAAACGAGTAGAAATTCGGAATCCAGGAGTCTTTTTTGAAAATTACATGACAGTATAATCCAGCTAAAATTGAAAAGAAGATATCCCAGCAAAAAGACAAATGTCCATCTATGAATTAACAAGTACAAAATGAAGATAATGTCCATGATAAAACATTATAAAGGTAAATATGCTCAACCATAAAAGTAAAATATTAATGAAATAAATAAAAAACATACTATTGCAATTATTTCCTCATTTCTGCATCAAAGAGTAAATATTGTCTGAAATTTATAAAGCCAGTTGTGAAAGTAACTCAATTTCTGGTAAATATAGTGTAAAGTAAATATTACTCATATAGCAATAAAATGCACTTAAGGAAGAAAGGAAAATGATGTAATAAAAATGAAAATAGAAAAGCATATAAGTATTTAAAATTTAAAGTGAAGTAGAAAAATCATCATAAAATTAGTAAGAAAATAGAAAAATCACAAATGAGTACTTTCCTAAGCTTTAGGCAACTATTTTTGAATACCTGGATAAAATAATTTTTCCTAGGACATCTTGGTTTAAAAAATATCTCAAAGAGATAGATAGCCTAATGACAATGAAAGCAATTCAGGAAACTTCAACAATCAAATGTCACTCACTAGAAGGAATACCCTGAAGACCGTTTATAAGATAATTCTTTCAAAGCATATTAGAATAAATTATTTCTGTTGTATTCACATTTTTCAAGAAAAGAGAGTGAAGAAAAAAGACGAATGCTTTTTGTGAATCCACAAAAAAGCTGACAATAAGCCTGAATGAGAAGGCACAAAAAGATAATTATTTTAAAAACTCAGTTATGAATTAAAAATAATAATATCTTAACAAGTAAAATTCAGGAAAATAGTTAGAGGATCATTACAACCAAACAACATATAAGAGGAAGCCAATAATTTGTTTTAATATTAGAAAATCAATGGTAAATATATTCTATTGAAAATTTCAATAAATTTTGGTAGAAGTTCAAAATTTCTGTTTAATATGAAATGTGGAAAGATGGAGATAACATAGTGCTTACCCATTTAACAATACAAAAAAATAAGGACAATTTACAAATACACAACTTTCTGAGTTCCCCAGACAACTGACATTGCAAGGCAACCAACCAAACAACTTACCAAAACTCTAAGGAAAGACAGGCATCGGAAAGGATATATGAACACTGGTGTGCAAAATTATATGCAACTGAGCTCCAAGGACAATTCAACTACATATTATTAACAAAATAGTGTCTTGTGCGGCCTAACTAGATAATAGTGAAGCCTTGGGGGACTGCAAATATCAGGAGAAATCACACCCAGTTGGAGGGTTTTCTCCACATATTTCAAAGGCACTTAAAAAATTGAATAGTTAAAATGCCCAAAGAGCAGCCTTGTGATAAAAGACCGAGTAGCGGTCCAAAACATTTACTGAAGGAAAGACATGAAAATCCTCCCCGATATTTTTTTTTTCCCAGCTCCTCTAGGTAGTAAAAACCTTAACATACTGGGGAAAAGAAAGTAGATGATTTTCCACAGGGAGCTCAGGGTAACCCATGACAGCTATAGAAAAGAAACAGAATATAACCTGATGAAATAATTTAAAGTGCATGTGGATCAGCAAAATGGCAGAATAGGAGGTCCCAAGCTTCATTACCTCCCAAATAAAGTTCAACTAGCTACTATGCACAGACAAGAACACCTTAGTGAAAACGCTTCAAATTGGAAATATGCCTAAGTCTCCAGCACAGTTCAGAAGACAGAATAAAACCCAGAGTAGAAGAAGCAGTCTCACTTTGACTATGTCATCCCCTCTCTTCACACAAACGGGCACAGCACTGCACAGAAAAGATTTCCAGGGGTCAGTTTCTGCAGAGGAAAAAGAGAACTGGAGGCAGACACTCAGCTTTCCTATCATTCTGAGACACTTTCCAGAAAGGTCACTACAGTCACACCTCATAGGGAAAGCAGGAGAAATTGGCATGGCTAGACCATGTGAGGTCATGTTAATACAAAGCAAGGAAGTGGAGCCCACAGTAATCGGGATGCAGATCTTGATGGTAGCTCTGTGTACTTGCCAGCAGTAGCAATTGGTCAGAGGTACCAGCTAGGAGCATTGTCCAACTGCAACGCTGAGCTGCTTGCTCCCAGAAGCCATGGGAAATTCTACTTAGTTTGAATTCTTAGCCAGCCTAGGGAAGAAAGGAATGAAGGATCTCCAAAAACAAAACAAAACAGAAAACAATGAACAAAATATCAATAGTAAATCCTTAGCTGTGAATAATCATCTTAAATGTAAAGAGATTAAATTTTCCAATGAAAAGACATAAAGTGACTAAATGGATTAAGAAAAGAGAACTCCTTGGAAGACAGTATGGTGATTCCTCAACAATCTAGAACTAGAAATACCATTTTACCCAGCAATCCTGTTACTGGGTATATACCCAAAGGATTATAAATCATGCTACTATAAATTCACATGCACACGTATGTTTACTGTGGCACTATTCGCAACAGCAAAGACTTGGAACCAACCCAAATATCCATCAGTGACAGACTGGATTAAGAAAATGTGGCACATATACACCATGGAATACTATGCAGCCATAAAAAAGGAAGAGTTCATGTCCTTTACAGGGACATGGATGAAGCTGGAAACCATCATTCTCAGCAAACTGTCACAAAGACAGAAAACCAAACACCACATGTTCTCATTCATAGGTGGAAACCGAATGATGAGAACATGTGGACATAGGGTGGGGAACGTCACACACTGGAGCCTGTTCGGGAGAGGGGAGATGGGGGAGGGATAGCATTAGGGGAAATACCTAATGTAAATGACGAGTTGACGGGTGCAGCAAAGCAACATAGCACATGTATACCTATGTAATAAACCTATACGTTGTGCACATATACTTAGAACTTAAAGTATAATTTAAAAAAAATAATAAATAAAATTAAATTAAATAAGAGAACTCCTATTATATGCTGTCTAAAAGAGATTAATTTTACCTTTAAGCAGACATACAGACTCAAAGTAAAGGGATGGAAAAATACGTTCCCTACACACAGAAGCCAAAATAAAGCAGGAGTAGCTATACCTATATTAGACAAAATAGAATTTAAGTCAAAAACTGTAAAAGGAGACAAAGTTGGACATTATATAATTATAATGAGGTCAATTTATCAAGTAGATGTAACAGTTGTAAATATATACGCACTCAATGTTGGAGCACCTAAATATATAAAGCAAATATTAAAATATCTGAAGGGAGAGATAGAATACAGTACAGTAAAAATGGGAGAACTTCAATGCTCCAATTTTAATAATGGATAGGTCATTCAAAGGGAAAATTAATAAAGAAACAATGGACATTAACAACACTTTAAACCAAGTTGAACTTTACAGAAATATACAGACCATTCCATCCAACAGTACCAGAATACACATTTTTTTTCAAGTGTACATAAAACACTCACTAGGATAAACACTATGTTAAGTCAAAAGAAAAGTCTTTACAAATTTACAAAAGATTGAAATCATATCAAGTATCTTTTCTGACCACAATGCTATGAAACTAGAAATCAGTAATGGGAAGAACTTCAAGATATTATCAAATATATAGAAATTAAACAACATGCCCTGAATAACCAATAGGTCAACAAAAGATTAAAAGGGAAATAAAAAAATACTTTAGACAAATAAAAATGAAAAGATAATATACCAACACTTACAGGATGCTGCAAAAGCAATTCTAAGAGGAAAGTTTATATTAATAAATGCCTACATAAAAAAAATAGATCTCAAACAACTTAATGTTACACCTCAAAAAAAAAAAAAAGAAAAAGAAAAAGAAACTAAGCCCAAAGTTAGTAGAAGAAAGAAAATTATAAAGATCAGAGCAGAAATTAATAGAAGAGTCTAGTAAAACCATGCAAAGATCAATGAAAGTAAGAGTTGGTTTTTTGAAAAGATAAAGAAAATGTACAAACTTTTAGTTAAACTAAGAAAAAAGAAGACTCAAATAAATAAAATCAGAAATTAAAGAGGAGACATTATACCTGATACCATGGAAAACAAAAGGACCATAAGAGATTATTATGAACAATATGCCAATAAGTTAAACAATAATGAATAAATGAAACATTTATAGACACACAAAACCTAACAAAGCTAAATCATGAAGCAAGAGAAAATCTGAATGGACCAATAACAAGTAAAGAGCTTAAATTAGTAATAAAAAGCTTTCCAAAAAAATAAAAAAAAAGAAAGCCATGGACCTGAAGGCTTCATTGTGGAATTCCACCAAATATTTAAAGAACTAATATTAGTCCTTCACAAACTCTTTCAAAAAATCAAAGAGGATGGAATGTTTATATCCTTTTCACAAGGCTGGAATTACACAAGGAAAGAAAACTACAGACCTGCAAGCTAATAACCTTGACGAGCATAAGTGCAAAAATTCTCAAGAAAATACTGGCAAAAAACAAATTTGACAATGCATTAAAAGGGTCATTTATGATGATCAATTGGGATTTATCCCGAGGATACAAGAATTGTTCAACATATGCAAATCAATACATGTGATACATACCATTAGTAGACCAAAAACATGATTATCTCGTTAGATCTGGAAAAATCATTTGATAAAATATGACATTCTTTTATGATTAAAACTCTCAACAAATTAGATGTAGAAATAATGTACCTAAACACAATAAGGGCCATATATCATAAGCCCACAGCTTACATTATACTTAGTGGTGAAATTTGAAAGACTTTCTGGGTTTTTTAAGATCTGGAAAAAGACAAAGATATTCACGCTTTCCACTTCTATTCAACATAGTATTAGAAGTCATCATCAGAGTAATTAGGCAGAAAAAGAAGTGAAAGTCATTCAAATAGGAATGGAAAAAGTGAAATTTTATCTGTTTGCTGATGGTATGATCTTATATATAAAAACCATAATGATTGCACAAAAAAACCTATTAGAATTAATAAATGAATATAGTAAAGTCGCAGGGTACAAAATCAACACACAAAAACTAGTAATGATTTTACATACTGTTTCTTCTGAAAAAGAAAGAGAAAAATCCTATTTACAATAGCTACAAAAATAAAATACTTAAGGATAAATTTAACAAAGGAGTTGGAAGACTTGCACACTGAAAACTATGAAATATTAATGAAAAAATTTGAAAGAGAAATAAATGAAAAGATATCCCACGTTCATGAATTGGAAGAATTAATATTGTTGAAATGTCCATACTACCCAAAGTGATCTACAAATTCAAAACAATCCCTATCAAAATTCCAATGCCATTTTTTTATAAAAGGAGAAAAAAATTATAAAATAACCAGAAAAAGCCTTGAATAACCAAGACAATACTGAGCAAGAACAAACCTGGGAACGTCATGCTACCTGATTTCAAACTGCACTACAAAGCAATAGCAATTAAAATAACATGGTACTGGCATTAAAATGTAGTTGACCCCTGAACGACACAAGTTTGAACCGCACATGCCCACTTGTACATAGATTTATTTCTGCCACTGACACTTCTGAGACAGCAAGACCAAACCCTCTTGCTGCTCCCCTCCTCAGCCTACTTAACATGAAGACAAGGATGAAGAACTGTATGATGATCCGATTGCATTTAATGAATAGTAAATACATTTTTATTACTTATTATTTCTTAATAACATTTTATTTTTCTAGCTTACTGTATTGTAAGAATGGAGCAGATAATATACATAGCATTTAAAAAATCGTGTGTCAACCTACTGTTTATGTTATCTGTAAGTATTCTTATCAATAGTAGGCTATCAGTAGTTAAGTTTTGGGGGAGTTGAAAGTTATACACAGATTTTTGACTGTGCATGGAGGTCGATGCCCTTATCCTCTGCATTGTTCAAGGGTCAACTGTAGATTCATTGTCCAATGGAGCAGAATAGAGAACCCAGGAATGAGGCCATGCATGTATGGTCAATTGATTTTTGACAAATATATCAATAACACAAAATGAAAAAAGAGCAGACTTCAATAAATGGTGTTTAGAAAACTGGATATCTATATATAAAAGAATAAAATTGGACATTTACCTTATACCATACACAAAAATCAACACAAAATGGATCAAATGCTTAAATATAAAGCCTAAATTTGTAGAAATATTAAAGGAAAACAGAGAAAAACACTACACAACACTGATTTGGATAACTTTTTAAAATATGAACCCATAAACACAGGCAACAAAAGCAAGAATAGACTAATGGGATTACATCAAATTAAATAGCTTCTGCACAGCAAAAGAAACAATCAATTGAGTGAAAAGACAACCTACATCATACATCTGACAAGGGGTCAATTTCCAAAATATATAAATAACTCAAACAACTGAATAATGAGAAGACAAATGACTCAGTTTAAAAATGGCCGAAGGAAAAGAATACATATTTCTCAAAAGAAGGCAGTCAAATGGTCAACAGCTATAAGACAAATGCTTCATATCACTAATCATCAAGGAAATGTAAATTATAACCACAATGAGATATTACCACACACCTGTTAGAATGGCAATTATGGAAAGGAAAAGATAAATGTTGGTGAGGATGTGGAGAAAAGAGAGCCATTGTACATTGCTGGTGGGAATGTACAGCCATTCCCACATCTGTTTAGCCATGTATACAATCATTGTGGAAAACAGTATGAAGTTTCCTCAAAATGTTAAAAATCAAACTACTGTAAAAATCTAGCAACTCCACTTCTGGGAAGACATCCAAAGTATATTAAATCAGTATGTCATAAAGATATCTGCACTTCCATGTTCATTGCATCATTATTCCCAACAGCCAAGATATTGAATCAATCTAAGTGTCCATCAATGGATACATTTTTAAAGAAAATGTGTCCTTTATAAATAATAGAATACTATTTAACCTTAAAAAGGGAAGTAAATCTTATCATTTATAACATCATGGATGAACCTGAAACTGTTAATTGAAATAAACCAGACACTAAAAGACAAACATTGCATAATTTCACTTATATATAGAATGTAAAACATTTGAAGTCATAGAAAGACAGTAGAATGGTGGTTACCAGAGGCTTGGGGGTGGAGTGACTGTGGAGATGTTAGTCATAGGACACAAAAATTCAGTTACACAGGAAGAGTAAGTTCAAGGACCCTATAGTACATCGTGATGACTACAGTTAATAACAATTAACTGTACTTGTCTCTGTGTGTATGTGTGTATATATATATATATATGCTCTATATATTGTATAATTGAAAATTGCTGAGAATAATTTTAAGTTTTCTCACCATGCATACACAAAAATGGTAAGTATATAAGATAATGCAGACATATATATATCAAAACATTATGTGGTACAGCATAAATATACAGATATTACTTGTCAATTTAAAATGTCTATGATGACTAGAAAATAATAATATATTTGGAAAGATGGTCTTCATTATGAGACTTTTATTTTTATTTTATACTTTTCTGTCCCATTTGAATTTTTACTATATTCTATGTTATTTTTATATAAATAAATAGATAAAAATAAATATGTGAATCTGGAAATACATAAACAAATAAACCCTATTGTTCTAGCCAAAGGTATTATCGAACAAATTGGGCAAACTGTATATTGTGTCCCAAATAATGTGATTATGAATTATAAGATTAAATTATTTAAATAATTGATTAGAGTGTATCTTTTTGCTTCTTAACAGAATGTATGTCTTACTGGATATTAGTTTTGTGTTTATACCAAATTTATATGTATATCTGTGAACTCAGATTTTATTCCTCATTGAAAATCTGATCTGAACTTTCCATCAAATCCATCGATTACTTTACAGGCATTCCTGACAACTATAGAACTAGAATTTGAGCAAAACTACCATGGTCAGTCTCTGAGAACTGATTTCATGATAATTAGAGCTTGTGTTAACACCAAACTAGGGAAGAAAGGTGGGTGGAATTGTTGAAGAAACTTCAAGTACAATTCTTTGCTAAATTTTAATAATGCAATTTTCTTTCCTCAAAGACTGCTGGAAATG
Source organism: Pan troglodytes (assembly GCF_028858775.2). Lineage (NCBI taxonomy): Eukaryota > Metazoa > Chordata > Mammalia > Primates > Hominidae > Pan > Pan troglodytes. Next base: position 134,314,185 of record NC_072401.2, read on the forward strand.
TATATTATTAGATGAATATTTTGATTAGTTTTTATTTCAGGGATTTATTCATTCTATTTGAGCGAAGGTTTTGTCTTTGAAGTTTTAGGACAAGCAGAAGGCTGATATTTGGAGACAATGTAAATCTTCTTTCTTTTGAAACAGAAAAAAATGACAATTAGTTTTGAAAAGAAACATATTTCAGCAATACAATTTTATGCATTCCTAGATTCAACTAAATTTTTCATTGCTCTCTGTCACCCCAAAACATTTTACATCTAGAAATAATTTCATGGATCTGTTTGAGTCATGAAATATGGGACACAATATTGAGGTAAATATATTACTCTAGAGATTTGCATGCCTAGCAAAGGAGATTTTATTTCATTCTATTCTGGCTGTCCAGAAGTATTTTTTTTACTGAAACTGACATTTAATGTTGTAATTTTATATCTGATCAATGAAGCTTTTATTTATATCAAGGGCTTTCATGATGAAAAAATAAAAGTTACAATTTATAACTCCTCCTGTCTTACCAGGGCACATTTCCCAGGAATGGCTTTCCATACCAATTCAATTTAAGAGTTTACTGGATCAAATAACTAAATAAATAAATAAATATCTTAGTATTTCAAACTTCTTAGGTTGCCTGCAAAGTAAAAATTTCGCGATTAACTCCTACCTCTTCATCAAAACTGTTCTTGCTAAATTTTGTCCTTTCTTGCTAAATCCATTAAATCAGTTTTAGTCCTCAGCTTAATCATTCCAATAACATCACATAAAGCTGACTATGTCTCAGTTCTTGCAATCTATTCTTCCTTGGCTTCATATTATACATTTATCCCTTTGTCTCCTCCTTCTCAGCAACCTTTTTATATCCTCTGTGTAATAACTGACACGTAAATATCTGTGGAAAAGAGCTAAATTCAATTCTGTCATACTTATGCTTCTAGTCTCCATTTTTTTCCAAATACATGTTATCTGTTGTCATAAGTTTTAAAGCCAGAATTATGCTGACAATTCACTTTAGTATACATCCACTTTATTTTCTAAAGTCCAACATTATATATTTACTCACTACTTTGCATTTAAACTGAGGTTTATCACAACTATCTCTTACTATACATCTTCAGAAATGAATGTTTACATTTCTTCCTTAAAATTTTCCTCTATTAATATTAATATGCACTTCTGTGAATTGTACAATCATATACTCATGTACACAAACCATAAAACTTGAAATTATCCTAGAAATCTATTCTTCAACTCATAGATGCACAAATTTCTATCCATTCCACATCCCTAACATAACTATCTTCACTACCTTCAATATTATATAACCATGTTATCTTTTGCCTATATATAAGAAATTCCTTCTAATAACTCTTTTGCTGTATTCATCTTTTTATGGTTCCCAAAAAAAGCAAAAATCAGTTACATCTTTAATCATTATGGCTAGTACCTATTATAAAACTTAACTATAAGCACTTGTTAAATAGTTTGGACCAATAAATAAACCCATTTTATTAAAACATTGCTTAAAATTCCTTTTCTTGAAATTTTGTTAATGACTAAAAAAGTCAGCTGTATCAGTGAGCATAATTCAATTTATGTATTTTCTTTTATATTTTCCTGCTAACTTAACTCTCACTCTTTAATATTTCTTCCAATTTAATGGAACTTATCTACACCAAGTTCTGAAAGAAGCACTCTTTCTAGGAGTACATTGAGTTAGATGCCAAAGTTCTGCCATTCCCTGGCTGCATGAAGCAAGGGTATCATCAGCAAGCTAATATCATCAGCAAGAAGTAGGTTGAAAGAGGCAAGAGTAGGGAGGTGTAACAGTACAATCTCTGTGACAGATTGGTTGCTTCCTCCCTGTAATATTAATAGTACTGTACATACATATCCTTTGTCATGCAACTTTGCACTGGTCTTCACTGAAGCCTGAGTACAGATTTCAACCCTGTGGATATCAAGCCTAGTCAGATGATGGGCTTTGGCGAAAGCCTATGGAATGTGAGTAGAAGTCACAATGTTAGTTTAAAAACAAAAACTTAGGGAACTCTGCATGTTTCTGCCCATCCCTTTTGTGCTTCTACTATCTGCCATGAGAATATTCCTATGATCGCTGAACTACCAGATGACTGGAAGATGTAAAATGAGGAAAATAAAATTTTGTACAAAGCGAACAAATCCATTCACATAAATTAATTTTTTTTGGTCCTGTCACAACTACTTACATTTTACCAGATGGTCCCAAAGTGTAGTAACTCATTTTAGTGTGTATATATATATATATGTATATATATATATATAATGTATATATACACACACACTAAAATTTATATAAAGATATAGATAGATATGCTAAATACATATGTATTCTAAAATGAGTATGTGTGTATATATATCTTGTATTTTATTTTATATACTATATGTATATATAAAACATACAAATATATAGCTAAACTATTGGTAAGCAAATTGCAGTATGTATGACACACAGTAGAAATGTAAAAACTATAATTATAGAAATAAAGCAGTTGTTTATTTTGACCGCTTATGACTTTTATTTGTACAGTGTGATACTGGCAAAATTCACAACCATTTATTGGACTATGATAATTCAACACCATTTTGTCACCGAGGACCCATAGACTTCTGGTGATAATGATTTTCAAAGGACTGTAAATCATGCTGCTATAAAGACACATGCACACATATGTTTATTGCAGCACTATTCACAATAGCAAAGACTTGGAACCAACCCAAATGTCCAACAATGATAGACTGGATTAAGAAAACGTGGCACATATACACCATGGAATACTATGCAGCCATAAAAAATGATGAGTTCATGTCCTTTGTAGGGACATGGATGAAACTGGAAATCATCATTCTCAGTAAACTATCACAAAGACAAAAAACCAAACACCGCATGTTCTCACTAATAGATGGGAATTGAACAATGAGAACACATGGACACAGGAAGGGGAACATCACACTCTGGGGACTGTTGTGGGGTGGGGGGAGGGAGGAGGGATAGCATTAGGAGATATACCTAATGCTAAATGACGAGTTAATGGGTACAGCACACCAGCATGGCACATGTATACATATGTAACCAAGCTGCACATTGTGCACATGTACCCTAAAACTTAAAGTATAATAATAATAAAAGAAAAAAAAGACTTCTGGTGATAATCATTTTCATTCCCTATCAAGCTAGAACATCACTATAATTGCTAATTATATTCTTTTTACTTATATATGCAAACACAAAATCATAAGTTTTTTAAACAAAGTTTAAACTTTGTTTCAAAATCATAAGTTTTTAAAACAAAAAGTTTTAAAAATATTTCCACAAGAGATATAAACTTTTATAAATTTCTTCTGTCTCATACTGAAAGTCACCGGTTTAAAATTGCTGATGTTGCCTTATCTCGCCTTCTTATGTATCAGCCACTTTGCTCTCCACATCCAAAACAATTCTTCAAAAAAAAAAATCCTTTGTATTTCTTTCTATTTTTTCATTTAGTTTTTACTTCTTAATGTGGATACTAGGCCTCTATACAGGAAGAATGGGTTTTGACTATGATGAAGAATTTAAGACCAGAAGAATTAGATAGAGAGAAGTGTTGTTGTGGCAAGAAAAGGAAAGAGAAAACAGGAAGTAAAGCAGAGGCCATCTAGAACTGTGCTCTGAATGTTAAGTATAGATTAAAAACCAAGAATCTTGGTGGACAAAGAGCTGGGGGCTTTTGCTACAGTAACCTTCATGTGAAGCAGTGCAAGATGAATGCTAAATAATCCTAGACTGCAGAAGAAAAATAATTGTGGTAATTCTTCCTAAACTAATTTTTTACTTATTTCTTGGCTTGTGGAGGTTCCATCATTTGCATCTCTTCATCAATAAGGAAGATTTTCCCATTGACATTCCTGAAATTTGTATTATTTGGAATTCTATTATAATCAATGTATTTTGACACTATAGATTCCCTATCCTCTTTAGAGATTCTGTTATTTCAGCATCCCCCACTCTCCCACCCCAGAGTGAGAATTGCTGATAACAAAAGTTTGATGATGATCAGCCAGGCATACATTGCTTCATGTGTAAGTAACACCAGAATGTAAGAAAAATGGAAACAAATGGGAGAACATACTAAGTGATATAAAGATAATAGATAAATATAAACTATAGTATGTAAGGAAAAATGGATGCAAGTAAGACTTTGAATGAGAGACAATACTTGTAGAAATGATAGATTTATAGTTAAAATTTAATTAATTTTATAATTAATTAAAATATGCAATTAACACATGGATCTCCTTTAGTTAAAAGAAAAAAAAAGATGTTTAAAATAAACCTAAAATCTGGCTGGGTGCAGTGGCTCATGCCTGTAATCCCAGCACTTTGGGAGGCCTAGGTGGGCAGATCATCTGAAGTCAGGAGTTCGAGACCAGCCTGGTCAACATGGTGAAACCCCGTCTCTACTAAAAATACAAAAATTAGCTGGGCGTGGTGGTGCATGCCTGTAATCCCAGCTACTTGGGAGGCTCAGGCAGGAGAATCACTCGAACCCAGGAGGCGGAGGTTGCAGTGACCCGAGATTGTGCCATTGTACTCCAGCCTGGGGGACAAGAGTGAGACTTTGTCTCAAAATAAATAAATAAATAAATAAGGAAGTAAATAAACCTAAAATCTCCATCCATCAAGTTCATCCAATTCTTATCTTCTTTCCTTCTCTTCAGCTGAAGACCACATTTATGATTTTGGGTGCTATACTTCCAGATAGTTTTTACATTTTTTATCTACACAGGCAAACACAGTTTAATATTTTACTTTTAGCATTTTTTTTTGGTTGAAGGTTAAAATAATTCTAGACAATACTAATTTTTCTGAACCTTTTAAAGAAACTAAATAATGTGTATTTGTGGTAGATCCATGTAGATACCTGTCAATGTAGTTCATTCTTTTCAAAGTTACATAGTATGTTCATGTCTGTCTATACTACATATATTTAACTATTAACATTTAATATATATTAATGTTTTTCCTTCTGTTTTTCACTACAACAAAAATTGCACAATGTACATCTTTGAATATGACTCATTAAAGATGAGTAAGATATTTAATAGGGCAGAAGTATTAAATGAAATTTTGGAGACCATTAATTTATATGTGTTTTTAGTGGCCAGAATTAAGTTTCATGAACTACTAACTGCAAGAGATTGTGGGAAATACAATTTTTCAATGTACCTGGGAGGAAAATGCAATAGAGAGTTATCACTGTCTTTTCCATACACTTTCAATGACCTTAGTTGAAACCCAAAATTTATTTATGTTGAAAATCTGCAGCATATTGTTGGCAGAAGTAATTGAGCAACATGCTAAAAAATTTTTGTAACTGAATTGTAAATTTTATTTTTGAATTGAAATTTTATATTTAATAATAGAGGTAAAATAATTATTGTTTTAAGAATATTTCAGATCTACTCTAAATACTGTTTTCATTTTATGATGGTGATATTTGTTTTCAACCTCAAATTTGGCTTTTGCCTCAGATCCATATTAATTTTTAACATTTTTTCATTATTTAAAATATCTTTCTCATATCTTTACAAATATATGTTTATGTATGTGTGTGTATGTATAAATATACATGGGAGTTTGTATATGTGTCTGTGTTTATGGTTGCTCTTTCCTTTATTACAATTGGTGTAATAATTAAATATTCCATAGTTAATTGAATATTGATAAATGTGTTAAAAATCTTTCTGTGTAATGATGGCTTAATTATTCTTCTTGATTTTCTGTTATTTTGTGTTGTAATTTAAAGACTATTTAAAAGGTGAAATTTACACATCAACTGTGATTACTGACTGTTATGGATTAAATGTTCCTGTCCCCTCTAAATTCATATGTTGAATCTCTAATCCCCAATGTGGCCTTATTTGGAGACTGAGCCTTGGAGAGACAATGTGAATTAGATGAGGCCATAAGGGTGGGGAAACCTCATGATGGGATTAGTGCCTTCATAAAAAAAGACACCAGAGAGCTTGCTTTCTTTCTCTCCATGCCTAGGTACTTTGGAAAGATCACATGAACACATAGCAAGAGATTGGCCATTTGTAAGACTAGAAGAGATCTTTCCCCAGAACTGGGCCATGCTGGCACTCTGATCTTGGACTGCCCAGCCCTCAGAACTGGAAGAAAATAAGTTTCTGCTATTCAAGCCACCAAGTTTGTGTTATTTTGTCAAAGCCACCTAAACTGACTAAAACACTGATATATAAGTTTAACTTTTGTTTTTTGTTTTTTTTGAGACGGAGTCTCGCTCCGTCACCAAACTGGAGTGCAGTGGTGCAATCTCGGCTCACTGCAACCTCCACCTCCTAGGTTCAAGTAATTCTCCTGCCTCAGCCTCCTGAGTGGCTGGGATTACAGGTGCCCACCACCACACCCAGCTAATTTTTGTATTTTTAGTAGAAACGGGATTTCACCATGTTGGCCAGGATGGTCTCGAACTCCTGACCTTGTGATCCTCCTGCCACGGCCTCCCAAAGTGCTGGGATTACAGGCCTGAGCCACCGTGCCTGGCCATGAGTTTAACATTTTATTTTGTTTTATTCCACTCTTGTCTCCTCATTTTATAAAAGCTCCTGTTTGGCTTTCTGTTTTATTTTACTTTGATTGAAATTTATTTTTTTCTATACTTTCCTTCAAGTTTTTAAAAGTTATTTTATATCCTTTAGTTACCTCTAAATTAATAGCATGTATATATAATTTCTATGCCATCATCTAGTCTATTGTCTCACCTTTACACAGAAAACTTTTTCATTTAATGCCTATAATATCTGTTAATGAAGACTCAACAAGAGCCTTAATCATCAATTAAAAATAATTTGAAAATATTAGTAATTGAAATATCTAACAGAGCACAGTGGCTCATGTTTTTAGTCACAGCACTTTGGGAGGCCAAGGCAGGAGGTTCACTTGAGCACAGGAGTTCAAGATCACACTGGGCAACATAACATGACCCCATCTCTACAAAATAAAAAATAAAAAATTAGCCTGACATGGTGGCATACACCTACACTGCTAGCTACTCGAAAGGCTATGGCAGGAGAATCACTGGAACCCAGGAGTTCAAGGCTGCAGTGAGCTATAATTGCACCATTGCACTCCAGCCTGGGGGACATAATAACACCCTGTCTCTAAAAAAACTGTAAAAATGTAAAAAAAAAAAAAAAAAAGAAAGAAATAAAACGTTCTTGGCTCTGTTTTGTGTGTAAATCAGGGTATCAGTCCGGATGTTTAGAGGAGGATGATATTAATAAATTCAACAATCAAGCCAGTACGGTGTCTCACTCCTGTAATCCCAGCACTTTGGGAGGCCAAGGTGGGTGGATCACTTGAGCCCAGGAGTTTGAGAACAGTCTGGCCAACATGGTGAAATCCCATCTTTACAAAAAATACAAAAATTAGCCAGGCTTGGTGGTGTGCACCTATAGTCTCAGCTACTCAGGAGGCTGAAGAGGAAGAATCACCTGAGCCTGGGAAATGAAGGCTGCAGTGAGCTGTGATGATGCCACTGGACTTCGGCCTGGACAACTGGAGTAAGATCTGTCTCAAAAAAAAAAATCAATCAAAATATTATTTATGGTTACACTGTCACTTTTTGTTAAAGGACATTTCCTCATATTTTAAAAAAATATCTGTTCCCATAAGTAAATTGCAATACAGTTTAAATTTTAGCAGAGATATTTGAATTTTATAATGTTAAAAATATTCAGTTACCTTATAATATATGATCTTTTTAAAGTTAAAGCAGTATCCTAAAGAATGAGCAGAATTTGTTCATTTCTGGGTCAGATATTTACCACTATTTTGTTCAATGTAGCTATACGTAAGATTTCTACTTTTATTCAATCTCCAAATAAGCTAATTGTTGAGGGAAACATTTTTATCTTATTTTAATTTTTAAAACAACCTCCTCCATATTCCACAAACATCGACTTTAATTGCTGAATAAAGAAATGTATTGCAATGGGTTCAGCTATTCTTTAAGCAAGGTTGTGTGACCTTACAACTTCATCGTAAGTAGAAATTTCTCTCACTTTCAGAAGCATATCAATAGCATATTTAAAAAATATACCTGCCACTTTGTTGAATTGCCTACATGTGACCCTACACATTGAATAATTAAAACTGGAGTGAGAAAACAATTTTTTGAGACTCAACTGTTTGATGGTTTTGTTACAAAATTAAAAAACAGCCTTATAAGAAGTAATGTGAAATAAAACAAATGTAAGATGAGAGAAAGACAGATTTTTCAAAGACCTGGAAGAACAGATGTACAATCAGCATCACCCTGTGAGTGGCAATGCTCAAGAGGTACAGGAAGTAGGTTTCTCCATCCCCTATTGCTCTTGTGAGAACACATTACTGAATACACTCTACAGAGATCTGGCAACTTAGTAATCCATGCAAAGCCCTTTTGGGGAAACTAGGAAAGCAGAATAATAATAGAGGAAGTAGTAGTACCGGGTAATAACTACAATCTCTGCTTCAAAGGATAAATGCCTTCAATTAGAGAACTGTGCATATTTTATCAAGACCTCTCTACCTGTACATGCAGGTAGGCATAATGCTGTTTTGGAGAGCTATTTCCAAAAGAATGGTGCATGACAATTAAGGCCTACTTTGTGTTGTCTTTTATTCTTTTGGTACATCAAGGCTCCACTGGGCTCAAAGATGAGCTAGACTAAGCTAAAGATTCTGCATTGGATTTCCATTCACTCCACTGATCTGCTGATTCTCTTACAGCCATGGCTACCTGGAGCATATTCTTCTCAAAGTAGATGGCAAAATGGCAAGAGTGAAAGCCAAAAATATGAGTACATTCAATGTCTCTACTCATAATTTCTGCTAATATTGTATTGGCTAAAGCAAATCTCAAGGCAACATCCAAACTCCATGAGCAGCAGAATTTACTCTTCAGACAGGGGCAGTCATAGCAAGGTTTACAAAGAGGAAAACATGTAAGCAAACAATATAACTCTGCCTGATCTCTTGGTCATAATTATTAATTTCCCTTCCATTTGCAAAATGCATTTACTTCTCCAAGTCACCAGAAAATCTTATCCCATCATGGCAATACCCATTTAGAGAGGTGTTGTAAGAATGACATATAATAAATGCTATAAAGTAACTAGTATACATCTTTGGATATAGGAGTTGCATTCTGTAGCTATTAATATTAATCCTAACAATGATACCAATGACATTTAATTTTATTGTAATGTTAATACAGTTAAATACCATTCTATATTTTTAGGTAAAATATTATCACTATAGTATGTTAGGGAATATTTGAGTTAGATGTTTTAATATTCCAATAATATACTCATATGTTAATCACAAGCACATTAACTCCTGAAGGAAGAAAACAGAATTGAATCAAATGAGTTAGACAGATGTCTTAAGACTTAACCTTCAAATGGAATTGATTCCAAGGGAATGCAAAATCCCTGCAAATGCAGAATCAACTTTAAAATGAATCCTACCTGTGTAATGGACCCCAGAGGTATAATAAACACATAAAAATCATCCTAACATAAATAGATTTACACATATTCAAGTTGAAAGGTAATTTACTTTTTGAATTAACAAACCTGATACAAATCTGATTTGTTCTATTTAGAATGAATATGGAATACATCAAGCACAATAAATAGCAAACAACTGGTAATATTCCCCCAGTTTTAAAAAGTTTTCACTAAAACTAAATTCATGCAATAATTGCAAATGCTATTTTATCCTTTGCTTGTGTCCTAATCAGCTAGCTTTCAAGTGATTAAAATTATTTCTTTTTTCCCCTTTCTTTTCTTTTTTTTTCCCAGCTGCCAGATGGGAATGTGTGCATTGGCCTCCACCACATCATCAGCATCTCTGCTTAAATTCTGGTGAGCTCTGAGTGCTCCATTACCCATTGCATTCTGCCCCATTTGATCCAGGCGCATTTGCCACTTTGATGCCTTCAGAGTACAAACAAGGTGCACTAATCAAAGCTTCCCTGTTCCATTCTGAGAGAACCTCTCATCATTGCCATGGTTTCAAATCTGGTGCACAACATTACTACTTCATTTTGCTCCCTTTGATTCTATCAGCCTGACACTTTGATCCCTGCATTGCACTAACTGGACTCATCAAAGCTTTCACACTTTTGTTTTTGACTGTCAGTGACAAAGATTCCAGCAGGATGAGACACTTTTACTTTCCCTGTTTTGTTTCTGTTGAATTTTCAGTTATCAACTGTTTCCTATTTATTCTGGTTCTAGAATGTGTTCTTTAATTTTATTGGTGTTATATTTAAAAATGTATATTTATTTTTAACTAAGGCTTGCCAAAAGCAATTAAATATATCCATACCAGAGTTGTATATCTCAGAATTATTTAATGTACCATGGGTGTTTAAGCAATGACTCTAAAATGCCAATAGCTTAATGGAAACAATTAGTGTGGTGTGTAAAGCAACAGCACTGATATAAACCAGAGTATGTTAGAGTTCCATCTTAGGGCAATAGACTTCATCTAATGACTTTATCAGAAAATGCTTTTTGTCTTACTGTTATATAGTTCGGAAGACTTCTGCATGTGTTTTAAATATATCTACTGTCCAGGTAAAAATGAAAAAACAATGCTCATGATTAGGTTGTCTTTCTTCAATTTTCTTGCATAAACGTTTATTTATTTCAGGCCTAGAAATCTTGATGATGTGTTTTCCTGCACAGCTTTTTCATGACCACTATCAAATCATAATTGTCCAGTGATCTATTTGACTGATGAAATAGAGTAGAAATAAATGTTCTAGGAGTCACAGAAGAACACTGGGGATTCTATTTTCGTAAGTCCTCTAATTGTACTTCCTCAATTCTGAGGGAATTATGAAGGGAACTTTTATGTCAATGGATAGGTTTCTAAGGCCTCAAGGTTGATGGTTGGTGGTAAAAGTTGGAGCCCTGGAGAGGGGCTGTGTCAGGCTGTCTATAAGAGAAAGAAAGAATGTCTTCAGTGAATCAGGCTGTCTATAAGAGAAAGAAAGAATGTCTTCAGTGAATCTGTTACTGACAAGACTGCTCTATACTATTATTTTTGTATGAGTGGTAGAAATGAACAATTAAGTTACTATTTTTAACCATTTAGGACTCTATGGATATGAGAAACAAAATGATTATGAGGTAAACCATTATCAAGAAGCATAGCGATGTGGATAGTCTTAATCTCTTGAGATTTTTAGACACTAAAGAAAAGAAACCACTAAACCAGTAGAAAAATAGGAAAGTTCCCACTTTGTATTCAAAGAGCTAAAAAAGTCTGTGATAAAAGTTGTAATACACTCTCCTGAAGTACTCGCTTATTTTTATCTTTGTCTCTCTTGGTGGTTAGGTACTCCCTTGAAACTTCATAAATGGGTGTCACCCATGGGACCCTCATGCTCCATGATAGACACAGCCTACTGATGACACTTTAATAATACAACCTTCTCTCAGCAAACTGAAACATATTGTAGAAGAAATAATTTGTCCTTGTCTTCAATAAACTATGTCCTTAGGAGAGAAGAAGAAAGGAGAAATATGTGCATTATTGAATGAAACAGAAAATGTTTGGAATATCTTGGATAATCATAAAGTAGTGAATTTTTTTTTTTTTTTTTTTTTTTTTTTTTTTTTTTTTTTTTTTTTTTTAGGACGGAGTCTTGCTCTGTCACTAGGCTGGAGTGCAGTGGCACAATCTCGGCTCACTGCAACCTCCGCCTCCAGGGTTCAAACGATTCTGCCTCAGCCTCCTGAGTAGCTGGGACTACAGACACGTGCCACCATGCCCGGGTAATTTTTTGTATTTTTAGTAAAGACGCGGTTTCACCATATTAGCCAGGATGGTCTTGATCTCCTGACCTCGTGATCCGCCTGCCTCGGCCTCCCAAAGTGCTGGGATTACAGGCATGAGCCACCACATCCGGCCCATAAAGTAGTGAATTTAAGCAAGATTTCAAAGTTCATTTCGGACATGTTGCCACACTTAGAGAAAAAGAAGAACAGTTAGTACAAAAAGTGTCTAACAGTTTTCTCTATCGATCTGAGGGAGGTAAGGTGTAGTTCAAGTTTCTTGACAAAGGCAACGTAAATATTGACTCGCTATCTTTGTTAATATGACTTGGATTTTTCATTCATATTAATTCAATAAATAAAAATTATTGGCATTTACATTCTGATTTATAACAAGATGAATAAAATTTTTATAGAATTAGTTTTAATTACTTTCATATAATAATTTCTTTCACATTCTTTAGTTCCTGATTTTGATTTTTCTGTCAAGTGGATTGAAAAATATTCACATTATATATTTTTTTAAGAAGAATCCCTTTAGTTATGTTTTTTCAGAAACTTTGAATAGCTAAGAAAACTTTTCTAACATTACTAATGAATGACAACTTGACAGGTCATAGTATTTTCAAACAAAAAAAATTCACATCACACACTTTGTAGACATTGCCTCATAAATTTCAAATTTATTTGTGAAGATACTTGTGGGGCCCTATAGACATTTATTCAGTTCTTACTGAAATTGATTTTTTTCCTTATTTATATTTCTTATAATGAACATCTCCGACATGATGTCTCTGAGCTCATTATCTTTCACATTTTTTCTCTTAGACTTTTGTAAAAATTTTTATTTTCATATATAATCTCCTTTTCAGCTTAGGTCTATTCTTTCCTATTATATTCAATACCAGAATTTGGTCTAATACATAGTAAGCAAAACAGCACTTATAACATGGCTTGCCTTTAATAGTTGCTCAATATACATGTAACCAAATGAATAAATGAAAGAGAAAGATATTTAAAAGAACCAGAAGTGAGGGAACAGAACAAGTTGAGCTCATATTTGTGTACTTCTTTAAATCTAATTGGTCGTATTTTTATAAATTTTTTGACAATCACTGTAAAAGCCTAGAAATAATTCACCAAATATTAATAATGAAATGACTGTCAGTGACTAGTCATGATAATGAAGTCATGAACATAAACCTGCTCTCAAGATTCAGATATGAGTATAGTGTTGGCAGTCAGTGAGGACAAGGATTGTCAATCTATCCACTGCCAAATGGAAACATATATATATATATATATACATATACACAAATATTTTTTTCAGCCGGAGTGTCGCTTTGTTGCCAGGCTGAAGTGCAGTGGTGCCATCTCTGCTCACTGCAACCTCCGCCTCCCTGGTTCAAGTGATTCTCCTGCCTCAGCCTCCTAAGTAGCTGGCACTACAGGTGCTCACCACCACACCCAGCTAATTTTTGTACTTTTAGTAGAGATGAGGTTTCATCATGTTGGCCAGGCTGGTCTTGAACTCCTGACCTCAGGTGATCCTCCTGCCTCAGCCTCCCAAAGTGCTGAGATTACAGGCATGAGCCACGGCTCCCAGAGGGAAACAAATAAATATATTAACAAATTACCAACAAAGACTGTATCAAACTTGCTTTCTTTAGAGGTAAGTGATTGACAATAATTATAATAGCTAATTATTAGTGACATACTATGTGCTAGGTGGTTTACTAAATATTTTACATACATTAACTCATCCTCTATTGTATCTTTAATCATCATAATCTTTTTACATATGATCTGTCTACAGTCATCTCATTCTTCCAACTTTTTTTGTCCTATTTTTTAAATCTTCTTTTTTGTTTGTTTGATAACTGCTGCTGTATTTTCTTGCATTTTTAAACTTCCCCCTTTCTGAAGATTACATGGCTATGTAATAGACAAGTTTCAGAGTTATGCTCTTCCTTTTCTTCTGAAATTTTAAATTATTTCAAAAAACTTATTCTGGGCCTACAGAATAGTACCCAAGAAAGAGTGTGGGCTCTAGAGACAGACTGCATGGCTTAGAATCCTGCCTTAATTACTTTATACCTGTGTGAACTTTAGCAATTTACAGAACTTCTCTGGGCTTTAACTTTCTCATCTATTAGTTAGTATTTTCTGCATAGTGTTGTAAAAAAATGTAAGGATATACTATGGCAATTCTATTTCTTTTTTATTTTATGCCATTCATTTTGAGATGCCCCTTCTCTAAATATATACTAAAATTGTTAAATTGGTAAAAGGAGCAAAGCTATACTGATTGCCTCACAATCATTGTGAAATGTTGAAGCAGATGCCCAATCCAGAAATTAGTTTTTATTTCATAATGTGAGAATTGACTATTTTAAATGATAGAGCATTGAAAATTGTTCTTGATTCTTCTCTATCTGCCTCATTGTTACTGACATATTCTCTCAAGCTATAGTATGAGATCCGCCTGTAATGAAGTTTCATGGAGATAAATCCGGGCATCACTTCCCCCATAGTTTTAGGTAAATAAGTGGGAATCTAGAATAGACTCAACATTAAGTCCCAAATGTCAAACTTTACATTTTTTACATATACTTCAGGAAAACATTCAAAACTTTGTTACAGTTTGCCAATAAAATAATTTATTTATCTTATATTCCTAAATATCTGATTAAAATTTAATTTGCTCTAGAAGCTTTTAGCATGCCTCCCAACCCCATCTTCAAGATGGTATTATGCATTTTCATTATAATTTATATTGCCTTTAATTTATGCATTTTCATTATAATTTACTATTTATAATTTATAACTTTTTGTAATGGTTATGAGGAACACTGAAATATTAAAAGAAGGTTATTTGTACTCTTGATTATATAAATGCCAATTGGCTATTGCGTTGCTTTCACCATATATATACAAAATAGTGAAAAACAAAATGTCACTTCTGAAGTTAAAATAATACATCACATCTCTTTTGATATCATAAATCCATCAATTGAATACAATCAAATCAAAACATTCAAAATTGGCCAAGATGTGTAAAGATCTGAGTAAGACACTTACAAACAATATGCATTTTGTTATATTCTCAGAAGAGATACCAAAGCCTCTTGTCCAAACCTAGATGTAGACATACCTTT
Organism: Pan troglodytes; assembly: GCF_028858775.2. Classification (NCBI taxonomy): domain Eukaryota; kingdom Metazoa; phylum Chordata; class Mammalia; order Primates; family Hominidae; genus Pan; species Pan troglodytes. The sequence goes on from NC_072401.2 coordinate 134,329,217, forward strand.
GCTTTTTTTTGAGATGGTTTATTTAAACACTTACAAAGCATTATAATGGAATTTAAATAAATCTCAAATATATTTGACTAAACAAATGCTTATTAATCTATCATGCATCACTCAGGAGCATATTGGTATATGCCACTTCTTTTATAATGTACTTATGACTTTGCATGGGATTTTAACAGCCATTTGAGTACATGCCATTCATATGAAGAATTTTAAAGAAAACAGTTAAATAGATATTTGAAAGTCTAGCTCAAAATATTGTTTTTCACCTGAAAATGAGAGAAATAATTTTAGACATTGCTATACCATTAACATTTTGGAATAAAATGACAAATTGATTCATTAAAAATTTCTTGTGTGTTTATTTTAGATAGATCCTTTTACTAATTATTTGGGTTAAAGAATTTAGTCAAATAAATTGGTTTTAACATTTTTGTAAATAATTAAAATTATTGCTTTCATTATAGCAGTAACTAGACCTCAGCTCAAAAAACGGTCAGTTTCTTATTTATACACACACACACACACACGCACACACACACACACACACAAACACACAGTTTAGTTGGTAGGAGGGTACTTTGGCAGGCTTTCAGAGGGATAAGATGAAAAACTAAAGAAACTGCACCTTTCTTCTCTCTGATTTTGTATTTCTTGCATTTATGATATTAACATTATGTGAACACCAGTGCTTTCTTTTTTCAGCAAAGCATAAATCTAGATACCTCTTGACTCTACAAAGAACAGAGAATCATCAGCTTTGAAGTAATGAGTTCACAAAAAATTCAAAAATAATTTCAAAGATACTATATGACATATCTCATAGGGTGAAGAATGCTTTCAATAAAATCTCAGATTTGGAATTCTTTTTTAAAGCAATGGTAGAGAGGTTACTCCTTTCAAAACAGTGATTAGGAGGTTTATGATTTTGCTAGAAAATACCTAGTTGTTGTCTGACAATAAATACTTTTTGAATAAAAATGAGGTAAATATTTTGCAAGACTGCATAGATTTAAAAACTCATTTTAAAGTTTTCAAAAGTTTTTATTGTGAAATGTACATACTAAAATGCGTGCACAGAGTTTAAAGAATAATAATAAGATGTATACCCTTCCACATATTATTAGACTCAGATAAAATATTTCTAGTCCTATAGGAATCCCAAGTGTGCTGTGCAATAGCTACAGAGCTTTCTCTTTACCCCGAAGGTTACCACTCTCCTGCCTTTTGTGCTGTGCTCTTGCTTTAACTAGTGATATTTACCTATCTGTGTTCGTAAGTATGCATAACCTAGTTTTGCTTGTTTTGAAATTTACATAAATGAACTATACTAAATAATCTATCTGTGATTTTAGTTTTTTAAATCAATATCATGATTAGGATATTAAATCAAGTGAATGAATACAGCAGTATTCCTTTTGATTAGAGTGAAATATTCCACGATGTGCAAACAAGATTTAACCCATACTATTGTTAGAAATCCTAAAGGTTGATTGTTTTTTTTGAAATCCAAAAGAATGTTCTGAGGAATATTCTTGTATATGTCTCTTGATGCTGTGGCATAGAATTGCTACATCATGTTTTATTAACTTCAGTAGTAATATTAATTTATTTTCTAAAATTGTGCTAAACTATCACATTCGGGAATTCTTACATCATCTCTTTACACAACTTGACAAGACCTTGTGTGGCTTTACATTTTTGTAAATCTGAGGGGTATAAAATTACATATTATTATGGGTTTAATGTATATTTCCTGGTTGTCAGTGAGGTAAGTGGTAATGTACATGTTTATGTGCCATTTGTATGTCCTCCTTTGCAAAATGTCTATTTATGTTTATTTTTGCCAACTTTTCACCTTTTCTGTTTTATAATTAAACTATATTTTAATCTGTTTATTATCTATAATAACTTTTTGCTAATTGTGTGTTGTATGTATTCCCTGCTCAGCATTTTTACTCACCTTATGGTGTTTTTTAATGAACAAATATATTGTTCAAAATTTTAATGTAATAGAATAAAACAATCTTTTGCATTAGAAAATAATTTTTTTCTCTCTTTCAAAATCCTTACTAATTTTTTTTACCTTTACTTTCTTTTACTTCTTTGGCTAACACCTCAACTAAAATGCTGACTAGAAAATGGATATACTTCTCTTGGTTCTGATGTTAAAATATAGTAAATACATTAATATTTTACCATTTAATATAATGCTTGCTGTAAGATTTTTATAAGTGCATCTGTTAATTTAATAGTTGTATTAGCAGTTTGAAGTTTTCACCTAGAAGAAGTTGAATTTTATTAGATACTTCTGAATAAATTGAGATTATCATTTTTTCCTTTATAGATTGTTTTACATGGTAAATAATATGAGTTAGTTATGTAATGTGGAATACCCATTCCTGTAATTATGATGCAGTATTCTTTGTATACAATTATTCTTCTTCACTGTTATATTTAGCAGGATTACATCTGTCTACATTTGTGAAATTTCTTGCATTATTTGTTTGTATTCTTCTTTTATGTTTCACATGTTAGCTGTTACTGTGAAATAAATTATCCCATAATAAGTGATTTGCAACAGGAAGTATTTACTACCTTAGAGTTTCTGAGAGTCAGGAAACTGGGTGCAGTTTAGTTGGGTGCCTCTCACGCAAGGGTCCATTTGTAGCTTGACTTGGAGATGATCTCCTAACAAGTTCACTCCTGTGATTGTTGGCAAGATTCAGATTCTCAGGGTCTGTTGGACTGAGGCCCTCAGTTGTTCAGTGTCATGTAATTGATGAATCCTCTCAGTTCTTTGCCAAACATGACACATGTCACAACATGGCAACTGACTTTCCAACAGATCCATGAGCAAGAGAGTGAGAGAGGGTGAGTGAAATAGAAACCTTGGTTAACCTAATCTCACAAATGACATCTCATTGCTTTTGCTATATTCTTTGTTAGATGCAAATTGCTATGTCTGGCCCACATTCAAGGAGGGATAATTATACAAGGGTATAAATACTATGGGATAACTAGAAGCTATCTTGGAGCTGCCTACCACAGTGATATATTTCATTTTATAAATACATGTTATATAAAAACACATATTTCAGCTTATGTATTTACATATTCTTGTTTTCTTTATAAAATTATTTGTCTCTTCATTTTAAAATGTATGTGATCAAGAATTGTCTGATTCATAACATTTCTTAAAGACAAATGGAGCTCTGTGTTGCTACACTGAATGTTCGTATTTAACTTTTTCTTTTTACTTTCCTTAGTTCCTTTCTTGTTACTTTTTCATTTAGCTTGTGTGTTTACAACTTCTTATCTTCTTTTATTTTCATATGTAGTTTTAAGACTATGTATTTCCCTCTAAATGATGCTTTAATCATATCCCACAAATTTCAACATGTAATATTTTTAATTGTCAATCAGTTCTTAGAATTTTCTAACTTTCATCAGGATTTCTTCTTTTATTTATGTTTGTAGAAGTATAATTTTAAATTTCTGAATATGAAAGTATTTTTCTAAGTAACTATCATATTTTTAACTTAGTTGCACTGGTTTGTGTTCTGAATAAATTGTGTTTGTGTTCTGAATAAAGTCAAACAATAAATTATTTAATGTACCATTTGGGATTAGGATATTGACAATCAATTTTTGTTTGGTGTCAGTTTGGGACAAATAGGTTGTCTTAGTCCATTTGCATTGTTATCAAGGAATACTTGAGGCTGAGCAATTAATAAAGGAAAGAGATTTATTTGGCTTATGGTTCCGAAAGCTGTACAAAAAGCATGGTGCTGGCATCTGCTCAGCTTCTCATGAGATCCTCAGCATACTTCCTCATGGCAGAATGCAAGGGGAGCTGGCGTGTGTAGAAATCACATCATATGGGAGGAAATAAGAGAGAGGAGGATATGCCAGACTGTTTTTAACAACCAGCTCTTGTGAGAACCAATAGAGCAAGAACTCACCCATTACTGTGAGGATGGCATCAAGCATCTCATGGGGGATCCACCACCATGACCCAAACATCTTCCATTAGACCCTCACCTTCAACATTGGGAAACAAATTTCAACATGGGGTTTGTGGGGACAAATAGCCAAACTATAGCATATAGGTATTCTCCATTTATTGGACCTAATGTTTTTTATATGTTTATTAGATCCAGTTCAGAATAATATTCAAATTTATCATATTACTTTTTTCTGTTGTATCCTTGAACTATAAGTTATTGAAAGAGGAGTACTGATATTTATAATGGCATCTTAGTCATCAGACTCCAAGTTCTTCTGTTTTGAGACTCGGACTGGATCTCCTTGCTCCTCAAGCTTGCAGACAGCCTATTGTGGGACCTTGTGGCCATGTAAGTTAATACTTAATAAACTCACCTATTTCTGTCTCTCTAGAGAACCCTGACTAATACAGTTATCGAGTCAGGAAAATATGTGTCATAGCCCTATCCCTGGCCAGAGGTATCAATTCAGACACAGCATAGCTCTGGCCAGTAAGTTAAGGCTGACCTGAAGCCTTCCAAGCAGAGGTAGTGCCCTGATAGAGTACACACCCCAAGGGCATAGCTGGTCCTTCTGGAAGCAAACCATTTACAATGTTGGGGCACCCAAGCAGGGCATATATACACCTGTTAACATCAGGTTAGCAGGATCTCCAGAGTAGCCTATGGTCATCAGGCCTCCAACTCTAGGATTCCCAGGTCAGTCCAAAAAACTCAGTTGAATCCTTGGTTTTAGAAGAGCCACCAGTGGCAGTAGTTTTCAAACAGTTTTGCTTATTCATAGTATCTGTTTTTCAGCCTCACAAGTATGAACAACATCTGGAGGGTTATGCATGGGGTGTGCAGCGGCTGAAGCCGTGACCCTCTACTGTCTCACAGGCATTCAGGAGATGAGGTCATTCTCTGATGCTCTTGCTGTCATAGGCATGGTCATAATATCACCGTCAGTTTGAATCTGAAGTGCCCACATCAGCTTAGAAAGGCAGCAGGGAGAATGAGTTTTTTAGTCTGTTCATTTCTTTGGAGGACAAAAAAGCTTTTAGGAGCAGTAAGATAAAGATCATTAACATCCGCCCTGGTGCCTCCCCAGGCGTCAAGGTTTTAGTTTTGTTTTATTTACTGCTATCACCAGTGTTTTCCATCTAGTAATAAAAACTTTATTATTTAAAAAAGTTACCAACTATTTTTTCAGGGGCAGGGGTGGGTTGTGTATGGATGGAGTCTTGCTCTGTCTCCTAGGCTGGAGTACAAAGGCGAGATCTCAGCCCACTGCAACCTCTGCATCTTGAGTTCAAGTGATTCTCATGCTTCAGCCTCCCAAGTAGCTGGGATTACAGGCACATGCCACCATGCCCAGCTAATTTTTCTATTTTTAGTATAGACAGGGTTTCACCATGGTGGCCAGGCTGGTCTCAAACTCCTGACCTCAAGTGATCTTCCCTCCTTGGCCTCCTAAAGTGCTGGAATTACAGGTGTGAGCTACTGTGCCCAGCCAAAAGTCATCACCTATTCTTATTTAGACCTTTCAACTGAGAGATATATGAGAAGGACAAAAGCATTTGTATGAAAAAAAAAATTTCTACAAATTAATCACAGACACATTATGGTTATGAATTGGTTAGTATAAAATCCTGAAGTTTTAAAAGATTTCAAAATGAGTTTACATATCTCCCATCCCTTGCTTAATAGCCATTGTGAGCTCTCATTGATTTGAGGCTTCAGAAAGAAATTGAAGGGAAAGCAAAGCCCTTATAGGATCCCCCATGAGACTACGGTGTCAATAATTATAAAAGAAGAGTGTAAGTTTGAAGGAAAGGGGATAGATAACCAGACTGAACATGAGAAATACCCTTTTGAGGAATTGCTGCATTGAGATCTTAGATGGCCTACAGAAGATGTGCAGTCCAAGTTTGGGTTATTTTGTCCTCACCTATCAGACACATACACCTGTAATTTAATTTTTCATTATGACATGTGATAATCCTGTGTCCTGGGGGTGATATGAAGCATTGAATGTTCATAGTATGTCCCATGTCTGAGCCCATTAATGTGTAGCTTGGGTCACAAATCTGGGCCTGCTGTCAAATGCACTGTGATGAGGAAACACTAACAGGAAACAAATGTAGCCTTGTAGGACCTGGATAGTGTGCCCTGAGTCAATAGAATGCATGGGGATGGCTAAGCCAAACCCAGAGAAAGTGTCCACTGCAGTCAGGATCCTGTAAAACTCTCTTGATGGGATGAAATGCCCAACATGACCTACCTGCCAAGAATATTCTGGTTCTTGACTTGTGGAATTTGTTCCTATGTGGTGTATTTAACCTTGACCAGAATTTGCAGTGAGGGCAACTTTTCTTTGAAAATGGCAGTTCCTGTGTGTCAGCCCAGGCTAGGATGTTGTCTGAATGTCCATGGGCTGCCCTCTTGTGTATCCAGGAGGCAATCAGTCACATATCTGGTTGCTCGACAGTGGAAGATACTTCAGTTTCTGTGTTTAGTTGACAGGTGTAGTCAGCTCACTGGTTATGTTTCCCACTGTCAATGTAGAAGTCTGTCTAACAAGCATCCACATGGGTAACAAAAGACTTATAAGGACTGGAATTGGTTTTTACCCAAATGTTTCCTCACCCAGGAGAGTTTATTTTGTAAATGTCAGTCTGAGGCTTGACAGTGACTCCAACAAACAGTTGTATTAACTATAAACCATAAGTCAGGTAGGTTCACAATCTTCCACATGCCCTCTATAATTTTCCTTATTGTAGCAATTATATCAGGACTTGGTGGCAAAGGCTAGCAGCAGTCTACATAACCAAGACATTAATACCAATAACACATTCAGGAGTGAAAGCCTTAACAAGAGAGATCTGTAATAACTAAAGGGAACCACTCATAGTCGGTCTTGGGCAGGGGTCCTTGTAGTGATGGCCTCAGACCCAAAACCACAGAGCATTATTATTTTTTTAACTCATCTTGGTGCCAGGGATTTCAGGGAACATGGTTATTTATGTACAGGCTCAAGAAATGCAAATTTTCTTTATCTCCTCATTGAACCTTAACCTTGGCAAAGTACCTCTGATATCCCCTATCCCCCACCAAGGGAAGAGACCTCTTGCAGTTTCAGGGACCACCTGGTAGAATTTGATCATAAGTTTTCTGAGACAGGAGCAGCTAGTGAAGAACTAGGTGGAAAAGCTAGCTGGGGGTGCAGAGCTGTTTCTTGGCCAGGATTCCCATGGAGCAATGAAAGGCAGGCATATGAGAGGAGAGCAGGGCTTCTGGAGGATATCGAATGAATTCTCCTGGTCTCATCATGGTGCTGGGCAAAGTATTAATATACCAAATGGCTGTGCATTTCTTTTTCATCTGAGGTTTCAGCATCTTGCTGCACCACAGGGTATTTATCAGTGACCTGCTTAGTATTACTCAGCATGCAGAAGCCCCCTACCTCTCTCTGGTCTTATTGGTAGAGGGCTCTAGGCTATGGCTAAGAAATTGCTTTCCTAGCTTTTGCTGGACCCCTATGCTTGATCTCTAATCGGATTCACCAAATGCTCAGCTGGAGGGTCAGAGACTAATGAGAAAGACCAGTGATCCCTCTCAGAAATGAAAAGGTTATAAAAACAAATTCTCTAGCATCCTTTAAGAATGCCCCAAGCACTTTCCAAAACCCACCATCAAGGCTGGTGAGTGCCCACAGGCTTTGCTGGCACTTACCAAGGCCAGTTTGTGAAGTGTCCCCTGGAACACTCAGACTCTTGCAAATGATGCACTTTCATAATGCCCCAGGTACTTTGCTAACACCTTCCAAAGGTGCCTTATAAAATCTTCAGGCTTTTGTTCTTCCAGAGCTTCATAACTATCCTGTTCATTGTACCAATTTGTCAGGAATCCAGCTAAGTTGGAGAGAATATGCAGAGGCTACCAGATGTCAAAGTAGTCAATTAAAGCAACAAGCAAAAATGAAAGTTAACAGTCAAAGTTTTAATCAATTACATCAATAATATAAGCAAGAGGCTAAGCCAGAGAAAGTGCTTCCCCTGTTTTATTTTCCCCCATGAAACAATGTACTGGTTCAAGGTCAGGCAGATCAGCACAGATGTAGGGGTCCCCAAATACTCTTTAAAAACAGCAATGTAATGAGCAGATACTAAGAAATTACAAGATCAAAGGCTAAGTGGCAGCAGGGATCCAGAGAGGTAAAAGTAATCATAAGAGCTCTTCTACCCTGAGAGCATTTGTTAATATCTAGAACCCAAGCTTTGTTTACATGGACTTGTAGGGCACGTGGGCAGAAACAAAAGCCACTATTCATCTGAGAGAGAGTCTACAGGTAGAAACTTTCTCTCAATAACTGGTGCACAAAGTTCTATATCTACATTTTAGGTGTGAACCAGAAAGAAGCCCATCGACACCACCTTCACATCATGAAAACTATCCATACATTTTTATTGTGGCTAAGCATAACAAGGGAGAAAGTCCTTCAGAGTACTGAACCACAGGAAAAGAAGTACATATTCGCAGCCCAAGCTAAAATGCCGTGGGTGATCAGAAAAAAATATGCAAGTTAATAATTTAGTTAAAAGTAATACTAAACTAGTAGTGCATCCAGGCAATTAAAAAATATAAATTAGAACGAAGTAAAGAAGGCAAAAGAAGCAAATAAGAAAAAAATACAAATCAACAGAAAATAGAAACAGGCAAGTAAAGTCTTCAGATATTTTAATTATCAGTACATTATTAAATAATGTATGCTTAAAATGTGTTAAAATATATTAAAAATGTATGTTTACTGTATCTAAAAGATATGAATTGAGCTTAAAAACATTGACAGGGAAAGAAATTAGTTTTAAAATGACCTCACATATTTGAGAAAAAAAGAAAAAGCAACTGAACATCTGTTTAAAAAAGAGACGATATGTAAATAAAATATACAGCTCTAACAATATATTTTTTAATAAGAGAAGGAGTTAAAACTTTCTAAGTTTCATGGATTGTCTAGGAGGATGATTAAGGTATTAATTAATTTTAGAATTTGGATCATTAAGTATATATGTTGAAATGCCTATAATACTAAAAAGGATAAATAGTATACTTAATTTCCACAATAGTAAATAGAAAAAAAATTGCAAGGAAATGAGCAAATAGGCACATAATAGAAGAAATAGAAAGCAAAAATCATATCAATAATTTATTTTGTAGCTATGATGAAGACAGTGTTTCACTGGTGGAATAATAGTCACTGGAATAATAAAACCAGTAAATGATAAAATCAATTATTTTAATATATTATAATTATAATATATTATACATATATTGTGATACATTGATATATTATCATAAAATCAATATATCACCTATGAATGGACCCTGGATATAAGACATAATTGGTCCTGTCAAATGTAGGCAAAAATGAAGAACAGAATAATTTATGATGGATAGTGTTGCTATGCTCATGAATTTTTCATACTCATTAAAAGCAAAAAATGAAATTGACCTATATATTAAATCTCAAAATAATTCAAGGTCAATCAGACTCAAATGTGACAAAAATGTGTATTTCTGAAAAAAATTTAAATTGGGATCAAAAAGAATTTCTAAAACTAGGCATAAACCAGTTTTCATAATCGAGGAGACTGATAATTTTTACTACTAGAAAATTAAAACCATTGTTTTCAGAAAATTCCACAAACAAACAGGGCAAAAAAACAAAGTATAAAGTCAGAGAATATGAATTTCCTACTTATTGGTAAAGCACAAAATATCTCTAAAAAAATATAAATTTGTAATCAAAATGGCAAATAAGCAATTAAAATTATAGTTGACTCCAATAATAATAGATGAAAAGTAAATTTAAGGCACAATTAGTAATAAAACTATCACACAACAAAACAGAAAGTCAAATACTTAAAAAAAAAACTTTCCAAATGATAACTTTCATATAGTGATAGGAGGTATATATATTGTTAGAATCACATTGGGAAAGATTTTGATATCATCTAGAGAATTTAAAAGTGCACAAATACTTTAACATAGCAATTTTACATCTAGGTACATAACCTAGAGAAAATTCTGCACTTATGTCTTCCAGAAGACATATTTAGTCATAGCTGTAGCATAATATAATGGTATGTCATATAACAATTCATATAAATAAATCAAAGCTACACACACACACACACACACACACACAAATCGTACAACAAACATAATTTTAAGAAAAAAAAGTCACAAAAGATCAAAAACAGCCTGAACTAAAATATATCATTTAGAAGTTCGTATATCAGTAGTAGAACTATTAAAAAAAAATCAACAATGCCAACACAGTAGATTCATTGGCAGAGGAAGGAAGAGGATGTGATTAGGCAGAGAACATAGGGAGTTACAAATGTCCTTTTCATGTCCTGGTTTTTGCTTTATGAACATATAGGCTTTATATACTCTATTGCATGTATACAAAAATAAATCCTTCTATTTTTAAAATTTCCTGCTCTATAAGATAAACTACACACTCCTAAATTTGTCAAATGAGGCCCTTCAAAATCTAACCTTATGCCACCTTTTAAATCTCATCTCTTAACTTTCTGTTAAAAGATTTCTGTTTCTAACATATAAGATAATCCAATAACTTTCTCACTTTTCTGACTTTGACCTTCACCCTTATTCTGACTACCATTTCCCCCTTTAGCTTTTCATTAAATGAACAAAACCTTCATGGTAAAAACAAATACACACTATTATTCTTGTTTTCTCTGAAACTTCAAATCAAAATTAACTTTGCCTGTTTTCATGGTAGTTTTTATATTCTTCTATGATAACATTTATTGCATTATATTTATTTATCTCCTTACATGTCTGTCTTCAAGAGCAAGACATACTACTGACCTTGTATTCATGTTACAGTATTCTTTGTCTTCCTGAATCATATAGAATCGTGTGTTACTTTTTAGATCGATCAGCTTTGGAATTATCTTTCTGTTGAAATGTGAGTCCCTATATAAATTTTAAACCTCACTGATGGCTGCTTTGAAATTGTCTGAGTTGTGTATTCTTTTCTTTTTTTTTAATTGAGACCGAGTCTTGCTCTGTCACCAGGCTGGAGTGCAGTGGCCCGATCTTGGCTTACTGCAACCTCTGCCTCCTCGTTTCAAGCGATTCTCCTACCTCAGCCTCCCAAGTAGCTAGGACTACAGGCATGTGCCACCACGCCCAGCTAATTTTTTGTATTTTTAGTAGAGACGGGGTTTCATCATGTTGGCCAGGATGATCTCGATCTCCTGACCTCATGATCCACCTGCCTCGGCCTCCCAAAGTGCTGGGATTACAGGTGTGAGCAACCATGCCCGGCCTGAGTTGTGTATTCTATTGTATGTCGATATCAGCATGTGTTCATGTGTCTTTGTGTGTAATGTAGGGGTTCAAATGCAATAAATGTGTATGTTGTGCAGGTGCATTGCTGTTTATGTTCTTTTGAATGTGGGTAGGTAAAGAAAATTGTGTAGATAAAATTCAGTATGCTCAAGGTAGAACTTTCGTAGATCTAGCCTACTGAACTGGAGAATTATCAGTTTTGCACCAATTTGTTGGCTTCGCTGCTCATTGTAACTATTGTAAATGCTCTATTATACATAGACCTGAAACTGGGCATTATATTTTATTTTATCCACCCTTGAGAAGGGAAATTAAAAGGAAAATGAGAACTGTAATAACATTGTATTTCTTATTATGTTTATGGACCTAAAAACTTGTGGCAAATTCTATGAAAATTTTACCAGTCTATGATTACGTGAAAAATAATAGTTAAATCAAAAAAGTGAAATTGATATGATACTTTGTATTAATTAATGTATTTAGACTAGTAGAGGAAATTATCACATTAAAGACAAAAGTTCTGCTAAACAAACATATCGTTTTACATAATCTCTGCACAGATGTAACACATTAAATCTTTACCTTTTAGAAAAATGTTGTTGAAATATTCTGCACTTATTTCTAAGGAGAAAAGCTGAATGCCTTTCAAAAAAATTGGTCTTACTCTAGTTTACTTCTGTTATTTTTTCATATACAAAATTAACATTGCTATGGGCTGTGGGTGGTGGCTCATGCCTGTAGTCTTATTAATAACATTTTGGGAGGCATAAGCAGGTGGATAGCTTGAGCTGAGGAGCTCGACACCAACCTGGACAATATGGCAAAACCTCGTCTCTACAAAAAGTACAAAAATTAGCCAGGTATGGTACCATGTGCCCGTAGTCTCTGCTACTAGGGAGGCTGAGGTGGGAGAATGGCTTGAGCCCAGGAGGCCAAGGCTGCGGTGAGCCATGATGGCACCACTGTACTCCAGCCTGAATTTCAGAATGAAACCCTGTCACTAAATAAATAAATAAATAAAAATCACTGCTATGAGTTTAAAAACATACAATTTTGGAATGCTAAGCAAAATTTAGTATCAAGTTGTAAAACATTTCACCTTATGTTTCCTAGATTCTTTCTGTGGTAACTGTACATGTTTTTCACCATTGATTATGAAACAAATCCCATCCTCCCCAAAACAACATCTGCTGAAACAGATTTGTCTGTAGAGAAGGTTTCCAGATCTGAATTGTACTGTTCAAACCATTGTCAGTATTCAACTAATAGCTACTTCCATTTTGGGGGCTGTATTTAAGCATTCATTCTTGATTCAAGTTGTCTTGTTCCAAATACAGAAGTTAATTTTTAGATATCCTGGCTAACTTTCAAGTCAAACTTATCATAGTCTACTGCCCAATTCTAGAATTCACCTCTGACCACTTAGGTCCTTTGTACTTAACATGACTTAGCAACTATAAAACTTATTTGCTCTTGTTCCTTCACATATCTTTCATATGCCAATTGACTATGAGCTCTCTTGAAATAAGTGACTATTTTATTCCTGATTATTTCCTCAATGTTTATCCTCCTGCCTGTGAAAAATGTTCAATAAAAATTAAATGAATATATGAATTAATATTATGATGGAATAAGATGATTATAACCAGAAATATCAATGAGACTTGAGGATTGAAAACTTGCAGTAATTTATTTTAGGACCATGTCAACTAACTTTATTAATATGTTCATTTTTATCTCATGTTGTAAAATGACCACAACAATATGAGAAAGGTGGCAAATGTCACTGCAAAAAAGGTTATGGTTTAATTTTATTTAGAGAAAATCTAATAGGTTATCTGAATAATCATATAAGTTATTAAATGTAACATAACCTTTATCGAATCATCTATTTTCTTTTAGTGAAAAAGGCATATTTTTGGATAACTGTTTTATAACATGCTCATTTTTAGATAAAACTCTTTGTTCTTTTATTTTTATTTCATGTGATATCAATGCATAAAAATATTGCAAACAGCTTGCATTTCTCTGTGCTCTGAAGTCAGCAATTTGAGCAGCAAATGGGAAATTACGTTTTGTATAGACTTCTGAAATTTTCTATGCTGAATAATACTTCTATTAGTTTGCAGGGGCTGCCACAGCAAAATACCACAGTCTGGGTGGCTTAAAAAACATTAGTTTATTTTCTCACAGTTCTTGGGGCTAGAAGTCTGAGATCAGGGTGTCAGCAGGTGTGACTTCTCCGGAAGGCTCTCTCTTTAGCTTGCACATGGCTGCCTTCTTGCTGTGTTCTCCCATGGCTTTTTCTCGTGTGCATTTCTCTGTGGTTCCTCTCTCTGCCCTAATTTCCTTTTCTTATACAGACACTAGTTAGACTGGATTAGGACCCACACTAACGGCTTAATTTTTACTTTATCTCCTCTTTTAAGGGTCTGTCTCCAAATACAGTCACATACATTCTGAGGAACTGAGGGTAGGGCTTCAACATATGAATTTTGGGGTAAGGAGGTTGTACATAAACATAAATATAAACATTTGAGTAAAATAGACACAGTTGCCTTTAAACTAGATTTTATTTCAGTATGCGAAATGTAAATATAAGTATGTTTTTAAGATTATTCTAAAATTTCCTATAGTCCTAAATATATATATATGTATGTATATATATATATATGTATGTGTATATATATACACACACACATATATAAACTCATGTACTACAGAGCAATTATGGACCGCATGTACAACAGTGGTTTAAACTGTACTTTTTCTATGTTTGGATATGTTTAGATACACAAACATTGTACTACATTTGCCGTTTCATTGTATTACAATTGCTTACAGTATTCAGCATTCAGCAACAGGTTTGTAGCCTAGGAGCCATAGGCTATACCATATAGCTTCAGTGTGTAGTAGGCTATACCATGTAGGTTTGTGTCAGTACATTCTATGATGTTTGCACAAGATGAAATTGCACAACAATGCATTTCTGAGAACATATCCCATCCTTAAGCAATGCATGATTGTATATATATACATATGTATATATGTACGATTAATAGCATATGCAATCACTAGTGATTATTTACAAATTGAACATTTTCTTGAATTTAAAAATCAAATGTTTAACTATATAATTATAATTTATAATTAATCCTTTTTCATCCTTTTCAGTAATTAACAAGGCAGAAAAAGAATAAGATAATTATTATAATAACATCTATGTCTGCTTTTAAAGCATGTTGAATTCTATTTAAATATATTTTTAAAACTGATATGTCACAGTGTCATCCACCTTAGAATGATATATTTCTAAGATTCCCCAAAATAATTTCTACTAATGTCTCTTCAATGTATAAGAAAAAGATAAAATTTCTTTCAAAAACTGTGTCTGAACAGTAAATGTACTTATAGAATTCAGAAGAAATTTTGACTCATTTCAATCCATACAAATTGATTGAATATGAAGTTAATGGGCACCAAGAAATGACAAGTCAGTATAACTTTACAGTAGATGGAAAAGTTTCTTACCTCTGCTCCTAGATGCAGAAACTTTTTTTTTCTCTCTATCTCTCATCTGCTTCTCTTCCCTACCCCATCTTCCGCTCCCTTTCTCTGTCTTTCTGCATGCAGTCAGTGACTGAAGCTCCTAGAAAATGCCTTGATGGGCCTGGCATGGTGACTCACGCATATAATCCCAGCACTTTGGGAGTCCGAGGTGGGCAGACTACCTGAGGTCGGGAGTTCAAGACCAGTCTGACCAACAAGGAGAAACCCCGTCTCTACTAAAAATACAAAATTAGCCGGTTGTGGTGTCACATAATCCCAGCTACTCGGGAGGCTGAGGCAGGAGAATTGCTTGAACCTGGGAGGCGGAGGTTGCAGTGAGCCCAGATCACGCCATTGCACTCCAGCCTGGGTGACAACAGGGAAACTCCATCTCAAAAAGAAAAAAGAAAAATGAAAAGAAAATGCCTTAATGGCAACAGGAAAAGCCAACTACCACACAAGTGTGAAGACAAGAAAAAT
Organism: Pan troglodytes; assembly: GCF_028858775.2. NCBI lineage: Eukaryota > Metazoa > Chordata > Mammalia > Primates > Hominidae > Pan > Pan troglodytes. The sequence goes on from NC_072401.2 coordinate 134,344,621, forward strand.
AGTAGAACCAGTCTATACTTAGGTACTGGATATTTTACATGTTTTTATTATTTGTAGTAAAATGTGTTCAACTCCTTCGAAATCACCTTGTGTTTTGCTTTTCTCCTTTTCTATTTTTATTTTCCTTTCTTTCTCTTTATCTGCATTGGAACAGTCAATAACTTCGTGCTGGGGATTGTAAGGATCGGTGATTTTACTTAGTAAGTAAAGCAAATACTTTTTTCTCAAATAGATGAAATGCAGGGAATTAGAAGAGTGTCTTTTTTGCTTTTATAGTTGGATGTACCAATTTCATATTCTTAAAGATTGTTTTACATTCTGGGCTTTCAAAAAGCATGAGTTGTGTGGCAAAGAATAAATAATTTTTCTATTCCTGAAGGTTAACTAATTATTTATTAGAAAGTCAGAAACATGTAGGCAAGGGAATATTTGAGAAAGTGATATGAAATTAATAATAAGTGGTATAAAGTTAATAAAGTTTATATTAGAGTTTACTTTGAGCTAATCCTGTATTTATTTGTTTGTTTCCTTAAGACAGAGTCTTACTCTGCTGCCCAGGCTGGAGTGCAATGGCGCAATCTTGGCATCTTGGCTCACTGCAACCACTGCCTCCCAGATTCAAGTGATTCTCCTGCCTCGGCCTCCTGAGTAGCTGGGACTACAGGTGTCTGCCATCATGCCCTGCTAATTTTTGTATTTTTTTTTTTTTTTTAGTAGAGATGGGGTTTCGCCATGTTGGCCAGGGTGGTCTTCAGCTCCTGACCTCAGGTGATCCACCTGCCTCAGCCTATCAGTGTATCGTGAGATGCTATACTGCTATTGTCAGAAGTAATTAATTCCAACACATTCTTTTCTTCTTTTTCTCTTTTTTTTTGTTTGTTTGTTTGAGACGGAGTCTCACTCTGTAGCCCAGGCTGGAGTGCATGGTGCGATCTCGGCTCACTGCAAGCTCCACCTCCCAGGTTCACGCCATTCTCCTTCTTCAGCCTCCCAAGTAGCTGGGACTATGGGCACCCACCACCACGTCTGGCTAATTTGTTTTGTATTTTTAGTAGAGACGGGGTTTCACCGTGTTAGCCAGGATGGTCTCAATCTCCTGACCTTGTCATCCACCCGCCTCGGCCTCCCAAAGTGCTGGGATTACAAGCGTGAGCCACCGTGCCCAGCCAAGAAGCTCTTGTAAGACCTAAACACACAACAGATATCAACAATATTAGTTAAAACTCTTCAAGTAAGTGAATTCATTGTTTATCATATTATATTAAAACACTTATAAATGTGGTCGGTCGTTTTTGTACTAATTGTCCTAAAGTGCCCTAGGCATTTTGCTAATAAAATTTGTAGCTCGTTTGATATGTTTGGGCATAGAGTAAGTGAAATTATTTTCTCCACACTTAAGTGCATGAAGTAACACTTAAGATGATATATTAGGATATCAATTTATAATGCCCCTTATACAAAATTACAGCTGTTTACAGTAAATATTTCCATTTTTATAGTTTTTTCTTACTAAATGATTGAAAGTCAAATGCAAGCCCATATGAGAAAGTTAGCTCACAACTTAAATTGAAGAAATATATCCAAGGATTAAAAATCAAATATGTTCACCAGATTCTAATACATTAGATTTGTCCTTAAGTATTATTAAAACTTTTTAGAGTATATTAAGTAAAAGTATTATTCCTTACAATTTATTTTCATGCCTATGACAGGTTATTCCAACATGTGTCAATAAGTACTAATAATATACTTTAAACTTCGTACTCTATGACTTCAGTACAAATCTTTTCAATAAAATATACTTTATAATTCAGACCTGTCATATAGAGTAAAATTTTAATAGAAGCTAGAATATTTGTGGTTATGTTTATAATATTTTATGTGTTTATATACTGCATTTTCTCACTTTTTCATAGGATCTGAAAATCATATCAATTGAGCTCATGGACATAGACAGTAGGCTGGTTACTACAGTCCAGGAAGGGTAGTTGGGGGTTGTGGGGGAGGTGGGATGGTTAATGGGTACAAAAAAATTAGAAAGAATGAATAGACCTACTACTTAATAGCACAATAGGGTGACTATAGTCAATAATAATTATACATTTTTAAATAACTTAAATAATGTAATTGGATTATTTGTAACTCAAAGGATAAATGCTTGAGGGGATGGATACCCTTTCTCCATGATGTACTTATTTCACATCGCATGCCTATATCAAAACATCTTTTGTACCCCATAAATATATACACCTACTATGTACCCACAAAAATGTTTACAAATACAAAAGTTTTTTTAAAAGAAAAGATAATCTTGTGATGGTAAAAATAAAAATAAAAAATGTTGTTTACCATGATTTATGACATGTTAAGGCATGAATCCAGAAACAAAAACAAAAACAAAAAGAGCTTATTTTCTTATTTACATTACTGTTTTTTCTCAGCATTAACAGGAAATGTTTGAACTACTATAAGTAATTTATTTAAGAAGGCTAATATTCTATATTCTAAAACAAATAGAATAAGATTATTTCCTAAATTATGTTGTCACACACTGAGTATTCATGGGCATAAACAAGGGAACAATAGACACCAGGGCCTACTTGAGGGTGGATGGTGGAGGAGGGTGAGGATTAAAAAAACTCTCAGGTACTATGCTTATTACCTGGGTGACAAAATAATTGGTATGCGAAACCCTCAAGACATTCAGTTTACCTATATAACAAAACTGCACATGTACTCCTGAACCTAAATAAAAGTTAAAAACATAAACTAATAAATATATTATCATAGTTAGTTTAAAACTAGTGAATGTCATAAAATAAATAGTTGATAGTTATATATTAGATACTAATTATGTAAACAGCAGTCTTAGACATGCCTTTTTCTAAACTGCCAGAAATATGTAAAAATTTAACAATATGCACAGTAGTGAATTTCTATACCCATTCCTTCATTCATTTATTCATTCCTCTTTCATCAATTTCTTAGTGAGTGTCAATAATGAGATGCACAGTTGTGTAATGAAAAGAACATTTATACAAAGTCAGGCATATGTTTTCAATTTGAACTTCAGGGTGATTATCTGTATACATGAAAAATACGACAGCTCACATTTAGCTTTAGAGACGAAATGGGTTATATAAAAGGATTTAGCAGAGTGCAAGGCATGTGTAAGGCATCTGTGGGAATTTAATCTTTAATCATTATTATTTGTGTGTGCAAAGTCTCATTATTGTCTCTGGTCTAGTGTGCTTGCTTTTACATGTATACTATATACATAAAATGTCTTAATGTTGATACCTAGATTCCTGTGGTAATATAATTAAAGTTACAGGCACTGAACTTGGTTTAATTAGTTATATGAACTACCTTAAAGAAGCTACTATTCAATTTAGAAAAAGCAGCATTTGCCATTGAAGCTGTTAATATGCTTAGATATTCTATGGTAACTTGCTTCAGACTAGTCAGGTAAGTGTTGGGATTTATAAGTTTCATGTTTGGAGACTGTAGGAATTCATACCACTGTGAGGAGTAAGATTCCTGTAACTCTAGACTGGATAGGGACTAATGAATCTTTTCATTCATTTATGAAAGTTCATGGTTTCTAATGGTGCATTAATTCAGCAAATATTTACATCACTAGAGAATATACTTTGTGTATTATCTAAAGCTAGTTTATTTAAACTTTAATATTTAGAGGACTGAAATTATGTTTTACTTCATTTATGGTGATTACATACATAAACCAGAAAGCCATGATGCTAAAAGGAAGAAATTAAAGCTAACCTTCATCTACTTTGAAATGTACAATGAAAATATTTTGGAGAACAGAGAGCTTTCTCTCCTTATTAATCTTTCAAAACTGAGCAGTATCCAAATCTATTAAATGATTTTTATTATATCTCTCTTAAAATATTAGTCCATCATTTTATGCCTAAGACAGTTGATTCAATCACCTGGTCAACGCAATCATTTTATTTTATGTCTGCTGTAGCTTTTAAGAGTGGAAAGGTTCTGGTATTATTTGTGGAAAGGCAGTTTGGAGGAATAAATATCAAACTGTTGCTTTTACAGGATCAATGTTCTTTATAATTGCTACTGGCATTAACAGTCATCTCTGAAACTACTAGAAAACTGGCTGATGGATTGGTATGCAGAACAATCAAAAGAGCCACTGGAGATAATGACATTCTTTATTAGGAATTGCCTGAAGAAGATTTCCCTTTTAGCAAGATGACTACCACATAGGGTTAGAAAGTGTAGAAAGGGTTTTCCTTTCCTTTTCGGCCTAAGGCAAAACTATAAGCTCAAATGGGCTTTGTCCTTTGCAAGATGTTTGCTTTCTTCAGCAATTCTTAGTTTAATGGGCATAACAAGAAGAACAGGATTCTATTGCATGAAACAGCAGGTCAGCATTTGCTCCTGCTTTGACTGCTGTTGAAAAAAATCAAATTTTCTTGCACACAACAGTTAAAATATTTCCTTTTACCAAGTATGTTATTTGGTGTTTTACAAGGCTTATAACAAGTAACAGGATTAGAATTTTTTCTTTTTTAGCACACACTGTCTTCAATTCCCTTTCACACATTCATGTGAGTGTAATGCGACAGTATAAATCAATCAATGTTTTTATAACTATGCTACATGAACCTAAATGACTCCTGGCTTTATCTCTTTTTTACATCATTTGTATTTTTTGGTAGGCATTTCATTTAGTTTTTGGCCTAATTTGATGAAAAATTATGTCCATAAAATATAAGAATTACACAAATTGCAAACTCCAAAATTTTACCAAGCCACACATTGCTTAGAATTTCTTATCACTCCAAATGGAAATTCGTTCCCTTCATCTCTTCTTTTCTATACCTATTGCCTATTGATGATCTATTGCCTGAGATATCTTCAAATCTATACTATTGTATCACTCTTCTTGTCTTCCAACAGGTGAATCAGGGTTTGTGATGATAAAACTGACCTTGATTTGAGTGAAAAAAAAAAGACAATAACCCAATGCTATATAGCTCAATGCTATTATCAGTTCTGAATCAATTCCTTTTTTTTTTTCCTGCACACACACATACATTCACACAAGACCCCAGCTAGTACTCTATGACAATGCTACCCTATGTAAATATAAGACACAAATGAGAGCCACATATTTAATTTTAAAATGTTTACTAGCCAAATTAGAAAAAAAAACAAACAGAAATAAGTAAAATTAATTTTAAGATTATATTATTGAAACCAATAGATGCAAAACATTATCATTTCAAAATGTAATTAATATGGAAATATTAAAGTGATATTTTTACATTATTTTTCCATACTGAATCTTCAAAATGTAATGTGTATTTTATACTTTAATTATTGCTGGGGCATATATGTGGGAAGGGGAGAGCTGGCAAGACTGACTTCGCTTGAGGATGTCTGATGAGCAGGCACCCTTTGCCCTGCCCATTTTCTGAGTATAGTTGTTCTGCATACCTATAAATTCTATAAACTATCTGCTGCCCATTCAATAAATTATTTTTTTCTTTAGTTTTTTTTTTAGTTTTATTTACAGGTGCTTTGCAACCAAGAACCCTGATTAATATAAATTTATATCTCTTTCACCGGCTCCTTTTCCTCTGCATACATTTAAACCATCTTTAATAAGCAAAATCATTATTAGTTTGTTCTAAATAAATTGCAGTCAGCCATGCTTATCAAATTAACAGCCTAATTAACTGGATATACTGCTGTAAGTTTAATATATGAATTGAGCTGTAATGGAATGTTTAAGGCTCTATTTTTAACCTTAGTACTTCTCAATCTTCTTTTCTCTCCCAAGCAAAATTATTTTGATATTACCACATAAGTATTGCTCTTTCCAGTCTCTTATTTCTTTTATATTACTTTGACTTAATTTTTCATGTGCATAATGGCAAAAAGATACAATGAATCTCCCTTTTCAAAGACATTCTTTATATAGTGTTGGAAATGATCTTGCAAATAGAAAGCTATTTCTGGATATACCTTGTTCAAAACTATTTAAAGCCAATTTTCCCCCTGCAACTCCCACAAATTTTAGGATAATTTACAAGATCTTTAGATTGCTTTTCAAAATTGGAATGCCTGCATTTATATCCAGAATCATTTCCAGGTGACCCTCATTTTAAAAATGGCAGCCATAGGACCCTTTTGACATGACAGTATAAGACACGTTCTTCACACACTTACTGCTGAGTTAGACATTCCTTTAAAATATTTCCACAATACCTATACCTCAGCATTTCAGAATTTATTATAATGTATTACAATCCTTCATTCATTTTATGTTTCTCTCCTGTATACTCTAAAATTTCTGTAGAACAGACAATAAATATTTATTGAATAAATGGAAACAAATGGGCACATCATCAATATAATGGAATTTAATAAAAATATATGTATTTGTTTTAAACTTGTTACTGATAATTGTTCAGCTCTAAGGTAATTTGTTGCGGGAAAAAAACTTGCAACTTTGATATTGAACCTACATTAGAATACTTGTTTTGCCACTGAGGAGCTGTGTAACTTCAGTGAAGTTATGTAACATATCTGAGGCTGAATTCCTTTTATTCTATCATGGAGGTAAGAATACCTGTTATGCAGTTCTGATGTCAGCAAGACGGGTGATTAGAAAGCCATAGAGCTTGCTCTCCATCACTAAAGTCAGCCAAAACAACAAATATCCAACTACTTTTTGACAAAAATAAAGGAGAGCACCAGAGTATATCAAAGGAGTAACAAAAATTTATGAACACAGAAACTCAGGATGGCCACAGAAAGAATGAAAGGAAACACCTGGCCTCCACCACCACATCTCTCAGCCAGGCTCAGCTGGGAACTAGGAAGAACTTTTCCCTGCTGGGGAAAAGGTAAGCAAGAAGATTCCAGCAGCTCCCCCTCAATATCTTGGACACCTATAGTCCTCACCTCTGGGGTCCCCTGCAGTCCTCATAGGCACTAAGCCCAGCTAAGGGAACTGCCTGGTACACAGTTGTGTGAGCCGGAGAGAAAGAGTAAACTTGTATCCTGCCACCAGTGGCCCTCATGGCTACTGCACTACACTATCTTGGAACTGGCACTACTGTTGGTGTGTGTTTTGCTTCAAGGGTGAGTGGCTACTGTGCCTTTTCATTTCTGAGGCTAAGCTGTCAGTGAACCATGCCTGCCCAGTAGTTCAACGTCGCCAATCCAAGTTGCAAGAAGCTATGGCACTTTTCTGTGTAGGGCTAAGTGGCAGTGGAACCTCTCCACTTACCCCTAACAGTTGTGACTGTGGTCTGCCTCTTAGCACCAAGCTGAAGCTGCACACTTCCTTCAGGGAAAACAGTGCCTCAGTGGAACTGCTCCATCTACCCTTCCCAGTCACTGCTGCACCCTGTTTTTAAGGCCTTGAGCTGGATCTGTGAGCTGCCTCTCAAAAGAAATGGCTATTTGGCAGAGTGACTGCAAAAAAACATTTCCAGTTGCTGTGTAATCCTGCCCCATGGACTGTGAGCTGAAGCCACACACTACCTGCCAGGGAAATGGTGCTTTGATAGAGCTATTCCATAGGCCTCTCCCATTTGCTGCTGTCCCCTGTCCCCTGTGTTGGAGCTGAAGCAGTGCCAGACATCCAGGGAAGCAGTGCTTTGGATGCCCAGAGCAGTCACACACCACATTGCCTTAGCTATGTGGCACCATGAATCCCAGGGAAATGGTGTTTGGGCTTCCAAGAATAATCACGCTGCTTGGGCCTGAGCTGAAGAGGCACATTGGCCCCAGTGCCTTGGCTGAGCTGAGAAGCTGCACATTCAACGGCTAAGCTGATGTAGTATCACACATCCCAGAGAAACAGAGCAGTGGCTAAGCTGAGAAATACTGGCCTCTAGGCCAAACTATGCTAGTATTCCACTTCATTGAAGCTGGTTTAGCCTCCCAGAGTCTGAGCTGCTGAGACATGTCTCTTTCTAGGAAGTGAAGTCAAGTTGTGTTGCTGCCTACACTCGGGGCCCACATAGGCAAGCTGTGTACCATCATTTTAGGGTTTTGCTGCCACTGCACCTGGCCTAACGAGTGTCTAGAATACTGCCAATTTCTGCCATCTAAGGGTCTAGAGTCACCACTATACAGTGCCTCATTTCCTGGGACCCAAATTGTCACTGAGTCCTATTGGCTTTCGTTCATAATTTGCAGCAATATTCTGCTCACCAGGTCCAAACCTTCAGAAGACATCTTTCCTGGAGTCGAGCCAAGACTGCCCTGTCTTCTACAGTCAGAATTACAACCACAACCTGGCCCTCTGTGCCTGAGCTGCTAGGGGATGTTTCTGAGTCACAGATCCTGGCTGTTTGGGCAATCTACAGTAAACCCTGCACAGAGAGTGAAACTTCACCCAAGACTCAGGTACCAAAATGGGTTCATAAGATCCTAAGCCTAAGACTGTAGCTCCACAATCACTATGAGCACATGCACCTGGAACCCATTACCACTACAGATACTTATAGGCCACACTGGACCTAACACAGGAGGGATCCTCTTTGCTGAGTCTCCTCATTTTGGAGAAAACAAAAATAAGAGTACCCCCAAATTTCTTGCTTCCAAGAACTTTAACTACCTATACTCTCATTGCCCCTGCCACATATTTCTATAGCCTAAGTCACTGAGATAGCCACAGTTATTGCTGACTTGATCACAGCTGAAGAAGCTGCATGGAGACTATATCACTGTATCTACTCATTACCAGAGTCACCATACCCATCTCAACCAGAACAACCCAACTTCAGGTGAAAGTCTTTCTCTATGAAAGCCACTTGTAAGGTTTAAAATAATCAATTGCTGAACAAGATATACAGACAAAATGCAGGGACAAAAGAAACATGATAAAGTAAGGATACGTGAGATTGTCAAAGGAACACAATAACTCTTCAATAACTCTAGACTTTTAGAAGCAGCTGGGCTATCCTCCAAAGAAAAAGAAGTCTAGAATTCCCAGAAAAGACATTCAAAATAATGACCTTAAGGAAGCTCAGTGAGATACAGCAGACTACAGATAGACAATTCAAAGGAATCAGGAAAACAGTTTGAAATATAAAAAAGAAATTTTATAAAGAGATAGATATCATAAAACAGAACCAAATTAGAAATTCTACAGCTGAAGAAATCAATGAATGAAATAAAACATACATCAGGCACCTTAATACCAGACTAGATCAAGTAGAGGTAATAATCTCTGAACTTGAAGACAGGTGATTTGAAATTACCCAGTCATAGAAAAAATAAAAATATAAATATAAAAAGTGAAGGAAGCATACAGGACTTATGGGACATCTTTTTAAAAATGCATATATTTGCATTATGGCATTAACAGGAGAAGAAGAGATGGGAAAAGGCATCAGAAATCTATTTAATGAAATGATGGCTAAAAAATTCCCATCTTGGGAAAATTGTGGACACCAGATTCAGAAATCTCAAAAGCTTCAAATATATTCAATCCAAAAAAATTTTCTCTAGGGCACGAGAGAGTGAAAACTTCAAAAATCAAACACAAAGAAGAAATTCTAAAAACACCAGGAGAAAAGCACCAAGTTACATATGAAGGAAGCCCCACTGGACTAATAGCAGATTTCTCAGCAGAAACTCTTACAGGCAAGAGATAATGGGATCACACATTCAAAGTGCCAAAAGAAAAAATATTATCAACCAAGAATACTATATCTAGCAAAACTATCCTTCTGAAATGAAAGAGAAAATAAAGTTTTTCCCACACAAACAAAAATTGATGGAATTTATAACCATTAGACAAGTCTTAAGAGAAAGTTGCTAGACAGTCCTAAATACGGAAGCAAAAGGACTATAATGATCATCATGAAAACATGCAAAAATATAAAACTCACTGGTGGAGTAGATACACAGAGGACAAAGAGAGAGGAATAAAAACTTATCACCACAGAAAACCAATCCATATTGATCAATAATAAGAGAGAAAGAAAGTAACAAAGGATACATACCCACAACAACCAGAAAACAATTAATGAAATGACAGGAGTAAGTCCTCATGTATTATTAGCAATAATCTTGAATAATAATGGATTAAATTCTCCAACTAAAAACCATAGACTGGCTGAATGGATAAGCAAATAGGACCTAACTATATGCTACCTACAAGAAATAAACTTTGTCTGCAAAGACACAAACAGAGTGAATGTGATAGAATATAAAAAGGTATCCCACACAAACAGAAATAAGAAGCAAGCAGGAGTAGCTATACTAACATAAATTAAACCAGACTTTAGATCAAAACTGAAGAAGAGACAAAAAGGTTACTCACTATATACTGATAAAAGAATTAATTCATCAGGAAGATATAACAATTATAAATACAAATACACCCAACACCAGAACACCCACATATATAAAGCAAATATTATTTCATATAATTGGAGAGATAAACTCCAATATGATAATAGTGATTTTAACACCCCACTCTCAGCAATGGCTAAATTATCTAGAAAGAAAATAAAAATAAGAATAAATCAAGGCCAGGCGCAGTGGCTCATGCCTGTAATTCTAGCACTTTGGGAGGCCAAGTGGATCACTTCAGGTCAGGAGTTCAAGACCAGCTTGGCCAACGTGGTGAAACCCCATCTCTACATCTCTACTAAAAATACAAAAATTAACCAGGTGTGGTGGCACGTGCCTATAATCCCAGCTACTATGGAGGCTGAGGCAGGAGATTTGCTTGAATCTGGGAGGCAGAGATTGCAGCAAGCAAAGATCACACCATGGCACTCCAGCCTGGGCTACACAGCAAGACTTCATCTCAAAAAAAAAAAATAAATAAAAATAAATAAATAAATAAATAAAAGTAAAAAAAAAATCACTGGATTTAAACTGTACTTTCAACCTAATAGATCTAACAGACATTTACAGAACATTTTGTCCAGCAACAGAACACAACACATTCTTCACATTGAGGCATGGAACCTTCTTCAGGACATACCATATGCTAGGCCACAAAAAAAAGCTTCAAGAAATTTTTAGAAATCAAAATATTATCAAGTATCTTTTTCTCACCACAGTGAAATAAAACTAGAAATGAATAATAAAAAGGAACATTCAAAAATGTGCAAGTACATGAAAATTAAATGTGTCCCTGAATAATAAATGACAAATAAAGAATTAAGAATTATTTCTTACGCTAAACATATTAGCCCATTCTCACATTGCTGTAAAGAACTGCAACTGGGTAATTTATGGAGAAAAGAGGTTTAATTGACCCACATTTCTTCAGGCTGTACAGGAAGCATGATTGGGGAGGCCTCAGGAAACTTACAATCAAAGCAGAAGGGCAAAGAGGAAGCAATCATCTTATTCACATGGCAGAGCAGAAGAGAGAGAAAGGGGGAGGTTCTACAAACTTTCAAATGACCAAATGTAACTCTATCATGAGATGGCACTAGAGGGATGGTGTAAAACCATTAGAAACCACCCCCCATGATTCAATCACATCCCACCAGGCTCCAACTCCAACACTCAGAATCAAAATTCAACATGAGATCTGGGTGGAGACACAGAGCCAAACCATATTATTCCACCCCTGGCCCCTCCTGTTCTCACATTTCAAAACAGAATCATGCCTTCCCAACAGTCCCTGAAAGTCTTAACTCATTCCAGTATTAACTCAAAAGTCTAAGTTTAAAGTCTCATCTGAGACAAAGCAAGTCCCTTTTGCCTATGAGTGTGTAAAATCAAAAGCAAGTTAAAAACTACCAAGATACAATGGGCATACAGGCATTAGGTAAATGTTCCCATTCCAAAAGGGAGAAATTGGCCAAAAGAAAGGAGCTACAGGCCTCATGCAAGTTCAAAACCCAGCAGGGCAGTTATTAAATCTCAAAGCTCCAAAATAACTTCTTTTGACTCCATGTCTCGCATCTAGGCCACGCTGAGGCAAGGGATGAGCCTCCACAGCCTTGGGCAGGGTGGCCCTGAGGCTCTTCAGGGTACAGCCTCTGTGACTGCTTTTAAAGGCTGACATTGAGTGCTATGAATTTTCCAGGACCATGGTGCAAGCTGTCAGTGGATCTACAATTCTGGGGTCTAGAGGACGGTGGCTCTCTCCTTACTGCTCCATTAGGTTAGTGCCCCAGTGGAGATTTTGCATGGGGGCTCCAATTCCACATTTCCCCTCTGCACTGCCCTGGTAAAGGTTCTCCATGAGGGCTCCACACCTGCAGCAGACTTCTGCCTAGGCACCCAGCCATTTCTATACCTTATCTGAAATCTAGGAGGAGGCTCTCAAACCTCAACTCTTGCCTTCTGTGCACCCAGAGGCCCAACACCACATGGAAGCCAGCAAGGCTTGGGGCTTGCATCCTCTGAAATAATGGCCCAGCTGTACCTTGACCCCTTTTAGCCACAGCTGGAGCTGGAGCAGCTGGGACACAGAGCACCATGTCTCAAGGCTGCTCAGAGCAGTGAGGCCCTATGCCTAGCCCAGGAAACCATTTTTCCCTCCTAGACCTCCAGGCTCATGATGGGAGGGGCTGCTGTGAAGACCTCTGACATACCCTGGAGACATTTTTCCTATTGTGTAGGCTATTAACATTCATCTCTTCTTTACTTATGCAAATTTCTGCAGCCTTGAATTCCTCTCCAGAAAATGGGTTTTTCTTTACTGCGTAGTTGGGCAGCAAATTTTCCAAACGTTTATGCTCTACTTCTCTTTTAAATCTAAGTTCTCATTTCAGCTAATTATTTGGTTATGCAAATGATTGTAGGCTTTTAGAAGCAGCTGGGCTACCTCTTGAAATCTTTTGCTGCTCAGAAATCTTTTCTACCAGGTACCCTAAATCATCTCTCTCAAGTTCAAAGTTCTACACATCTCTAGAGCAGTGGCACAATGGCACCAGTCTCTTTGCTAAAGCCTAGCAAGAGTGACCTTTACTCCCTTTACTGCAGTTCCCAGTAAGTTCCTCATCTCCACCTGACCACCTCAGCTTGGACTTCACTGTGTATGTCACTATCAGCATTTCAATCACAACCATTCAATAAGTCTCTAGGAAGGCGTTTTTTTTTTTTTCTTTTTCTTTCTTATTTATTTATTTATTTTTTTGAGACAGAGTCTCACTCTGTCACCCAGGCTGGAGTGCAGTGGCACAATCTTGGCTCACAGCGATTCTCATACCTCAGCCTCCCAAGTAGCAAGGATTAAGGCATGCGTCACCAGGCCTGGCTGATTTCCATGTTGTTAGTAGAGACGGGGTGTTGCCATGTTGACCAGGCTGGTCTTGAACTACTGACCTCAAGTGATCCATCCCCCTTGGCCTCCCAAAGTACTGGGATTACAGGCATGAGCCACCACACTCAGCCTCTAGGAAGTTTCAAACTTTCCCTCATCTTCCTGTCTGCCTCTCATCCCTCCAAACTGTTCCAACCTCTGCCCATTATTCAGATCCAAAATCACTTTCACATTTTCAGGTATCTTCATAGAAATGCCACTCTACTCTGGTACCAATTTTCTGTATTAGTCCATTCTCATACTGCTATAAGGACACACCAGAGACTGGGTACTTTATGGGAGAAAAGATGTTTAATTGCCTCACATTTCCACACACTGTCCAGGAGGCATGGCTCGAGAGACCTCAGGAAATTTAAAGTCATGGCGGAAGGCAAAGGGGAAGCAGTTACAATCTTCATATAGTGGAGAAGGGGAGAGAGAGAGAGAGAGAGTGTAAGGGGGGAAGTGCTACACACTTTCAAACAACCAGATCTCATGAGAAATCTATCATGAGACAGCACTAGGGGTATGGTGCTAAACCATTAGAAATCACCCCCATGATCCAATCACCTCCCACCAGGCCCCACCTCCAACACTCAGGATCAAAATTCAACATGAGATTTGGGTGGGAGCACAGAACCAAACCATATAACCTACATCAAAAAATTAGAAAAATTTAAATCAACCTGATGATGTATTTCAAGGGACTAAGACAGAAAAAACAAACCAAACCCAAAATTAGTAAAAGGAACAAGTAATAAAGACCTGACCAGAGAGAAATATGTGAAACTGGGACCAAAAAAAAGGAAAAAGAAAAGACAAACATCAACAAGATAAAAACATTGGATTTTTGAAAAGATAAACCAAATCAACAAACAATTAGGAAAAATAAGAAAAAAAATGAAAAGACCCAAATAAGTAAAATGAGAAATGAAAAAAAAATACATTGCAAATGGCACCATGGAAATATTAAGACTCATTAACAACAATTATGAACATCTATACCCCACACACAAACTGAAATTGGAATGCCTAGAGGAAATGAAAAAAATCCTGGACACATACGACCTACCAAGATTAAACCAAGAAGAAATGGAAAACCTGAACAGAGCAATTATAAGAAACAAGATGGAATCAGTAATATAAAGTGTCCCAACAAGAAAATAGCCCAGGAACTGATGGTTTCCCTGCTGAATTCTACCAAGCTTTTAAAGAACAATTAATACCAATTATTTGAAAATTGAAAAAGAGAAGGTACTCCCACACTCATTGTAAGAGGTCAGCATCACCCTTATCGTAAGGTATTAGACAAGGACACAACAAAATAGAAAACTATAGGCAAATATTCCTGATAAACATAAATGTAGAAATTCTCAAGAAAATACCAGCAAACCAAATTCAGTGATGCAAGGATGGGTCAACATACACAAATTAATAACTGTGAAACATCAAACCAACAGAAAGAAGGACCAAAAAATACAATTCTCTCAGTAAAGAGATGAAATTTTGTAAATATGAGTTTCAGATAATGATGATTTTGTGCTTCAGCATCCTAAGTTTAGTGAATCGGAGGGCTTAATCACCAGATTTGAAATTTCTTTATAGCATTTTTGACTAGAAACAATATGGCCAAATTTGCTTATTTGTAATAAATTTGGTATTTAGTCTTTTAAAATAATTATTCCCACTTGAAAATGATACACTTTTGTCAGAAATTTGTTTTGGTATATGTAGGAGTATTGTTGTCTATTGTAAATTAATCTACTCATCAATCAAACTATTGAGTGCTGCTACATAAATGGATAAGTGCTAAGGGTATATCTCCTAGATGCAGTTATTTGAGTAAAAGACAAAAAAAAAACAATGATTATAAGACCTTTTGTCTTAATGATACTTTGTGGAATAGTTAGAATCACACTATATCTCCTAGATTTAGTTGGATTTTTAAAATTTGTGTCAACACATGTTCATTTGGATGCCAGCTAGTGATTGAGAGAGATGGGCAGTAGGAGAACCTAATCAGTTTATTTCCATTCTTAATTTCCAGGCTTGTTTGATAGACTTCTTTATATTCTTAATATCTTTAAAGCAAACCATAAAAAGTGCTGTTTAATATTTTAATAAAATGTTCCTCTGGTGGGACAAAATGCTACTGCTCTAACCAAAATCCGGTAATTCATCAAAATTTTAGTCATTTTAAGGGTGTGTTATTGATTACTCATGTATAAATGAATTTGCAATAAATTTTCCAATAAGTTTAGTATTAAGGTCATTTTGAGTTGTTATTACATATTATCTTGGCCTCTTCATTACACATGGTCTAGCAGTAACAAGTTTAAATATGACACTACATTTGATATATCTAAAGCTGTTTTGAAACACACAACTTCAAAGGGGTAAATTTTTTGCTATTAAATTTTTTATTCTCCATTGTATACAATCATACACGGGAAGAGCTTAAACATGCTTAATTTTCAAAACAGACAACAATTTGGTAATGTAATGATAAATTATGCCTGATAAAATAGAATAAACTATGTCAAACTCTCCTTTCATTATAGGTGATATGTGTGTTTCAGAATAACTATATGTTAAATCTTATTAAATTTTATGAAATACATTGATATTAGTGTCACTTCAAAAATGAGCTTCTATGAGGTGATACTGCTGGGAAGTACTGTCATGGCATCAACCAAGTGCAGTTGACAATTATTTGCATTCTGACTGAAAGCACCTTTTATCCCAGTACTAATGGGACTAATGAAACATAAGAAACTTCGTTTATTTAGCTGAGGACTATACTATAATAGGATGAGAGGGGAAAATAAATCTCATTACACTCATGGACATGTTATGACACGAAAAAATTGCATTTCTTAAAACAAAATCACTTCAGTTTTATCTATTATCTATAAAACCAGATTCTATTGCTTTTTAGTATTTGTCATATAATTAACTTATAGAGTTGGCCTTAAAACTACAGGAATATAACAGCTGTAGCTCTAAAAATACAGCTTTTAAATAATTTGTAATTGAGGACTTATATTGATACTATTTTTTAGTGTTACTTTTTGCACACCAGAAAATAATGAGTAACACCACAGGATTCAGAATCTTAATTTCATTCAAAAATATAAAATCCTTATTAGGGTTAATTAAAAATAAATAAATAATAATATATTTTCTTCAGCATAAGACACAGAAACCTTAAATAAAAGTTTCTTGGAAAATATTATTTTCTCCCGTGTTTTCCAAATTAAGCATCACAGCTAAAGCTCATTCATTCAGTGAATAAACATTTATTGATCAATTGAAAGTGACTGGTGCTGGCAATAGAGCAATGAAAAAAAATAATGACTCTTCCTACTAATTATTGCATCCAGTGTCAAACACTCATATTAAATAAATCATAGCTAAAATAATAATACACTCACAAACAGAAATAATACTAAGATATAATCAGGTAAAAGTATAAAACAGAGAAGCATGCATAGGTTTATCTTGAAAAATCTCTTCTATTCTGAAATATAAATAATATATAAGTGTTACCTAAGTGGATGCAGTGACGGGCAAAACAAAGAGCAAGAATAGCACATTCAAAAATCCTTTGAAGAGGCCAGTTGGAATGGAATATCAAATGAAATACCAATCACAAACCTGGGAGATAACTGGAGAGAAAGGCAAGGAGATGAAATCATGCAACGGTGTATTGACCAAGTTAAAGACAGCATATGTTATGCAAAGAGCAATGGGAAACTACTAGAAGTTGGTTTTTGTTTTTATTAATAGTGGATGTTTGACATGGAAAATGTAAATTTTGAAAATGCTGTTTTAGTTAGAGTATAGAGAAATATACAAAGCTGGTTAAGAGGGGACCCATAATTTTTCTATATTTTATGGGTTTTTCTAGCTATCATCAGCATTCCTGTTCTCCTAGAACATTTTCCATCAGGCTTCCACCACTTGAAATGTAGCATTGATAAAATATTTATCTTTGTATGTTTTGTTTTGCCATGGTAGACATAAGGAGAACACATGGGAATCATTTATCTCACTGCCAGATGTAAGAGTGGAAAGATATATCTTGGTACATTTTCTGGAGTTTATGGGTTCATGTTATTAATCTCAAGTTGCTTACAGATCCCAAGCCTATAGAAAGTGTATAAGGTTGCCAGATGCCTACGTCTAAAATTAAATCAGAGTTGAGAGTTAGGACCATATTTGTAGGGTTTACAATCCAATGTATTCATCTGTTACAATATGGCTTATTATGAGAGATGGATTATTATGTTGAGAAATTGCAAACACTAAATCTTTTTCAATGCTGGTCAAAACATATTTATTGAGCTGGGCTTGTGTCGACTGCATTACCTATTCCCTTCCCCTGGTACTGAAATTTTCAGTCTTCACCCATTTTACATTCCTCCAGTGATACTGACACCAAAACTACTAAGAAGGTACTGTGCTGGCAAACCACTGCTTAATTGCAATTTCTAAATATAATCACAGCAAATGCTTTTTATTTTCCTCTAAAAAAAGGAAATTCTGTCCACACATTCTATTTGATAACTGAATTGTGTGTGTGTGCATGTACATGTGTTTTCTCTAATTATATTTTTGTTAGAAAATTAATATTCACTTATGTAAACATGAATACATATAATTATAAACATAACTGAAACCATAGAAAGACTCAGCAGAAAAATGTGATTATATTAGCATTTAAAAGAGCAATACTAATAATTTTGTTTAAAATCCAGTTAAATAGTTTGGCATAGAGCAATTACTGAAGTGGGAAGAATACTAGGAGCAAGTGTTAAAGAACATAAAGAAAGAAACTTTCATGCCAATATATTATTTATTTAATTGTATACCAAATCATAAAAATAAAAAAGAGAGAGAGAGAGTGACAGAGAGAGAGAAGCAAACAGAGGGCATTTTATTTAATGTTTCTGTTTTAGAAAGTAGCCATTAGATCTCTTCATAAGAGTAGAGGTTTGGATCCTTCAGATAACTCAAGGAGAGAATGAAATCATTTCAACTGCTCTCTAGGAGGGTGGAGCATTCATTGTGTTTCAAAAGACAAAACTCTCTTCTGAGCAGGATAAAGAGTTCTTTTGTTGTTAAGAACTAGAGCTCATTTTTTCATTTAGAATCACTTTATTGTGGAAGGCTACATCTTAGGTTTTGGATATGAGACTGGCTAAACTGAACAAAGGCCCTGTTTTTATAAAACTTAGGGAATACTAATCACAGAAATAGGAATAAAATTGCAATTGTTGTAAGTTCCACAAAAGGTTATTTACATAACAAATAATATAAGAAATTTTCTTTGATAAAGAAGTTATAGAAAGTGTTGACAAGGAAGCTGAGATATGAAAGATGAGAGAAGTCAGATCATTCAATATAACAAATGTCCTTGGACAGGAGGATGGTAAGCACATAGAGCAAGAGAAGGCCTGAGCCCTAAAACAATGTGTGTGTTAAATGTGATTAGGCTAAGAGTATGTTAGGGAGGAAGAAGAAATTTCATTTAAACTTTATGGTAGATTACCATCCATCTTACCATCTCTTTTGAATGGTTAACCAGGCTCCAATTTATAGATTAAAACAATTAAATGAGAGCTCTTGAGTGAGGACATAAAGAGGAAGGGATTTTTACCAGGGAAGAAAAAAGAGATGGGACATATGGAAAAGATCCTATGACTAACATATAAATACTGGGTCCCATATTTAGGAGTTCTTGCCTACAGAGTGTTAGAGACAGTAGCTTGGAAGAAATAGTCCTTGTGGTACAAGACTTTAAATAACTGACTTGTAACTCATGAACAGACCCAGCACAGCAGCCCCTACACAACTTACAATGGCAGTTTCTTGGTGGGGTTAAAAAATATATATATAATAATACCGCTTTGCTCTTCATGTCTTAGCATTCCACATAACTTTATAACCTTATGAGGGATCTTTCTCCTCTACACTCAAGTTACTAATAATTATTAGCATAGGGTAGGAAGAGGCTCTTATATCAGGAATTTGAAGCTAAAATGAAGCATTAAAAGACCCAAATTAGAGGCAGCGGGAAGTGATAATTCTGTTAAGATAATATTAGCTACTGCTT
Organism: Pan troglodytes; assembly: GCF_028858775.2. NCBI lineage: Eukaryota > Metazoa > Chordata > Mammalia > Primates > Hominidae > Pan > Pan troglodytes. The sequence continues at coordinate 134,364,027 of NC_072401.2, forward strand.
ATTTAATGTGTCTTCTGAATCACACACTGTGATAAACCTTTCATAAATTTCTTCATTTTATTTTCTCAAAGCCCTATTTAGATATCACTACTATATTTAGGCTCTTAGAGGTTATAAAAATTGATCAAGATCATTAAGTATTCTGTGCTTAATTATAAAATCCATGCATTTCCTTATATCTGTCAACTGTGTTGAATGATGATGGCAGACTGAGCCGCATGAGGTCTGAAAAGATGTTACGGAATTTGAAAATTGGGGACCCTGGTAAGGTTAATATTCATAGAGTGAATATTAGTCGCTTGCAGAGGAAAGAGAAGTGAAAAAAAGAAGCTAAAAAATGGGAAGTAAGAGCTTGGTGTATTCATAAGCAAGGAAAATTATATGACTGAGGCCAAGACAAAGGAGATTGTTTTATTTTTCCCCAGAAGATGTACTGACTTTTAAAAGACAGAAAAAAAAAAAAAAAAAAGACAAGGTAGAAATTGAAGAATTCAGAGATTGAAAATGTAACTAATGTCAGAACTTTTCAGAGGTGGCAGGCAGGGATGTAACTCATAGTGTGCAGACGGAGTGATTTGCCTAGGAAAGGAGTAAGGGTAGCCCTTTCTTTGATGCAGAATAGAATACAGTAAAACCAGCTGAAAACAAACAAACTTTTTTGGTGTTTAACTGTGAAGTTTTTCTTTTCCTGCAGAACAACATAAACATTTCTCATTCTGGAATTCAAGCTGTCCATTAATTGGTATCAAATCACCCTTCCCTCTTGTCATGTCACAAACCAATCTTTTATTCAGGCTAAATCACTAAATTCATTGTCACTGTCATCTGAATACAGCTCCTGTTTTCGCATGTCAATGTCTCATTTAAATAGTTCTCCCAGCACAGATGTCTCTCCCTTCTATCACAGCCACTAACATCTCTTATGACCAGTCTCAATCTACCTCCTCTGTAAAGCCTTCTTCAAAGCCACAGTTTAAAATTATCAATCATTGCTTCTTAGAAGGAATTGCATGTACAGAGTGTTAATCATTTATAATTATACATTCTGATACTATTTATTGCACTTTATGAGTATGCATATATCCACATATATGGTTATGGACTGAATTGTGTCTCCTCGACATTCATATATTGAAGTCTTAATTGCCAGTACCTCACAGTGTGACTGTGGTGAAGATGGAGACTAAAAAGATGAAATTAAATTACATTTGAGATCATATGGACAGGCTTAAACCAATATGACTGGTGTCTTTATAAGAAGAGGAGACTAGAGACAAATACACATACAGAAGGATGATCATGTCAAGATACAGAGGGAAGGTGGCCATTTACAAGCCAAGAGGAGAGGCCTCAGAGGAAACCAACACTACTAACATGTTGATCTCAGACATCTAGCTTCCAGAAATGTGAGACAATACATTGTTATAGCTTAAGCCACCCAGTCTGTGGTATTTGCTATGATAGCCCTAGAAAAAATATATAAATATATAAAGATACATATATATAACATATATATAAATATTAATATAAATGGACATATACTCATACATATTATACATAAATATGTATAATATACCATACAGTATATGTAAAATATATACCTATATATACCAGTGAATATAATATTTATTTTACATATATCATCAACAAATAGGTGGTAGTTTCCTTAATATAAACATATATCACCCTTAATGTTTCACACAGTGTCTTATATGCAAAGTTGGCATATTGTAGTATTTAAACTTTCACTCTATGGAGCAAAACAGATATGAGTTTTAGAAGCTTTTTACATAACTCCTCTATAAACTTTCATACCACAGTTAACTCTTCTTAGCCTTAGTTTCTTCATCTGTGTCATGAGGATAAGGAGGGTTTGTTTCTCTTAAGTATATTATAATAATTAAATGAGGATATTAATGTGGAATGCTTAACATTGATGGCAGCAGCAGGCCATGTGAAGCCGCTGCTGCCATTGTACTAGCTGCAGCAGGGAGGCATAAGTGGCAGCAGCAGGAGTGGCTGCAGAAGCAGCAGTGGTGGCAGTGGGTCTCCTGTGCCCCATGTTTCTGAGGAAGCCTACTGCACCACCCCTACCCTTGCATGGTTGGGAAGGATCTGCTCCCAGGCCCAGAGCCTCTGCCATGGCCTCAACCTTGCTTCCTGCTGCATCCTGGGTGCCTGCATGCACTTGGCCGAAGATGCAGGCAGGACTTGCAGGGCTGGTCCCAGGAGTGTCAGGTTTGTTTGTGAGGGGTTGGACAGGGCCGCCATGCAACCTGCACCTGTCCCACCACACAGAGAGCCACGGCAATGGGGCCAGGCCTAGTCGCCCACAGGCAGGGGGGTAGTGCAGTCAGGCATGAAGAGGTGGGCAGAGAGGGGCCCTGGGGCAGAGCTGGGCCCAGGGCAGTGTTGCACTCCACAAAGCCGGCAGGAGCTGGGAGGAGGCAGGACCCCTGCCCTCCTTGGTGGGGCTGCAGCTGTCCAAGTTGCAGCTGTGGACCTAGGCATCTCTGCACTCTCAGGGGCCCAGGAACTCCCGGTCTTGCCCTCGCAGGCTTGGAGGTATCTGCTCCCACTGTCTGGCCCCTGGATGCTGTAGCCACCTGCTCTGATCATGGAGTAAAGTTGAGGCCAAGCCCACAGGTCCTGTCACAACCCAGCTGAGTGTGCACATGCTCAAAGCAGGGCTGACACACCAGCCCCCTGCCACCTTGGCCCCCTCTGGATTTTGGGCACCAATAATCATGGAGGGTGGCCAGGGGGTGCTGAGGGCAGCTCAGCACTGGCCTGCAAACACCCCTTGGTACAAACAGCCTAGGCACTATGAACGCAGGCAGGAGGCAGACAGGCTTCTGGGTGGAAGGGGGCGGGTCCCAGGTGAAGCCCTTCCTTCAAGCTGAGAAGGGCCTGAAGCCTAGGGGCCCAGCTGCCTGTCCTGCAGAACACAGTGGGAACTTGTGGTGCCTTTTCCGGGCAGGCCCATTGTTGAGAACAGGTCCCCCAAAATCTGGCTGTAAACTGGCCCCAAAACTGGACATAAACAAAATCTATGCAGCACTGTGACATGTTCGTGATGGCCATGATGCCAACGCTGGAAGGTTGTGGATTTACCAGAATGAGGGCAAGGAACACCTGACCCGCCCAGGGTCGAAAACCACTTAAAGGCATTCTTAAACCACAAACAATAGCATGAGCAATCTGTGCCTTAAGGACATGCTCCTGCTGCAGATAACTAGCCAAACCCATCCCTTTATTTTGGCCCATCCCTTTGTTTCCCATAAGGAATATTTTTAGTTAATCTATTATCTATAAAAACAATGCTTATCACTGGCTTGCTGTCAATAAATACGTGGATAAATCTTGAGGCTCTCAGCTCTGAAGGCTGTGAGACCCCTGATTTCCCACTCCACACCTCTATATTTCTGTGTGTGTGTCTTTAATTCCTCTAGTGCCACTGGATTAGGGTCTCCCTGACCAAGCCGGTCTCAGCAGCCCATAGCCTATCAATAGGCCGGCATGCATTTCCTCCCCTCTGAGGCCTATAAAAGCCCCAGACTCAGCCAGACTCAAGGAGATAATGAGACGGCCAGCTGCAGGGAGGAACTACTCTCTCTGCTGAGAGCTGGATACTCATTGGGATGACCTGCCTGACAGAGAAGAGCTACCCTCTCTTCTGAGAGCTGAAGAACTGATGAGACAACCAGCTGAAGAGAAGAACTACCCTCTCTGCTGAGAGCTGAACACTTACTGGGACACCCTACCTATAGAGAGGAGCTGCCCACTCTGGGTCTCCTCTGAGCTGTTCTATCCTCAATAAAGCTCCTCTTTGTCTTGCTCACCCTCCACTTGTCTGCATACCCCATTCTTCCTAGACACAGGATAAGAACACCAGACCTGCCAAATGGCAGGGCTAAAAGAGCTATAACACAAACAAGGATGAAACATGCCTCTTGCCCACCACATTATGGGCAACAAGGAGAGATGAGAGAAGGACAGAAGAGCTGCAGCTCTTTGGGTAGCCCAGAGCTAGTAGCTCCCAGAGCCTGGCTGTGACTTCCTCTTTAGGGTTCTGTGGTTCCTGGCATCTCCAAGCTTCCAGGTGCCACACAGCATTCCCCAGTGTCAGCTGTAGAAGCTGCTTATGGAACACCTGGTCCATTCGCAGCTCACAGGGAGCTGGCACCCATGCTCACGCTTGGAGCTGCCCACCCTCTCACAGCCAGTGTGCCTGGCTGTGCACAGTGGCTGGACCCTACGCTTGCTCACACATCTCTTGCTGCTGCGCACCTGGCTCAGCCTTAGCAAGTGTGGGATCCAGGATGGTAGCAGGAGCTGAATGCAGCCTGCCAGGCTGAGTGGGCAAAATGAGCCCAGTGGGCCAGAGCAAAAATCGGGCAAAGATGCCACTGGCCACAGATGTTTGTGGCTGGCAAGGTGACATCCCAATGATCCTGTAACAACATAATACAAGGTACAGAGTAATTGTTAGCTAGCATTACTTTACATAGTCTTTGATTCATAAATATTAATTAAAGTTACTAATTTGAGAAATAAACTATTCAAATATGCTCCAACTCAATCTTCTAATAAAGTTACTGCTATATATCTTTAACTATTAAATATTTTCCAAGATTTTATTTTTAAAATAAAATATATGATTTCAGATTATATTTTTAACATTGGATAGCATTTATGTATTAAACAGATATTTTGTAGAAACGTACACATTATTTTTCTGATAATCCTGATAACCAAAATTTATATGAACAAATTTAAATTATTTTACTTCAGATGATTTAAAATGAGCACATAGCCATTTATCATATAGAGCAGATTTACAGGATTCTCATTGTTTAAAATGAAATTACTATAAGGAATGAAACATTTCAGTACTCTTTTTCAAAACTTTCTGAGTTGACAGTAGAGAGTAAGCTATGATTCCAAACCAAAGAATAGGCAGAGATCTTAAAAGGTATTAAAAGAGCACCAAAGTTGCTTTTCAGCATGAGTTCCTCTCAAACTCCTGGAATACTGAACTAGTTTGTACATACTAAAAGAAGGACGAAATATAAAACCTAGACTCTACCCAATGTGGAAAGTATGATAAGACATCTTAGTTAAGTTGGAAGACAAAAGTATCTCATTATAGAGGTAAAATAGTTTTAAAAAAATCCCTAAACAAAAGGTATAGGACAGAAACTCACTTATTTCAACTGTGGCACTAAAGAATAGAAGGGGTGAATTCCCCCTGAGAATTCATACTACCTCAAACGCTGACATGGATGGAATCACTGAATTGCCACAGAGCAGTTGAAATACTTCAAATAAATTAATATAAAATAATTTCAGATTGGTAGTACCATTAATCACTCTTGAGAAATAAATTAACCTGTAGAAACAATCAAGCCCTAGCTTCTAAAAATTTGTTCATAAAAAGTGTCAAGGAATACAATCAGTACAAAATCAAATGCTACAAAACACAAAAAAGACCCAAAACAACACACACAGTGAATTAAATCAGCGAAAACAATAAGCAGCTGAAAATATCTGAAGAGAAGATTTCAGGTAACAAAATTTTCAGAAAAAAAAATTTTAAATGTTGGCCAATATGTTTTAAAAATTAAAATAAAAATATGAAAGTACAAACAGAACTAAAAATAAGGAAAAGCAAATAAAATTTTATAAAAAACCAAAAGGATATCTAGAAATGAAAAATAGAATTGTTGAAATATTTAAAATCAATGACAAAATTTATAGCTTAATAGACTTAGTTGAAGAGAAAATCAGTTAACTAAAATAGATTTCTGAAGAAATTTTCCATAAAAAAAATAAAAGTTATAAAAGACGGTAGGTATAAAAAAACAAAGATCAAGAAATAGGTAATGAGAATGTAAAATTCTACCCAGTGTTTAAAAAAAGTAGAAATGAGATTCTTAATGAATTAATTAAAGACATTCACAGATTCATAAAGCCCTGTAATACTAACTAGAGAATAGAAAAAGTAATTACACCTGTATCTACAATATAAAAAGACAACAAAAAACTAGAAACCAAACAGAAATAATAATTGAACAACAAACTTCTCAATAGCAATAATTTAGAAAAAGTGATTTTTTAAGTTGATAAGCTAAAACACGATTAACCCAGAATTGTATTCCATAAAAACTGTTTTTCAAGGGCAAAAGTAAAATAAAGACATTTTCAGACAATAAAAATCCCATTTATCAATAAAAGAAAATCTAAGGAATGCCCTCTAGTCAGAGGGAAAAAGCTCATTGATGCTTTCTGCAGGTCTGATGAATTGACCTGCAGAAACAAAGTAAGCCCTACCTTTAAAAAATTTGCTCAGAGAAAGTTCCAAGGAACATGACTAGTGCAAAATCAAATGCCATAAAATACAAAAGGACACAAAAAGAACACAAAACACAGTAAATTAAAATCAGCAAAAACAAATAAGCAGCTGAAAATATCTGAAGAGAAGATATTTTAGGAAAGATTGATAAATATGTGAATAAAACTTAGGAATATTAACCATATAAAATTATTTACATGGTTATATTCATAGGGAAAAAATGATTCTTAATCATTACCTTAAGGCATAAACAAAAAGTAATTTTAAAAGGATTATAGTCTTGAAAGTAAAGCTGCCTATATGAAACTACAACTTCTAAAATCTAGAAAGTGGAGAATATAATATCTGCATCCTTGGTTTAGGGAAAGATTTCTTAGAATAGAAAATTAGTAATGCCAAAATAAAAGAAAATAAGTTAGACTTTATTAAAATTAAACTTTTTGAAAATAAAAAGACACTAAGTAATAAAAAAAGATTAAAGACAATATATCCAAAATATTAAACTGAAAAATAAATTATTTACAGAATACATGAAGAACCCTTCAAATTTGGTAAAAATGAAACGCCCAATAAAAATGGATAAAAGACTTGAATAGAAACTTTCTTATACAAAGTGACCATAAAAAAATGTTCAACACCTTATTTATGAGGTAAGTTTAAATTTAAAACATAATGAGATTTCACCTCACCCCAACTAGAATCTGGTTTAATATTAAAGACTTAACATGCCAAATGCTAATTAATATATGGAACAATTGGACATCAGATACACTCTTCCTGGATATGTAAAGTTATACAAACACTTTGGCAAAGAGTTTTATGGAGTAAAGTATATAATTGCCATAAGAAATTCCACTCCTAAATATTCATTCATGAAAAATAAAAATATACATCACAAAATACATGTATGCAATGCTCATAGCACAATGCTCAATGTTCATAATAAACAAAGCTGGAAACAAACCAATTATTCATCAACAAGAGAATGGATAAAGATAGATGAGGTATTAATATAATGATATACTAGGCAGTAATACAATGAAGGAATTCCTGGTGTCCACAGCTGCATGAATTGACTTGAAAATCCTTATGCTGAGCATAAGAATCTGTGCAATAAAGAAGACAATTTTATGACCCTATTCTACAATAGGCAAGTTCTATAACAGACAACAATAATTCATATTAATAGAAATCATATTAATAGTTGCTTGAGGTGAGAAGTGTGGGAATGATTTATTGGAAAAGAGCACAGGAGATGTTTCTTAGGTGTTGAAAATTTTCTATATCTTGGTTGCTGTTATATTTAACAAGTGCTTACATTTGCCAAGATTATGCAAAGTATTCACTTAAATTCATGTGTACATTAAAAAAATAAAACTCAATAATGCATATTAAAATAATATATATTGACCAAATTGTTTTTATGTAAGAAGAATATCTCAAATTATTTTAAAATTTAGCATTATTATTCACCATAAACAAAACTTTCAATGGTTGCTAAACAATGACTGGTAAAATTCAAAATCTGCTCAAAGATTAAAAAAAAATCTCATGGCAAATTATGAATGATTGATAGTTTCATTATATGAACAGATATTATCTACCAAAGTTTTAAGACAAATATTACTCTTCACGAAATGATGAAATATTATCTTTACATAAGGATCATTTTTCACCAGTACTATTTAATACTCACCAGAAGTTCTAAATTCTGAGGTAAAAGAATATGAAATAAAAAGCATAAAAATTGGAAGGGAAGATAGAAACCTATTTATTCACATATATCAAATATATACTAAAAACACAAATGAATAAACACCGGTACTTGGACTTTAGAAGCACAGTTTGTTGTATAGGAGGTTTATATACAAATACATTTCTATCTACCAACAATAAATTCCTGCATTTTAAAAAAGATAGCAGCGTAGCACTCTACCAGTGCCAGGAGCTGGACACCTACCTGATACCCCAGATCCTCCATAGCCACTACTGATTACAGCCAGCTGCAGGTACAGAGCCACGGGACCCCAAGAATGAGCTTACAAAGTGGCCTTTCCAGGCCCTGGGAGCTCCTCTCACTCGTCAGACCTTCCACTGCCCTGGCTACTAAATATTTTATGTACATCAGCCTGAAAAGGACTTCTGGCTATGCAAGAGTCCCTTAAAGATTTTCTGCTTCAAGTCTGTCTTTGAAATCTGCCACGAGCACAAAAATATGGTAATTTTTGACCTAAAAAGATTTTAAAACTATTTAAATACCAAAAAAAGACAGCATTGACAATCACCATATTAAGTAGACAGAAATAAACTATATTCAAAGTTTTTGTAGGAGAATTATTACATTTTATTAAAACATGCTAAAAAATAGACAAACTTTGTTGTTCTTAGATTAAAAATGTCCGTATTTTAAAGATTTTTTAAAATATTTAATTTGATCTATGAATTCAGCACAATTCCAATTAGAATCCCAATGTTTTAAAATATAACTTAAAACCAATGTCACATTAGTAGTAAAAATTGTAGGGCAATAAGATCTAACATACTAGTGTACAAGTTGTTGAGAGAACCTACCCCATTAGGTATCAGAGCTTATTAAAACCTATCACAACTATGGCAATGTGATTTATTGTAGATATAGAGTAATAGAAAATGACAAATTCAATCAATGCATATGTATAATTGTTATTAATGACAAGCATGAGTATTGCAGTTGAAGAAAACAAAGAATGGCCTATTCAATAATTTATGTATGAATAATTGTTTATTATGGATTGAATGTTGTGTCCTCCTCCCCCAAATTTATATGTCGAAGTCCTAATCCCCAATGTGATGATGTGTGGAGATGAGGCTTTTGGGAGGTAATTAGATTTAGATGAAGGTGACCACAGAACTGAATCAGCCGGAAACCTGATCTTAGATTTTCCATGCTTCAGAGCTGTGAAAATAATTTCTGTTGTTTAAACCATACAGTTTATGTTATTCTGTTATAGCAATCCAAGAAGACCAATACAATTATACATTTGGAAAAAATGTAATTTTTCCTCCTTAAACTTTAAATATTTGAAAAAAAAATAGTTCAAAGTGAATTGTGGATATAAATGTCAAAGGAAGAACTTTAAAAAAAGTGGGCTTTTTGAGATGAAAGTACGAATTTCTTTTAGAAAACAACATGTTTAAGCAAAAAGAAAAATATTTATAATTTGTATATTAAAATTATCTGTTTATCAAAAACACTATATGGAGTCTATAAAGATAAGCTACAAAATGAAAAAAATATATTTGCAGCTCATTACTTGCATTTCACAAAAAAATACAAATGAATAATAAAATTTTTTAAGGCTTTCAAATTGTTTAAGAAAGAGGAAATGACCTGTCCTAATGTTGCCACACCAAGACTGCTATTTTTAGCTACCCAATTTTCCAAACAGCTCTGCTCCCAACCCTGTTTGTGACTTCTTTAATTAAGTGGTGATGTTCTTTTAACTCTAATCCTCTTTTGTGCTAGCTCTGGTAATCTAATGCTATCATATTATAGAGACCAAACATAAATGTCACCTCTGCAAAACTTCCCTTTTAGGAGAAGCTTTTATCTTCTTGGAAATGTAATAGTTAGGGATAAATATAAAAAAGTGAATCCGTTCTAATATAGACAAAAATAGGGAGCAATGGGAACACTCATCCATTTATACTTGAAGTGTAAATTGATGCAACTATTTTGAAAAATAGACTTCCCCTAGTCAAATTAAAACGTATGCATGCAAAATGACTTGAATCTACTCCAAGGCATGTATCCAAAGTTTTACGTATATGTGCCAAAATACAAGTCCTAAAGTGTTCATAGTAGCATTGTTCATAATAACAAAAAACAAAAGGAACTAATCCACACGTTCATTAAAAGGAAATGGCAGTACATATATGCTTTAATGTATTGGACAGCAATGGAAATCAAGTAATCACTACATGCGTTAACATAGACAAATCACAAAAACTTAACACTGAATGAGCAAGTCCACGAAGAATGCATATGCTGCTATGGAATATTCAAAACAGGATAAATGATTACTTACATATAAAAGTGGCAAAACTCTAATGGAAGGTAATGGAACTATCACTATGAAATTTAATGTAATATTGACCTCTGGGGCTATGCAGAGGACAATCAGAAAGAGCAGAAAGAGAGTTAGCGCTTACAGTATGAGTAATACTTTACTTTTTTTCACCTGACTGGCCTATACATGTATACCCTTTTAAATTTTTAAAATGTAGTGATGTATTTGAACACTCTTTTGTGGGATAAGGTGTTTACTAATAAAAAACTAAATGATTATTGATGAAAATGAATGATTCTTGATCATAGTCCTATAGAAAACAACAAACCCTTGCCCATAAATAGTTATATTAAAACACTGGAATATCATTATATATACATATATAATTTATTTATATATATTTATATAAAGGAAGTTCTGAATTTGAAATAATATGGATGATTATCCAGCCTCAGTTTCATTAAAATGTCAGATAATTTGATCTTTACTTAATAGCATTTTGCAGAAATGAGCCACCATTTTACAGTTAAGGCTATCATTAATCAGCATGGCATCAATTTGGACAGGGAGATTGATATTTCTTGCAACAGGCTTCATGATAACCAAAGCTGTCTCACTTTACCTGTTCCTAGGGATTACAGATGAGAAATTATTAAAAAATAGGGATTATATGATGTTATATCATATAGTATATGAATACAGAATTTAGACTAGTTAATTCAAGATTGTGAGCTCACATAAAAGACATAAAATTATGTACTTACCAACTCTTAAAAAAGTATGTTCTTACAATAGTCATTTGATTTCTCCTGATTAAGGAGACAATTGGTAAATTTATTCCTAAAATAGTTACAGTCATTCCTGTTCATTAAATCATCTAGTGGTCTGGATGCAGCACCAAGTGGATAGGACATTAATTTCCTGGGGCTGCCATAACAAAATACCACAACCTGGGTGGGTTAAGAAATATAAATGTATTGCTCTGTTTACAGTTCCAGAGGCTACAAGTCTGAGATCAAGGTGTCAGCAGGGCCTTGCTTCCTCCGAAGGTGTTAGGATTTGTTTTATGCCTCATTCTGGTGATTTCATGGCAATCTTCAGTGTTCCTTGGCTTATAGGTGCATCACTCTGATCTATGCTTTCATGTCCATGTGCGGTTCTCCCTGTCTATCCCTGTGTCCAAATGTTTCCCTTTTAAAAAAGACAAGAGTCATATTGCATTGGGGACCTAGGGACCACCCTAATGACCTCATTTTAACTGACTATTTCTGTAAAGATACTATCACCAAATAGGTTCACAATATGAGGTACTTGGGGTAAGAAATCCAAGATATTTCAGGGGAATTCACAATTTAACACGTAATCTATGGTTTCATATGAAATATTTTATTAGCACTTTTAAATAAATTCAAAATTTGTTTACAAATAAAATTTTGCTTTCCTTTTAAAATTAACAACTCAATGCTTAGTTTTAATTTTTAATGCTGATTTATAAAAGCAAAAGAAATAGGAAATTGTTTCTAAAGTAATTATAGTCTTGATGAACACTGAAACACAACCTCTAAAATTTTGATGATTAGCCATTGGCATAAAGTTTTTCCTCTTACATTCTTCACGTAAACATGAAAAACAGGTGTATAACATTCAAAATATTAAAGAAAATTCTTCTTTGCATAAAAATTGCATGGCATCTGCATTAAATCCAAAGCTACTCTAAAAAATGTATAAGATTCTATTAGAACCAATTAAATTTAGATTTAGAGCAAATAAAAATCTGAACAGTATAGGAAGATTGTTTTTTGGAAAGCAAAATTTGGCTTTCCGGGAAAAAGCCCACATATTTAGATATACAAGTATATTAATAAGCAATGGAAATGTAGCTTTGTTAAATTGTGTCCAATTGAGCAAATGTTTACTGAGTGCAAGGTATTGTTTAAAGCACTGTGGTTATAAATGTAAATAAAGATCAGAAAATTTTCCTTCAATATCTTAGATTGATATTTCATACTTTAGTTAACATTCTTGTTTATTCTCTTAGTTGGATTGAAAATAGGAACTTATTTTATATATCAATAAGTAGCATGAAAATGTGATAATAATAAAGATAACTACAACTTTGAAAATTTGCCATGTGCCATGCACTGTGGAATACTATATATCAAGTATATCTTTTGATCCTCACAATCACACCATGAGATTTCAGGTACTTCAGATACCCTTTAAATATCAGGAAAGTGACAATTGTGGAACATAAATTATTTGTACTGTGTCACATAGCTAAGACGTGAATTGGAATCCAGGCAGCCCAAATTAAAAGCCAAAACAAGTGTCTTAAAATCTTTATATAGAAAGCCCACATGTATAAATAACATTTCCATATCAGTCCTGAACTGCAGTTGGGAATATTAGAAAATTAGTAAATGGTAAAGAGGATAGTTTACTTCAATGGTAAGAACCTTATCTTCCTTTTTCTCTCCACTAGCATTTTTTTTTTTTTACTTTGTGAACTTAAAACACTAGACAAAACTTCACATACTACCACATGTAAATTTAAGAACAAATATATATATATATAATATAAAATAGTATTTGCAAGAATTCTTTTTACATAAAGTTCAAGTTCTTCCTCTTTAAGAAACTGGTAAGTCTTTGAAATTAGTATTCTAAGAAAAAAATCTCTCTATCCTGCTCTGCTCTGAACTTCCCCATCATCCTACATTTCAATTGCTATCCTTTTGTTTTTCATGCTGTTCTTTATTTACAACATACGAACTAGATTTGACTACATCCTCATCTCGTGTCCTTTTAATTTTTCTTCAAAAAGCTTTTTTTTTAGGCTTTGCATGTATGATAAAATGCTGAAATTTTAGTTTTAACTTCTTCCTCTAGAAGGTTGCTATAATGAAACACTAAAAATACTGTTTGCCTGTTTTAGTTATTATCCCACAGTAATTTACCTCCAATTGCTTTGCCCTGCATCTTCATTTTCTTTGTACATCTGTTAACATCTGCCATGATTACCACTAGCATTGTGTTAGGTTACCCAATAGGCCGACTAAGTTCAAGATACTAGCAAAGCCATACAACATGTCTGCCACACGTGCCCTAAACCCCTGGCACACACACACTTCTTTGAAATAAATTATATTTATGGTGCCCATATAACTTTAGAATTTAGAATTTTTTTGTACAATTTGATTATAAAATCTGATGAAATGATATATAATAATCTAGCCTAGTTCATATAATATTTTCAGACTTTATGGGTTCTCTGTATACACACACACGCAGACTTTCACACACACATACACACACACATAAGCATATAAGTTATTGTCTTGGGATAGATCAGAGCACTGTTGAACTCTCCTAACTTACTGAATGATTTATTTCACTTTTAACGATATATGAAGAGGACGTTTCATATTTTTTAGTGCAAGAAAGTTGTTCTGTCACATTGAGCATAAAAATAAATTCATTTTTGATCAGCAAACATACGAGTCATGCAACTTTCCATATGACTTCATTAGACATATACCACCCCACATGACTGCACCACCTAAGCATTTTATACACAATAAAATATAGGATACAGAGGCATAGGGAAGCATAGACCTTTTGGGAAAAAGACTATGGAAGCCTCCAGATGAGAAATGACATTTAAGTTGGATTTCAAAATATGGATAAGAAACAGACAAGCCTAAAAGAGGGACATTTTAGATAGAATTAATTGTATGAGAAAAGATCCGTGCTGTCAAGGTCTATGGCAATCACCTATTTTTCAGTCTATCTTTTTCTGAAACAGTATTTATAATCTATTTTCACAAAGCTGGCCCCTTCTTGTCATTTATTTCTCAGGTTTAATATTACCTCACTCTACATTCAAGGAATATTCCCTCACAAACCAAGTAAATCTTTATCTGAGCACCCAGTTTTATCCATTTTCTTTTTACATAAATTACTGTTTATAGATAGGATGGCTGGGGAATCACTAAGAGAAAGTGAAATTTGAGCAGAAACCTAAATGAGGTGAAGTGATAAACCACATAAAGTATTGCAGAGGAATGTGCCAATCGGGGGAGCAGTGAAAGCAAAAGCATGTATTAGCTTGGTATGTTTGTGAGCACCAAGACTGCCAACTTGGCCCATGTGGTAGAGTTAGTGTGGTAGAAAGTGGTAGGATGTACATGGTCAGAGGTTGGATAATGAGAGGTTTTATAAATCATTGAAAGTAGTTGGAATTACAATTGTAATATGATAAAAAGCCATAGAAGAAATTTTTAATAAGATGGGGAACATATCATTTACGCACACTTTTTAAAAATGTGGTTTTTGGGAAAATGACTATAAGATAGGCAATGTAGTTTCAGCTCAGTATATTAAAAAAAAAAGAATTGTACCTATTATATAATCACAAAGTCTTGGGAAAAATATGCCTCCAGAATTTCATGGTTTCTTCTAAGCAGGGAGACCACTGGTAAATTATTCTTAAAAATGTTTCAGCCATTCATGTTGACCCATCTAATAGATGGATGTCCCGAATGCAGCATGAAGCAGAAAGACCACTGAGTTGGATATCCCACTACTCTAGGCAAGAGAGAATGAATCCTTGGTTTTATCAGTTCAGGTTAAGTGAAGAAACCTTTAGCACCCTTAGGAGGTATGACTAACAGCTTTTCCAGGAAAATAAATATATTGCATTACCAGTTGTGTCTGTATTCTTATATCCCTATTTAGTTAGTTTTTTTAAATATTTTTTTTAACTTGGTGCTATAGATTGGGTGAATCTTGAGAGCTGTATAAGTTTAGAGTAAACCAAACCTAAACAGAGTGGTAAGTTGCATGTTTTCTGCTGGGCCTACATCTGGTTCTACTTTAGAGTTCTGTGGGAATTTTTATCTTTTTAGATCAATGAAAAACCATCAGGAAAATCCCTATACTAGACCAGAATGTGCCTTCACACTCAAGTACAGCATATATTGAAAATATTGCTTACTTTTAATTTGAAGCTATTGTAATTAACAGATTGTGACTAATGTATATCTTTCTTAGAAAAACATACCAATACTTTTGTAGGTTTTCCAGAAATCTAGATGCAACATCAGGAAATAGGATGTAATTCTGCTATTTTCCTGTGACATAATCGAGAGCCCACAGTTTCTTCCATAGAAACATAATAATGGAATTTCTGCTAGTGAAACAGAGATCCAATCATCCCAATTAAGCTTTATTACAAACTAAATACAAACTTATCAGTTTATATGTGCAAAACACCCACCATTAAATAAGCTATGTCAATTTTAAGCCATTGAAAAGTACTACTTTTACCAGAAACCATGAAGTAGCATGGAAGATTTATATATACTGCTTAGTATTGAACAAAATGAGGAATGAAGAGATAGTGCATATCTTTGGTATCTGTCTCTTGATAACCCAAACCTTTAATACATCAGTATTTAAAGAAACCATAATAAGTTCTGGAAAGCAGGATTTTGGAATGATGGTGTAAGGGTAACTGAAAATCTAGTACATAAACTTATATAAAAAAGATTTACCTAATCAACATATATGTACACAACAACTGCAGAACTCATATTCTTTCCAAGCACACATAAAACATTTAGCAAACTGACCATATGATGGACTATAGGATGGAGCATAAAGCGAATCCCAACCAATTTCAAATGATGAAAGAATAGAGTATAATCTCTGATCACCAACAGCCAAAAATCACTCACAAAAAGATAACCAAAAAATCCCAAAATGTTTTAAAACAGCAACACATTCTAAGAAATTAATAAGCTAAATAAGAAACCACAACTGAAATCAAATTGTATTTTGAACTAAATGATAATGGAAATACATCCTCCCCAAACCTGCAGGATGCAACTAAAAGTGTGCTTCAAAAAAAATTTATCACAACTGCAGACCAGATCCTGCAAAAAATTAAAGAGGATAGTGGGCTGGATTGGGTCCTCTGTGGAAACATTTTTTATGATCTTAACTTCCAGTACCTGTAAATGTGACCTTATTTGGAAATAGGGTCTCCGCAAGTATAATCAATTTAAGATAAGGTCACATTGGATTAGGGTAAACCCTAATCCAATATGACTGGTGACCTTATAAAATAGAGACATTTGGAGACACAAAGGACAGACACACAGAAGGCCATGTGATCATGAAGACAGAGATCATAGTAATGCACCTACAGGCTAAGGAACTTCGAGGATTTCCAGCAAACACTGGTAGCTAGGAGGACACAAAGAAGAAATTATCTCCTAGAGCCTTTCAAGAGAGTATGGCCCTCCCAACACCTTGACATTGGACTTCTAGTCTCTAGGACTGTGAGACAATGAATTTACACTGTTTTATGCCAAAATAAAAGATCTTTCAAAATTACTGTTTTCCACAACTACAGGTTTTTTTGTTTTTACACTATAAGAAGCATTTATTCCATAAAAATAGTTGAATCTTTGTAAGAGTAGTAACCTTTGTGGTACTTTAATTTACTCCATTTCCATTCCCAATTTCCTAACTCTGCACTGTCCTCAAAAATAATAGCTACTTTGCAACCATTGTAGCTGCAAAAAACAACAGTGGAGGAACCACTGGAGTAGGCAGAATGAACCTGTCTACAAAAAGCCTCATCTTCAACGAACTTCACTATCTTTTAGCTCCATGGAAACACTGAATTTGCAGAACTTGTCATAATTTCCTACCTTAAATCTCCTTCACTCAGAAGAGGTTTAACCTAAGGGCATTGTCAAAAACAATGAACAGCAACAGTTCAAATCATATCGTCTGAAGCTGTGAAACTAGTTGTGATCAATAAAAAGCAAGAACTATAAATGAAGGTCTGGGGAATCAGGTGTCCCTAAGGGGCACTAAAAAGCTCCTACATAGAGAGATCTAGGAGGTTGTATGGATTGTGAGCAGGTCCAGAAAAAGTCTGTGAAGTCGCTTTATCTCTCAATTCTGGCTGATGTTGAGGTCATTGCAAGAACTAAAGGTAAGAAAGAGTTTTAAAGTACTAGAGAATAGAAAGCAAGAGTAGACACACACACAGGAGCTGTCAGCAAAAGACGAAAGGTGGAAAACTTAACCAAGTTAGAAGATCATTGAACAATGATTTGAGTGGCCATACATCAAGGAGAATAAGCCTTAAATAAACTAGTCCAGGAATGTCACTAAACAAACAAAAATCAACAACAAATTATTTGTGTAATATGGCATTTGAGACTGGATGAGTTTTCCAAAGGAATTAAGGTAAATCATAATAATAGAAATAAAGATTTCAAAAGAGAGTGACAAAAACCTGGACATTAGGTGGATGGAAAGAAATCAGAAAACAAGAGATAGAAAGAGGCAGCCAGGAAGGTGAGAATAAGGCTACAAGTGTGCAACATTGGGATCCAATTGAAGAAAGCATAATAAAGAGAAAGGTGCTATCAAATACAGCAAATATAGCTAAGTCAAAAATGAAAGAGTAGGAGATGAGGTCAGAAAAGGGAAAATAGATATTGTGGAAATCCTGAAATTCTTAAAATGATTGAAGAGGTATAAGGGAGCATGACAGTAATGGTGAGACTTCGTTAGAAGGAAAAATAATTGAATTGAGATTAAGATACATTTATCAATAGCATTCATAATTAAACTCATTTTAATCCCTACAACAGATTTTTTTCTACAGATTCAAGCATGATATAATGGTGTATAATGCTCATTACAATATCAAATATATGACAGATGGAATTTTGGAGACGATTTGTTTTTTAGTTGTATGTAAGTGTACCCATCAATTGGACATAGTGTGTCTAGTAAAGACAATCATACAATATATATCAAGAGAGAAAGTTCAATAGAAAGGATTAATAACGTGTTTGTTGAAAAGCTTAAAGCACATGCATACGAACTGAATTATCACAGAGATAACAACTGAAGGAAATAGCAGCTAAGAACAAAGAGAATATAGTGAGATTATCAGACCCTAGAAAAGACCCTACAGAGTTGGTGCTCAGACTCTGAGTGGGGCTTTGGCAAGCTGGTGCTATAACACTCACATGATTAGGCTGGTTTTAAGAATTGTGAAAAAGGGCCAGGCGCGGTGGCTCACGCCTGTAATTCCAGCACTTTGGAAGGCTGAGGCAGGCGGATCAAGAGGTCAGGAGTTCGAGACCAGCCTGACCAACATGGTGAAACCCCCATCTCTACTAAAAATACAAAAATTAGCCTGGCATGGTGGCGCGTGCCTGAAATCCCAGCTACTCAGGAGGCTGAGGCAAGAGAATCACTTAAACCCAGGAGGTGGAGGTTGCAGTGTGCCAAGATCGCGCCAATGCACTCCACCTTGGGTGACAAAGCAAGACTCTGTCTCAAAAAAAAAAAAAAAGAATCTTGAAGAAGTTAGAGGCTGAAACTAATGGCTGCTGTGCAAATAAAAGGCAGTTGCTAACTAAGCTGACAGAAACCATAAGTAAAACAGGATGAAAGAAACCCTTCTCCTACCCTTCTGAAAGACAATAGCTTAATCTGTACAATATGCAAATATAAAGCTTAATATAATATGCATTGAAAATCGCTAAAGCATTACCAACTAAGGAATAAATGTAATATAAAAATCCATATTGTAAATCCTGTGTTTGCTAGAACTCTATATTTCAACTCTCAAGACACACATTTCAGGGGAAACTACCTTACTTATCAATTCTTTCTATCAAAAGATAGAAAGATAGAAAGAATTCAGGTCAGAGATCTTCAATTTTCATTATGCAGGGGTATATAAATAAGAAAAGCTAAACTTATGTCAATTATTTCTTAACAAATTTTAGTAAGCACCCATTTACCCAAAAATAATCAGAAAATTGGGTCTTTTGGTTAATTGAACATTCTTGTAATTGACATTTGTCAAATATATCATACATGGATTAACAGTGTTCAAAAAACTAGAATAAAATTACATGCACTTGACATCAGAATTATAACTTTAAGGCTCTCCCTAGCTGTATAATTCTGAACCTCTTCAGAATATACAAGTGCTCAGACATTACTTAAAGTGTGTCATTGATTTAAATTAATCAACAAATAATTATACTTGTATAACATTTAGGAGTAAAAGGTTAAGCTAATAAAACTGAATTGTTATTGACTCTTGGACACAGCTTGAAATTTGATTATATGAAATACATTTGTGAAGTAAAATTAAAATAAACTAGAAAATGTTATTGGATAAAAAAATTCTGTCTTTCTAGTTGTTGGTTTTCTTGGTTAATGGGTGGGTACATACTCTATTAAGCTTTAATAAAATGATTGGTGTCTACCTTAATAAGATACATTTTCTAATATTATTATGACTTTTCTCTACACTTGCATGGTATTAGCAATACATTGTACTAGCAACAAGTAATCAGCAATATATTAGCATTATATTTTCATTTCTCCTTTGAATTTATCTGCTAGTAATCTTTTACATGATAATGGAAAAAAATCAGAAGTTGCATATGTGTGCTATGAAAACTATTTTTACAGCAAACTGATTGGAGAGCATGTAATTTTTTTGTCTTCTATTGATCATCACTACCAACTAGTTCAAAGAGTTTTAATAATCCTTAAAATACAACAACAGTTTTAAAAATGTATTGCAAATTTGTTTGTTCCCTGAAAAGAAAATAGCCTTTTTCATACTGGAACTGTCAAAAACTATTACATTAACTGGTTCAAGTGGTACAAGTAGAAAGGAGATTATCGTTTAATAACTTAAAAAATCATTTGCCATGTTACTGTCTTTTGTTTATTAATAAGGTGTTCTGAAAACTATTACTATGTTGAAAGAAAAAAATTCCCACAATATATTGTCATTACCAGGTATAGACTACAAATAATAAAACTTATAATTGGTTAAATTAAGTTGTGAAATAAAGAAGGTTCAGATTAGCATTGATCATGGCCATGGATTTTATTTTCCTTTAATTTTATTTAAAAAACTAGCAACCCCACTAGTGGGTATTTATCCAAAGGAAAGGAATTCAGTATAGTGAAGAGATGTATGCAACCCCACGCTTACTGCAGCACCAGTCACAAGAGCCAAGATATGGAATCAACCTAAGTGTTCTTAAAAAATAAATGGATACTGGCCAAGACGGTGAAACCCCATCTCTACTAAAAATACAAAAATTAGCTGGGCGCAGTGGCGGGAACCTGTAATCCTGTACTCAGGAGGCTGAGGCAGGAGAATCACTTGAATGCGGGAGGCCGAGGTTGCAGTGAGTCGACAGTGCGCCACTGCACTCTAGCTTGGGTGACAGAGCAAGACTCCATCTCAAAAAATAATAATAATAAATAAATAAATAAAATGCATTAAAAAATGTGGTATATATACACAATGGAACACTATTCAGCCATACAAGACAATGACGTCTTGTCATTCCTGGCATCATGGATGGGCCCGAAAGACATTTGTTAAATGAAATGAGTCAGACACAGAAAGATAAATATCCCATGTTCTCACTCAAATTTGGGAGTTAAAAAATGCTGAGCTCATAGTAGAGAGTATGATTGTGGTTACTAGGGGCTGGGAAGAGAAGAGGAGAGAAAAGGACAGGGACAGGTTGGTTAATGGATACAAAATTACAGCTAGATAGAAGGAATAAATTCTAGGGCTTTCTATAGCATCGTTGGGTGAATATAGTTAACAACAATTTGTTTTATATTTTTCGAAAGCTAGAAGAGAGAATTTTGAAGTTCTCAACATAAAGAAAAGATAAATGTTTGAGGTGATGCATGCATTAATTACTCTGATTTGATCATTACACATTGTATGCACGTATTAAAATATCACTCTATATCCCATAAATGTGTACAATTATCATGTCACCTAAATTTTGTAAAATTAACAGCCTTATTGAGATGTGATTGGTATATAGTAATGGCATATATTTCAATTTATAATTAGATCAGTTTTAACATACCTGTCAAACTGCCAACACAATTGGAATGGTGAACACATAAAACACAGCCAAAAATTTCCTTACAATTCTGTGTAATTCCTTCCTTCCATATTTTCCTGCCATCTTATATCCCCTGACAACCTCTAATCTGCTTTTTTATATATATTACTTTGTATTTTCTAGAATTTCATAAAAATGTAATCATATGGTATGTACTTCTGGGAAGAGGGGTCTAGCTTCTTTCACTCACAACAATTATTTTGAGATTCATCCACATTATTACAGGTATCAAAAGTTAAATAATTTTTATTGCTAACTAGTATTTCATTGCATGAACATATTGTCATTTGTTTATCTATTTACTTGTTTATGAACATTTTGTTTGTTTCCACTTTTTGGCTATTACACATAAAACTGCTATGAACATTCACGTGCAATTTTTTGTACAGAAGTTTACTTTCAAAAATATTGGGAGAGGAATGGTTAGGTGATATTAGAGGTGTATGTTTAACATTTTAAGAATGTCCAAATTGTTTCTAAAGTTATTGTTACACTTTCATTTCCAGTAGCAGTACCTGAGTTCCAATTATCTAAATCTTCACCAACTTGTTATGATCAGATGTTTTATTTTGGACATTCTAATAAGTATGCCATAAGATTTTATTATGGATGTAATTTTATTACTCCAGTCACTAAAAATGTCAAACATCTTTTCACATGTTTGTCATTTGTATTTTTTTGCTATAGTGCTGCTTACATTTTTGTCTGTTTTTTGAACTGCATGGTTTGCTTTCTAATTGTTGAGAGTTAAGTGTTCTTTATATGTGCTAAATTCAGTCCTCTTTTAGATGTCTGATTTGTAATTTTTTTTTCCCAGTTTGTGGCTAGTCTTTAATTCTCTTACTAGTTAGTGTCTTTTAAAAATTAGAAGTTTTTAACTTCGGTAAAGACTAATTTAGCATTTATTTTACCAATTCTAATGATAATTTGTTATCTAAGAATTCTTTGCCTAACTTAAAGTCACAAATATTTTTCTCCTATGATTTCCTTTAGAAATTTATATTTTTATATGTTATATTAAATTATATGAATCTTTTTAGTTATTTTTTGTAGATGTGAGGTATCTATCTTTAAGTTTCTTTTCTGGAACATGAATATCCAATTATTTCAACACTATTTTAAAAATTATTGTTTCTTCACTGAATTGAATTGTGCTTGCATCTTTGTCTAAAATCAATTGGCTGTATAGGTTCCAGTCAATTTCTGGACTATCTGTTCTGATCCATTGATTTATTTATGTATCTTGTATTTATTATTGGTTATTGTATATGTGCTATAATTACCACTGAATGAATGATTAAATCATGAAGATTACAACGGCCATCTATTATAATTGGTTTTATTTTTCCTTAAGAAATATTTTACGTTTCAACATTCAACATTATAATAAGAAAATTTTAACATTATACAGTAATACATTGCTTAACAATGCGAATACATTCTGAGAAATGCATAAATGCATCCACAGGCAATTTTGTAATTATGGGAACATTATAGAATGTACTTACACAAACCTAGATGTTATAGCCTACTACACCCTTAGGCTGTATGGTATAGTCTATGTCTCCTAGGCTACAAATCTGCACAGCATGCTCCTGTATTGAATAATGTAGGCAATTGTAACACAATCATAAAAATTTATGAATCCAAACATATTGAAACATACAAAAGGTACAGTAAAAATACAGTGTTATAATCTTCCAGGACCACTGTCATATATGTGGCCTATCACTGACCAAAACATTGTTAACTGGTGCATGACTCTGTATGCATAACTATACATAAACACTCACATATATGTGTATATTTATATGCAAGATAGTCTTTAATTGTTGAAATAAAGTAATAAAACATACGTACTATTTCTTTTTCTTTCAGGGTATGAAATCTGTGTTTATTCATTTATTTATTTTTTTTCATTATCACAAACCCTTGTAGCAGAGCACATCTGCCCATGATCTTTTCTCTTTTTTTTTTTTTTCACTTTAAGTTCCGGGATACAAGGGCCGAACATGTAGGTTTGCTACATAGGTATACATGTGCCATGGTGGTTTGCTGCACCTATCAACCCGTTATTGAGGTTTTAAGCCCTGCATGCATTAGGCATTTGTCCTAATGCTCTCCCTCCCCTCTTCCCCCATTCCTCGACTGGCCCCAGTGTGTGTTGTCCTCCTCCCTGTGTCCATGTGTTCTCATTTTTCAACTCCTGCTTATGAGTGAGAACACGCGGTGTTTGGTTTTCTGTTCCTGCATACACACAATTTCAAAGTGAAGAGTGCTATATGTAACAATTGCTGAGACAATGTTCTATATTAACATTTTAATACAAATAAGATAATCTTAGTAGTCAGTTTTTTCTCTCCTGATATTATCACTATATTCCTATAAACTATATTGTTTATTTATTCAAGTTATTAATGAAGCACCTACCTTATTTCAAGTATAGCTCTAAGCATTGCACAATATCATTAAAAAAACAAAAATACCTACCCTTATCAAGTTTGCATTATATTTTGATGAAATAGACAGAAAAATAAATAAGTAAATTATATAGTATGTTGGAAGGTGATAAATGTTCTGGGAGAATTAAAAAAATCAGAGGATGATTTGGGCATATTGCTGGGAAGAATGTGTTGCTATTTTAAGTAACGTAGTAGAAAAAGGTCTGACTGAGTTGTAGTAATATCTGAGCAAAAAGTGCAGGTAGTAAAGGAACTAATCATGGGAATAGCATGTCCGGCAAACCACAAGACCCGAAGGAGGGAACATACCCAGCATCACAATAGATGAGCACAGGGGTCACAGGACTGCTGCAGAGGGAGAAAGGCGGGTTGAGTGAGAGAAGATGGTGTGAGGGAGATAACAATGGGGCTATAAGGGAGCGTCTGGAAACCAATGATAAAATAATTGGCTTTTATTTGGGTGTGATGTGCAGTCTTTAGAGAATTCTGTGGTTTAATTTATGTCTAACCAAGTTTCCTCAGGTTACTGTGCTAAGAACAGACTGAAGGGGTCAAGAGTGGAAATAGGGATGGCAGTTAGGAGACTATTTAAATCACCAGGATGAAAGACAATGACAACTTGAACCAAGTTATGGCAATAAGGTGGCAATAAGTAGAATCTAAACATATTTTAAAGGCAGAGCCAAGACACTATGCTGATAGAACAAGTGAGATCATGAAAGAAAACTTCCCCAATTCTTCCCCATGTATAATATATGATACAGAATTAACGAATTCAACTATATAAATTTGAACCATATATGAAATAATTAACGTAATTATTTCCCCTAGTATTCTAATATTTCTTATCCAAAAGAGGCTTCCAAAAAAAAATTCCACACATACAATTATGGTAGCACATAAAAATGTAATGTGATTTTCTTCTTCTATTTATGTGAATTCTTATTCTAGGACATTGTAAACAATATTATCATCATCATCTTCATCAATTTTAGGAGGCCTTCGTTTGCACAAAAGAGTCATTAAAAAGAGCTAAAATGTTGTTACTTTCAATTGAAGATGGTCTCCCTTTGTGTTACAAATGTGCACTCTACTTTCCACACTTTCCTCACAGTCATTTTCTAGGAAAAAAAGTCTCAGCATTATATTTCTGAAGAGAGATGACAATATGTGAAAGCATGCATCTCTCCACAGTAACCATAACATCTGGAATATTCTAATGTCCTTACTTTGGTAGACTGGATCATTGTTCTCACTTTCTACCTGTCTCTAAACCATTTTTTGCCCCTGACTTTGTTATATCTACCATTAGCATGATAAAAAGTATTCCTGAAACCGTTGATATTGGATGTGGCCAAATGACTTGCTTTGGCGAAGGAAATATTAGTAAGTATGACATAAACAAGGTACCTTAATGTGCCTAGGTGCTTTGGCTTCTCTCTTTTGCTTCTTTAACCATTGTGAGATAGACATGCCCTCTATCACTGATGTCTCTTCAGCCTGGGCTCAGAATGGACCAGTGGAGTGAGCCAGACCCTGGCCAGAAGCCAGAAGCCAACCCAGTTGACCCACCCATACCCTAAAACAAGAATGCTCCTGGTGACTCACAGAATAGAGAGGAAGAAAATATATGTGCATTGTTTTAAGCTGAGTTATTCAGCATTTTTGCAGCAATAGTTAACTACTATACTTACATATGTAAATTTGTGAATGTTAATATTCAAATCATCTTTCCTTTATGAATAAGTATTACCCCTCCTTTATAAAGAAATGTCATCTTTATGAATGAGAAAAATATCATCCTCATTTCACAGAAGAAGTGGTTAAGGTACCAAGAGGAATTCTGTGGTTAAATTCTCAACCACAATTTTGAAAGAAAGTAGGGAGACAAATATTTTAAAGTAATAGTAATAATAATATTAACTAGTTAGCATTATATTCTTAGGCAGTTGGTGATAAATGTATTACAGATGGTATATTTTTAAAGCCTGGTTGAAAACCCTATGAAAAAGGTGAGGTTAATAGCATTGCATAGAGTGGTGTTCCTCAAAGCAATGGTCTCCAGAGAAACAGTATCAGCATCACTAGGGAGATTGTTAGAAATGCAAATTAATGGGCTGCATTCCAACCTACTGAATCGCAAACTTTGGGAGAAAGTTCCAGGAACCTGCATATTTTAACAAATATGAGAACTACTGGAGCTGGAGGAAGGAGTGCAGAGGACACAGAGGTTAAGTAACTTAGACAAATAAAATAGCTAATAAATGTTTGTTTTAGAATTTTAACCAAGCATTCTTCCACCAGAGCTTACATTATGTGGTAGGTGCTGTACACATAATTTCATTTAGTACTCAACAAACCTACAAAAAAATTTTCATTCCAGTTTTTATTAATAAGGAAACTGAGCTCCGGGGTTTCCTTAGTTAATAAATAGTTAATAAGTCAGGAGCTGGTATCCATAACTTGATCTATTCAACTTCAAAGGCAGTATTTTACTACTATCCAAAAACTGATTCACAAGAAAGTCCAAACACATAGGGTATCAAGGAAAGTTTTTCCATAGGTAGAATATAATCCTTTAAGATTACTCCAAGACAATTGCATAGAAAATGCAAGACTTACTGTGTTGTCAGTGGACTGTGTCTTATACTAAAAAGTAAAGACTAGCAACACATTTAACCTGTGAAATATTTCTAAAGAGTCTATTCTAAAAAGAGTTTTGTTGAAAATTGTTTCAAGATAAATTATGAAAAACATAATTATTTAATAAGTTACTCACACATTAATTGAATTTTCAATTTAGCCTGTATGATAGGTTATAAGCACTGGCCAGTGGATCAAATTTTGGTGAAGTAGAAAGTTTTGTTTGGTCCATAAAGTAGTTTTTGGTTTGTTTTGTTTTTAGTGTTTTTGTTTGTTTGTTTGTTTTGTTGTTTTCTGGGGTTTTGTTTATTTTGGTAAAAACAAATCTAAACTTAAACATGAGAAGGAGTTACACAAAAAAACCTATATATTCAGGTTTCTTTTCAAAAATCAATCCTAGCAACACTAAACGAAGTTATAGATGATACAAAATATGACAGGTAGAAAGCCACGTCTAGTCGAGGCACTCTCTCCAGTTAGCCACTTCCTATCAACAAATGACATTTGAGTAGCCCTCAAGAGGCTGGAGTTGATTGACTGGGGTTCAATCCTTGCTTTACCATTTAATAGCTGTGTGACTTTGAGCAAGTTTCATTGATTCTTCAACCATAAAATAGAGATGATAATAATACTGTAGGGGTTTGTTGTGATAAATTAATGATTTAATGAATTTAAACGGTCAGATTATTTTCTGGCATCTAGTAAGTGTTTAATAAATATAAGCTATTATTTGTCTTTTTAATAGTAAATATTATTTTTTCTATATTCATATTTTGTTTTTGTGTTTGTTTGTTTGTTTTCAGGGATGTCAAGCAGGTCCCCAGAAGAAAAGAGATGGCATGCATAAGTTAGTATAATTAAGGAAAGATTTAATAAAAGGACATTTTTTTAAATGGGTAGAGTGTAGGAATGGTGGAAGGTGTCAGCAACCCTAGGCCTGAAGGCTAATTTGACTCATCTGAGGTCAGTACTATATAATTGCTGTGTGTTTCTCTTCTACAGGTATTAAAAGGTACTTATTTACAAATGTTTTATCTGCAAAAGCTTATCAATGCACACCATATGTACACAGGTAAATTCAATATTATGAAAAATTCCTGGAATTGTCTATCATGTCACACTTCCCTCTCCACTTATATGTAGACACGTGGTAGATAAAATATTTTCTTAAAAAAATAGAAAATATTTATAAGCATAGAAGCATGAAAGTCAGTAAACAAATGTTATTTTCAGGATAACTAAAATACTAAAGTAGTAAAGTTATAAGAAAACAATTCAATTATTGCAATGGTTTGAATGTGTTCCCCACAGTTTGTGTTGAAAATTTAATCCCCAATGCAACACTTTTGATTGCTGGAGCCTAATAAGAGGTGATTAGGTTATGCGGGCTCTGCCCACAGGAGTGGGTTAATGTTGTTATCGTGGGATTGGGCTAGTTATCCCAAGAGTCAGCTTGCTATAATGGCCAGGTGTGGTGGCTCACACCTGTAATCCCAGCACTTTGGGAGGCCGAGGCGGGCAGAACATGAGGTCAGGAGTTCAAGACCAGCCTGGCCAACATGGTAAAACCCTGTCTCTACTAAAAATACAAAACATTAGCCAGCGTGGTGGCAGGTGCTTGTAATCCTAGCTACTCAGGAGGGTGAGGCAGGAGAATCGCTTGAACCCAGGAGGCAGAGGTTGCAGTGAGCTGAGACTACGCCACTGCACTCTAGCCTGGGCAACAGAGCGAGACTCCATTTAAAAAAAAAATGAATTTGGCCCTTTATGCTTCCTTGCTCTCACACTTTCTTGCCCTTCTGCCTTCAGCCATGGAACGATGTAGCACAAAGGCCCTACCAGACGCTAGTACCTTGATATTCCCCACCCTGCCTCCCGAACCCTGAAAAATAAATTTCTTTTCGTTAACTTTTTTTATTAAGCTTCTCTGCTTCTGCTATTTTACACTGCTCTCAAAAAGATAATCGTTCTAAGTAATAATTTTTACTTATGATTAACACTTGAAATTACTCTGAAAATGGAAGCCAGTATTGAGCAAGATGATATTTTGAGAGCTAGGAGTCATCCTGATAAACTACAATAGAAACATTTTATGGAGAATATTATCTTTTGTAGTATGAATGGAAGAACATTAAGTCATCTCTTATCCTACAGTTTAGGAAGAGATTTTCTGCTGACAAAATCATATGCCAAAAATATGAATTTATAAGATAATTAATACTGTGAATTATTTTATAGTCTTACATTAAATATCATTGTTGTGATTGCCTGTAGTAAGATTCAAAGCTTATATTGTCATACTTATTGTTTTTTAAAAATATGTTTTAAGGTATACTCATGTTTCCTTTATTCATTTGTCCAGTATGCACAGAAAATTTTAAATGTTACATTTAATTCCTAGTGTAGTTTAAGCCACTGGTTTTTTCTCTCTCATAGAATGTTTATTTAAGAATCCTGGTATAGCGTTATATCTATTCATGGTACTTGTAACTTTATATGGTCTCTCTAAAATGTCTACCTGCAAGGAATAAGAAGATTGGATTTGACACTAGATCATCTACTGACTGCAAAATAATTTTTGTCCTCCATTGCATATACTTCACATTAGAAGTAGAAGACATCCTTACCTGAAACAGATGCAAAAAATCCTTCTTCCTTAAGAGTGTTCATTTTTCACAAAATCTCTAGGTTGTCCAATGCTTATAGTGTGATATTCTGGGAATCCTTCTTTAAAAAAAAAAATTCCATTACAAATTTTGCTACAATACACAGACTATTTTTTTCACACCCACATACCCACACATCCACTAACATTCGTTTTCTAAAGTGTGAAACAGGACTTCCTGGTGGCATCCTCACATTTTACGTAACTGTTGATGAAGCCACTGCTGACACTGGGAATGTCACTGTAAAATCCTGAGACTTCTGGAGGAAAGAAAGTATTATCCAATTATTTGCTTAAAATATAGCACTGGCAAGTAACTGAGAAGGCAGTATCAACCTAACTGTCAACTCTTCAAAATCCACAGCCTACCAGTTTGAGGCAACTTACTTGTTAAAAGCTTTTATTAAACAATTTAAAAACTATGAATTATAGAGTTTTCCTCAGTTAGAAGATGAGAAGAAAATATCTACTCAGCAAAAAAAAAAAAAAAATGAGGTGATATGATTTAAATTGGTTGACTTCACAGTCTGAATTCAGGGGATAGTTGCAGAGCTCAGTTTGCATTGGGTAGCTCTCAAATGATTGTGCTCTTAAAGAATTATTTTGCAAGCACATCAGGAATAGTCTTAGAGAACTGTAATTTTCTGAATAGTTCAGGAAAAAAATGCTTAGGTTGAATTTCTCTGATCATTGAGGGGAACTGATATTTCTTTGGTCTGACTTATTTTTCATTTATATCCATATAGTTAATTGCAAACCCTTATGTCTATTTACTGTTCTATACAGTTAATTTTATATCTTCTGTTTCACCATTTTGAAATGGCTTATGTGAGGTCCTGATTATGAAAGCATGTTTTACTCTCACTGATCCAAACAGGAAGGGAAAAGAAATTCTTTACATGAAATTATAATTTTGAACAGAGACAAAATTGAGTTCATTATTTCAATTAACAATATTAAATGACTGTGATAAAATGCAGATGACTCATGGGTTATTGTTGTATTTATTTTTCCTGTTAATGAAAAGAATTATTAACTGGATAAGTGATGTGGAATTATTGTAATGATCATTAACTGTGTATAGCCATGTTTCTTCTGGAATTCTTAATACTTCTACTTTTCAGAATTTATGGCATCACTTCTGAATCTTACCTTCGCTTAAAAACTCAGGTAAATATTAAACATACCATATATAAAATTAGTATTTTTATCATGCAGCCACTGATATGAATTCCTGTGTGTGATTTTGCTACAACCACTTACAACATTTGTAATACCATTTCACAAATCTTCAGCTAATGCATTGATTCTACACAGTAAAACATAAGTTAATAATACTTAAGCAAGCATAGATATTGCTGTCCTCTATTACTCAGGCAAGTTCAAGAAATGGGTATAAATTTTTGCTTTTAATATTAACCATGGAAAATTATTAGTAACTTCCACCTAAGCAGTCTTGGAGATGATGACCTCGTGCTTTATTTACCATAATGTCTGCTATACTTTATAATAAGCTTCATATATGTATATGATATTAATTTTAATATATTTAAAATGTTAGTAAGTAAAAATAAAGTACAATGAAACTATTTTCATATGCATATAACAAATATTTGTTGAATTCTTATTAAACGCTATGCATGACTTTAAGAACACTACATACATTAATTCATTTATTCCTCATAACAACCCTATAAGATACAAAATATTATAATCTCATTTTTACATATAAGAAGACAAGGACACAGAAAAGTTAAATAAAATGTCCCAAGATATATAGCTGTGAATGTTAGAAACTGATTCCAAAGATAATAAATCTGCTTCAGAAGCCAGAGTTCTTAATGGCTATATTATAGAGAACTTCTATTTCCAGCTTGATTGCTTTGAAGTAATTAGTTTTAATAATATTGTGTACATTATTAAGTTATTCTAGTCTTTGTTATGTGTATATATGCTAAGGTAATAGTTTATTGTCTCAAAATTCACTTTCTTAATGGATTATTTAGCAGCACAACACTTTCTTTTCACTAAATACTCTTATAATTTTAATATGTATAGTTTGGTTTGTGTGTTTTCAATATTTTAGAACATTATGTACATACTGCTGCTTTCTTCCTAATATTTGTCCTCTCATTCTTAGAATGAATGAGTAAATACATGGCTACTTTGAAAAGAGTTTACATTTCTCATTCCATTTCATATCTAGGCATGGCCAATGAGATGATGCTTAATCAGCAAATGTCCTGTATTTTCTTCCATAAACCTTCTTTAAAGGTGAAAATCTTATATATATTCTTATTGTTTCTTCTTCCTTCCCACTGCCTAGAATGTAAAGAAGACGGCTGGAGCTGAATCAGCCATCTTTGACTATGGTGTTGCTCTGAGAATGGGATTTGCACAAGGGTAAGTAACATCATAGAAGTAGCCCAGGTGCCTGAGGACTTCAAACACCCAAGCCTCCACGACAGCCTCAATTTCCTTCCTTACATTGTTTATGTGAGAAAGCAATAAACTTCTATTTTGGTTAATGCACTATTATTTTGAGTTATCTGTTACTCACAGCCAAACTGGGCTGAAAAGTCATCAAATCCTTGTGCCCAGCTTCTATACAAATAGAGAGTGCTACTCTACTAAATTAAAGTTGAGTAGTATTGGTCAATGTTTTAGCAGGAAATATTTTCAGTAACTGTCCTTGAAAGGACAGATATCCTTCTCCATGACACAAATATGCTCACTCTGAGCTAATGTGCTCAGACATTCACAGTGGAGGTGTTGGAAGGTAGACTAGAAAGATAAAATGGAATCTGAATGGAATTGTTTATTACGTTAGAACTGTTATAACTCCCCCTGGCCCTGGCCTCACTGCCCTTCACCCCCACATCTTGACCCTGACTCTTGCCCATTATAACTATGTCTGGCTTGTACTAGTTTCTGTTTTAATTGAAAATTATTACTTTTAATATGAAAAACTGATGTATAAAATGGTAGTATTTAGTTGAATAAACATAATGACAACTGAGCTTTTAGATGACATTTAAAAGCTCAGAAATATGACACAGGAAATTTCTATATATAATGATAATATAGTAATTTAAAATATGTGAATGTAAAAAAATTTCGATATCATAATATTATTCATTCTATATGAGATTTAGGAAATACAACATAAATATATTTTGCATTTTTTATATTATTATTATTTTAGACAGAGTTTCACACTCTTGTTTATGCTGGAGTGCAGTGGTGTCATCTTGGCTCACTGCAACCTCCACCTCTCAGGCTCAAGGGATCCTCCCACCTCAGCCTCCGGAGTAGCTGAAACTACAGGCTCATGTCACCACGCCCAGCTAATTTTTGTATTTTTAGTAGAGACGGGCTTTCGCCATGTTGCCCAGGTTCGTCTTGAACTCCTGGCCTCAAGTGATCCCCCTGCCTCAGCCTCCCAAAGTGTTGGGATTACGGGTGTGAGCCATTGCACCTAGCCATTTTAAAATATTATTTTTAAAAGATTTATATTATTCATAAGTATTGCTTAATTGAACATCATTTTAGATATGCTACATATTTTTCTTCATTATGAGACATGTATG
Organism: Pan troglodytes; assembly: GCF_028858775.2. Taxonomy (NCBI): domain Eukaryota; kingdom Metazoa; phylum Chordata; class Mammalia; order Primates; family Hominidae; genus Pan; species Pan troglodytes. The sequence goes on from NC_072401.2 coordinate 134,396,794, forward strand.
TCCACAAAAGATATTTCATGTAAAAGACTTAAAAAAAAAAAAAAACTTGTCCAAACACCTTTTGTGAAAGAGACATATGACGTATAACATGATTATTGTGATTTAAATCACCCACACAAACACTGAAACACATAATTTGATCATGGATGTAGATCCAGCTATAAGGCATGGATTCTTATTGCGAGTGTACCTCGCAATAAGAGTGTATCTTTATCGTGAGTATACTGAAATTCGTATCAGGTTACATAGTTTTTATGGTTCTACCATATCTGATGTTCCATTACATCAGAAATGATGTAGAGCAACAAATCTAAGATACACGGATATGACTTGTTCCGCTAAGAAAAAAACAACAAAAATAAGTAACATTTGAAGATAGCTGCTTCACTATTACCAAACCCTTAGAAAAATCTTGCGCATGATGCTGTTCCATTACCCACTCATTTATTTAATCATATAAATAATGCAATCCATTGGAGTAAAATACCAACATGTCAAAGTGTTTGTTTATTTGAAGAGTTAGGTAAGATAATTGGTAAAGTTTTTTGACAAGATAATTTTCTAATTCTAACCAAATATTTAAAGATTTATTGAGAATATTTTAGGGACTCCAGGCAACATTTTCATGTAAAGAGAAAGATTGATTCTGAATGTGTATAGCTTGTAAAAATCAAACACTTGCTGCTTTAAAAATGATTTGGGGAGGCCTGTTTTTATAATATAGACCTTTCTTATAAATAGTGAAGTGAGGAATAATATTGGAGTTATTTAAAGATACAGCAAACTTAAATTGGAAATGAACCACTTTTTATAGTACATTTGTGAAGCTCAGGAAAAATTTAGATTTTATTTGTACTAACAAAATGTCCTATTTTTATCAATATTTTAAAGAATATTTTTATTAGTACTAACAAAATGTCCTATTTTGTATCACTATTTTAAAGAATATTTTTATTATTACTAATAAAATGTCCTATTTTTATCAATATTTTAAAGAATATTTTTATTAGTACTAATAAAATGTTCTATTTTTATCAATATTTTAAAGAATATTTTAGTACTATTTAAGTGTCCTTTTTTATCAATATTTTAAATAATATTTTTAAGTAGAAATATATCCTAGAATTGTATATTGCTCCTCTTTTCTTCCCATATGTATGTACAACTAGGGTGACTTCTATTTTCCAGATAATTCTTTTCCTGGGTTTCACCTATATATGCAACTCTCTAATCAACATTTTTAATTTTCCCTAAAATTCATTTAACTGAAACTACAACTTTCTCCTTTCCCAAACAGCCAAATTTTCAGTATTCTATTCCTCAGGAAACCAGTGATGTAGAAAATTGACCATAATTATTTCTTCCCAAATCCTGTATGTGACTACCACTTCCTGATCTACACCCACTAAAGCAAGTGCATATACTCAGACTTTTGCATTCCCACCCATGATGGCATTAATTTTAAGGATTAGAGGCTAGAATAATTGCCCAGTATTTTAAAATTAAATATTTATCCCCTTCAATTCACTGTTAATATATTTTATATATTTATAAAATATAAATATTCTACTTCTTGCTTCAGTTACTCACTTTTACCTATAGGAGAAAAACAACATATTCAATCACCTAAATAATGACGAAGGAGGCGTCAAGTTCTGCCTCTAACATCATCCCTTACTGAAATTCTCATCAGATATCACTCTCTAACCATATCAAAATACTTGCAGTTCTAAAGTTTGTTTTTGCTAAGAATGGTCTTTTTGTTTCAACTTCTCCCACCACCACCCCTTACCCCCACCATCACCACAATCCCTATGTCACCTTATCTCTATGAGTAAAGCCTACTCATTGTTCAAGAGTAAAGTCATATAACCTCTGTGAGGTATTTCCTGGATTCCAGAGATACAATTTACCACTCTTTCCTTTGTATACAACTGTACCCACTGTTTACTTCTACAGTGACTCCAGAATCTTAGTATTGTATTTACAGTTTATGTGTCAGTTTCCCTCTAATAGATTGAAAGCTCACTGGGGTGTGTGTCATGCCTAATTTATTTTGATATTCATACTATCCAACACGAGGCCTTCAGAAAGTCATCACTGAATGAATAGATGAATTACAAAATAACAACAACAAAAATGAAATCTATAGAGTCCTCGACCATAAGCAAAGATCTTTCATATTGCATCCTGCTGTGGTTTGAATGTGTCCCCTGCAAAATTCAGATGTTGCGAATGTGATAGCATTAAGAGGGGAGGCCTTCAAAAGATGATTAGGCCATGAGGCTCCTCCCTTGTGAATGGGTTTAAGGCCCTCATTAAAGAGACTTCATGCAACGTTCAACTGGCTTCCCCTTCCACCTTCCACCATGTGAGGATACAGTGTTCCTTCCCTCTGGAGGATACAGCCCTCACCAGACAACTGAATCCACTCCCTGACCACCAGAAGTGCGAAAAAATAAACTTCTATTCTTTATAATTTCCCCACCTGAGGTTATTCTACTGTAGTAACATGAACAGACTAAGATGCATCTTAAGAAATAAATTTCACAAATACATAAAACACAAAATGTAAAAAGACTTCAACTTTACATACTAAAAACTCTAAAATATTATTTTCCTAGTGACGTTTGAGTAAAGGAGTGGAAATCTGAAACCAAGTCTAATAAAGAAACAGTAGTATTTCAGTTTTTCAAACAGAAAGTGTTATTGAAATATCCTGATGATTTGAAAAAGCCATGTGATTAGGATTATATAAGAATTTAGATTCTGTTTGGGCTTTGTCATAAGAAGTTATGGGATTCTAGGAAGTCATTTACTTTCTCTGAAATCCAGCTTTTTGAGAGTAGGACTTAGTGACTTCTAAATTTACGTTTAGCCCAGAAACCTCAGAAAATTTTATTTTATGGTTGTGGAGTTATGTAATCTTGATAATAATCAAAATGATTTTTATATTTAATTTTCTTTACTAACGTAAATAAAAACTAGAGCTTAGTATTGAAATGTAAGCTTTGTTTAGGAATTTTCTGAAAATCTTCGTCCTGCATGCTCTTTTCTTTTTTAAAAAAATATTTGTCAATACAGGTTTCCAGTGACTTTCTTCAGTTTATTGGACATTCAAAATACTTCAGACTCAAATTTTCCAAAGAAGTGATTAATTTTAATAAAACAGATTTATATATATTTGGAACAACATCTTAACCATATTTGAAGTGTGAAAGCAGCTTATACCTTGCCATGGCATCACGACAATTAGATTTGCATTTTATCACACAGATGGGGGTAAATGCACACAGATACAGAAAAACACATACCTACTTCGTACCCAGAAAAGCAAAAAAAAGCCTGAGTAGCCTGTCCAGTTGGTCCAGCTGTAGTTTTCAAAATAAAGGAAGCCTTGGCCTTTTCCTGCAAATTACTGACTCAGTAACAACAACAAAACCCCATTGTTTCTTTGTTTTTTATACTTCTGCCTAAAGGGATAACCCTGGTAGCTGGAATTCACAAACACATTTATGGGAAGGATTCTCGGGGACTTATACTATTAAATTTATAGATTTTCCCTTTTTTGTTACTAATATTCTTCTTTGTCCTCAGTTGGGACTGCTGGTCCTTGGAACAAACTTCTCCATTTCAACTTGTCTGGACTTGTTTTCTTTCCACGTATCAGAGATCTGCTCTGATTTTTCAGAGGATGTTAATTCCTTTTTAATTTTTTTTTCCTTAGCTCTCTATATTGTTTTTTGTTTTATCCAAAATATATTGTTTTTCTTTTCCTTTTTGGCTTTGTTTTTTGTGTTAAATTTTCTTCAGATGTTTGGTAATCTTTTGATGGCTATTTATATTTAAGTGGGAGAAACTGAAATAATAAATGGAAGCTTCAGGGTAGTGGCTTGGCTTGCTGAACATTTAACAGAAAGTTGTGTACCTGATTGGTGGCAGACGGCACTATGTCAGCCTAGAGGGACCTTGTCTTTCATGCCCATGTCTTTTAATGACGCTCTTGTACAAAAGCATACATTGTTTTACACAACAATATATACCTACATGTAAGAGAAGGTAGTTCTGCCAAGTGTCTTCTGGGGAGATATAAATCCACGTCACATTTAACAAGCCATGCAGAGGTGCTTTTGAGCATAAGGCATTCTGTTTATATCATGCAATACTGATTACCAAGGCCAAGCTTATTGGAACATTGTAGCTCAAAGATCTACAGGCTGGCTTTCCATTATCTTGCAGGTACTATAAATTAATTCCATTTTATCTGGATAAAAATTAACTTAACCACCCTGATCTACTTTCCTAAGGAATGTGAAGGTGTGACAAATTAAGGGGAATAGACAGTAAAGGAACAAGAAGAAAAAATACATAACAATTTGTAGAAGCCATGAGGCACTAGAAAGTAAAGCACTAATTGTCTAGTATTACTAGTAGACTAATTATATATCATATTCTATTATAATTATATTTATTCAATTATTATAATTACAAATGTATAATGATTTTTATAAGCCAAGAAAATATGGCGTTAATAGTTTAGTGTTATATTCTGGGAAGTCACCTAACCTGTGAAAATTAATTTTTTCAATCCTCATAAACACCTATGAAGAAAATGATTAAAACTGTTAAAAAAAAATCTACTTTAAAAAGATTGGGGAGCTAAGGTGACCATGAAGAAAAGGGGCCAATATCTGACAGAAGAAGGAAACAAAGAGACAAACCCAGTGCCTCAGACTTCCTCTAGAAGAATCTGCCAATTCCAAATGAAGTGGTCAAAAGACAAAACTGGAACAGACAGAGAACCAAAAATTGACAAGCTATATCCAAGAATGAGGGTAAGCAAAGGAAATTGGCCTTAATAGGGTCAAAACTCAGTTTCACATTATCTCAATCCCTGAAACTGCTGTAAGAAAATTGCATAAGCCTGGTCACTTAATAGAAGCAAATGTAAATCATTCCTGGAGAGTGTCAAAGATAAATCTGGACACTAGTTAGAGTAGTAAGAATAGATTTTACTCAGTACTATACTATTGTAATCAGTAATGTTATAAGGAAAAGAATCTAGTGTGAACTGAACTCAAGTTCAATTTGTACTTAAGTGACTTCGCATTTTATAGGAACAATGAGAAAATAGGAAGTGAGGCAAGCAAAGGAGTAGTAGAGGTAAGAGAATGAAAACTTCTAAAAATTGGGAAGGAGGGGTGTAGGTTCATGTGAAATCCACTGGCATTTGTTAATTGGAGCTTATAGAAGTTAGACTCCTGCCCCTCCAGGGACTGGAAGACAGGGGCCCTATCTTCAGGTCTTGGCTAGAACAAACAATAAACTCTTTCGGCAGCCCTGAATTTTCTCTGGCATGCACTTTAAGGGGGAGCTATGATTATCCTAAGAACTCAGCCTTCAGCTGTTAGAAATTACATTAGTGTTTTTTTCAAGTCTTAATAGATCAATTCTGAGTCCTCAGAAGGGACCTTAGAGGACTCAGAGGAGCCTGGCTAGAGTTTGGTCAAGGAGATAATCTTTGACAAAAGATAGTAACATTCCAAGTTTCAAATTTATCTCATAATTTTTCATATAAAATTTTCATAATTCAAGAAAGAACAAAATATATGGTGATAAGATAATGAGAATACTAAGGGAAAAACAAATAATAAAAACAGACCTCAAGAGATCTATGTAATGAGATTATTAGATGTAGAATTTAAAATATTTGAATAGATCTGAGGTATAGATAGTGCAATTTAATAAAAAATGTAAGATAAAAATATTTAAAAAGAAAGAACAATATTCTCATTGTTTGCAAATAGTGTGAGTATATAAGAAACCTGGTAATCTCCAAACAAATACTACTTAAATAATGAGTATAAAAAGTAGACCAAAATAAATATCCACAATTTTTACATGAGTTTTAAAACACTATTTTTTAAATGCATTATTTACAATAGGCACACACACAATAAGAATGTTAATTGACTATTTTTTAGAAAGCAGTAACTATATTATTAAAACAAAATCTTAATTTGTTTTATAAAAACATACATATAATAATAATATGATCTGATTGTGAAATGACAAGTAAAATTATTTTCTCAGTTTAATAATAGGTAACACTAATAGCTATTTGTGCCATTAACAATTCTTCTGAGAAATAGATTTACATATCCAATGTGACTTGACAACTTAATTTGAATATATAATAATATTTCAAAGTTAATATGGCCAAAATAAAGATATTGAATTCTTCTTCCTATCACAAGGTGAAGACGTATTATGCCTGAAGACTAAGGAGTTTTGAGGAACAGTGATTTGAAATACGTTGTCAAACTTTCATTAAAGATTGAGACCATCTTCTAGAATTCAGTACCAAGGATAAGAAAAAAAGGAACTAAAACTCCTTCTATATGCCATGGGGAATCTAGAAGCTTACTCCTTGTTTGTTGATTGACCAGAACAAAAAAAGAAACTAAACTATAATCTTTTGAATGATAAGATAAATATTAACATGTAAGTCAAGCAATATTTTTGTCCTTAGCATTGTTCTGTATATAGATACCTAATAATTGCAATAATTTTATAAGTTATGAATTTATAACTGTTCACCAAGGAGCTACTTATAGATATGAACTCGATTTTACACTATTGAACACAATTATTAATACTTCCTTGCACATTACATATTTTTAATCAAAATAATTGCAAAGCTGGTTCAACAAATATTTAGTAAATGTCTATCACTTGCCAGGCACTTTCCTGTGCTCTGATACTATGGTGGTTAAATAATAATAATAAATTAGATATTTATCTGCCAACATGGTTTCATGGGTTCAAAGTCTAAAGGGCAAAACATATCATTTCAAAAACGTGTCCACTTATCCTTTTATAATAATAAATTAGGACATGGGCTATGAAGAAAATGAATAGAGTCCTGGGCTAGGAACAATATAGGATGAGGTAGAAAACTATTAAAATAATTTTCCAGTCAGACGGTAGTCAGAGACTCTCTGGAGCAGAAATAAGCAGAAATCTGGAGGAAAATTATACTTAAATATGAGGGAATGACATATGCAAAGGTATTCTGCTGAGGAAGGGGCTGGTGTGTCTGAGGAAATTATGGCCCACATAGGTAAAATATAGGAATCTGGGGAGAATGTTGAAACTGAAGACTATGCAGAGACTTTGTAGAACATGGCGAAGAGTTTAAATTTCGTTTCAAGATCAGTTTGAATTTTGTTCATGTTCCATAGAACCTCATTGAAGAATTTTAAGCAGATAAGATAAAAATATCTAATTAGGTTTTTTAATGAGATTGCTCTCTCTATTGCAGGGAGAAAGGATAAGAGCTGGGACAGAGCAGAGAAGGTTCTGTCAAAAGTTATCCCAAAATTATAGGAAATTTGCAGATAGTGGCTTGGGGTAGGTCTGTGCAGTGGGGATAAATAAATGTGGATATATTCTGAATGGATTTTATTTTGTGCTGCAACAAAATTAACTGGACATCTCAGATTCACAGTTCTTTGCATCTTCTACCTTGGAAATACCTTGCTTTATGTGTTTCTGAAGGTCGCACATTTTCCTTTACTAGAAGCCAGCAGTTTACATTTTAGGGATATTGTAACAAAAATTTGAATGTGAAATGTAGGTTACACTGCATGATTTCTAAATTTAAATTCAACTTGAAATTCTACTTTTTTGATAAGAAAGGACATTTTATTAATGGGGGAAGTCTTAAAGTAAGATGTGTTTCTTAGATTATAAAGGTCATTTTCATCTCAGAACATTTTTCTTAGGAATGTAGATTAAGATACTGGTAAAAGAACTCTGGTTGGAGAAACTTGATCCCAGAACAATTAGACATAAGTCAGAGATGGCTCCTTATATTTATTGGGCAAGAGAAACTGCCATCTGACAAAGTATGTTTAATCCAGTAATTAGGTCCATACTGGGTAGAAGTGCTTGACTATATCCACACTACACCACTTCCGCTTGTTTGGATTAAGTCTTGGGTCTGAAGATAACCTTCGAAGCAGGAGTCAGAAATTGTGTCTTCTAAAATTAATGATGTGTATAGAGTAGTTTTGAACAGACTTCAATTAACCAAGTCAATGATTATCTTTGTTTTGTGTTGCTATATCAAAATACCACAGACTGGGTCATTTATTAAAAAAAGAAATTTATGGCCAGGTGTGGTGGCTCACACCTGTAATCCCAACACTTTTGGTGGGGGGGTCAAGGCAGGATGATCGCTTCAGGACAGGAGTTTGAGACAAGTCTGAGAAGCATAGCAAGACCCCATCTCTACCTCCTCAAAAAATGTATTTTAATTCTCCGGGCATGGTGACTCAGATCTATAGTCCCAGCTACTTGGAAGACTGAGGTAGGAGGATAGCTTGGGCCCAGGAGTTTGAGATTGTTGTGAGCTATGTTGTGGCACTGTACTCCAGTCTGGGTGACAGAGTGAGACTCTATCTCTTAAATAATAAAGGAAGATATTTCTTACAGTTCTGGAGGCTGGGAAGTCCAATATCAAAGTGCCAAAATCTGGCAAGGGCCTTCATGCTGCATCAGACCATAGCAGAAGGCTTGCAAAGACAAGAGAGCATGCAACTAACTCACTCCCTCAATAAAGACAAACTCTTTCATTAATGCAGAAACCTCATAACCTTATCATGTCTTATTAAGCCCCACTTTCAAATGCTGTTGCATTGGAAATTAAGTTTCCAACACATGAACCTTTGGGGATACCTTCAAACCATAGTATACTGACCTTGGTTCCCAAAATTCACATCCTTCTCACAACGCAAAATACGTTCATTCCATTCCAATAGTCTCAGAAGTCTTAACTCATTCCAGCATCAATATACAAGTCCAAAGGCCAGAGTCATGTCTAAGCTAGATATGGGTGAGACTTAAGTCATAATTCATCCTAAAATAAATTTCTCTTCAGCTATGAACCTGTGAAATTAACAAGATATGTGCTCCCAATATACAATGGTGGGACAAGCATAAAATAGACATTCCTATTCATAAAGGGAGAAATACACAAGAAGAAAGCGGTCCCTAATAAGTCCAAAGCCCAATGAGGAAAACAACGTTAAGTCTTAAGGCTGGAAAACAATCTTTTTTGACTCTGTATCCTATATTCTAGTGGGGTGAGGATTGGGCCCCAAAACCTTTCACAGTCCTGCCTTTATGGGTTTGCTGAAGACAGGCCACACTGTATCTCTCACAGTTTAGTGTCTTCTGCCTGCAGCTCCCTCAGATTGGTTTTGCATACTGGTAACTCTACAGTTCTGGTGTCTTTGGGTGGCCCTGCTTCTATGGATCTACTAAACATTGCCTTAGTGGGGACTTTCCACAGTGGCTCCTTTCCTGTGAGAAGTCTCTGCCTGGCCCAAGACTATCCACAACATCCTTTAAAATCTAGGTGGAAGAAGTCATGCCTACACAAATCTTGCATTCTGTGAACCTGCAGAATTAGCACCAGAGAAAACCAAACCCATGAAGACCAAGATGGCCAAAAAGACACCTAAGCCACTGAATGATTGGGAAGTGAGACTGAAAGTTTCTTACCAAGATTAAGACTTTCTAAACCACCTTGTAAAACAAACAAAAATAAACAAACAAACAAAAACACCTGTTTGTAACTCGCTCTTCAAAAATCTCTTGACAGGATGCCAAGTAGAAAAGAAACTTACTCTTAACATATGAGATATAATTAATAATTTGGCTCAAAAAAGCTAATAGCAGGAGTTCTTAGTTTTATTTCCATTATACAAAGAACTTTGAAGACATCACTCCATTCCTTATGGAACAATCATAGCTGAACAAACTAAAAATCAATAATGCTTCTAATATCCATCAGATAATTGAGGTAGCAGGACGAACTGCTATCCTGAAATCTGGAGAAACAAGTGAACCTAAAGTAATAGTCAAGATCTCTTTACATGGAGCAGAAGCCACTGGAACCAAATGAATAGTAGTTTTGATAAGTAATTGGCGGGTGAGTGTGGGCTACATTGAATATGAGAAAATTCTAGGGGCTGTAGCCTTCAGAGGACCCCTTACTTTCATAAGATTTATGTTCAACCCACCATGGCGAAGATGCGAGAAAGATCTCCCCATGACTATAGAAGGGGGACAAAAGGAGTAATCCTTGTGAATTAACACCATGACATTAACAAAGGCCTACTATCCTGAAGAAGCCTGTACCAGAGTTTTCTAGAGCCTTAATAGAAGGTCATTCTTTCCACCCTAGCCCCCACCAGCATTCCTATATCAGATAAGAAGGGAAAAAAGATACACAAGAAAAAAAACTTACACAGGTCACAGGCCAGAGACACAACGTACAAAAGACTGAGATAAATTTTAAGGTTATAAAAAGCCTTCCTCCCTCACGTGTTAACATTACACCACCAGAGCTCATGTATTTAATAATAGTGGGTAAGAGCTGAAGAAGTTGCAAGATACAGACTCTTTCTAATAATAGTGGGTAAGAGCTGAAGAAGTTGCAAGATACAGACTCTTTCTAATAAGGAATACTTAAGAAGGCCAAAGTCACCAGGAGTGGCAAAAAGAACAGCAGAAAAATTTAAAGCCTCTGCCATGTAAATTGCAGAGACCAAGAAACAAAGCCCAACTTCTAGTTAAATTAACACAAATTCTCACATTAGAGAAACATTATACTTTGTTTCTGTTATCTGATGAACATACCTGGTTTCTAGCAAAAAACATGAGTCATGCCCTAGGCCCTGAGGAAAAAGCCTGAAGAGAGAAAACAAAGACAAGAACCTGACTCAGATTTGACACAGATGTTGAAGTTATCAGACAGACAACCTAAAAATAACTATAGTTAATATGCTAAGTGCTGTCATAGAAAAAGTTTACTATTATAAGACAGAACAGATGGGTAATGTGAGTCAAGAAATGGAAATTTTAAGAAAGAATCAATAGAAAATTCTACATATGAAAAGCATTGTAAGAAAATTTAGAATGTCTTAGATGGATGCATATTAGACTGGAAACGACCAAGGAAAGAATCAGTGACCTTGATGATATGTCAGTAAAAAGTGCCCAGAATAAAATGTAAAAAGAAAAAAAATGAAAAAACAGAACATAACATCAAAGAATGACAGAACAATTTTTAAAACTGCAATATAGACATAACTGATATAAAAACAGAGAAAGAAAGAAAAATAAAATGCAAGAAATACTTGAAGCAGTAATGCCTGTGAACTTTATAAAATTAATGAAAGACATCTAACCACAGATCTCATGTTCTCATATTGCTTAGTACTACTATTCCTCCCCCACTCTTTTTCTTATTGAGAAAAAGAAGAAGCCAAATTTAACAATTATTTGATTGGTTGCAGTTATAAAGTTGCTTTTTTTGTTGTTTTTCACCTTACTCAAGTCTCTAGTTATGTAAGTATAAGATTGTTGGCTCCTTCTGATTGGATGAGCTTAAGTTCTGTTTTACTTTTCCTTTGCTTTTTAAAAAATCTTAATTAAATATATTTTACTTAAAATAGCAGTTAATGTCATACCAACATCTTGTTAGTTGAGAAATTGTATGCTTTTTATAAACATAATTAAAACCTTATAAAATTCAGAGTACTACTATTCTTAGTACCACTGTTCCTGCAGCTAAACAACTCATTCCTTCTAGAGCACACCATAAAAGAGTATAGAAAAAATACAATAAGTTAGATCAAATGAAAAACTGTAAGCCTTCAATTAATCCAAGCAATGACAGAAAAGGAAGATAAGGAGACAAAGAACAGAAGAAATAATTATGAAACATGTAGCAAAAGTAGCTGAATTTTAAAGACAGTAATTAAATTGTATGACATGGACTGCATGTTTTTAAAAAGGACATAACTTGTAAGACTTAAAAATAAAAGCAATATGCAACATGCTTTCAATAGATGCATTTTAAAATATAAAGTCATGGAAAAGTTCAGATAACATAATGGAAAAAGATACAGCATGCAAAATATAAACTCAAAAAGTTAATGTGGCCATATTAGCATTAGACAAACCAAACTGCAGTACAAGGAGTATTGCCAGAGATAAAAAAGGGCACTTCATAAAGATAAAATGGTCAATTGAATTTTTCTAAATATATACTAAATGACAGAGCATCAAAATTCATGAAAGCAAAATTGGCAGCACTAAAGAAAGAAAAGTATACATTTGTAATAATAGTGAAGAATTTGACATCCATCTCTCAATAATTGATAAGGCAAGTAGACAAAAATATATTATTGTAGATTTGAACAACACAATCAACTAAATTAGTCTAATTAATATTTACAGATCACCATAGAGCTATAATATATGCAAATTATTAACTGAATACATTTCAAAGTTTTGAAATCATACATAGTATCTACTATTAGCCCAACAAAATTAAATTAGATACATAAAAAAGATACATAGTTATTCCCCAAAATATTTAGTAATAAAGCAATATTCTCCTAACTAGAACTACTGGTTAAAAAAATAAATTACAAGGGAAAATTGAAATTATTTCCAGTTGAATGACAAAGTACAATACATCAAAATTATTAGGGGATAAAATTAAATATTTGCGTGGAGGAAAATGTATAGCTTTAAAGGCTTACATTATTAAAAAAAAAAAAAAGGGGAAAGTATAAAATCTGTGAGCTAAATTTTCCACTTAAAAGCCAGATGAGCAAATTAAAGAAGCCAGAAAACTATATTAAAAAAATTTAAGAACAAATTAGTTTTTAGAAGAAAGAAAAGAATAGCAAAAATCAATGAAATAGAATTCAAATTAGTAAAAGACAGAGTTGGATATTTAAAAAGATTAATGGAATTGATAGACAAATAACAAGGCTGATCAAGAAAAAGACATTAACATTTTTAGCAACAGAAATTAAAACATGATCATTACTACAGTTTCTATACATATTAAATATATAATGAATTCATAACTATAAACAGCATCAGTAAGTTTTGATAATATTTGGGATTTAGAAGATCATTTTCTTGGAAAATACAGGTTACCGAAACTATCAAAAGACAAAATATAAGCTTTGAATACCCCTATATTGTTTTTTTAATTTATAATTTAAAATCTTTCCACAAAAATTCCAAGCCCAGATTGCTCAATTAGTAAATTATTTCAAATATTTAAGTAAAATCATTGATTAATTAGAAGAGAAGTGAATGCTTCCTAAAGCATCTAATCCAGCTTTCAAAAATTTCCAAAAACATTACTGATAAATAAAGTTATAGATTCATATCATTCATGGATTTAAATTGAAAAATTCTCAAGAAATATCAGCAAATTGAAGCCAGTAATATATAAAATATAACACTACCAGAACTAACTCCAGGAATGACAGGTTGGTTTAACATTTGAAAATCAACCAATGTAAATCAACACATTAAAAAGCTAGTGAAAAAATACACCATCTATGTAAATGAAGAAAAAAAACTTGCCAAAAATTATATATGTATTCTGGATAAAAACTCTCAGCAAATTGGAAGTATAAAATTAATTTCTCATCATTAATGGTAAAGTGGTGAAGTTTTAAATGTTCCTCCCCTATGAAAAGGCAAAATGGTAAATTTAACATGGCCCTTGAGGACTTTATTCAAAAATGTGATAAAAAAGAATATATATGAAAATTGAAAATAAAAAAATGCAACTGTTTGCAAAAAATAGTTATTGTAAATAATTAATAATACAACAAAGCTAATAGAATTGTGAGTTAATATAGTAGAAAACAGGATGCAAAGTTAATAACCTAGATTTTTTTTTTTTTTTGAGACAGGGTCTTGCTGTGTCGCCAGGCTGGAGTACAGTGGTGTGACCTCTGCTCACTGCAACCTCCGCCGCCCGGGTTCAAGCGATTCTCCTGCCTCCCGAGTAGCTAAGATTGCAGGTGTGCGGCACCACACCAAGCTAATTTTTGTATTTTTAGTAGAGACAGAGTTTCACCATGTTGGCCAGGATGGTCTTGATCTCTTGACCTCGTGATCTGCCTGCCTCAGCTTCCCAAAGTGCTACGATTACAGGTGTGAGCCACCGTGCCCGGCCCAGTAAGCCAGATTTTAATTTATATGTGAAAGTTAAAACTAAAAATCTTCTAGATGAAAAGCTAGCAGAATGTATTCATAAGCTGGGTCAGCAAAGTTTTCTTAGGACAAAAAGTTCACGTATGTAAAAGGGAAACAATAATTTAAAATTGAACTTCCATTTTTAAAATACCCTGTCCATAAAGATAGCCTATTAAGAAAATGGAAGAGAAAGCCAATAATCAAGAAAAATATATTCCCAATATATTTATCTAACAAAGAACTTGTATAGAAAATATATAAAGAATTCTTGCTATAAATATTTAGAACTAAATATAGCAATTTAAAACTGAGCAGACACTTGAGCAGATACTTAAAAAATATTTCATAAAGAAATGAGAACGTGTTCAAAGTCTTTACCCATCAGGAAAATGAAAACTAAAGTATTTACTCAGGAAAATGAAAACAAAAACTACAATGATCACTGTCATAACCACAAGGATAGCCAAAGTAAAAAGATTACACCATTATTAAGACATATAGAAATTTGAACTCTAATACACTAGTAGTAATTATGTAAAATGTTGGAAGCACCTTAAAAATACCGCTTGTAAGATACAAAGTTAAAATACACTATGACCCAGACATTTCACTTTTACAAGTTTATCTAAAATAAGTGAAACCGTTTATCTACAAAATTATATATACAATTATTCCTAATTTTATTTTTATTCACCTTACAAAAAAAAAAACCTAGAAAAAATAATCCCCAAATGTCTATAAATAACTGAACAAATAAGCAAATTTTGATGAATTCATTTTATGGAAAATAGTAAAAAGGAATGATTTATTAATTAACAAATGAATTAATATTAAGAACATGATGTTGAATAAAATACAAAACATGTACTATGTATTTTCATTTGTCTGATGAAATTCTAGATCAGGTATACCTAATCTATAGAGAGAAACATAAGAATAGTGTTTGTTTCTGTGTATATTTATATATATATACATGGCAGAAGTGGTTTGAATATAAATGAAAATTTAAAAGCTTTCTGTGATGACTGAAATGTTCTAAATTATGATATGGGTGTTTGTTATAAGAAGAAATGAAATTTCTAAATGTATTGAACTCCATAAAATACTTATTAAATTTTATCTCAATTAAAAGAAGTTTGGACAAAAATAAAAACTGGCAAAAAAAAAATGAATAAAACACGTACCAGATGACTCAGCAATCAAATTCCTAAGAATTTTCCCTAGTTAACTGGAAACTTATGTTGACACAAATCAGTATACAACAGTTTATACCAGTTTTATTTAAAATCACTAAAATTTGGAGACAATCCAAATATCCTTCAATGAATGAATGAACCAACTGGATAACATTTATATAACTGAATGCTACTCAGCAATAAAAAGAATAAACTATTGATTCATGAAACAATGTGAATAAATCTCAAATGCATTTTGTTAAGTGAAAGAAGTCAGTTCAGAAAGGCTACTTACTGCATGATTTCATTTACATGACATTATGGAAGAAGTAAAACAGTAGGGATAGTATTTAGATCAGTGGTTGTCAAGAGGTGGAGTGGAGGGATAAGTTAACTACAAAGGGGCATCAGATGAAAACACTTAAGGATGATGAAAATGTTCTGTGTGATGGATACATGACTATACATTTCTAAGCCCATAGAAGTGTACCCACAGAGTGAATTTTATTGCACATTTAAAGACAAAACCAAAAAAACTATGATGTCTGGGGGCCCAGAATGGAATAGAGACTGTATAAAAAATGAATTTTATTGTGTTACAAATAAATGATAAAACCATATTTAAGCAAGTAAGTAAAGGAGCTGACCTTTTTTAGCTACTTTGGAAAGATGTTTTGACTGGATATTGCAAAGATAAAGAGAATAGTACAAAAACCACTGTACTCTAGTAAACAAGTTTGTTTCACACAGGGATATGTATTAGCAATTCTGAAACTACACATATACGAGGTTTCAGCAAATATGTAAATGTATTGTAGATAATACAAACCAATTTTTTATTTAGTTGGAAAAAGAAGTTTCAAAGGAGCAAAAGGGTAATAATGGAATGAACCCTGTGGTATTAACCCCTGTGGACTGATCAGATATATCAGTATGAACTCACATTTTGCTTTATTTTGGGGTGTGTGTATGTTTGACATTATTCATATATGTGATGTGCATATATATACATTATATATAAACACAGATTAATAAATAAATAAATACACAAATATATATAAACATGAGCTAGTACAGATAACATTTATTTCCACATTCTGTCGGTGGAGTGGGCCTACAACTGATGACACTCCAGTAATAAAGAGTGTACCTAGCACTAGGAAAATAGTTCCTAACTACCACTATTCGGTAAAAGGGACAGGGCTCCTTGGAAAAGTAGTTCACAATTTATTCCAAGTCTGGAAAAGGTAAAAGCCGAGAGGACCCTGAAACAACTCATGGTGGCAGAAGGTAAGGAAGGCTAACAACAACTAAAACACAAAGATGAGAGCATATCAAAAGTACACAGGAGACAATTTGTTTTTGTTGTTTTGTTTTGTTTTTTAAAAATCTACCCCTCTGAAATAATGAGCAGGACCAGGAAGGAACTCCAGAGATGTTTGGTTCTCACCTAGTGAAAACAAGCGTGCATAAAACTACCCCTCTAAGATACTAAGTGGCCAGGACTGGCGCCGGGGAATGGTGAATGCTGGTGGGAATGATACACAAGAGACAGTTTGAAAGAGACAATTTGAAAAAGCCCCAAGTGGTCAACGCTCAAACAGTTTGAAGACAAGTATAAATAAAAATAGTATTGGCTTTAGACTAAAGAACAAATAAATATCCATGAGTGCATACTGATATAAAGAAATGACTGAATAAATAATATATGGAAGATGACAACTCTTAGAGAATAAATCCATTTTTAAAATGTGAAATAAATGAGGAAAACAGAAAATCACCATTAGAATGCCACAGGCATAAATGCAAATTCACCATGAATGTTAAAATTAGTGGGTAAAAGTTTCAGGCAAACAGAATATTTGCGTAGTCTCCATGTAACGCCACATAATATTTATTAATTACAAAGGAAGGAGGATATCTATAGTATATAAACCCGGATTATGTTACCTTATCCAAGTGATGAAAGTTAGTATCACCAGTAGATGGCTCACGCCTGTAATCCCAGCACTTTGGGAGGCCGAAGCGGGCAGATCACGAGGTCAGGAGATCGAGACCATCCTGGCTAACACGGTGAAACCCCGTCTCTACTAAAACTACAAAAAATTAGCCAGGCGTAATGGCGGGCGCCTGTAATCCCAGCTCCTCAGGAGGCTGAGTCAGGAGAATGGCGTGAACCTGGGGGGCGGGGCTTGCAGTGAGCGGAGATCGTGCCACTACACTCCAGCCTGGGCGACAGAGCAAGACTCCAACTCAAAGAAATAAAATAAAATAAAATAAAATAAAATAAATAAATACCACCAGTAGAAAGCCATAATATCATGTTCTCCTTGATAAGATATGATGAAAAAAAATTTACCTCTGTGGTATTGCTCCACAATTCATTACTCCAGTTGAATAACGAGAAAGCATTGAAATAACCAAAACTGTGGAACACATTACAAAATTCATGAACAGCACTCTTCAGTTTCTATGTCATGAAAAATAAGGAAAGACTGAGAAACCATCACAGATTAGAAGTGTCAAAAGAACAATGGAAACTGAATATAATGTGGGCCCCTTAATTGAAACTCGGAACAAGAAAAAATATATTACTGGAAAAACTGGTGAAATCCAGATTAAGTTAGTAATTTCATTTACAATATTGTGCCATTATTGACCTCTTAGTTTTGACAAATGTGCCCTGGTTACATAAAATGTTAATATGAGGGAAAGCTGGGATAAGGAGTACACAGAAAATATCTGTAATATCTTTGCAACTCTTCTGTAAATCTAACATCATTTTAAAAATTAAATTAAAAATATTTAAAATCAGTGGGTCTTTGAATATGTGCCAGAAATGTGGAAAGACTGTGGGGATTATCTGTACTTTAAAAGTTTCAGTGAGTTATCTTGTAATATGAACTTCGTCTGGTGCAGAGTTTAGAGTTGTAATTTTAATTAGGAATTCAATTTTCTATAGTCTAAAAAATACAGACTCCCTACTACCTACCAACATTCTCACTTCCCATCTGTTGTTATACTTTTTAAAAAATATTACAGCTTTATACAGGTAAAATTGATGTTAATAAACACAATTAACAAGCATCATTGGCTAATTTTGATACATGTCTATACAAAAGGTATCCTCACCATAATCAAGAAGGTGAACATGCATCATCTCCATACTGCCTCATGTCTCCTGTAATCCCACCCTCCCTGCTTCCTTATCCTTCCACCTCCTCAGGACAACACTGTTCATCTTTCTGTACTATGTTGGTTTGCAGTTTCTAAAGATTTATGTAAATGAAATCACACATTATTCTTTCTGACTTCTTGTACTCAGCATAATCATTTTGAGATTCATCCATGTTATTATGTATCAATAGTTAAATCTTTTTTAATTGCTGAGAAGTCTTTCATTATGTAGATATTACATAATTTATATTTTTATCTGCTGATTGCCATATGAGCCATTTCCAGTTTAAAGTTATTACAAGTAAAACTGCTATGAGCACTTGTGCACAAGTATTTGTTATGAATGTATGCTTTCATTCATCTGGATTTTATGGTAGACATGTGTTTAACACTTTAAGAAACTGTCAAACCATTTTCTAAATTGCTTGTACCATTTTACATTCCCACCAGTGGTGTATAACATTTCCAATTCCAACACATTCATACTATCATTTGGTATAGACAGTCTTTATAGCTATTCTAATAGAAGTATAGTGGTATATATTGTGTTTTTAATTTAAATTAGCTTTTCCTGAGTAATACTGAGAATCTTTATATATACTTTTCATCTCTTTATGTATTCTCTTTAATGAAGTATCTGTGGAAAATTTTTATTTGTTTAATTTTTTTGTTTTATTATTAAGTTTTGAGAACTTTTAATATATTCCAGATACAAGTCCTGTTCAGATATCTTCATTATGAATATTTTTATCCCATCCTGTGGCTTGATTTTTTATTCTCTAACAAGTCTTCTACCTACGGTTAGGATGGTATTTTTTTTCCTTATTTCCTTTTCAATGTCTTATTATTATTTATTAATAATAAATGTCTGGTTATTTAAAGTTAGCTTTTTTGTAATAAGTATAGTTAGGTCTCTCTTGTTTTTATTTTTATTCAATTTTTTTATGAATTTTATTTTTTTGGACTATTTTTCTTATTTATTTGTACTATGTGGAACACTTGCATATAATGTGTCTATTTATATTAGTACTAAGACTATGACCTTCCTTTTGGATTCTATTTGCCATAAATGCTCTTTGTTCTCTTTTTACTTTTTTCTACATTTTTTGATTAATAAATTTTATGATTTCATTTTATCTCCTTTGTTGGTTTATTATGTATAGTTTTTTTTTATTGGTTTCTTTTGGATTTATCATATTCATCATTAATTTAATGCAGCCTAACTCCAATTGATATTATAGTATTTCATTTATAGTACAACAATCTTATCATAGAAGAAATTTTCCATTTCTTCCTTCCTGGCATTTATGACACTATTGTCATACAACTTACATATATATGTACATATATGTTAACATATATGCACACATACATAGTGACATATTAACACATATATTGACATATATGTCGATACATACATATGTATATGTGTTAACATACATGTTTATATGTGTATTAACATATATATGTTAATGTATGTGTTAACATGCAAATGTTAATATATGTGTGTTTATATATGTTAATATATGTGTGTGTTAACAAATATGTTAATATAGGTGTGTTACATATATATTTATATATGTGTGTTAATATATGTTTTGTATCCTACATATTTAAACAATTATCTTTTGAATTGATTTAAATAAAAAGAAAAATCTTTGATATTTCCCCTAGAATTACCATTTCCATTGCTCTTCATTTATTTGTATAGTGTAAATCCACATTTCCATCTAATGTCATTTTTCTTTTGCCTTACAAGAATTAACTTCTTTAAAATGTCTTATGGCACAAGTCTTCAGGTGAAAACTTATTTCAGCTTCTGCATGTCTAAAAAGTCTGTATTTTACTTTCTCTTTTGAAAGACATTTTCACTGAATATAAAATTCCATGTTGACAGTTTTCTTTCTTTTGCATTATATTAAAGATTTTTCTCTTTTGTTTTCTCACTTGCATTGCTTCCAATCTACTATCTTCTTTATCTTTTCTCTTACATATATATTTTTTCTCTGACTACTTCTAAGATTTTCTCCTATAATTGTTTTAAAGAATTTTAAGTATAATATGCCTTGGTGTATTATTCTCCATATTTTCTGGTGCTTGAGTTTACTGGGAAAATTCAATGTATGACTTCATAATTTTCCTCACATTTGGAAAAAAAACAGCCATTATTTTCTTCAAATATTTTTGTGGTCCTCTCTTTTATCTCCTTTAATTATGATTATATTAAGATACCTGAACTTGTTCGGCAGCTTACTGATGTCCTTTTCTTTTATTTTAAATCATTTTTCTGTGTCTATTGTCTATTCCTATGTGTTCATTGTTACCATCTTTTTTTTGGCATGTATAATAGTCATTAATCCCAGCTAGCCCATTGGTCATCTCAGACCATTATAGTTTCCATTCCTGATTTCAATTTTGCATTTAAAAAAATATTTCCATAATTCTAACATTTTTAACAAAATGAACACAATTATAATAATGTTTTATGACTCATGTCTGCTAATTTTAACATCTGTGTCAGTTTTAGTTGGTTTCAATAAAATGTTTTGTTTTTGTTTTTTTTTTTTTTTTTTTTTTTTTTAGCAAGCAGCACTTGCTATTTCACCTTGCACTTTGTTTTTTTTTCTTTGAGACGGAGTCTCACACCGTCGCCCAGGCTTTAGTGCAGTGGCGCAATCTCAGCTCACTGCAAGCTCTGCCTCCCGGCTTCACGCCATTCTCCTGCCTCAGCCTCCCAAGTAGCTGGGACTACAGGCGCCCACCACTACGCCTGGCTAATTTTTCTGTATTTTTAGCAGAGACAGGGTTTCACCTTGTTTGCCAGGACGGCCTCGATCTTCTGACCTCATGATCCGCCCGCCTCGGCCTCCCAAAGTGCTGGGATTACAGACGTGAGCCACTGCGCCCGGCCTATAAAATGATTTTTTAAAAAAATTATCAGTCATGTTTTCTGCTTCTTCGTATGCCTGGAATTTTTTGGCTAGATGCCATAAATTCTGAATTTTACCTTGTTCAGTACTAGCTATTCTCCAACTCTTATAAATATTTCTGAGCTTTGTTTAGAACACAGTTGCAGTTTGATCTTTTGAGGTTTTACTTTTAAGGTTTATTAAGTGTTTGGTCTATGAATAGTCACTCCTCACCCCAGAGTTAAAGTGTTCTGAATATTCTACCTGATGTCCTTTGAACTATAGGGTCTTTCATTCTGGCTGGTGGGAGCAGGTGTTATTCTTGCTCCTGTGCAAGCATCTGGCACTGATATCTTTAATACTCTCAGTTCATTCCTTGCCTCAGTTCATTTCCACACAGGAATGCTCTGACCAGTATTATTCTGAACACTATGGAAGAACCCTCTGTATATTTCCAAAAAAACTTCTCCATGCAGCTATTTTCCTTTTTGCCTGCCATCCAATGTGCTGTAGCAGAGCTGACATCTCTGACTTCCAGCGACTCAACATAAGAAGTCTGCCAAGCTCCACCTACCTTCCCCTTTTCTGCACAACAGACTGAAATCTACCTGAAGGCAGTAAATTGGGGCAACTCTAGGGCTCACTGCTTGTTTTCAGTCTCTTATCAACCATCATAGCATATAGGACCCACCATAGCATCATTACAATCTATATTTTCAGTCGTATAGCTATGTCTCTTTTATGCAGAAATAGGTACTAAATTCCTCTTAGTACCTCCAGTATGGTTGTGCGCATGCTTTCCCCTCTGCCCCGGACACAAAGTTTTCTGTTTATGACTGGCTGAATCCTAGACCTTGAAGTCTTAGCTTAGAAACCTCCTCTTTCAAAACGTCTTTCTAATTGGTGTCACACCACAGCCTTATTTCTGTACACTCTTCTTTCACTTAACTTGCATTACATTATAATCATGTGTACAAATTAGGTGATATTAATTGTGGAAAAATTTTTGTTTCACCATTGTATCCATAAACCTTAATACAGATTAGTTTCTAAATACGTATTTGTCAAATTATAAAATTATGTGTTTTTGTATCTTTTACAAAAATACATACTGTGCTTCTGTTGAACTATTTTATTTCAAATAATATTACTGGGCAAATAAAACTATCATATTTATTATGATTCAAGAGGCCTATAAATAATATAATTGTCTTTTTAAATTAAAAGCCAGTGATGTGTGTATTTAATTATTTTGGTTAATCAAAACATAACATTCTTAAAAATGTGAATGTGTTTATCAGTTCAGTGCTTCTACTATTCTGAAACCTTCACTATTTAATGAAATCACTGACTTTCAAACATAGTTAGTGTTTTTAATTTATTTTATTTGTTATCTGTGATTGCTTTATAGTACAATTATATGTTCTCCATCAGTGGTGAAGAACCTTACATAGGAATTTATGGGATTAGATATATTTTAGTACAACATCTCATGATCATAGTCACCATAAATAGACAATTATCTCTATTAAATCTACTGATTATTTGGTAATTAACATATTCTAAGAACTCTGCTAAGTACTATACTTTATACATAGTATCTTATCAAGTTTTTACCACAAATCTATATATTGAGTTTTATTTCTCCTTTTTGTCAATAAGTAAATTAAGACTTAGAAAAGAAAGTTGAGAGGCATAAAAATGGTTAAATGGCTAAAATTTCTTTGAAATTATGGAATAAATCAAGTTATATTAACTCTTGCCCACTTTACCAAGTGAACATCTCTACTTTGTGCATTATCTATGAGGTACAGGGGTTCAGACTATCTGAGTTATGTTATACAATAAAATACTTTTAAAACAACAACTTACATTTTCATAGCCCTTTACAACTTTCAACATGCTTTTACAAACATTTTCACTTCAGAACACTAGGTAGTTAAGGCAGATTTATGTCTCCACTGTGCAGTTAAGGAAACAGAAGCTCAGTCACTTGAAATGATGAAGTCAAGGTCACAAAAAACCCATTCTTTCTCACTAGCAGACAGTGGGTATTCTCTCCCTAGTCTTTCTCCTTCTTTAGAAAACAGTAACTTTGTTCTGACCTCATAGCATTTATACTCATTACTTTATCTGGCAGAAATCCTTTTATTCTATATATTTTCATGGTACACTTCCTTTCCTCATTGTAAACAGGTCTTTGCTCACATGGTAGCTCCCTAGGAATCCCTCCTACCCTCTTCTAATACATCTACTCGTCTCTTATAATGCTCTAAAATCTTACTCTTTTTTGAAGCTTTCTTAATAGAAGTTTCCTTTTCTTCAGAAATGTTTTCACCTGCCTTCTGTTTCTTTATTGTCTGTATTACACAATACAGACTGAACCGTCTGCCTTCTACTTCTTTATTGTCTGTATAACACAATAATGACTGAACCGTAGAGTTAGAACAAAACCTTGGAAAATATATGTGTTCATAAAAATTGGTAATTATAGTAACTAAGTGATTTTCTTCTGATTTATTCATCATTATATGTGTTTATTTTTAATTAAAGGAAAAAACTGAAATATATCCTAATCCATTTTTATTTTATATGACTGTGGTACATTTTGATTATCCATGCCAAGACTTTGTGATCATATACTGAAATAAACTAGTGACTCACACATTCACAGATTTACAATTTCAGCATGATGGTAAATTATTGGCAATTGCTGTCATTAAGAAATGTTGGTATATCTAACACTGTTTTTAAACCTTAAAAAATTCATACTTTTGTTTATTTTTGTCTATTAACAGCATCTATAAAAATCTGAATTTCCTAAAATCCCTTAATTATGTATTTTTTAAATACATTGAAATATCAATATGTAAATATTTAAAAAATAATTATATACTAATATCAACATAAGCATAATCTAGTATTTTAATTTTGCCTCTAAATTATTTAGTTGATGAACTGTATTTAAGCTATACATCACTTATAATAGTCACTAAAGCAATAGTCAATGTTAGATATTTCTCTCCAAAATTATGTGACTTGATAATTACTTACCAATTCTGATGAAACATTTTTTAGATATTTTACTCTGTACCACTTTAAGATTAAAAACTTCACTATGATGTTCTTTTGGAATTTTGACTATAAGTAAATGATAAGCCTTACTGAAAAAAAACTATGTTCTGCTGCTATGTCCATTCATTGTGACAGGCTGGGAGCGGTGGCTCACGCCTGTAATCCCAGCACTTTTGGAGGCCAATGCGGGTGGATCAGTTGAGGTCAGGAGTTTGAGACCAGCCTGGCCAACATGGTGAAACCCCCTCTCTACTAAAAATACAAAAATTAGCTGGGTATGGTGGCACATGCCTGTAACCCCAGCTACTTGGGAGGCTGAGGCAAGAGAATCGCTTGAGCCCAAGAGGCAGAGGTTGCAGTGAGCCAAGATCATGCCACTGCACTCCAGCCTGGACGATAGAGTGAGACTCTGTCTCAAAAAAAAAAAAAAAAAATTCACTGTGACGAATGCCACTATTAAATCTTATAATGCAAAAGAAAATTAAGTTAAGCTAAAAAATATTTAAGAGTTTTATTTGACACACTTTTAAAAAAAAATTATTATTATACTTTAAGTTTTAGGGTACATGTGCACAATGTGCTGGTTAGTTACATATGTATACATGTGACATGCTGGTGCACTGCACCCACTAACTCGTCATCTAGCATTAGGTATATCTCCCAATGCTATCCCTCCCCCCTCCCCCCACCCCACAACAGTCCCCGGAGTGTGATGTTCCCCTTCCTGTGTCCATGTGTTCTCATTGTTCCATTCCCACCTATGAGTGAGAATATGCAGTTGACACACTTTTAAATAATTCTTAGTTGTATGTCCTTTTGTAATTTCAAAAGGGAAAACTAATAGAGCAAAAGTAGTCTATGTTGTATTATTTCTAATTAAAAATAAAGTATTACTTTAATCATTATAATTTTATTCTTCTTTGGGAAAGCATAGCTTATAATAGTTCTGATAATAAATATGCAAAATTTTTTAAATTTGTATTTATAACTTTGTATTTTTTACTTATTTATCTTGTATTACTAACTGGTAAAGTTTTAATATAGCAACTAATTCACAAACTTCTAGTTTTATATCAAGAAATAATTGCTTTCAAAGAGAACAAAGGTAATACAATAAAGTCAGTTGGTAACTCTGAGAAAATAAATGCTAATGTCGTTACTTTTTATACTTTCTTTGACCTAGCACTCAAGCAATCTGGGCTTCAGTTTCATCATTGTGTATAGAGAATGAGTAAGGGCTCAGGTTTAGCTTATAACTGCTGCCATGGTCTGACTGTTGCTTACACTCCTCTCACTTTCAAAACTGTTCCAGTAATGACAACAAAATCTATGGTCATCCTATATTTAGGGAAAACTAATCTGTTGCGGAAAATGTTGAGTAATATAAAATCATGTCCATTTGTTTAGTAACTATAGAAATTAAGTTATTTGTCCCCTTCTAAGTTTATTTTATTCATTATTGTTTACTAAATTAAATATCGAGAATAGTATAATCAAGATTATATGTATGTGGATTTTAGTTTTACAAATATTTCAACATAATGCATTTCAATGTACTGTTTTTTGTTTTTAATTGTGGTAAAATATGCATACTAAAATTTACCATCATGACCTTTTTTAAGTGCATAGTTGAGTAGTATTAAATGTATTCACATTGTTGTACTTGATTTATTTTAATGAATATACCAATCATGAGTCATCAAATCACCTCCACTTAATGGATCCTAAGCAAAATTACAAAAAACTAAGAGTATGTTAAAAATCTCAAATTCATTTCTATATTCTAATTCTAAACCATGAGAATCCTTTTTATAGTGGCAGACACTGACCCTTGGGTGCAATAAGAGAAAGACAATACACAGTCTACAAGGCCACTGAAATCCAGCATTCCTGGCACTGCTCCTGGATGCTGTTGGGGGTTAATGATAATCTCTGTATCAATAGTTGGAGTAGAATGATTAAGTGATTTGGCTACAGTCACACAGTGAATAAAACTAAAAATCTGACCTAGTTTGCTCTATTGCTGAATACCTAATGTGTGTATTATATATACTGGATATTTGTTAAGTAGCATGCACCAGTAAAGGGATATGATTTCTGAAACATGTACATAGGTATCAATTTTTTCAGTTGAAGATGTGGGCTACAAAAGGCAGTATACATGTAACTAAGTCTCTGAAACAGAACACTTTAAGAATTGGTTGTTTTATTTTATTTTGCATAATAACTAAAGTTATTACTTTCAAAACACCTAATAAGGAGCCAGATCTGTCTGAATTCACATTCTCTACTAAGTATCAATTAGTTTTGAGGAATTGGGCAAGGCCCTCAAACACTTAAAGCATCAGTTCCTTCATCTAGTAATAGTCATTTCTCATCTAAAAATGAAAATAACACTAATACCAAAAACATTTTCCTTGTTCTGAGGCTAAGCCACTTTTTATTACATAGTTTTTGTTGCCATCTCAACCTCCTGGGCTCCAGGGATTCTCCCGCCTCTCAGCCTCCCGAGTAACTGGGACTAGAGGTGCATCCTACCATGCCTGGCTAATTTTTGTTTTGCTTTGTGTTTGTAGAGACAAGATTTCTCCCTGTTGCCCAAGCTGGTCTCAAACTCCTGGGCTCTAGAGATGTGCCACCTTGGCTTTCCAAAGTGCTGGGGATACAGGTTGAGCCACCACGCCCATCCAAGCTCATCAGTTTTTACATACTGCTCACCTCAGTGCTTTAAGGTCTTGTCTTGTTAATATAGAAACCATTATATCACCTATGTTGCACAAGTATTGTGATAAGTGAATTATATAGAACTTACTTAGATCAATGTCTGGCACATAATTTGTGTTCAAAATGCTTTAGTCTATATTGTAATAATGTTCTCTGTTTTCTAAGTAGAGTTATTTTAGCTAGAAGAAATAACTCACATGAGACAGAGGTTTTACTGTGATAAGAATGCAGAGCTCATCATCTGTGAGGACTGCGAAAACAGTGTAGCTTCTTGGGAACTAAAAATTTTCAAGAATCCTGGCCTAGAAGCTCAAGGAGCCACCTCTACTTGGCAGTGGTAAGAGAATTTGAGAAAGTTTTGTCCCTCCAATCAAGTGGTAGGGCTTTATTCAGGTGTCCATTCTGTTCAATCAACCATCACCATTGTCACAAGAGCTAAGACATAATGTATACAGAGCAACCGCTTTGATGCCTACTGATAGGAAAGACTTTCTGGAAGAGATTCCATGCAACACAGTCAATAAAACTGTCAGTATAACCATTTTGAAAATGAAGAACCACTAATGGATATGTTATATTACCAAAGTTTATGCTTTTCATGAGAGGAAGAACAGGGACCTTAATCCATATGTTCCAGGCTCTAGAGCTTACAAGTTTTAAAAAATCTTTTATTTTCCACAAATAATTACATGAGTATAAAATGTTTAAAGTTCTAATTATCTGTACTAAAAATCTATGTTAGGCCGGGCACGGTGGCTCACGCCTATAATCCCAGCACTTTGGGAGGCCAAGGAGGGCGGATCACGAGGTCAGAAGATCAACATCATCCTGGCTAACACGGTGGAACCCCGTCTCTACTAAAAATACAAAAAATTAGGCAGCCGTGGTGGCGGGCACCTGTAGTCCCAGCTACTGGGGAGGCTGAGGCAGGAGAATGGCGTGAACCCAGGAGGCAGAGCTTTCAGTGAGCCGAGATCGCGCCACTGCACTCCAGCCTGGGCGACAGAGCAAGACTCGGCCTCAAAAAAAAAAAAAAAAAAAAAAATCTATGTTAGACAGTCTTTAAGGCATTAGCTTACTTCCTGAGAACTATCCTCACCCATAGACCAGGCTGTTTCTACAGAATCCCACCCTTACTCCTCAAACTCTTACTATCAAAATCCAGACAAATGAATCACATTTAGGAGATACTCTAAGCTAGACCAATCACAGTCTTCTTCTAGGAACTGAGTCTTAACAGTTAGGTATTGGCATCAAAGTTGAAAGATTGCTTAGATACAACATCTGTGAAGTGTTGAGACAAAATAAAATGAAGACCATGCCTGAAAAGTTCCTGAACAAACAAAATCAGATAGGCCTTAAAAATAGCCTTAACGTTGCTTAAGACTACAGACATAAATGAAACTAAACTTGGGTCATTTCTGCTAAATGCTTGTGTTCCAGAAAAACAAAACTTAACCTTAGGTAAACCAAAAGAGCCAATTAACACACAGTTTCATGACCTAGCAAGGTAAACCGAAGAAAGTAATTTTGTAACTGTAACCAAAGAATTTATTTGTTTTACTTCCCTGTTTATAAATATTTGCATCTGATGTTTCATCAGAGTACTAAACCTCTTTTGGGTTGATGCTTCCCAATTCGTGAATTGGTGTTTGCTCAAATTAACTCTATGATTTTATTGTTGTGTCAGTTTTTCTTTTAACAATAGAAAGTGCTGACCTGAGAAATATAATCCCAGTGAGAGAGGGGAGTGGACCTTTTTTACAGGAGAAAATACACAGGAAGAGGCAGGTAAGAATTGAGACAGAAAATAGTAAAAACAGAATTAACTGATTATAATTCACATTCCAGATTCACTTGATTTCTTGTTTCCTGTCCTCCTATTCTAGGGGATATCTGAACACTGAAGAACTAACAATGTTAACACTCTGCTCCTCTTTTCTTAAGTAGCTCAATGAATTTCCATTATTTGTAACCAAAAGAACCTCAACTAGAACAAGGAACATGGAATTCAAAGAACCTAGTCTGTTAAAAAGTCTGTTTCTGCACTTCCTCAAGATCCTAATAAGAAATGCAAAAATAAAAACAAACTTTGGGCCAGGCGCAGTGGCTCACACCTGTAATCCCAGGACTTTGAGAGGCTAAAGTGGGCAAATCACCTGAGGTCAGGAGTTCAAGATCAGCCTGGCCAACATGGTGAAACCTCATCTCTACTAAAAATGCAAAAATTAGCTGAGTGTAGTGTTGTACTCCTGTAACCCCAGCTCCTTGGGAGGCTGAGGCAGGAGAATCACTTGAGCCCAGGAGGTGCAGGTTGCAGTGAGCTGAGATCACACCACTATACCCCAGCCTGGGGGACAGAACGAGATTCTGTCTCAAAAAATAAAATAAAATAAAATAAAAACTTAGTGAAACAAATGCAAAGTATTTCACCAATATGTATTTTAACAAATATTATCAAATGATCTCAGAGAACACTTTACTCTTAGAAATGTAAATGTATTCAACTATACACGTGTTAAACATATTTTATAATGACATATGATATTGACTCATAAATATATATTATCAAATGCCTAAGACATACAAAAGGCCGTATTTATAAATTTATTGTTTTAACCATGAAAGAAGAATATTTAATTGAAGGAAAGAAATTTGCTTTGATCTTAATGATAATCATAATAAATTTGATTTATGGGGTGAATTATATTTCTTCCTGTCAAACTACAACACAGAATACTCCTTGTTCTTAGCAATTCTTCATTATAAGTTTTTGAAAATAATAACTGAGATTAAGAAGGGTTGAGAATAAAAATGCATTTTCAACAGATTAATTTTAATTATTA
Source organism: Pan troglodytes (assembly GCF_028858775.2). Taxonomy (NCBI): domain Eukaryota; kingdom Metazoa; phylum Chordata; class Mammalia; order Primates; family Hominidae; genus Pan; species Pan troglodytes. Next base: position 134,426,788 of record NC_072401.2, read on the forward strand.
AATAAAAATTTAAGTCTTTATATATAGGTAAAAATTGGTTTGAAATGGCTCTTATTTTCATATCATATATAATGACATTGTAATACTAAGTCAAAATATTCATTTAGATTTTTAAATGTTCATGGTAGAGCATATTAAATGTAGTGACCAACCTCACAGTAATAAAACACCTTCTTAAGGAACAAAAGATAGCTAACTAAATGTTGTATGTTTCTTTCTTTTTTTTTTTTTTTTGAGACGGAGTCTCGCTGTGTCACCCAGGCTGGAGTGCAGTGGCACGATCTTGGCTCACTGTAACCTCCACCTCCCTGGTTCAATTCCCCTGCCTCAGCCTCCTGAGTAGCTGGGATTACAGGTGCACACCACCATGTCCGGCTAATTTTTTGTATCTTTAATAGAGACAAGGTTTCACCATGTTGGCCAGATTGGTCTCGAACTCCTGACCTCAGGCAATCTGCCTGCCTCAGCCTCCCAAAATGCTGGGATTACAGGTATGAGCCACCATGCCCAGCCATTTTGTATGTTTATTAGAAAAATTTAAAGTAAAAAAAAAGTATTATAAGATGGATTATACCTACACATATATATAATTTTCATTAATAAGTGAGGTAGTAAGGTAAGTATGAAAACACCTTAAAAGGAAAACCGAGGCATAAAGATGAAAAAAAGTTTTAAGGTCACAATAAAAGTCAGTGCCCATACTAGAACCAATGAACTTCCTAATGTTCACCTAGGGCTTCATCTTCTACACCAGTTTCCTTCCACAAAGCCCAACAACTGTTTAATTCTATTGCAATGGTAAAGGGTAAAATTGAGGGGAGGGAGTACTTCTCCAAGAGCCTCATTCTATTTGTGTGTGTTGTGTGTGTGTGTGTGTCTGTGTGTTTCATGTGCTGTTAAATGCTAATATTCTGTGTTAGCGCAGCAGATATGTGATGGAGTTTATACAAAAAAGATAATTTGCAAGTCATACATACTATATAATTTGATTAAAATGTTGCTGACATGCTTTTTTGAAAAGGCCTTTTCTAAACTCTCTACACACTTCCACTGGAACTCCAGTACACTTTCTGCATCATGGAATACAGAAGGAACATACAGTGAGGCAAGATAGTGTGTTGAGAATTATAATAGATAACGAAGTGAGCCCACTAGAAGGATACAATTTTTTTGGGTAAGACATGAAGATAAATAAATGGAAACTGGATATCTTTAGTACCTAACAAAGTTTCCAGCATACAGTAAGTACTCAATAAATACTTTTAAAGGATCATAAAAGTTTTTAGAAAAGAATAAAACTTTTTAGAGAAGCCAGGTAATTATTTTGTTTGACCCTTTGTGTTGGAATAAAAATAATGAATTAAAGTGGAAAAAAAGATAAAATCCATCTCAGCAAATTTACAGGAACCAATTCCTGGAACATTTTATCTATTTACTTATTCCCATCCACATAGATTAAGCTATATATATATACACATATATATATATATATATACATATATATATATCTTCACAGCAATGAGATAATCAAGTGCTTTATAAAATTCCTTATTAGTCAGTGAGATTAATACTCTTCTTAATTTTACTTATAAACATTAAAATTTATGCTATCTAAACAGACTGCCTTAACATTTGTGAAATATGTGATATTATGTGACTTGCAATAATGAATAAAACATTTTCATTGATTTAATAAAGACAGTATTTTCCAAGCAAATAGGACAATGGAGTAGATTGGTTATAATGTCTTCATCATGACTATCAGTCACAAATGCATGTGATATTGGTCTATTGGCATACGATGTTTTGCTGGGCACTTCTAACACCTTCTTCAGTGAATAAATCAGCAGCAAGATGACAACAGTCTTCTGGAAAGCAATCAAACTTTAAAACAATATTGAAATACATGGTTAGGCAAGAAAAATGTTTGCCTTAAAAGTTCCGGATATTATGGGAAGTCAATGTAGATATTCAAGATTAAGTTCAATACAAAATTGTGCACTATATTTTGACAGTGATACTTAGCATCGAGCTTTTACTCTTCTAAAGTGCTTTTGCATTTACTAGAAACAAATTAGAGCAGGGAGATAACTTTTTTCAAAATATTACACTTATTTGAATCTCATTTATACAGAGCTTTGAATTTGGCAAAATAATTCAATGCAAATCTTTCCAGTAATATGTCTTTTATCAAAGCTCTGAGATTTATTTCCAATTTTTCCACAAACAAGTCCCTTCTTTACTATCTCCATTTTCTATTTTAGTATGTCAAATAGCAAAATGAAAAATAGAAAGGAAATAGCATTAATCTGTCATGGCACTAAATACTAGTCCCAATTTTGCTTCACCCAATCTTAAGGGGCAAAATGTGGCTGGGTGGACAATAATTTTTATCTTCTCAATATACGGTATTTTTGTGTAGTTCACCATAAATCAGTCTCAAACTTAACAAGACACTTTAAAGATGCATCTCCTAATGTTCTTACTCAGTTCCATTATATTTTACAGGTTCATTATAAGCTAAAATGTTATGTAATTGAAAAACAAGTCATGTCAATTATGTTTATTGTTGACAAAATGTTTACTCTGTAAATATCAATTATTAAGAATTATGACTTGAGAAAGGTGTATAACTGATAAGTTTTATCAAGGTAATCAAATGCAATAATGTTCTCCATCAATGAGACTCTTCTCTCTGTGATTTTTAAATGTTCACAGGCCACAAAAGTTTCAAAGCTCACATTGCTACTACAACCAGATTCCAGGATTACCAACACACACATAATACAAATGCAATGGCTCTGATTTCACACCTATTTAAATCAGGAATTTAAAAGATGGCCTTAGCCGGGTGAGGGGGCTCACGCCCGTAATCCCAGCACTTTGGGAGGCCAAGGCAGGCAGATCATCTGAGGTCAGGAGTCTAAAACCAGCCTGACTAACATGGAGAAACCCCATCTCTACTAAAAATACAAAATCAGCCAGGCGTGGTGGCACATGCCTGTAATCCCAGCTACTCAGGAGGCTGAGGCAGGAGAATTGCTTGAACCCGGGAGGCGGGAGGCAGAGGTTGCAGTAAACCGAGATCGTGCCATTGCAATCCAGCCTGGGCAACAAGAGTGAAACTCAGTCTCAAACAAACAACAACAACAAAAAATGGCGTTTTTTGTCATAATTAGAGTGTATATGGCAGAGGCTATTCAGTCCTAACGAGCTCTTTCTTCCTTGCCAGAAAGTCATTCCTCAGCATCTTTTTTCACTGCAATTTTGTCCAGAGAGAAAAAAGACAGATAATTTTCTTTCTGATACAGAGAGAGGTAAGAGAGAAGCTTTCATACTTTTTGCTTTGAGTGTTCATTCAGTGAAGACAGACATAATGATCGAAGTTGCTGCACCACTTTGTGACTGTTTGAGACTTCTAACCCCTGAACCATACATCTAAAGCTCTTACAATATGCAACCTAAAAATACGGGCTAATAATCTAATGAACTTTCAAATAAAACACCAGTATAATCAAGGTGAATGCTAAATTTTGTCTTTTTTTCTCCCTAGAATTAGCTATGTGTCAACTCTGTGTAGATTATTATTTCCGCAAACTGAAGTAAGAGAGAATAGTTTGAAACAAATTATAATATTAATTCTAAGAATTCATTTCACTTAGTATTATACAGGCATTTGCTTAAAGTCATGCTTCTCAGAATCTACATAATAATTTACTTACTTTATAAATGTAATGGGTGTGGTTTTCTTTTTGTGCCATGACATAACTTTTTCTCAAAAAGAATGTGTTGGAATTAATTACTTCTGACAATAACAGTATAGCATCTCACGATATAGTGATAGGCTGAGGCGGGTCGATCACCTGAGGTCAGGAGCTCAAGACCAGCCTGGCCAACATGGAGAAACCCCAACTCTACTAAAAAAAAAAAAATACAAAAATTAGCCAGGCATGATGGCAGACGCCTGTTGTCCCAGCTACTCAGGAGGCTGAGGCAGGAGAATCAATTGAACCTGGGAGGCGGCGGTTGCAGTGAGCCAAGATCGCACCATTGCATTCCAGCCTGGGCAACAGAGCAAGACACTGTCTCAAGGAAAAAAATAAATGAATAAAGGATTAGCTCAAAGGAAACTCTAATATTAATTTTATTAATTTTATACCACTTATTAATTTCATATCACTTTCTCAAATATTCCTTTGCTTTCCACATATTTCTGATTTTCTAATAAATAATTAGTTAACTTTCAGGAATAGAAAAATTATTTATTCTTTGCCACACAACTCATGCTTTTTGAAAACCCAGAATGTAAAACAATCTTTAAGAATATAAAAATATTCTAAGTTGTAATTTAATTAGATAATAGAGTTAATAGAGTGCTTAACTGCCAAAATCTTTAAGTTAAAATAGTGAATAATATAATTACTCATGTTTATAATAAACAGTTAGTTTCCAGATGTTTTTCTTTTTTGTTTTTGTTTTTGTTTTTGTTTTTCTGGCGAGGTCTCACTCTGTCTCCCAGGTTGGAGTACAGTGACACGATCTCAGCTCACTGCAACCTCCACCTCCCAGGCTCATACAATCCTCCTGCGTCAGCCTCAAGATGAGCTGGGACTACAGGTGTATGCCACCACACTCAGCTAATTTTTTGTATTTTTGGTAGAAACAGAGTTTCACCATGTTGGCCAGGCTGGTCTCAAACTCCTGAGCTCAGGCGATCATCCCTCCTCGGCCTCCCAAAGTGGCTGGGATTACAGGTGTGAGCCACCCAAATGTTTTTCATTACTGAAGAAACATTTGCAAAAAAAACTTACCACCAAGCTTATTGTTATTACAATTATTACTATTATGGGAAATACTTAAGAGGGTGAACACTTAACATGTTCATTTCCTTTTTCCAGTTTTTGTCTGTTCATTTTCAAATCACAGGAAAGTTGCCTTTGTGACTAAGGTTAGTCTGTTTAAATATACCAAGATATATCACATGGGTTTTAAAAGGAAACTCAGTTCCCCATTTTGAGAAATCAGTCTGATGTTCCCTACTAAGACGTTTGGACAGATGATTATAGCTGTTCAGCCAATGCACAAGCTGCATCACTGCCAAGATTTCCTCCCTCCAGTCACGGATTAGTGACCTTTGGGCAGCTGCCTATGCAAGAACGAAAAGATGCATGTGTGTCTGTCTCAAATCCTCTATAGTAATTCTAATTGACTGCAGTGATATCTACTGGTGACAGTGGAGAAGGTTGACAGCTTCAGGCCTTGTTGTTGCAGCCAAAAAGCTACTCTCATGAAGATCTTAGATGAGTATATTAAGTACTTCCACTAGCTCAGCTGGTGAAGTCACTTTAGCTCACTTGGCATGAGCACTGGCCTGAGAATAGTAAATCAGCTCTTAAAAGTATCTTCTTGTCATCTGAATTGTAAATGTTCAGTGAGCTAATCCACATCTTCTTTTATAAATAGAACTGACCCTCTAGAACTGTAGTACCATCAGGCAACTTTTTTCCCTCATTTTGTTAACTTTTCCTTTGCTTAACCCTCTTTGCCCTTCTATACACAGTAAGTGGCAATCTTAGAATAGCTCAAGATAAAATATAATAAAAGAGGATCACAGGTGAACAATACAGTACATCAGTGTGCTGGACTTTTATGTAGTAAAAGGCTGTCAGGAGTTAAACTTCTTTAAATTGTTTGTTGCAGAGGAGTAGAAGAGTATCCACTTCAGAAAACTCAGAGCAAAGGAAACATTCAGTTAGACAACCCAACAAAGTGCTACTGCTTTTAAGTAACATACATCATCAGAGTTTTCCCAAATTATCTGAAATAGTTCATGAACCTCTATTTTAGATGGTTTAAGGAAACAATAGAAGTTCATCATTTTTAATATACCATAATTCGACATTGAGAATAAACTGTTTCACTAGATTGTAATGATTTAGTCCTGCTTTAGGCCGGACATAACAGTATGTTTACACATTTTCTTTATCTAATGATACATAAAATACTCTTTTAAACACAATCATAAACATCAACAAAGACATCTGAAGACTCTGAAGTCTTGCTTTTAACATATACAAATAATTGCCCGAGGCACAAAACTTCAAGTTTTCCAGCAAATAAAGCATGCAATTAACAAAGGAGCTAATTGAATTTTTTCTTACTTGAAATACTTGACAGAATGGGCTGTGCTTTATTGACTTTTACATACCCAGTTCCTTGAACATAGGACAGCATAAATAGTAGATGGTTAATAATTCATTGCTAAATACAGAAATGAAGAATAAATGACACTTAATTGCAGCAACACAGTCTTACCATTTCTGAACTTAATTGGAAAGTAAAATTGGCAAAATCAAATCTGGATGGTGCAGTGACAGTTTATCTGTTCTTACAAGGATGCCCTTATAAGTGAATTTAATTGCCTGTTTTATCTAATTAGAAAACCTCTAAATATCCCAAAGATTATTAAGTTTCCCTCATTCATCACATTTTAATATTATCCAAGTGTTATAAATTACATGGCATAGGCATTTTACTAACATAGTTCTGTTTAGGATAAGTAATATTTTCTCATTAAAACCTTTTTTGTGATTTTTCCCCAAAACTATAAATCCTATAATTCATATATAGATCTTGTTATCTGGCTTAATTTAAAATTAATATGCTCATGATATTTTCTCTCTATAGGAAAAGCAGAGCAAGTCACTTGCTACACTGATGCAGGTTTATAAATGGATAAATCTAATCCCTTAAAGCATACAATTACATATAGTAACACCCTAAGAAAGCAAGCTGGCCTTTAAGCTAGGTTTTAGTTCTGTGTTTCCAAACCCAGTTTCACAAAGGTTTTCATTATTGCTTATTTTAAATATCATTTGCCAAGCTCAATTGCCCTCAGGAACACCTTGCCCTGTAGATGCACAAATGATATGATTAGGATACTAATAAGAAACAGTGGTTAGAAAGCAAAAAGAGCCACTTGGGCTAGCTCTGAAAGCACCAATCCCTTCACATAACCAAGATACCATTTATATGTTCTAAGATATTTGTGATGGAAAAGTAAACAAACAAGAAATTTCTATAGATTATAACAAGACATGTTTTAAAACTATTTGGTTTGAGATTCAGATCTGCTGGATTGCTTAATTACTCAAATTTCACTCTCCAAAATTATTTCTTATTATGTTGGCTTACAATGACCCTAAAAGAGAAATTAAAATGCAGAAAAGCATTCAGGGAAATTTATGGTTTGCATGTCTTTTCCAAAACTCAGGTTGAAATCAATTGCTAGTGTAACATTATTAAGAGGCAGGGCCTTTAAGAGATGATTAGTTCATGAGAGCTCCACCCTATTGAACGGATTAATGCCATTAACACAAGAGTGGGCTAGTTACTGTGGGAGTGGGCTCCTGATAAAAGGATAACTTTGGCCCTCATTTCCTCTCTGTGTCTAGTGTGTTCACATGGCCGTCTGCCATGTTAGAACATAGCAGGAAAGCCCTCACTAGGCGATAACACCATAAGCTTAGATTTCCCAGCCTCAAGAATTGTGAGACAAATAAACTCTTTTTCTTTATAAATTACCCAGCCTGTGGCATTCTGCTATAGCAGCGATATAAAAACTGAATCAAATGCAATGGAATGATATGTATGAAAAAGTCATGTGCTTATTAAAATCAAGGCTACAGTTTAGATCTCATCTATCCTGTTATTTGAGTAAACATTATAATTAACAACAAAAGATCATGATTAAAAGGCCACCTGAGAATTTTATTAACTCTACAGTCCCCACCAATTTAATTTTCATTTTTTAATATCAGCAATATATAGTTTATCTAAACATGTGCATATTTTTTTGTTAATGGAAGCAGAGTATGTGCTTGTTTATAGTTTGAATGTTCTCATCAGAAAGATCCAGCTTAAATCTAGGGCACTCTCATTTCACTTTGTTCAACTGCTAAATATTTGGGATCAATTACTCACCTATAAATAGAGGGAACACTGCTTAACAGAGGGAATACTCATCAATAGCGGGAATAGTGCTCAGTAGCAATTGCTCAGTAAAAGACATTTTACTGAGCATTTGTATAATATTTTATATTGATAATAAATAACATTAAAATTAATAACAGTAATCATAGTAAAATTATTATTATTTTGTGTAAAGACCTGTAATTTGGATTTGAAAAAGAAAATCACTACTAATGCTAAGGTGTACTGCATTAATCATTTAGGAAGCTATGGCTGACAATATTACAAAAAAAATCATGGTGTTAAATTTGTATATACTAACAAATTCATCTTACCACCAATCCACAATAACATACAGAACTTTAGAACACAAATCATTTGCTATATTTTGTCAGTATACAAACAAAGAGGTATATCACACCATTCTATGGGAACAGTCTTTCACCAAGTGTCACTATTTACTTTTTTGTTTCTTTGCCGGAGGTGGGGAAGGATGGATTTCATGGTAAATTGATTTTTGAAAGCCAAAATTATCACTATGTTTCCACTTAAAATTTCACCATGCACATTACTAAATGACAGAGTTGAGGAAGGCTTGCAATTGAAAAAGTTGTTTTCTCATGTTCCTTGAGTGGTATATCTACAGAAAATCTGTTTTATAGACATGAAAGAAGCAGAAACAAAAGATTAAGAACAGTAGAAGCAAACGCTTTCTTAGAATTAACTTACATGTAATGAAGCTAAATTTATTTCAGAAAAAAATAAGCTTATTCGATGGAGTCTCAATTTTCATGTGTACATTACAATGAACATTGGCCCGCATGGATAAATAATCAGAGTAATCACATCAATGATTACATTGAATAATGATTTTTTTTATTTTTTATTTTTTTTAAATTGAGATGGAGTCTCACTCTGTCACCCAGGCTGGAGTGCAGTGGCATGATCTCGGTTCACTGCAGCCTCTATCTCCTGGGTTCCAGCAATTCTCCTGCCTCAGCCTCCCAGGTAGCTGGGATTACAGACATATGCCATCACGCCCAGCTAATTTTTGTATTTTTAGTAGAGACGGAGTTTCACCATGTTAGCCAGGCTGGTCTTGAACTCCTGACCTCAGGTGATCCGCCCACCTTGGCCTCCCAAAGTGCTAGGATTACAGTCCTGAGCCACCATGCCCAGCTGAATGAATATTTTAAGAACATAATGATAAAGGATATTCAAATAGGAAGGGAGGAAGTCAAATTATCTCTGTTTGCAGATGGCATGATTGTATATTTAGAAAACCCCATTGTCTCAGCCCAAAAACTCCTTAAGCTGATAAGCAACTTCAGCAAAGTCCCAGGATACAAAATTAATGTGCAAAAATCACAAGCATTCCTATACACAAATAATAGACAAACAGAGAGCCAAATCATGAGCCAACTCCCATTCACAATTGCTACAAAGAGAATAAAATACCTAGGAATACAACTTACAAGGGACGTGAAGGACCTCTTCAAGGAGAACTACAAACCACTGCTCAAGGAAATAAGAGAGGACACAAACAAATGGAAGAACATTCCATGCTCATAGAAGGAAGAATCAATATTGTGAAAATGGCTATACTGCCCAAAATAATTTATAGATTCAATGGTAGTCCCATCGAGCTACCATTGACTTTCTTCACAGAATTAGAAAAAAAACTACTGAAGGCAGTGTCATGCTACCTGACTTCAAACTATACTACAAGGCTGCAGTTACCAAAACAGCATGGTACTGGTACCAACACAGATATATAGACCAATGGAAGAGAACAGAGGCCTCAGAAATAACACCACACATCTACAGCCATCTGATCTTTGACAAACCTGACAAAAACAAGCAGTGGGGAAAGGATTCCATATTTAATAAATGGTGTTGGGAAAATTGGCTAGACATATGCAGAAAACTGAAACTGGACCCCTTCCTTACAACTTATAAAAAAATTAACTCAAGATGGATTAAAGATTTAAACATAAGACCTAAAACCTTAAAAACCCTAGATGAAAACCTAGGCAATACAATTCAGGACATGGGCATTGACAAAGACTTCATGAATAAAACACCAAAAGATGGCAACAAAAGCCAAAATTGACATATGGGATCTAATTAAACCAAAGAGCTTCTGCACAGCAAAAGAAACTATCATCAGAGTGAACAGGCAACCTACAGAATGGGAGAAAATTTTTGCAATCTATCCATCTGACAAAGGGCTAATATCTAGAATCTAAAAGGAACTTAAACAAATTTATAACAGAAAAACAACCCTATCAAAAAGTGGGCAAGAGATATGAACAGACACTTCTCAAAAGAAGACATTTATGAGGCGAACAAACATATGAAAAAAAGCACATTATCACTGGTCATTACAGAAATGCAAATCAAAACCACAATGAGATACCATCTCACACCACTTAGAATGGCGATCATTAAAAAGTCAGGAAACAATAGATGCTGGAGAGGATGTGGAGAAATAGGAACGCTTTTACACTGTTGGTGGGAGTGTAAGTTAGTTCAACCATTGTGGAATACAGTGTGGCAATTCCTCAAGGATCTAGAACCAGAAATACCGTTTGACCCAGCAATCCCATTACTGGGTATATACCCAAAGGATTATAAATCATTCTACTATAAAGATACATGCACACGTATGTTTACTGCAGCACTATTCACAATAGCAAAGACTTGGAACCAAATCAAATGTCCATGAATGTTAGAGTGGATAAAGAAAATATGGCACATATACACCATGGAATACTATGCAGCCATAAAAAAGAATTAGTTCATGTCCTTTGCAGAGACAGGGATGAAGCTGGAAACCATCATTCTCAGCAAACTAACACAGGAACAAGAAACCAAACACTGCATGTTCTCACTCCTAAGTGAGAGTTCTACAATGAAAACATATGGGCACAGGAGGGAAACATCACACACCGGGGCCTGTCAGGGTTGGGGGGCAAGGGGAGGGATAGCATTAGGAGAAATACTTAATGTAGATGATGGGTTGACGGGTGCAGCAAACCACCATGGCACATGTATACCTACGTAACAAACCTGCACGTTCTGCACATGTATCCCAGAATGTAAAGTGTAATTAAAAAAAAAAAAAACATAATGAAGCATGTCTTCAAATCATGAAGAACCAAAGATAGTGAAAAAAAAGGGGGGGTAGTCTTCAAATACATCAGCCTGTATGTCATACATCCAATTTTAAAAGGCCTTATAAATTGGCAGCTGCTGCCAAAGTACTGTATATAGTAGTCCTTATGTTTTTCACATGGTATACAGTTTCATTTGTAACATAAGAGAAATATCATATATTGAGACTATGGTTATATTTGAACATGAAACACACTTAATTAGAAAGAGAAGAAATCTATCAGGGAAGAATCACAACTTGAGATTGCAGCAAAGAGTGATAAGATGACTAAGAAAAGAAAGCAGGTAGGTTTTCCAGAACCCAGTAGTGCTGAAACTCAAGGAATCCAGCAAAATAGTTTATTACTCACCACAGAGCAAACAGCAGGAGTTTCAGCATGGTAATGCAGGATTTTCTAAGGTAGAGCCCCATGGGGAGACAAGATGGGCCCTGACAGAGAGTGTAGTGTGGTGGGTGGTACCACTACAGAGAAGTCCAGTTCAAGGGCTCAACACTTCTTGTAGCAAGCAAAGAATAAGCCACCCCCATCCCCTGGGGAGCAAGGAGTTGCATAGTAGTCACATGGTTTTCTTGACCTACTTAAGTGTTGATGTGACTAGCACTGCTTATTACCAGGATATATTGGACCTTGCTATTTGAAATATTCAGCAAGGAATATTCACTCAGGAACCACGGGAGACCACTTTCCACAAAAAAACAACAAAACAACAACAACAACAATCACCAATATCTGAATGAAATTAATATAAAGAAATTAGATTTTGTAACATACCCACAGCATTTTTTAAAATGCTCCTTATGATAGTTGCTACTCATATAAGATTAACTGAGAGCCAACAATTTTAACTCCTTTTACACCCATCAAAGTAGCATGCTCTTACTAATTTAATTTTTCTCTCTTTGGATTTTAGGGAGAAGATCTACATGTTTAAGCATAACTTAATTTGCATAATAAATTACAAAACATAAACATTCTCTAAAATCCCTTAATTAACATTTTTATAACTTGATGCATCACTATAAAAATAGTGTAAAAGGAATTTATATCTGGGCCTCAATTCAGGTAAGTTTAGCTGAAAGTTTGGTTGTGGTCCAATTATTTCCCACACATTATGGCAGATCAAGCTATGGTAAGTTGAAGTTTTGTTATTTGGCAAAGTGCTATATATTTTGTATTATGGCAAGTATGAAACATTATAAAAATACGGGTAGTTATATAAAAAAATCAAATAAAACAATCTTTGCAATCATTTAAACATAGAAAAACAAAATTTGAGAGCTATATTATGAAGTGTTTCTTTAGTATTTATGGTCTGGTAAAGGAGACACACATTTTCATGCATTTATGTTAAAGTGCAAATGCCAAAACCAATATGTATACAGTGCTAAGAGACCACAGAGAAGATGACTTAAAATATAGTCTGTGATTGTGATGAAGGTAGCAATGAATCATGCCCAGATATAGTGTTGTATTAGCACCTTATCAGAGGAAACATTAACTGAATAAAGAAGGGAAAGAAAGTTCAAAATGAAGGTACAATCTTAAAAACAGCAATGTAGCATAGAATAGTGGTAAAGTTGGAAACTTTGGTTGGAGCACCAAGCAAAGTCCATATCATAAAAGGCCTAGAAGATCATCTGGATCTGGCTTTAAAATTTCATCCATAAAGTCAAGAAGAATCACAAAAAGAAGATGGCCAACTAAATGCAGCCAAGAAGTGCCACTCCCATGGAAATAGACTAGAATTTCAACTAAACCAACATAATTTAAACAGATCTATGGCGAAGAAATGTGGATGGATAAAAAGACATAGATGCTAAAGCCGAAGAAGAAGGAAGCTGGGAACCCTGTGTGGGGTGCCTGAATGCTAAGACTGTTTTCTGCTCCTGAACAGCTCCTGGGGTTGCAGTGAGTGAAGGGACTGGGAAACTTTCCACTCTTGCCATGGACCTTTGGGATCCTAGCTGTACTACTATTAATACAAACTCAAGGGTCCAGAAGAGGGAGCCAGGAGCAGGTTCTGGTGCTCCAGGGCTGTGGCCCACAGCTCAGGAGAGCTGAGCTGGACTCTGAGCCCAATATCCAGGTATAGGAGGGACCCATATTCTCAGAATACTGAGAGTGATGAGTTGCACAGATTCTCAGGCTGGTGTGGGACCTAGGCATGCCTCCCTCAACAGGGCTGATCCAGTAAGAGTGTGGCTTATTTCCCTACCAGACCTCTGCCTGAGGGACGCTCATGGCCTGAAACACCTAACAAAAAATAATAATAGAGTATCGGAGTTCAGAGTTGCCTCCCACAAGGCTCAGGAGTGGACCTGGTCGGGGTGGGGTACAGGTGAGTGTCACCTCTCTACCCCTCACACCACAAAGCACAGCTGCAAATGCAAAGTTACACAAAGGAGCAACTATCTACCATCCTATTGCTTTCAAGCACCATCAATTGAATTGCAGCCCAAACTACAATACCAAAACCACTTTGCTAATTCTCTCCCATTTGAAACCCGGGGCAAGAATCCAACAACAAAGACACTGTACGGAGTCTGTCCTCTTAAGACTTCCAGAAATGAAGCCAACTGAGTATATTCAATTTATACCACATTTAAAGGAACACCAACCCTACCAGGTAAAAGAGAATCAAAACAAGAATCCAGAAAATTAAGAAAGCCAGAGGGTCTCCTTATCTCCAAATGAGCTCCCCAGCTCCCCAGCAATTATTAGTCAATCTGAAATGTACGACTTGGCAGGCATGGAATTCAGATTCTGGATATCAAGGAAGCTCATTGAGAGCAAGGAGGAAGTTGAAACTCAATCCAAGGAAGCCAAGCAATTCAATAAAAGAATTCAAGAGCTAAAAGATAAAACAGTTCTTTTAAGAAAAACCCAAACTGAACTTACTGAGCTAAAAATTCACTGCAAGAATTTCATAATACAATCACAAGTATTTACAGCAGAATAGGCCAAGCTGAGGAAAGAATCTCAGAACTTGAAGACCAGTACTACAAATCAACTCAGTCAGACAAAACTAATAATAATTTAAAAAAGAATTAAATAAAATGAACAAAACCTCTGAAAAATATGGAATTGTATAAAGAGACAAAAATCTACAACTCATTGGCATCCCAAAGAGAGAAGGAGAGAGAATAAACAACTTGGAAAATATACTTGAGGATAAAGTCCTTGAAAATTTACTTAGTCTCACTAGAGACAGAAATCTTACAAGCCAGAAAAGATTGGGGACCTACTTTCAATGACCTTAAAGAGAAGAAATTCCAACCAAGAATTTCATATCTTCCCAAACTAAGCTTCATAAGTGAAGAGGAGATAAAATCATTATCAGACAAGCAAATGCTGAGGGAATATGTTTCAATTATACTAGCTTTATAATAGGTCCTTAAAGGAGTAACAAACACAGATACCAAAAAAACGACACCTGCTACCACAAAAACACACTTAAGCACATAGCCCACACGCCATGAAACCCGCACAGTCAAATTTACGTAACAATCAGCTAACAACAAAATGACAGGATCAAAATCACACAGATCAATACTAATCTTGAATGGAAATGGGATAAACACCCCAATTAAAAGACACAGAATGTCAGGCTGGAGAAAAGACTAGACCCAACCATCTATTGTCTTCAAGACAATCATCTCAAATATAATGACACTCACAGGCTCAAAGTAAAAGGGTGGAGAAAGATTTTCCATGTAAATGGAAGACAAAAAAAGGCAGGAGTCAATATTCTTATATCAGATAAAACAAACTTAAAGCCAATAAAAATAAAGATGGAAAAATGAACGATATTACAAAATAACAGGGGCAATCCAACAAGAAGCTTTTAATACACTAATTACATATGCACCCAACATTAGAGCACTCAGACCTATAAAACAAATTTTTCTTGGCCTACAAAAAGACTTAGACAACCACACAATAATGGTGGTATACTTCAACACCCCACTGATAGAGTCAGATAGCTCATCAAGGCAGAAAACTCACAAAGAAATTATGGACTTAAACTTGACACTTGACCAACTGGACCTGATAGATATCTACAGAACACTCCACCCAACAACTATCAGATATATATTTATCTGTACACGAAACATACACTAAAATCAACTACACAGTCATAAAGCAAATCTCAGTAAGTTCAACCAATTGAAATCATGCCAAACATACTCTTGAACAACAGTGCAATAAAAACAGTAATCAATATCAATAAGATCTCTCAAAACTATACAAACACATGGAAATTAACAACTTGCTCCTAAATAACTCCTAAATGAACATCTAAATTAAGGCAGAAATTTAAAAATTATTTGTAATTAATGAAAATGGGCATATAATTTACCAAAATGTCTGGGATGCATCCACAGTAGTGTTAAGAGTAATGTTTATAGACCTAAATGCCTTCATCGAGAAGTTAGAAAGATCTCAAGCTAACAACCTAACTTAGCACCTAAAGAACCTATAAAAAAGAGAAGAAATCAACCTCAAAACTAACAAAAGAAATGACTAAAATTAAATAATGTAATCGAGATGCTAAAATCCATATAAAAATCAATGAAACCAAGAGTTTGTTTTTCAGAAAAATAAGATTAATAAGCCACTAGCTAGATTAACAAACAAAAAGAAGATCCAAGTATGCACAATCAGAAATGACAAAGGTGATATCACAACTGATCCCACAGAAATACAAAAGATCCTTAGAGACTACTATGAACAACTCTATGCATACAAATTAGAAAATCTAGGGAAAATGAAAAAATTCTTGGAAGTACACAATCCCCCAAGATTGATTCAGGAAGAGATTGAAACCCTGAATAGACCAATATGAACTTCTGAAATTGAATCAGAAATAAAGAACCGACCAACCAAAAAAGCCCTGGACCAAATGTATTCATAGCCTAATTCTACCAATATAAAAGGAAGAACTGATGATAATCCTACTGAAACTATTCCAGAAAAATTGAGGAAAAGAGGCTCCTCCCTAACTCATTCTATGAAGCCAAAATCAGTCTGATACCAAAATCTGGCAGAGACATAATGAAAAAAAGAAAACATCAGGCCAATTTCCCTAATGAACATACACACAAATATTCTCAACAAAATATCAGCAAACTGAATCCAGCAGCATATCAAAAAGTTAATATGCCACAATCAAGTAGGATTTATTCCTGGGATGCAGAGCTTGTTCAACATACCCAAATCAATAAATTTGATTCACCACATAAACAGAATTAAAAGCAAAAACCATATAATCATCTCAATGGACATGGAAAAACTTTTGGTAAGATCCCACATCCCTCCATGATAAAAACCCTCAATGGACTAGGCATGAAAGGAACATAACCCCAAAAATAATAAGAGCCATCTATAATAGACCCATAGCCAACATCATATTCAATGGGTAAAAGCATGAACCATTCCCCTTGAGAACTGGAACAAGACAAGAATGCCCTTTCTCACCACTGGTATTCAGCACAGTACTAGAAGTCCCAGCCAAAGCAATCAGACAAGAGAAAGAAATGGAAAGTGTCTAAGTAGGAAAAGAAAACCTCAACATATCTCTCTTCACTGATATGATTCCAGACCTACAAAATGCTAAACAATCTGCCCAAAGGCTCTTAGACCCTATAAACAACTTTACTAAAGGTTCAAGATATAAAATCAATGTACAAAAAGTAGTAGCATTTCTATACACTAATATAGGTCCTGGCTGAGCGTAAAATGAAGAACATGATCCCACTAGCAACAGCCACAAAGAAAATGAAATTCCTAGAAATACAGCTAATCAAGGAGGTAAAATATTTCTAAAAGGAAAACTATCAAATACTGCTGAAATAAATCAAAAACAATGCAAATAAATAGAAAAATATTACATGCTCATGGACTGGAAGAATCAATATTGTAAAAATGGCCACACCACCCAAAGCAATTTACAGATTCAATACTATTCCTATCAAACTATGAACTTTATTCTTCACAGTATTAAAAAAAATCTATTCTAAAATTTATTTGGAACCAAAAAAAATCCTGACTAGCCAAAGCAATCCTAAGCAAAAAGAACAAAGCCAGTGATATCACATTACCCAGCTTCAAACTATACTATAAAGCTACAGCAAACAAAACAGCATGATATGTTACAAAACAGACACACAGACCAATGGAACAGAATATAAACCTCAGAAATAGGGTCACACACCTAAAACTATCTGATCTCTGACAGGGCTGACAAAACCAAGAAAAGGGGAAAAGACTCCCTGTTGAATAAATGGTGCTAGAGTAGCTGGCTAGTTATATGTAGAAGATTGAAGTTGGACCTCTACCTTTCACCATGTACAAAAAATAACTCAAAATGGATTAGACATTCAAATGAAGAGTTCAAACTATAAAAATCCTAGAAGTAACCTAGGAAATACTCTTCTTGGCATCAGCCTTGGCAAAGAATTTTTGGCTAAGTCCCCAAAAGCAATTGAAAGATAAACAAAAATAGGTAAGTGGGACCTAATTAAACTAAAGCACTTATACACAACAAAATAAACTATCAACAAAGTAAACAGCCAACCTACAGAATGGGAGAAGATATTCACAAACTAAGCATCTGACAAACGCTTAATAACCAGAATCTATAGGGAACTTAAACAAATCAACAAGCAAAATAATAAAAAAAAAACAATAAAAAATAGGCAAAAGTCATTAACAGGCACTTCTCAGAAGACACACAGCCAAGAAACATATTTAAAAATGCTCATCATCCCTAATCATCAGAGAAATGAAAATCACAATGAGATACTATCTCATACTAGTCAGAATGGCTATTATTAAAAAGTTAAAAAGAAAAAAAAAACAGATGTTAGAGAGGCTTCAGAGTAAAGAGAATGCTTATACACTGTTGCTTGGAATATAAATTAGCCTTGCCGCTGTGAAAAGCAGTCTGGAGATTTCTGAAAGAACTTAAAACAGAACTACCATTCAATCCAGCAATCTCATTTTTGCATATATACCCAACCGAAAATAAACCATTCTACCAAAAAGATGCATGTACTTCTATGTTTATCACTGCATCACTGTGCTGTTCACAATAGCAAAGACATGGAATCAACCCAAGTGTCCACTGATAGTAGATTGGATAAAGAAATGGTAATCCATGTATACCATGAAATACTACACAGCCACAACAAAGAACAAAATCATGTATTTTGCAGCAACATGAATGCAGTTGGAGGCCATCATCCTGAGTGAATTAACACAGGAACAGAAAAACAAATACTACATATTCTCACTTGTAAGTGGGAGCTAAACATTGAGCACATATGGACATAAATATGGGAACAGCAGACACTGCAGACTACTGGAGAGGGGAGGGTGGGATGAGGGGATATGTGGAAAACTACCTATCAGGTAGTACACTCACTACTTGGATTACAGGATCTGTACCCCAAACCTCAGCATCACATAATATTCCCATGTAATAAACCTGCACATGTGTCCTGTGTAACTAAAATAAATGTTGGAATTTTTTAAAAACCACACAAAATATTCAGAGGAGCAACATCTCATAACGCATTATTTTGAAATAACCCTTTTTTATTTGGTGTGAAAAGAAACTTAAGGGACATTTTAAATAAGTCAATTTAGGAAGGCAATAGAAGTAATTACTCATATGATAAACGATATGATGGCTAGAACTTAGATTGTAGCAACAGATGAACATATAGTGAAACAAATTTAAAAGATAGTGAAGAGGTAGCATCATAACATTTTTGGTGGTCAATTAATTGTGCTTAGTGAGGAATAAACAGAAGTTACAAATGATTGCCATCTTCAATACACGGTGATCAAAGGTATTATCAACAAGATGGGCAATTTAGAAAAAAATGATCTGCTTGAAGATATTGTGGTAGATTGAATTAATACTCCCAGCTGTTCACTCTTTATCTCTGTAATGGAATTTGCAGTCTTATGCATTGTTATGTCATTATCCTAGAGGAGCAATATAAGACCAATTTTATTGACTTTGGGCATAGCCAAATGACAAGTTTTGGCCTAGGAAATGTGAGCAGACATCATGTTTATTATAACTTCATCCAGGAGAAAGTTTTAAATGTGACCCTACAATATGGCTTGGGCTGTTGCATTTGTACACTTTTCCATGAGAATACCATGTCCAAGATATCATTTGTTTTTCAGCCTGTATGCAAGAACTACAAGACATGTGGAGACCAGACAAGCTTAGCAGAGATACAATCGATGTACAGCCCTCATGCAATGTAAGCAAGAAACGATGGTAGTTTCAATCAAATGTCAAAATGAAATAATTTGTTATCACAACACAACCTAACATAAGAAAATAGTATTTGGTTCAATTTCATAGTCTGAGTTATTTACTGTGAAATCCATGAAGACACATCTGATAGTAAATTGTGACGGTACGGAGGTACAGAAACAACAAAGTAAGAATGAGAAGATGAAGATAGATTAAAAAGAGAAAAATATACCTTCCAAACTCTCTTGGCATTAGTAAAAATTATTAAATTACCTCCTTTTTCTTGGCACCAAGAAATCATGTCTAGCCCTTATATCCAAAGATGAGAGTTGCATAGCACAGCTCATAGTTTAGGTTCCCAAAATAAGAAACCCTTATGGCTCAAAAAAAGCAAGAGCAAAGATGTACGTAAGCCTGTGTTCAGTGAATTAGCATTGTACAATGATGACTTTTGGAAATCCCGTTTTATATTATTATACCTGCGTCTAGAATTATTAGCACCTTTAGACTATTTTTTAACTTTGAAGAGTTATCTAATAGTGCCATCAGAAAAATAGTTGAATCGGTTTTGTTAATGACATAAAGTATTAAGATGTTCAATTTCCTTTCTTTTTTCTTTTTTTTCTTTCTGAGACCAGGTCTTGCTCTGTCATCCAGGCTCGTATGCAGAGGTGTGATCCGTGGCTCACTGCAGCCTCAACCTCCTGGGCTCAAGCACTCCTCCAGCCTTAGCCTTCTGAGTAGCTAGAACTTCGGACACGCACCACCATGTCCAACAATTTTTAAATTTTTTGTAGAAACGGTCTCACTATGTTGCCCAGGCTGGTCTAAACTCCTGGCCTCATGCAATCCTTTCACCTTGGCCTCCCAAAGTGGTGGGATTACAGGCATGAGCTACCATGCCTGGGCATGATGTTTAATTTCTAAGATATTTTGACTTTGCTTTTATTTCAATTCATTGCAGTTTTAAGCATTAGGTGGATATTTTCTTGTGTTAGTTCACACAATTAAACTGTTCTAATGTCTCATTATTAAGCAGGTTAAGCTCTTATTTTATCAGTAATGTGGATTAGTTTTATATTTTTCCAACTCTTTGACCCTCTAGGATTAATGCAGCTATAAGAAAATGAACCATTTATAAAATGATAATCTTTCCAAGTTATAGTTCATATGTGTTCCTAGGTTATTTGTAAAAATTATTTCTTCCTATTGTAAATATTCTTATTAATAGGAAATTTTTAGGTTTTACATGTCCCATCTTTGTTATAAAGTCACAAGTATGTCTTAACATGTGGTATCTATAGCCAAGAAATCAAAATATAAAAAGAACTCAAGGGTTTGTTATTCGTTAACACTTACAAGAAAGAACAATGTCTTGATTTCTGTATCTCTAGCATCTACACAGTACATAGCACATAATAAGCACTAAATAAAAGATGAAAGAATGCCTTTCTTAACCAAGGCAGTTTAATAATATGTACAAAGATGTATATTCAGTACATAGGAAGTGCTTGAGAATACATGGACAAAATCAGATTTAGCCAGTGCTATTAAGGAGTTTATTGTTAAGAACAAGTTAATTAGTGCACAATTGCAACATGTAGACAACTATTGGGTGTGCCACTAGACACCCACCAGCAACATGTGGAAGCCTACATTTAAGCTGCATAGCCTAAGCATTATGTGCAGAAAACCAGGTTATCCTAGAGAAATAAGGAAAGAAACTTTTTATGCAACATGAGCTTGAGTCAGCTTTCAGAAATCCAAACTAAAAAGAAAATCGTAGAGACAAGATTTCAACTATTCAACATGGCTCTGATTTTGACATTTAATCTGTATTTTTGTAGTGAGGCAAAAAATAATCATGTAAGAGTTTCTCAAAATTCAGAATGGGGGGCAGGATCAAACAAAAGAATAAGATTTTTTTTTGTACTGCAGTGGTCTTTGTATATAAAATGTCAAATATTTTATCCTCTCAGTACAAGGAATGTTTCAGTAGATGCCAGTGTTAATGTCAAAGGAATAAATCCTTTGGAGAAATCTTAAGTCTACATCTTACACCTCAGTTGCATCTTACAGGGGAATCACCTCTGTAATATATTTTCTCTTACAATTCTAACTCTGTTAAAAATATAAATATGTAGGGCAGATGTTTTTATGTGTTTATAAAATAGGCCAATTTAAAAAAATAAATTTTAATCTTTAATTAAATTTATAAATGAGTTTTAGGCTTAGTTTGTCACAGCCACTGTATGGAAATGTAAATTACAACATCTAAATATGTATAGCCTTCATAAATGTAAATGTAGCCCTATTTTATCAATAAATACTCCAAACTTTGTATTTCTTCACTTTGACGGTGATATGCAACACATTTTTGCAAAAATAATAATATAGCAGAGAAGTAAAACGCCTGGTTTAAATGAAGGATATTGTTGTATATCCTGAAACACCAAAAGCTAACCGTGACTCTTTAGATAAAAGAAGAAAGCTAAATTAATTTAGTATTTACTGTGCATTATGTCATAATATGTTATTCCATTTAATATTCATAGTAGTTATTTCATTTTTTAAAGCCCCATAGTGAACATCTTACACAGCTGTTCTTTTAAAAGAACACCGTTATTTTCAACTTTCAGAAAATATAATTGAGGCTCAGAATGCTCAAGAAAATTGTGCAAGATCACAGAGGTAGCAAGCAAAAGAGCTTTGATATAAAACTACTCTGTCATTATTTTATTCATGCAGTAAACATTTATTCATCATCTAAAGTAGGCCAGGATTCATGTTATCATATTAGGTAAATCATTTTATCTTTTTGAGTGTCAGTTTCTCCATTCGTAAAATGCAGATAATTCTACTATCTTCCATACAAAGTTGAAACAATATACATGAAATTGTTTTATAAATTATAAAGCACTATTCAAATATTAGTTTAAAGTACATAATTGGTACTACGTATTTGTATGTGGTTAGAAAAATATTTGTACCTGCAATGGAGAAAATAAGCATAGAACTTAGGGTAAGCATTCAATGGTTGTAAGCCATATCCAACAATAATTCATAAAGCACCTTCCCAGGTATATGGCTGGGATAGAGGAAACAAAGAATAAAATTGTTTAGAATATGGGTTTTGAATCCAAAACATGAGTGGGCTCTAAGTTAAGAGTCAAAAGTATGTAATTTCTATGTATATAAGTCTTGGTAGACTTAAACACTGAATAATAAAAAATTTGGTGTTACCCTGAAGTGTTGCTGGTCTATGTGTTACGTTGTTGTTGTTCTTGTTGTTGTTGTGGGGGGCGGGGGGCAGAAATGGAATCTTTTTTTAAAAAAAAGAATTTAAAGTAGGCAAATTATTGGTAACAAGTGAGGATATTAGGATTGAAGCAACAAACATAAAGAAATAAACAGAGAGAGAGAGAGATGAAAGCCAAAAGAAAAAGTAGGCATAAAGTGAAAAACAAAAAGAGAAGATGAAATGTAGAAAAAGCAACCGGTGGCAATTCTAGCATGATATACACTATTTTTATTTACTGTTAAGCCAATTTCTTTATATATAAATAGTGATACTATTTGGCTAATATATAAAGTGAAATATTACAAAGCCATTATAAGATATTATTACTGTACACAATTTAATTGGACTTAATATGAGGATCAGTCTTTAAGATCTCCTAAATGAATATGCTTTTTGCTGGCCTTTTCATTAAAGTTCACATAATGTCTTAAAATTTTATATGTATCATGTCATGATTTTTTTCCAAATATATCTAAATGGGCACATTACCAAAATAAACAATGAACGCTCATACCAAGACTCAATATACTAAATAGCATCAGTGTAATGTTTAGAGTTAAGACATCATATTAAGGAGTTATTGCCTTGCTTGAGATATATTTTTTATCATAAAGCCAAAATTGTAAAGCATTCTTCCAGAGTAAAATTTAAAAAAAAATTGTTTTTATGACTAGAGTAGGTAAAGATGAGGGAAGCACACATTCATAGTGAATGAATCCACACATTAATAATTTAGGTTGACTGTAAGAAGTTGGTCTTTGTTTTGCTATTTATGTAAACTTAAAGGTATTTATTTTATGCCATAAGCAATTAATTATATATTAATGGCTAGTTATAAAATAATGAAAGGATCATAAATTATAGTGAATTAGAGGGGACTTTAAAATTATATATTCCAGTGATATTAAAATTTTTATAACATCAAAACTCTTCAGACGATATCTGATTTGAAAATCTGATTATAAAATACATAAAATGCTGGGTAAAATTAACTTAATATCCTTTCATATATATATAACGTCTGAAGAAAATGGAGCCCAAGGAAGATAATGGGATGTGGTTTAGAAATGTTATTAAGCAATTAAGTTGCCAGATGCCATCAGGAGATAGTCGGAACCCAGGTATTAAATCATTTTTATATAAAGATCAGGGGTTTGTGAAAGGTAGTGATGGATTGGGGAATACTATACACAAAGCTAATTTTAGGATAAGATAAATACCTGGGAAGAGGTTTTAAAATGGAAATAAACTTGCTCCAAAGTAAAGCACACCACAAGGAAAATTCTAAACCTGCTTTATTACTTGATGAAGTTGAAAGAAAAAAATCTAGTCACAGATTGAAGTCTGAATTTACAGTGGTATCTCAAGACTATTCATTTAATTAAGAGGAAATGAGTTTGTGGTGTCCTCAGGAACCTGACAAGATCAAGAACAACTCCTCCTGGAAGAATATCCTTGTAATCCAGCCACAAGGATCACCTGAGATAAGACTTATAACACTGACAACTCACAATCAAAAATTACAAAACACAATAATGAATGCTGGTGAGGATGTGGTGAAAGGAGAACCCTCATACACTGTGGGGAACACACATCCCACTGTTGGCAGGAATGTAAATAGCATAGCCATTATGGATAACAATATAGAGGTTCCTCAAAAATCTAAAAATAGAACTACTATATGATCCAGCAATTCCACTGCTAGGTACATATCTAAAAGAAAGAAAATCAGTATATGGAAGAAGTATCTGTGCTCCCATGTTTACTGCGGCAGTATTCACAAGAGCCAAGATTTTGAATCAATGAATGAATAGATAAAGAAAACATGGCACATATATAGGATGGAGTATTTATTAGTCAGCCATAAAAAATAATGAAATCCTGTTATTTGTAGCAACATAGATGGAACTGGAGGACGTTACGTTAAGTGAAACAAGCCAGGCAGAGAAAAACAAATTTCACATGTTTTTAGTCATATGTAGGAGCTAAAAATTAAGGCAATTTAACTAATGGAGATAGACAGTGTAGTTACCAGAGGCTGGAAAGGGTAGCACGGAGGAGTGGATAAAGTGTGATGGTCAAAGGGTGCAAAAACATAGATAGAATGAATGAGATCTAGAATTTATTAGCAAAACAGAGTGAGTATAATCAACAATAATTTATCATATCTTCTAAAATAACTAAAGAGTGGAATTGGAATGTTCCTAACACAGAGAAATGGTAAATGCTTGAGGTGATAGATACTCCAATTACCCTGATTGGATTATTACACATTGTATGCCTGTATTCAAACATCACATATGCCCGATAAAGAGGTTTAAAGAGACTGTTAAATAAAATTTATGTGCGGCCATTGACTTGCACTAAGCTCCTTCACTAAGACTAAAAGGCAAAACCAATGTGGAGTCTAACTATAGTAGCTGAGCTTTAGTTAATTAGAGGAGGCTTTGTAACCAATTACCCAATTAAGCTGTAACCAATTAAGTTTTCTCTAAGCGACACATCTATTTTCTATAAATGCTGTCAGATCATGTTATTGGTTGGAATTCTTGGAACCTGATCTGGTTTGGAGAGCTGCCCATGTGTGAATAATTTCTGTTTTATTTTTATTTGTTTTGTTTTGCTTTGCTTTCGTTTTCTGTACTCAAATAAACACAGTTGAAATTTCAACTTGTAACAGGTTTTTACAACTTTTTAACAGGACACAAAGTTGAATCTTTTAAAAAAATTAATAAATTTGGTAAATCTCTAACACCAGTCAAAAACTTAACAGAGAACACAAATAAACAATATTATACATGAATATACAAATGTAGCTACAAATGCTACAGATATAAAAAGATGGAAAAAACTACAAAATTTTTTGTTGGAGAGATTTTAAGCAAAGAAAACGAAAACGTTTCTGATAAAATACAACTTTCCAAAACTGATTCAAGAAAAAATAAAAACTAAATAGTACTAAACAATAAAAAACTAAATCAATCATTTTAATTCTTCACACACACACACACACACACACACACACACATAGATGGATTTTATAAGAAAATAAATTCAAGGAATCAGTAATTTCAATCTAATATAACATTTAAAGGTATAGCTGCTCTCTGATTGAATCTATGAATTGGAGGTTCAGAATCTTACTACTTAGACCTATTGCCCACTCCTTTATGGGTTACTCTTAGAACCATGGTCCTGTCAGCCTATAGGTTGCCAGTTGGAACCTCTGTTTTTGCACCGTACACAGCCACATGCAGTGGTCCTAACTAAAAGGAATAAAGGAGGACAGTTTGAAAAAGACAAATTTGTTCCAACTTTTTTATCTTATATGAAAGGATATTGAAGACAAAAGAATTTGTGTTTTTCAGTGTTTCTAAATGTTTTCAGTACTTTTGACTACACCAAAAGTCTTTTGAATTAATATATCTCCCCCTTATTTTATGATGAGTACATTTTCGCTGAAAGAAAACCATCAGAAACAACATCTTCTTCCCAATATTGAAAGGTATATGTAGTTGACAAACTAGAACTCCGGACACATTTTCAACACCCAGCACAAAGAAAAGTCATCTCCCATTTTCAGAAAATAAATCGTGAAATTGTATGTTAAGACACCACTTGGAAACTTCAAACATTAAGAAAATGCATCCTTGAGGAGGGAAACACAAATCTTTACCACAACAAAAATGCATAACATGAGTTTCTAAAGTAAGGAGATAAATATTTATGGGGTATCTTATCCTTTCAAAACATTTATAAGTAGGAACTTTTAGTTAGCTCACACAATAGAAGTCAAATGAGCTGCAGGCAGGCTTACATGACTAAGAAAACAGAAAATAAAACACATGGAATTATGCATGGTCATATATAAAATGAGAAAATACATACAAAACAAGAATTTTTTCCCATTTACCAATGTAATATAATACAACTTTAGCTTAGAATCAATATATTTCTAAATTATTTTTAAAATGTTTTCTTTATGCTCTTTATACTATAAATAATTCAAGAAACATAGCTCATATGCTTTTTACAGCACTGCTTAAAGCTATAAGAAGAATTTTCATTTATCAGTACTTAAATATTCATTAATATTGCCTGTAGAAGTAGGTAGGGAAACAAATTATAATTATTATTCAAATTGTATTGTGTGTTGTTATTGATGCCTAATATCGAAATTGTTTTTACATAAAAGTAAAATATTAAAGCATTTAATAAGAAAAATTACCTTATCTAAAATATTCGGCATGTTTACAATGCTTAACAAATCTGTATAGAAATCAAATGAATGTTTTCTCATTTCAGATAATTAAAAGGCTATATACTCATCTTCTAAGTATAATTTGATACCCATATTTCAATTTCCAAACCACTCTTTCTAAATAGATAAGAAATAAATGTTCTGAAGTAGTTAATGTAATGACTTAGAAATCTATCATTGTATAATGTGTTTAAGTTATGATCTACTATTTAAATGACAAACAAATATATGTATAAACATACATATATACACACACACACACATATTGAATGTATATGTACAACTTGCTATAAAAGAGTAGTAAAATGTTCAACTTTCCTATCATCTCAAAGTTTTGTATTCTATTATACCAATAATCACTACCACAATAAAAACAGCAGCATTTAATGGCACTATTAACTCAAGAACCTAAAACACCAACTACATTAATTATATTCATTATACTTAATTGAACATAATCATCTAACCTAACAATTCCTTGTACACTAATTAATAAAACAGCATGTCTTCTGGATTAGAAATATACAAAAATAGCTGTTCTTTATGAGATAATTTTGTTAAAAATGTGTGAACCACAATTTAGTATATATAAAAGATGTTGAAATACATTTAATTTAGTAATTTTAATGTGTTTAGTGTAATATTCATGCTGATAATGACTTAAGAATATAATGATGGATTTTTTAACGTAAGCAAATGTTTTCCAATAGTCCTTGAGAATATTTACTGTTCTTATTAGCATATGATTTAGCCGAGTTTTCTACCCTCAGTAGTTATTCAAATTTTCATCTCGCCCATCAAATGCTTAACCAATCCATTTACCCTCACTCCAAGTACATGACTTTGTGTTCTACCTAATACAATATTTATTGCAACGTTGCCTCTCCAAATAATAACCTAAACTAAATATTACTCTGTTTTTATACTTCTCTGAAACAGGTGTCCTCACCATCCAAAGTTTCTGATCCCAGTGAAACTATTTATAACAAGGTCAATAATTACTGCCATTATTACTATATTCCACTGATACTTTTCTATTCCTTTCTGCTCTTCTCTGGAACAGTTAACTGAAATTGCCTTCCTAAACTGTCCCCTCTCTTATTTTACAGGGCATCCCTACCTCCTGGTTTCCTTCTCAATTTCTTCATGAGATTTCTTTCCTATTCAGTGACAATTTCACTACCATTACTCACTTGCCCCCTTGGATATCTGTCTTTCCTTTATATACATTTCTATCATATACATTTTAGTTAGATGCCCAACAGGTAACTCAAACCAATTCCAAAAATAATTTCATCATCTCTTAGCCTCTACCCTCTATAACTAACCCCAAATCTTCTCCTCTTCATGCCTTCCCTAACATAGTACATGATGCTGAATTTCATCCCATCATTCAAGGCAAAAATCAGTGAGACATATAGACTTCTTCATACATAAGCTGCACACAATTCCTATATATTCCATTTGTTCTATATGTTTTTTAAAGAATTTGCCCTGTCTTCTATTAAAAAGAAAACTATTGACACAGCTTCATTTTAATCCCTTCTTCCCGGCTGGAAGTAGCTTGAAGAATAGTCTTTCTGCTTTCAAACTTTCCACAATTTGTTTTCCACACAAAAGCAAGAGTAATTTATATATATATAAAGTATATATGTATCATAAATCAGATATCAATACTTGCCTGCTGGAAACATTCTAGTACAATTAAAATAAAAACTAAATTATTATTTTCTTTTTTGTCTTTATTGTTTTTTAAACATTTTTAGTCATTGTTTACTAATGCATAATATTTGTACATATTTATGGGGTCCATGTAACATTTTGATACATGAATACAATGTGTAATGATCAAATTGAGTTATTTAGGATATCCATCACCTTAAACATGTATTATTTCTTTGTGCTAGAAACATTTCAAATTTTCTCTTCTAGCTCTTTTGAAATATACAATATATTGTTGTTAATTATAGTCACCACACTGTGATATCGGACAATATAATTTATTCCTTCTGTCTGAATGAATATTTGTGCTGATTAACCAACCTCTTTTGGTCCACACCCTCCACATCCTTCCTAGTATCTGGTAACTATCATTCTACTTTCTGCCTCCATAAGATAAATTTTTGTAGCTACCCCATGTGAGTGAGAACAAATGATATTTGTCTTTCTGTGCCTGGCATATTTTACTTAACATAATGACCTTCAATTCCATCCATGTTGTTGTAAATAACAGGATTTAATTCTGCTGTATGGCTGGATAGTATTTCATTGTGTGTGTGTGTGTGTGTGTGTATATACACACACACACATATATATATATGTGTCCATCAACTGATGAATGGATAAAGAAAATGTGAGATATATATATATATATGTATATATACATATATCCCCACATACATATTTCTTGTTTCTTGTATATATCCAATTTTAGGCCCTCATTGGATGAATAGTTTGCAAATATTTTCTCTCATTCAACAGATTTTGTCTTCTAAATACACATACATGACAAAATATATAACATATATATGTGTGTGTACATATGTATGTGTGTGTGTATATATATATATATAAAATCACATTTTCTTTATCCATTCATCAGTTGATTGACACAGTTTCCTTCTGTATCTTGGCTATTGTGGACAGTGCTTAACTAAAAATGGGGGTGCTGGTATCCCTTTGATATATTGATTTTTTGTTCTTTGTAGAAATACCACATAGTGAGATTGTTAAATCATATGATAATTCTATTTTTAGTTTTTTGAGAACCTCCATATTGTTTTCGTAATGGCTGTACTAATTAATATTTCCACCAACAGTGTACAAGAGTTATCTTTTCTAGTTCAATCTTATGAAAAACAATATGGAGATTCCTCAAAAAAAATGGAACTAACATTTTATCCAGCAGTCCAACTACTATCTACTATCTACCCAAAGGAAAACAAATCATTACATTAAAAAGATAAAAACCCAAAAATCCCACCTGCACTCATATGTTCATTGCAGCACTATTCACAATAGCAAAGTCATAGAACCAACATGTGTCAATCAGTGGTTGACTGGATATCGAAAACGTGGTATAGATACACCAGATAATACTACACAGCCATAAAAAAATTATGAAATTATGTCCTTCGCAACAAGAAGAATGGAGCTGGAGACCATTACCCTAAGTAAAGTAAGATACAGAAAACAAAATACCACATGTTCTAACTTAAAAATGGAAGCTAAACAATGAGTACACAAGGACATAAAAATGGAAATAATAGACAATGGGGACTCCAACAAAGGAGATGGAGGGGGACAAGTGTTGAACAATAACCTATTGGGTACACTGTTCACTATTTGGGTAATGGGTACGCCATAAGCCCAATCCCCACCAGTACACAGTATACCCGTGTAACAAATATGCACATGTATCCTCTGAATATGAGATGAAATAAGTTTTATAAACAGCTGTAAAAATGAATACTTTTTAAAAAATATATAGTAATTTTGAAGAGTTCCCTTTTCTCCATATCACTGCTGGCATTTGTTAATTTGGGTTTTAATTTTTATAATAGCCATTCTAAGTGGGATAAAACGATATCTCATTATGGTTTTGATTTGCATTTCCCTGATGATCAGTGTTGTTGAGTATTTATTCATATACTTGTTGGCCATTTGTAGGTTTTCCTTTGATAAATGTCTTTTCAGATTCTTTGACGATTTTTTAATGGGATTATTATTATTTTTTTATTTAGTTTGCTGTTGAGCTCAGTTTCTTGTATATCCCCAATACTAGTTCCTCATTAGATAAATAGTTTGCAAATATTTTCTTCCATTCAACTGATTCTGTCTTCACTATATTGATTGGTTTCCCTTTCTGTTCTGATGTTTTTTAGCTTAATATAGTCTGGTTTGTCTATTTTTGTTTTTTGTTGCCTGTGCTTTTGAGGTCCTAGCCGCAATATCTTTGCTTACACCAAAGACTAGATAAAGTGATCCTTACATACTCAACTAATACCTTTTTTCCCAGCTCCTTACAGTCCAGCTTTATGACTCTATCTAATCCTCTAGTACAAAAATAATGTTTAAGAAAGCTGCCTGGAGTGATGCGGTATTCACCGCATGTGTCCAACTTGCACCACAAGTGGAAGAAGCCAAAAGGCAACCCACCCTAGGTTATATACCTCAAGGGCCATGTGAGTCCCTGGAAAAAGTTTTGAAGAGCACCGTGCCTCCAGTGAACATATACAAAACCGCGGCTATGCCAGAGAGTTCTGCCCTAACTTAAGATGATACATGTAGGAGAGACAGAAAAAAAAAAAAAAAAAAAAAAAAGGTTTAGGCTGTTTCGAGCAGTGGTTCCTTATCTAAAGGTGTTGCATTATCAGTACATTCTATATTTTTTCTGAGATATATAGGCAAACAAAGGAAGGAGGGAGAACTGGGTCAGTCCAAAGCCATCCAGAGAACTATCTCGCATATGAAACTATAAAACTTGCTCTAAAAGTAATAATGTAATCCAATTTAAAATACTCTCATACTGTAATGGTGGTAAGTAAATAAATTTTAATGCTAATATAAAAAAGACCAAAGTATTAAAAATAACATAGCTACAATAATTTGTTAATGGATATACAATATATAAAACATGGAAAATGTGACATCAATAACATAAAATAAAGGAGAAAGAGAAGTTAAAATGTAGAGCTTTTAGATGCAGTCAAAGTAAAGATGTTACCAGTTTAACTTGTCATTAGCTTTTATAACTAAAAGATGTTTTATGTAAGCCTCACAGTAACCACAGAGAAAAAAGTTCCAGTAGATACACAAATAAAAAAAGAAAGAATTAAAGCACACCACCAAAAAAATCATGTCACAAAGCTAAACAGTAAGAGAGAAAGCAAGTAACTACAAAACAGTCAGAAAATCAATTGCAAAATGGCAGCATAAATCCTGACCTATCAATAATTACCTTAAATGTAATGAAAGAAATTCTCCAGTCAAAAGACAGAGTGGCTAAATGAATTAAAAAAAAAAAAAAAGCAAGCTCCATCTATATGCTACCAGTCAACAAACAACCCACTTAAGCTTTAAGCATACACAAAAGCTGAAAGTGAAGGGATGGAAAAAGATATCCCATGCAAATGGTGAACAAAAGAGAGCAGAGGTTGCTATCCATCTATAACACAAAACAGACTTTAAGTCAAAATTGTCACAAGAGACAAAGAATTTCATTGTATAGTGATAAAAGGATCAAAGAATCAAGAGGAAATAACAATTGAAAATATGATGCACCCAACATGAGAGCATCTAAATACATAAAGAAAATACTAACAAAACTAAAGGACAAAAAGACACATTAATACAATAATATTAGTACACTTAAGTATATGATTTTCAGCAATGGATAGATGTTCCAGACAGAAATTTAATAAGGGAACAGTAGACTTGTATTAATACAACACTGTGGACCAAATAAACCTGATAGACATGTATAGAACATTCTAAGAGCACCAGAATATCCATTCTTTCTGAGTATAAATGGAACATTCTCCATAGATCAATGTAAGGTCATAAAGAAAGGCTTAACAAATTTAAGAAAATTAAAATCATATCAAATATCTTTTCTGACCATAATGATAGGAAATTAGAAATCAATAACAGGAGGAATTTTAGAAAATTTATGAATATTTGAAAGTTGAACAATACAATTCTGTAAAACCAAAAAGTAAAAGAAGAAATAAAAATATAAATAAAAAGAGAGCTTGAAGGCCAGGCATGGTGGCTCATGCCTGCAATCCCAGCACTTTGAGAGGCCGAGGCGGGCAGATAACCTGAGGTCAGGAGTTTGAAACCAGCCTGGACACCATGGTGAAACCCCGTCTCTATTAAAAATGCAAACATTAGCTGGATGTGGTGGCAGGCACCTGCAATCCCAGCTACTCGGGGGGCTGAGGCAGGAGAATCACTTGAAACCAGGAGGCAGGGGCTGCAGTGAGCCGAGATCACTCCACTGCAGCCTGCACTCCAGCGTGGGTGACAGAGCAAGATTCTGTCTCAAAAAAAGAGATCTTGAAACAAATAAAAATTTAAACACAGCATACTGAAACTCGTGAGATATGGCAAAAACAGCTGTAAGATGAATGTTTATAGCAATAAATGCCTATGTTAAAAAAATAAGATCTCAAATAAAAAAAACAGCATTGTACCTCAAAGAACTAGGAAAACAAGAACAAAAGATCAGAGCAGAAATAAAATGGAGACTAGGAAGACAACAGAAAAGATCAATAAAACTAAAAGTTTTTTGTAAAGATAAAATAGCCAAACTTTTAGCTAGACTATAAAAAAAGAGAGAAAATGCAAATAAATAAAATCAGAAATAAAATGAAGACATTATGACTCAAACAGAAGTCCAAAAGATAATAATAAATTATTGTAAATAATTATGAGCCAACAAATTGCATAACTTAAAACACATGGATAAATTCCTAGACACATACAATCTACCAAGATTGAATTATCAAGAAATAGAAAATCTGAACAAACAACGAGTAAGGAGACTGAATCGGTAATAAAAATCTGCCATCCATGAAAGGCTCAAGACCTGAAAATTTCACAGCTGAATTCTACCAAGCATTTAAAGAACTAATAACAATCTTTCTCAAACTCTTTCAACCAATTGAAGAGGAGGGGATACTTCCAAACTTTTTTACAAGGCTCGAATTACCATGATATCAAAGCTAGAAAAGGACACAAAAAAAGAAAAATCACCAGTACAGGCCAATATTTCGAAAGGATATAGATACAAAAATTTTCAACAAAACAACAAGCAAATCAAATCCTTCATTACAACAAGAAAAGTCACTCACCACAATCAAATGGGCTTCATCCCAGGGATACAAAGATGAATAAACATATGTAAATCTATAAATGGGATACACCACATTAATGGAATGAAGAGGAAAAACCATATGATTATTTAAATAGATGCAGAAAAAGCATTTGGCAAAATTCAACATCTCTTCATAATAAAAAAAAACTCTCAACAAATTAGATATAGAAAAAATGTATGTCAACACAATGAAGGTCATATATGATACTCAGCTAACATCATACTTAACAGGGAAAAGTTGAAAACTTTTCCTCTAAACTCAAGAACAAGACAAGGATGCCCACTCTTGCCACTTATACTCAAGTGGAAGTACTAGCTACATTAATTAGGCAAGAGAAAGAAATAAAAGACATCCAGATTGGAAATGGGGAAGTTAAGTTGTGCCTGTTTGCAAGGACATGATCTTATACAGAAAAAATATTCATGATTTCACCAAAACTGCTAGAGCAATTAAACAAATTTACTAAAGTTGCATGATACAAAATCAACATACAGAAATCAGTAGCATTTCTAAACACTAAAAGCAAACTATCTGTAAAAAAAAAAATCAAGAAAACGATCCTATTTACAATAGCTATAAAAAATAGGAGTAAATTTAATCAAAAGAGGTGAAATATCTCTACACATAAACCTATAAAACATTGATAAAATAAGTTATAAAAGACACACACAAAAACTGGAAGATACCTCATGTTCATGGACAAAGAAGTACTCATGGTGATACCAGAAAATATGCTTATGATAAGTTAAAAAGAACATGTTTTTAGATTCTTATAATCATTGGTTTGCTACCACATGGTTGTTTGAGGAAACGCTAGGGGAAAGGTAACATAACCACCATGTAGAAAGAGGTTACTGAATGAAAGAGATATCTAACAATCCTCTTGACATCTCTTGGATGCTGTTGGTCATACTACCTTTATCTTAAATGTCTGTTGCAGAAAGATTAAGATATTTCAGAATGTTGGATGCCAATTTAGAGAAGTTGGGAATTTTCCTCATTCCTTTCCCCTGATGTTTTACTTTCTATTTGGTCTAAAATAGTTCATAATTTTAAGCCGGGATTGTTATTACTTGAATTTATTAATGGCAAGCATTTTGATTAAACTATCTTGACTGGTTATCTCATGGTTAATTTTATTATACTTCAAACTCTTTTTACTTGACTTCCACTGGGGAAATATATTTATGTGAGTATGGGCCTTTATGTCTGAAAGAACATCTTTCTGTTTTCCTGCTATAAGAACATATGCATATTGGAATGTTTTCATATTATAGATTCTTTAAAAACAGACATAGAATTTTTTTTCCTTAAAATAAACATGGAATAAATAGAAGGTATGGGATACTAGAAAATATTATAAACTCAGGACATTCTATCATATATATTTATATGTATGTTTTATTTTACATGTTATTATATACTATCTATATTTATAGAATGGAAACTAAATAAGAAATATAATGGGTTTTATATCTTTAACTTTTTAATTTATTCTACTATCTTATCTAAAATATTTTATTTTGTGAATGTTGTCTATCAAACATATAAATATTTGGATTTAGCAATAGAAAATCACTATAGAAATCTGGAAGTCAATACTCATAGCTTATGTACCACACACACATACATACACTCTTGCCATGACATTTTAATTCCATAAAATCTAAAGTGAGTATAGGAACATATCTTTTTGAGTTAGGAATTTGGCAATCAAAAATTCAATGGAGGGTAAAAACACGTAAGTTTTTATTAATTTGAACATCAATATTTCAAGTGATATTTGGGGGAGCATCATGAAATAGGGAGGCAGTTTAATAGCTGAGGAAGATTGCTACTATAGATAGTTTTAACTCTGCCATTTGACAACTTCGTGAAATTAAACAAAGTACTTTGCCCTATCTTGCTTTATTTTCCATATCTCTATGAACCTTAGTTACTAGTTTGTTACAAACCAAAGATCAAATCAATATGAAGTGTTATTTGCTAAAATAATGAATGAGTTTGTTGGTTAAAACCTGCATGGAACTTCCTCCTGTTGTCTGCTGATCTGCTGAAGATAAGGCGATTTCTTGCAGGTGCCTGCTAATGAGTGGTAGGAGAGCTTCTTTTGGTTTGCTGTTATGGTGAGAGAATAGCTTTGGGATTCCACATTTATGCCAAATATATCCTCACTCCATAGGCCATACCAAACCTATTCTAGGTTTCATTTCTGGTGCTTTGTTTCTAAAGCAGAAAAGCCTAAAGTTCAACTTCCTCCAGTTGAGAAAATATACTCACAGTAAAGTTACCTTCTGGAGAAATTTAATTCTTTGGAATTTGTTTTTATTTGCATTTGGGCCAGGAGATTATATTTTATCATCTCTTTATTTCATTTATTTTACTCATGTATTTTTAGTGTTTTTTAATGAAAGAGGCAGACCATACCTAGTCAACAATATTTTATCGCCCATAAGCAAAGCAATCTCCCATCCATATTCCTAGAAACTGGAGGCTTTGTATATGTTTTAAGTTTTATTTTATGTTCTAAATAACAAATGTGTTTTGAGAGTTATATATGGCTTCCTATTTTAAAGTATAAGATATCTAAGTCAGATAAAGTTATAAGCCAAATAATACTTCCTATCTCAGGTCATGTGTGAACTCTGTTTGGAATGAAGACCATAATTTACAAGCTGAAGCAATGGAAAATGGCAGAGAAAATAGTAAAGTCAAAGTTAAAGGCAAGTGGCCCTGTCCCCACAGCCACCACTGCATATGGATGCTGGCAGCCCTTCCGTCTGTGCATCACCAATGCTGAATAGTGCAAATGCATGCACAGAGGCTGACAGCCCTGAGCCTGCCAGCACCCCACTACTGTCATGCTGCCACTGCTACCAGTGCAAGCACGCACAGGAATGCCATAGCCCTATTCCCACTAGTACCCTGTCCTAGCCAGTGTGTGTGCACCTCACCACACTGCCAAGCTGCTGGCACACATGAGTGAGCATGAATACCACTGTTGCTGTACCAGTGAAGCACTTTGACTGGCATCACACATTAGAGTGTTGTGGCCAGCAAACTGGGAACAACTCAGCCCCTCTAGTGCAGCAGGCTCCTAACCTCGAGGGGTCAGAGAACAAAGCCAGGGGCCTAGTCCCCATCCCCTGAGTTACAGCACACCATCCAGGAGTGATAATCTGAACCTTGGCTCCCTAAAATCTTCTAGAAACAAAAGTTAAGAGTCAACTGAACCCACATTACACCACAATAAAATCACCAAGGGCATCAAAGAAAATAAAAGCAAAAAGAAAAACATTCAAAAGACAGAAACGTCAATGATTGAAAGAACATCAGCACACACAGATAAGAAAGAACCTGTGCAAGAACTCTAGCAAATCAAAAAGCCAGAGTGTCTTCTCACCTACAAATGACCACACTAGGTGACATAAATGACACTGTATTCTCAGGCAATGTTAAGAAAAAAATAAACTATATTTTCCAGTGGTGCCAGTTTAACAAGCTGAGTGATTTTCTCCAGGGAATTAGGCTGTAATTTTACCAGGCTGGTGGAACCAGAGCAAGAGTATTTCAGGGCTACAGTGATTGAAGCAACCTGACTAACCTCTCTGGTTTCTGGCAGGACTGTCTCATGTCTCAGTCTTAGCACAAAAGTCCTGAGCCTGCATTGCCAAGACAATCCTAAGCCAAAAGAACAAAGCTGGAGGCATCACACTACCTGACTTCAAACTATGCCACAAGGTTACAGTAACCAAAACAGCATGGTACTGGTACCAAAACAGAGATATAGACCAATGGAATAGAACAGAGCCCTCAGAAATAATACCACACATCTACAACTATCTGATCTTTGACAAATCTGACAAAAACAAGAAATGGGGAAAGCATTCCCTATTTAATAAATGGTGCTGGGAAAACTGGCTAGCCATATGGAGAAAGCTGAAACCGGATCCCTTCCTTACACCTTATACAAAAATTAATTCAAGATGGATTAAAGACTGAAATGTTAGACTTAAAACCATAAAAACCCTAGAAGAAAACCTAGGCAATACTGTTCAGGACATAGGCATGGGCAAGGACTTCATGTCTAAAACACCAAAAGCAATGGCAACAAAAGCCAAAATTGACAAATGGGATCTAATTAAACTAAAGAGCTTTTGCACAGCAAAAGAAACTACCCCACAGTGAACAGGCAACCTACAGAATGGGAGAAAATGTTTGCAATCTACTCATCTGACAAAGGGCTAATATCCAGAATCTACAATGAACTCAAACAAATTTACAAGAAAAAAACAACCCCATCAAAAAGTGGGCAAAGGATATGAACAGACACTTCTCAAAAGAAGACATTTATGCAGTCAAAAGACACATGAAAAAATGCTCATCATCACTGGCCATCAGATAAATGCAAATCAAAACCACAATGAGATACCATCTCACACCAGTTAGAATGGCGATCATTAAAAAGTCAGGAAACAACAGTGCTGGAGAGGATGTGGAGAAATAGGAACACTTTCACACTGTTGATGGGACTGTAAACTAGTTCAACCATTGTGGAAGTCAGTGTGGTGATTCCTCAGGGATCTAGAACTAGAAATACCATTTGATCCAGCAATCCCAT
The DNA here is from genome assembly GCF_028858775.2 of Pan troglodytes. Taxonomy (NCBI): domain Eukaryota; kingdom Metazoa; phylum Chordata; class Mammalia; order Primates; family Hominidae; genus Pan; species Pan troglodytes. The sequence continues at coordinate 134,465,280 of NC_072401.2, forward strand.
TATTAGATATGTACCCAAAGGATTATAAATCATGCTGCTCTAAAGACACATGCACACGTATGTTTATTGTGGCACTATTCACAATAGCAAAGACTTGGAACAAAGCCAAATGTCCAACAATGATAGACTGGATTAAGAAAATGTGGCACATATACACCATGGAATACTATGAAGCCATAAAAAATGATGAGTTCATGTCCTTTGTAGGGACATGCATGAAATTGGAAACCATCATTCTCAGCAAACTATCGCAAGGACAATAAACCAAACAGTGCATGTTCTCACTCATAGGTGGGAATTGAACAATGAGAACACATAGACACAGGAAGGGGAACATCACACACTGTGGGGGGAGGGGGGAGGGATAGCATTAGGAGATATACCTAATGTTAAATGACAAGTTAATGGGTGCAGCACACCAACATGGCACATGTATACATATGTAACTAACCTGCACGTTGTGCACATGTACCCTAAAACTTAAAGTATAATTAAAAAAAAAAAGAAAAGAAAGAAAAAATCTATTATAGCAGGGTAGAGAGCTCTAGATGAAATTAAAGGCATAAATGGACTTGAGGACCCAACATGACAGAGAAAAAAAAATTAGGAGGCAAATAAGAGAGAAAGTTGATAGGAAGTGAGATTTAAAGGGTCTGAATTTAATATTCGTTAGTCCTGCTGTTGCAGGTGCTAAAGTCTAAAGAGTAGGAAACTAAAACGTGTTATGAAGATAAGCTGTTGGAGATGAGAACGTGAAGGACCTGAAAAGCCATATTGTTGGACTGGGTTTCTACAATTAGTATTAATAATGCATCCCATGGGACAACATTTTCAATAAAATGTTAGATACTATGGATGTGTAAGGGTAAAGGCATTTATCCCAATGGCATGAGCTCTAAAGGGGCAAAGTGGGTTTTCTTTTCTTTTCTTTTTTTTCATTTTAAAAAATAGATCAAGGAATAACAACACGGAAACACTGAGAAAGTGAAAAGAACATTTACCATAGTTTTGTGCAGTGATGTGTAGTCAGAGTGCAAGACAACAAATTCTACCTGGAAGGGAGTCAAGGAAGTAGTGTCTTCAGGATAGGATCGGGTTTTGTTAATATAAGAAATGTTCATTGAAGAGACTTCATTAATCCTTAAAAAGTGGTTTTTAGAGACAAATAAGAATGCTATTCTGCTTGTAACCAGACCATAAATTTTTCCTTCACATTTTTTCAATCATGGATATATACTAAATTTTGACAGGAGAAATATAAACTATCCGAGTTTTAACACTTTATAATGAAAAAAAGACCCTATAATTTATTCACTATGTTTTTCAAATTAAAATCAAATCTCATTTCAACTACTATATGAGAAAATACATTGAGAAAGCAGGTTTACATGGCAATGTTAAATTATAGCCCCAGATGACAGAAAAAATAGACTCTCATGGCAAATGGAGATGTTCAAAGTGAAAACAGAATCAGGCAGCCATGGCTGGGTGAGAGAACGGTCAATACTCTGTGTTCTTGGAAAGATGTTGTAAAGGTGCTACAGAAATTCTCTTTCAACAATCAAACCAAACCAGTCCCTGTAGTTGGTGCCAAGATAAACTGTGGCTGGACTCCCTCTACCCAGTCCACCACTGAAACTGGTCATTTGAAAGAAACATCTGACAGAGACATCTGGTTTTGAGCTTGGAAACCACCCAATCAGAGCTTGACTATTTTGACCAATCAGAACTAAACAAGTGTGAAACTTGCATTTGCATAAATTGTCCTCAGTGAAAACCTGGGTGAGAATTTTCTCTATTTAAGATAGCCATTTGCTTTGTTCTTCAGAGAGCACATTTTCATTGTATTGAAGGCTGTGCTTTCCCAATCTGCAAATTTTGTTTTAATAGAAAATAAACTCTTAATTTTTCCTCCATAGAATTCTTGGTCTTCTGTTAACAAAGTACCATAAGGTATAAAACATGTGACCATCACAAGTCTGATGGTGATATAATTGACCGAATATGAACAGACACAGGTAAAGTGTACATCTTACCTCTGTGAACCACAAACAGAGCCGTCTCCTAGTCAGAGCTATGTTTCCCTGGCCTTTGAATCCTCACAAATCCTGTCAGGTTCCAATAGTAACCTCTACTCTTTGGGTATAAGTAAAAAGTATTACACTCAGCATGTTCCTGGGTATGCACTATAAGGTCAAGTGCATCAAAAATAATGTTTTTCCCCTTGCTACCCAGGGTTCAGCCTGCTGGGGGTATCTTATTGCTTAAATTACAAACACATTATTTATTATTAGAAAATGAGGATATATTTATCTACTGAGCTTTAACAAAATAAATGGCAGATGTGGAATATTCTATATATCTTGATTTTAGTTAAATAGGAAGAAATTTTTAAAAGTTATGAGTTTTTATTTTGTGATTTAATATAAGAAAATATAAATGTAAATTATGCTGATGATATTTGGATATAAAATACTTCTCCAAGTTTCTACTAATAATTTAACAATTTTAAAATTAGGCATATAATGTTGAACTTGATAAAACCTAAATTTTAAATATATGAATTTCTTTAAAAATGGAATCTTCAGAAGTTTGGAATTATTCTAATTTGCAAACAAATATTCTGACAAAAAATTATTTAATGCTGAAATGTTAATGATATATTTGTAGTCTAACAAATTGCAGATCATTATAAAGAAATGAATTTACTTAGCATATTTGTCCAAAATGCTTTCTACAAGCCCTCAATATTTCTATAAATTTTAGAATTAGCATTACAAAGAAATTCTAGAAACAATACTCTGTTATGGTCACAGTTACTAAAAACAAACAAAAACCAAAACAATTCTAATTCACAAACCTTTGAGATTCTTTCATGTGCAAGACACTGTGAAAGATATTGGACTAACAAAGAATCAAAAGCAGATACATTTCAGTTTTTGAATATTGGGAGTTTATATTCCAGCAAAGCAGACTATATATAAGTAAACCATAAAATCATATTATGATAAAGGATATGATATAGATATATATCAATTAATAGCTAAGAGTGTGGATTGTATGATAGAGGTACAGACATGCATTAGAGAACTGAGCTTAAAGCAAAAGCAGGAGTTAGTTACTGAAAAGCACAACTAGGAAAGTGGGAGCAGAGGAATAAAGATAAAAGAATATAAGAAAAGTTGATATAATAAGATGTATCAGTTTCCTAGGGCTGTGATAACCAGGTACTAAAAACTGGATTGTTAAAAACAACAGGAATTTATTCTCTCAATTCTTGACTCTAGAAGTCTTAAATCAAGGTTTCAACATAGTTAGTTATTTCCTAGGGATCTGAGGGAGAAACTGTCCCACATCTCGCTCTTGGTTTCTAGTGATAGCCCAGGTAACCCTTGGCATTCCTTGGATTGTAGATTCAACACTCTAATCTCTGCCACCGTTTTTACGTGGCTTTATCTTTATGTCTCCATGTCTTCTTATAATGTCACCATTCACATTGGATTAGAGAGTCATTCTACTCCAATATAAAAGACTTATCTTAAATAATTATATATGTAACAACTCTATTTTCAAACCAGACTGTACTCTGAGGTCATGAGGGTTAGGACTTTAACCTTTCTTTTTTGTGGGGACGTCATTCAATAAATAACATAAGGGCTAACACATATTAAGCAGTAACAAAACAACGTGTATACATTAAGCATTTTACCCCCAGTATATGGGTATTATATTGCTATGTGATAGTTAAATACTATAATCTTAATTTTACAGATATACATTTCCTGGTCACAGAGTTAAGCAACATTAAAGCAAATTTAAAAGCCTATATTTTAGCCACTATGTTTCCTGCCTCCCAAATAGTTAAATTTAGTTGGATCCATTCATGGCATATGTAAACAGAGAAGTTTGTAAAATAAAGAATGACATAAAAATAGGATGAAATTTGTACTTTACTTGGAGACTATCATAAATTACATTTGTTTCTTATTCATAATCTGATCTATGTTTCATTTAAAAAAATACTGGTAAACGTATGAGCCATAGTAGTTTCAGAAGATACTGAAAGAGAGAGGTATGTTAAAAGCTAGTGAAGTATTACCTAAGAGATCATGAATGCCTGTGATAGTGACAGGAGACAGACAAACTCCTAGGCAGGCAGAGTCAGGAAACCCGATCCTCAAACCAAGGACAGCTTAAAGCCTGAGATCCAAGCTGCCAGTTCCAGATAGAGTCCACAGCTGCAGTGAGAACTATCCCTGTCCTACCCACTCTCTCTCAATTGGTTCCTTCTGAATGATGCCCTTTAACCAATCCAATGGTGCTTTTTCCAATACCACCCACGGACCAATCAGCATGCACTTCCCCATTCTAAGCCCATGAAAACCCCAGGACTCAGCCTCACAGATGGCTAACCGGCTTTCAGGTCCCCTCTGGCAGCTGAGAGTTTTCCTTCTATAGCTCAAAATTCTTTTCTGCCTTATTTACTTTCTGGTGTCGACATATCTTATTCCTTTGTTGCAGGACAAGAACTTGGAACTTGCTGAGCTGGGGATGGCGGGAGTAAAAGAGTTGTAACCTTCCCTTCTGCTCCCCAAACAATGTGAGAGAAGAAACCATTAGACGCCACTCTCTCCTGTTAGCCCAACTGCCAGAGCGGAAAAAGTTGTGACGTCACTGGCTTACTCAGCAAGCTAACTGTGGGAGGTGGGAGTAGAAGAGCTGTAACCTCTCCCACTCGAGGAACTACCCTCCTGCTTGACAAATTACAGGAGCAAAAAAGCCACGTATCAGAGGAGACTTCAGGGTATGTTTATATCTGTATTATAGGATTTTTAAAAGATTAAATGAAGTAGCATTTCTGAAATGCCTGGAAAATAATGTTTGAAATAGAATAGAATATCAATAAATGGTGCTGCTGTCATTATTAGTTGAATTCATAGAGAAAACCAAGCACACACACACACACACACACACACACACGCAATCCTAAAGACTATAAGGTTCTTATAGAAATAACATTAAACATGTTTTTTAAAAGTAAGGCCTTAAATATGTAAAGTATATCCTGTAGAATTTTTAAAACTAATAATTTTATATTATTATTGAATATATCTAACCTCTTGACCGTTTTTCATTGGCAGAAAATTAAGCCTGACAGTCTCTCCAAACAACTTTGTGCACATATTAAGTAAAGGAGGAGGTACTGCTTACACCTAAAACCTAATCTCAGATGAATTATGGAGTGAATATAACTAGTACTGAGCTAAACGTTAAAAACAAATGTGTAAGATCTCATAAAGACAATACATGCAATATTTCATTTACACATTATGTTTATTATTTATGTGTGCATCTAACTAACTGCTAATCTCAGCTTTACCACAATATCTAAAATAAGAGGTAATTCTTTCATCATCTTGACCTTTTGGACAGTTTACCATAATCATACACGAAAGATTCAGTAAACTATTTAGATTTTCAGAAAAAGTAGTCATAGAATACAAAGTGGCATTAACTATCCAAGAGTATTTAACTTAATATATAAATAAATGTGTTTCTGATATGCCATTTCTAGGCAAGTTCAAGCCTCATATGAATGAGACAATAACAGTTTTGTTTTGATTTTTTAAAATTACCTTTTCCTGTAAACGAGCCAGCTCCCTGGTTTTAAAGAAGAAATAATGGGAAAAGAAGGGCATTCTGAGAGTTCAACCTTCTCTTTCTTTTATTAATTGTTTTAACTTAGTCAAAGTACTTACTGCTTTGTAGCTACACTGAGATGATTTTATGTTTCTTAAATCCTAATACAAGAGTTAGAAATTACTAGAATTTTTCCTAAATATGTCTTTGGAAAATGGCATTATATATGTAGAAATCTTAAAAATAGTACTTCATTTGACAGTATATCTGAGAAAAAATAAGCTTTAGTGGTTATCTAATTCCATTTTGTCCTGCTACAACAGAATACCTGAGTCTAGGTAATTTATAATGAACAGAAACTTATTTATCATGGTTCTGGAGGCTGGGAAGACCAAGATCAAAGTGTGGCATTTGGTGAGAGCCTTCTTGCTGCATCTTTACCCATGGTGGAAGACAGAAAATCAAGAGCGAAAAGGGGATCAAACTCATTCTTTTATAACAGCATTAATTCCACCCATAAAGCCAGAGCCCTCATGACCCAATCACCTCTGAAAGGTCTTATCTAATAATACTGTGACAATGTCAATTAAATTTCAACACGGGTTTTGGAGGGAACAAACATTCAAACCAAAGCAGTGGCTTTATGTAAGAAAATCCAATATAGAAATTCAGGAACAATACTACTTATTCCACTCTCCCTTAAGCAAAATGCAGTGTAAATACTATTTAATTCATTGCACTTACATGAAGACTAAATGGAATTGCCCAGTCGTCCATTGATTTACCCCTTACAGTTAAATCTGGTGATTTATATAGACCTATGCTATGGTTTATAGGAAAAGTTGAAAAAGAAAAATATGTAGTCTGCCCACCCAACATTTTTTCAACAACATCTCCTCAAAGGATGTAGCAAGAAATAATACAGTAAAGTCCATATTTCCATGGAGTAGGAAAAGACTTGACTAGAGTAATTATCAATATTGTTAGAAGAAAATGTCAACATATATGCTAAATCTCTAAAAGATGTTGTTTTTATATTATTAGACCCTACAGAGCTTAAAACAAATGTAAAAAGATCTCTCAGATATATAAGTAACTTAAAATCTAGATCAGAATATGATGCATTTATATATTACAATATATTAAATAATAAATGGGCCAGACATTAAAAAATAGTGAGCTAAATGCACACATTTCAAGTAGCAAGACATTTGAGAAAGGGATAGTTGGCAAGACGAAAAAGCAATAAACCTAAATCCAAACACATGACTCTTATTCCTACCTCTTACATTAAGTAGTTCTATGTATTACTTAAGTTCTATATATTTAGGCTTTTTTTTTTTTTCTTTTGAGACGAAGTCTCACTCTGTCGCCCAGGCTGTAGTGTAGTGGCACAATCTTAGTTCACTGCACCCTCCGCCTCCCGAGTTCAAGCGATTCTATTGCCTCAGCCTTCTGAGTAGCTGGGATTACAGGCACGCACCACCACACCCAGCTAATTTTTGTATTTTTAGTAGACAGGGTTTCACCATGTTGGTCAGGCTGGCCTCGAACTCGTGACCTCGTGATCCTCCCACCTTGGCCTCCCAAAGTGCTGGGATTACAGGCATGAGCCACCATTCCCAGCCCATATTTAGGCTTTTTTTTTAAGACATCTTTTACAATTGCAAAAGACAGAAGACAAGTTTAATTATATTATATGACACTTCCAGAAAAAGTGAAAAATATTACTATTGCTAGCATACAGCTCATAGAAACCATCATACAACCACTTCATTTACTAGAATTGACAATTCATCTGATTATTTCTGATGTACCTAAATTAAAACTTTTTATGTTTATATGCAAGGCATATTCTGCGTTTAAGGTTGTAGGGTGAAAGTGTTACATATGTTATGCTTCATATTGTTTTAAGGCCTCCAAGCTAGTTTTAATGTTATTTTCATGAAGTTTATGCTATTGAACATTGAAAGATGTTTAAATATTAGTTTAAATTGGGGTCTTTTGTATATTACACAGTATGCTTTCTTACAAATTTCAAAATTACCTTATGGATAGTATAATTGCATAGTATTTTAAGAGTATAAATTGCAAATAGGTATTAAAATATGTTACTATTTTTGTAAATCTGATAATTTTTTGCTTTTTTGAAATAAAAATAAAATAATTGTAAATAGCCTTACTTCTGTTTTTTATCTGTGGCACAAAATGTTTCAAAGTTAATTCATAAGTATAGCTGGCATTAATTCAACTTAACAAAAAGAGTCAACCTCACAGTTGTTTGTGTAATCGCTCCTATCGGGGAATTGAAGACTCCCTGGTATATATCCTCTGTATAATACTTATACAGCTCTGGGAACTAAGGTTAAATTACAACTAAATTGAAGCATATTTTTATTTTTTAAAAATATATAATTTCATGAGTATATGTTAACTGTTTTTATACATTAATGTTCAGAGAAAATAATCTGAGTTTTATTTCTTAAAAGCTCTAAGATTAAGAAAAATAATTTACAACTTTTTAAAAGAGGATCAGCTATCGGGAATGCATAATAAAATGATTCATCATTCATGGTACTTGATATTTCATTTTCATTGGGTACATTAAATTTAGCATAAAGAGATCAAGCAAAAAAAATTATAAAGACTTTTTCAAACACCATTTGCCCCAGCAAGTGTTGGACTCTGTTGGTGACTCATAGTGGCTGTTAACAACAGGGTTAAGTACAGAAATTTTTCTGCTTAAAAAACTTAGTTGTGCTCATTGAGAAAAATAAAGTTCAGCAGTGATATATTAAAAAGGAATTTCAGCATTGTTCATTGTTATGGTTGTCTGTTGTCTTAGTCTGTTTTGTGCTGCTCTAACAGAACACCACAGACTGGGTAATTTATAATGAACAGAAATTTATTTCTCACAATTTTGGAGGCTCTGAAGTCCAAGATCAGGAGCCAGCATCTTGCAAGTGCCTTTTTGCTGTGACATAACATGGCAGAAGACACCATTCAGTAAAAGGACAAAGAGAGGGTGAAACAGAACAAGAAAACCAGGACAAAATTGTCTCTTTACAAGGAGCCTACTCCCACAATAACAAACCCGTTCTCATTACATTGACATTAATTCATTCATGAGGGCAGAGTACTTATGGCTTAATCACCTCGGAAATTCCCATCTCTTAATTCTATTAAATGGCAATCAAATTCCAACATGAGTTTGGGAGGGGACAAGCATTCAAATCACAGCATTTATCAAAACTAAAGCAAGCTATTAGGAAATAAAATTCTTCAGTTTTGAACTAAGGGTCATGAGAACCAATCTAAAAAGACATATTTATAGTCATTGGATCACTGGTTTTTGATACTGACTGTATATAAGAATAGTTTTTAAAATCCTAAAACCTTGGTCATATTTACATCTAATCCTAAAACCAAGGTCATATTTACATCTAACCAAATAAGAATCTCTGTCTATAGATACCTTGGTTTCAGCACTCTTCAAAAATATCTGAGATCATACTTATGTTCATCCAGACTGATAACCAATGATCTATAATCCCATCTTCTTTCTTAAAAAACAGTCTTAGAGAGATCCTTGAGGCTGTGTGGTCAGTAAAATATCATGAATATTCTCTTCATTATAAATGATCAACTAGATTTATTCTTAATCAAAAGTGCCTAACAGTCAGTTAGAGGTACTTACTACTGCATAGTAAAATCAAACATTTCATGAAATATAAGAGCTTCCAATTCAGCACAGAAACAGAAAAGACAAACTTCAGTTTGACATTGCTTAAGCCCACTTCCTGGATACTCAGAGGATATATTCTGGAAATTTGGGGATGCAGAGACATAAGTCATTGTCATTTGGGCTTGCCTCATTCAGGTTCCCAAAGCTGATAGTTATATTTGAAATTACTTTGCTCTAGACATATCTCTAATTATCATACAAAGTTTCATAGAATTATAAAATAGTAATTTAAATTTTAAACATAATAATTATGGGTCAGATAGCTTTCGGGGACAGAAAGGGGAGCATAAGATTTGGAGTTTTCAACCCATCACCATTCCAGAAATATTTATTACAGAATTTCAAACTGAAATTAACCAACAGCAACATATCTTCCATTAGTTTTGATATAGTAATTTGAGAGAATCAAATTCAGGTTTTTACTTAGAGTATAAGTAAATTTTGAAAATTTAATACAAGAAGCATTTATAACAAAATTGAAGTCCTTTAGCAAGATGCTTAAATGGAGTGCACTGTTAAGACAGTGTTCATTCACTGAGATGGGAGACTTCATTTGATATGTACTTTGCCAATCACTTTGTAATGGCAAATATCATAATAGAGAATTTAACATGCATGAAAATATTCGACCAAAGAATGTTTATTACTTCTGTTAGTAGCAACATATCTTGAAAGGATAAAAATAAACTTCACTCAAGTATCTTCATTATAAAATGCAATATTAATCCGGTGACCTATTAACTCTTTCATGGCTGTATTATGTAGGTTCAAAATATCTAAATTTTCAATTATCTTTTTAGATTAGCTTATTTTTTTCCTTTAACTATGAAGCTCTGTAAAATGTAGAGAAATCCTATTTCTAAACTGAAATATATCAAAGTAAGCTAAAAGAATGGAATAATCATATCATAGAAGTTCTGGCTTCAGTGCTAACATGTTAAAGCAGCTAGGAAATTATCACTCCTGCCATCATAACTGCAACAACATAAATATGGAAAACCTGAAAATCAGTGACTTTTCTTGGAAACATTAGAGAACTGAGTGCATTATCCTGTTCTTGCATTGCTATAAAGAACTACCTGAGACTGGATAATTTATTAAACAAAAAATAGGCTTAATTGACTCCAGGTTCCAAAGGCTGTACGGGAAGCATGCCTGGGGAGGCTTCAGGAAACTTACCATTATGGCAAAAGGCAAAGAGAAAGCAGGCATGTCCTACATGGCTGAAACAGGAGAAAGAGGGAGTGGGGAAGGTGCCATACACTTTTAAACAACAAGATCTCATGAGAACTCACTCACTATCATGAGAAAAGCAATGGGGAAATCTGCCACCATGATCCAATCACCTCCCACCAGGCCCCTCCTCCAATGCTGGAGATTACAATTTGATATGCAATTTGGTCAAGGACACAAATCCAAACCATATCACTGAGACTGCAAGGCAAAAAGGCACCGGGAAATCTGGAGAGGGATGGATCCAGAGAGTCACAGGCTAGATTTGCTTACCTGGAACAGAAACCACTAGAGCCAAAAACTGATAGGATACCTCATTGTAATTGTAACTAAATACTGGAAGCTGAGTATGGACTAGCATGAAACAGAGAGAATCCTTGGAGATTAATTCACAAAGAAGTCAAAACATATTTTGGGGGTGTTTACCTCCAGGAACATCACCTCCCCTAAGTTCTCACAGGGGCAAGTTAAGAAAGATGCCTTCCTGGCTCTGACAAAGGTAGAGGAAATACAACTATTTCAAAATGACTTAAAAGTGTTTGCCATAACAAAGCTCTGTGCTGCAGAGTAAAAGACTATACCAGAGCCATCTTGATTACATTTTACTGGAAAAGTTTCAAACTAGAGAAGCACCATATAAAAATTAAATTGAAATGGATTTTATATCTAAATGTAAGACCTAAAACTCAAAAATTATATAAGAGGGTGTTGCTAAAGGAGATTAACATTTGAGTCAGTGGACTGGGAGAGGCAGGCCTACCCTCAATCTGGGTGGACATCATCTAATCAGCTGCCACTGCAGCTAGAATAAAGCAGGCAGAAGAACAGGGAAGGACTAGACTGTTTTAGTCTCCTGGCCTTCATCTTTCTCCTCTTCTGGATGCTTCCTCCCCTCCAAATCAGACTCCAAAGTCTTCAGTTTTGGGACTCATGGATTTACACCAGTGATCTGCCAGGGGCTGTTGGGCCTTCAGTCATAGACTGAAGTCTGCACTGTCAGCTTCCCTACTTTTGAGGTGTTGGGTCTTGAACTGGCTTCCATACTCCTCTGCTTGCAGATTGCCTATTGTGGGACTTCACCTTGTGATCGTGTGAGTCAACACTCCTTGATAAACTTTCCTTCATAAATGCATCTATCCTATTAGTTCTGTCTCTCTAGAGAACACTGAGTAACACAGTTGTATTTTATTTTCTAATATTTTGTGGAGGGTTATTGCATCCATATTAATAAGAGATATGGTTCTGTAATATTTAATAATATTACTAGTAATATTATTACTATAAATTGTCAGGACAAATGTTTTCACCGCTGAATTCTATCAAACATTTTAGGAAAGAATAATATCCATTTAATGTAGCGCTCTCATACAAGTAAAGAAGAGATCAGTGGAACAGAATAGAGTCTGTAAGTAGATCTACATATAGGGTCCATTTATTTTAGATAAAAGTGCAAAGAAAATGCAAAGAGAAAAGGTTAATATTTTCAACACATTTTACTGGAAAAGTTCCAATCTAGATGAATGCCATATAAAAATTAAATTGAAATGGATTTTATATCTAAATGTAAGACCTAAAACTCAAAAATTGTATCAGAAAACACTGGAGAAAATATTTATGAATTTGGGTTAAACCGATATTTCTTTAATACAACATTAAAAGCATAATCCACAAAAGAAAAGAGTTATAATTTACACCTTATAAAAAACTCTAAATGTCTGTTAGGTCTATTTTACCTAATGTGCAGTTTAAATCCAATGTCTCTTGGTTAATTTTCTTTCTAGATGATCTGGCTAATACTAACAGCATGGTGTTGAAGTCTCCAACTGTTATTGTATTTGAATCTGTCTCTTCATTTACATCTCATAATATTTGCTTTATAAATGTCAGTACTCTGGTGTTGGGTGCACATATATTTTAAATTGTTATATCCTCTTGCTGAATTTATCCTTTTATCATTATATCATGATCTTTGCCTCCTTTTATTGTTTTTGATGCAAAGTCTATTTTACCACATGTAAGTACAGGTAACCCTGTTTGCTTTGCTTTCAGTTTGAATGGAATAACTTTTTTCTGTTCCCTCTCTTTATTTTCAGTCTCTATGTGTCTTTACAGGTGATATGAGTTTCGTATAGTCTGAATTAAGTTGGGTTATGTTTTTTTTAATGCATTCATACAGTATACCTTTTCTTAAGTGAAAAAACTAATCCTTTTCCCTTCGAGGTTATTATTGATACTTAAGAGCTTGTTCTTACCATTTTATTAGTTGATTTCTGGTTGTTTTCTGTATCCTTTGTTCTTTCTCTGTTATTGCTTGTTATTGAAGTCTGGTGGTTTTCTGAAATGATCCTATTTTAGCTTTTTCTATTCCTTGTTGGTGTGCTTGGTGTAACAGTGGGTTTTACATTTTTATGCATTTTCATGATGGTAGATATCACTCTTTAACTTTCAGGTGTAGAACTCCCTTAAGCATTTATTGTAAGGTCAGCCTTGAGAAATTCCTTCAGCTTTTGCTTGTCGGAGAAAGACTTTACATCTCTTTCATTTATGAAGAATACCTTTAGGGGATATATTATCCTTGGCTGGCAATTTTCCTTTCAGCACTTTGAATACATCATCCCATTCTTTTCTGGCTTGTAAGGTTTCTGCTGAGAAATCCACTATTAGTCTAATTGGTTTCCCTTATAACTAACCAAATGCTTTTCTCTTGCTGTTTTTAGAATTATGTCTTTGTCTTTGAATTTGACAATTTGACTGTAATGTGCTATAGGAAAGACCTTTTTGCATTGTAGCTCTCAGGATCTCTGGGTTTCCTGTGTCTGGATGTCTAAATCTCCTTCTAGACTTGGAAAGTTTTCAATTCAAATATTTGGTCACATTATGGTGTTCATATGCCACTAAGGCTTTGCTCATTCTTTTTAATTCTGTTTTTCTTTTAATTGTCTGACTGGGTTATGATTGGGTTATTTCAAACGACCTGTCTTCAAGTTTTGAAATTCTTGCTTCTGTTGATCTAATCTATTGTGAAGCTTTTGAATGTATTTTGTATTTCATTCAGTGAATTCTTCAGCTCCAGAATTTCTTTATTTTTTAATGATATATTTTTGGTAAATTTCTCGTTTGTATCCTAAATTGTTTTTCTGATTTCTTTGTATTATTTTTGGTATTCTCTTGTATCTCACTGAGCTTCTTTAATATTATTTTGAATTTTTTTGTGGGATTTCATAAATTTCTTCATTGCAATTTGTTGCTGGAAAATTGTTGTGTTCCTTTGTCATTTTTCTTGTGCCCTTAAGTTGATTTCTGAACATGTGATGTAACAGCCACTTCTTTTAATTTTTTGAATTTGCTTTTGTATGAAAGAACTTTTTCCAGAAGATGTATCTATGGTGTTGATGAGGTAGGGCACTTTGGCTTTGATTCTGGGTGCATGCAATAGTATACTCTCCATACGATTGTAGTTGTAAACAAGGTCAGGGGTGTCTAAGTTTCCTCAGTGGCTTAGGGTGCAATTGGTAGTGGAGGCTGTGGTGAAGTTTTATTGAGAATGGGGACACTGGGTGGGCCTGTCCTCAGGCCCCAGTGATGGTAGTGGTAAGCTGAGTGTTCTTGACTTTGGGCACCACGGTGGTATATTCTGGTACCAATGTTAGCATCCAGGTGGGCCATTTCTTGGGCCTCCATGCAACTTGTGTGTGTACTGGTAGTAGCAATTGTGGGTTGAGCCAGTGAGGGAGTCCTTGGGGCCCTGGACTATATGAGTGGTTTGAGTGATATCAGCAAGTGGTGGGATTAATCTCTAAGTCCAAAGCAGCTTACTCTGATGTTGGTGGTGGCTGTGACAGGCTTGATGGGCCAGTCCCCAGGACCACAGGTAGCACATCCAGATGGTTCCCCACTGTGGTGGTAGCAGTACATTGGGTGGGCCCAACCTCAGGCCTCTGGGCAGAGGGCTTGGGTACCTACTGCGGTAGATGGACAGGATGGTTCCCAGACCCCAAAACTTCATGCTCAGGCACTGGAGGGGCAGAGCTAGGTTGGGAAAACCTGTTCTCAGGACCCCTTGTGGTGCTTTAAGGCACTGGCTGTGGTAAGCAGGAGTGGAGTAATCCCCAGGCCCAAGGCAGTGGATTGGGGCATCAGTGGCCACACTACAGCCCTGCTACTAGGGAAGGTAGGGTTGCTTGCAGTGGTAGCAGCCATATGCAGGTGGCTGGGGAGTACACTTTACTTGCACTTCAGCCCTGACTTTTGCATCCATAGCTGTAGCTGCTGCAGGTGGGGAAATCTGATGTCAGTACATATGGAAATGCATAGTGGCTTTACTGCTGGGGCAACAGGGTCTTTGCCAATGGCTCACCTTTATCCTTGAAGGCAGCAGCCAGCTGTGGTGTGTGGCTGTAGGCAGGGCATGTCAATAAGTCTCCAGAGATGTGGAGATGCAGGTTCTGTTATGCCCCAGAGTAGGATGCAGTCTGGTGGTGGCTGGGTTCTCAATATGGCATCTTGCTATAGCTCCCTAGGGCTCAAGAGGTATGTGGGACCCAGCATGAGCTCCCTCTCTGAAGCAATGCCTTGCACAGTCTCTAAGCAGCTCCCTATGTTAGCCTTTGAGTCCATGAGGATCTAGAGTCTTTTTCACAATTAGGATGCAGGAGTCTGCAGTGGGGATGTGAACCTCTGAAGTTCACTCACTTACCCTTTCTCCTTCCCCGCAGAGGCCCCCTGCTGATCCCAGCTGAGGAGGCTACCTCACTTGCCTCTCCTTCCTTGCTTTATGTTCTTCCTATCACTTGACTATTTTTTATTCAAGTTTTCTCTCTCAGATGACCTATCTGAAGTGTGATTATCTCATCACTATTTTGACTCTGCTTTTTGGCAGAGACAAATACCAAATGCCTAGAGTCAGTCATCCTGAAGCCCTTCTAGACTGCCCTGGATGCACACAAAAACACACTCTCAAGGTTATTATGCTAAATGGAAGAAGTCTAATAAACAATATAAGCATACTGTATGTTTTCATTTATATAAAATTTTAGAAAAGAACAAACTAATCACTGTGACTGAAAGCAGATAAGTAGGTGCCTTTTGATGGGGCAAAGGATTAGGGAAGGACAGAAGAAAAGTACTCCAAAGGGGCATGAAGGAATTTAGGGGCTGACAATACACTTATAATCTTAAGAGTGGTTTGGATTTCACAAGTGTATAGATATTTCAAAACCTGTCAAATTCTACACTTTAAATACATACAATTTATTGTGAGTCAATTATACTACCACAGAGCTTTACAAAATATCTTGACGGCATTTTCTTTTACCTATAAATCTAATTTACTTATCCTCTTCGTAAGATTTATATCTTGGAAGAACCGGTCTTTTCTTTCTGTATTTCTTTCCTCACCTTGTGTTTAACCTTAATTCATGCCAATCTGGCTTCAGCCTCTAACTTCTGTCAAAATGTTTGCACTAGAATAACCAAGGTCCCTACATTACTTAATCCAAATCACCTTTTTCCTCTCCTGTCTCAATTAACTCCTAAAGAGCATATAACATTGTTGACCATTTTCTTTCTGCTTCAAACACTTTGTTTTGCTGCTACAAAACCATTTTCTTCCGACATTTTTGCTACTCTCATTCTTCAACGTTGGCTGAATCTTCTTAAGTTGTTCAGTAAACTTTGGTGTTCCCAGGAATTAGAAGTAGCCCACTGTTTTCTGCTCTATAATCTACACCCTTATTTATTTTAGTTAGCTTTCTTATATTCCAAATTATTCCAAAATACTTTTTCATGGCCTAGCACTCTCCCCTGAATTCTAGTCTCATTTATTCAATATGTCATATGGTATCACCACTCAGATACATAAAGATATCTTAAACTTATTAATCATTTAATTTATCCCCTTCATTCTCTACAATGTAGCCAACAGGGAATTTTAAAAATGCAAATCTCATTTGCTACCCACTTTTGAAAATACATCAATGGCTTCCCAATGATTAGCTCAGATTAAAATGTAAGTATTTAGCATGATCTAAAACATAATCTTGCCATTGCCTGCAGTAACTCATTTTCTGTGCCCTGCCCTTTATTCTTTGGATTCTGGCTGTACAATACTGTCCTTATTTTAATTACTAGACGTTGCTTTCTCTCAAACAAGGCCTTTAATATGCTTTTCTTACCAGCTGGAACTGATCCCAAGTACTCCCTGCATTTTATGTTTGTAAACTCTCTTCCTCAGATCTCAGTTCAAATAAATTTGGATCTCAGTTCCAAAATTTTCATTATGGAAGACTTTTCTGATTTCCTGTTATCTGATCTAGAAGTAACCTGTTTCTTTTTCTCTTGGCACTTTTAACATGTTTTGAGTATAAATTGATGTGATTATAATTTCTGATCATAATTTGATTAGTGGCTGTATTTTGCCACTAACCTATAAAACCAATAAGGCCACAATGATAGTTGTGTTGTCCATTTCTCTTTCCTCATTGCTCTCAACGGTGCCTGACAGAAGGCAAATGAATAAAAAAAAATGGGTATTGTGTGAGCTATATCAAAGTTAACCCTTTTAAAAACTGATTTAAGACACTTAATAGTATATTCTAAATAGCACAGGCTTGGAGCCAGAAAGTCATAGGATCAAATTTAGTCTCCACCACATCTTTGATGTGTGATTTTAAACAATTTATTCCACTCTCTGATGGTAACTTTTCTCTCTTTATTATGGGTGTAATATTAGCTCTCCTCTGAAGTGTTTATGTATATTAAGTTCAATGATGAATATATAACTCCCAGTAGAGAGCCTCCAGAACCTCATGATCAGTTTTAACATTCAGTAATATATTTTAAAAGGAAGTTGCAAGCAATCATTTAGTTATTTAATAAATTTCAGGAAAGAGTAAAATAAAAAATTGGTTGTGCTTTGATATAACATACTTTCAAAGACAATATTTAGCTTAACAAGTTGAATTCAGTAAGCCCAGTTTAGAAAATGATCAGCTCATATTGCACCAGCATGCTTGTTCATATGGTTTGAATCTATGTTCAAATATAAAAAAAAATTGATATGGTTTGGATCTGTGTCCAATACAGAATATTGGTACTGAGAAGTGAGGCATTGCTATAAAGATACCCGAAAATGTAGAAGCAACTTTGGAACTGGGTAACAGGCAGAGGTTGGAACAGTTTGGAGGGCTCAGAAGAAGACAGGAAGATGAGAGAAGGTTTGGAACTTCCTAGATACATGTTAAATTGCTGTGACTGAAAAGCTGATAGTAATATGGACAGTGAAGGTCAGAGTGAGGAGGTTTCATATAGAGATGAGAAACTTATTAAGAACTGGAGAAAATGTCACCTTTTTTATGTATTAGCAAAGAAATTGAAGGCATTATGCCCTTGCCCTCAAGATATTGAAACTTCGAACATGAGAAAGATGATTTAGGATATCTGGTAGAAGAAATTTCTAAGAAGCAAAGTGTTCAAGATGTAGCCTGGCTGCTTCTAACAAGATATGCTCATTTAAATGAGCAAAGACTTGACCTGAAACTGGAATTTAATTTAAAGGGAAAGCAGAACATAAATGTTTGAAAAATGTGTAGCCGGGCCAGGTGGAAGAAAAGAAAAATCCATTTGCAGGGGAGTAATTCAAGCAGGCTGCAGAAATTTGCATAACTAAAAGGAAGGCAATTTCTAACAGTGAAGACAATGGGGAAATGGCCTTGAAGGCATTTCAGAGACCTTTGTGGCAGCCCCTCCCATCACAGGCCTGGAGGCCTAGGAGAGAAGAATGGTTTCATAGTCCAGGCCCAGTGCTCTGCTGCCCTGCTCAGCCTCACGACACTGTTCCCTGCATCCCAGCCACTTCAGCTCCAGCATGGCTAAAAGGGCCCCAGATACAACTCAGACCATTGCTTCAAAGAGTGCAAACCATGAGCCTTGGCAGTTTCCATGTGGTGGTCAGCCTGAAGGTACACAGGGTACAAGAGTTGAGGTTTTAGAGCCTCCGCCTAAATTTCAGATGATGTATGGCAATGCTTGGATGTCCAGGCAGAAGCCTGCCTGGGGAGGAATCATCATGGAGAAACTTTACTAGGGCAGTGCAGAGGGGAAATGTAGGGTTGGAGCCCCCACACAGAGTCTCCACTGGGGCACTGACTAGTGGAGCTGTGAGAAGAGGCCGCCATCCTCCAGACCCCAGAAAGTTAAATCCCCTAACAGCCTGCAGGGTGCACCTGGGAAATCTGCAGGCACTCAATGCAAGTCTGTGAAAGCAGCCATGATGGCTGAACCCTGCAAAGCCTCAGAGGTGGAGTTGCCCAAGTCCTTAGGAGACCACCACTTGCATCAGTGTGCCCTAGATGTAAGAAAAGGAGTAAAAAGAGATTATTTTGGAGCTTTAAGATTTAATGACTGCCCTGCTGGGTTTCAGGCTTGTGTGGGGCCTGCAGCCCCTTTCTTTTGACCAATTTCTTTCTTTTGAAACAGAAGTATTTATTCAATGCCTGTACCTTCATTTTGTCTTGAAAGTAACTAACTCAATTTGAACTTTACTAGCTCATAGACAAAATGGACTTTCCTGGTCTCAGTTGAGACTTTAGGCTTTTGACTTAATGCTGGAATACATTGAGACTTTGAGGGATTGTTGTGAGAAGAACATGAGATTTGGGAGGGGTCATGGGTGGAATAATATGGTTTGGATCTGTGACCTCACTCAAATCTCATGTCCAGTTGTAAACCCCAAAGTTGGAGGTGGGGCCTGATGGGAACTGATTGAATCATGGGAGCAGTTTCTCATAGTTTAACACCATTCCCCTTGGTGTTATCCTCACAATAGTGAGATCTCATGACATCTGGTTGTTTAGAAGTGTGTGGCACCTCCCCGCTCTCTCTAGTACTCCTGCTCCAGCCATGTGAAGTGTTCAGTTCCCCATTGCCTTCTGCCATGATTATAAGTTTCTGGAGACCTCCCCAAAAGCCATGCAGATGCCGGTATCATGCTTTCTGTACAGCCTGCAGAACCATCAGCCAACTATACCTCTTTTCTACATAAATTACCCAGTTGCAGGTATTTATAGCAATGCAAAAATGGACTAATACACTTGTTTAACATTTATTTTATTATTTTAAGCTCTACTTACTACCGCTTTCATTCTCCAGGCTTTTTTTTTCAATAATACTTAGATCAAAAGTGTATTTTTTCCCATACTGGTTAGAGTTATATAACTATTTAAATCTATTATATCACATTATTTACAACCTAAATAATTTCATTACCTCCCAGTATTATTGGCATACTTTTGGTGGTTTATTAGCAATATCATGAAATAATATGATTAAAGTCATAAATATGTGAATTAGTCCTATTTTTGTTAATTTTGCAATTACTAAATAATTCATAAAGGCATGCATATTTTCAGCCATTATTCATGGTGTTTTCATGGATACAATGTGTGAAACCAAATGTGTCATTTTTTTCTTCTTTATGGAAAAATAATAGGTCTATCATTTTCTTGACATTGGCATGAGTGAAAGTTGTGTGAAACTTTTTGCCAAAGAAGACCAAAAATGTAATATAAAAATAGCACAAAAAACAGAAATAAATGGTTTAATATAAATAACATTTCCAGATTAGACAGACAATACTAAAATTTAAGAACATAATGATAAAAATAATGTTTTAAAATAGCTCTAGTTTTTCAGCAACAAAAGTTTCATTTTGTAGGCCAACAAAGTATCCCAATAAACATATAGTTACAAAAAGGTTAGTTAATGCAGTCGTGTTAGGTACCTTTCATGCTTCTGATTCAAGGATATATAAAAAAAACAAGTTAATAATTATATCTCTAAGGAAATTTTAACGTCATTATGCTAACATGTAAATACTAAATGAATTTTTTATTGAAATCAACATGACCTACAATGCAGTAAATCAGAAGCATGGCAAATTAAAATGTCCACACCTCCACAAAAGAGGTTGTATTAGTCTGTTCTCATATTCCTATAAATAACTACTTGAGACTGAGTAATTTATAAAGAAAAGAGGTTTAATTGACTCACAGTTCTGCAGGCTGTACAAGAAGCATGGCTGGGAAGGCCTCAGGAAAGTTACAATCATGGTAGAAGGCAAAGGGGAAGCAGGAACATCTTACATGGCTGGAGAAGAAGAAGGAGAAAGAGAGAGATAAGGAGGAAGTTCTACATACTTTAAAACAACCAGATCTCATGAGAACTCACTCAGTATTAGGAGAACAGCAAGGGGGAAGTCTGTCTCCATGATTTAATCACCTCCAACCAGGCCCCTCCTCCAATACTGAAGATTACAATTCAACATGAAATTTGGGTGGGGACACAGAGCCAAACCATATTATTCTGTCCCTGGCCTCTCTCAAATCTCATGTTCTTCTCATATTTCAAAACACAATCATGCCTACCCAACAGTCCGCCAAAGTCTTAACTCATTCAAGCATTAACTGAAAATACCAGGTCCAAAGTCTTATCTGAGACAAGGCAAGTCCCTTCCACCTATGAACTTGTAAAATTAAAAAAAAAACAAGTTAATTACTTCCAAGATACAATGGAAGTACAGGCATTGGGTAAATGCTCCCATTACAAATGGGAGAAATTGGCCAAAAGAAAGGGGCTACAGGTCCCATGCAAGTCTGAAACCCAGCAGGGCAGTCATTAAATCTCAAAGCTCCAAAATAATATATTTTGACTCCATGTCTCATATCCAGGCCACACTAATGCAAGTGGTGGGCTCCCAAAGACTTGGGCAGCTCCACTCCTGAGGATCTGCAGGGTACAGCCCCTCAGCTGCTTTCACAAACTGATGTTGAGTGCCTGCAGCTTTTCCAGGTGCATGGTGCAAGCTGTCTGTGGATCTACCATCCGGGGGGCTGAAAGACAGTGGCCCTCTTCTGGAAATTCTATTAGGCATTGCCCCAGTGGAGATTCTGTGTGGGGGCTCCAACCCCACATTTCCTCTCTACACTGTCCTAGTAGAGGTTCTCCATGAAGGCTCTGCCTCTACAGCAGATTTCTGCCTGGACATCCAGGCATTTCCATACATCCTCTGAAATCTAGGCAGAGGCTTCCAAGCTCTCTCAACTCTCCCTTGGCACACTTGCAGGCTTAACAACATGTGGAAGCTGCCAAGGCTATGGCTTGCACCCTCTGGAGCTCAACCTGAGGTATATCTTGGGCCATTTTAGCCAAGGCTAGAGCTGGAGAATCCGGAATGCAGAGAGCAGCGTTCCATAGTTATGCAGGGCAGTGTTGGTCCTGGGCCTGGCCCACAAAACCATTCTTCCCTCCTAGGCCTCCAAGCCTGTGATGGGAGGGGCTGCTGTGAAGGTCTTTCAAATGCCTTCTAGGGCTTTTACACATTGTCTTGGCTATTAACATTTGGCTCCTATCTACTTATGCAAATGTTTGCAACTGGCTTAGATTTCTCCCCAGAAAATGGATTTTTCTTTTCTCCCACCTGGCCAGGCTGCAAATGTTTCAACTTTTATGCTCTGCTTCCCTTTTAAATATAAGTTCCAGTTTCAGATCATCTCTTTGCTCACTCATATAAGTGTATGTGGTTCAAAGCAGCCAGGCTACATATTGAATGCTTTGCTGCTTAGGAATTTCTTCTACCAGATACTCTAAATCATCTCTCTCAAGTCCAAAGTTCCACAGATACCAAGAGCAGGGGCACAATGCCTCCAGTCTCTTTGATAAAGCATAACAGGAGTTATCTTTGCTCCAGTTCCCAATAAGTCCCTCATCTCCATCTGAGACCCCCTCAGCCTAGACTTAATTGTCCCTATCACTATCAGCATTTTGGTCACAACCATTCAACAAGACTCTATGAAGTTCCAAACTTTCCCTCACTTTCTTATCTTCTTCTGAGTCCTCCAAACTCTTCCAGTCTCTGACCATTACCCAGTTACAAAGCTGCTTCCACATTTGCAGGTATCTCTATAGCAATGCCCCACTTCTCGGTACTAATTCTCTGTATTAGTCCGTTCTTACATTGCTATAAAGAACTACCTGAGGCTGGATAATTTATAAAGAAAATAGGTTTAATTGACTCACAGTCCCACAGTCTGTACAGGAAGCATGGCTGTGGTGGCCTCAGGAAACTTATAATGATGGTGGAAGGCAAAGGGGAAGCAGGCACATCTTACATGGCAAGAGAAGAAGAAAGAGAGAGATAAGAAGGAAGTGCTATACACTTTTAAACAACCAGATCTCCTGAGAACTCACTCAGTATCGGAGAACAGCAAGGGGGAAGTCTGCCCCCATGATTCAATCACCTCCCAGCAGGCCCCTCCTCCAACACTGTGGATTAAAATTTGACATGAAATTTTGGACAAACACAGAGCCAAACCATATCAGAGGTGGTTTAATTCCTTTCCCTTTGACTCTGGACTGGACCCACAACTTTCTTGGACCACTGGAACACAACAGAAGTGACATTATACAACTTATTAGGTTGAGCCATTAGAGATTTGCCATTTTTGCTTTAACTTGATTAGAAAGTTCCTTCTTGGAACTCACTCATCATGTGAAGAGAATGTAGGAAACTTATATGGAGGACATCCAAAGTGCTCCTATTGACTGCCCCAGCTAAGCGTTCAGTCAACAGCTGGTGCCAACTACCAGCCATGTTATGTGAGCCATCTTATGGTTCCTGTCTTTGAAACTCCTACTGACTATAGCCCCAGGAAGCAATAGGTGAAGCAGAAGACCCACTCAATTCAGTCCAGTCAACTCCCCCAAAAATAAGATATAGTAAACGTGATTGTTCTTTAGAACCACTAAATTGTAAAATGGGTTGCTACACAAAAGCAGAAACTGAAACAGAAGACAAAGGTTCAACTCTGATTTTAAATGAATAGTGACTTCGGAGTCAGACAGCTTTTGATCCCTGAACTGGCAGGTGTTGTATGACCTTGGCCAATTCACAATTCATTCCATTTGTCTGAGTCTCAGTTTCAATAGAAATCACTTCATAGGATTGTTGTGAGAAGTGAAAAGAAGAGTTCCTGCAAAGTACTTACACGGTGACTGGAACTTATTAAAAGTTCTGTAAATGTTGGCTGTTGCCGTGTTGTTGCTGTTGATGTTGATGGTAACTTTGTCTGTAGAAAATATTATATATGAAGTTTCACTCTGCTGAGGACTTCTGGTGTTAAGCAGGGGATGGAGAAATAAAAAAGCATAGGATCAGAAGGGCTTATGTCCAGGAACATATTTCAAAAGATATCTTTTAAATAAAAGCAATATTTTTGCATGTAAAGGCAATTTAGAAATTGAGTCTATAAAGCTATGACTTATTTTTCATAAATTGAATTTTTAGAAAAAGTATATTATACCATGCCTCCTTTTCCAGAAATATTCAAATACATGCATTTATTATGATGTTGTTATGAAGTCTGAATACCTATAGGTAGTTGACTATCTACAGTTTGCAATAATAATAGAATTGGCATTACTACTTACTTAATAAAAAGAGTTGTTTTGGTTATTTAACATAAAACTGAAGTTATCCCAGAAATATGTTGTAAATCATAGGAGTCGTACACATGTCACAATAATATTTCCTGATATGCCCCATTGCATTCTTCATTTCTCAGATTAAATTTTACTTTCTGACAAGAACTTCCATTTGAACTGGATAGTCATAAAACCCTTTCCTTTCTTATTTATATTTTAAAAATTTTCCAGTGGTATTCTCTAATTAGTTCTAAATTTTGACATCTCATTCAGAATGGCTTTTCTTTGTCCTTAAGGGAAAATTGATATTGGATTGCTACTAATAGCTAGTATCTATTTGTGTATCCAAACAAGTATATGTTTGACCAACTGCATATTGTAAACCACTAATTTCAGTTGCAATGAGTCAAACTCCTAATT
Source organism: Pan troglodytes (assembly GCF_028858775.2). NCBI lineage: Eukaryota > Metazoa > Chordata > Mammalia > Primates > Hominidae > Pan > Pan troglodytes. The sequence goes on from NC_072401.2 coordinate 134,489,794, forward strand.
TCCTCCACATCAATCCTTTAAAGCTCAGCAGGACATGTCTCTTCTCTCAAGACCATTACAGATTTAATTTATCCAGTAAGGAAGGGCAGTCATTCTGATACATGATTATGAAAAATTATGCTACTGCTTCCTACTGATCTATCCACAAAACCACATGGGCATCTCCCTCAATGTTATTTCCTTAAAGCTCTCCTATGCTTGACTAGTTTCTATAGGGTTCATGATATTAATATAAACTTAGCACAGTTCCAACATATCATAAAAAAAGCAAAAGAAAGCAAATTAAGCAAAATTAAATCTCATTTATAAACATGACTAAAGAGAACACACATATTAAAATTTATCCAGCAGTTTCTAAAGACACTATCTTATTTAGTGTAGATTAAAGGTAGCTAAAACACTCAAGCTCAGTCAGCCCAGTTTGTTCAGTTCTTTCTCTTAGAATTGACCTACTCGGAAACATTTTGATCAATTTAAAAGCTACCTTCAAATTCCTATTTTCCTAATTAAATGAATCAACAGAAAAAAAAATGACAGTAAACATCTCAGAATTTGCTGCAGTATTTTTTAAACATTAAACAGGAAATCCTCATAACATCAGAAATATAAGAAAATTCACTTTAATGATAAGGATACAAAGATAAGATAATTGGCTAATGCCAGCTATCAGATTAATAATTAATGACTAAAATAAAATGTATGCTTTTAGATTCTCAATCATTAGACTTGTGTTTATGCATCTTAACATTATTTTTTAAATCTTAAATGGCATATATGAGTTATATCATTTGGAAAGTATTATGAGGATACTGGAAGAGAATTTCTTCAGTTTATCCAGGCTGTGATGGAAGCAGAACTCACAAATCAATCCTACTGGTAATTTCACAGTGAATATCTTTACAATAATATAATGCTTTCCACGCAAGGTAGAATCATAGTAAGTGCAACTTAGATGTCAGACCAATGCCACAGCCTCACAGCAAATAAATAATTCCTATTGCATTTCCAGGCTTCCTTGTTCAGTAGAGACTCAACAAAGGACTACATGAGCTAAGTTGTCCATCAACAGTTGGGTGTCATAAGATTTACCTACCATAAAGATAGGCATGACCAGGGATGAGCTTCAGGACATGCTATCCCAAAATATGACACTTTGGTATATTCAGTATTTTAAGTGGAAGGAATTTGAGAAATCGAATGTGAAAATGTCTCTGTGACTTGCTCCCACCTTTCTTCCCTGAAGGTCATAAAACCTAGGAAGTCTTTTCTAACTTTCCCCTGACGCAGGTCATAAGATTCTCAAGTTAGAGATACCCTCTTTATATCCAGAGGAAAGGAGTATCATTATCTCTGGAGAAAGAGGGACACAGAAACTTAAATGAACAAGCCTTGCTAAATTTCCTCCAGTTTCTTACCTTTAGCTCATACCCACTTTGTCCCCTGATACTTCTCCATGACACTCTACTTTTCATCAAACAGTCTAAAAAAGCCACCTAGGTTTAACTGTTTATTCAGTCTTCAGTTCTTTATGAAGGACACAGTGTCACATAAAATTTATATTAAGTAAATTTGTACGCTTTCCTTTTGTTAATCTGTATTTTCTTAAAGGGGACTCATTCAGTGAACCTAAGATGGGTAGAAGGAAAAGATACATTCCCTCCCCTACACCAGCAACATATTAATACCAAGTGGAAGTAGTATATAAAGAATAGAAACCTAGAATGTCCTGCAGGCACAGCTAAATTGCATGAGGAACTGGCTCACATTCTCAGTTCTATCTATTCTGGCTGCATTGCAGCCTCTCTCTCAAATCACAACTATGGCTCCAAATTGAAACACAGCTTAAGGATGGTGTCGCATGTTGATACCATCCAGATACAAACAGCAGTCTCATCATATTTAGGTGGCATTAAAGGACAGTGGAGAAGGAAATCTTTTCCAGTAGGCAGAATTTCAAACAATAGATTTGGTTGTCCATTTTACCTGCAGGAGAAATGACCTGAGACATAGATTGAAGGAGGAAAGATGAGACAGATTGAAGGAGGAAAGATGGTCCTCTTTCCATGTCCTTGGTAGGTAGAGATTGGGAAATTGGCCTATAAATGACCACTAAGATTCTTCTCGCCGAGGCTTTGAAATGTGAAATATGAGAAAGCTGTGCAAAGATACAAAGTCCAGCTAGAAATTATTTGTGTCACCTGTGCTAGAGTCAAGTATAACAAGGACAGCAGCAGCAGCAGCAATAAGAATCAGCTGAAGATAGAATGAATGGTAGCATTCCAACTAGGCAATTTCTCTGGGTTGTTCTGCTCACATTGGTCCTTGTCCAAGTCTTGTTTTACAGAGTACTCCTAAATTTCATGATCTTGCAGAATCCTTTCTAAAATTATTATTTTATTCAAAACAACCAGAGTTAACGTTTTGAAATTAAGATGTATGGTGCATTGTCTTTTGCCTCTGTGTATAAATAATATAAAAACTGTTTAATTCACCAAGTCACAGATTCTTGAAGTGAACATTAGTTTTCCCTATGCCCATATGTGCACTTCTTTGTAAAATCCAGTTTTAGCATGATTCCTGAAAAGTTATTTTAGCAAGAACCCCCAACTGTTGGTATCTTATCACCCTAGACATCTGTTTTGTGTCCTTATCCTCCACCATCCTCCAGGTAATGTCTGATCATTGTGGCCTATGTCCAACAAGAATCATATTAGGTAAGTTTAGCTAGATTTTCCTCTTACCCATAATGTTTCCTTTTGGTAATTATCCATCCACCAACAACAACCTAACTACTTAGCTTGAAATTTCCATTTGATCATGCTATATTTGGAATTGAGCCCAACCTCCCTCTACTCCTGATAAATCCCATTGCAATGGTCCCTATACCCATGGCAGTAGTCCTCCCTCCCCACAGACACACCTTGAATAATGTCTGCCTTATCATCTTTAAAAAGCATAATAATTTTATTTTAACACAAGAAGTATGTCTTATGAGTTTAATGCTGAGTCTATTGAAAAAAGAAAAATATCTTTACTTCTAATGTATGAATATCTATGTATAGAGATTTGTGTTTCAGAGCTAAATTGACATTCTATGATTACATTTTATGCATAAGATAGCCACAACAGTTAATAACAAATTTATATATATTGAAATGCACTAAAATATTATTTGCATGTTTTTGCTTATAATGTGAAAAAAATTGAAAGTTATTAGAAAATTTCTAAAATGTTGAAAGAATCATATACTAATTGGTACTTGGTAGCTGAGATTGATTTTTTTTTCTAAGAGGAAATATGAAGATTTTTCAGAACGTTATTGCACTTGAAATAGAATGCAAATTAAAATTTAATCCATACATTTTAATTGGTTTTAACACAAGAAGTAGTCTAAGTATACTAATGTGGCAGGACTGTGAAATAATCAGTAAGCAATAAAATAAATTTTAAAAATGCATAATTGGAAAGCAATAATAAATAATGTTTACTTTGTTTTGAATACTCTATGAACTATAATTACTGCTTCTGTTTATTCATGTCTGGCTCAAAAACATAAATCAACTTAAGGCCAAGTAGGCTGCTTTCTTTTTCTTTTGATCTTTTGGGGAGTTTTTTATATTGTTTGTTTTTGAATTTTTGCAGGGGGCAGAATTTCTGCTTTACTCTTAAGCTGGAAGAAGACCCTACTAAACCCACAAATGAAAAACATAATTTAAAACTTAAGTTCATCATCTGCCATTTGAATTATTATAATTAAGCATGTTAAATAGTCCATTCCTTCAATGTCTGAGTTTTTCTGTGTTCAGAGTACTCAAATATGAATACTGAAAATATTTTTTACCACTGAGACAATAAAGAAAGTATCATCAAATGGAGCAAGTGACTGAAAGGAACTGTGGTCACTACAAATGTCAATGAAGCCAGAAATAGTCCTTTAAAAACCAGCTATGCTGCCAATGAATGCAGAAATGGCACAGCTTATGAGTCATTGACATAATCAACATAATAGTATAATACTAATCAATTAATACCACAGCTAGGATATTCCAGCATTTTAATTCATTTTGACATGTTCAACTTAAAAGACCACATTCTATGTCTGTAGAGATAAATTATCTGTATTACCAAAATTGTTTATATTTTTCTACCTTTTTAAAAAAGTAAAAGTGATTTAAAGCGGTCATTTGAACTTTACTCTGTTCTTAAATACAGGACTGGGGAGCAGGGAAGCATTAGAAATAATAAAGAACATTCTCTTTTTCCAATCTCCAAACACATATTTAATCGGCATAATGTAACTGATGGATGTCCTCCACAAAAATATCTAGAGGTGATGGACCATGCCCAAGTTGCTCACAGGGCACTTAATAAATGAGGACAAGAGAGAGAAAGAAACAGAGGCAGAATAAGAAAGCATTTCAGATGGGGTAAGTTGTAGCTTTTTTTAAAGTAGAGACATAAAAATGTCAGAATTATTTTTAACTGTTTGATATATAAATATGTAATAATGTCTCAGTATCTCAAAAGAAATAATGCAACTTACAAACACTCAGGTCTGAATTTATGTACTGATTTTTTCTAATCCAGAATCTAAATTAAAACAAGCCTCAACTCTGATTACATACTGATGTAAATTAGTTTGCCAGAGTTATCATGATAAAATATATGCTTATACAAATCCATAGGCACATATTGATACTACCTAACATGCTACCCCAATTGGTATTGGTATTGTGTAAATATTCAATTTACAATTAAAATTACAAAAAGACAACAGCTTCTGCCAGGCTCTTCCCAGTTCACACTAAAATACCTATGAAAAAATATTTTTAAAATCATGAAAACTTACTTTTTTGAAAATAAAACTATTGCTGCTTTATAAGTAGTTTACCTTAATTAAAATGTCTAATAATTTCATGAAGAAAAAAATATCCACTGTTCTTTTACATCTAGGAGGGATCAGCTTCACAAACAGCAAAGTAGAAACATGGTTTTCCCTTCCTTCACTGCATGCTTAGAAACCAGAAACCCTTAAGCTATAACAGCCACACTTTAAAAGCCGACAGTGTTCCATTACTGTAGATTGCTAATTTCTAAAGAATCCTATCTTTTATCATTAATCCTCTGTTTTCCATGTCATGAAGATATATGACTGCTTTGACATTCAAAATATTTTAGATTAAAACAGAAATTGGGGATTGGCAGTGTGTTTTCTATTGCTGCTATTAACAAATTACCATCAACTTAGTGCCTTAAAACACAAATTTAATATCTTACAGTTCTGGAGTTCAGAAGTCTGACAAAGGTCTCATTGGACTAAAATCGAGGAGTTGGCACGGCAGCATTCCTTTATGGACGCTCTAGGGAAAATCTATTTCATGGCCAGTTCCAGCTCTTAGAGTTTGCCTAGGTTCCTTGGTTTGTGGTTTGCTTCTATCTGCATAGTGAGTAATGGCAGGTTGAATATTTGCACTGTATCACTCTAACCTCACTTCCATCATTGCATCTACTTTTCTGACTCAGGCTCTGACACTTTTGCCTACTACTTCCACGTTTAAATGATCTTTTTGATCCCATTGGACCCATTAGTATAATCAAGATAATCCTATTTTAAGGTCGAAAGACTAGCAACTATAATTCCATCTACAATGTTAATTCTCCCTTGCCACGTAACCTAACATATCCACAGGTTCTAAACATTCAGACATAGACATATTTGCAGGGAAGGGTTGGGTGGGGGTGGGATTATTCTGCCTACCAAGCACTATAATATTGTTTGCTGGAAACTATTAAGAAACTATATAATGGACACAAACTGAAATGCTGGGAGGAGTAAAATCTGCAGACTATATTTTCCAGGTACTCTAACAATGTATTATAGAAGTAATACATGGGATATAAGTAATCTGCCTCAGGCCAGCAAAGCCATAAGAGATATATGACAATGTAATACTGAAATGAAGCTGTGAACAAAATGTCCATCAGCATGGTACACTAAGCTAATTAGAAAAGCACTCCCACAGTCTGAATGCAAACATATAGGTACTGTGGATAAAATTTAACATAAAAATGTTTTAAAAAACATAGCTGAATTCAAAAAGAGAAAAAGAAAAATGGAAAGAAATTTTTTTAAACAGAAGTAAAGTAAGAGGAAAAACAAAATTAGCACAGGCCAGAAGTACAGGGGAAATTGATAGCCTCTGCTTGTGAGAGGGAGTTGATGGTCTAAGAATATCTGAGTTCATGCATCAGCCTTAGAAGTCCCTGAAATGTGCTCATTAAGATGGGAAGCACTACCTTGAACTAGCATGAGGTGGTAGGCTGAATCTGAGAGACTTATATCATGCTCCAAAGTGGTATTTTCCTGATTTAAAAAAAATTTAAAAGGTGTAAAAACTACTTCGATGCCTTCTCCTGCCTCTTACTTAGGCGAGTAGGTGTTTAAAAATATACCTGAAAAAACTTACATCTTGATCCACGCAGAGTGTGAAGTCTGAATTTGGAATATATTTTTGATGCTGAAATCTTAATCCACGAAATTAAAATAAAATCAGTCTGGGAAAGGTGAGACAACTAAGGACTTCAGCAAAAAGAAAAAAAGAAAAAAAACTTTTTACCAAAGTTCGTACAATCCAAAGAACAAAAGGCTACCTAAAGTAAAATATCCAAAAAAAAAAAAAAACAAAAACAAAAACAAAAAAACAACATCTACTTTAAGGAATGAAACACTAGTAGAGGTTGTCATTAGACATAGCCATCAGGTTATTTAGAGATCCCATGACTCTAAATTGTAAAAAACATGAGATTATGAAATAAATATGTTTTAAGTAATTAGTAAGAAATAAATACCTTAAAGAAAAAGGACACTATAAGAAAGTGATTTGTAAAATATATAACTTCAAAAATAAAAATATATTTGTTATTAAAAATGAAATTCAATAGATAATTAAAATAATAGACTTATTTTTTGAAAGAAAAAATTAGTGACCTGAATGTTCCAAAAGACATAATCACCCAGAATAAATTGCAGAAGGTTATATATAGAAAACTGTTGAGACTGAAATACCATCATCTTTAGCAGAATAAAAAGAAATAAATCTACAATCAATATATTCCTCTCCTGAGCAGAATGTAATAGCTTTCAGTACTACTATTACCAAAAACAAAAGGAACAGCCAAGAAAAATGGAAAAAAAAAATTCTTAAAGAAAATCAGAAAGTTTCAGAAGCCTGAAGGACAAGTGGGGCCAACATTCTGAAGAGAAGAATATCATAGAAAATTGAGCTGACATTCTACATACACATTTTTCCAAGAGGTATTTACCAAAAATGGGCACAGCAAGAGACTGAAAATCCAGGCTTAGCTGAGACAGAACCACTACTGAGGAACAAAAAGACATCAGAAGAACTTTAGGCAGTCTCCAGTGCTAGAGATAAAATTGGAGATTTGAGCAGCATAAAACAAGCTGTCAGATTTACCTTTATTGCTCAAAATCTGATGTGACAAGAGGTAGAAGGTTACAAAGCTAAGTTGAATGCACACTGAAAGAAGGGAGCTTTCTACCATCAGTTAACACTGAAGAGTCAAAGATTTATCTTTAGGGTCCAGCTAAGAAAAGGTCCCAGGGAATATTCCAGACTTTTGTTGCAATTTGTTGCAATTCCTAACTAACTATCCCCAAGGAAAATGGCTAAAGGGAGAGAAGGGAACCCTTAAAAAACATAACCTTACCTCAATCCAGTTCGACCCTGATTAATTTAAGGTAACATTTCTTAAAACGTCATCTGCATATGTGAAAAATATTTTCATCATAATACTAAGATGCTATTTATCTTTTCCATTTTGTTGACATCTGCACTGATGGTCCAAAAGCAATGGTGGTTAACAGCGTTGGTGCCATAACACAAACTAAAGCGCTGGCACCGAGCTGCACTAGCACTCATATTGCACTCTGCTTCACAGCTTGGACCCACAATTAAAATCCCCACACAGTTTTTTAAAATGCCAATTTCACATATGACAAAGAAGTAAAAAGTATTAATTTTATTAAATCTCGATCATTAAAAATATATTTCTTTATGATGATAATGTAATCATAAGTAAAGCAATTCTGCCCTTTTCTAAAAATTAGGGTATTAACTTCAGAAAAAACAGTCGTGTGTTTTTGAATTGTAAGCTGGACTGGATACGCTTTTTCCATGGGACATTCAACATAACTGTTGAATGGAAACCTAAAATGAAGAGGTCAAGTGAATGAAGCAGGAGCAATATTTGAAGAGATAATGACCAAATTTTTTTCTAAATTGGATGTAATAAAGAATGTATCACTGGTAAGAAAAATAAAATAATAAAAAATGTAATTCATACAAAAGAAAGACAGTATAAAGACAGACAAAAGTGGAATAAGTAGAAAACATACAATAAACCAATAGATATACATTTAAATATATCACTTCTTATATTTAATACAAAGAAAATAAGTACTCCAATTAAATACAATATTTTCAAACTGAGATAAAAATTCCCATATATCTGCTGCTTTTAACAGACATGACTTAAAACTAAGAAAACAAGACTGAATATAAAATGATGTTAAAAATAAAACCATAAACAAGCACAGAAAGATGGTGTGAAACAAAAAGAACAGAAAATGTAGATTCTAAGATTGAAATCATTAGTACATGCAAAGAGGGCCATATCATAATGATAACATGGTCAGTCCACAAAAAGACATAACAGTTATAACTATATTAGCACCTTGTAATATAGCTTTAAAATGCTGAACCAATAATTGGCAGTAATAAATGAAGAAATGGGTAAATTCAGAATCAAAGGATTCAGAGACATATACGATTGTCATATATATTGACATACGATAAATGACATCAACATATTGACATAAACAGAAAGCTGTACCATACAATGACAGACTTTAATTCTTTTCAAGTGCATATAAAATAATTACCAAAATTGATAATTTTCTTGATTCTTTAGAAAGGCTTAATGTGTTTCAAAAGATTTAAATTATTTAGAGAATATTCTCTTACCACAGTGAAATTAAGCAAGAAATCAGTACAAAATACTAACTAGAATATCCCCAAATGCCCTAAAGAATGCATAGATTGAAGAAGAAATCACTACAGAAATTAAAAAGTATTTTAATTGAAACCTAACTGAGATAGAACCTTTCCAGTTTTGTAAGAGGCAGTTAAAGCAGAACTTAAAGGGACACTCAGACCTTTAAACACATATAAAAGAATGAAAGTTGAAAATAAATGATTTATCTATGCTTCCATCTCAAGATGGCAGAAAAGCAGCATGAAATCTTACCAAAGAAAATAGAAAGGAGGAATTAATAAACATAAAAGTAAAATCAGGGAAATATAAAATAAATGTACAATAAAGTCATCTCAGATGAAAGATTTTTTATTTGAAAATATGAATTTTTAGCAATTTTTAACGAGTTATTTGCAGAACTAGTCCAGAAAATAGAAATAAAGAGACCAATATCAATTTAAATGAAGAGAACATTATAGATCCTGTAAAAATTAAGAGATAACCTAAGAATATTGTAAACTTTAATAAATTTGAAAATATAAATGAAATGGTAGTACGCCTTGGAAAACACAACTTAGAAAAAAACTAGAATACTAGATCTAGCATGTTTAAAGAAACTGAATCCATTTCTAACACTTTCTACAAATAAAACTTCATGCACAAAAAGCTCCACTAGTCAAATCCAAATATTGAAGAAGGAAATAGCATCAATTTTATATAAACTCTTCTAGAAGACAACGAAAAAAATAAGTATTTCCAACATGTCGCAAATTGCAAACAAAAACCTGAAAAGGGCATTATAAGAAAGAAAAATTACAGAACTACCTCTCTCATTAGCACAAATGGTAATACTCTAAAGAAAATATCTGTAAATTGGATGAAACAATGAAAGAGAAAAATAACATCACAACCAAGTGGGTTCTATTCCATCCATGCTAAGTGTGTTTAGCATTTGAAAGTTACAGATTTTGGTACATTAACAATGAAAATATTATCCCAATAGATTTTTAAATGATTTGATATTATTCAAAAATCATTATTTATTAAAAAGAAAACTTTTGAAAAGTAAATCTTATTCTTAATAATGAATTTTTAAAAGACTTAATCCTGAGATCAGGAGGAATACAAAGATTCTCACTAACCAAAATTTGTTCAGCACTACACAAGAGGTGGTAGACAACTGCAACCAGACAAGAAAAGGTTTAAACAATGGCAGTTAAGGAAGTTGGAAATAAAATATGTATGAAAACTTTCATTATTTACAGGTGACATGACTATTATTGCAGAACCTCTAAAAATATTTTCAAAATATTAAAATTAATAAGTCAGGCCAGGTGCTGTGGCTCACACCTGTAATCCCAACACTGTGGTAGGCCGAGGCAGGTGAACCACTTGAGCCTATGAGTTTGAGACCAGCACAGGTAACATAGTGAAACCAGTCTCAAAAGAAAAAAAAAAAAATAAGTGAGTTTAGCTAGGTTTCAGGATGCAAAGCCAACATATTACAACCGATAGTGCCTTTCTATAGAACACATGCAATTATTAAAAAAATAAAAATTTTAAATATAATACAATTTTAATAGCATAAAAATCAAATATCTAAAAGTAAATGTGCAAACCAGTACACTGAAAACTTCATGAGATTAATGATAGGTATCAGTCAAAATGTTAACTAGAAGAATATAGCACATTCATGAATTGGAAGTGTATTTTAATAATATAAATTTCCCCAAATTCATGTATAGCTTTTATGCCATCCTAATCAGGATCCAAGTTGGTGCCTGTGTGAGTACTTGTGTGTCTACATAGAAGTTGGCAAACTGTTTCCAAAGTATATACAGGAATGTAAAGAGCCAAGAGTAACAAAGACAATCTCAGAGGAGAAAGCTGGAGAACCTACATTACCAGGTATCAAGACTTATTATTAACTACTACAATTTACAAACTGTTTTATTGACAAGCCTAAAAAATATTTTAAAAGTGTTTAAATAGGGTCTAGAAACAGATACCATGCAAGGTCATATAATAATAAAGCAACGGAGCAATACATTAGGTAAGGAAGATAATTCTAAAAATGGTGCTGAATCAACTAGGCAGTCACATTAAAAATGAATCTTAACACCTCATATCATAAACAAAAGTCAACTGCAGATGGTCTATAGATCTAAATATAGAAGGAAAGCAACAAGGATTTTATTAGACAGTATAGGCAACTATACTTCTGATCTTGGTTATCAAGGATTTCTTATGAAAGAAAAATAATAATAATATAAAAAAATGGTACCTTGGGTTACATTAAAATTTATTTGGTCAAAATACACTATTGAGAATGGAAAAAAGTCTGGGCATGGTGGCTCACAACTGTAATCCTAGCACTTTGGGGGGATCGCTTGAGTCCAGGAGTTCAAGAACAGCCTGGGCGACATAATGAGACCTCCATCTCTACAAAAACTTAAAAAATTAGCCAGGAGTGGTGGATCACACCTGTGGCCGGGCCACTTGAGAGGCTGAGGAGAGACCAACCATCACTTGAGCCTAGGAGGTGGAGGCTACAGTGAGCCATGATTGCATCACTGCAATCCAGCCTAGGCAAGAGAGCAAGACCCTGTCTCCAAAAAAAAAAAAAAAAAAAAGGCAAAAATATTTAATATTTGCATATTAAAATCAATACATCTTCAATATTTATGTCAAATATTTATTTTTGTTGGATATATATTTGTTATATCCAACAAAAACATAAATGAAATAAAAACAAACTCTTAAAAATCAATATGAAAAAGTAGAAAACAAAAGGGAAAATCACAGACTCTTCAAAAAAAATCCAAGTGACAAATTTATATATATGAAAAATGCTGAAATTCGTTAGTCATAGTTATTAAAGAGATGCAAAGTAAAACAGGTTGCAATACCACTGTATATCCACCATAATATTAAAATGAAAAACGAAACAAATTTCAAGTGTTAGCAGGTGTATAGTGTATAGAGAAATTTGACCTCTCATATGCTGCTGATGGAAGTGCAAACTAGTACTATTTATAAAATAGTTAGGCTGTAGTTCCATAGGTTAACCCACACATGCACTGCGATTCCATTATTACCATTCTACATATATATCTACAGAAATTTAAAAACTTATTTGTCAAAAGATATACAACATATATTCATAGTATTAATATTTATCATAAATTTGGAAAATAATTCTAATGTCCATCAATAAAACAATTAAGAAATAGTGGCATATTCAAGCAATGGATTGCTATATGGCAAGGAAAATGAACTATTAAATCTTTGTGCTACAACATGAATATATCTCACAGACAATGCTGAGAGAAAGAATCAAGACACACAAAAAGACAGCTGTAGAGTTTCATACATAGAAAAGAAGCAACAGCAGCAATAGTAACCTCTGATGTAAGAAGTCAGGATAAAGATTACTCTTTGGAATTGACAGTGACTCCAGAAGGGTCAGCGTAATGTGGAACACTGCTGGAATGCTGGTGAAGTTCTGTTTCTGCATCAGGTGGTGGTTCCACAAACGTGCTTTTTTCATGTGAAAATTCGAGACTAACATTTAAATTTGGTGTACTTTTTCTGGAAGTATATCATAGTTCAGTAAACATTTATACCAAACAACTTAAAGATAAAATACAAGTTACAATTAATAAATATCCAAATTTGAAATCATATTATTTCAATAAATGTAATTTTATGCATTTATTTTTAAATTTTAATTAAATATTAATGTGTATTTTATAAGACAATGTTATTTGCAATTTAAATGTTCAATGGTCATTTCATTGTCAATGATTTTACCTGTCTTTCATGTTTTGTGTAGAGGACACATACATAATTTCAAGATAATTTCAACTGTTGAGAGTTGCAAAATGTTTCTTTTTTTGCTTTGTGTAACATTAGTGAATGTGTAACTCTAAACCACGAATTGCAGCCCCAAAAGAAAGAAGGTCTGCACTATTTAACTTGATATGCCATTGTGCAAAACCTATTGCTCTGGTCCTTTCTGAAGGAAAGATTTGCCAAGTTAATTAATGTGTCTTCTATTTTTCCTTTGCACTTCTGCTTCTCAGATCCTCCTTGTGCTCAAGAGCAAAGTCCATATCCAACAAAGGGAGCAGCCCAATCTATACATTTCATAATGAATGTGGTCACCTTTTTGGTTTAAAACATAGGCCAAGAGATGTGAAGAATGTTTTTCTGGAATCTGAAAGGTGTAGCAAAGTATCTGTCTAGTGCAATGGGTTGTCATATGGCAGCAGTGGGAGCTGTATTCCGCCAGCAGATGTGCCAGGGATGTACGTGTTTGAGTGTGTTCACACAGGCTCCCAAGAACTGTTAAATTTTCAAAAATTTTGCAAGCCAATTTTTAATATAGATACTACTAGAAATTGAACTTTATAAACTTATATTTGAATAAATTATATTGAAAGTAAAGGAATATTCAAAATTCATCAATTCCTAATTACTTTAATACAGTTTGCTGTTTTATATGCTCTTGAGATTATTTATCTCATCTCACCTGTGAGATGGGGCTACCATATAATGGTGTGCACTGTGCATGTCCTCCCACACTAGAAGCTTGAAATTAGCCATGTTGGGAGAATTTACATAAAAAAACAGGGCGAATACTATAGATCAGGGTTGCATTTACTGTCTTGTTGTCTAGACTTTAAAAAGTCATAGAGAAAATGTTAATAACGTGCATTAAGCCTAAAAATGTGTCTTGTCTGTAGCTATTACCTTGCTAGTAGAAAAAAAAATGAGAAAATATTATTCCATTATTCTAAACCTATTATCTAATTCGGCAAAGAAGTTGCTCACATCACTGATGAACAAGTGAAGTTCAAATACATGTCTGTGTTATTTCACTGTCTTATTAATGTAAATGAAAATATCAACCAACATTCATGCCAGGACTACACTTGTTAGTGAATACACTTGTAAGCTGGCTCCATATACAGGAGTTCAGCAAAAGTCAATGAAAACATTCTATGAAAAGCAATCAGCTATACAGAATTTACAATAAATAATATTGAATATTTTATTATTATTTGTAACTTGTGTTACACAACCTTTATATCAATAAAATTTATGATAAACATATTAGTGTGTATATATACATATATACACATTTGTGTGTATATGTATCTATATAAACATATACATACATGCATTTTTGAGAGCCTATTGAACATTTACGACCATAACAGTTAGAGACATCCAAGTGTTATCTAATAAATTAGATCTAATAATACTTTTTTTTTAATTGTCACGCAAAGGATCTTCCAAAGTCATCGCCAAGAGAAGGATCCCTTTTGACAGGATCTAGGATTGGTACCCATTATGAAGGTTCAGTAACTCTCCTAAGACCCATAATTAGTAAGTGGCCATAGGAGGCTCTAAAACCAGAAAGTCTTAACTCCAGAGGCTACTTTTTGACTCTGCAATCTTTCATGAGAGCACAGCATTCATCTCAGGAAAGCACAAATGTTTTAATATTAGAAAATAAGAGCAAATAAGACTTTTTTTAATTGTACATGCATTTATAATAACTCTTGAAAATAGAAAATAAATAACTTTATAGTGTTTAACTACTAAAACTTACAACAAGCCTCTCACTGATATTTAGTACTAATACTTAGAAGCATTTTATTTAACATTAGATGCAAAACAATACTTTTTTAAAAAATTGCACATGCATTTAAAATAATAAAAAATTCTTGAAAATAGACAAGAAATAACTTTATAGTGTTTAACTACTAAAACTTATAGCAAGCATCTCACTTATATTTAGTAGCATTTTATTTAATATTAGGTACAAAACAAGATTTACCACTCTCTCCCACAGTAATCAATATTTTGTTGGAATTAGCTAAGGCTTTATGAAAGCAAGTACAAATGAGTAGTTTAAAAATTTTATTGTAATAATAATTGTATTTGCTTTATGCACACATGATATTATTGTCTACTAGAAAATCCAAAATACTAAGCCAATGGTAGAATCACTAAGGAGTTGGGCAAAGTTCTTAGTGAGGCAATATCAGATACTGGTAAATATTTCAGGCTGGATGCAGTGGCTCACGCCTGTAATCCCAGCACTTTGGGAGGCCGAGGCAGGTGGATCATGAGGTCAGGAGATCGAGACCATCCTGGCTAACATGGTGAAACCCCATTCTCTACTAAAAATACTAAAAATACAAAAAATTAGCTGGGCGTGGTGGTGCCCACCTGTAGTCCCAGCTACTCAGGAGGCTGAGGCAGGAGAATTGCTTGAACCCAGGAGGTGGAGGTTGCAATGAGCCAGGATCGTGCCACTGCACTCCAGCCTGGGCAACAAAGCGAGATTCCGTCTCAAAAAAAATTTTTTTTAAAGTAAAAATAAAATAAAATAAAATAAAATGGATTTCAAGCTCTGGAGACAAACTGCATGGATTCAAATAAAGCTTTACTCTTATATGACTTAGCACATGTTACTTAAGCTCTTTGTACCTCGATTTTCTTACCTGTGTAATGGAGATAATAACAGTCTCTTCCCATAAGAATATATAATAAGTTGATATATGGATGGAACTTTGACAACATCTGTCACATAGTAACCACCATATAACTCGTTGATTGTTATTTTTATTACTAAATACCCACAATAATATTCAAAAGTGAAAATAAATAACACACCCATGGTTACAAGGATGTGTAAATTCATATCATAAAAATGTCTATTTTCTACAAGTTAGTCTACAAATTTCATGCAATTCAAATTCAAATCCCAAAAGTGATTTTCAAAGCTGACAACTGAACCACAAATCTCTATGGAAGAATAAAAAGAAATGCACAACCAAGACAAATTTAAAACTACATCATTAGAAGGAGCACTTCTTCCTGTCAATATCAGAACACTATATTAGTACCAATTGTATGATACTGGCACAGGAATAGACAAGCAAATAATGAACAAATCAGAGAGCCACGATTCATATCCTCATATATAAATATTCATATCTAGTAACAGTACCTTTATAAATAATTAGGGAAATGCCACAATATCTATTCAATGGATTATGTCGGAACAATTGATTACATGATTACATGAGAAAAATAAGTAAATTTGTTCTCTATATATCATATAAAATAAATTTTATTTATGATGAAACTGAGTGACAACACTCAGAGATAGAACACTGTATCAGGTCAAACTCAATCCTACATTAGTGTCTGATAAAGGTCTATAAATGAAAAAATAATCCTTCTCCTGCTGCTAATATATTCTCATTTTATGTTAAGGAGAGATTCAACAGAAAGTTGAGAGAGGTGATTAGGATATTACTTTATGATTCCATGCATATGTTTTTAAATTCATGACACTCTAGGAGAACTGTAAATCTACTTGTGAGCATTTGTAGTTACAGGTGAAATTCAGATAGATCCCCATTAGTGAACATCTGTTTTGTTTTTACAACTTTTTTCCCTTTCATCTGATAGATGAACCTCTATTTCATAAATAGGACTGACTCATTGTGTGGTTCTGATGTGTCTCCTACCACAAAATTAGGAGTGTGTCATGAAATTTTCCAAACTCATTGCTTTGGACATGGGCATATGACTCAGGGTGGATCAATTACTGTCCTTTCGAGACTTAGTCTGGAAGAGATATTGGAGAAGCAGAACTCCACTTGCCAGAATATGTGGATTTAACGCATTCTGAGACTGAGTCAGCAAGTTGCCATCTTCACCACAGAGAACCTGTGCAGAAAAGAAATCAACATAGAGGAAATCTAAGCCAAAGGAAAGGAGTAGGACAGATTTCCGATTATATAAAATGCACTTTAACAGATCATGACATAAGCCAGAAATATTCCTTTAATTTAGCTCTTTTCATGCTGAATTTAATTATTTCACTTAAAACTTACTGTTTTCACCATAAAAAATAATTTGGTGATTTAGACATTGAATTAGGACCACATAGTTATACAAGTATTATTGTAAAATTGATTACAAACAATAATGTGAAGCTAGAAGTAAATGATGTTTCATTCAGGATGAATTTATTAATACATGTGTTTACGGTTACTTCTTCAATAATCTTGTTTTTATTAGGCAAGATCAACTAGCTACTGCAACAAATGGACTCAAAATATGAAATAGCACATAATGGAAATGTATTTCTTGTTTACAAGAGTAAACAGATCAGAGAACAATTCTCCTCCAAATGGCCAACAGATACTCTGCCATCTTCACCCTATGCCATCCAAGACTTCCCTGACAGTCTTCTCTATTCCACTAGACAGGAAGCAAATAAAGCTTAAAGGACCATACATGGGAGTTTTTAATGAGTCAAGTCTAGAAATGATATATATCCACTGTGTTCATACTTCATTGGTTAGACCTCAGGAAATGTCCACACAAAAAAAGCAAGAATAGCTAGGAAAAGTCTATTTCTAACATCAATAAGAAGAGAATCAGGATGTTGGTAAGCAGTAAGCAAGTTCTGCAAAAACAGTTATTGTAATAATAAATATTCATGTGTACCTGTTCCCTCAGGTAGTATACGCTCACCCCACGGTAGACAAAACTAAGTCCCATCTAGTTAGTATAATCAGCTCAACATTCAGGATCTGTGGGTATTGAACACTTCTCTCCATCATGACTGGGAGTGGTTGTTGTGGTCCTGCAAAGCATGATATAAAAACAATCAGTCTTATGTATGCTGTCAGTGGTAGAGCAGGGATAAGATAACTATAGTAGACAAGTAACATTTAAGAAAGGGAAAAAAGAACACAGAACACACACCTGATAATAATAACCATACAATCCTGCTGGGTAGGTCTTACAAAGCACCCCTACTGAGACACACATGATTTGCCCCTCTGTGGGGAAAGTTCCTTAATGAGACCCACATTCCTGGCTAAAAGTTACTTCCTTGTTTATTGTTCTCCATGACCTCAGGTTCTGCTCCCTGGGAAACACTTGCTTGTTCTTTACCCTTGGGAACTATCCATCTTATACTCGTTGTTTCTTTCTTATGAAAATGTAGGGGCCAGAGGATTGCTTTGAGTGTAATTTTCCTCCTAGCTCAGGATTTCTTTGAGAAAACAATTTCCTCAAAAACTTAACAGACTTTGGATGTATTTCTTTCAAGTCAATTTCATGTGCTAATAAGCTATTCACAAAGATCCTTCGTAGACAAAACTCTAGAATCTAACTATTTTTTTCTCCTTTGCCCCTTTCAGGAGATCATTATTTCAAATTACCAGGGATAGTTATTAGAAAATAGGCTTAAGTAGGAATATCATACGCTGAATCTGGTGATTATTTTAAGGCTTATTCACATTATCTGAGAAATTTTAAGACCTCCGTCTTTTACGTAAATCTCTCTTCAATTTGATTTCATAGTTTTTAAAATCTAGAAATAGGTGTTTCCAATCATATGTACCTACTAATTTTTCTCTATTCACTTCTATTTTTTTCTGTACATTGGTCATGTTTTCCTAAGATTTTGCTTTTCTTATAGCTCCCTGCTAAAAGAAAGAAAGAATATAACGTAGCTTCTTTAAACAATAACAAACATACACGAGAAAATGACTAAAAGCGATAAATTTTGGCTGGGCTAATAAAAAAAGCATGGCAACTTATGTCAGGTGGAAGGATAGACACATAGATACACTAGAGATTTAAATAAAATCATATTGTATAATAAACAAATTTTATGTCAACAGTTTTGAAAAGTTAAGTGAAACTGAATATATATTTTTTAAATATAAAACTGATTAAGAAAAAAATAAAGCCTCACTTGTACTATAATAACTATTAAATAAACTAGCATAGTAATTAAAAAAAGAAATCCAAAAATCACCAGGCCTAGATTTTTGTATAGGCCAATTCAAACAGACTTTCAAGGATAAGATATTTCAATACATAGGGCAATTTAGAGACTAGATAGAGTGCATATACCTTACTTTGAAATTGATACAAAAAATAAACGTTTCTCGTTTATGAACATACCTATAATAATCCTAAAAACAGTATTAGAAAATCAAACCAAGAGTAGCATAAAGAAATGCAACATGACCAAGTTGAGTTTATTTTACAAATATGAATGTACAGTAATATACTAAAAGAAAAAATATAAAATCATCCCAATAAATGTAGAAAAGTTATTTGCTGAAATTTATACATAATAATATTGTCAACAAGTGAAAACTTAGTGCACTAGGAATAGAAAGGCACTTACACAGGCTGACAAAAGGGATGTTCAAATAATCACCTAAAGCAAACCTTATTTTTAATGAGAAACAGTTACTACCATTAACTTGGAAGTAATATAAAATACAAGTATGCTTGTTATCATCACTTTTATTCAAAATCTTACAGAGGTCTGCCACAAAAAAGGGGGAAAGAAAATCACTGGAAAAAAAAAGAAACAAAATTCTAATTATTCGAAATTCATATAATTGCCAGAATTGCAAACTAAAAAATAATCAGATAAGTTACTAGAAGTGGTAAGCATTCAGTAACAGGGCTTATCAAAAATTAAATGTATTTCAAGCACGAAGTAGCTAGGTAATTTATTTTAAATAGCATTATAAATAGCAATACACAGTGTGAAATGCTAAAAATAAACTTAACAAAAGAAGAAACAGCCATAATGCAGAAGATGTTAAGATAATATTGAAAGAGAGTTAAGAATCCCTAAATAAAGTCTTATTTATATTCATGGAAAACAAAGATAAACACACTATCATGAAGATGTCAATTCTCTCCCAAGAAATAGATAGAATATATGAAATTCTAATTCAAATTCTAGTATTTTCCCCCTCTGTAACTGGAAAATGTATTATAAACTTCATGTGAAAGAGCAAAATGCCAAAAACATAGCCAAGATACTCTTCTTGAACTCTTGGATTCAAGCGATCCTCCTGCCTTGGCTTCCCAAAGTGTTGGGACTATAGTCTGAGCCACCATGTCCAGACCTGATAGTCTTTTTTATTTTAAATTTTTAGTTCAGGAGTACATGTGCAGGTTTGTTACATAGGTAAATTTCTGTCATGTGGCTTTATTGTACAGGTTATTTCATCACCCCAGTATTAAGCTTAGTGCCCATTAGTTATTTTTCCTGATCCTCTCCCTTCTCTCAACCTCTACCCTCTATAAGGCCCCAATGTGTGTCGTTCCCCTCTATATGCCCATGTGGTCTCATTTACCTCTCACTTATAAGTGCAAGCAGTATTTGGTTTTCTGATCCTGCATTAGTTTGCTAAGAATAATGGTCTCCAGCTCCATCCATGTCCCTGCAAATGACATGATCTCATGTTTTTTATGGCTGCATAGTATTCCATGGTGTATATGTACCACATTTTCTTTATCTAGTCTGTCATTGATGGGAATTTAGGTTGATTCCATGTCTCTGGTATTGTGAACAGTACTGCAGTGCACACTTGGATGCATGTGTCTTTGTAATAGAATGATTAATATTCCTTTGCGTATATACGCAGTATTGGGTTCTGGGTTTGCTGGGTCAAATGCATTTCTATCTTTAGGCCTTTGAGGAATCACTGCATGGTCTTCCACAATGGTTGAAAGAATTTACACTCCCACCAACAGTGTATGAGCATTCCTTTTTCTCTACAACCTGGCCAGTATCTGTTATTTTTTGACTTCTTAATAATAGCCCTTCTGACTGGTGTGAGATGGTATCTCATTGTAGTTTTGATTCGCATTTCTCTAATGATCAGTGATGTTAAGCTTTCTCTCATGATTGTTGGTTGCATGTATGTCTTCTTTTGAAAAGTGTCTGTTCATGTCCTTTGCCCACTTTTTAATGGGGTTGTTTGTTTTTTCCTTGTAAATTTAAGTTCCTTATAGATTCTGGTTATTAGACCTTTGTCAGATGCATAGTTTGCAAAATTTTTCTCCCATTTTGTAGGCTGTCTGTTTACTCTGTCCCTAGTTTCTTTTGCTGTGCAGAAGCACTTTAGTTTAATTAGATCTCATTTGTCAATTTTTGCTTTTGTTGCAATTGCTTTTGGCAACATTGTCATGAAATCTTTGCTCGTGTCTATGTACTAAATGGTATTGCCTAGGTTGTCTTCCAGGGTTTTTACAGTTTTGGGTTTTACATTTAAGTATTTAATCCATAAGATAGTCTTGAACAAACAAAATGTTAGAGATGGGGTTATGGTCTTTTAGCTATAAAGAGTTTTTATTTTAAAAAGTCATTATTAAGGAATATATTATTGATGAAAGATGACCAATGAAACAGAAAAGAACACAGAAGCATCTGTCCTTAATATATTATAAGAAAATGGCATTTTACATCAGTGGAAAATTTAGGTTCTATTTTACAAATAGTACTAAAAGAATTAATTTTCCCTATGATTTTAGGGATGTTTTCACAGTTGTTGAAATCACATATATATATAAACATATACATATAATCATGTATTAATGATTATAGTAATATACAGAAAATAAGAAACTAAAAGAAAAAAGGAAAGGAAATATCACTTATTAGCATAAACTTGAAATTAAAAACTAATGAAAACATCACAAGAAAGACTAATCAAAACTCATGATTAAATTTAGGTACAAAATTTAGGTACAAAATATAGACAAACTGAGGTCAATCAAAGTTTAAAAACAATAACAATAAAATAGCTATGCCAAAGTGGGGTTCATTCCAGGAGTGCAAGTATGTTTATTTATGTTTACAGATCAATTAATATAATTCATTACATCAGCATATTAATGAAAGGAACTCATATGGTCCTCTCAATAGAAATGGTGATAAAATTAAACATCCATCCATTACTTTAAAAAAATCTATTGGCAAATTAGAAAAATAAATTGACTTCCTAAACTTGATAAAAAGCATGCAAAAACAAACAACCGACAAATAAAAACATAATTAAGACATTTTCTCTAAGATCAAGGAGAAGACAAGGTAGCTGGTGATTGCCTTTCCTATTCTGAAGAGTATAGGAGTACAAGCTATGGCGGTAGGCAAGAACAACACAGAATGCTTAAAAATGGAAAGAAAGAAAACAGGCTGTTATTCAAAAATAAGAAGATATACTATATCATAAATACAATTGAAACCACAGTTAAAATACTATAACTACACAAGATTTTATAAAGGTTGTAGAGTACAAACCAATATATAATGAATAGCATCAATAGAACAAAATGACTTCTTACAAATTAATAATTTTTTAAAAATAAGAAAATGAGCAAATTGTGTAAACAGACTATTTACAGAGAAAGAAATGTAAAGTGCCAGTATATGTGTGTGTGTATACATATATATACATATAAAAATATATATATTTTTTAAATGCTCAAATTTACCAATCATCAAGGATATACAAATTAAATCAATATAAATATTTTTCACATATTGACTGATAATACAACTAAGGTCATGTATTGGTAAGAATTTATAGAAATGTGCATTCTCATACATATTTGATGAAAATGTCCATTAGTAAAATCCATTTGAAGGATAGTTAGATGGTACATCATAAAATTAGAATGTCCCTAACTTTAGATAAAGCAATTCAAATTTCTGGAAATCTATCCAACATTAACATTTACACAGGAGAACACAGGCATATTCATTCATGCATGAATGCATGCATTCCTTACTAAGTGCCTCCATATACTAGAACCTATCCTAGGTTCTGCAGAATTAAAAGAGAATAAGACAGAGAAGGACTTACCCTAACATGCTGGAAAGATTCCATACTAGAAGAATATGGATGATAACAAATCAATAAAGAGCATAATAATTAATATGATCATAAAAAATTAAAAGAAATAATGACTAAGAGTTTTCCTTTTCCGAGGCATTAATACATGTATTGATGAGCAGGGGACACCATCATTCCTGAACAGATTGATGGCAGTTGTCTTGTGAGGGTATGCAACGGAGTAAGTTCGCTGTTCATAGTGGAAAAAATGAAGCCCCAGCAGAGGCCATGTGAGTAAAGCATATGGAATTAACACAAATGCTGAAGGACAATAGGTCATTACAGTATACTGACTTGCAGAAATTTGTGGCACCCTCCCTCTCCATCTCAGTCTATTCACGTGTACCGACTCCCTGCTGCCCAGACTATAATCTTCCTAAGAACAAGAGTCATGTCTGTCTCTCTTCTCTAAACCCAGTACTTGGCATACCTTAGTAATAAATAACTTCATGTATTTATATAATTATTAACTCATATAGGGTTTACTGTGTGTGCCAGCCATAATTCCTAATGTTTTAAAAATAAGAAATGAAAACTCATTCATTTGTGCCTCATAACAACTTGATCAGGTTGCTTTATTTTTATCCCCCTTTCACAACTGAGGAAATGGAAGCAAAGGGAGGTAAAGTAACTTAATCAAGGTCCAATGTGGTAGAGACAGGACTGTACACTCAGGACATCTGGCTATAAAGAACCTGCTTTTAACCACTATTCTATGCTGATTAATAGATTGCTGCACTCACTTTCTTGCAAGCAGTTAAACTTCCTGGAACTACATCTACAGAAACCTTTCATTCTGGAAGAGAGCCTCTGCTTAATTTAAAGACTCATTCAAGAGTTTTCCCTCTCCATCAAGCGGTAGGGGGAGGCAGAGGCTTGCCTCCCATGGTACATTTATACTGCAACTTTTAGAGAAATTATTTGCTGATTCAAAATGGAAACGAACAAAGGCAGCCTAAAACCTCTTGACTTGAAGTTTTAAAAAATTATTGCTGTATTCATTTAGCCTAAGAAAGAACAACACAATGGTTAAATTTAAGTATATCCAAAGAAAATTCCAATTAAATTACATCGTGGGGATTTTAATGATCATCCCACTAAATTTTTTTAATATAACTTTCCTTACTAGCCAGTAAAAAATTTTTCATTCAGAAGAGTTGAGTGATCTGTCTTATGAATAATAGTAAATACACCTCACATTTATTTTAGAATGCCAGAAAACAGCTCAGTTGACAACATTAATAGAGTGGAAAATCCATGATCGCAGGAGTTTCATGTCAAATATGACAACCTTCTAAATTACTTGTCAAAGTTGACCTGCACACAAGCTTAGATGAACTAAGTTAGGCAAGTTAACAGTGAGTATAAAAGTGAAATACATCTCAGAATTTCAATGATAGTGATCACTGAACAAACCTTGGGATTGAAAGAACTACCATTTGGTAAAGAAAACAGAGGAAAAGCTCATCTATTCCTGTAACTATTTAAGAATTAAAAACATATTTAGACCCAGTTCAGAGAAAAGAGGCCTTTAAAACATATTTAATGTAACCATGCACATAAACACAATGAGGGTTTGTTTTGATTTATTGTCAGACAAAAGGAAGTATTTTCAATAGTGATGCCAATAAAAAATCTGTGTGGTAGAAATCAAAAATGATACTTACAATTAAGAATATTAACTCATTTCCTAAATTCAAACAAATTTTTGAAGTCTGGGACTAGTTTTACGAGATAATCCATCAAGGAATTATTGGCAGCAGCAGGTACTGGTATTCCTCATAGCTCTATAATAGCTAGCTGAGCTATACACCCACAAGGTCTATAGTTAGAGGGAAATAAAAAAGTAAAGTAAATAGCTGTCATTTATCGAGCAGAATCTAACAGCCATGACATACTGTATTAGCTATTTTAAAATATCATTTCATTTAATGCTCAGAAGAAACTCCAGTAGACAAATAGATTAGTGTGCATACTTCAGTATGCTAGTTCGGTATAATTTTCCAGCACTGGCAAGGAAATTTTACTTTATAAACAATTCTGGATCAGAAAACATATTGCCTACCTATTGCATACTTCCTATCAGTACCTCAATAAAGAGTCTAAAGTGCATTGATATTCAGTAAATGTTCTTAGTATATTAAAAACTTGTTTAGTATATTAAAATCCTTAAAGAAGGGTATCAATATTTTATACGTGGTCTTTTAGTCCTTCAGTTTCTCAATTCAAATAATAAAGAACAAGTTATAGCTTACATCCTTTTTCAAAGAGAATTAAGAGACAAAGCCAACGTAGTAGCACGTGGCTATAATCCCCAATACTCAGGAGTCCGAAGCAGGAGGAATGCTTGAGTCCAGGAGTTCGAAGCTATAGTGCACTGTGATTCCACCTCTTAAGAGCCATTGCACTACAGCCTTTAACCCATCTCTTAAAAACCCACCTCTTAGAAAAAGAGAAAGGAAAGAGAATTAAGATATAAACAATGTATTTGTAGTTAAAAATACCTAGTTATATTTTTCTAGATGACTTTAACAAACATTTATATAGGTCCTATTATATAAATGCTGGTCACTATGCTTGGCACTAGAATCTACCTACATCAGGACTTCACATCTAGTATTGGCATGTGTGTCCATCCACGCGTGTATATTCTACAAAGCTAATACTCACCAAATAAAATAATATGTCTAATATATGTATGGTTGGGTAAACTTTAGTATATTAATTATTGCTCTTTTCCCTCTCCCAGATTGTTACCTTTTTTCTGCCTCTTCTTCAAGAAAGTAGTATGCCTCAAGCCTCATGTACTTGGAATAGGTATATAACTAAAAATAAATTAAAATTAGCTTGTCAGAATTCTGAACACTTGTTTTGTAAGTCCTATACCTACTGAGAATAATAGTTTTTGTGGCAAGATAATAAGAGTCTTGGAAAAGCAAGAAGTAAGTTGAGGTTCCCCTTAAACTATTGTTTGGTGGGGCCCAGAGGTACAGATCCAAACAGTAATGGGACATTGCTTCAAGGCCTCAAAGAAGAATGTTCGTTGGCTGGTCACCAGGCACAGCAGAGATTTGACACTTCACACATGGCATGGGAACAGCTAAAAAGTGTTAGTTGAATAAACCACTGTAAGCACAGGCAGTGAGAATGTCAGTATGGACCATCACCAGTCATCAGAAACTCCTGTCCATTCCTTGCGCACAAAGGAGGCATCTCAGATTCTGAATGGACATTAGGCTGGGGAAGGAGAACCTACCACACTGGAGATATAATTTCCTGTAAATTTAGAAAGCCAGAGTATAATAGTAAAAATCAAATTTATTTAAAGGAAATAAAGTAATACTTTAAACACATCTTGGCTTGCAAACTGTAATTAATACCTGACTGGTTGTGAAATAGGAAAAGTATTGTGAAGTACATTAAAAGAAAAATATAAGCAAGTGATAAATGTATCACAGGGAAAGTGACATCTGAGTAATGTTTGGAAGATGAGTGAAAGCTTCCTTAGCAGAGGAATTACACATGCAAAGTTACAGATAACTCTAACACCATACTTTGACTTAGATATCATCAGAAATCCATTAGTGTAGCACTGGAATGTAAAAATTCACAAGCAACTGATCATAAGAGATGTGAAGCTGAGAGAAAAGCAAGATGTATTGAATCAGCAGGATAATATTTTTCAGTAGCAGTGGTTCTCAAAGTATGGTCAAAGGACTCCTAGAGATTCCAACACTTTTTCGGGGGATCCACAAGGTCAGAAGTATTTTTCTTCTAATAATAAGGCATTATTTGCTTTTAACACTCTTCTTCTCACACAAGAATGCAGGGGAAATTTCTAAAGGCTACATGACATACGACATGACAACAGACCGATGCAGGAGATATACAAATCCATGAATCTCCTATTGAGGCAGACATTAAAGAGATTTGCAAAGATGTAAAACAATGCCACTTTTCTCATTTTTGTTTCAAAACTGACATTATTTTCCATAATATTTATGTTAATATGCAATAAAAATGTTTTGGAAATGTTTGTTTCAATTTCCAATACAGTAAACATTGTTAGATAAAAGCCAGAAAAACAAACTTTAAAAAAGTGTTTGGGGTTGGTCTCAACAACTTCTAATAATGTAATTTCAGACCAAAAAGTGTGAGGACCCATACTGAAACTTAAGAACTAAGTATAGAGGCTTCATATTTCTTAATGCTAAAATAACTAGTATGATAAAAGGGAAAACATAAATAGTCATCCTGGTCATTATACTTGACTATTGAGTTGCTATGGGTAAAGGGTGCCAATACATTGACAGTTAAGACAGCTACGAAAGTAGATGATAAAGATGTAAAATGGAGCTGAAAAGTAGTATAAATAATATTCTTTTAAAAGTAATCAAGTTTTAATCAAATATGTCATTTCTATTAAAATAGGCTGTCATGGCTGTTTCCTCACTGCAATTATTATTGCTAAAGAAAGAGAAGACAATGACAAGAGAAGGAGGATGAGAAGGTAGAATAGGAGGAAAAAAAATTAAGCTTTTGCATGCTGATTAGTACTTTAAGTGAAAATATTCAGTTGATCATCATAAAGAATAAAGACTAAGAAGAAAACTCTTGTTTTTAGTGTCCAAAATGAATATTCTCTAGGATAAATTAATTGAATCAAAAATAGCCTGTTCCAAGTTTATGTTAGGAAATGCTACATGAGGGCAATAAATGTTTGAATATTTGATACCTGATATGGTTTGGCTCTATGTCCGCACTCAAATCTCATCTCCAGTTGTAATCCTCACGTGTTGAGGGAGGGACCTGGTAGTAGGTGATTGGATCATGGGGGTGGTTCCCCCCGTGCTGTTCTCTGCTGATATAAGTTCTCAGGAGATCCAGTGGTTTAAAAGTGTGGCACTTACTTCTTCACTCTTTCTCTCCTGCCACTATGTAATACATGCCTTGCTTCCCCTTTGCCTTTCACCATGACTGTAAGCTTCCTAAGGCCTCTCCAGTCATGTGGAACTATGAGTCAATTAACTTTTGCTTATAAATTACCCAGTCTCAGGTCATGTCTTCTTGGCAGTGTGAAAACAGACTAATACAAAACCAATACAAAATTAATATAGATGTTTAATTTTATTAAAAAATTGTCATTACTGAATATGACCACCCTTAGGTTAGCAATTTTATAAATATTTCTAACACTACTATTCTGAAGAGTGGGCATATTGGTTTATGGCTTAATAATTCAAGGACTATTTTGCTAACCCAGGTATCAAAGAATGAAACTAACAGATAATTTGATTTGGAACAAATATGGTTATTTGTAATAATTTTACAACATAATAGACAACAAAAATTGCTCAGTCCAAACAAAAACTAGGATAGAGAATATACCATCTTGGTTAATGTTTTCATTGTTTTGTAGAAATGCTCATAAATAAGTCTATAAATTATATATCTATAAATAAATATACTAAGACAACAATGCAATACCATCACCTCTCTGCCACACACCTATTAGAATGGCCACAATCCAGAACACTAACAACACTAAATGCTGTTTACTATGTGGAACAACAGACACTCTCATTAATTGCTGATGTGAATACAAAATGATACAACACTTTGAAAAACAGTTTGGTGGGTTCTTATAAAACTAAACACACTCTTACCACACAATCCAGAAGTCATGATCCCTTGGTATTAATCCAAAAAAGTTTAAAACTTATGTCCACACAAAAACATACACAAAGGTGCTTATATTAGCTTTGTTCATAATTGCCAAAACTTATAAGCAACCAAGATGTCAGTCAGTAGGTGAATAGATGAGTAAATGGTGGCACATCCAGACAAAGTAATGCTACTCTATGCTAAAAAGAAATGAGCTATTAAGCCATTAAAAAAAATGGAGGAAACATAAAAGCATTTACTAAGTAAAAGAAGCCAGTCTGAAAAGGCTATTACTCTTTAATCCTAATTGTTTGACTTTCGGGAAAATAGAAAAAGTATGGAGACAGTAAAAAGATCAGTAGCGGCTGGGCACGGTGGCTCACAATGCCTGTAATCCTAGCACTTTGGGAGGCCGAGGCGGGTGGATCACGAGGTCAGGAGTTCAAGACCAGCCTGACCAACATGGTGAAACCCTGTCTCTACAAAAAATACACAAAAATTCGCTGAGCGTGATTGTGCATGCCTGTAATCCCAGTTACTCAGGAGGCTGAGGCAGGAGAATCGCTTCAACCCGGGAGGTGGAAGTTGCAGTGAGCCGAGATCACACCACTGCACTCTAGCCTGGGTGACAGAGCGAGACTCTGTCTCAAAAAAATAAAAATAAATAAAATAAAAAATAAAAAAATAAAAATAAATCAGTAGCTGCCAAAGGTTACTAGGGAAGGAAGATGAACAGGCAGAGTGCAGAGGATGTTTAGGGCAGTGAAACTACCCTGTATAATACTATAATGGTGGATATATGCCATTACAAATCTATCCAAACCCACAGAATGCACACCACCAAGTATAAACCCTAATGTTAACTATGGGCTACAGCTGATCATGATGTCACTGTAAGTTCATCAATCATTACAACTTTGTTGGACAATATTGATAATGGGGAGGCTACACATGTGTGCGAGCAGTAGGTATACAGGAAATATCTTTACTTTCTACTCTGTTTTGCTGTAAACCTAAAACTGCTCAAAAAATTAAAGTCTATTAAAATAAATAAGTGTAAATAAAATCTCTGTATTTTCTACTCAGTTTTGCTGTAAACCTAAAACTGCTCAAAAAATTAAAGCCTATTAAAATAAATAAATAACTACAAAAAAAGAATTTATCTTGGTTTTTATTTACTAAGTTAGAAATCGTAGTAATTTCTTGTAAGATTTAAAAACAATAGGAGTAAACTCAATAACCTCAGTAATGTCATCTTGCTATTAAAAAGAAAATAACAAGAAGACTAAGAGGCAGGATGATAAACTTTTTTTTACTCATGATCAATGTTTTAAGAAAGGGGACTAAATTAGGCAAAAATTATCATATAATACTTTGTTGAAACAAACACCTTCTAAGAACCATATTTGATTAGGTTAAGTGAAAAAAACAAAATAGAATTTCCACTGTTGCAATGTTGCCAAAATTTGAGCCTAATTTCTTGATAAATATATCTAAAAGAGTAAAGCATTAAAGTCAGTATGGTGCTTTGATAACAATTAGAGGAGAGTATGATGACACAGTGTTGGTTGTTGTTGTTTTAATTTAACATTTTTGTGTGTCAACAACGTGCTTCCATTTTGACAGTGTTTCACCCAGTACAAAATCTACAAAGAATCTTAAAGAGTATTTTCTTTAGATGTAGTTCACAGAATACAAATGAACATAATAAATATTGATGTTTCCTTTTCTGCAAGGTATTTTTACTTTTATAATATCTTTTATCTAATTTCTACTGTATTCATATTCTGTCAGATTAGCCTCACCTCATTAGAACACAATAATACATCCATGAAAGTAGAGATCAGAAATAATAAACAAGAACAAAAACAACCTAAAAACTCTCAATTGACTTAACATTTGTGAAGGACTATTTCCCTGATAAATAAGTTTCCTGAGTATTGAAAAGCTTGCTACCATCACCACATAAATAGAGATAACCCAGTGATGAAATGGCTGGTATTCACATCAAAACCAAGAGTACATACTAGTTTTGAAAGAAAATTGGAAATATATAACGTTTTATACAATGCAAAATGACATTTTTACGAAGACATACAAGTGGTAGGAGTTTTAGTTTTTTTAACTGTGAAACATTATTCTACTTATAAGTATATCATATTATAAATATTTAGTATCATAGAAAAACTGTTAGAAACATTGCAAAATTTAGTTCTAAGAATTTTTTTTTCTTTTTCTGATATATACGCTAACTTTAAACAATGACTGGCAGTAGAGCAGAGACTACAAGTTGTTTACTAACAAATAAATTCTCTTCCTTTCAATAATGGAAGTGCTATGTATATCCATGTCCAACTATACTGCATGTGTCCCTTGAGGTTAGATGTAGCCATTTAAATAAATTGTTTCAATAGTATGCATACAAAAGTGATGTATCCTACTTCCAATCTGGGCTCTCAAGATCACTTTCTCTTTCACCTTCCTGTGAAATTAAGCAATTTAATATATTGTTAATATAAGTATTGTTATATTATTATATATAACGATATATTGTATATAGTTAGTATAAGTATTAACATATATACTTCAGACTTAGAAAAATAAAATACTATTTTATCTTAACCATTATTGTTTTGGCCTCTTTGTCATAGCCACTAGCATTCCTGAATACTAATATAGCAAAGAAAGTGTCTCATCTTAGTCCCAGTGCACTTTCAAACTGGCTCAGGTAAAGATATGACATCATTCCTTAAAATATCACATGCTCATTCTCCACTGATTCTACAGCATCCCAACTGGGCTTAAAAACTAAAATTATCCCTCAGATATCAAGTCACATTATGTAAATAAACTATAACCAAAATAAGAAATAAAGAACCACTATTTTGCAAGCAATCAGGAAAAGTAATCAGGACTTTTCCAGCTACAAGGGGTCGGGATTCCAACTCCAATCAGTTTAAGCAACAAATTAAACGAACTCACTTTTCTTCTCTCTGTTTTTCTCTTTTCTGTCTATATTAGAAAATGTTGATTGTCCAGCTAAATCCAGTCCTAACCTCATTCTTTATTGCTGACTGAGTTGTTCAAGTGTTCACACTTCCATAGTAAAATCATCAAAAAGGAAGGAAAACTCTATCACCTAAAAACAAATCAAGGTAATTACATTACCCTAACCATGATTGGTTTACAGCTTGTAAGAAGAAATTCTGGCAAATGAGACATGGAATGTAAAAGTCTTCTGAGTGGTGGAACTTCTTTGGATATTATTTTTCTCTTAAAAAGAGACAGATGACCTGTAGATATCACAAAATGATAGTTTATTATGAACAAAAAATTCCAAGATATTCAAAATTTTGCCAAAAGTGGACAAATCTTTAAACAATTACACATGAACAAAACTATTTCAAAACATGCAAAACCTAAAGTTCCTATACCATTAACATTCAACTATATCTGATTTAAGTAATAATAACAATCAATTAATGAAATAATTGTATTAAAATTAAAAAATCCTCTTGGAAAGAAAGCAGCAGGCTTGAATGTCTTTGCTAGAGATTTTTATTAAAATCTCAAAAACAATTTAAATATATATAAATCATTTAAGAGAACTGAAAAAGAGGATATGCACCTTCTATACCACAACCTGACAAGGACAAAACCAAAAAGAAAAGTTATAGTTTTATCTCACCTATGAATACATGTAAGAAAATACTTAGCAGTTTTTGTAATTTACTAATATTTCTAATTTTATAAGCATTAATACATTTGACGAATTACATAAAAAGGATAATATATCATGTCTAAGTTGGATTTATACCAATAAAGAAAAGTTGTCTCAATATTGGTAAATCTATATTTGTATTCTGCCATCTTAGGATATTTTAAAAATCACATGGAATTCTCAATACAGACAGACAAAACATTGTAGTACTCACTATAAAAATGTAAGCAGACTCTAATGGAGAAATTCCTTAGACTTAGAGGATCTAAAGAGCTTTACAAAAATATATTTAATTTTGAAAGTTTTCCTTTTGAGATTGGTAACAAGATTGGGAACCAGAAAATATGGATTTCAATGAACACTGTGCTGGAATCTGCCATCAGTGTGGTAAGGCAAGAGGAGAAAATAAAAATGTATACAAATTTTAAGAAAAATAATAAGACTATATTTCAATAAAATACCCAGTAAGGAATAAATTATTTGAATTAGCAAGAATTTAGCAATGCTGTAGCACACATACCAATAATAAATCAATGAAAATCATTTTGCATGTTATTAATAAAATATTATCAAGTTCTCAGTAATGAATACATAAATGATGTGCAAGGTTAAAAAAAATTATTGATGAATTTTAAAGAATTAAATAAATCCAGATACATAGTATTACATGGATTGGAAAAATCAATACTGCAGAGATATGAATCTCCTCCTAATTTGTAGACTAATTTAATATAATCATAAACCAAACTTTTAGTAGGGTGTATGTGTGGAATTTGACCAGTTAATTCAAATATTTATGTGGAAATCAATGGTAAAGATCTTTTAAAATAATCACAGGATTGAAGCAAATACTCTATAAGATATTTAGGCTTGCTATAAAGCCACAATAATTAGGACAGTTTGGTACTGACACAAAGGCAGACAATGGAACAAGGAAACAGAATGGAGAGCTTGAACCCAGACACATGCATTATAGATATTTTACTTATGAGAAAGAAGCAATGTAGATTTGTCAGAAAAGAATTGTATGGAAATATCAGACTTCTCAAGAAATGGGATAATTAGGTATCTACATGAAAAAAATTAAACAGGACCAAACCAATCACACTAGGCAAAAATAACACCAGGTAGATTATAGACGTATATGTCAAAAAATAATTAAAAAGCAAAAGCAAGCAAATAAAAAACTCTGCGAAGGCTTAAGAGAATAACATAGTAAAACAGGATAGTATCTTTATAATCTTGGGGGAAAAAATAAACAAAACACCAAAAGTACTTTAAAGTGAGTAAGTTTCTTTTTTTCTTTAAACTGTTCATCAAAAAAGATGAAGAAAGTAAAAGGATGTCACAGCACAGAAAAAGATAATTGCAACACATAACACTGACAAAAGATTTAAAAGTGGAATATGAAAGGAACTCAAAAAAAATCAATAAAAAAACCACAGCAAACAATGTTTTTAAACGGTCAAAAGACTTGAAGAGAAACTACAAAAAGAGAAAATTTAAATACCCTATAAACCCAAATGGTGTTCAAGGTTATTAGTAAGCAAGGAATTCCAAATTAAAATCACAATACCACTAAACAGCCACCAGTTTGCAACAATCATAAAGCCTGAAAACATCAGTTGATTCTTACTGTATGTAGCACCCAGAATCATTAAAACTGCAGACAAAAGCACATATTGCTGTAATAACTTTTGAATGCATACATTCGATTCACCACTTCCGCTTCATATATACAGTAATGTTTGTGAATGTATTCTAGAAAATATATAGGATTGATCATAGCAGCACTATTATACCTCCCACCAAACAACCAAATACTCAGTCAAATGGATTAATAAATTGTTGTATAAGCATATAATGGAATACTATGCAGCATAAAGGGGAAAATCAAAAGCTACAACCAACAACATGGGTGAATTTTATATAAACATGTTATTCAGTGAAAATAACACCATAGGATACTGCATACCACAAAATTTGGTTATATAAAGTTCAAAACAGGGCAAAACTAAACTATATTAGTTAGGGTTACATACACAGATTTCAAGATTCTAAAGGAAGGAAATTCTTCCCACTTTCTGGGGGAATTCAAAAAATCAGAAACCAGATAAATGCAGGTAACTGTCTCGCTTTCAGAAAAAAAAAGTCAGGGCATTGCTGCCTCCTTGATCCTAGCTACTTAAAGTACCTAATGTTATCTATGGGAGCATTATCTATGATAATTAATTTATTTATAGTTTGTGGCATAATTTTTGCCATGTGCTGTAATAAAAAAATCTATCTGAAACGAATACCAAGACATTCATGAGTGCATGCTATATTTTTCTACCCACATAAAAATTACCACAAAGCTTCTTACATTCATTATTCTCAAGTAAATCAAAATGATAATTGGTATTTGAAATGAACTAAATGACTAGATACTTCACAGATAGAGTCATTTTCATCTCAAAACCTTTTAAGGATTACTATCAATGATTTAAATTTGATGGTTTTGCTAATGCTGAAATGAAAAGATTATGACTTTTCAAAGAAATGTCATATGGTGTGATATAGAAAAGAACAGCAACAACAAACGAATCTTGTCTATTGGTAACCTCAAGGAGATCTGAGTTGCTGGATAACATAATATTTAAAATTTAAAAACCTTTTTTTTTTAAATTAAAAGTATGTGCAAAGATCATGGCTACCTGGAATTCAAGAAAGAGTTCTGTTGGTCAAACATCTTAATTTGAGTATCACTTAAGCATAGTATTCACTAGAACATTTATAGCATTATTACATTCTTTACTTCTGCACCCTCCATATTAACTATCCAAATGGCTCCTTAGAGCAATACAAGCTGTGGATTGTACTGTTAAGATGGAAACTTTGTGACTGTTAAGCTGCTATCACAGGTAACATACTTTCTTCTGTGACGGCAATAGGATTGATTATATTAAAAGAGGCCTTGCATTCTTCTTTCTGCACTTCCCATAAATCTTTAGGACTATAAGCATGTAGGCAGACACAAAAGCAAAGCAAGGTGTGTGTTGTTTACAGTCGTAATACAACTGATTTCTCTTGTGCCTCTAACTCTCATCACCAAAAACCAAGGCCCAAAGCTTAGTCTTGGAATTTTTATATTTCACATCTTTCCTTTCCTTATCCCCACATTTGTCAGTCACAGTCTGGCAAGGCTAACTTCGTGCCTATTTCACCACTGGGAACTTTATATTCAGTGGCATATGGACTGGATGTTGATTTTGAATCTCAAAAAATTTGCTATTTAAAAATAAAAGAAAAATTACCTTGGAAATAACCTTGTAAAGGCACTTCAAATCTTTCTTTTAGCTGAAAAAAAAACCCTAAAAAGCCAAAAACAGAATGTAATATTCTTTTCTTGTCTGGTTTCAGTCAGACCTTATAAAAAGGAAATAGAGAAAGAAAAATTGCTAAAACTGAAGCTTTTTTGTCAGCTAAGAAAATACAAAGTCTCTAGAGGTTTCTCTTTTCTCTTTCCTTGGTTTCTTCTGTCAAATTTTATAATAAAATCAAACACGAATGTGAAAAAGAACATATATTTTGTTTCTTCTAAAGAAATACCTAAACTTTATGTGGTGCTTTGAGAATTACTTAGCCCATATAATTTCTTTGATATTAAGAAAAATATACTAAAGTCCTGTTATGAG
This sequence comes from Pan troglodytes, assembly GCF_028858775.2. Lineage (NCBI taxonomy): Eukaryota > Metazoa > Chordata > Mammalia > Primates > Hominidae > Pan > Pan troglodytes. Next base: position 134,525,670 of record NC_072401.2, read on the forward strand.
ATGAGATGGTTTGTAATAGCACAGAATTTGAGTTAATACGATTTTAGATTTTGTTCAAGGGAGCTTAGTAACCAAAAGGATTCCACCAATCACCAGGAATAAAAGCTTTGATACCAAGAACGAAAGAATAGAGAGGCTGTTTTGCACTATTTTCTTTTCTGTTATTCAATAAAATTGCATTTTCTATTTGTACTCCTTCATTTGCCTATATTTTCCCATAGTGTCTCCATTTTTAAAAAACACTTTTCACTTTCTTGTCTCTTTAGTTTACACAGGAAACATTTTAAAAATTCTTAAAAAACATAGATGAGGGTTAAGAAAGGGTTCATGTATTTTTCATTTTTCTACTTTTCTATAAGAAAACTAAAATACTTTTTTGAAAGCACTACTTCGGTATAAAATTGTTTTTTCTTTTCTTATATAATACATAGTTTGTTCGTAAACTCCATAATATGAGAGCTCATTCTAAAACTGACCTTTAATTTTAGCATTCTGTTGGTAATCTTATGCTTGCAAAAATGAACATTTTCCTTTTCAATTGTATGTATTTTAATATACTCTACAGCCACATTTTTTCCTCTGGAGCTTAACAGTGCAATCAGGCTTGTCGTGAAGAGTGCCATTAGCCTGAGAATGGCAGAAAGGACACATGATACAAAATTAGGACACTCCAGTGCATTTCACCTGTGGGTAAAATTGTTGCTGAATATTTTTTGAGTAAATAATGGTATATATATTCTTTAGTGAAAGACTGTTTTACACTAACACTGTATTATCATTCACTTGTAGGTATTTCCCTCCTAGAAACTTATTTCTTTTGCTATATCTTCAACTGCAATAAATAGTCTACCGATACTCAATTTCCTTAAGGATATACTACAATTAAGGCACAAACACTAAACTAATCAGGAACAGATCACACCCCAAAGAATAACATGAAAAACAGATTTTGGAACCATACAATGCATTTTACATGTTTGGACAAATCATTTTGTGTATTTTCAAAAGAAATATTTTATTCATTTAAGACATTTAATTATGGACATATGAAAGAGAAATGGATATTTATTATATGGAAAGGATGTATGTAAAAGAAAGATTTATTGATGTAACAAGATAATTTCTTTTCCTAAAATTATAGAGCATAATGTATAATTTTATATCTATTCTCAATAGCTGAAGTTAGGTGCTCAAAATGTTTTCAGAATTATTAAATAAAGATGTATGTTACGAGATTACTATGCGTTGACAATATAGTGACTGCAATAAAATTATACTACTAAGCTATTAACCTTGAGGAATCTGTCATGAACTTGCACCCCACAAAGGAGAGGAATCTGAGCACTCACCCATCATAGATGACTTTAAGACTTCTTAAGAGCCGGGCCCCGTGGCTCATGCCTGTAATCCCAGCACTTTGGGAGGCCGAGGCGGGCGGATCACAAGGTCAGGAGATCAAGACCATCCTGGCTAACACGGTGAAACCCCTTCTCTACCAAAAATACAAAAAAATTAGCGGGGCGTCGTGGCGGGCGCCTGTAGTCCCAGCTACTCAGGAGGCTGAGGCAGGAGAACGGTGTGAACCCAGAAGGCGGAGCTTGCAGTGAGCTGAGATCGCGCCACTGCACTCCAGCCTGGGCGACAGAGCGAGACTCCATCTCAACAACAACAACAAAACAAAACAAAACAAAAAAACATTAAGCCACCTTCTGTGAGTTCTTAGAGCAATTCCTCAGGATCCCATCGGGGAATAAAGCCATAATTCAATTAAAATTCATGACTTTATGCCATTTAGGACTACACACAAAGAAATTTCAGAGTTTTGTGAATACAAAGGCAGAACATGAAATTGATATTTGAATTATGACAGATATACACATATACCCACCATGCACATGCATATATATATAGGTGTGTATCATGTTTATAATGCTAATAAATGTTTTACAGTATTGGGAAAGTAAAATTTAAAAGACAGCCACATGTGTATATCATTGTAAATATGTCTTCCAATGACCATATGGAATCTTAGTGTAAAGAGAAAAACAAATGGCTCATTTGAATATCAACATCAACAAATTTCTGAAGAAAACCAAAATAAAGTATTAATTAAATATTACATTTTCAAAAGTTTTTAAAAGGTTCAAGATGTCATCTCCATCTGGATCTCATTACTCAGAAAACTCAGTTCTATTCAGAAAATACTAAGAGTCCAGGGTTCTAATTGCCATTTACCATTATTTCACTTTATCACTTAAAACAAATCAATTACCCTATCTAAATCTTAGGTACCTCCTTTTTAAAATCACAAAATGGATTAGATGATTTCTATAGATGTCTCTAGCTTTAATAGTCTATGATTCTGATTACATTCTGGCTTGAGACCAAAAAACTTTAGAGCAAGATAAGAGGCTACCACTTAATAACGCTATGACCTTTATTAATATTTCCACAAAGCTAAGAGTAGCAAAAAGCTTGAAGGCAGTAGAATGACTAGCTTACACTCACCCCAGAGAGCTGCATGGTTCATTTCCTCATTTTATTCAGGCCTCTGCTAAAATATGTCTTTATCTAAAAGGCCTTTCCTGAACACCCCATCTAACCACCCACCCATCATTCTTTACACATTACCAGATTTTATTTTTCTTTCTAGCACTCTTTGCCAAAAGATTTTACATTTTAAACATTTTGGATGTTTATAAGCCCCACTGATATAAACTCCATGACAGCTGTTTTGTTTTGCTTTGTTTTGTTTTTAATTCACAGTGGTGCTTCCAATAGACTGGTGCCTAGCATATAGAAGGTGCTCAGTGAAGTTTGTTGATTGAATGACTGATGCTTTCAACAATAAGTAGATGCATACGACTGGATCACAGAGGCATGTTAACACTGTGTAGAAGAAAAAGAGGCTGAAAAAAATAAGCTAGAACATGGTTAAAAATAAGTTGGAAGGGGGGTCTTAACATTCCACGCAGGGTTGTCCAATAGAGCCTTTAATGATGAGAAATATTCTAGAATGGTGCTGTTCAATTCAGTAATCTCTAGCCACATGTGACTTTTGAGTATTTGAAACTAGGCTACTGTGATGGAGGAACTCAATTTCTTTTATTTACTTTTAATTAAGTTTATATTTAAATTTAAATAGCTGCATATGGCTAGTGGCTGCTGTATTGAACTGTGCAGTTCCTAAGGAATTTGAAACTACTCCAAAAGCAATGAGAAGACACGGAAGGTTCTGTAGTAGAAAAAAGTGTGATAAGACTATATTTTTGAAAAATGATACTTTTGAAAGTAATGTTTAGAATGAATTAGAATGGAGATAAATTGGAAAGCAAAATGGCTAAATAGAAACTTGCAAAAATTTGATGTAAGGAACTGAGGACCTGAATTAGGGCAGTGACAGAATGAATGGAAGGGATGGAAGTGATAGGGAAACATCAAAGTGGCAAAATCAATAGGACTTTTTTTTTTAACTATGATCCTATATTTGCTGCTACAGAAGATTAGATAGATAACAATTCCACCTACCAAAAAGAACTCAGGTAGTAGAGCAAAACCATACTAAGTGTAATGTCAAGAGAAATTCACTGACTCAAAATTCAGCTAATTTTAAATAATTTTAAAATCCAGACACATAAATCACAATTACAAGTCAAAAAAATAGAAGCATTAATTTAAGAAAAAGAAAAAGCTTTCTTTGCATTCCAAGTTGGTCGAAAATCAAGTCTAAGTAATGTTTGTAACCAATTCAAAATTGGCATTGAAATGGGGATTGTTTCTAAGGCCAAACATCATACACACACACACACACACACTACACACACACACATATATATGTATATGTATGTGTGTATATATATGTATATATATACGGGGTGATGTTTGTGTATGGGTATGTATATATAAATATGTATGTATGTGTATAAATACAAACAATTTGAAAAACAACTGAAGATGTTATCAAATAAGTCTACCCTGTTTCTCATTCTTATAGAAAGCCACCTGGGACAAGCAGGCACATGCTCCTCTTTTAAAGAGGGGAATACATTTTTATTTTAAGTTTACTTTTAAACAGTGAAATCCTTTCTATCACAACACAAGGAAGACTTCTCCCATATTGGCAACTGTTTTTATATGGTTGGCAGGTTTCAATGAGTCTGAACATGAATAAAATCCAACTACATCACTGGATGAAAAAAAAGCTCATGGACTTCCGCTTTTAAAGATGAAACAGAAAATAAGTGTCAAATACAAGAAAGCCAAAGGGTGATTTAAAATTTCATCAACAAAGAAGCCTTGACCCTTATTTGCACTATTAAAATCTTAATATAACAAAGTCATATAGTGGGACCATTAGGATTTAAAAGCAAATAAAATTCCTTGGCAGACTAAGGATTTTTGCCATCTGTATCTTAAAGCAGGAGGAAACATATTCTGTGTTCAGGCTCTGTAATAAGCATATTAAAGTCAAAGGTGCAGCTAAATATCTCAAGCTAAGTAAAACTGAAAAGAAATGCCTGCAGGACTCATGTTCTGAATAAAAAAACTGTCGATATTTTGAGAAATTCCACTCTCTATGAACTTCCACTAATGATTACAACAGCAGGAGATGGAGCCAAGGAGGCTCCAAGTAAATTGAAAAGCATGATTTTAAGAGAATCCCCCAACACCCAGTAGAATGATAAAGATTTACTCTGACTTCAATCTATACCAACTAGTAGGACATATATTTGTACAATAAATGTATGTCCTGAAAGCATGACAGGGTATAACTCAATGGAGAAACTGACACATAAAAGCTACTCTCTCTATTGCTCTCCTAAAAAAAGATGTGATTATAATTAAAAACAAAAGAATTTTTTTAAAGAAGTGTATTTATACTAGGATTTCAAATCTAGGAACTCCTGAAATGTTTCAGAATGAGAAATAATACTAAGAAGAAACCATAGGTAGAAACATGTGTAAAAGATGGCTTACTACTTGGTGATTAACCTTAGTCTGACATGTTAGATGTTATTTCAAATACCAAAATTTTCACTACAATTTATTATTATACATATACTATAATTTTAAAGAATTAATTACATGATAAATTGTCCATGGTCCTATGCTAGAAGGCAAAGGGGATTAGAAAAATTACACAACTACACAACTGTGAGCATTTTTATCCAAAAGTGCTATATTAGTCTAGACACTGCATTTTTAAATATTGTTTTTCTTAAAAATCTTACCTGCTCATTATAATATTTCATCTCTTTTTGCAAATAGGGTCAAAATATCAGTATGCCCACTTTTTCTTCTTCCCTAGCCCATCCATAACCTCAGAGATAACTATGTATCTTCATCATTAGTCTAGAGCTAGTAGAAGAGTTTGGAATCAATGAATCTGCTCTCAAAAAGTAACTTCTGAGACAGAAGGTTATAAATTGCCCATTACAAATATATAAATCTGATTTTAAGATTTTAAAGCACTGGCATTTATATATTCTAAAACCGTATAAGCTAAACTAGAATTTTTTTAAAAAGCAACCATAGTCAAATGGTATTGTAGACAAACAGTAAATAAACTTCTTGAATTGAATAATTTTTCTTTTTCTTACCCATACTGCCCTTTTTCACTCATCTAATACATATGCTAAAGAGCAAACAAGAGGCCAGACACGGTGGCTCACACCTGCAATCCCAACACTTTGGGAGGCCAAGGGGGGCAGATCACCTGAGGTCAGGAGTTAAGAGACCAGCCTGACCAATATGGCGAAACCCCGTTTCTACTAAAAATACAAAAATTAGCTGGATTTGGTGGTACATGCCTGTAATCCCAGCTACTTGGGAGGCTAAGGCATGAGAATTGCTTCAACTTGGGAGGCGGAGGTTGCAGTGAGCCGAGATTGTACCACGGCACTCCAGCCTGGACGACAGAGCAAGACTCTGCCTCAAAAAAGAAAAAAAGAAAAAAAAAAGCAAACAAGAAAAAAATAAAATCCACTTGCTTAAGCAAGTTTTATCTGACAGAGGCTCCCTATACCTCACCCCAAAATTCCCAAAGAGAAAGAAAACACATTACATTTAACTAACATGTAAACCAAAAGGATCATAAAAGTGAGTAAGTCTACATGAATCTGGATAAAGAAAGAATGCTTGTAGGGAGAAATCTGGACACAGTTTAAATGACATGGCTCTTTTATTTCTTAAAATTGGTGATATAATTTAAAATAAGTGAATCTGTCACTCCAAAGTTTAAAACTTTAAGGGAAGAACTGAAAAAAAGTCAGACTTGAGTTCGTATCTCAGCACTTAACTTCCTAGCTTGCCCTTGATTATGTAATTTAATGAATCTGAGAGTCTTCAATAAAATTATCAGTTATATGTATTTATAGCTTTCACTAGATAATTCATTGAAGTGTCATATATAAAATATTTGATTAACAGTAAACTTTTTCATGTAGTCAAATACCTAAGTAATATAAAGTATCATCAACTCTGAAATCAGTTGGGGAGATTCTTTAGCCAAAGCACTATCAGAGCAAACCAATTTCAAAGGAAACCCTCTTTTATTCATACTTACTGGATAGCTAAGGCCCACCATAACAAATCTGCTAAGAAGATGAAAATGAGCAAATTAAGACTGGCTTCCAAGTTAAGTTGGAAAAATCATGTACAAGAATTATACAACACATCTTAAAGTGACAGAATTGCTCCCACTAAGCAAGATTTGATTACAACCTAAATATATTACCATCTCTGGAAAAAGAATATGTCAATCAGCAAAGGGTTTAGCTGGTGATAGATGCACAGAAAAAGAAAAATTAAAATTAGAAGCATTGGTAAGATAGGGTAAAAAAAGCTGTTTTTTAAGTACCAAAAGTACTAACCATAAATAAAAAATGAATAAAATTGACTACATTATAAAAAGAACTTCTGCTCATGAAAACACACAATAAAAAGAGAGCAAAGACAACTACTATATGAAAGAAAGCATTTATAGTATGTGTGATTAACAAATGGACTCCTATCCAGAATCATACCATAAGAAGAAAGACAATAATAAGAAAAGACAGTCAAATTGAAAAAATGGGAAAAACAGTTGAACCAGCAAAAAGTTTATGAAAGTACAAATCCAATAACCTATGAAGATATATTGTCAATTTTATTGGTAATTAGAGAGATTTAAATTAAAACTACCATAAACCTGGCAAGGTAGCACGCATCTGTAATCCCAGCTACTTGGGAGTTCAAGACCAGCCTGAGCAACAGAGCAAAATACTTTCTCAAAAAAAGAGAAAGAAATTAAAACCACCATGGAATATAACTGCACATGTATGAAATTATAAGAAAACTAAAATTTCAGCCAATATTGTGTGCTATTAAATATGTGAGAACATTGGGAATTCACATAAGCTGCTAATGAAAGGTATATTGCCATAACTGCTTTGTAAACCTGTCATCTACTGAGCATACATCTCATATAAAACTGTGCACAGTTATACCAGAATAAACAAAAAATGATTATAATATGTGTTTGTGATAGCCAAAAATAGAATGTGATAAACTTTTGCAACAAATGTAAAACATATAGCTAGGTTGTAAAGAAAATAAATGTACTACAGCTACTCTCGATATATATAGTTCTTATAAATATCATATTAATTAAAAGAAGCATAACACAAAGTAAAACATAAAGTTTCATCTGTATAAAATTGAAAAATACGTAAAACTGTCTTATTTTACAGTATGAGTAGTAAGATTTTAAAGAAAAGCAAGAAAGTAATTCCCATAAAGTCATAATAATTCCAATGAACAGGAATGAGGTGATCCTTAAAGGAAACAGTATACTTTAGAGTTCTGGGAATGTTCTATGCCTTGATATGGGTAGTAGCTACACGGGTGATCACTTCATAATTTTTAATTATATCATACATTAGTAATATATATTTTTCTGTATATTTATTATATTTCACAATTCAAAAACATGTTTTAAAAAATTTGGTCATGCTCATTTTAGTGAGCTGAATAGTGGCCCTCAACAGATACGTCCACCTGTAACTTCAGAATGCAATTTTATTTAGAAGAAGAGTTTCTGAAGATGTAATTAAGATAAGGATCTCTAGACAAGATCATCCTGGGTGATCCTAAATCACCCAGGGGTCCCAGTGGATCCTAAATCCAATGACAATCTTTCTTATAAGAGATAGAAAAGGCAACACACCCAGACACAGGGAAAAACGCCACGTGAAGGTGAAGGTAGAGATTAGAGTGATGCTGCCAAAAGGTAGGCGAATCCTTAAGCTACCAGAAGCTGGAAGAGACAAGCAACAATTCTTCCCCGAAAGCTCTGGAGGAAACTAACACCTTGATTTTGGAGTTCTCGTCTTTACAACTGTGAGAAAATAAATTTCCATTTTTTTTTAAGCCACCAAGTTTGTAACTAATTTTTAAAAGAAGCCCCAGGAAACAAATACATGCATCCAAGCAGACAATATTATATAGTGAGTTATTTAGATTTTGTACTGTGGAGTTGGTCTTGAGTACAACTCTGATTCAACCACTTACAAGCTTTTTAATCTCAATCTCAATCTCAGTTTTCTCATTTGTAAAAGGAGAATAATCTTATCCACCTCAAAATGTTGGGAAAAAAGGTAAATAAAAACATTAAAAGACTTCAATGCACTAGCACATATTAAGGGCCTAAATAATTACACACATCTATACCTTCTCCCCACAATAAGCCATAAAGAATGGATTATTCTTCCTCTATGGCTAAAAAGAACTATGACCTGAGGGTTATGGAACGAGCCAACTCCTAGTAAGAACATCATATTAGGAGATGAACGCATTAGAATATTTTAGCTAACCTTGTATTAATAATATGCTGAATCAAATTAATATGCTGTAGTCTTATTTCAGACCACCAAGCCCTAGCTGGGGCTTACCTACACAAAGTAAGGATATTTCTCTACCACACAGGTCTTTATCATTCTCATCTCTGTTAGTTATTGATAATTTATTTAAATACATACTACTGGTGTATATCAGTCTTTCACTGCTGGTCAATGTCTAAAAGTAACACTGCTCAAAAGATCCTCTGAATTAATGAAAGAATCAGGAAAAAAAACTGATGGTAGAATCTATAATCAAAGACAAAATTACATCTAAGACTCCAGGCAAGAAAGCAATTGAGAAAGAGGGGAAGATATCAGTTTGACTCAGGAGACACAGAGATGGACATCAAATATGGTCACATCAGAAAAAACAGCCAAGTCCAGTTCCAAGTTGAAGTTGTGTATAGCCTAGCAGAATGTGAGAAGCCCTCCACCCTATTTGGTGATGGGCTAAGGATATAACTCAACTGCACATCAGTTGCCCCTCTGATAAGGAGGAATAAAAGTCCTCAAAGGAAGTCTCTGAAAAGGAAGACAAGGACAAAAACAAACAAAAAAAAGGTCCTAAGGAAGATGTTGTCCAGAAACCCAAGCCAAAATTATACACACTCCGCTGGAATAGACTTCCGTGAATTTCTTGTAAGAACACTGAAAAAGAACCCAAAGAACAAAATGATGCTACTAATATGAAAGTAGGAGATTCTGAAATTTATTAAAACGATAACTAATTAAGAGGTTCCCTCAGATGACTTCATATCACTGGAGGCAATTACACTGGATAGCTGCCTATTTGGGGATGGACCACAATGTTGCTCAAACTTGAAAATCTGTCATCATCAACAAAACCAGTAACATAAGACTGCCTGAACAGAGTTTTCAGGACATATAAAGGATGAGAAGAATATAGAATTTTAGCAGAGACTGATTCTCAAGAGAAACAATTCAGTACAGAATGAGATTGTCTGGAACAGATATCTACATGACAGCTGGGGATTAGCTTAAGGGGCTGAGCTGCCACTCAAGGCGCTGAGCTTTCCCTAAGCAGCCAACAGAGCAGCATCAATAGTGAACTCAAATCTTCAGAGCCATGGCCTTGAAACATGTGATCCTTTGCTACCAAAGCCAGCTACTTCAGCAGAATCTCCATCTTCACCTGACTATAGCATTGGAAGCAGTAAAGATGGCAGTGCAAGTAGGATCTCCAGGCCAGGTATGGCACTAGGTGCCCCGGAAATGTGCAACCAGGTAACCTCGTCCCTGTCTGTCCAGGGCCTTCTCCCCTATACTGCCCAGCAGTAGCAGCAGCAACTTCCTGCCCTCCCACCCATGCCTCAGCAACAGCCTCCCATGAATAATCGCAAGATCTCACAGGCAGGCAACATCAGCAACCCCTTCGGAGAAATAAGCCTTTACCACTAAGATTCTACAGAAGCAGCTGACCCATCCTCCCCTCTGTTCTGGTCGCCACTTATCTTTCAGCATCCTCAGCAGATAAGCTTCATTGCAGTGCAGCCCTTCCCACAGGACAGCTCCTCCCCATCTCCAACTGTTCCACTCAGCAATTCTGCCCAGAACTACATGCAGCCCCCTCAACAGATCCAGATTTTTCACTGTCCTCTTGGACAGTATTCCAATTCCAACCAGAAATATTGACCTCTCTCTCTCGCCCCGTGGTCTACAGCTCCCAACGTGGTCAACAGCTACCTCAGCCATCCTATAATGGTTTATATCCCATAATGCCTAACTAGGAGCAGGCAGCTTATAGAGGCTTGAATGGGATCCACAACCCCAGTACCAGGGCCTGCTCAGCAGCCAGAGAAGCAGAATGGGGGGCCAGATGCAAGCTTGGTCCTTCTTACCAAAATGTGGTCCAGCCTCCCTTCCAGCTACCCATGCTAGTCCCTGTGAGCCAGTCTGTGCAAGGAGGCCTCCTGGCAGGTGGCATACCAGTGTACTATAGCCGGATTTCACTGAATCAGCAAATGGTATGAGCCCTTCTGTATGTAGGGTTTCTCCTGGCTCTGAGCAGTACCAAACGCCTGAGTCTCCCTCTTTGGCTAAAAAGAACTATGACTTGAGGGTTATGGAACAAGCCAACTCCTAGTAAACAGAAGAGGGGAAGGACCGGCACAGTAGGGGCGGGGGCAGGGTGGAGGGGACCGGAGGATCCTGACAGCACAGAGGCTTGAAGAAAGGAGACAGACCCTCAAGTGGAGCCTAAGATAATGGGGATACAGATGGAAACAGGCACTCACTGGCACTGAATTCCATCTTGCTCCCCTGCCATGGGTCTCTTCTTTTCCCCTGGATGGTCCCCTCTCCTTTTGTCTCTTTCCCATCCTCTTCAGTCACTTTTTATCTCTTCTCCCACCTTTTCGATCTGAAAGGAAATAATTTCTTTCATATGTTTTGGTCAGGTAGCATTGCGAGGGTCCCACACGCCGTTATTCCTCTATTTATTTACAATCCCAAGCTTCCTTTTCTCTTTTGGTCTTTATGAATATATTGGAAGGACAAAATTAAGAAATATAAAATTTATTTCCCCTTTCTCTTACTTCCGGCATCTTCTCTCCCCAAATACCACAGAGTTAAAACTTGGGCTTCTTCAACTCCCCAGAACACTTTATATTGTTTAAGGTTGACACTGCAGTAATAGACACAGTGTTTAGTTGCACATACAGATGTTGGTTGGGCATATTCAATGTGAAGTTTATTTAATCTGGTTTCTTGTTTGTTTGGGGGTTATTTGGAGGAAAGTTAGCTATGTATTTAAATATAAAAAAATTCTGTCACTGAAAAAAATATGTAGTGATCAGCTTCCACTTTGGAAATGTAATTAGAATGTGCCCCTTCAGCACCTGATCCTAGATAAATTGTTTTGAAATTTGTCACCATTAAAAAGTGTTTTTCCACTGAAAGCATACTTACATTGTTCATTCTAACACCATCTCACCTTCACTGAGCTCTTTAACTTCCTAATTTAAAAAAATGTAAATTAATTATGTCTAAGAGTTAAGATCCCTCCTAATGAAGAAGAGGTAGTGGGATAGATTGAAATTATGAGTTGAGATTGGGGCATTGGTTAAATTCACAGCTCTGTGTCTCAATTAACCTTTCAGGCCTACAATTTTGCACTTACATAAAAAAGATGATAATACCTAAAGTAAAGGATTAGTGCACATACATTCATTAAGTAGAGAATCACTATATCGCATCATTTAAAAATTCGACTTGGTCATCAGGCTCATCATGTCCCCCAGTTTTGACTGGCCTCCTTTGAATTTAACTTTTCTCTCTCACAAACCCTATATTTCTGAGATACTGCCCTGTCCCTCATTTTTCATTCAAGTTCCTTGAAGGATTTGTCTCTACTTCTCTTTAGTTCCTCATCTGCATTCATTGCTCAACCTGCAAAAATCTGATTTAAAAATAAGATTTTTAACATACTTTTTCTGGTTCATATATGTCTACATTTCAAAATGCAATCTATGTGTCAGTAACTTAATTCACAACTGTCAGGTACCTACTCCTTCCTCTATTCTTTTATTTTTATTTAAATACAGAAAGCTGGTTTTTAGCCTGTCGAGTTACCATACAGATTAAAAGACTCTATTCCCAGGACTTCTTTGTAGCTTCGTGAGATACAATAAATTCTGGCCAAAGAGATGTAAACAGAATGGTGACGGAGGTTGATTAAGTGTTTTTAAAAGAGAAGGGTGATGTCTTCTTACTTTATTCCATTTAGCTATTGGAGACACCATTGTGATGAAGCATTTACATGCAAAATTTTGGATCTCATAAGAGGAGGGCCAGCCCTTGGGATGGCAGAGTGGACATCTGGAAAAAGCCTGGATAACTTTGTTGAGCTCAAATTAGCCTGAGTTGCCTTCCATAGCCTTTTTCGACTAGAGTGAAATAAATTTTGATTTTGCTTAAACACTTGTGATATGGGAATATTTCTGTTCTGTGTAGCTAAGCTAATCTGATCAGTTCTACATATTTGACCTAGACATCTCTGATGAGCTGCAGTACTGTATTACAGGCTGTTGTTTAATATTTTAAAAGAACCTCAAGCTTAACCTGCCTGAAACCAAATCCAACATTTCTCACCCAAACTTCTCTCTTTCCTATATTTCATACCTCAATCATCAATGCCAGTATCTAGCCACTAATTCAAAAACATTAAACTACGTTTCATCTTCCCTTTGTAATGGAAAATAGCCAAAAATACTATCACCAAATAATTTTTGAATTCATTTGCTCCTTGAATTTACCTCCTTTTCAATAGTATATTCTTTTTATCTCTTCGTCAGTTACAGCAATTTAATAGTATATATCAATATGCTCACTGAATCATATATTTGGGTAAGACATTTTATGATATTGGTCAATTTTATTAATATTTTATTAACAATCATCAATAGTGATGTCTAAAATTCATGTACAATAACAGTAGCAATTATTCTAGGAATAAGCTAACCATAGATTGCAATACCACTGATAGGCTGTCTCATTCATTAACATTGTTTTTCATATTTGGAATTGAGTACTACAGAAAATCAATTAAACATTCTGGTATATTGTAGGAATATTTCTTTATTGACTGAAGAATTTAGTCAGTATATAGATATATTCATTTTCAAATCAACTTTATCCCAGTGGTGAGAAGACAAGATTTGAATTCCATAGCTAGCAAGTAACCATTTCGTCACGCGAACACTTTGCTATCTCAGCTAATGCAAAGTGTCATTAATGTGAAGTCACTAAAATAAAATTTGAAAATTGTTGAATTACAGAATAGTTTTACAAAATTGAAGTTGCACTGAGTTCTGGTTGAGCATGTTTTTTCTCAATTGCATTCATGCGACAAGTGAATGAATGCAAAACATTCACACAAATACAAGAAAGGGAGAAGAAACTACAGCAGATGAGAGATGTCAAAAAAGTTTTGGTAAAAGAAAAGTAGATAGATACATAGTAACGGATACAGTATAGTAAAGAAAGCCAATGCCAAAGCTCCCTCAAGGGAAAAACCAAAGGAAGCAAACCAAGTCCTTCTTTGCAGACCACTGAATTACTCAGAAATGGGAAATACTAGTGACTTGTAAAGAACTGCTAAAGCTTGTGGGATGAGACTGAAAATAATGAGGTTTGTTGAATGACAGGAAAGATTACTTCTCTAAAAATACTTTTAACTTTCCTACCAGTCCTTAAAGTAGCCCTCTCTTCTCAACACACATTAACTTTATGGAGATGTTAAGCAAAAGAAGGTTTTATCTTTGGATCACCAGACACAGCTGACAGGAGTGGAGGGGAATATGGGAGCCAAATAAAAACAACAGGCTTAATATGAACGTCTGCATCAACAAAAATGGAACTCCCCAGCCAATTTCATACATTCACCTGCAGGATATTAGAAAATTCTTCTCTATGAACATCAGACCAGGATAAATGGGCCCTAAACATTTATACTTAAAAATAATTAAGTGACTCTCCTTACTGTGAGGTATACCAGCCATTTGCAAGCTGACTCATGCACACTAAGCATCCAATCAACTTTTATTCTGAGCAGTAAATCAACATTTTTGTTCAGCATTCAAAACTGAATGGATGGTCAATGAGTAACACATATAAACCAGTCCTCTAAATGAAAAATGGTGAACAAAATCAATAAATAGAAAATAAATCTTGGATGAAAAAGAAGAAACATAGAAGGATAATAATTCAAAAGAAAATATTAATTTTTCCAGAGACATAATAGAAGACATGTATCCATAAGAGCACAATGAGATTATTAAAAAAGTAAACTGAGAGTAAAAGAAATAACTCTTAGAAGTTACTGCATGTAATAACAGACATAAAAATATCCACAGAAGGGTTGGACGGTCCAGTTAAGAATACATTTTAGAAAGCAGAAAAATCACAAAGATATGGAAAATAGACAATAAAAGGTAATACAATTCGAGCACTGATTTAAATTTTAAGGAAAAAAATTCAACAAAAGAATAAAATCATGAAATAAATGATATCAAAATATTTTCAAAGATTGAAAGATATTTATCTTTCAGAATGTACAAAGGCCTGCTGAGTACTCAACCCAGTGAAATGTATTTTTTTGTTTGTGTTTTTATGGGGAGTGGCACACAGGATGTACCATTTTGAAATTTTGGAATACCAAAGATAAAGAGATAATCACAAAATCTTCTGGAGAGATTAACAAGCAGAACAGTTCACATTAGACAGATCTGGATTTAGAATCAGAACGTCCTAAGATTTAGAAGAAACAACTTCGTCATTTGGAAAAATACTAATTTCTAAACTAGAATTCCATCTTCAGTCAAATACCATGTTCAATAATGTTTCTCATAATTGTAGAATTTCAAAAATGTAATGCCCATGATTCCTATCTCATAAGTTTCTGGAGGAAATGTTTGCCAAAATTAAGAAATAATAGAAAGAGGATAAGCAAAAGACTGAACACATGAAAAAGGCAAAAGGAATGTCTGGGATGATGGTGATAGGAAGTCTGGGGTTAGCAGCTATGTAGCTGACCTAGAGATCAGCTGTTCCAGAAGCTGGCATTCAAAAAAGGAAAAAAAAAAAACAAAAACACCCAGGAGATTACCTGATGTCTTTGTACTGACAGGATTTATAGTGTTTCTGGAGTGTTGGAGTGGTAGGTATATGCAAATTAAACACATGATAAAACAAGTCATAAACTCCAATAAAAACAGTTGCTCAAGAAACCAACTGTATTCAAAGTATAATACTAAGCTCAGATAAAAGCAAATTTATATGCTCATAATAATGTAAACACTAAATAATATTTTAACCAAAAAATATAATAAAGCTCTTTTGGGATAATGGAGAGAGAGGAAGCATGTTTTTATACGTATGGGCAGATAGTTAAAAGAAATCTCACTCTGAGACATTAATAGAAACATAGATTCTAAAGTAGAAAATCAAGAAACAGAAATATCAGAGTACTGCTTGGGCCATGCACAAATACCAGAAGAAACAGCTGAAAGATTCACAGTATTGCCCCTGGGGATTGGGTATCTTGATAGGGAGGCTAGAGCAATAGATCTCTGTTTTGTTCACTGCACTGTTTGATTAAAATTCTAATGTATTACATTGAAAAAAAAATTTAAGTATTTTTAAGAAACTGTAATAATGTGAAGTATGTTAAGCTCTAGAACAACCAAATATTTCTTACGAAGATAAATGATATAATTAGTAAGTTGTAACCATGACATAAAGTTATTGAAAAATAATGCTTTGAACATTTTCAACTATTCTTAAAATTTTGAAACCTGCTCATTTCTAAGTATGTATACTTTTCCTTAGTATATACATAAGTATATATGTATACTTTACATACTTAGTATGTATACTTTTTTTTAGCATACCCTCTTTTTCACTGTCAAAAAATCATACTAGACTCAAATTTTCAGAAATTCTAAATTAATGAAGTACAAATTAATGTCTCATATCTGTTAGGCAGAAAAATCTCAAATACTGCCATGAATTCTGCATTTGAATAAATCTCAACTGAAAAGTAATAAAACTGAAAGTAATCTCTGCACAAGTCTAATGCATAAAAATGTCACTATTAAAATTTTTTTAAAAAAGATAAGTCTCCATTAGCTATCTGAAGTTGAGAAAACACATAAACAAAAATGTTCTCCATTCTATTACTTGTGCATTATCAGGAGACTTCATTTCTGCAATTTATATTCCCACAGTCGTGTGCTAATTTTATGAAGAGTTACTCTGTTGCCTTTTTACTAAAGTGAGAGGACAATGAAAATATTATGGGATTGGCCTGTAATGCATTTGTAAAGGTGAAAACTTAAAGTGAAATCAAATGGGACATAGGAAATCAAATGAGTTTAAGGATTTAACTATAACCATGGAATAAAAGGTTATTCAGTTTTGCAAATTCAAAGCAGTCTCTGACGAGTCTAATTTAATGAATAAAATTCTTGTTTCTTTTACAATAGACCTTTAAACTATTTCTACTCAGCAGTCTTAAAATGATTTCATTAGGAGGTACTGGAGTTATTAAGCTGAAATGGCAGCTGCTGTTTTTCTTAGTTTCCTTTATTCCATAAAAGGATTGGTAACTTACATTTGGCTTCAAAACACTTCACTGGCAACTCCCCTCTGCTTTTGTTTCTCTCCCAAAAGTTTAATCTAATTTAGAGTTTTCAAAGGAGATAGATAAGGTTCTTTTTAAGAGTAATTAAAAGCGTGATGCCATTCATTCACTGATTTCTAAACTGGGACTTACCTTTCAAAGAAATATTAAAGTAAAATAGGTAAAGTTTATCTTAGTAAATACAATTATCTGGGGAAGGGAGGATCCATATGTAAACTAAGCTCTCTGTGCCTGTGGTTTAGCAATATCCACAGGGAAGACAGATTAAGTAGCTCTCAAATTGCATTTTGAATTGTTCAATGGGTGTCAACACATTAAATCCCTTACTCTTAAAGATCTAGTTGATATATTTTTATATTTGAATACTTCTTTATTGTAAAAATATACTCAGTGCTTTCTGGTAACGAAATAGGTTTGATACTGACCCTAGATTTGACCATAGATTTACACAGGTTCCAACAAAATATTACTTAGACAAAAGTGTATGGTCTGGAATCTTTTGGTGAGCCATTTTAGAGTGAACAAAACTAAACCAAATGAGTAGGGAGAAATGTAAATGACTTTAAAAATCCTCTGATTCAATTAACTAAGGGCAAGCTCTCATACGTTTCACAACTAAGGATTCTTCTGAGGATACAAATAGGCTAATTAAATAGGTAACATTGTGCCTCTTAATTACTCTCATTTCTCCCAGAAAGACATTATATAAATTTAACAATCTGTCTACAGACACTAAGACATATAGTTTCAACTTTATGTGATGAAATTAAGTTAGAAACCCATCTACAAGTAAATTTGTATAATTCCATATATCTTCCGCTAAAATAGAGCTCATTGTATACAGAAGGAAGAATGATTTAAATGTGATTGAGAAAGTTTTTAATATATTATAATTGTAAATATATTAATTCATTGCACTATAAGCCTATAAATAATAGAAAATTCATTGAGAAACAGGTTTGCAGCTAATGAGGCATGGCAAATCAGTAAGTTAAATATATATGGAGTAGTTTTTAAAAGTAGATTGAATACAATCTGTAATGATATAATGTATCCATCAGAATCTAAAAATAGATAATACATACAAAAAAATTTTCTTTATCAAAGCACTTTTAAAATAACTAGTCAAGGACTTCACACATTACTGAAATTATTATTTTCATTAATGTAATTTGTTATTTACTTTATATAAATATGGACCATTTCATAGAAATCTTTCTGAAATGAATTAGAAAATATCTCTGCCTTATTAAAAGGCATACAGGTGACAATATTTAACATTTTCTTCTTGACTGTCATCATTATGAACATCACATATGTAGAACTTGACTGAATTTATCCAGGTTTCTGTTTCTCTAATATTATTACGTCTAGTGATAGTCCCACCTTTATCCTGGGATCCATCCCTCCTTTTCTAGTCTACATACATCTATGACCCAGACATAACTAACTGGTGGTTCAAAACTTGGGTACTCACACTGGCCCTACCATCTTACCACTTTTCCTATGAGAATATTTTTATCCAGAAAAGTACTTGTAAGCACCTACCACAAAGTTCCAACCTAATTATTTCATGTTTTTCTAAAATAAGTAAGTACGTGAAGACAGTAAGCAAATAAATAAGTAACCTTGGGTGGATAGACACACTGGTAGAACAAAACTATGAAACTAGCAGGACAAAATCTTCCAGAGAACTACACGAAATGAGCATTTTGTCACTACAGATTTTGCATGCAGAGGAAATAACATTTTCTAAGACTAGTGCTTATCTAATAGTATAACCAAATGAACTGAGAGAAATCTTATAAAATGTATATTGGAAGCACACTGAACATGTGGTACATTCCAAAAGTGCCCATTATATTGACTTTCAGCATCTTTAAGCATTTTCGTTACTACTTGACTACAAATCAGACTTTTGCAAAGGCCAATCAATGGAGGCACACAGAGTAGTCAAGTTTGACAGTTCACTGTCATCAGTTTCTATATCAAATTTACTTGTTCAAATAACAGTAACTAGATTTGTCTTTGCTTTTTATTTCCTTGCGTGTATTTTACTGTTAGCTACTCCCCATAAATGATAACGGTTTTATTAAGGTAAACAAGAAATTCCTCCAAGGGTTCCTGCTGGGTATGCAACATCCGGAACCAACGTTCTATCTCCACTGACACTTAAAATACTACCTCAAATTTCTGCAAAAAAAGACAACTATTAAAAAATAGAAACTTATTCAAAATCTCTTTAAAAGCCTTCTTGCCATTAGAATGACAAAGTTATTTCAGTGCTTCTGCCACCAATTTAGTGTTTGGGGCAAATTGCCTAGTGGGAAAACATTCAATTTGGTGGCTACTGAGAAATCAGCTTTAAAGCAACTCCTGAAGGAAACCTTAAAAAAGAACAACCAAATTTTTGTTTTTGTTTTCTCTTCTCACGGCATAACAACCATATTCACTTATTATCCCATTCAACCTCATATCTGTATTTTATAACCTCCACAAATTTCATATGAAAAAGTGCTTAACTTAAAATTAAGAGATTCCTTTAACTTGCTCTGCTTTTTCTGATCTCTATGGCACTTTTAATGTCCTAGCATTCAAGATGATTTATTTATCTAATATACTTATTTGATATTTTTTGTCTATACACACACACAAATGAAGGCAAGAACATTGTTCACTAATGTGTTCAAGCATCTTGGCATATTACAGGTGTGCTATATATATTTGTTGAATAAATAAATGAATTAAGTAATTAATCAAAATTTCTTGCCATTTTTCATTTCAAAGTGAAATTACATGGGGCATTACAAGTTACTAATTTCTGGAAGGCTCTATATTATATAAATGTGAGTCCACAAAAGTAAAGGGTCTAATATCTAGATTATCATACAGGTCCATGTAGGCACAACGTACATAAATGATTTTTCCTAGGCCCTAGCTAAATATGCAAAATAAGTCAGTTGTACTTCTATGGCAACATCCACATCTCGAAGATGTTTATTTTATTATTTTACTTTAACCTAGGCAACCGTTTAAGTATTGAAATCTCAACTAGTACATTTAAAATACTTTTTAGGGAGACATATCCTGTGGGACTGTGGTAGTTTTAGGTCTAGTATTAGTTTCAGGTGAAAAGTTGCTCATTCTCAACACACTATCTGACTGAAGAGCTATCAAGGTGAGTAAATTATTCAAAAAGGGAAGATAAAACCTGGGGCCCATTACATGTCTCCATCCCAAAAGAGACTCTTTGATCGGTCTCCTATTTTAGCAGATTTTCATGGCTTCACATTTTAAAACGAACTTAGTTCAATACATTTAACTAGAATCTCCTTGGGTTTCTATAGATGTATCCCTATTTTTAACTCCAAATGCTGGAGTGTTCAGACTTTCAAATGCTGAAGAACTATATCTTATCAAAAAGCAATAAAAATTCATTGAAAAGTACTTAAGGAACATACAAGTTTTCAGACTCTATCTTTAAGGACCTTGAAAAAGAACACGGAAATAATATGAAGAAATAGTTTCAATCTGGCTTTATTTAAATCTGCTTATTTCAGATAAGAATCAATAATGTTGATATATCTGCTTGTGTTAAATGGTGCAAAACAATTGGCCAGCATGAATGCGAGCAAATGCAAACAAGAATACCTACTGGAAAATTGTAAGTTGATTATGAGTCAATAATTATAAAGTAATTGAGTATATTAAAATGAATAAACAAATTATGGTGAGGGAAAGAACAAACAAATAAAACAAATAAAAATCCCACACTCGGGCCGGGCGCAGCAGGTCACGCCTGTAATCTCAGCACTTTGGGAGGCCAAGGCGGGTAGATCATGAGGTCAGAAGTTCAAGACCAGCCTGGCCAACATGGTGAAACCCTGTCTCTTCTAAAAATACAAAAATTAGCCAGGTGCGGTGTCAGGCACCTGTAATCCCAGCTACTCAGGAGGCTGAGGCAGGAGAATTGCTTGAACCCGGGAAGCAGAGGTTGCAGTGAGCCGAGATTGCGCCACTGCACTCCAGCCTGGGCGACAGACCGAGACTCCGTCTCAAAAAAAAAAAAAATATATCCCACTCTCAAGAAAACACAAATAGGCCAGGTGTGGTGGCTCATGCTTGTAATCCCAGCACTTTGGGAGGCTGAAGTGGGAAGATCTCTTCAGCTCAGGAGTTCAAGACTAGCCTGGGCAACAGAGTGAGACCTCATCTCTACTAAAAATAATGATTATATATATATATTTGTTTGTTTGTCTGTTTTGTTTTGTTTTTTGTTTGTTTCTTCAAGATGCAGTCTCGCCCTGTTGCCCAGGCTGGAGTGCAGTGACGCGATCACGGCTCACTGCAACCTCTGCCTTCCGGGTTCAAGTGATTCTTCTGCCTCAGCCTCCCAAATAGCTGAGACCACAGGCGCGTGCCACCACGCCCAGCTAATTTTTGTAGTTCTTAGTAGAGATGGGGTTTCACCATGTTGGCCAGGCTTGTCTTGAACTCCTGACCTTGTGATCCACCTACCTTGGCTTCCCAAAGTGCTGGGATTACAGGTGTGAACCACTGCGCTCGGCCAAAATGATGATAATATTAAAATTAGCTGGGCATGGTGGTGTGCGCCTGTAGTGCCACCCACTTGGGAGGCTGAGGGGGGAGGATTGCTTGAGCCTTGGGAGTTTGAGCCTGCAGTGAGTAAGACCCTGTCTCAAAACAGAAGAAAAAACAAGTAAACATAAATAAAAACGAAGTAATGTTTACTTATCAGAGGTTTATTCTGTAATGTCAACCCTACACTGAGAATATCTCATTCTCAATTTCCTCCTCTACACATGAGAAATTTTGATTAGATAAAATAATTTCAGTTTCAAAGGAAAAGGGGTGTCACATTTTACAAGGTTCAGTATGTAAAACAAAACAACAGGAAAAGCATGCAGGGCACCAGAGTTTGACCTGTTTACCTCACTGACTTTCACTTACACCACCCCATATGTGTCTGAATAACTGTCATTAAAACCTTCAGATACACTTTGTAAAAGTTTCTCGAAGGA
Source organism: Pan troglodytes (assembly GCF_028858775.2). NCBI lineage: Eukaryota > Metazoa > Chordata > Mammalia > Primates > Hominidae > Pan > Pan troglodytes. Next base: position 134,547,752 of record NC_072401.2, read on the forward strand.
ATGAAGTTAATAGAATGCTCTAATGCTCAACATTTTTATTCTCCATGAGATGCCACAGTATAGCTATCGATCATCAATTTAAGGTTTATTCTCTTTCTTGATACCATATATAATTTTCTCATCATTCTCGTGAATATAATACTTTCAGGGTGTATATCAGGCATAAAGAACAGCAATTTTGTACTTAACTTTCTCATAGATAGGTATCATACTTCAGGATAATAAATCAGAAAAGTATTGCATTTTCACAACTTAGCAGTCAAAGCATATTTGCTTGTAACTTTTAAAACAGAAAATGAAAGAGACAGAATAAAAAATTCTCTGTCATTGGCTTGATATGTAATTTTAAGAGTTCATTTAGTTTTAAATTCTCATTTTAATATTAAATCAAGCGGTCAATGAGTTTTATACTCTTTCAAATGTATCTTTATTTAGCAAAATTTTTTAAATGCATCTTAACTAACATTCAGAATAAACTTGAGATTCAAAATACTTCTCACCAGCATTCTCTTATCAAAGGAAGGCTATTTGGTGTTCTTATATTAAGACCATAAACAGGAGGTGGTTAAGAAACGGGGCTAGAATGACAATAAGCTTAAATATAAAATTGTTAAACAATTGAAAAATCTTCTGTCTACCTGCAGTAACACATGGAATTTAGCTGTGTATACTGCCACCTATAATTCACTGAAATATAACACATTCTTCTTAGATAAAAGAAAATTCACAAATGTTCCTGAATGCAATAAAATTCTGCAAGGACAGTGTGAACATCAACAATTTAAGACAAAAGCACCATATTAAATAGAGGTCCTTAAATATCATGGCATTTATCTTTTTAATTAATTTTTAAAATTAAAACTTTAAGCTCTATTAACATTTCTGCTATTACCTATAAAATTTTTCTTTGTATACAATAGATCTGATTTTAAAACAGAGACATAAATAGGAGTTACTGTTACAGTCCCCAACCTAAGAATCAGATCTCATGCTCCCAAGCATACCCTTATTTTAAACATATAAATATTATGTAAGTCATGAGAATGCCAGCTAAACCCAAACTACTAATTTTAAAGAGAAAAAAGAGAAACATTTTTACTTAGAGAAGCAATTGTTTTAAAATTATAAATGAATTTTCCCATCTCAACATAGCCTAGTTCTGACACATTGTTAAAAAGAATAACGATAAAGATCAATAGACTTTTAAAATAAACAAATCATGTGTTCTAGGTTAAATATTTACTCATTCTTTGCCTTTCTGAGATAAATATAATCTTATTTTAATTCTAGGAAAAAATATAATTAATCAGATAAGAACCATTATACTAAAACAAATAAATGAAGACATAAAAAACCTTTAGGAAAATTCCAATGTGAATTGCGATAAGAAATAAATAACCATCAAAAACATCAGCAACTTAGATTTTCAGTCAGAAGAGAATTTGTCAATGCTATCCATGCATGTTAGAAATAACAGACCTCAGGATTCCAAAATATACTGTCTACTTGGGCCCTGAAAACCAGCTTACTATCTTTCCAACTGAAATAAGCCACCTTCCAGAGTGTCTTGGATTTTAACACCAAAAATTGGGTTTTTAAAAAATCCTCTTAATGAGGAATATTTTAAAAGGCTAACAATTCTACTTACCCCTCTTGCTACTCCAATGTCAAAAGAGGCTTACATTTTAATAACAGACATATCCAAAATTTTCAAGCCTTACTTTCCCCATCCAGAATCTTCATCTGTTGCTATCATCACTGGTTTCACATGACTAGGGCTACCTAGGTGTAGCTCCCAAGAGAAGGTTACTTTCCATTTAGCGTCTTGCATCACGGAAAAAACTTACCATTTCTGCTGTCCTTCAGAAACTTCTGTTTTGTTTTGGGTTTTTTTGTTGGTCTGTTTTTGTTTTTGTTTGCCTTGGGGAGTAGATATGAAAAGGTACAATATTAAGCCCAGTTTTAAAAAACATACCTGAGTGATATAAATATTCAGTATGCTATAAATTTAGTTATCCCGTGGTTTTATATATTTAATGAATGCTTAAATCTATCCGTAATTAATATTTGTATATTGTATAAAACGAAAAAACTAAACCTTCTTTTTCACAACGGTTATGCAAGTTCTCCACTGTAATCCAAGTATACGCTGTGTGTAGCATCATCTGATTTTGTGATCACTTCTGTTTCACAGATCTGTTTCTATTTTATTATGACAAAAACAAAGTTTTAACTGCAATGTCATTTTTTCCTCACGTGTATGTGTGTGCACACATGTGAGCATGTGTTGTACATTTCCACTTAAACTCTTGCATTCTGGACAACTGACCTATGCTTTATTAGGTGGCCAAAATACACAGTTAAGTATTTACAAACTCCATAATATTTAAACCACAAACAATATGAGTGTGTCAGTTATGGAATAAAGAAGACTGGGGTTAGCCATCAACCCAAGAGAAGAAAAAAGAAAATATACTATGGCAACCAACGTACCATATTTGAACTGAAATATCTCCATTTCAGCAGGGTAAAGAACAGAGACACTAGAAGCTAAACAGTGTCCCCTCTGACTTGAAATTCAAGACATCATTTTAAATCTAACAGGTCAATCAACCTTTCTTTTTAACTTAACCCTGCAACATGCTTCAAAATTAAAATACCTCCTGATTCTACCTGGGGCAGCAAATATCTTTCTGTATCAGCCATACTTACTCTTAACATCTAACAGTCTCATCTCAGGTGGTTTCTTCTTAGTATAACATCATGACCTTATAAAATGAACAAAACAATTCAGAATATTGGCCATTGTACTTACTCTCTCTATATAAATATGTTTCATATATAGTTATATGAAATATTTATATATTCAACATAGTATTATGAAATGAGAAGAAAATCTGAAAACAAAAGAAAATTATAAGAAGAGATACCACTTTTGAGTAGTGGCAGTTTTGAGAAATGCACTGTATTAATTGGCACTTGTAATTAGGTATAGTGAATTTTTCATTTTAGGTAAAGTTTCTTAAAAATAACATTTTAAAAGACTTGTTACAAATCAGATTATTAAAAACATAGCTTGTGAAACTGAGGTATAATATCTTAGAAATATATTTTAAAACTTAAAACAGAAAGGTAAAAAGTCAAGCATTCATTCATCCAGTCAGCACATCTTCATTAAGTACTAATTAGTTATGCAGCCAACAAATCCATCAAAAACTGTGACCAACTGAATGCTTGTCAGGTTCCTTGGGCTTAAACAATACTTTTACCACTGGTGTTATCCAGCAAAATGTAAATATATTATTGTTAAATTAGGTACTTGGTTAGGTAGTCTGACTAGGTATGGTTTAAAAAAAAGCTTTGAGAAAATCAGCAATCAGCACTTTACCATTAAATTAGCAGCAGCTGCCAAGGTTCTCAAATATATATGCTAAGGAACAAGCAATAATATTAAGTTTTAGCATAATTCTAAGACTGAACATTGGCTATTAGCCCAAGACATACCAAAAGCATTGCTCAGGTGTGAATGCTGAATAAAAATCTCACGCATTTCCATTGACATCAAATTGGCCAAGCTTCTAGTGGAGATGGGGAAAACATAAATCAGTGAAACAAAATTGAGGACTGCTGGAATTATGCATTTAAGCAACTGGGTCCAAATTCAGGATATTGGCCCATAATTGAATACATTCATTTGCTGTTTCTATGACCTTTCTAGAAAAGTGTTCTTGCTATCCCTGCCTTCATTTCTTTACTGCTCAAGTCCATCTAACCCTATTCAGATATTTCTTTCTACCAATCTGCACCACTGTTGCCATTAAAATCATAACAAAAGCTGTCCTTCTCTAGAAATTTTTGCTTAATTTATTTTATCCAAGTGTTTTCTTTATTCTCCATGCCTTTAGCACTCATAGTCATTAAATGTTTTAATAATTTTCATACTCTTAATGAAGTTATTTAAACATATATATATTCCTTATCAAATTGATTACAAAATCAAGGACTATGAAGTTCTTGAGAAACATATATCATAATTTACATTTATTTTCCATTCTCTCACTATTCCTATGACTAGGCGCCAATGCAACACCAATGCATGTTTTTGAGAGTCTTTGCCTCTCAAATTGTCATAATTACTAAAGAGAATGTTAATAAAAGCAATCATAGGCAGAAAATGGCAAGGAAAATGCTGAAAAGAAAGTTCAAATACAATTGAGGCTTAAGGCTCAGAATTGGGTATTCTAATGAATTCATTCTATTTTAGGAGGCTTATTTTTCACCAATTTTTTTTAATTTTGAGAATTTTAGCACTCATTAGCAGGAATAGAGGAGAAGGTATTAAGATATTACTCTAAAGAATTGGAAAAAAAACTAAATGACTCTATCAAATTAAAGCCCTTTAGTAATAAAATTTTGATAAATATTTAAATAAAAAACTTTTAAAATGAATGAGCTATCTGCTTACAAAAATGATTTTTATAATCTATCTGCCTATCAGTTTCATCATATAAATTTTAACTTACTGAAAATAAAAGTTTATCTGAAAGAAAGCAAGTAAATGTGATACATAATTATGGGAAAAGCTCATAATTGACTTTTATATTTTTGAAGTTTAACTAAAATTTAGTTAGTTGTTTTCTTCACTTATCATTTGCATCTAGTCTTCAAAATCATATTGCAATTTCCCTCAAAATAGGGACACTAAATGTTTTGGTATCTGCTTAGTAAATAATATATATTTGATAAAGGAAATAAAACCCCCAAGAAAATTAATGCCGATTATTCTCAACAAATATCTATTTATAGACTACCTCATCCAAAACATCTTACCATACAAATAATTAACATTTACTGAGAATCCACTATAGGATAAGAATTTTACCTATATCATTTCAGTTGAAGCCTCAAAATAACAAGGTCAAGTATCATCATAGTTTAATAAATGTTTCAAATGTTTGACACACTTAATAGGGCTTCAAAGTAATTTCTCCAAGTTCAAATATTTAGAGAAGCAAGAATATGAACCCAATTTGGTTTAATTCTCAAAGTTATGTTCCTCATAAATTTACCATATCATCTCCTGTCATAGTCGGGTACCTTCAGAAATGAGTAAAAAAGATGTATAACCTACCCTATAGAGCCCATTATGTATCCTCTGAATTACTGAGTTCACTTCTAAAATAAACATGTTTTTCTTCTGTCAGTTCTTATACCAAAATATTCATATAAATTTTACTTATAGTAGTAAATACGATGCCACAATCATCTTCATTTGATTATGTCTTTCAAAATTTAAAGGTATTTTTAAGTTCCTGTCCATTTTTCTTCTGGCATGAATAAATTTAATTTTTTAATTTTCAAAACTTTATAATTAAAACCATTTTTAAGCAACATTGAGGATGAAATTAGCATGAAGTGATACTTGAAATTCATTTAACAAAAACACATTTCCCTTTTTAAAGACTGCTTCAGAAATGTTTACAAAATAAACACCAATATTTGCACCGTGTAAACTGCGTACATTTCTTGATTTTCCTTTGCTTTCAGTCTCTGATGAATTAAGAGAACATGGCATACTTCTGGGATCATTGATCAGTGTTCTTTAGGAATGATGAGGCACAGGTACCTTTCTTTTGAACTTGTTTCATCAATTTTCTTGTTCCTTCCTTGAAATCTATGATTTCCACATTGGGCACTTCTGCATGAGAAAAAGATGACTGCTTATAATATCGCTCTCTTGTAAGAAAACATATTCAAGCTTTGTTTCACTGATAAAAATCCCTAAAGAAGAAAACCCTCAAACATATTTATGAATTCCTCCATCTCTCAACTCAGTAAAGTACTAGCCAATTTGACTAGGATAAAATCAGCATTTCTGTCAGTCAAAAATCTGGATTAACTCCATTTCTAAGTTAATTTGAGATTTTTGTTTGTTTTACCTCCTAAGTAAATTCAATTCAGTTAGACTGAAGAAAGCCCATGGGGTAATAAAATGACCCTGTATATGGGCAGCAAAAGATCTGGATTTGAATTCTGTAATAATGTAGTGAGTTACTTCAACTCTGAACATCCTTATAACATTAATTATAATGTTGGGATAATAAAACCTATATAGATGGAGAATACCAAATATAATTTACATAACAATTCTAGGTAAATATTAAGCTGTTTAAAAACCATTAGTAACTTTCACCTAAAAAGAATAGATGAAATTGCAATAAAATAGAGGATAAAGTACAGCATTTGCCAAGCCCGTTTAAATAAGATATCATGGAAATCATGTTTCTTATACAAAGAGTTATACTAAGCAGGCAGTGAAACTGAGAGAAATACTTTTTTTTTAAATTGAAGTATCTGTTTTACTGTTTGTTCTGATTTACTATTTTAATTCTAATGTAATTCTAATTATTAATGTAATTCTCAAGCTGTGTTTTATATTATTCTGATAATGTCTGTCCCCAATAATGTTTTAAAACTCTTCAGAATATAGCTCTATGACTTGCAACCCTAATCACGATTTGGGTTCTTATTCTTATTATACAGAATAATCTTATTCTGTATTTTAAAAATCAAGGGGTTTCCTTTTAAGAAAATAGTTTACACTTCCCAGGCAAACACTAAAACCATGCAGGTTTTGTATCACTATCAAATAAAAAGTAAAACCATTGGGTAAGGAAAAAAAAGAGCTCTTTCTAGACAACTTCTCTCTTACTCATATGAACTTGATCAGGACTTGCAATTAATTTTTGAAATTGTTCTGTATCGACCTCTATATTTGAAGCTTCATTTTCTGTCTCTGGGCCATGTCAGTAAAACCCACACATCTCCCTGTTAAGCAAAGCAGCTGGCTTTTTAAATGTGATGTCTTTTAGTTCTTATTTACAATCCTAATCACATCATTGATTTCAGTAATCTTTCAGTAAAAGTAGTTATTAATGCTGTCAAAAGCAGAAATGGGGATTCAATGTTGTTTTCTCTTTTTTTAAATAAACCTGGATAATTAAGATTAAGCCTAATAATGTGACTTTAGAGGCCTCTGGGTGATTAAGCAGTTTCCTGTGGTTGAGGATGCAACACAGCACAGACACCACCCTCGCTTAAAATTCTACATACCTCCCAAAAAATAACCACTTATACAAACCACAAACGGTTAAATAAAAATGCTAGGAGTAGTCAATCATCATAACACAAAGGAAACTAGATTTTTGTATTTTTCAGACTCAAAACACAAACAGCACATAAAATTTTATTTGACTGATTTTTTTTTTCTGTAATTTAAGACAACCCATAGTGTGTATTTTGTCTACTAAGGCTACAAAACTAAGGTGCCATGACCTTTTTACTAGCCCAGGTATGTTTCTAATGCTCTAAAGAATAAAACAATGATCTGAAAAAGAGAGGATAAAACAAATATGAAGAGGTTAAGAGACATTTTGGAGAAATAAGATATTTTAATATCCAAAGCAACGGAAGAAAAGGGTAAGATGAGGTAATATATTTTAATTTTTAGAAAAAGAAGTCATAAGGCAATAAAGACTGTCATTTTGAATGAAATCCATTTATCTGCATTCTGAAAGATAGTATGGAACAAACAAAAGTTTTCAAAGGACTATTTACCACCAAAAGACACAATACGTGAAGAATCTGACAAGAATGCATGTTCAATGTCTGTCATCAACCCACCTCCCCAAAACCAAAAGAAAATATATGCACACACACACATATATATGCATATGTATACACACACACACACACACACACACTTTGGAATCAGTATCACAAACCAGTGCCCAATTTAAAAACATTCCTGGACCTCTTATTGATCAATTTCTCTTACAGAAAGGAGCAGAGTATAGTATCTGAACTGAAACAGTATTATTAGAAAATGATATTGTGAGCATTAGGATGTATAATTCATGTTGCTTTCATTTGCTCAGACCATTGTAAAAATCCATAAATCATTTTTTGTTCATGTATTGCTTAAGTGCAATTTGTCATTTTGCATTAGAGGGCTGCTTCAGCTCATTCAGTGCTTTTAATTCACTGTTTAGAGTTTAACAAAATGTTGTCCCTGCTTCATAACTGAAAAGGCACTGAAATGTGAAGCCACCCCAATATTAACTAGGTTAAACAAAATGGAGAAGCACATTTCTACTTTCAATATCAAGATAATGGTGCTTGATGATGGGATATCTAGTATTTTCAATCCCAAGAACAAGGATTGGTTTGTTCTCTGATGGGCTTGAAGGATTAAAACACAGTAACTGAAGAGTTACCTGAATACTTAAAATTGCATATGCTATAAATCTTTCCCAGAAATTCCAGTCAGCATTCACTTTTTACTATAGATGAACAAAAACTAACACAATGTTTGTGGCATTGGTTCCAAAGCCTTGTCTTCCTACCTCTTAAGTTAGATTACACTACCACAAATAAACCTATTTCATGCTTACCCATAAAAGATGCAATGCACTTTGGGTCTTTTGTATTTGTTCTCTGAGCTGTGCTTGCTGAGAATGACAAGTGCCAGGAACAACCATCTAGGTCAATCCTGGTGGAGCCTGGTTATTGATAAAGTAATTTTTCCTTCCAATTCTAAAAAAAAAAAAAAACTTCCCTCAAAGCTCTGGGCATGTAGCAATAATAAGAGGATTTAGAAACAAATGGCTTTCAAGTCATGTTAAATCACTGCAAACACTCATTTATCCAAAGGCTGGTTAACAAACTTGTTTCTGCCCCACCCTTTGCAGCAAAGGGCAGAGAAGAAAGCAATCCCTTAACCCAGTTTCAAAGTTTGTAAAACACACTTGTGGGATCCTTAGCGCCCCCCTGTTTCTGCTGCACTTAAAGCCCAATGAAATAAAAAATGTGCACTATCACTCTAATATATAAACCTGGACTTTTATGAAAACTGATTTTGATAACCTCCCTCCAAATAATAAAACTATTCCTCTGTTTCTTAGGGTGCAGTTTGTCCCGGCTCAAACAGTTTGCGCTCCTAGGGGGTGGACGGGGGAGGGTGAAGAAGGGATTACGTACAAAATATTTCCTTCTCCTTTTCCGCTCCAGTAACGGGGGGATTGAGGAACACAAAATATACATGATGCTCTACACTTCAAAGAGGTAGTCAGCCTCATTACTGAGGCTGCCGTATATACAAACCTCATCTCACTAAATTCTGGGGTCCACGGGAGTAAGAATGAAAAAGAAAAACGAAAGGCAGGGATCTGTTTGATGGACACAGCAAGGGAAAAAGTAAACCTGTTACATTTTAGAGGCATTTTAAAAGGCAAATTTAAAGTGTTGTTTTGTTTTGTGGGTGACAGGGTATGGTTGTTTTAAAGGCTCTAGGGTAAAGGGGCACAGAAGGCTATTAATGCCACTATCTGATCTTGGCTCCAAACAAAATGCTCTTGGAATTGCCCTTGGCTGGAGCTATCTAGCGGGAGGCGGAGGACCAGGCTCTGTTCTGTTCGGCCGGGAAGAAGACCCTACCGTCACCCCGCCGGTCCCTGGCTGGCGCCACAGAGACTAGAAGTCGGAGAGGCGAGACCTCTAGGGGGCCTGGGCTCAGCGACGCTGGTGCGGACACAGACCCCTATGACCCAAGAAATCTTGTAGAGCCCCCAAAAGGCGAGCTCTCCAAAGCAAAATTCTCTGGCCTGCCCTATGCTGATTTCGCCGCTAGGAGACGCCTGTAACCCACGTTTGCGGAGAGAGTTCCATTCAAACACATCTGCTACCAAAAATAAAAATAAAAAATAAAAAAAATAAAAGCAGCTCAAGTGTTACAGTGGATGTAGTGATTATTTACAGGCAAATCTGGCCATCTCATCTCCACCTCTGGAAGCTCTCTGGCTTTCAGCATACGCCCCAAGTCAGCTCAAACTTCATCTACATTTCGGGGGTAGAAATCCTCTTCCCCAGTTTCTGGATCTGCATTGTCATTCAGCTGCATGTCTCTCACATGCAAACACGCGCGCACTCGCGCGCACACACACAAGTGTTTCCATACGTACAAATGAACGCATTAGAAAATTACCGTCATTTTTTAAAAGGCTCCAGGATTCTGACGAGTCAGCTTGAAGAGCTCAAAACATTTCATTTCAATTCTGCAGATCTGAAGAAAAAGAAAGGGGGGAGGGGTGGAAGTACAGATGCAATACCGTATTAATATTCAGATACACTATAATCTCCTTTTCATTGATCCACAGGTCCCTTTATACACTGCCGCTCCATTCTCAGCCGCAGACGTGATGCTAAAATCATTTTAACTGCAGCGGTTTTCGCTTGGCTTTGGCCAGTCTTCAATTTACTGCAGCTGGAAAAGGATTAGCCATTTTTGCTGGCATCCTTTCCTTCTAAGCGCTCAAAGGCAGGACCCATCTTCATGAAAGAGCCAAGTGCGGGGGCCGGGGGGACCCGGCGTTGCGGGGAGTTGGGGCGCGTAAATCAGGGCAGTAGACGTGCATTCGCGGGACTCTCAGAAGCACGTCTCAGGCTACTATCACACCCATGGACACTAGCCCTCCTTAATTCCTTGCCAGGAGGAAATGGCAACGTATCTCCAGGTCGGAAAACGACTCTACTTTTCCCGCAGGTTGTGGTGGTGTATTCTTGGGTCATTCATTACCAGAAAGCAGCAAAGGACCTTCCTATCTCTTTGCATATGAAGGAGATTGAATAGGGGCTTCTTTCGTGAATAAACAACAAATTCCTTGCTAGTGGCCCATTAATTAAAAATATATATATTTATAGATCTTTCCTTAGAGAACTGGCATTCTATCCACTCTCCAGCATTAAAGAGTTCGCGCTGTGTTTTAACTTCACAAGAACTAGCTATGTGGATGTGCCGCGTTGCCCCTGCGCCTCCGGAATGGGCACTCACAGCTGGTCAAGCGCGTCCTTCGGAACTCAGGGAGGCTCCGTTGGGGCTTACACAGAGCTAAGCCCTGGGCCAGGGAGGATGGATGCAAGTACCGTGCATGTGCAAACGTGTTCGCAGATACCCGCAGCGATGCACACTCGGGCCCCTCGTGTGCACGGGCCCTGCCCACCACCCCGCCCGCGTTCGCCGCCGCCCCACTGTCCTCACCCCGCGGGCTGACCCCAGGATTGGCAGAAATCAGTGGTCTAATCTAGCATGGCGGGTAAAGGGATCGATCTCCAATTGCCAAAAAAAAAAAAAAAAAAGAAAATAGCCGGTGTTCCCAGCCGCTGCGTGGCACTTGGCCGCACAAGGCGCAGGGATATCAGAGGCGCTTTGCAGCGCTTGGCGGTGCTGTGTGCCGGATGCCCCAGAGCCCGGCGTTAGGATGGCGGGCTCGTAGGAAGCGGCTCAAATCAACTCCTCAGTCACTGATGAACGCGCTCACGGCTCGAAGCTAGGTCCTCGAGTGAGTTAATCTACTTGGTAAGTATTTTGTGAATATGTATTTTGGGAGGAAAGAGGCACGTCGAACGCGTCTGCCCGTCTGTAAGCGCTGTCATCCCCACATCCTTTAGCGTGAATTCCTCCGCTTTTTAGGAGTCACCTCCACCCCCTACTCCGTATGCTTCGCGCCTTTCCTCACGGCCCCGTCAGACCCCCTCACCTTTAGATTGACACATGCCATATAATACCAACTTTTTAAATGCCCTGCCAGTCTCTGCTAGGGTCCCTTAATTAGGTAACCCTTGCCAATTAGTGGGCCCTGCGCTACTTTTTCCCTTCTCGATGATTTATTTCCATGATCCGTATTAGGGAAAATACCTTAAAGGAAAAAGAATGTTAGCATCATTGGAAATCCCGCTCCTAGGAGAGGATATCGCAGCTGTTGCTATTATGTTTTCGCATTTGCTGATGCAAACAGGGGAACCTCTCTATTCCCTCCCCATTACCTGCGGCTGGGGACTGGGAACTTTCCGCGGCATTGTCCCCAGCCAGCGCCTCGGGACCTGCGGGGCTGTTCTCGCTCTCACACTCACACTCACCCCGGCCGCTCGGGCGAGAGTTCTGTCCCGCCCCGCCCGGCTGCCGCGTGACGTGTCTGTTTGGCGGCCAGTTTGGCCAATCATCGGCAGCTCGGTGGGTGGTGCTCCTGGGCGATTGGTTGGCAGAATGAGGGCGCTGCGCAAAAACGGAGAAGCCGAGCGCTCGGAGCTCAGAAACTGCCAGCCCAGACCACAGGCTCAGAGGCTGAAGCAGGAGGAAGGAAGGACTGGAAGGAAAAAGAGACAGGTTAGAGGGAAAGAGGCTTGGGAAGAAAACAGCAGAAAAGAAACTGCTCATTACACTTACAGAGAGGCAAGTAACGGTGGAGATGAGGACAGAGGGAACCAAGACTCTGAAAGACAAAAAATACAAATAGAGCGAAAGAGGAAAAAAATGTCAAGAAGAACATCCATCCGGAGAAATGAAGAGAATGAAAGTTTTAAGCTGCAGAGCCGTTCTGTGCTTTTCCGGCACAAAATTATATCGCTGATTTTAAGCCCTTTTGCATTTGCCAGCCGTTGACATTAAGAGGCATGTTTAACGGTGCCAACAGCATCTCCTTTTCCTTCTCCTCTTCCTCTTCTTCTTCTTCCTCCTCCTCCTCCTCTTTTTCCTCCTCCTCGTTCTCCTCCCATCAGCAAGAAGACAAACCGAGGACAGTCTTGAAATATCGAAATTTCCTCTTTGGGATTTGCCAGCGCCGCGTTGCGCCAAGACTGTCGGAATAAAGGACGCTGACTATTGTATTATTGTTATTTTATTAATTGGTCAGTGGAAAGATTACAGATGAGGAAAGGGGACGCCTGTCACCCTTCCTGTGCTAAGATTTAAAAAAGAAAATGAGGCTGGATTGCGGGAAGCTCTAAAATGAAGCAAAAGGAGTAAGATTTTTAAAGACAGAAAGCCACAGGAGCCCCCACGTAGCGCACTTTTATTTGTATTTTTTCAGATTTTTTTTTGTTTCGTGGTGGTGGGGGAGGTGATTGGGTGGCTGACTGGCTGCGGGAAGCTACTTCCTTTCCTTTTGGAGATGATTGTGCTATTATTGTTTGCCTTGCTCTGGATGGTGGAAGGAGTCTTTTCCCAGCTTCACTACACGGTACAGGAGGAGCAGGAACATGGCACTTTCGTGGGGAATATCGCTGAAGATCTGGGTCTGGACATTACAAAACTTTCGGCTCGCGGGTTTCAGACGGTGCCCAACTCAAGGACCCCTTACTTAGACCTCAACCTGGAGACAGGGGTGCTGTACGTGAACGAGAAAATAGACCGCGAACAAATCTGCAAACAGAGCCCCTCCTGTGTCCTGCACCTGGAGGTCTTTCTGGAGAACCCCCTGGAGCTGTTCCAGGTGGAGATCGAGGTGCTGGACATTAATGACAACCCTCCCTCTTTCCCGGAGCCAGACCTGACGGTGGAAATCTCTGAGAGCGCCACGCCAGGCACTCGCTTCCCCTTGGAGAGCGCATTCGACCCAGACGTGGGCACCAACTCCTTGCGCGACTACGAGATCACCCCCAACAGCTACTTCTCCCTGGACGTGCAGACCCAGGGGGATGGCAACCGATTCGCTGAGCTGGTGCTGGAGAAGCCACTGGACCGAGAGCAGCAAGCGGTGCACCGCTACGTGCTGACCGCGGTGGACGGGGGAGGTGGGGGAGGAGTAGGAGAAGGAGGGGGAGGTGGCGGGGGAGCAGGCCTGCCCCCCCAGCAGCAGCGCACCGGCACGGCCCTACTCACCATCCGAGTGCTGGACTCCAATGACAATGTGCCCGCTTTCGACCAACCCGTCTACACTGTGTCCCTACCAGAGAACTCTCCCCCAGGCACTCTCGTGATCCAGCTCAACGCCACCGACCCGGACGAGGGCCAGAACGGTGAGGTAGTGTACTCCTTCAGCAGCCACATTTCGCCCCGGGCGCGGGAGCTTTTCGGACTCTCGCCGCGCACTGGCAGACTGGAGGTAAGCGGCGAGTTGGACTATGAAGAGAGCCCAGTGTACCAAGTGTACGTGCAAGCCAAGGACCTGGGCCCCAACGCCGTGCCTGCGCACTGCAAGGTGCTAGTGCGAGTACTGGATGCTAACGACAACGCGCCAGAGATCAGCTTCAGCACCGTGAAGGAGGCGGTGAGTGAGGGCGCGGCGCCCGGCACTGTGGTGGCCCTTTTCAGCGTGACTGACCGCGACTCAGAGGAGAATGGGCAGGTGCAGTGCGAGCTACTGGGAGACGTGCCTTTCCGCCTCAAGTCTTCCTTTAAGAATTACTACACCATCGTTACCGAAGCCCCCCTGGACCGAGAGGCGGGGGACTCCTACACCCTGACTGTAGTGGCCCGGGACCGGGGCGAGCCTGCGCTCTCCACCAGTAAGTCGATCCAGGTACAAGTGTCGGATGTGAACGACAACGCGCCGCGTTTCAGCCAGCCGGTCTACGACGTGTATGTGACTGAAAACAACGTGCCTGGCGCCTACATCTACGCGGTGAGCGCCACCGACCGCGATGAGGGCGCCAACGCCCAGCTTGCCTACTCTATCCTCGAGTGCCAGATCCAGGGCATGAGCGTCTTCACCTACGTTTCTATCAACTCTGAGAACGGCTACTTGTACGCCCTGCGCTCCTTCGACTATGAGCAGCTGAAGGACTTCAGTTTTCAGGTGGAAGCCCGGGACGCTGGCAGCCCCCAGGCGCTGGCTGGTAACGCCACTGTCAACATCCTCATAGTGGATCAAAATGACAACGCCCCTGCCATCGTGGCGCCTCTACCAGGGCGCAACGGGACTCCAGCGCGTGAGGTGCTGCCCCGCTCGGCGGAGCCGGGTTACCTGCTCACCCGCGTGGCCGCCGTGGACGCGGACGACGGCGAGAACGCCCGGCTCACTTACAGCATCGTGCGTGGCAACGAAATGAACCTCTTTCGCATGGACTGGCGCACCGGGGAGCTGCGCACAGCACGCCGAGTCCCGGCCAAGCGCGACCCCCAGCGGCCTTATGAGCTGGTGATCGAGGTGCGCGACCATGGGCAGCCGCCCCTGTCCTCTACCGCCACCCTGGTGGTTCAGCTGGTGGATGGCGCCGTGGAGCCCCAGGGCGGGGGCGGGAGCGGAGGCGGAGGGTCAGGAGAGCACCAGCGCCCCAGCCGCTCTGGCGGCGGGGAAACCTCGCTAGACCTCACCCTCATCCTCATCATCGCGTTGGGCTCGGTGTCCTTCATCTTCCTGCTGGCCATGATCGTGCTGGCCGTTCGTTGCCAAAAAGAGAAGAAGCTCAACATCTACACTTGTCTGGCCAGCGACTGCTGCCTCTGCTGCTGCTGCTGCGGTGGCGGAGGTTCGACCTGCTGTGGCCGCCAAGCCCGGGCGCGCAAGAAGAAACTCAGCAAGTCGGACATCATGCTGGTGCAGAGCTCCAATGTACCCAGTAACCCGGCCCAGGTGCCGGTAGAGGAGTCCGGGGGCTTTGGCTCCCACCACCACAACCAGAATTACTGCTATCAGGTATGCCTGACCCCTGAGTCCGCCAAGACCGACCTGATGTTTCTTAAGCCCTGCAGCCCTTCGCGGAGTACGGACACTGAGCACAACCCCTGCGGGGCCATCGTCACCGGTTACACCGACCAGCAGCCTGATATCATCTCCAACGGAAGCATTTTGTCCAACGAGGTAAGGCTGAAGCTAAAGGACCACCATCTCTCATCTCCTCCATCAGAAAGCCTCCTCTAGCCCGGCCCTTGTATCTCTGGTGCACTGTATCTATTTTTAGGATATTAGCTTATGTGTATCGTTGTGGGAGCGGAGATGGGCGGTCACCTTCTCCCACTCCTTCGTGTGTAACCTAACTTTCGCGTTGTTCCACCCTTTCACATTTATTTTCATTCCGTCCCCTTGGTACTTTGCCACCTTGGAGCTCCCTCCTTTGCTCTTCCATCTTTCCTTTAAAACCTCAATTCCTGTCAGTCCTTTCCCTTCTCAGTAACCTGGGCATGAAGGGAAACTGCGTGAAGGGAGAGGGAAATGTGGAGGAGGGACTTACTTTCTAGCACTGGCAAAGGTCTTTTTTCTTTGCGTCTGTCCCAGGCATTAATAAAGTTGGCTCTATTTTGCTTTGTTTAACGATGCTTTTAGTCGCATGTACAAGTAAGCTATAGATTGTTTAACTTTACACAGTTGTCTAACCTCGAATGCATGTTTTAGTGAACAAGTTACCAGATCCTTGTCCTCTGAACTCGGGTTGCAAAAAAAGCCTTCAGTTCGGCTCTGGACAGCATTTACAGACGCTCTTGAAGCCGAGCGCCCACACAGTGTGAATTTGAATGAAGCTGCGTTGGCACAAACCCCTGTTAAGAGTAAACTAACGAAAGGCTTAAACAATTGTTGTCTTAAATATATCTTTTTAGCTAATAATCACCTTCTTGCCACTGTTTTGGATAAATCACTGCTGTTGGCTTTCTTCATAAAAGAATTTGGCTTGTCAATTCTGACTTCTTTTTAAAAGGATGGAGAAGTGACAAAGTTGGAGGGTGGGGGTTGGGGGGAGAACAAAGTTGGTTTATGTGAAAGCAAGCTTGGACCGGAAAGGTGTGTGGGTGGTAGAGGTGGGGAGGCGAATGCAGAGGGCCTTTGGAGGGGAAAAGAATGGGGGTGGGGGGGGCGGGCAGGATTATGAACTCCTTTCCTGGCAGGTTATTTTATTTGAGTCTTAGATATTATTAATTGACTTTCATGAATATTTGTACAGCTCATTTGTATCTTAAGCACATTTTGAAAATAAACAACAACATAATTCCATAAAATATCCAAACTTTTTGCTTATTGAGCGTGCTGTTTTTCTTGTGTCAACCAGTATGCACCTAAACACTTTTTTAAGCCACTGAAGAAAAAGACAGCAGAATATAAACAGGTTGACTCTGTTAGAGACAATATATATATGAGCTCTAGCCATGAGGTCATTTGCATTTTCTCTTTAAAACACACACACACATTTAAAGTTAGCCAATTTTTTTTTAACCTTTACAAGTGACTAAAATGTGGATTTAAGTGTCTCTGCATATCTCCCCTGCCCTTACAGAACAATCACTAGGATGAGGTTTTAGGAGAGCTTGGAAATTGATAAAAATATATACAATTACTTAAGCTAGATATAGTTCCTAACCTCAAAAGTAGACTGCTAGTTCAACCCATAGCATTCAAATGCTCTTGATTTATTTATTTTTTTCCTAGACTAAACACCAGCGAGCAGAGCTCAGCTATCTAGTTGACAGACCTCGCCGAGTTAACAGGTATGGACTCTTTTTCTCCCTAGCAGTAATGGACAATTTACAACCTAGGAAAAGTAGGAAGTAGGTATATTATTCTAAATTAAAATTAAAATGTACAAAATATTTTCAATTAAGGCAGGACATAAATATGAACTATATTGTGTTTCCTAGACAATACATTAAAAATTATACATTATATTTCATTTATATACAACGCTTAAACTATATTTGAATATTTTGTCAATTTACACTCCTACACAGCTTCCGATAGTCTTCCTCACTGTTCCAAATGTATATTTATATCTATTTTATGAAAATGATATAAACATGTATTTAGCTCCAATTATAGAGTAATGCCTAAACTTTACATGACTTAAGTGCTCAAAATGACTGTTAATCGATCATTTTTAAATAGTTAAGCTTAGGCTATAAAAACTAGCTTTATGCAGAAACAAAGCCAACTAAGAGGTCTGTGAGTCTGCAGCACCATCTGTGACCATGTGGTGGCAGAAGAATGTTTTCTGTGTTTCTTCACCTTTTTTATTCTAATATTCACATTTTTGTACTTCTAGTTCTGCATTCCAGGAAGCCGACATAGTAAGCTCTAAGGACAGTGGTCATGGAGACAGTGAACAGGGAGACAGTGATCATGATGCCACCAACCGTGCCCAGTCAGCTGGTAAGTGTGATCAAAGGGCAATCTAAATGCTAACTTTTATAGTTTTTGTTTTTAAAAATAAACCTAGGAAGGATGATGTCCTAGGCAATTTTCCACAGGTCTAATGCTGGTAACTCTACAGAAAAATAGTGTCACTCTACTTTGATAATTGCAGACTTAAAGAGAATTGTAAAAATGCGATGTTCCTTTGGAGAGTTAATGTTAGGAATTCATTGAGGAGAGTGTCAGAATACGAAATATATCTTGCTTATGTAATGTTCTTTAATGGACACATTGCATACAGAAAGACATAGCTCTCTCACCTGGTCCGGTTACCAGTCTTCAGTCAATTAAGGTATTCTTAAACTTGTTTATGGATGAGATAACTGAAGATGGATAAAATTGATTGACCTGCACAAGGTCACAAGAAGATAAATGGATGACTGAAGACTAGAATCCACATTTCTTGTTTTCCAGGGCAATGCATTTTACACACCACCAAGTATTGAATGAGAAAAGTAATGGTGATCAAAAGTCATTAATGGATTGAAAACAGAGTTTCTAATCTTGAGTCTTAGGCTTCAGAACCTTAGGTAATATGTGATAATGTGTATTTTTTGGAGTGTCCTCGGTTTCTTCATATTTTCAACAGGGTCCATGACACATCAAAAGGTGAACTCTGAGTATATTTGTTTGTGGGCTTGATGGTAGTCACTGATAGGTTTCAATGTGCTATATATTCATTTTATTTTACTTTTCTTTTTAGAAAGTCAAGTTTTATGAGATCCTGGTAACTCTTATTACTAATACTAAAAGGAAACTCTTACATGAAATAAAATATGTATGTTAAAATGAAAATGATTTAATAAACTTCTGGTGTCCTTCCTAATTTTTTGGTTTTCATCTTTGAAGGGTGTTTGTTGAATATTTTACTTTTTCTATGTAGTTTTGTGTTTATTTGACACATGAAGAAATAGAAAGGCTAGTCAACTTTTCTAACTCCTGAAAATGTCGATCTTAGACTGTCTCTGGGTTCAACTCTCTTGAGACTGGACCTTTATTTTACTTAATAATATAACCATAGAGTGATAGGTTCTTATTTTCAAGGTGATATTAGTCCTCGAGAGCACCCATTCCTTAACACACTTGTGGACCTCTGGATGGTGCTGAGGCAGTGTGTCAAAGGGCAGCGTACACCCCATGGTGGCCTGGCAGCAGTGGTTGCTACAAGCCTCTCACTTGGCTAATGTGTGCTGTGTCTGTGGCTGCCTTAGCCTTGGGAAACCCAGGCAGGAGGAAGGGAAAAAAGGCTGCTCAAGGGTCTCTTTATATTGCTGTGAGTCATTAATATGCAGGCCTAATGAGACTTGAGAACTGCCAAGAATCCCCGGAGGTCTCTGCCCCTTGCGGGCCTTCACGCTAAGTGAACAGAGCATCTATTTAGTGTCTGGGAACCTGACAACAAACCAGATCTTGCCAGAAGTTTATATGTGAGTACAAAGTCCCTTTCATTTTTGCCCTATATATGGCGTATGATTTATTGTTATCTTTAAAAACTGTACATTTAGCATTGCTCATTCGTGTTCTTTTTCAGAGTTTCTAATTTAACTGTCAACCTTTTAAAACTTTTAAAACAAAATGTTTAATGTTTTAAAAAGAGTATTTGTTGCATGTTTCTTTGGATGCATTTTACTCCTTTCCCACCCCACACGCCC
Organism: Pan troglodytes; assembly: GCF_028858775.2. Classification (NCBI taxonomy): domain Eukaryota; kingdom Metazoa; phylum Chordata; class Mammalia; order Primates; family Hominidae; genus Pan; species Pan troglodytes. The sequence continues at coordinate 134,567,355 of NC_072401.2, forward strand.
CACTTTGTTTTTCCTGTAGCACTTCAATCTCAATGAACATTTCAATTAGTTTAGTCCCTCAGACATAACGACCCATAATAACCTAACTGAAGAAAGAGAAATGAATAAACATCTGCAAAAGAGCCAAATTTGGAAGATAGATGAGAACATATTCTTATCAGTGCATCTTCCCAGTAGCTACTTCATTTCACAGTCACTCAGTGTTACCATTTCTGTAATGTTTCTTTCAAATTATTGGAGATGTCAAAGCATTTAAAAGAATACTAAAATGTTAAAATGTGTTGTGGAAAACATTTCAGCCAGGCAGTTTTTGTTTTTATCAAAATGTTAAAAATTTTTTTGTATCTTTAAGTTCTTAAACATGTAAAAGTGTTACAGAATTAGCAATCCTTTTATGTATCTCATTAGTAGTTACACGGCAGCCACAACATACTGGGCACAATAATAGCTATTTTAGGATTGTAATAAAGCACTTACGTTAAGAAGTAACGTAATTGCACCTTTGTGTGCTGAATTGCAATCAGATTTAATGTCTAATTTTATTGTAAGAATGATTTTGAAGTGTTTTCTTTTTTAAGTATAAAACCTCAAATGCAGAGAATTAAAATGCATTTCCTTAAAGACTTTTTTCAATCCATACTGCTGTTATGTACTATAAACCTCACATCAAGCAGCTAGACTATTTCCAAAAATTTAAGCCCATTTCAGATAAATCTGTTTTATTTCATTGTAAAGCCAGATATTAATGATTTTCCAATTTTGCAAAATTAGGTAATATTACTCATAGCATAGCTTTCTAAGTTCAGGATAGGAAAAAAACATTGTGTTACAATTAGCAAATCTCACTTAACTAGGTTTTAGTAGGGAAAAGTTAGATTATCAAGCAAAACTAACATTGGAAAGATAGAGACTCCGAATTCTCTCTTTCAGTTTGTACCATATTCCACACTATAGTGTACAGACTATTTAGCTTAGTGCTTCACCTGTTTAAACTTCCTTTTTCTTTATTCCTATTTCTTTTTCTACATTAACATTATTCTGTATTATTTATTTAGATATGCCTTCTATTTATTCTTTTATGAATAGTTTTCTTTTTTTGTTCTATCTTCCACCCCCTCCTTCTTGCTTTTCTTTTTTCTAAGCCATTTGCCGTCACCAATGTTGTTCATAGAAGGGCTTTAAACACGAAGGCAGCTGCACAGAGAATCACATAAGCTTTTTCAGTTTTCCACTGCACCTGGCTCCATGTGTGAAATTCTTCGCCTTGACCACTGCTCTGTGGCACTTTCTTTCTATAGCCTTGTCAAGGTGCTTCCCGTTTTTTTCAGTGCACTATTGATGTATTGGTTAGATATGGCAGTAGTCCAAGGAGAAGTGGTAAATGCAGACATAAACCATCACAAGAGGAAAAACTGATTAATCACAGCTTAAACAGCCAAAGATTGGACTTTAAAGAAATATGTTTTCAACTTTATTATATCATTAGATTAAAGCATAATTATTTCTTCTATTTTAGGATACAGATAGAATATTTTAAATTGTATATTCTTAAACATTTTAATATTATTTGAGGTATATCTAAAGTGATCTGTTTAGTAGTGAGAGGTTGCTTTTTCCGTTATAAAATACCTACATTGTCAATAATGCTAAGCTTAATTATAGATTTATTTTTAATACCTTGTGCCTTTAAAAAAATATGTTGAAGAGAGAATCCTAATAAGTGATTGAATTACTTGTTAGACATTCTCTGAAAATTGTCAAATTTCTCTTCAATAATTTTTTCTTTCAGTTACAGGAGAACTTATCTTCCAAATATATTTAGTTTCTAACTAATTATAGATATAATGCATGGTCAAAATTTGGCTATGAATTTTAAAAATAAAGTGATTTGATTGGTCAGTAATTTCAAATTAGTAGATAAAATATATCATTGAAATGCATTGAGCCAGTGCATTACTACAATATCAGCAATAGAATTCTTGGTTTATTATAAACACAAATACCTATTTCCAAACTCCATTAAGAATTTAGATAATTGCCAAATTTGATTTTGGGTTTATATATAAAATGGATTTACACCAGTATTTATAAAACCTTATTCACTAGTGAAACTTTGAGCTGCAACTTGAAAATGTGGAGAGATTTATAACTGGAGGCAATATAGAAGACAAAATATTGAGAGAAAATGGTGAAAAATATATATATTTTTAAAGATTATTGGTAGGGAGAAAATTTTGATGGGCATATTTTGATTTTTTTCATGAGTGAGTTATGTTAATAACTATCTGCTTCAAAACCATGTTTTTCTAAAACATACTGCAATTTTTGTGGTTACAATTAATGTATTTTAAGTAGTTAAAAGAGGACTAGAAATCTTCTCAAAAAATGAAAAGTTTTATATCTTCTTTAAAATTAATTTATCATATTTGGAAAAAAATAAACGTTTTGAATGAAAGCTTGTTGCACAAAAAGAAATGTTCACACAATATTGTATTATGACAGTCACCAAAAAAGTAGCACAAATTGAATTCTAAAATTTTTGAAATCACAATTTGGTCTCAATGGAAATATCCACTGCCTGTGAGTACACAGGACAGGTTACTTGCCAGTTGAAAACCATGTACTTTAAAATTTGTCTAAATATATCTTTGCATAACAGGCAGTCTATCACGTCAGCTGTCATCCCTTGCAGAACAGATTATTTCTGAAAAGTGGAAAAAATAAATAACTAGAAAAAGAGATTGCAAGTAAAAGGTATATGTTGCAACATTTATTAGATATTACCAAAATTTCAAAACTGAGGTTTGGAATAATAGACATTGGAGACTCTGAAAGGTGGGAAGACTGAAGCCAGGTGAGGGATGTGAAATTATCTAATGAGTACAATTTACATTATTCAGGTGATAGTTACACTAAAAATCCAGACTACACCACCATAACAAAATTGCACTTGTATCCCTAAAGTCTATTTAATTGTTTTTTTAATTTAATTGAATTTTGGTCTGTAATTTTCTGTTGTAAAATCCCACAGTTTCCATAGTAAGGGCATTTGAATGAGAAAAAGAAAAATTAAGTTAAACTTATTAACTTTTGAGCTGCCAATTTGAGCTATTAAAAAATTGTAAGAGCAGTGTTAAAGTTATGCATTTTAACATATCCTAGCTACTGTAATATCTGGCATGCCTGTGCATCATAAAGTCATTTATCACAACAAAACTTAAATATGCCTCTGCTTACTTGGTAATTAAAGTACTATATTTAATGGGACTAGCGACAGGAGATAAAAGATAAAATGTTAGTTATACAGTATCTTCCGAAGGTGAGGAATCGTAGTGGAATAAATTTATATAGCTCTCAAACTATATAACTACATAACAAATGAAAAAATCAACTTTAATTAATTTTTCTGTTACTTATCTGAAGTTTATTGATTTACTATTTACGTTGTTTTAAATGTTTGTTTCTATGTCTGACTTTTCTTCCTGAGAAATAGGTACACTTATCAATAAAACTGGTGAAATATTTATGTACAATTTGAGCCACCTTACCTTTCCTTCTAGTTATATGAAGCTGTATATTATTACTAAAGGACTTCCACTTTAAAAGGATTAATTCATAGATTTATTAACAACATTATTTACATGTTTATTGTCTCTGTAGAGTGATACTGTTCATTTAACAAAAAACTTTTTCTATATCCTCACTTTTTTTTTTTGCCATGCACATGCTATAGTTTATTTTTAATACAGATTCTCAACTTGTGTGAACTTTACTACATAATCTAAGGAAATTTTAACCAAACTCAAATAATCGAAAGAGGCAGAAGAAAAACATACTTGCCAGATAGGAAAATAGGCACATTGGGGTATAAACTACATAAAAGTAATTTCTACCAAAATCAAGCAGTATCCTAATATATGTTGACATACTAGATTATTAAAATTATGTGTGGAATCGTCATATTCACAATTAGAAGAGTAGTTGGGCCTAGGTGCAAAAAAAATATGTGAAAGGTTGTATATTGCCTTGTCTAGCATATTTAAAATGATATGTAGTCGTCATGTGAAGAAAAATGATATTAGTTCTAATGTATATTGGAATGTAATTATATCAGCTATTCAAATTGAGTATATGTTTATTTTAAAAATAAATAATTGCTCATAATAATTTTACTCTTAAAGACGTTTCTACTATTAAAAAAATCTATGTTCCCCCATCATTCTATTAATAAATAGGCAGCAATTATCATGTCAAAGTATCAATCTTCTCTCTGGTTCTGTAGCCTCTACCTAGTTAGTATGTAAATGTGTATCAGGGACATTCTAGTTCCCTTTCTTTTTTTCGTTTCACATATCTTCTTGCAGAATTAGGATAAAGGAGTGAGCTTCTCTGGTGTCTAGTGAAACATTTACATGTTTTACATGCTGTTCTCAGTCAGATTCGTTAATCCCAGCTTCAGCTCACGTTTCCGTTCCTCAACAGTTCACTGATCAGTAATTTATTTCCAGACTTATACAGGAAAATTATCAGTGAAATATTATAATCAAAGTCAGACTTAGCATTCTACATAGTTTAATATAAAATTTTAAAAAAGTCATTATGCAATGAGATTAATATATGATAAGAAGCTTGGTGTTACTTTTTTAAATTTATGTAATTTGCTGTTCTTAACTCCAAAATACTAGAGTTAAGTATTAGATAATCTAGATAATCTAGATAGTGTTAGACAAACTAGAGTGTTCATAATTTTGAAAAATTATTTTATTTTATATATGCAGATAACATATACACAAATACACATAAATCAATATGTAACAGAATACTATCAGGAATTTAAAAACCAAAACTTGCTCAAGAGCTCAAATCACTTGTGATATTAATAGAAGTAACAATCAAGTATGTTCATTAAATAAATATTCTTTTGATTTAAAAAATGTTTTTCCAGACTGTGCATGGATTCGAGTTTCTTTTCTACAGACTAATAATATACTTTTGTTTTTCAAATTGATCCTCTTTTAAAATTTTTTTATTATTTTTTCTTTTTTTAAAATATTATTTAAAAAATAAAGTGGCCTACTAGGCACTGTCATTCCACACCCAGCCCCACGCCAGTGAGCCGGGGAGCTTCTTAGCCATTTAAAGTTTGAGAATAGGTTGAGATTGCTTTGGCCCTGTTTTAAAATATCTGATAGATATGTTACTATGTTTAGAAAAACATTAAAATGCTATTTTTGTTTATGTGTTTTTCTGTGTAGTGCTATATATATCAGCATTAATATCAAATAGTATTCTGTAGTGCTTGAAAATTCTTATGCTTTGCTTAAGAAACTGAATGACCTTTCTTGATCATAATCAGATAATATTTGTAATCTTGTCAATCTAAGGAAGACAATGAAATTTGAACTTGTCCTTTGAAATCTTGGTATTATAGGATTAGTAAGCAAACAACTCTTTGTTGACTAGGACAATTGTGTTCCACTATAGAGCAAGTAATAACGTATTTGTCAATAGTATCTGCAGTTGATTTACACTGCATTTGGTTACCTTGGTTTCATTAATTACAGTCATTTGTTCTGGATTTGTCTAAGGTGGTAAATAATAAGTGGTTTTTAGTAATATGGACTACCAGAGTGTCATTGAGGAATACCTTTAGGAAGTCATTTCCTAGAAACCTCGGAAAATATGCTTTTAGCTGCTAATGAAATTGTGTTTTATTCTTGTTTTTTACTGATTTTCCTCTGTGTATGCCACATTTCTGTTGAATTTCACTTTCTGCTTCATATTCAAATTTCATAATCTAAATATCATTTTTGGTGCTTGGCATATTTCTTATGTTTATTTGTTTTTAAGGAAAAAAGTCAGATATTTATCATTGTTAGGGATCATGGATTTTAAAGCTTTTACACCTTGTTGTTTTATCTGTTATGAACTTCACAAGAGATTTTTTAAAAGATGTCTACTATTTTTATTCACCATTTCCCAGTTATTTAAATTGTTTAGAGCCAATATTTTCCCCAATACCCTAAGTAGTTTAGAAACATCTATCTCAGAGGCCTCTTTGCCAGAAGAGTCTTATCTTTTACATTTGCAGATCATTTTCCCTTTTTAAAGTGATGAACAAAAATGAGACAAAACAATATTTGGTTCCTGTCAGGATAAGCCAGGAAAAATTTGTTAAGACACCTTCACTTGTCACCCTTTATGCTACCTGTAATCTTACACTGCTAAGTAACTGGTCATGTTGGTGAAGACTACATCCGTAGTTTCTGTTTTCTGCTTACAGGTATGGATCTCTTCTCCAATTGCACTGAGGAATGTAAAGCTCTGGGCCACTCAGATCGGTGCTGGATGCCTTCTTTTGTCCCTTCTGATGGACGCCAGGCTGCTGATTATCGCAGCAATCTGCATGTTCCCGGCATGGACTCTGTTCCAGACACTGAGGTGTTTGAAACTCCAGAAGCCCAGCCTGGGGCAGAGCGGTCCTTTTCCACCTTTGGCAAAGAGAAGGCCCTTCACAGCACTCTGGAGAGGAAGGAGCTGGATGGACTGCTGACTAATACGCGAGCGCCTTACAAACCACCATATTTGAGTAAGTATTACACAAAGGGCTCTGTTAAAGTGTTCCCTTTGAGGAGGTAAAGTTCAACATTCCACTCTTTTTGGTAAAAATGGAGTTCAGGTTTTTTTAAGAAATAAAGATAAAAGTGACTGGATGCTGGCAGCACTTTAGGGCAATATTCTTTATTTAAAATAATAGATTCCTCTAACATTGAGACATTAATAATTGCACTGAGCTCTTTCAAAATATAGGACTATATTCTCCAAATTGATTATTTTATATAATCATTGCGAACAATAAAAATGCTTTGAGATTCCATAATATATTTCCTTTGAGGATCTTGGTAATGAGAAATAGAAATATTTTTCTTTTAGTTAATGGATAAATATTACTGGCAATTCAATATCTTGGTCAAACTACATAAATAATGTTTGATAAAGATAAAACTCATAACAACTCAATCAAAAGATGACTTATCTTATATAGCAGATCCATCCTACATAATGTTTTATTTCATCTACTACAAAAATAGCTGTGGAACTTATAAGCTAGAACAAAAGATGAGACAGATTGTAGATATGTCATTTCTTTTATGACTGATGAAATTGAAAAGTAAAAGAGTTTTTAAAAACTTAAAGAAAAAAACAGAGGAATATTTATTTTAGCCTTTATGAAGTATAACGTGAAAAGCAAAGATTGAATGCATTGAGGTTGTGGCTACTAACCTGGACATAGATAAAGCAAATAGACAAGTGTTATATGCTTAAAGGAATGGTCTTTTATTAGATGCATACATTGTAGTGACAACAATAGGTGGTGTTTTATGAAGGATTGTTTTCAGCTTTTCAAATTACTCAGAACCACAAATACCCCAGCATGATGTACCACTTTAGCACTTCAGAACCAAAAAATCATTTGTTTTGCTTTATTTTTTAAAGTTATACAAAGAGAGAACAAATACTTAAAGACAGGAAATATTGAGATGTCTAAAATGCAATTTGGATGCTAATGTCTTAAGTTTAACTCACAAATCCACACATGCTAGTGAATTAAAATAGCCTAAAATCAAACTTTAATAAGTGAGGAACATGATGCGATCTTTACCTCTGAAATTGAATTCTGGATTCAAAATTTTATTTATTATTAAAAGTAAAACTTTTCCAAATTTTAAACAGCATATTTAACTACTGTTTCACTTAAACTAAGAATGTACATTATAGAAATACATTATTAATCATTTCAAGGCAAAAAGTGAAGGGTATATGATTCAGATTAATAAAAATTTGCATTTCTAAATAAATACAAATATTTGCTTTTACCTTGTAATAACAGGTAAATCTACTTCAAATATAGTGGGAAAATCAACTTGCCCTCTTTTGCTCTTAGTGAGTACTAATCTTGGTGAAATTACACTTACATATAGACCTGGAATTTTAAACATTTACAAATGTCTTTTCTTTACTGACTGGATTTTTTTATTAATAAGACTAATGGAAACAATTTTTGTTATTAAAATATTAATGCTGCATATATTTTAATGCAAATTTTTCTATTTCTTAAGAATCTGGTCTTTCATTTAGAAAGCTGATTCAGGGATTATGAAATTTATTAACATTTATGTGTGTTGCTAAAAATCAAAAGAATGCATCTATTATTTCACCAGGAAAATTTTAATTATTTGCTCATTTTATATATATATTCATATATATACACATATATTCATTATATACATATATTCATATATATACACAAATATATTCATATATATTTGTATATATATGCACTAACACATTCCAACATATATTCATATATATACACATATTCATATATATACATACACATATTCATATATATATGAATATATATATGTTGGAATGAGTTAGTTTTTAATAGTAGTTTTTTTCCCTAATCTGTTTTAGCCAGTTCACACGGCTCAAAATTTAGGGTTTGGGTTGACGTGTGACCTGTGGTGGAAAATTTGCAGAAGAATAGCTATTTTGTTTTTTTCACTTCTGCTCTTCTTAGTTCTTCATACAACTTTAATCATGTCTAGACTGGTTTTTTTTTAATTTAACTTTTAGTATTTAATGTCATCTTAGAGTCATCCAATTATATTTAAAATTACACCATGACTCTGACTTAATAATCATAAAAAATTTCTAGTTAGTCTGATAATACAAACTCTAAAACAAAACTATTCCTGACCATTTTGCCCCTCAAATTCATATGGTGATAGTTTTTGATACTTGTGTCCTTTTTCAGTCAGAATAGAAATAGTGTCATCTTCTAAGTCTAAAGCAAGTCCCTTACATAATTAAAAAAGCTAAAAATTGACACTACTTGCTTTTAATCAGAATGTTTAAATAATTATTAAAGTTGTAGAGTTTTTTTGCTAAATATGCAGTTTCATAATGAATATAATGTACATTTTGATGTTAGGAAAAATAGCAGTATATTTAGTTATGTTTTTGTAAAGCTCTAAAAAGCCTAATGAGACTGTCACTGTCATTTATACAATAATGACAAGGAAATGACGATATGCTTAAAAATACAAAAGAGATCAATGTCAGTACAAACAACTTTTGATTTCTATACCTCCGATTGCTAAAGTTAAAACTAAAAACTGCAAGAAAACAACTTTTACACAAAAATAGGTGGATGCAAACATTAAATAATGTACTTCATGTTCTTAAAAATATGCTTACACTTACATTTCTTTTTATTTTAATGTATTAACAAAAGACCCATGGAAAGTATACATGATGTATTTAATAAAAGGAGACTTTTTAAAAATCAGGAATAATTTTGAACACATCATTCAATACTTGCTGCGTTATTCATGAGCACTTTCTGAGCTTGCTTTCCCTTATTTTTCCTATAATGTTGTAGTTTGCTAAGTTGATATGGAGCAAAGGGATACACTCAAAGATTGAGTAAATAAATTTAAACAGGTAGAACATGGCCATATATTCAGAAATGCCGTGTTTAGATTTACCTTAAATGTTAATGAATTTCAGTTTTACTTTACCTTTAATTTTCATTAGCATAATTAAAAACACGAAAATACCACTTTCATTTTTAATTAAAATTAATAATTGCCTACAGCACTTTAAATAATCATGTTAAAATGAAAGAAAATATTTTCTGGAGTTTTAAAATAACATTGCATTTTTATCATGAACATTTTAAGGATTTGTTTAGAATCAGACATCTTATTTTAAATGATTCAGTCTTTCAAATGGCACAGTAAGTTATGTGTAAAACCATCTGGATAATCTCCATAAATAAAAATATAAAATGAATATAAAGTCAAGAATGTAATTGACAAAAGTTATATTATTAGTATAATTTCAGAAAACCCTACTAGTTAAAACACTTTAATATTTTTGTAGTCATTCCTGCCTATGATTTTGGCTTTATACTTTGAACACCATCTCTTAAGATTTTTGTCAGTAAATGAACATGAAATTCAGTTCCTATCAGCTTAAACTATACAGTAATAAAGGCGTAAGTATGTGTTATTTGGATACTTGTTGATTTCTTGCCAATAAACATAATCAATTCCTAAAAATTGAAGACAATCATAAGATACTCAATACAATTACATCAAAATATACTTGTGAAAATATTTCTTTGTCATACAATGATAAATTGGACTGAATAAAGTGAAAAAAAGCTGCATGATAATGACTAAATTTCTAAATCAATGGAGCTTTCTAGAGTCTAAAGGGAACCATTTATTTTCATGGCCCATCCTGCCTTCATATTATACAACATTTAGACTAGTCCAAGTATACTAAAAATCATTCTGGTTGTCTCCTGACCTAATTTTATTTTTGCCAACTTGTTAATCTTCCTGAAATTTCAACTTGACGCACCCATATGATGATTAAAAAAATAAATTTCTAAAACAGTGCATTTAAAATACTGCTAAAACTTATCTAGACCTTTTATCAATAAACTTTATTTGAGGGAAATTTTTAGACATCTATATTATGTCTATGTGCACTTCAAGTTTTTAGTTGATTGAAATTGTAGAACATGTTTTGTTTAGTAACATTTCTTCCAATCCCTTCATTATCTCAGCCTGCCTTCTGTGAGTTTTCATAATTTGTTGAACTCAGTAGTGCAGTAAGAGCATACATAGAATTCAAAATAAAATGACTTTTCTTATTGATACACATTACCTTCATACTTATGTACCTCTGTATAGTGTTTTCTCTAGGATTTGTGTTTTCCTCTAATGTCTTAAATATACTCTCACTATCCAATGTCAAAGTCCAAAAATAAATATTTTTATAGAAGGCCTTGCTTTCATATAGGCCCATACACCGCTAAATGAATGGACCTCTCTTGTAGGATTTTTTCTTTTTAACTTGATATGTTAATTTCTGATTAGTTCTCTTCCATGTTGTGCTACTATGTGTACTCTGTTTCTGAGGGTGGGTTTTTTGTTGTTGCTGTTCTTTTACTCTTTTATATACATACAGATTGGTGAACCTAATTTTCTCACTTTTTCAGTTTATTTCTTTGGGACAGTTTTATGGCCTTAGAAATATACTAGTCATTATATTTTTTTCATTAAATTCCTTTATCCAGGAATTATGAATAAATCTGGCATTATCAAAAAGTTTACTCACTTCAACTCCATGAATAGGAAACAAATGGTAACTTGACATCAGAAAAAAAATTGAACCCTGTTCATTTTCTCTATCTGAATTTTATTATATTTTATGCTACTTATTTTAAAAATATTACTTATTTTATTGTATTTGGTGAATTTTATTTTATTCTACTTCTCTGAAAAAATGGTCATCTATTCATAGTTCGTGTTATTCCTCCAGTTAACTAACTGATGCAGCAGTTGATGGGAACTTCTCTGTAACACTAGATACATGAGATATTATAATATTTTTTTCTTTTTCTTTAGTTGTTGTATCTATCTCAGCTAGTAGAATTTAAAGTGAAAGGTATAAAAATCTGAGGTGCAGATATGAAACACAGCAGTTGTTTTATATATAAGTATCTGGTCACTTCTGTAAGCAATTTTTTTTAAAATTACTCAGACATCAGTAATTCCCTGTGACTTATTTCAAGTCATTTAAAATTTGTGCCTGTGGGTAATTTGGAACTAGTTTCATCCAAGAAATTTCTATTCCCCCAGTTAAAGAACAATTTCATAGTTTCTTTTATCAATATATTTATCTTTGTAATTATCTGTAATATTTAAAAGTGCCATTTTAATGACTTCAAATTGAATTGACTTTATTTTGACAATTTGACCTGTGGTTCACCCCAACCTTTATATTCTAAATATTCAAAACTTACACAATTATAAGTACTATGTTTTGCAACTGCTTTCTCACCATTTATTAACTTTGCTAAAATCTGCTCCAGCTCTACTATGATGTTTCTTCCCAATACAATTACTCCCTTGGCATATTTAAACTTATTATCCAGCTATGCATATTATAAATGCTAAATAATTATGTGATGAAAAATGAATTAATGGGCATTTTTAAAGTATGCAAAATTTCATTAATGTTGTCATTATTTATTCATTCATTTATGCACACACTCAGTTGTTGATAACTCCAAGCAAACTTTATTCTTTTCTTCTAATTTTTAAAAAATGTTTTAATTAGTTATATTCTTTTTTAGCTACACCTACAGATTTTTACATAGGGAAGTAGAATTTAAATTAATTCAAGCTATTGAAATGCACCCAACTAGGGCGTTTGTGTAAAATATCATGGAGTGTTTCAGGACTTTGAGATGTTAAATTTCTTTTGATTTGTTCTAAGAACTTATTTCATATCCTAAGGTAGAGTTAAATTGTTTCATATTTCTTAACCCTTTTAGAATTTTAACTACTCCCCATTCTTCCCCGTCTGCAGTACCATCTTTCTTTTGTCTACTAGCAGCTTAATATGTTAGCTCTCATCTTTCATCTTTTTATAAAGCTTTTTATAAAGCTTTTATATTTTCCTCTAGTTTAGTCACTTTTTTCTTTATTTAATTCCCATGTAGGATTTATTTATTTGCATTTTAAAATTACATTTTTGAGTTCACAGATACATGGTTAAGTAAAATATTGTCATTTAAGGGCATATAGAGAAAACATAATCGATAAAAGTTAATTACACCACTTTTATTCAATATTTTATAGTTCTTTAGTATGACTCTTCAACTGTTTTTCAAAGCAGTTTATCTCATGCATATTTAGGACTTCTTAGAATTAACATTTAGCGTATTAACATTATTTATATACCTCATTTTATATTACATATCGTTTTCATCCTCTTATTTTGTACATTGATGTAAAACTGTGTAAACATTTGTCCATCATATGAGCTTAACAAAATAAGACTATCAATTAAAATATAAATAGAATTATTCAATGAAAAGAAATACCTACTTGGGAATTTTTTCCTGCCTCATCATACTGAAGATTTATGAGTCAAAATTTGAATGTGTTAAGTTATAAAGATATTGTAAATAAGTCTGGAATCTACAAATTCATTTGCCTATAAATATCATTAAACATTATTCAGTACTCAATGTGCCAGACATTTTTTGGGTGAGTCTTCGTCATATTCAATCCTTTTAATAGAAATTAGATCATGTCATTTAGATAATATAGATTAGAAACTGTTTCGAACACTGAGATTCACTGTTCAAGTTTAAATAATATTACTGAATTAAGATTAAACTCAGCATAATGTGAGTCATTTTAATGTTTCCTGGAGTGTAACAAAATATTTTAGGTTTGTATTGAGTTTCAATAAGACTTCCTAGTCACCTTAAAGCTTGACCTACTTCAATTTAGGTGAGGAGAGTGTAGGAAATTCAAAAACCTTGTCTCCCAAAACGTAATTACATACCAAAAGACATAGATAAAAACAAATTATAAGCTAGAAATGTTGCAGATAAAAATTAGGATTTTATTTATGATTCTATAACTCGTACCTTATATGGCATCATGTATATACATTATGTATGGTAATAGCAAGGCACTTACCCATACTCTTTCTCTTAGAGATACAGTTCTTTTGACTGTATGGATTGAAAAGACAATATTTGAAATTAACTTTGGTAAAGTGTCTATATGTATATACACTGTTACACAATACAGTGTTAGTTTAAATTATCAATGATAACTTTAAGTCATTCAACAAGGGATTATAAATACATTTTATATGCTCTGGTTTCATGATTCAGTGGTATGGATACACTCACATACATTTACATCCCATATAGAATCATTAAATTTTTAATCAGTTAAATTTAATTTTTAATTATATCTATCGAACAGACTTTGATTATGTGCAACATAGGAGTCAATGTATTTAACTAATGGCTACTTTATTATCAGAAGCTGTTAACATGACAGTATGGTGCTTGTTGAGAAACAGATACATGATTCAATTCATTTTAGTATATTCTTTTGGTTTTTGTTTTTTTTTTGAGATGATGTCTCTCTCTCTGTCACCCAGGCTGGAGTGCAGTGGTGCGATCTTGGCTCACTGCCACCTCCACCTCCTGGGTTCGAGCGATTTTCCTGCATCAGCCTCCCGAGTAGCTGGGACTACAGGCACACGCCACCACACCCAGCTAATTTTTTGTATTTTTAGTAGAGACGAGGTGTCATCCTGTTAGCCCAGATGGTCTCTGTCTCCTGGCCTCGGCCTCCCAAAGTACTGGGATTACAGGCACGAACCACCTCGCCCAGGTAGTCTATTTTTTTTTTAAGGTATTGATTGTTAAGTTTACAGTGCTTAAGTATAGCCAAAAAAAACTATGACACTGTAGATGAAACAGGTTTCTGGTTCTAGTGTTTATGTATTATGAGAAAGGCAGTATTTTTAACTGCTAGTAAAAATGTTGTAGTCAGTAGGACGTTTTCCCCGCCTTAAGATTGGCCTGAATCTTACACTAGATTCCAATATTACCTGTGTTTGATATTCATCATATATTTTACACAACCTAGAAAATTAGCTTTAATTTATCACCAAGTGTTTTAAGGCTCATCTATATGTCAGTCACTATATTTGGGCTGAAAATTACCACTTTATTCCATAAAAACATATTTTAAAATGTTTTCATCATATTTTTCAACTAAGTTTCTTTAAACAAGACATAAGCATAGAAGTAACACATAACTAAAATCAATATTAAATACATATTTTCTGGATTAAATTCTGAATCACCTTGGATACAGAAATAGTCAAGATAGAGGTGCTCTCCTCTTCTAACAAAACATATGGGTTTGTTTCTTAAAGTGCAACACGTAGTAGAAAGTTCTGAGTCAACAATGGCAACAGTAGACAAAATAGATATAATAAATTTGTCATGACGATATATACCTGATGGTGTATGTAAGCTTAAATGTTTCACAGGTAGATTTAATTTGAATGGTAGGAATAAGTCTATAGATAAGAGGGTTAATGTTACAGCTTGGCAGTTGCCCGACATTGTATACTTAGAAAATGTATAGAAAACTTGAGGCTGACCTGAAAAATTAGGATAAAATTCTTGTATATTATTTTCACCACTAATAACCTAGTTCTGATTCCAGAATTAATTGCCTTGTTAGTCACTAGTAGTGCAGATTTTAGGTCTATTTTCTTTAGAAATGCATATCAGATGATTACATTAGAGGCCATAAAATAGCTTTATCCTGATTCTTTACTTACCTCAATCTTTTTATTAAAAAACAGTGGTAACAGAGGACAATATTATACAGAATCTAGAGCCTTCTCATAAGTAATTTTTTAAAATATTTTTTAAATGATGAATACTTTCAAGCATACAATAGTAGAGAGAATAGTATACTAAATCTTCCATGTTTTCCATCACTCAGCTTGAACAATCAACTCTTGACCAAACTTGTTTCATCCAAACACTGATACAACTCCTCCTTCGTTCAGATGTTTCAAAGCAAATCCAGAAGGATTCTACTGTTTAATCCATTAATATTTACACTATGCTTGTAAAAGATAAAGTTTTTGACATAACCACAAGAGCAATATTTCTTCTTAAAAATAATTTTTTTTACTATCATTGGTTATCTACTTATTATTTAAATTTCCATAATTTTCTCACATATATTACTTATATTTCCAATTGATTTGATTCATGACTGAAATCAGCTTTACAGGTAGCAGTTTTTTTATTTTAAGATTTTTTAATCAAGGTATAATATGCATATAGAAAAGTACAAAAATCGTAAATGTATAACTCAAGAAATGTTTACAAAATGAGTACACCTGTATAGTTACAAAAACATTATCACATATTTGTCCAGTAGCCAAAATATTACTACTGTAGTATGTCAAGAAATCCATTCTTCTGCCCACTTACAGTTACTACCACCCAAAGCATTACTACTATCCTAGTTTCTAACCAAAAATTAGTTTTTCTGGGGTTTCAACTTTATATAATTGGAAAAATAATGGAGTATGTTTGAGTTCCACTAAAATTTAATAGACAGTTATTTCCTTGATAATATAGGGAAAACCATCTGCAGAGCATAATAAATACCAGTGTGTGAGCAAAGAGACAATTTAGTTAGTATTAATTATCCAAAGTCACATTGCCTCCTACCCTTAAACCTAGAAGTGATACATGCTTTCTTCATCATTTTGGAAATTACAGTGTTCTCCTTGGATATCATTTCTCTATCTTTGGAGTTCTCTTTATGGCTAGTCTATCAGAAATGCTTTATACTTGTCTTCATATCTTTCTTATTGATTGAAATTTAATCCTTTGTTAACTTAGTGGCTTTTATTGAAACAAATATTTAAATATATTAACTTGAATACCATCTAATAGCAAAAAAGTAGAAAAATTGAGGTGTTTGTATTTCATTTTTCTTTGAACGCAGATTAGAAGATTGTGACAAATTGTGGACTATGATGCTTAAAGGAAATTTTAAATAGAGTAAAGAGATTAACATTTTGGGAAATGGCGTATCTGAAGAGAATTTAAATGGCTCAAGGAATTCTGAATTGAGAGGAAAAGTAAAGAGGTGACATAATAAATGTTAAGCATTTAAACAAATGCTATATAGATAAGATGGTAATCAGTTAATCTGTCTTCATGGAGAGCAGAAAAGAGGAAATGTATCTATATAGCTCCTGTGAGATTTAAATTCCACATTACAGGAAATATCCTAACCTTGACATCGGTTCTTGGTCCTGAGGGATATGGAAACATTTTACCTAGAAAGCTTTATAAACTATATACTTTTGCAGATGCCATCTGTGATTTGGTGAAATATCATGTTCTAGCTGTGCATTGTATTTTCCCATGAAATGCCTTTCCTCATCTGCATCTGGCAAAGGAGGGAAAGGTTCAATTTACTTGAAGATGAAGAAGAGACAATTGAAAAAGCATTGGTTTCATTTCCCTCCCTTCCTGTTTCTCTGGGAATGACTTTATTTTTCTTTCTTTGGAATTTTTTAGAGGAAAAAAATTTAGTTTCTTAAAGTCTTTTTTTTTTTTGTCATCTCACATGTTGAATTGCAATGGAGAATGAAATGTCCAGGAACAAATATTAAGATATTGTAGTTTTCAAAAGAGATTTGGGGAGATGCATAGAGTATAAATGCTGAGTATGAAAATGTCAAATATATACACATCTAATAAATACCATAGATTGTGTGTATTAAAAAGTATGCATCATAACTCGCAGGTTTAAAACTTCATGTTGTATGTAATAATAGCTTACACAGTAAGCTATTATTATACAACGAAGTCAGTTGACTCTAGATGAAAAATATCTTAACCTTGTCTAATATTGAGTCTTCTCTTTACTACATTGGCTTGAATGAGAATTTTCACTTTTGGTATCACGTCCATGGTGGCAGTTAGTATAGAACAGCTGACAATTAAATAAAAATGAAACACCTATTATTAATCATCCAAAGTCATAATTGCCTACTACCCTTAAACCCAGAAGTAATACATGCTTTCTTCATCACTTTGGAAGATATAGAAAGCAGATCTTATTTGCCGTATATAATTCTATCTGGAGTTGATATTTGGAGATTAAATTATAATATATCCTAGCTTGGTAATGTGGAAGCATGAATTAGTCAGACACTTCAGAAAAATAAAATGAAAGAGAAAATAATCAAATGGAAAACTTATGTTGGCTAAACATTAATACTAAATTTAATAATAACAGAAGTAACTACCTACTGAGTGTCCATTTTATAGGCATGAGTAAATGAAATAAGACAAAATAAAGACATCACTTTTGTAAATTGTTACAAGGTGACAGTTCTCTTCTGTCAAGGATCACAGTTATGTCCTGTGAAACAGTCTATAGTAAATAATTTTAGAATCAATTTATAAATATTTTATATTATTATATAAATATACATAATTTTATATAGGCAAAATGACTGGTATTAGACAATTTAGAAATGCCTTTTTTGATGGATTAGAGTGAATTCTAACTTCTTAGAGCTTGAATTAAGCTAATGATTGAGGAAATCTATACTTTTAAGTTATATTATGGAGTAATGTGAAGATAATTATTTCTCAAGTTATAACAACATAATATTAACTCCTATGGAAATTATTACAAACATTAAAAATTCAGGCTTATATTAGAATTATTTTTAGAAAACACTTAACATTGAATAATGTAATATTTGCCTCTCACAGTTAAAATTGAGCTTGAAAAAAAAATTGAGCTTGAAATCTAGTAACATATTCCTTGATAATGTAAATCACTCTTTGTAGTAATTTTTATAGAAATTGTTTTCATAATGCTTATAAAAAGTGTGCTTATATATCCAATATAGAGAAAGATTACCTTTATTTTTTTCAAGGAAACATCTAAAGTAGTTACAAATGCATATCATATTGTTTTGAAGTTAATTTTAAGTCTGTGTTCTTTTTTCTAATCTTTTAAGTTTCTTCTCATTTAACTTACTTTCCTCTCTAATTTCAAAGGGACATCAATTGGCCCTATTATTTTTAGTAGTATTATTTATTGTAAAGAAGCGCCATAACAATTTAAAACTGTAAAAACTTTTTAACCAACTGCTTTAAGCAAGTCTTCCCAAGCTACTGACAAGAACAGTGTGACCTACATTCAAGAAAACTCGTTGTTGGGCACAACTGTTTTCCAAGCACAGTGGTCTTCAGTTTTGTTTGGCCTAGAACTAGATTATAGAAATGTTCTTGTGGCCTAGAGTATAGGAAAATGCTTATGTTTCATGAACTCATCACAGGCTGATATATGGAAATATGATTATTATCTTAATTTAAAATACCAATATAATAGCCAAATAAACTGAAATACTCTTAAGAGATCTCCATAGGAAAAATAAAAATACTATCAGAACTCTGGTTGATAATGTAAAGGGAATTAGATCAACTTACTTGCTAGTGACCACACATAGCCCAATGCATCCTCGTTTCATGTTAAGTGATCTGTACCTACTGCACAAATAAAAATATTCCAATCAGGTTATCTCAGTGTGATATGCTCAGGGTCATCCTGGAGACACTGAAAAATGCAAAACACGAAAAAATGCAAAAGTGTTTTGAATGATTGTATCCTCCTTCCCTTCTCCAAACCTTATGCAAATCAACAGTCTTCCTTTGAGATTTTTAGCAATGAGTAAACCAACCTTAGGCATATTGGATTACTCCTGAAAAGTTTTCAGCTTTAAAATGTGCCTGAAGCACAACGTGCTCACCTGGTTGGATGTGGTATACTTAGTAAATACATGCTTGAAACATACCCTGTTCTTATTGCTTTCAGAATAAGTTTTCCCTAAGCATCACTAATTTTACCATTTTGACTTTATTATAACTTATAATTTTAATTTTAGAAGATATCATTTTTATTTTGTTCTCCAAGTATGCCTTTACCTCCTTTGAACTTATAGCCTACTATGGATTTATGAGTGACCTTTGTACATGTTCTCGCATCAGAGAAGCAATGTGGTGAAGAGCACCAGTTATGGGATCAGTCAGCCAGGTTTCAACTACTGACCCAGCCAGATACTAGCTGTGGGACCTCTCTAATTTCTTTAACCTTCCTATAATTCCTTTTCCCCATCTGTGACATGCATCCTCCAAAGCTCATTGTGGAAATTAAATTCTTTAACATATTTAAAGCCGTGAATGCCTGCCCAAAAGAAGCACTCATTAAGTGTTCAAGGCAACCAT
The DNA here is from genome assembly GCF_028858775.2 of Pan troglodytes. Lineage (NCBI taxonomy): Eukaryota > Metazoa > Chordata > Mammalia > Primates > Hominidae > Pan > Pan troglodytes. The sequence goes on from NC_072401.2 coordinate 134,587,108, forward strand.
ATATTCAGTTAAAATTGGAACAATGACATCAGCCTGAGTATGGACAAAATTACAATTCTGGGCTTAAATAGAACTAATTATGCTCTCTTTTACTCCCAGAGAAAAATCAGACTCCAAATGTTCTTTTCACAATATATCACTATTTTACATCTGCAGTGTATATATTCTTTGACATAATACATGTTTTAAAAGTACAGTCTCCCTATTTTTCTGTTCCATTCAAGAAAACAATGGAACAGATATTATAGAACCAAATACATAATGCTCAGCAAAGATTAAGCTTTGTTTGTTTCATGTGTTAATCACAAAGCATGATTATAACTTTTAAAAGTTCATATTCTCATTATTTTACTTAATTTGTATGCTTACAATATGTAAAGATACTTGGTTATATACAACAGTGAAAATCGTCTGAAGAATACTCATTTTTCAAGCAACAGATTTTTATTTCAGTATAGGAAATAGCATATTATATTTGATAATTGTAGAAAAATAAAGGATTTCTATTTGCTCAGGCAAAAAAAGTTAAAATAATGAAAACCAATGTCCATATAGAATTTGACTCATCTATGTTTAGAGAATTGTATTGGCATATTAGTGCAAATTCTAGCCTTATACAAAATATTGTTATCCTAGAGAGTTCTGATAGCCCTGTGTAAAAGACATAGATGCCCGAAAATGATCAAAGTAAATGAAAGCCATCTGTTAGTATGAAAAATTGTCTTTCTGTAACGTATACCAAATATATCTGTATCTGTTACAGATCAATATTTGAACACATAAAAGCCTAGAGATACTTTTGCCTCCTTTGTTCTTCACTAAAATCTTATTATCTAATAAACCTGATTCTCTCAATCAGCTTTCTATTTATATTTTTGTACATTTGTCTTTCAAAGTGACACAGAACTAACAAATAGTGTCACAAACCCCTTTGAAAAAAACCCCAAACTTTAGTTTCAGCTTATAGTTTATTCACTGGGCTCTCTGTGTAATTCTCATTTTTTTTGATTCTATGTGTTTCTGTCTTCTAACTTCTACATCAGTTTTGCATGTACATCACCAGTTTGCCCAAATAACAAGAGACCTAACAACTGTTTTAGTGCCCAATTTCATTTCAGAATCATTCTCATTTATGTTTATTCCTCATATGAAAAGAAAAATTTCATTTTTTATACAATGATAAAGCTCTTGCATTTAATATTGCTATTTCTAGCAATGGAAGAAATTAAATATTGAACAAATGTAATTGTTTTTTAATCTAATATGCTTGTGAATGCAATTGCCATAGTCACCTGCAATTAAGCATTTTCCTCTTATCAAAATGCACTAGTTTTCAAGGAGTCTATGTTAAATTTCTCATCGCATTAACAGAGGAACGTGATATTTAATTTATTAGAATAAAATATCTTTGACTATCTTTGGAAAAGACTCCTTACAGTGTAATCAAGGAAGAATTTGCAGAGCTCACTTTGGGGCCACTATTTAAGCACTATCTGTGTGATTTTTAACGGATAGAGACCAAGGGCATTCTAGGAGCAGGAAAGTGCATGAACCAAAATGCAGAATTAGAGAGCAAATAATAAATTTGGAGAAGTAAATATTCTAGCTTGTCCAATCTATCAGGTATATCCAGAGGTATAGTGAAGGTTAAGATTTGAAAGTTGTTTTGGATAGACCAAGACACATTTTGAATAATAATACCAATAGTAATAGTAGCTAACATTTATAGAGACAGCACAAAAAGCCAGTGTGTGTGTTTTTTTGTTTTGTTTTTGTTTTTCTTTTTTTTTTTGAGATGGAGTTTCACTCTTGTTGCCCAGGCTAGAGTACAATGGCACTATCTTGGCTCCCGGGTTCAAGCGATTCTCCTGCCTCAGCCTCCCTAGTAGCTGGGATTACAGGCATGCACCACCATGACTGGCTAATTTTGTATATTTAGTAGAGACGGGGTTTCTCCATGTTGGTCAGGCTGGTCTCAAACTCTCAACCTCAGGTGATTGGTCTGCCTTGGCCTCCCAAAGTGCTGGGATTACAGGCATGAGCCACCCTGCCTGGACTTTTTTTTTTTTTAATTAAAGTTTTTGGAAGCAAAAAACAGACATGAGGAAAGATGATAACTTAAAATACTGGTAAATTGAAATGTAGCAGGGGTTATTTTTGCATAGGAAACACTTAATCAAATGTATGTTACTTTTAATCACTTGAAATATGTTATTTGAAATGCTATAATTCAAATTATCCATGTGTCTTCACTAATTCTGTGAGTTACAGATGAGATCTTCCTAGGGTCAGGTTTACTTGTGAATGTCTCTCTATGAAAGAAGAAACCTAGAAGCAATTATTTATTCTAAAAAGTTTCAGTCTCACAGTTATAAAGTGAATTCAATATTAGTCTGTGATCATTATGTGCCTTATTTTTTCTTCATTAAATGTTATGGAAAAAAGTTCCTGTACTCTTTTATAGGTTTCCTAAATTTTGTTGCTGTGGACACTACCTGAGGCTTGAGATAGTGGCATGGAATCCCTTCTTTAAGCATCTCATTTCATCTCTTTTTTTCCTTTCACAGTCATCCTTAGAATTGAGTTGGCCACAAAGTAGCCAGGCAGTCTTTTTGAGTGCAGCGTTTTGTTACATTTTGAAGATTTAGAGTAATGGAATGCAAACTACTTCCAGATATGGAAAGTATTAACCCTGAGTTCTCCCACTGGGCTCTGTGGGAAGGCAGGCGTATACTTTGTGTTCCTCAAATCCAGTCCTTTCTGACTAGCTTACCAAAATCAATGAGGACTCCTCTCTTTTACTATCTAGCTTTTAATATTAAGTAATTAGACTATTTCTCCAAAACATTTGACTCATGTTCTCCTCTTAACACATTTTTGAGGCTCTCTGTTGAAGCCACAATAACGTTCATGTTTATTCTAGTTTTTAAAGACTTTTATACTTAAGCTCTGCCTACATTTCTGTTTCACATCATTTAATAATTTGTCAGCTTCTTCATAGATACTTTTTCTCAAGCCCTTGTGTGTTTATACATTCTGTTCTTCTGACATCCTCTCTCATCTGAAAACCCACTTTTCTCTCCATTCATCTGCATGACCGTCTCTCACTCATCAATCAAGATTCAATTTATTTTACTTTTAATGAGAAGACTTCTCAGACACTAAGATACAGACACTCTAACTGTAACTTCTTATAGATTCTTATACATAATTGCTGTCTTTAGAATATTTTGTGAAACAATTGTTGGTCCACTGGACTGTAAAATCTTTTAGAGCTGAATCATTTGCTCCATTTAAGGGTCCCATGTTCCATAACTGTCTGGAACAAAGTAGACGCTCATAAATGCTTATAGACTACATCAATGAGTCAATAAATGAAATATTCTGAATGGAAATGAGGTGCAAATCTTTTTTCTTCAGGATAGTTTGTCTAGGCCTCTACCCTGACTTAGATAAATAATAAAATTACAGTAGTCTCTGAATGACATTAAAAAAAGCAAACTAAAACCACAAAAAATCTTAACCATTTCCAGTCCTAAATAATCTCCACTGTATTTTATCTTCTTTCACATTTTCATAATTTTCTGTTTTTATTCTGGCCTAACTATACTAGTTCTTTTATTCTTTCTTCTGGTATATCACTTTGTCTTTCACAACTCCTTTAAGCTCATGTTTCACCATCACTCCCTGCTAATTTCACTAAGCTATTTTCTTTTCAGTTGTCTGCCATGTATCATTGGAAAACGTATACGTAAACACTAAGTAAATGTAAGGTAATCTTAAATATAAACATAAAGGGTGAGCTATTGTGGATATGTATAATATTTATGAACAGGAGGTTGTTGATAGTACTGTATACCTATGGCTGGAGGCAGTTCACCTGAGTTTTCCTTCAGGTGTCTGAAGTTTTTATGTAACAGTTTGTATGTATATGGCATTCTTACTTATCATCATTATTGCATAAGTTATATTTGTTTTATGGCATTGTAGTAATGAATGGGTACATCAGATGCTGTTTTTTTATATCATGTTGAAGGATTTTGCTTTCTTTACAAGAACATTATTATGAGATATGTAGGTAGTTTTGTACACTTGTGATAGTTTAATGATAAAGCATATATGTGAGTATACATTTTCAAAACTTTTTAACCAGAATTCTTTACTGGCCCCAAGAAAGATTGATTAATTAAAATTTGAACTTTTATTTAAATTTATTGTAATACTTTGCATAGATAGTAAATATAAATGCAACATTTTTACTTTGCTATATAATTAAATGTTTATAATAATTAAGATGATCTCTAATTCAACACCAAGTTTAAAGTTTCCAAAAGTAACATAATGATTTAAGGATCTAAATCTTGGCATCTAATTAGAACGTAATTAAATAAATTTTAACCTTTAACAAGCAGGATATTATCTTGTTTCAATAATTTAGCATTTTTGTGATTTTTTAAAGCTAAGTTTAATTCATTGGTTATGAGTTTTCAAATCTCTAATTATCTGATGACAGGTTAAATTGAAAGGAAGAAAAAGAGGTGGTTTAATGAGTTTCTAGAGTATAACTAAAACTAAAGTATGTACCCAGGCCTTCATTTTAGGATAGGCAATTAAAAATTATACCTTCTATGCCAAGAAGAAATAATATTTATTTAATAGGCTATATCCATCTCACAAAAACAAAAATTTTACTCAAAAAACAGGGATAAAATGTAATCATAATACAAAGAAATAATTTAAATAACAGTTAAGATTATACAATAATCAGACAATTAGTCATTAACTAAAAATTTATATTCTAGATAACTTAGTTTTTTTTAATCTTTCTGAACTCTCATGCCTTAATTTTAAATTATTTTGATGGAAATATATAGATAACTTATTATACAAACTAGTCCTATACTATAATTTAAAAACACAATGCAACATTTTTTTGACTTTAGTGGTAAGTAGTGTCATCTGTGCTATCATGAAGTAGATGCCCTGAGGACAGCATTGCCAGACTTAACAAACAAAAAATACTTAGCACCCAAATATTCTATGGGACATACAGCTACTAAAAATTATTCATTGTTTATCTGAAATTCAAAGATTATCGCACACTCTGTATTTTTTCTGGCAACCCAACTCAAGGGGTTATCAGAACGTGTAGTCTTGGTGCTTTAGTGCAGGGTTGTTTTTTCTGCATCTCTTCTCTGTGGCCAGTTTTCAATGTGTGAACATTTTTAACCCCCTTCTTAGTCTGCCCTTCCTGCTTTTAAACTTCTGTTTGCCTTGACATAGAAGTAACTGAATTATGTTAGGGGAAATCCGATCATCAAGTATGTAAATAGCCATACATTTACACACTGTTTCTAAGTTGTATGTCTTGTGTCTTCTTTGAACATATGTTTGAATAGGCTGTTTAGAAATATTTACCAACCCAGAGCTTCCAATTGTTTACATTTCTTAAATCTGTTGGGTTATGGTTAAATTATTTTGAAACTTTACCCTTTTTTAAGTAGGTTATTGATGGTTAATACATTAGCTACGTGGCTATATATTTTTTAATGAAGGTCTTATTATTTGCCTGTATTTTTTTCTCATCTTACATTGTTGGAATTTATACTTGATTTTCGTATAAAAGATGAAGTTGCGCACATCACAAGTAGCTGGAGTGAATATTGTGATACAATAGGTGCAAATAGATTTATACAAGCACAACATTCCTGTAGTCAGGAATGACCAATCCCATTCAGCATTTTCATGCCTTCTGTTTTGAAAATCAATGCTAGTTTCAACCTCACAGGAAAGGTGCTAATATAGTCTTCTTATAATATTGTTTTAAAGGAAAACACTTGAAAAGTAAGTGTCTAAATGTCACTAAATATTATCAGCTCTGTACTTCTCAAAAAAAAAGAACCGTGTATTTTTTTAAGTAGGGATATTTTGTTGGAACTTCAGATACACACAATACTGATAAAGTAACTTAAATGAAAGTATCATTTGTTGTTATTGAAGTAAGATATAACTGAGTGAATTGTCTTCAAAATAAATTTTAAGGATACTTCATTGATAATGTAAACAATGCTATTTTCAAATATTTCTGGAACAAATCACAATTTCCATATTTTAGTGGACTCTGATGAAGGATTCCAGAAAAATTTTCAGTGATATTATAAACATGCAGAGAAAGATATGTTATATTTAAATTTCCTAAATGTACACCAGCATAGGGTCAGAACATCTGAAAAATAATTCAGTCTCCAAACTTTACTTTGAGATACTAATTGGGCAATGGTGTTCTGTTTGTCAAATAGAGCCTGGTATGGTGGCCAACGTGCCCAGGTTAGGGTCATATCCCGTTATTTTTCTCCTAAGGGAAAATTTATTACGCTTCTAAAACATAATTTTTCACATTTTTAGAGAAACTTGAACTAAGTTCAAGAACATTTTACAAAATTCTATGCTAGTACATTGTCTTGGCTTTTTTTAAACAAATATTTTAATTTAAAAGTTTAATTTTTTAGAGTTTCAAAAATAGATCTTTAGAATACTGACAATTCTTGTATCTAAATGGAAAAGTTAAAAATGATTACTCTGTGTTTTTAGATATCTTCCTCAAATCAATTCAAATAATAATATTCAAATGTTTTGTCTATAGGAGCTAATACACTATCACTAGTTTTTGTCATAGTTGAAAGCACACTTCATTCATATAATTAATTAGAAGTATTATTAAATCAAACAAAATTGAGTTACTATAACTTCATCTATTCTCTTAATAATATGAGAGGTAGTTGACATAGTTGCAGTAATCCACTGGAAAGATATTTCCTGGTGAAACAGTTGTAAATGTACTGTTGCCTTATGAGAAGGTAGTTTTGATTTACACATACACATATATGCATGCACACACACATACATAGAAATTTCTCAGTGCCTACTGATCTTCCATCTAGAAAAACTATCTGTAATGTTTCAATGGATTCACTTTGTCATACAAAGCTATGTGAGGGTAATTGTATACCATTGTATTTGTGGAGTACACTTTTGGACAAATAAAAGCTCCTATTTTTAAAGCTGCTAAGTCTTTTGCATAGCAATGAAATTTGGTTTAAAAATAAGCACTGATCAATACTAATTTCTGAAATTCTCTTGGTAGTAAACTTAGGGCCGTTCACAGTATATCAGCTCTACTTGATTTGGAAGGTATCTCCCAGATAATGAAATAAATTTATTCATTGCCCACACTCTGCTAGGTGAGAAAATTAGGATGGATCCATTTCTAATTCATAGCTTGAAGTTGTAAATAGTCTCTTTCACAATGGTAACATTAGAATTTTAGGAGAGATGGCCAACTATTTAAGGGTGCCAGGGTTGCTAGAACGAGAATGTCTATGAGACAATTATTATGCTCAACATGCTTCTCTCTTCTATTTGAAATTATACATTTTATTCATTCATTGATGTATATTTCTGTTTCACAAAATTGTTTGCCAATTTCTTATTTTTAAATATCCCTGGATTTAAATTTTAATTTAATAACTATTAATTGCAAACTATGTTGTAAGTATTCAATATACACATAAATTAAAATAAAAATAAATACCTGCCTTTACTATGTATTTCTCACATTAATGGTCTAAAGCTTTGTTTGAGTCATTTATTTTACAAGATTTGCTTTCTAAAAGACTAATAAGGTTTACATATAGTACATATTATAATACTACCATCTCCAAACTCCTGTTTTCCACCTATGTTCTATAATCCCTTATCTCTGTCAAAATAGAATAAAAAAGCATTAAAGAATTCTGTCTGATGAAAGGAAAAAAGCAAATTTAGTCTAGGATAGTATGAACCTTATGAATTAAAATTAAGAACCGTAGTTTGGCAAGGCACAGTGGCTCATGCCTATAATCCCAGGACTTTGGGAGGCCAAGGTGAGCAGATCATTTGAGGCCAGAAGTTCGAGACCAGCCTGGGCCAACATGGTGAAACCCCATCTCCACTAAAACTACAAAAATTAGCCTGGCGTGGTGGTGCGCAACTGTAATCCCAGCTACTTGGTAGTCTGAGACAGAAGAATCGCCTGAACCTGGGAAGCTGAGGTTGCAGTGAGCCAGGATCACACCACTGCACACCAGAGCAAGACTGTGTCTCAAAAATAAATAAATAAACCGGTTTTATTATCTATAAATATAAATAAATAAGTTATTTATTTATATTTATTTACATATATTTATATATAATATATATTTATATTTGTTTACATATATTTATATATTATATATAATCTTGTGTATATATGTGTAAATATATAATAATATATATTTATATAATACTATAGAATAATATATTATTATATATAATAAATATAAATATATATATACACAAGATTATATATATATTTATTATTTACACATGAGAACTACCTTCTCACAAGGCAATAGTACATTTACAACTGTTTCACCAGGAAATATCTACCCAGTGGACTGCTGCAACTGTGTCAACTACCTCTCATATTATTAAGAGAATAGATGCAATTATAGTAACTCAATTTTGTTTGATTTAATCATACTTACTTCTAATTAATTATATGAATGAAGAGTGCTTTTAACTATGACAAAAACTAGTGATAGTATATTAACTCCTTATAGACAAAACACTTTGAATATTATTTGAATTGATTTGAGGAACATATCTAAAAACACAGTAATCATTTTTAACTTTTCCATTTAGATATGTATATATTTACACATATAAATAAATATATAAATATATATATTTAAATTTAGAATTTATTCATAATTTCTGGGGAGAGAAAGATATGATTTAAAATCCAAACAATACACAACTATATTTTCAAAAATAAAAGCAAATATGAGCGTTCAAATGGAAGGCAAATGAAAAATCAAGCAGTTACCCTCTGTTAATAGTTAACACTACTGTGCTCATTTCTGGATATAAGGTTAAACTGAAAAAAAAATTCAAAAAGATTTTAAAGGGAACCATTAAACGTGGCTCAAGAATAAGACAGAGGAAAGTTAAAAAAATGGATTAACTGTACAAATTTCTGATGGAGGCTCACTTTAAAACTGTCCTGAAGTGTGTGATGTGCTTTTACATAGAGCAGAGAGCAGATATTTCTGACTTCCACAGGGAGTAATTTGTTCAAGTTCTTGTACGCTAGATGCATTTATATGTAAAGAAGTGTCCTGATGATGAGGCTTATTGAACACTTGAATAAGCTCTGGAGTAGGTTACTGATCTCAGCCTCTGGAAATTTTTCACTGTAGTGGAGAGTCTCAGGCATCAGAGATATTCGAAGGGTGTCCTTTCTTTAAATTGCAGAAATAGATTATTTCATAAACTTAATGTATTGCTTTAGTTTCTGTGGTTTATACAATCATAAAGTATAAAGGGTATTTTCTTTCCTCTTTTGCAAGTTTGACCATGTGAATATTCAATTTATTAAATTGTTATTTTAATGTATAATATAAAATAATTTTTACCAGGCAATTACATGCAATGAACCGTATATCAGTACTGACCATTTTACAATTATTTCTGCAACATACATGTGACAGTCATTTGTCTTAAGTCATTAGTCAATTTAATACCTTAAAATTTTAATTTGTTTAAGTATTTAATTTTTCTCATAGCTTTAATTCAGTTGCAAATTATAAAAGGCAAAAATAGGATTCCACAATATAAAGAAAAATATACACCATGGAACTTTTATTAAAAATTATATCTATGCTAAGTTACCAGAAGGTAGATACTTGAGAATCTCTTTTCCATTAAGGATACATTTTCACCTATGGTTTAGATATTAAGATAAGTGTCTTAATCTAGCATTTATGACTCACTGTGAAGAATAAAAGCACTGAATGAATAAAATTAAGAAGGAACACAGTCCTTTTCCTATTACTTCTGATTTCATTTGATTGAAAATAAAACCTCCCTACCTATCAAGTGATCAATTCCCTACATGCTGATGCATCACGAGAAAAAAATGCTTTTGTGAAATGAAAAGAAAAAGAAATTCTCCAAGCATGCTTTGATAATTCCAAAACATACATAGAATATATTAGAAAGCATAGAGATTCTCTGTGTATTTGACTCATTCTGTCAAACCTAAAATGCATCAGCAAATATATAGCCATATTACTTAACACTGGAATAATTGTCCTGCTACTGGCTCTAAAATGTCATCAATTAATGTTTTTTTTTGTGGGGAGGGTCAGATAATATTTGCTTGCTACTTGTCCAACATTAGCCCATACAACCCTAAAAGAATAATAAGTTTTGTTTGTTTTTTGAGGCAGAGCCTTGCTCTGTCTCCTAGGCTGGAGTGCAGTGGCAGGATCTCAGTTCATTGCAACCTCCACTTCACAGATTCAAGCAATTCTTGTTCCTCAGCCTCCGAGGTAGCTGGGATTACAGGCCTGTGCCACTAAACCCTGCTAACTTTTGTATTTCTAGTAGAGATGGGCTTTCGACATGTTGGTCAGGCTGGTCTCAAACTCCTGGGCTCAAGTGATCCGCTCGCCTCGACCTCCCAAATTGTTGGAACTACAGGCCTGAGCCACCGTGCCCAGCCAAGAATAACAGTTATTCAGTGTTTAAACTCAACCCGTAGAAGGTTTGAAATAAAGCGGATGTGACTAAAACTTTAGTAATAGTATAAACGATTTCTAGGTTGGCAGGATTTTTGGCTCCTCTGTATCCTTGGGCTCCTTGTCTGTGGATTCAATCAACTGTGGATTAAAAATATTTGGAAAAAAGTCCAACAAAGTTTCAAAAAGCAAAACTTGAATTTGCCATGCACAGAGTACTGCCTTGAATTTATGTGAATGAAGGGATGTGCCTGGTGTTAGGCATTATATTAGATGTTGTAAGTAACCTGAAGATAATTTAACATATTTAGGAGGACATGCATAGGATATATGCATACACTACAGGCCATAAGGGATTTGAGCATCCTTCGATTTTGGGGGCAACCTGGAAACACGCCCTCACAGACACTGAGGGATAACTCTTCATAAATGTAAGATTAGCTTCTTCTAACATGGAGGAAATCTTCCTTCCTCAATCTAATTAATTCTGACCTTCGGAACTTAGATCAGATCTAAGTTCAGATCTTATATTTGTCCTATCCAAATCTGCATTACTGAATTAACACGTAGGTGGGAGGAAGTAAATTTAATAATAGGTGATTATATTATTCAGACAACAAGTACAATAGGTGAACTTTAAAAAAGAAAACACGTAACTCTAAGCAGCAATTAAAAGATGTCGTTTAAGTTTATGTTTATATTTAAGATATTGAGTATAATGTGTGTTAAGCTTCTGTGTTCTTAAAACTGTGAACCATTTTAATAATTTCTTTTATTAAAAAGAAACAATTTCTGTTTGTATCCTAACTAAATCAAGTGAACACATAATATTTATGTTAATGGCTTTTAAGCCATAAGAACTAGAAATGATGTTTTATTACTCTAAACATATGCTATGTTGACTACTTTCTGAATTTATACTAAAATGTAGTTTTTCAGTATATTAGTTTTTTGACATAATGAATTAGTTTATAGGTTGACTATAGGTCACTCCTGAGTTTCTTTTGTTCTTGAACTAAGAAAAGAATGTTTCCTCTAAATCAGCATTTTCTGATTTTTACTATTAACAGGAAAGGCCCCAACCCAGCTTATTTTGAAAGGAGTAATATTATTTGTAGGTGACAATATTTTCCTGGGTTGTCCAGAAAGCACAAAATCTTTTGTAATTAATAATAGTGTTTCTTTTCACTCACCAGTGGGTCCAGTTTAGACGACAAATTATTTGGTGACCGTAATGATTTGCTCTGATTCGTTTTATAAACTTGGACTTCTAAGGTTTCACTATTCTAATTTATTGTATAATTTTCAATTCTGATTGGTGTAAACAAATTTGTTTGAATTATTTCACATATAAGTTTCTCATGAAACAGTTTGAACTCAAGGACACAGAAAAATAGGATTTCATTCTATTAAAATAATAATTCCGTTTACTTGTAGAATATTCTCTGGAATATTATACCTGGTTATAATGACTACCATATATTGTATCGAATTCGTTTTATACTTCTGGATATCATACATTACAAAATATGTTCTGATTACTTTCATTACTAGTTATTATACTACACAATACATGTAGATACTTATTTTCACTTTCATTTCTGTTGATGATGGTGCCTGACTACTATGTTTTTTTTTTTTTTTTTTTGAGATGGAGTTTCACTCTTGTCTCACAGGCTGGAATGCAATGGCATGATCTCAGCTCACTGCAACCTCTGCCTCCTGGGTTCAAGCAATTCTCCTGCCTCAGCCTCCCAAGTAGCTGGGATTATAGGCACCCACCACCACGCCAGGCTAATATTTTGTACTTTTAGTAGAGACAGGGATTCACCATGTTGGCCAGGCTGGTTTCAAACTCCTGACCTCAGGTGACCCACCCAACTCGGACTTCCAAATTGCTGGGATTACAGACGACAGCCACCACATCCGGCCGACTGCTATGGTTTTAGTTGATGTGCCTGCTAAATGGTGAACTAGTAAAGAACTGTTTCATGGTCAGAAACTGAGCTTTTGAGGAAAAATAAATTAGGATAAATAGATAATTAGATAGTCTTGAAATGAGTTGAAATACCAGAGAATAAGGTTGAGAAGATCAATGTGTTCTTATCTTTGTTTAAAAAAAGCAACCATTTATGAGATTAAAATAATTGCTTTGCTATTTAATGTACTTTGTAACTTTTAATGAGATATATGAAAATTTAATCTAAATTCAACTAGCTTTATTTTCAACACATTTTTGTTATATGTCTGTTATGTGCCATATACGGATAGATATGATACAACTTCTGCTCTCATTGTGCTTATGGTCAAATATTACAAAGTTTATGGATAAGGGAAGAAATATTATTTATCATTACAAATAAACAAAATACTTAAAATTATGAAATCTGGGCAATCAAATCTGGGCATTCTGCTTTGTAATTTAATATATTTTATACAACTAGAGCAAATTTGATAATATCTTTCTCCCCTTTGCCTTTATTAATTCCTTTATGAGAAAATGGATTCTCATAGTAAGAATACTTTAAAAAAATGTATGGGCCATAAAAATACTTGGTTTTAAAATTTTATAAATGAGATTAAATAAACCTAGAAAATGTGAGTCATCTTTAAATTATTTAATTACATAAACACTTTCTGGTACAGTTTTCCATAATAAATATTGGTTTAATATGTATAATTTATAGTTTATGAAATTAAATATAAAACAAGTTATTTATAGATTTTGCTAGAAACTTTTTCTAGAAATGTAAGGGCCACACATTTTTTTCTATACTCTGTGCATAAATAGTGAAGTGTAGGGATTGTTTTATGTAGATAACTTTAAAAAGTTAATCTTCACAAATTTCATCTTTGGTATATAAAATGTACATTTCCCATGCAAAACTAATTTATAAGAATATCAAAATTATCATTCTCAGAAAACCAAACAACAGAATGGCTGTGACTACTAGCAGTGAAAAAGTTTGACACTACATGTGTTTGGTATGAGGGTACAACTAGTTTCTAACTGTATTCTTTCTTTTACAATAATGTGTAATTCTAAACTCCAAAAGTCAACCTCTTTTTCTTAGAGTATTTTTCTTTCTTTTTCACAGCACGGAAAAGGATATGCTAGTCAATTCTACAGGACTTACCTGAAGCAGCATGATTTGCACAAAGTCGACCAACAAAAGCATCAACTTTTCAACTTCATTATCTTGGCCATCCAGTTAGTCATGTGTAACTGAGTATTAGATTTCGGTTGGAGTCATCATGGCCAATTATAGGACCTAATTGCTCTCAGCAGGCCTGAGAAATGAGTTGAAATGTGCAGAACTGTAGAAACTTTAGAGGCAACAGATTTTGCCTCCCCGATCAGTGTGTGCCTGTTTACAGCACTATCTATCTTTCTCTCTCCAAATGTCACTGAGCCCTTTAGATGTTTATATTCACACGAGAAGCCAGTCATAAAGATAAAGGAAATTTGTGCATTATAAATGCAATATCACTGTTTTAAACTTGACTGTTTTATATTATTTTTGTGTGATCAAGTGTTCCCCAAACTATTCCAACTTTACAAGAGAAATTGTGATTATGTTCTTTTCACCTGTGGGTTATAAAAAATGTTGTATTCTGAAGACCCACAAAATATCAAAGACATTCTGTAGTTTATACACCGTGTTGCAAAGTGTTTACTGTACTATTTCAAAGCTTCTAAATAAATATAAAATATATATATTATATTATATAATTTTCCTAAAATGTGGTACAACTCAGTTGGTTTTTAAATGGATGCATACAGTCCACATCATACAATAAAATAAAAGGTAATTCAGGGTCCCAAAGACAAACCTACTAAGAAAAATCATTAATAGTTTTCTCCCAATTTTCATACCTTACTCAACCCTGTTTTTCCTTGTTTAAAAGAAAATGATGCTCTAAGCTACAAAATTTTGTCAAAAACTCATATTGAATTTTCAATGCCAAAGATGTAGCTATTGATGTTATCAGACAGAGCACTGACTATGTACTATCAAACTATCTAACAATCTGCATAAGTCTGATTCTATTTCTATGGCTTTGAACTTAGAATCACTTAAAGCTTTTATAAAGAATCGATAAATTCACCTGTATTTGTTGTTAGAAAAAAACTGGGTGTCTGTACATTTTGTGGTGTAAAATATGTAATTGAAGATTACTATTTTAAGAAGTCATCAGTCATATCACTCACACAGAATTTTATTTTACATAGTTTTGTGACTTAATTACACATGAATATAAAATCTATAATTCTATATGAATATATAGAGATATAGAAACATCTGAACTGGTAAAGGATAACTATAAAATATGAAAGAGCTCTAAATTTAAAATAAATTTAGAGATAGAATCATGGTACATTATTGTTTCAGTATTCCATGTGAAAATTTTATAGCTTAAATGTAGTCAGTGTTTGATTAATGAAAAAATTCTTCATGAGTCAGCCTTCAAAAGTTAAGCTTGCCTTTTACTTTTATGTCAACAATATTAATTATTAAATTTAGTAAGACGCACTTTCCTTTCTTTTATATATTTTTTCTACTGTTGTGTATGCCTTGTTAGAACACAATCGAGAGAGGAAAAAAATCAGAGAATATAAGATAATCTTTCAAGCAAAAAACAGAATTGTCACAGCTCCCCTCACCCTCTAAAATATGATATCAAAACATTATATCAAAGCTTCAACATTATATCAAAATGTTTGCCCAGTTCAAATTAGAAACCTGTTTTGAAATACTTTCCTTAATTTTTAACTGATCTTATATTCAATGACAGTTTGAGCTGCACTGTGTTATTAAAGAATAGACTAAAACTTAACATTTGACTAATGTTCTTCATCAAATTTTATGTAACTTAAGTGGAAATTTCTCCCTAGATTTAACTTTAAAATACATATATACACACACACACACACACACACACACTTAGGTCCTGATATGTACATTTAGAGTGATATATTGGTATCACTCATTTGACTGTTATCAAATTAGATATTAATATATCATATTCCAATCAGTTCATATATCAAAATAATGTATGTAATGTTCCAGCCTTTTGAAGTCTCTTTAAACATATATGAAGCTAACAGATCATATGTAATACAAAAAGCACATAAATTCACTAAGTGCAGCAGTAACATTTTCTTAAACTTTGGCATTACTACATTAATATTTTGAATGATAGACTATTTTAGTAAGGAAATGTTTATACATAATTTAACTGGAAAAAAGTCTGTTTGTTCCAATTCTTTTTTTTAACAAGAAAATGATTTTCTTGTTGAGTCACTCTGCTTTAATTAAAATGTTTCATGCATCATTTTGCAATCATGGGTGAATATCCACATCCATCTTCCTTACTGCATGCATTGAAAATAAGATTATACTCACTTCATGTATAGTAATTATATTAAGTCATTTACTTCAAAGACATTTTCTTTAATTATTTAACCTTTTATATCATTGTATATAATCTCCCTTAAACCAACTTTTTTGTTATATATTTGTGTATTAGTTATTTTCATATATCCTAGTAACTAGTTATACTAACTTACATTTTAGTTATCATCAATCTACAAAACCAAAACCAGAACTTCTTCCTAATTTGCGGGACAAATAGAGTTGTTTAAGGATAAAATGCTAAATTATTAGGTCTTTAATCAACTTATCTGTTGCATCCAAAGTAAATTAGAAGTTACAACAGAGTAAGGATATGATTCTTGTAAGTTGGTTAAAATGTTTTCTTCCAATGAGGGGGACTATAAAATGGAAAGTGCAACCAACAAATAATGAAGGTTTCTAATTAAGCATTTACTAGATTAATATATCAAGGAATTTTAGAATAGGTTTTCTATTTAATCTGGTCATTCTAATATCCAATCTTACATAATTTTATATACATCAAAGAATAATACCCATCGTATTAGACAGTATTTCGTCAATAAATTATTTCAGAAAAAAATAATCATGTCATTTACTCCTTGTTAACATGGTTAGTTTTAGAGCAGTCAAAGTCAAAAAAAATTTCCTGTGGAAACAGTGTCTTAATGTTTCAAAGGTATGTCAAAAGACAATGTTTAGAAAATATTTCATCCACATGTAGAATTCTAATTTTTAACGTGTGAACATAGTTTGATGAAATCATCTTAAATCAAATTTAAATATCACATCAGAATTACTTCACAGATATAATAGTGTCAATGATATATGTATCATCTTTTCTTGGCAAATATTAAGGAAATATGTGTATTTTATTTTTTAAAGATATTAAATGCACTGCCTTTATCAAACGTTGCAAATTAAGAACTATAGTAGAATATTTAAATATTTTAATTTCTCATTGTTTTATTTGTTAATTGGGTTGTAATTTGCCATCAGATTCTCTGTATTATAGAAGCTATCTTGCTTCTTCAATAAGAGGAGGAAAAAGAATCTCACAATTCCCAACATAATCTATAACAACTGTACGTTAATTGTACCATTTTACCTTCTAAACATTATTTACTGGAGCTCAGTTAGTCTTTAAAACAATTACTCAGGCAGAGTGTGGCAAAAGTTCAGCAAGATCAAGAAAAGTATTTAAGTTATTGACTGATCATAGCACTGTTATTTGTCATTGCATGTGTTTTTCCCCCTCATGTTTCTATGTGTGCTATTGATACCCAAGGAACTCAAAAATACTTAAAATATTGGTATACTTGATGATTTTTCTGAAAATCTTATATTTTTCATATTACAAATTCTTGAGTTCTTTATCTTTTTCAAGTCTAATTTTGTAGTGGTAAAGGCTTTGCACTTAACATCCTTTTGTGTTCCTTTTTAACAAGGAAAAACAGAAAATAATGGAATTCCATATTTTTTACACCATGGAGTAGTAAAATTATTTTATATATTGTTAGTACTTCAAGAAACATCCCTCTGCTAAGTCAGACAAAATCCTTATATAGTAATTTGTGAAACTGTTCAGTAGAGTATTTTTTTCTTCAAATCTTGGCATAGGTTTTAGATTATAGCATTCTGTATGAATGCAGGTAGATGGGTGCCGCCAGAGTATTGCAGGCAATAATACGACTAAAATTCTAATACTTTTAGTGTGCATGCGTGTATTTCTAATCACTGTTATTTTTTAAGTATTTGTAAAATTAGAAAAATTGCTTTTATTTCTTGAAAAGTTGTCACATGCTTAGTTTGAAGTTTTACTCTCCAGATGTTTTTGAGTTGCATAAAAATCTTGCATTCATCTTTCAAAAAATATTAAATTTCACATGAGACTCAAAAATTTCTGAATGATGGAACTCAGACTTCCAATACATTCATACATGCTAGAGCTGAAAGTAAGCAGGGAATTTCAGCTCTAAACACATTTTTGAGACAGTTATCTGTGAGTGAAAACAGGGTATTATAACAAAAGATGAGTTTCAATCTTAACTATAGTGTTTGTTACTGTGAATGCTATAATAATACATAAGTAAAATGAGTGTAAATGTAATAAATTATTTTATACTGCTGTATACATATGAAATAAATAAAACTAGGATACATATTATGCCATTTTTCCATGCATGGATCTTCCACTGACGCCTGTGGGAGCTTTGAATAAAAATCAGTGGCAAATATGGCTCTAAGTTTAAAAACATCTAATGCTGATTTAGTAATTTTAGTCTTAATATAACAGGTCTAAGGGGACATCTGTTCAAAACTGAGTCTCATTTGAAGCAGCATATGCTAGGTTTTAAAGGATTTCATTATATTTATAGTTTTGAAAGTAGACATTTAGTTGTATATGATTCTCAAGATACCCAAAATGAATCATAGAAGTATATATTTTTCCACCTAATGCTGTATTTACTTTTTAACTTTTTTTTTGATGTGTAGTAATACCAAGGGTCCACAAAGATTAACATAGAGGTTGTACATAAGATATGAGTACCTTCAAGCAATAAAAGAAAGGGATTTTATCTATAGCTTTAGAAACACAGCATTTCATATTTAAAGTTGATAGAAATGTAAGGAAAAATAAAATCCATATGGGCATCATCTTCCAAGAAGAAAATATGAATTAAGGGATAGATACTTTTTACAATATTAAAATAATCAGAATTTACCCTATAGAAATTTAAGTCTGAATTAACTACAAGGTAATAGAAGAAATATTCTTCTTAATCTCATGTGTGTTCTCTGTAACTGATTTTCTTGAGTTCAAACTGCACGTATCTGGACCAAGGTTCATTTTATAAGGCAACAAGTTAGCCAGGGGGAGGGTGTGGCTAGGTGTTTCTCTTGCTTTGAACATCTAATAAACCAATTCAGTGGAAAAGAACCGAATAAAATACAGAAGAATGATAGTTCTCAATGAAAAGTTAACAGCTATGATTACAAGTTGCCTTGCTTCCCCCTGTGTATCACTACCTTTTATCCCTTATTTTCACTCTTTCTGGGAAATATAGACTCTTTAAGATTATGAATTTTCAGTGGTAAAATTAAATTGTATTAGATTACAGACATATACTGAGGTCTGACAGTGAGAGAAAGTAAGAATGAATGGTACTATCTGCCTTTAGGAAAATTACAATTTCCAGGGAAATTGGAAGAAAATATTAAATAGTCAAATAATTAAGTGATCAAAATTTGTGGTTGAGACTTATCAGTGGCCCGAGATTATAACATAAAAAATAAGTAAATAAAATAGAAAAATAGATTAGAAAAGTATCCAAATACATCATTTATGTAAAAGCAAATTGTTCTTTGTGAAACTTTTTTCAGATATATATACATATATAAAATAGGTCACAATGTAAAATATATTTCTTACTGTGAATCACTCCCCAAAATATTTGAAAAGCACTGCACCATATGATCTGTATTTCAAATTTAAACTTATTTAATGCTGTGGAAACAGGGAAGATATTTTTGAAGTTACCTCACATCTGAATCTTAATCTTTTACCCTTTGTAAAATATGGATAAGTACACTTAGTTGTAGAATTGCTGTGAGGATTAGGTGAACTGATGAATCTGAAATGCATAGAACAATTCTAACACAGACTTGTAACTGCCTAACAGGTTCACCTTGCCCACTGCTTAGACACAGCCAATTTATCAAGACAGGGGAATTGCAATAGAGAAAGCTATTCATGCAGAGCCTACTGTTAGGGAGACCAGAGTTTTATTATTACTCAAATCAGTTTTCCAGAGTATTTGGGGAATCAGAGTTTTTAAGGATGATTTGGTGGGTGGGGGGACCAGTGAATAGGAGTACTGATTGGGGGGTTCAGAGATGAAATCATAGGAAATAGAAGCTGTTAAGCTGTCATGTTGCACTGTTAGTTCCTGGCTGGGGGTCACAAGACTGGATGCACTGGTTTATCAATCTGGATGGTGCCAGCTGATTGATTAAGTGAAGGGTCTCCAAAATATCTCAAGCAGTGATATTAGGTATTACAATAGTGAGGTTATCCCCAGAAGCAATTCAGAAAAGGTCAGAATCTTGTAGCCTCCAGCTGCATGATTCCTAAACCATAATATCTAATCCTGTGGCTAATTTGTTAGTCCTACAAAGGCAGTCTAATCCCCAGACAGGAAAGTGGTTTGTTTTGGGAAAGGGCTGTTATCATGTTTGTTTCAAAGTTAAACTATAAACCAAGTTCCTCCCAAAGTTAGCTTGGCCTATGCCCAGGAGTGAACAAGGACAGATTGGAAGTTAAAAGCAAGATGGAGTTGGCTAGTTCGGATCTCTTTAACTGCAATAATTTTCTCAGTTAAAATTTTGCAATGGCAGTTTCACAATGCAAGTAGTATATGTTATTAAATTTTTTTCAACATTTAACCACTGATCTTGGTTACCAAAAGTATAGAATACAGTCTACAAACAAAAGAAATTCTTTTCTCAAAATTTCAACCTGCCACAGAGCTGTGTCTAAGCAGTGCAAATTTCAAAACCTCAAGATGAAAGTAGACTTGCCATTGGTATCCACTCATCAGCTTAGTTCATATTTGCCTCTCCATTTATCAGTGGTATGGAGTACAGGAAATAAAACAAATCTGGCTGGGTTCGCTTTCTTCCTCCACTTCCTTCTACAGCTCTCAAATAGTCCTCTATCTCTACTATTGAAAAATACATGTGTATGTTTGCACTAGGACATATTTATCTGACCCCAATGTCCTTTCTGAATATGTATTTCCATACAAATAAATGCTTGTTGGAAATACTGCATATTTGACAGAATCATTTTGTTTGCATATGATTTTCATAAAAATGAATTTGGGCAGTATTTGGTATCTGCTCAATAGAATTGAATTTTAAAAGTTGCTCTAATAGTAGACTTCTTGAAGTTGTAATTACTTAGCTTGACAGGCTCTGTTCCCTAGAGGTGTCCTCCTGTTTACTTATTTTTTTCTTTTGAATCAATTAAAAGTTTTATCTCCTTGTCATGAAAACTAGGTTTTAAATTTCCCAGTTAAGGTAGTTCAAAATAATCTGTAACTTAACTGATATTTCTAAGTATTCATATTGTGAAGGGAATTTATTGATCCATAATGAAAATATTGTGTAGATGAAGATATTTTTGTTTTGGGTTGCTTCTTTATTTTTCATAGAAAACATGTGATGATCATTGGGCAACTCCTCAACCAATCTGTCTGAAAGATAGGAACATTTAGATAACATTGCAATCACCTAATCTGAAACACAATCCCCATCTCCATTTTCTCCCTATCATTGTGAATAACTCTTCTTTTGATCGTGAAAAAAGGAAGAAAAGAAGTGTTGGCATGGTGAATTGTGTAAGCCCACAACTCTAAATGTTATTTCAAAAATGTGAGAATTCTCTTATGCTCAGTTGTGTTTCCTAATTAATAATAGAGTGAATAGCCAATTTCAAACTTTTCTGGCAAAGTATTTCTCTCAAAATCATGTGTGTGTGTGTGTGTGTGTGTGTGTGTGTGTGTGTGTGCGTGTGATTGGGAAAGGTAATAACAGGCTCATATGAAAGAATACATGAAAATAAAAGATAATATTATAGGTAAAACATCTGCATTTTGATCCCCTTTAATATTAGTCTTTAAAGTATCAAAATGCCTGGTTGGAAAGCAATAGTATTTGATCATCAACAAGCTGGCATGGGCTTTTCAACCCATGCAATCAATGATTTATTTTAACATTGCGTGAAGAACACCCTTATTTATGACAGGGCTACAAAGACTACAAAAAAACAACACAATGGTTGCAACAGAATATACCAAACAAAATTGAATTAAAGGCAGAGAGAATGAGAGATATTTGTGAGAGTTACATTTTAACATACATAAGTTAAAACAAGGAAAAAAGTAATGAACAAATGATAAGTAATTCTAGTTTTAACCTGACAAAGAATGAAATAAAGTGGTACAATAGTCCTTAAGCAACATTAAGAGGTATATTAAATTTGATTTTAAAATGTGGTAATATCAAACCACCTCACTGAATGCCTCCATAGATGCTTACGTTGCTTCCATTGTCTCTTTGACAATGATGTATGGCCTCACATGACAGTGTTTGCAAATATTACTCCGTTTAAAGGTGTCTTCCTAATTCTAAGATGATGTACTTATAACTTTAGAAACCAGAATAGGGGAAAATTGGTGACACCACTAACATCATGCAAGAATATGTAATACTGGCATAGCTTTTTATCAAGCTATATGATAAGGCTACAACACTATGGTTATTGGTTATAGATGTTGCTGCTGAGGTGGGAAGCAAGCTTCTATCTGCAAGTCAGTTATTTGGAGTGAAAAGGTATATTAGGTGATTTTTTTTAGTTTAAGATGTATTTCTGTGTGTGTGTGAAAGCATTTTTTAACACTCTATAGAAGTGTCTATCCCAGTCCTAAATATAATAACAATAAAAGTTAAAAATAAATGCTACAAATAACTAAGAATTGCCTAATTTAGATTTAGCAAGATAACTTGCCTGGCTGGCGGCTCACACTTGTAATTAATCCCAGCACTTTAGGAGGACGAGGTGGACGGATCGCTTGAGCTCAGGAGTTGGAGACCAGCCTAGGTAACATGGAGAGACCCTGTCCCTACAAAAAAAAATTTTTTTAAATTTAGCCGGGAGTAGTGGCCCGCACCTGTAGTCCCATATACTTGAAAGGCTGAAGTGGGAGAATCACTTGAGCTGGAGAGGTGGCGGTTGCAGTGAGCTGAGATTGTGTCACTGCACTCCAGCCTGGGTGACAGAGTGAAACCCTGTCTCAAAATAATAATAATAATAATAATTAATTAAATAGCAAGATAACTTGTAAAAATGGAAAAGAGAAAAAGAGACATTGGGGTAGGAAGAGACTACTGTGAATCTCTAGGTAAGGAACAAATGAACACAATTGACTTAGAATGGACTGGTAAAAATGGAGGGGAGAGGATAGAATTGAGAGGCATTTCGGGGGGACAAATAGGATGTACTTCCTCACTACCATGTTGGTCAGTCAGCTGATGAAGGTGAGGGAGAAATGATGATGACAGATGTTTTCTTCTTTGCCGGAGAGGACCATTCTGCCATTAAACAAGTTAATGTAAAGGAAAAAAACTCTGCAAAAAGGTATCTTATTTGTAGAAAGGCTTTCTAATTTTCTCTATCATTTAATTTTACTATGCTTGCTGCCCATGTGGGGCCTGAACTGCATTATATTTAAACAACTCCACAGTTGTTTATTATTATTATTATTATTAATTATTATTATTATTATTATTTTTGAGACGGAGTCTTGCTATGTCACCCAGGTTGGAGTGCAGTGGCCTGATCTCGGCTCACTGCAAGTTCCGCCTCCCGAGTTCACGCCATTCTGCTGCCTCAGCCTCCCGAGCTGCTGGGACTACAGGTGCACGCTTCCAAGCCCGGCTAATTTTTTTGTATTTTTATTAGAGACGGGGTTTCACCGTGTTAGCCAGGATGGTCTCGATCTCCTGACCTCGTGATCCACCCACCTCAGACTCCCAAAGTGCTGGGATTACAGGCGTGAGCCACCGCGCCCGGCCTTTTATTTTTATTCTAATATAAAATGGTACTATTCATGCTGCATTCTGCTTTATTCTCTACTAATGGTTATTAATATTATTTAAATTATATCTCTTAAGTCAAAACTTTCTCATTAATAATGTTTAGAAGTAATTTTATAAATATATCATATGTAAATTATAATTAGTTTTAAAGTTTTTTTGTATATATAACTTTGGCTAGTATATGTACCAAAATTAGTCTTGACCCATGTAAAAAGGACACAGGTTAACTCAAACCTTCTGGCATTTTTTTTTTCTTTTTTTTTTGTAACAAACACCCATAACAATAAGTAATAAAGATAAATAAAATGTTAATAAAATATTTAAAAGATGTAACAATTGTAGAAGACATTTTAAAATCTTTCCTATGCATCTGAGTTCAACTAATGTTTTCAACAAATATTTTTGAAGAAGTCTTAACACCTTCAAGTTGTTAAGTCTATATTCATCAACTATCTTCTAACCTCTACTAGCAATTAATCTTATTTTCTATTTTTTAAGCGGGTCCCACAGGATAATAGAATGTTAATGCAGAACAGGGCCTTAAAAATATCTTGGTCTGAATCCCACCTATGAAGAAAATGACACAAATATAAGTCAACTCATGGAAGAACCTAACAATAAACTTAACAACCCACCCTAATCCTTTCTCTTGACTCTGAGCTCTCCACCTGTGCCAGGCTATGTTTCCATTCTCTGTGTCTTATTTTAAAATGGAAATCTTGGGAGTAGTGATATTTGAAAATATACAAATAAATTATAGCATCTAGAACCTCATTTTATATTTTAAAATTTCCAGTTCTTGCTATGTTCACCCATAACGATGATTCTCTCATATAAGGCACTGTTAAATTTGGCCTAAAAACCTAAAGACAGTTCTTATTGTTCTTTTATGGATTTATATTAAAATGAAATGTAGGCATTTTTATTCCTCTTAATGACATGTTATATTGGTAGTGAATAAGCACAATTACAGCCAAATATGAGTACATCTCCCAGAGAAATCACATTGAACAAACTGCTGCATCACCAAGAGTAAATCTGACTAACCCGATTTTACAAAACCATCATCATTTCACCTAATAATTCCACCCCAGTTAGCTCAATTTACTTTAACTAATTTAGTGAAAAATTGAAAGAAAAATAGGAAGGCATGTAAAGGATAGTTTAATTACCTACTATTCACCCCATCGAAGGAGGTATTCTCACCGTAGGATTATGGGGATGGAGACACACACACCTAACAGTGTATAGATGGATGAGAATGACAGCAATTTGTTAGTCAAATATTCTCACAGCCTGGGGGGAAGGCCCTGCACAACAAAAAAGGCCACATTGGGGTTGCACTCAGGGACAGAGGAAACAACCTCCCACTAGCGGATGTAATTGAATTGTTTGAGTAAATCTGTGGGGCTGGGCCTGGAATTGAAACCTCAATACTTAGGGATAAAAAGGAATTGTGCTAGGCGGGGTGGCTCACACCTGTAATCCCAGCACTTTGGGAGGCCGAGGTGGGCAGATCACCTGAGGTCGGAGGTTTGAGACCAGCCTGACCAACACAGAGAAACCCTGTCTCTACTAAAAATACAAAATTAGCCGGGCATGGTGGTTCATGCCTGTAATCCCAGCTACTCTGGAGGCTGAGGCAGGAGAATCGCTTGAACCTGGGAGGCGGAGGTTGCAGTGAGCTGAGATCATGCCATTGCACTCCAGCCTGTGCAACAAGAGTGAAACTCCATCTCAAAAAAAAAAAAAAAAGGAATTGTGCTTGGGGATCCCTAATAAAGACAATTCTTTGGCTAGGGGAATCTTATCTTTGGGAGCAGAGTGAAGAAGGCTTAGGGCATTTGAGGCTCTCTTGGTTATACAAGATATCAAGGCAGCACATAATATTGGGCCTTAATTTTAGACTCCCATTAGCTCCTTGAAGCCTTGGCATCAGTTTATATCTTTGTGATAAGTAGATTGCTATGCAGTGGAAGAAACTCCCTAGGATGTGAAGTAGGCACTTGACCAGGGTAAAGAGGGCTATGCATGAAGTAATCTTCAAAAACATAAACTTTAGCGGTATCCTTTTTATGGCCAATAAAGAAAAGTGAGGGACTGTGTGGCATTATTGCAGAGAATACAGATGTGGATTTAAACTAATCTATACCTATGGCAATACCAGGGGTTCTATTTGCCAGTTAGTAGCTTAAATAGGAATTCTTTGAGGATGGCATTATGCCTCTTAATTAAACTACTGGTTCGAGGTCTTGAGGGTACATGGAAGTTGCACTGAGTACCTTACTCAAGAGCCCAACATTGTCTATTTTAAGAAGTAAAGTAAATGCCTTAGTCAGTATCAATAATGTTTACAACTTTAAAGGAATAAGAGGTGTTCTGGTGAGGCCTTGTATTGTGGCCCTAATACATATAGTGATATCTGTTGCCTTGATTTTTATATTGTGTCTCTGTGGGGCAAGAGATTCTCAGGAATCTTTACCTCCAAGGGGTCAATTCTTAGACAACAGATTGAGAGATTATGAAAATGTACAGAAGAAGCCATTTCCTGTCCTGGACTTTTGGTGCAAAACTGACTGTCTTATGTTTGGCCAGTTATACTGACCCTTTCATCCTGTTGTTTATCAGGGACATCCTGACTAATGGATGAAAAGCAGTAAAGGTCCATTGAGCTCCATCATGTGTAATGGTGGTCATTGATCCATAAAGTATATCAACATGTTCCCTCAGTTGTTCCCAGGTTGTCAAGAGCTCCACAAGTGAGTTGATCTCTTGTAGCACTGAGGCATCAGATAAGGGGCTGAGGAGAGGTGAGGCCACTTGGTCTTTCAGGGAGAGTATATTAGAGGATCCAGTTTGGTGTCAGTCTGTTGAAGGAAGTCCTAGGTAGCTGTGCAGAGCTTATGGAATGCTGATTTCATGACCCAAGACATAATGGCCAGCTTGGTATGGAGGATCAGAAGCTCAATGTCTATGAGAGATCTGTATTTCCAGAAAAGCCCAGTATGTGGCCAAAAATTGCCACTCTAAAGATGTATGGTGTAGGGCCAAGGAGAAGTCCACCGTCAGCTTATGGCCATGGTATAGAGATAGTATAGACATCACAGGAGCAATGAGAAGTGGTCCAATTTTATACCTTTATTTCAATTTTGTTCTCTCCCCTTGTATTCAAGATTCCTTCCTTCTTTTTCTTTCTTTTTTGTTTTTCCCCTCTATACTCTGCTCATAGTTATAAACTTTTTACTTTAGAAAGCCTCAAATAATTATCATAAAGGTTAGGGGTCTTTTCCAAGGAAATGGTTGCATCATAGGATTTAAGAGCCCCAGACTTAAGGTGGGTTTTAAATAACACCTATGCTATGCCATAGGGGTGTCATGGGTATTTTACCCTATCAAGCTGAGAATCATGATCTTTGTTGCAACAGAGAAACAGACAACATTTTGGCACAATGGAAGTGTTCTGGGGTCATGACCCAGAGGTCATTCTCAAAACCATTGTCTACTATAGGCATGCAGCCTTCCTCTTTTTTTAATCTCTCTGTTCTCTCTGTACAAATTTCCTCAGAATATTTTGAATTTCTGAACATGTAAAGTTTAATAGTTACAGCTTTCAGTTCGTTTCCTGATCACTCTTGGTGCAGACCTTCTGTGTGGTTGAGGGTAAAAATGTTGGGAGCCTAGCAGTCCACCTGTGGACAGCTATCTCCTTCCCCAGGGAATGCCACTCAAATCTCCTCAGTGCTGGAGTCCGCATCTAGTAAGGTCATTTTGACTGTGAGTCAGGCATGGCAGTGAAGTACTTTTGCATGCTGGTAAACAGCAACACTAAGAAAAGCCTAAGAATTTTGGGTAGGGTTTTTCATTGGGAGAGCAGTTGCATTACCTCTCCACTGTTTTAAGACGGGCTGGCAAGAAATGCTCCTAAACTCTCTCTCATTTTTCCATCAGTGCCTTGACCATGGGCTGCCATAGATGTTTACCTTTATACCCCTGGGAGTCAGGAGGATGCATGGGATGCATTGAGGGAAACAGTTACACAGGAAATGGGCAAGGTGGCTACCCTTGCCTGAACGGCAGCTCTTGTTAGGCAACCTGGGAGCCATGCTTAATTCTTTCTAGGGTATTGGTCCCCTTCCTTTCTACAAACCTGACAACATGTCATCCCATATTCCTCCTGGGGGTGTACAGTCACAGTTAACATCCACATGGCTGTCCCAAACAGCTAGTGAAGGTCACTATGTTAGATGCTGTAAGCAGAGAGCTCTAGCTTACCCTTGATAGGCAGGACTCAAGCACCAGCCTACCTTTAAGGTGCTGTGTTGTCACTACTTTTATGGGCAGGAGACTCAGGGACACTTGCCAAAAACAGACCAAACCCAACCGTCAGTCATGCCCATGTATAGTCAATTAACAAGAATTCTTCTTTTGAAGAAAAACAAGAGCTTCCTAGACAGAGAAGAGAGGAAACAAAGTGGTGCTGGAACCAATTAGTGGTTTGTTCCAATTTGGCCTTCCCAGTATCATGAAACCACTTAGTTATCCAAAAGCAGTTAATTAAAGTTGACCAGGTGTCCTTGGTCATGGTTGTACCATCCTTTAAGAGGTTATTTTACTTGCCTCCTATTCACTCTATTGGTGAGGGAGGGATTCCTGCCCTGGGATTATTGGGATGGAGAATCTGCAACTGGACACTGGACAAATGGCATCTACAGCAATTTATTAGTCACATCTTCTCACAGCCTGGGAGAGAAGGACACTGCATTCTGCACAGGACCACTTGGAGCGTGTACTTGGAAACAAAGGGAACAACCAGGGACTGTGGGAGAAAAGCTTTGTGTTTCAAGAAGTGCACCCTGGTTCCAAGGGGATGATGTGATTAGCTTATTTGAACAATTCCCTGTGTTAGCAGGGAACTGAAACCCATTACCAGAAAACCCAGGATAAGCAGGGCCTGTGCGTGGTCTCCTTGATAAGGAAGATGGTTTGGTTAGGAGACCTCATCTTCTGGAGCAGAGTGGGAAGGGAACTTGAAGTTAGGCTTTTTGAGGCCTTCCTAGTGATGCCAACACATAACAATGGGCCTTAATTTTAGGCCTCAGACACTAAGGGTGAACAGTATCTAGCATGAAAAAGATCAAAACTCTATGTGAACACTTGAAGAATTTAGGTCTTGGTCAGGCTTGACTCATGTCAAATTTGTCTGTTGTTAAGCTTTGATTCTTTGAAAGGATTTCCATGTCATCTTCTAAAGGAAGTGGACCATTTTTGTAAATAAACTTTTCGTGAACACAGGATCCCCCAGCTCCTTTGTAAACTTGTGAGAGAATCTCTTTGTGATTAAGTTCTGAAATTTGGTATTGTGTAACTTGACGGTCCATTTTCATCCATGTTGCAGTCACTTTGTAAGCTCTTTCAATCTTCAAATCCAAGCCTTTCAACTTTTGGAAAATTTCTCAAATTATTACTCTCATCATTTCTTCCCTTATTTTTCTTCATCTTTTTGGCTCCTTCGTTATTTGGATGCTGAACCTCCTCTACTTGTCTGTCAATTTTCATTACTTTTTCTTCTCTATATTTTAAAAATATACTTTCTAGGGTATTTTCTTATGTATCTATTCCAAACCTCTACTGAGTTTTTATTTTATTACTACTATTATTATTGTTTCTTGAATTCTAAGAGTTATTCTTGTTTTCGGAATGTTCCTCTTTTAAAGTATTTTTAACTCTTTGCGTATGCAATACTTTATTTTATCCAATATATTGATGACAGTTTATTTTTCATTTTGTTTTTTCCGAATAGTGTCTCCTAGAATTATGTTAGAGACTTTTCTTAATGTCTTATGATACTTGGCTGTCAGCTCATAATTAAGAATGTAGGTACTCTAAAATGCTGAAGATAAATTCTGTCCCTGTGTGGAGGGCTTTTTGAGTATGTTTGTCTGTAGGGTAATCTAGGTAACATTTAATTGGGGAACTCCTGGTCAATATGTTTAGACATATTTTTCTTCTTGGTCTTGTTAGATAACCAAGAGAAATATTTTCAGGTCTTCTGCCTGGAGGTGTAAGCCTGGGTAATTGAATTCTGAAAACTAATTGGGAAAAAAAAATCTAGAAGACCCAAGATCCAAACTTCTTGGTATGACGATTGCACATTAAACTGTGCCTGCTATTTCCTAATGTAGGAGCTCTCTGTTTCAACCTCCTTAGAGAATAATAAATCTCGTGTCTCTTAACCAGAGGGAATAGTTGATCACCTACATGTGCACAGTTGATGAGGACATCTGGGAGGTCTAACTGCTTCTTAATAACATTTTTGGTCCTTTTCATTAGGCTTATTTTTACCCCTACTTCAGAACTAATTTGTGCTGTCAATTACTAAGCCTTGGGAATTTTGTGTGGGATAAACCAGGTTTCTTCTTTACACTCTTAGCTTCCAGCTAAGGTTTTAAAACTTTTGCAGTTACTATGTCAATTATAACTTTTTATCTACTTCCAAACATTCAGAATGTTGTCATAGTTATTTCCTCTATCGTTTGTCTTTTATTTGTCATTGTAGCTTTTTCATTAATTTTTTTTTCACATTCATAAAGTTTTAGGAGGAAGAAAGGTTAGTGCATTAATTGACCTCTCCCCTCTCTGTAAATGAGAGCTTGAAAATAAACTATGGACGTAAAAAGAAAAGCCTTATAAGCATAATGCAGAATGTCATGAGGAAATTTGATCTTACATTATTGAGAGTTTGAATGTGGGATTCTCTTTAGTATATTTTTTATTGCTGTTGTTAGGGCTATATAGAAAAGCACTGACATGTTTGAAATTGAATCACATTTTGGAATTCATAATTAAAATTTAAAATATTAATAATTTGTTTATTTCATTACATATCAATAAACAAAATAATAAAATATGTAATTCATTTTTCCATATGCCACTATTATAATAACTTATTTTTACTTTTTTTGTAATATCATTATCTTGAAATCTAAAGTAATTTTAAATCAATTATGTTAAAACCAAAGGGGTAATATACATTGTTATATTTGTTATAGATTAGAATAGTGATTATTTATTCAGTTGTTTCTAAGGTTATTATATTATATTACAATATAAAACTCAATATCGCTTTTCGGTCATTGCATTGGTTTATTTACCATATTACTCTATT
Source organism: Pan troglodytes (assembly GCF_028858775.2). Taxonomy (NCBI): domain Eukaryota; kingdom Metazoa; phylum Chordata; class Mammalia; order Primates; family Hominidae; genus Pan; species Pan troglodytes. The sequence goes on from NC_072401.2 coordinate 134,617,932, forward strand.
TTGAATAGTGGCCTGAAATTAGTGTCCAGATAGTATCAGACAACTAGCAAGCTTCAATACTTGAGGTCAATTTAATTACACTGTGCATGACAGAAACTAGGCCATTTGGGCATTGCCTTTGCCACCAGCAATTGACACCTGAGTGTTAATGAGCTGTTAATTAAGAGCTGGCACATACAGACACATTTTACTGTTTGGGACTAGGATAACCATATGCTGCATAACTTCTGTGCTAAGTACTTTGTTAGCTCCAGAATTTACACAATTATATTTGTGAGGTTTTTTTTTCAAATCTCAATTTTTCATGTTTAAAAAAAGATAAAAATTGTTACTCAAAAAATGTAAGTAACTGTACTCATCAATTACAAGTTATGAAACTTTCTAAAACTAGCAAGATTATATTTGGAGAACAATATATTTGGGAAAAAAGACTGCAGAATTTGTGTAGTAGAATTACTTTTAGTTTAAAACCACACTGGCAGAAGTTGCATTTTGAAATGTCTTTTGTAATATAAAAAAGTACCTAAAGCAATTTAACATGACTGTGTTTATGTAGGGTTGACAGCCTCTGTGATGGCCCATAATGATTTTCACATCCTAACATTGACAGCCTTGAGTAATACCTCTCCCCTGAATGTAGGTGGGATATAGTAAACCACCTCTAAAAAAATCAAAGTGATAAAAGTGAAGTGATTTGACACTTGACGTTAGGGTATCAAAATGCTATTGTTTCCATTTTGAGGAACTTCTTATATACTGTCTCATTATTTTCTGGATTCCTTGCAGAGCTATTGTGGAGGCAGCTATGTGGAGAGACACATGTGGCACAAGATCAGGGGCTGTCAACAACCACATGAGTGAGCTTGGAAACAGACTCCCAAGTTGAGCATTCAGATGAGACCACAGCCCCTGCTGACAGTTTGACTGCAACCTTTGAGAGTCCTTAGCCAGAGGCACCCAGCTAAGCTGCACTAAAATTTTTGAACCACACAGATTGTGAGATAATAAATATTTGTGGTTTTATGTTGCGATGTTTTGGGGTATATTGCCATGTGGCAATAAATAGTTAATATATTATGTAGGTGAGAATCCTATTGTCTGATACAGTAATATGAAGCATTGATTTTTCTGGTGTGATGTGGCCATTTTCAAAACCAATATGTATAATGTACACACCCTGTTGCTTTACCTTCGTCTTCAATTTTCAGTTCTTGCTTACTCCTCTTTCCCTGACCTTGCACACAAAAAATCATCCCCACCATTTTTGGGATTGATCTACTAGCTTAAAAAAAATAAAGCTGTCCTCATCAGATGAAACATGTAGTAACTTTATTGAATTTTAGTTGTGGGAATTACTTCTAGTTTTCTTCTTTGAAACAGTTTGCTTTTCCATAGAATCCTCTGTAGGACGTATAGCCTTTTATATGCAGATTGGTATAATTATGCTTTGGAATAGCTCTGAATTCCCTGTAGCTTAAACTGAGAACATGAAAGGCCAAATGTTATGTCGAACTGAAGGATATAAAAGTGCACATACATCAATCCAAAATGAGATATAGAAATGAACAGCTCTTCACACAGTGATGTCAGTTTTTGACAGATTATTGAAGGGTCTTTATAACTGCAGAGATTGCCATGGGTAGCATGAAAACTCTGCCTGGGGATAGCCTTATCTGCTTGTATTTTGTATTTCTTCAGTACTGAAAGGTGAGTAGATGTTAAGCGAAACAAGAGAAATACTCTGTGACAAAAGCATTAACTCTCTTTCCAAAAATGACATCTGGTTTCAAATGGCAAAACACAGTGCGATCTAGTGATGGAATCATCTACCCAATCTGTCACTCTAGAGATGGCAGCCTAGATGAGGTGCTTATATTTTAAGAAGTCGATAGAAAACCAACATGGCAATCTTCACCTACATTGTGATCCCAGTGACAGACAAAGGCCTATTCTGCACAGGAGGGGCGATTATTCAGCCAGTGACAGACACATCAAGAGTATTTAAAGCACCCACATTCTTTCTTACCAACAGCAGGAAGATTTTAAAAAATGGGTTTTTGTATGTTCACAACTTGAAATCAATACTATGCTTATTTAAAAACAGATTATAAAGAAACTCAACTTTATATTGGAAGAGTACATAGTGTTAACTTTTAATATCCCATAATTATCATACCTATTTTGAATTAAGTAAAAATATATCTTAGAATTGTTCTCTTGCATCAGCTATTCATAGAGAATCCATTTTTTTTCTTCTTACAGTGTATATCCTCTCCTGAAATTATATCCAAACAAAGGAATTGAATATCCACATTATCTGGGTTTGTCAGTAAAAAGAAATATTTTTTAAATTTAAGACAAAAAAACCCTTAATTCTGGTGTTTCTAGAATGTGCAGATGTTAAGTAGGTACAATTGAAATCAGTATAAGAGGAGGGCAAAAATTTTTTGAACAAAGCATACACTTTGAAACTAATGCTGATTCAAAGGGAATTGTGTATGTGAGGAATACAATACTTAGTTATTCATTCTAAGCCAGGAAATTCTACCATGTTTTGCACTTTGCAAACTTTACCACTTATAATCTGTAAAGCATGTATTGGAAAGAAATGATGAAAACTCAAGTAATAGTCAAGGAAAACATAATTGTTAATTAGCTCTGACACTACAATTTTTCAAAAAATCCAATCTACTAAAATGCTTTTTTCCTGAAATAATAAACATAAATTTTTTAAAAATTCAGAAGTTTCAAACCTATGCCTTAAGGTGTACATTAGGTTAGTGCCACTTTATTAATTGATACTTTTGGAAATACACAGACAATATATAATGGATAGCATGATGACTCTAAAATTATTACAAACTGAATTCTCACTTTATTACTTAAAATCATGTGACCTTGGTGAAATTTTGCTAGTTAACTCAGAGACACAAATTAGTTCTTATATCTGAATTAGGGTCATGAATTAAATTTTAATCAGAATGATGTTAGACAAAATAATTTCCATTTTATAGGGAGAATCTTTTATGATCTGGGGGCATACTCATTGCATGTATTCATGTGGAGTTCCCTGTTCAGTGGAAGTTCTGGATAGAAATAAAAAAGCAAAATAAACATTTAAAATCTTATAATACTCTTAATGACTTATTAAAATTGTTCCAGTCATTGATGATGGGCAGTAGTAGTTTCTAGATATTATCAGCAGGCATGACAAGTCATCTCTTCTTAAACAAGATCTTTAGAGCTCATTTTATTCCAATGAATAAAGGGAATTAAAGAGCATCTCTACCATGAATTTTTATACAAGTCCATACCAAGATATGCACCAAAAGTAATAAAAAATTTTTTGTAAGAAAATGCAACTCCAAATTGTGGCACAAACCATGACAAGCATATAAGATTCATTTAAAAATAAAAACTAAGATAGTTCTAAAGTTACAGTGAAAGCTAATACTTATTGAGTGCTCCTTTGGTGACAAGTACTATGCTGGTCATCACTACACTTACATGAGAAAGGTACTATCTTTAATCTTTTAAAAATGATAAAGATGTGAAGATCATGTGCACTTTATTTCTTAATTATAAGGCTAGTGAGTATTGGAGCTGAGAAGTGACCTCTGACCAAATGACACCTGCTGTTAGTTCCCTTAAGTGGTATGGAAAATAAGACAAAATAAAATGAAGCAATTCATCACTTAATGTTTATTAAAAAGGTCTAAAATACATATCTTGTGTATTGAAATTTAAAGAGAAATTATTTTAGATACATAAATCCCTCCCATATTTAAACCAAATAGCTGTGTTATTTAAACAAAGTTCATGGTTCAAATAATTGAAATGATCAACAGACTTTAAGACTTAAGTTGTAGGTTTTATGCTTTTTTTCTACATCTCCAAACTATGACAGTATATCTCATATTATATTGTTTGTGTTTGTGTGTGTGTGTGTGTGTGTGTGTGTGTGAGAAGAGAGAAAGAAATGAGTTTAGGATAGATGGTAACATTATTGGTAATGAATAGAATAGTATACAATGAAGCACAGTAGAATACATTGGAATAAAATCAGATCTAAAGATCTTGTTTAAATTCGCAAATGTATGCTCCCTAAGCCTTCAGTTCCACTAGATTGAGGGTGGGCATGGAGGTGAAGTATTGGAATTTTTATTTTCAAATGGATTTCCATCCTATATCAATTCCTGAAAGATGTACAATTCCTTAGCTCCAGCCTGGAGACAGAGTGAGACTCCATCTCAAAAAAAAACAAAAAACAAAACCAAGAACAAAAAACAAGAAAAGTCTCGAGTCCTTCAATTAAAAAAAATCTTATTTAACATTTTTTAGCCTATTATTCCTAACCACTGATCATGAAACTATTTTTTATAAAATTAGCAGCCACAAATGATAGTTACGAGGGACATACTTTAGGAAACGTTGATTTATTGTTCCACATATTTTGCAGAAGTGGAAAATTAGGCCCAGGGGAGTGTGACTTAAAGTCCTGTGGCAAACTAGTAGCAGAATTGGAATTGAAATACACAAAGCTGATACGTTGTATGCATACATCAAACTCAGGACATGGAAGTAGAGGTCCTGGGTTGAGATCCGTCTTCTAATACTTTAAATCCGTATGACTTTTGAAAAATCTCTTAACCAAACTGTGCCTTAGTTTTTTATTTTGTAATTTGTGACTAATTATTTAACTTTCCTCAATGTATTATCAGCACGTTCCATGGATAATGCATATAAAATTTATATGTATCATGGCTACAATAAATGTTGTAGTATGTTATATATGTTTAGATAGATTGTAGAAGAAGTGAGAAGAATTATTACAAGGTACTAAATGCTCTACATAGTTCCTTTTCATTAATTTTGCAAGTAAGCTCTAGAATCTTGTTTGTGTATTGGTAGGAAGCAACAAATGGTACTGCTGAGAATTCACCTTAAGAAAAAAAAACCTTTGGACATTATCATTAAAGAATTGCATGTCTGACAGGTGAGAAATAATTAAAATTGTGACACGGCTTTGGAATTTCTCCGTGTGGGTTCAGATCCTGGATATATCACTCACTAGTTCATTAATGGAAGTAGCAACAACTACACTTATGAGATTTTTGGAGGATTATTGTATTAGTCCATTTTCACACTGCTAAGAAGAAATAAACGAGACTGGGTAATTTATAAAAGAAAGACATTTAATTGACTCACAGTTCCACCTGGCTTGGGAGGCCTCAGGAAACTTACAATCATGGCAGAAGGGGAAGCAAACATGTCCTTCTTCACATGGCAGCAGGAGAGAGAAGTGCAGAGCAAAGTGGGGAAAGCCCCTTATAAAACCATCAGATCTCATGAGAACTCACTCACTATCATGAGAACATCATGGGGGAACTGCCTGTATGATCTAATCACCTCCCATGAGGTCCCTGTCCCAACACATGGGGATTACTATTCAAGATGAGATTTGGGTGGGGACACAGAGTCAGACCATATCGATTATAAATGTCTCTCTGTAAATTATAACTTGTAATAAGGTGCTAAAATCTTATTTCTTCATCCTTATTACATACTTAACAATGATTTATATTTTAGAGGTCAAAGGTAGTCAGATCACCTACCAGGGACTTAATGATGTCAGTGTTTTTGTATTTCCTATTTGAAGACTAACGTGAGAATAATATCTGAAGGAAGGAGACAGATTGTTTAAAGTACATGAAGATAATACAAATTGCTTATCAGTTTAATAATATTTGACTTTAGAAAAGAATCTAAAAAGACCATAATTATAAGAATGTTAAAACACCTTTAAAACCTCTTTTTAATAACATTCATGTTTTTTTCCAGAAAAATATTGCCTATCTTCACTTGTTTGTTCTTTTCTCTACATCAGATAAAAGATAGTACAAATTTTATATCGACTATGTACACTTTACTATAAGTGTCATATTTGAAGTTTACCTAACTATGCCTTGAATACCTGCGTAAGAGGAGCTTTAGCTAAGTATTCTAACAATTTGTAATTATATTGACTTTTGTGAAATTATTTTCTTTTATCAATATATACAAGTTTTATCTACTTGCTGAATAGTCTTCATGTGGTAGCCAGGTGACCTGGGAACACCTCAGTAACATAAAAATTCATCTTATAAATTAACTTTTAGCAAAGAAATTATTTATAATCAGGGATTGTCAAAAATATTGTTCTTCAGTCATATGTTTTGAGTAATACAGATGAAAATATAATCAATGCCTTATCTTTCTCCATATATGGATAAAACGCATTTTATTGATTTTACTGTTGTAGAACATTCTTTTTTTAGATAATTTATATAGAAGTACAATGAATGCAAACATATAATTTATTTTTATTTCACACTTCAATATATTTTAGCTCTCTTGATCAGAAAATGAGAATTTTAAATAAACATTCTTTTACAAAGTTGGGTCCAGGAAATACATGGTCACATTCTGTACAGTCAGCCTTCTGTATCCATGGGTTCCACATCTATTGATTCAATCAACTGTAATGAAAATATTTTTAAAAATCAAAACAATAAAAATAATAAAACAACAAAAAAAAACAAATTTTAAAATACAGCATAACAACAATTTATACAGCATTTATATTGTATTAGGTATTATAAGTAATCCAGAGGTAATTTAAAGAGTATGAGAAGATGTACATAAGTTATACAAATTACCACACCTTTTATACAAGGGACGGGATTATCCTTGGATTTTGGTATTCATGGGGGTCCTGAAACCCACCCCCCACAAATACCAAAAGATGACTGTATATACTGAGTGTGGGTATATGTATACACACATATTTTATGCACACATATATTTCTATTTTTGTGTATATATACATATTATATTTGTTATGTAATGATATTTTACCGAATTATCTAAAAGTATATCTATTGCTCTTCAGAAATAATGTGAAAAATAATACTGTTTGTTTAAAAACAGATTATTAGTAAGTAATTGATTTGCATGTAATCAAGGCCACTAAGGAGCTCTTGAAGACACTGATAAATTATATTCATCACTTATTCTTAATTAAAAAGGAGATTGAAATAACACCTTGGAGGAGAGAAAAGAATTAATGTAAGCACTGGAAGAAATTATGATTTTTTTCTTTTATTACGGAAAGGCTTTCTAACATGATTTACCTGATTAATATTTGATGTGTGCAATTATCAGTAATAGCAGGTCACGTAACAACTTTTTTTTTTTTTTTTGAGACGGAGTCTCCCTCTGTCGCCAGGCTGTAGTGCAGTGGCGCGATCTCGTCTCACTGCAACCTCCGCCTCCCGGGTTCAAGCAATTCTCCTGCCTCAGCCTCCCGAGTAACTGGGACTACAGGCGAGCACCACCACGCCCAGCTAATTTTTGCACTTTTAGTAGAGACGGGGTTTCACCAGTTGGCCAGAATGGTCTCAATCTCTTGACCTCGTGAGCCGACCTCAATCGTTGACCTCCGCCTCCCAAAGTGCTGGGATTACAGGAGTGAGTAACAACTTTTTCAAGTTTGAATAGCTCTAGTATGCATATATTCTAAATTCAAGAGACAAGGAGTTTTAAGCAAATTTGATAATCTGAAAGATATTCTCTTAGTAACTCTATAGTTAGTGACATTTCATTGTTGATTATCACATATACTTCTATTCTCCTTTCTTTCCTTTAAATTGTTACAATGTTTCCATTACTATTTTCAGGCCTGCCTCACCCACACTATTCAGTGGATAATCTTGCTTTCTAGTTCAGAGAAATAATTTAGGCATCAGAAAAGATTCTATAACATCCTCTAAGACACTCATAATCTCACCGTCATCTGCAGCCATCCTTACATTTTAAGAGACACATGTTTTGATCGTTATTTATTTTGTCAGATTACAAGCAACAGAACATCCACCCACACTGGATTAAGAGAAAAGGACAACGTTGGCTCAGGTAACTGGAAGGCTCCTGCATGAGTTCATTCAAGGATCCAAATGAGAAGACTAATTTTGAAATTCCAAGATTCATCTGTTCATTAGTGCTTTGAATCCCATTTCTTCCTGCTTGCCTCCTTGGATGTCCATCAATCGTCTCCTCCTTTTCTTTATCCCTTCCAGTGTATTTTCCCTCAGTACATAAACATGTCCAGTCTATCCAAACTTACATATCCTTCCACAACATCTAAATTCATTGTTATGTGTAATCTCTCCCTTTGTCTTAAGATATCCTAGCTCAAACACTCAGATGCCTTTTCACTTCAAATCTTGTTTTAAAAGCCAGCTCCTCAAACTCAATATATCTGAAAATGAAAACCTCACTTTGAATCTCCTTAGAACTTGTCCTCTTTGCTTTAGATTTATCTTTGTCACAGAAGTGAAACAGGTCCCCTCTAAAGCTAGCACATGCATAATTCAATTGCTAACTATAATCGGCTTTTAGTTCTGCCCACGTTTTCAGAGCTGGTAAGCTTCTCTTCCAACTCAAATGAGTCAAGTCCTCCCCTTACTGAAGGCATTATTTGCATGAACATGAAACCATGATCTTAATTTAAAAATCTTTAAACTTAGAAGATAGAGCCAGTTGTGTTGAAGATGGGGTTGTGACAAGAAGATATTTGGATATTTGGGTTACTATTCTAACTATTAGCGTTCTACTTTCATATCTAAGATATCAAATAACATTTTAAATGATTTTCACTGTTAATATTGCTTGAACACCACACTGCCTTACTGGTTAAAACATAAACTACTTCATTGCATATAAAACATTCTCAATTACTTTTTGCCCAAAGAATCCCTATTAATTCTTCATTCCTTAATGGGTCATATGCTAATTTTCCAGAGCTGTCTTTGACTTATCTAGATTTGATGAAAACTATTGTGATTTGAAAATGAATCAAAGAATGACTTTTGGCTTCAGGGAGTTTATTATCTAGTGACATCTAAGACAAGCTGGGCACAGTAGCTCATGCCTATAATGTCAGAACTTTGGGAGGCCAAGGCAGGAGGATAATCTGAGGTCAGAAGTTCGAGACCAGCCTGGCCAACATGGTGAAACCCCATCTCTACTAACAATACAAAAATTAGCTGAGCGTAATGGCGCATGCCTGTAATCCCAGCTACTCAGGAGGCTGAGGCAGGAGAATCTCTTGAACCCGGGAGGTGGAGGTTGCAGTCAGCCAAGATCGTGCCACTGCACTCCAGTCTGGGTGACAAGAGCAAAACTCCATCTCAGGAAAAAAACGAAAACAAAAACAAAAAACCATATACAAAATGTTTAGAAATGAGAAAGACAATATATAAGAATTGTCTAAGGTGTACTTATGAGGTAAGAGATTTTGGAGTGAAAGCAGGTAGAGGATGATTTATTTGTGAAGATTAGATTTAAGTAGAGATTACAGAAGACAAATGAAGCTCAATCAAGTGTGAGTAGATTACGTCTATTATAATTTATAGGTAATAAATATGTATGCTCCTACCCTAAGTGTTGTGGTGGGTACTACTTCACTTTATTTTGTTGATGTGATAATACTTACATATTAAAGCAATATGTTGATGAAATAAAGAATTTAATATAACAACCACAGAGGAATTTTAAATTTGTGTAAGAATAGTTAACTTTTTGCTGAATATATCAGTTACTATCTTATCTATGTATTATCATCCAAATGAACTCTAGATATTTTACAGCAATAAAATGAAAAGCATTTTGAAGGTTCTTTTCCATGTTAATTTAAATTACTATTTTGATGATTACTATTTAGGATTCTTCTATTTGCAGGGTTTTGTTTGAAATAAATCTTCTCAAAATCAGGAACTATAAAGAATTCATTTTTTTACTCAGGAGCTTTGTGCCAAGTCCAGTGCTTAGTATGGTTTAAATAAATATAAATTGAAAGGATTTGTGAATAAAGCTGCTCAATTCAGGTTGATGTTTTGCATTAATCTGAGAAGTAATGTAATTTTTTTTATTATGCCATAAAAGCAGAGACAAATTAACTTTGGAGCAGAAGGCATACCTGGATAGCGTTCCAACTCTTTATAATTGTATCTTCCTAATGTGGCTTGTCTTTAATGAAATGATGTGACTTCTAGGAATAATTGACATATTCTGCAGAGAAAATTGTATAGACATACAGTAGTTTTCCAAAAAAATTCACTATTTTATGTTATACTTTAATGTTTTAAAAAATCAAAATGTTGGGCCGGGCGCGGTGGCTCACGCCTGTAATCCTAGCACTTTGAGAGGCTGAGGTGGGTGGATCACGAGGTCAGCAGATCGAGACCATACTGGCTAACATGGTGAAACCCCGTCTCTACTAAAAAATACAAAAAATTAGCCAGGCGCGGTGGCAGGCACCTGTAGTCCCAGCTACTGGGGAGGCTGAGGCAGGAGAGTGGCGTGAACCCAGGAGACAGAGCTTGCAGTGAGCCGAGATTGCACCACTGCACCTCCAGCCTGGGCAGCAGAACGAGACTCCATCTCAAAAAATAAAAAAATGAAAATATTTGTCATTTTTTCCCTATGGAATCTGCATAATCAATGTAGATGTATCTTCTTTTCTTTGGCAGTTTTCTATTTCTTAATAAAATATTTTTTTTCTAAATATCTTTTTGACTTAGTCACAGAGAATAATTTGGCTTCAAGCAGGACATTCTTATTTATTTTATTTTTGTTTCTTTAAGCTAGGGGAGAAACTTGAACAGCCATAACAACTTTAGTTGTAGAAACAGAATGGTCAGTAAATTCCCATTGTGCTCATCTGATAAAAAATAATAGAAAAGGCAGATAGTGGCATAATCTCTGGAATACCATAGGAAAAACAATATTTCACACCAAAGGTGCTTTCTGTTATTCACTCATTAACATTTGTTTTAAACAAATCTGTGTTTGATGTTTGGTTTTGCCGCTGTCTTTGTAACTGTGGGTAACTTCCCTGAGCCTCAGAGCCCCTAGGTAAATTTGAGTTTGTAATGATTTTTCTCAAGCATTGTCATATGAACATTTTATAAAGTGACAATAACTGGTAGACTTTTTGCTGTTGCTCTGATATTAATGATGGCAAAAATAGTGATTTTTAAGTGAGCCAGTACTACAGGTCCTGAGATAAGACCATGAGATTCAATAAGTAAGACAGCTCTGGTGTTCAAAACCTTATATTCTGGCTGGGCATGGTGGCTCATGCCTGTAATCCCAGCACTTTGGGAAGCCAAGGTGGGAAGATCACTTGAAGTCAGGAGTTCGAGATCAGACTGGCCAATCAACATGGTGAAACTCCGTCTCTAACAAAAATACAAAAATTAGCTAGGAGGGGTGGTGTGCGCCTGTAACCCCAGCTTCTTGGGAGGCTGAGGCATGAGAGTCACTTGAACCCCAAAAGCAGAGGTTGCAGTGAGCCAAGATCATGCCACTGTACCCCAGCCTGGACTACAAAGTGAAACTGTCTTAAAACAAACAAACAAACAAACCAAAAACTTATATTCTAATGTTCCCATTATGCACAAATTTTCTATAATTGTGAAGAACACTAAAATGCGAAGCAATGAGGACTGAATTGCCTTCGTCTGGTCTGACAAACTTATTTTCTCCTTTTATCAGAGGGAGTAGAATAGCATCCTTTCTGGCTTGAATTCAAAATTTAGAAAAATAGGCTTGGAGTACAACCAAAGATAAGTTGTATTCCTTCATTCAGTCATCAACTATATCTTATGTTCCATACTCTGTTTCAAAGCAGGCAATCAGTAATGAGTTTTTAATATTTTCTGAATTATAAGTGAGGCAGAATGCTGTTAGACTCTTCACACTGAATTTAACATCTCTAAAGTAAGTTACAATTGACAACAAGGATGAATTGTAGAACATAGCCAGTCATATTTCAAAATTCCCATGAATTTACTTTGTTTTTAAACTTTTTAGGAGTGTATTTTATCTATAATTGGTTAACTATAGCTAATGCTTCATGTAAGTTTGAGAACTTCTCAATAATCATGATTCTCACTAACCTTTGTTGAACCTTGACTGTATCCTAATCATGTTGTTAAACAATACACATTACATGTAATTCTTACCACAAACACTGTTGGTCAAAGTACAATTGGGGAAAAAAAAAAGTCCCCTGTAGGTATTTTAAGCAGGAAGGAATTTGTTAAAGATTGTTAAATGGCTCACGTAATCCTGAGTAGTGCTAAAACAGGAATGATTTTTGGTTGAGATTTTAGGAAAGCCATGCTGTAAGATTAAGTTCCAGGAGAACTACTGTCGTATCTATCATCAGCAGGTGACCGCTCTTCCACTGCCATACTCAAGAAACTACCCATAATCAGGACGATGCCATTATATTGTCGTAAGAAAAGTTTTATCAAGCAAGACACAAAAATTATTGAATGATTGAATTTTTCCGAATTATTGAGTTCTGTATTAATAAAATAATGCATCTTTTTGTTTTTACAATATACATGTAAGCATACGGCCACCAAAGAAGAACTTCTCCTCTCTATAGTAAAGGATAATACGCTCATTACTTATTATTTCGTAAAACTTCAGAATAGATGTTTCTTGAGCATATTTTCTGGTTTACGATCTGCTGTGAGCTCCAAGGCAGACAAACTATTCTTTGAGTTTGAAATCAAGTCTAAAATAGAGCAAAATATGAGTAGCCTAATAAAGTTCATAATATATAGACAGACAGAAAATGCTGCTTTTATTTTCCCATGGAAGCAAGTTAGGCATTAGTAGTAACTGATCTTTACACTTAAAATGTTAAAAGAAATCTCTGATAAACTTAATGATTCCTCAGTATTGAACTTTGGGTGTTAAGAGGCAAATGTTTTTTTCTGAGAATGTATTTCTCTTTTTTTGTGTCTGTATATTGCAGTAACTTAAACCATCAATGTCATTTGACTCAGAAACACTTTAAACAGTGTAACTTTTATGTCTTCTGTCATTTGTTATAAAAATATCTTGGGCCATCTAATGAATGATGTGCTGGACAAGAAAGCCTGCTGAAATCTCCTGTGTACGTCTGCTCCTGATATTGTCATTCTGTATCCACCACAGTTTTCTACATTTTCAGACATTATAAGAGACTACTCATACCCAAACACATGAAACATTACAGGGTATATATTACCAGGACTACTGATGTGACATGACTTTATAAAGTGAAATCCATTATGCACAAGGATTTGAGAAATACAATTGCCATCTTTAGATTACTAACGCGGTGCTCTTTCAAATCACTATTCTTTATTAAGTGGGTCTTGTTAGAAATTTACTAAAGATTGTTGTGGGGAAAACAGAGTAGAGCGTATGAATTTTATAGTATGTCTAGTTTCTTATGAAAACTCTCACTAAATAGATCTCTCTCTCTCTCTTTTTTTTTTTTCTTGAGACGGAGTTTAGCTCGTTACCCAGGCTGGAGTGCAACCTCTGCCTCCCAGGTTCAAGCGATTCTCCTGCCTCAGCCTCCCGAGTAGCTGGGACTACAGGTGCGCGCCAGCATGCCCGGCTAATTTTCGTATTTTTAGTAGAGATGGGGTTTCACTCTGTTGGCCAGGCTGCTCTAAAACTCCCGAACTCAGCCTCTTTAAGTGCTGGGATCCACCCGCCTCAGCGTCCCAAAGTGCTGGGATTACAGGCGTGAGCCACCGTGCCCGGCCAATAGATCTCTTTTATATATGTCTCTACTCTGCCTTCTAGCCTCTGTGTCTCCATTTCTCCATGGCTCAGTGCTTTCTGTGTGGGCTTTGCATTACAGGATCTTCATAATGAGAACGCAGTGTTAGTGTGTGATTTTCTGTGTTTCATTGTAATTAACTCTCTATAGTAGGTGTCAGGATAGCATGGTCTTGTCTTATTGCAATATTTTGCTTGTTAAAACTGTAAGAAAGCCTCAAAGGTTTTAGGTTGCCACTTTAAAATAATGGGTTCTATAATATGCAGCTTTAGAATTTCTTCCATTTATGTTATCAAAGTAAAACTGAAGTAAGTAGGTTTAGCTAAATATGCATTGTTTAAATATGCATATATTCATATATGTATGTGTATGCATTTATATATATGTCTCGACTACTACTTCACACCATACACAAAAATCAAATACCAATGAAGTGAACATTTTAGAAAAAAAATTATGTAGTATCTTTATCACTTTGGAGGAATTATGATGTCTTAAATGGAACTCATGATAAAGGAAAATGGTAATTTGGAATGCCTTAAAATAAGAGGTTCTATTCTTCAAAAGACACCATATATAGAATGAATAGGCAACCCACAGAGTGGGAAACAGTTTCACAGTATAGGTACCCAAAAAGAAAAAAAGAAATTGTATTCAAAATAAGGAAAGAACACTTACAAAGTAATAGTATAAGAAAAAGATAAATAAACCCAATGAGCAAAAGATTTGAACAGATATTCAATAAAAAAGATCCAAGTTGCCAAGATCAGCAAACATATGAAAAGTTCTAAACTACATTGGTTATCAGAAAAATGCAAGTTAAAACCACAGTGAGATATACTACAAATTCACTATAATGTCTACAATGAAAAACAGCCACTACAATTTCTTGGGCAGGGTATGAAGCAACAAAAACTCTTATTCAGTATGGAAAAATGGGCAGTATTGACCAAAGTTGAGCATCACATTTTAAGAAGGAATCATTTCAAGAAAGTGTTATATAAGTTCACCAAAACCCATTTTGAGAATATTTCTGGAATCTCTATTTGTGGGAAACACTCACAAAAAGCAATACATTAAAAGAAAACAAAAAAGATAGCTTCCATAAAACAGACAAACAAAACAAAAGTCTATTCAAATGACCAAAGTAGATGTATAGATACAGTGTAATTATCGGTATACAATGGATTATTATATAGCAATGAGAATAAATCATCTATAATTATACAGAATATGAGCACTCTCACAAATATAAGGTTGAGCTAATAAAATATAACACAAAGTAACACACATTATAAATTATCTTGATATAAAGTACAAAAAGAAGCTAAATAATATATGGTATTCGAATTCAGGATAATGGCTACCCTTTGTTGGGGACTATCTGAAGGTGAACGAGGAGGGATTCTGGGTGTTGGAGTAATCCTATTTCTTGACCTGGGTGCTGATTATTTAGTTGTGTTTAGTTTGTAAATATTCAGCAAGCTTTATGATTATGATATGTGCAATTTTCTATATGCATTTTAAAGTTTAGCAAAAAGTTAAAGAAACGATAAAGAACACAATTGCTGAAAAGGCATACAAAAATAAAAAGGTCCTTCTTGGGAGAATGTCAGAGAATTTTGTTATAGCAATAAACTGCTCATGATGCATAAAGAGGAAGTAGCCATAAGAATTCAAAATAACTTATACAGAGCCAAATAATCACGTATACAAAAACTACTGTACCATGTAATGTGGAGGTCCAAATTCAGTGTTTGCTGTATAAATCTAAGTTGGAAACATCCCTCAATAAATAGAGAGATTTTTTCTCATATTGAGGGAATGATGGGAGCTACTGCTCCCAGCTCAATAATATTAACTAGTAGTTTTTTGTCATTTTATATTCTTAAAATGACTGGAAACTGTAACTTGAGAATGTGTAGGTTGTTTCTGATAGAGTTATATACATTGACGAGTTATATACTCTTTATTTTTCACTAGGTAGTCATATTCAGTAGTGCTCTCAATTTAAGTTGTGAGTTGTAGGTATAATATCTCCTGATTTCTGAAATTAAATTATATTTGGCTCTACTATCACATTGACCAGAGTGGAGAGATGTCCACTGTCAAGCACTAAAGTGGACCTTTCCTCTTTAACTGCTGTTATTTTGCAAAAAGCAGAGAGTTATGTACATAAATGTGTATCAGTCAAAAAATAATTTATATGTAACATATATTTTTCTATTGTTCTGAGTGCAGACGTCTTAAATATTAAATCCAGCATGCATTCTGACATTGTCTTGTAACTTGATATATTGTTAACACTTAAAATATTTTATCACCAAATATGGTACTGTCCTTTTAATTGCATTCTGAGAATTTTTTTTCTGATTTCCTAGGTCTTTAACTATAACTTCTCCATCTCTCTCTCTCACTTTCTTTCTCTTTCTCTTCATCCTTGCCAATTCAATATTGGGTTTCCCAAAGTTTGCTCCTGGACCTTCTTTTCATTTTATTCTCTATGCACTGTATGAAAGGAATCTGTCTACTCCCATATTCTCAACAAACACCTGTATGTTTGTATCTTCAGACCTGACAATTTCTTAGACTTTCAATCTAGGATTAACTACTGCCTAGCAATCATCATGACATATGGCAACTTACTGTTCTATAGGAATCTCATAATCAATATGAATCAAACTGATTTCATTGTTCTGCCTAAAGTGTTTCTCCTTTTGTAATACTTGCATGGCATTATCTTTTTTTCTTATAATTCATCACTAAAGCATAGATTCAACCCATAAATCTCTTTAATATATCAGTCCTCTTCCATCACACTTCTTTAACCTGATTGAAGTTTCCTTCACTTTTTTGCATACCTCGCTGCAATAACATTTTTTCCTACTTCTGATCCAAGCAGAAAGATGTAAGGAATAGTCACATCTATGTCTGTTTTTAGGGAAGCAAAAACTTTCATAAAAAAGTGCACAGCAGATTTTTGCTTAATTTGTATCCTCACAACTGAGAACTACTTGTGCTCTAACAGCAAAGGAGCTTAGAAAATTGTAGACTGCTGTTATATTTGGCTTAAAACAAATATGATCTCTGTCTCCTAAACTACATTTTAAGGAAAGATGAGGCATACTGACTATTATACAAGGAAGTATAGGCAAATAGCACTGGATGTCAAAGATCTGGAGACTGAGAAGGACTCATGTCAAGCAGTCCAGGCAGAGGGAAACTCAAGCACAAACAACTGAGGTGGGAAAGTCTTTGTGGCAACTGAGGAATAAGGGTAGGCTATTATGGCCTGATGGAAGTGAGAAAGATGGGTATACAGATGATAGATTCAGAGATATAGAAGCTAGATTACAGTGTCTACCCCCTGCATGAGATACTCCAATTCTCAAGTTGAAGAACCGCATTCTATGCATGTCTTTATTCTAAGCACCTTTTATAGTCTAGGGTAATAGTAAGTTTAATAGCTTTTAATGAATGAATTACTTGTAACACTTTATATAAATATATTAAAGTGCTCTGTGATTTCCTTTTTTATACATAGTTTAAATTACTCACAAGAATATATATTAATTGGTCGAAATTATCTCATGACTGATAGTCATCTTCTTCAGCATAGATTTCTCTAAGGTTAATCATATTATTTGAAACCATAAAAGCCTTTAACAGTCAATTGCTTCAATTCCATGGTCCACCCTTTTATTTTTTCAAAAGAAGCCATATGAAAAAATTACATTGAAATATTGATCTCAGTGATCAAAATAATTTAATAAATTTTCTATGTATTTTTAACTATGAAGTTCTGATCATATTTGATGTTGCACAGCTGTAAAAAATGTACAAGTAACTCTGTTCAATGGTATTTGATTTTAAAAATTACAGACACTGATTTTTAAAATTGGGCCCTGAAGTTTGGATAAACTGACTATTTAACCAAAATGTGAAATTACATATATAATACATTAATATTAATTTAGATTGTGTGTCATTTTTCTCATATTGAACTGAAAAGAAATGATTGTTACTATTATTTTCTTTGCAATTGCCTTTGAAGTTCTCTTTAAACACAAAGTACAAGTTCCAATGAGGAAACTATTAGCAATGATTTCTATTATGGTCATAACAGAAAGCTGTTTGTGAAAATAATTTATAATGTGCTACAGTTGGTTAAATTTAGTACCATACTATGTGTTATGACATTCAAAAAAGGTTTTGTAATTTATTTTTTACACAATTTATAAAACAACTGAATGGTTTCCAATTTTCTGTTTCACTTCATTGAGACCAAGATACATTTAAAACATATGCATATTTATACACACATACACACTCACAAAAATCTGCATACATTGTACCTGAATGTATATATGTTTTATATTACACAAGTTTGAATATGCAGACACTATATAAGTGCATATATGTATGCACACATATACACTTTATTTTTTTATGTAAGCCCAAATGAAAAAGATCTTTGGTAAATTTTGTGTAATTAATTATATTTGTAAAGCACAGATTTAGTTTCCAGATTCTATTATACCATATACTAAATTATTTCAAAAATCTAATTTTTATTTCCTGTGTTTTCCATCTGGTCTTCTTACATTGTCATTCTAAGATCTGTTTCTAAAATAATGTTGGGAAATGGAGTGTTGATTTCTTCTTTACTAAAATATATTTTCATTATTTTTGAAGTAATGAAAACATATCTATTTTTGTTTAGTTAGCTGACAACACCTTTTTCCATTATTTTATTTTTAGATGGCTAAGTTTAAACTTGACTGTGTGCCTTTTAAAATTCAAAGTGAAATAATCAGACTACTCTACTTTCATTTGCTATCAACTGAAGGATTAGCAATTTCAACTAGAGTACAACATAATCGATAATGGCTGAATTTATACTCAAGATCACCATACTTGAAGCTATCCTTTTCCTTCTTGGAAGCATAATAAAGTCCATCATAAATTTGGACAGGAAGAAGTCCTTCAATTTTTTTAAGTATCTGTCAGTCTCTTAAAGTCCACTTTTATGGAAGGAAGTAAAATAATAAATCACAAACCATTAGTTATGAAAGGTCAGTCATATATTTCTAAATATACTATTCTATCATTTAAAGTCTAGTTTTATGTATAGCTAAGCAATGTTTTGCTATTTTCAAACTATTAAGATCAATAAAAATACATCCTAAACCAGAATTATAAGGATAACTTAGATTTACATTATTTTACTGGATTGCAACAAAAATAGAGGTTTATATTTATTTTATTACTAAATTATAGCTTCAACCTTCATATGATCCCAGAGTATCTAATAAACATTAAATAATGACTCTAATGCTTACGATATCTTCCAGGTTCAGAAGCCACTGGAGATGAAAAGCAAGGTTTTACTGTGCTTGCCATACTCATTCTAGAAATATAAAGCTGCATCTACAGTTGAAACTTAGAGGGAATATGAAAGTGACATAGTATTACTCACTTACTAACTTGAAGCAAAAGCTATTTAATCTCCATAAAATGCTACATTCATGTAGTCTACAAACACAATCATGTATATTTATTTTTTTCTGAAAATAAAACTTCCCAAAATACTTCAATATGACATTATTTTCTTGAATTAAACATTAGTGTTTCCTTAGGTACCATAATGTGTGGCTATATAACTCCTCCCTAATGCTTCCCACCCCAAACAAATTCACACATACATTTCTCTTTATTTATCACAAACTAGTTCTACTCTTCTAAACTAAAATAGTGCATTTCCCAGTGAAATATTCAGGTCTCAACTTCTTGACTTCCAAAGGTTTGTTCCAGATGACAATCTCCATTTAAGAGTTCTCCATATAAGTGAGAACTACTCAAGGAACTACGTTAAATTATCCTTTCCATAGACTGGAGATCTGTACTTTCTTTAATCTTCTGTTGCTGTGCCAAATCTTGTAGCATTTTAATTATCTTTTAAACCTTCTCCAAAGAGCATTTTCTTGAATTACACTGTTCAAAACTCCACATAATCTCCCAGCAAAATTATAGACATTGGTCTAAATGATAGTAGGACATTATTCTTTTCCATCTTGCATCACTACATCAAAATTGATTTAAAATATTATACTTTAAAACTCACAGTGGTGTCATCTGGCACTATTTAATTTCTCCTCAAAGTGCTGTCTTCTTTTGGTTTTCAAGACATTGCATCTCCTTTCTTCCGTATTTGTATCTCTGTCTACTCAGTTTTTTACATATGCTCTTTTTCCTTTATCTAAACATGTTTTTATTAGGTCCTACCTCTCCAATCGTCTCTTTACTTTTGCTGGGTGATCATATTCATGGTCATTTCTTAAATTGTCACTTATGTAACAATGCTTTAAAGATTAAATTTCAACCTCCTTCCAGATATGCCCATCTGATACTTCCATTTGGGTATTCTAATCTTCCATTTTACCCTCAGCACCTCCAGATGAATGACATTATCTGTTCCCAAAGTTCAAAGACTGAAACTTGGAAGCCACTCTTCATCCCAGCTGTCACTGCCTCAGTTCAGGGAGTTCCCTTGAATTTTTCAAATAACGTTCCTATTCTGTACTCTGTCCCTATTTTCCTGCTTTCTTCTCTTTCCCTTCCACCAACATTTTCAGGTTCTCTTTAAAAATACTACCGGTCGGGCGCGGTAGTTCACGCCTGTAATCCCAACACTTTGGGAGGCCGAGGAGGGCAGATCACAAGGTCAGGAGACAGAGACCATCCTGCCTAACATGGTGAAACACCGTCTCTACTAAAAATACAAAAAATTAGCCGGGCGAGGTGGCCGGCGCCTGTAGTCCCAGCTACTTAGGGGGCTGAGGCCGGAGAATGGCGTGAACCCGGGAGGCGGAGCCTGCAGTGAGCCGACATCACGCCAGGGCACTCCAGCCTGGGCGACAGAGCGAGACTCCGTCTCAAAAATAAATAAATAAATAAATAAATAAATAAATAAATAAATAGTACCACAATGTTTTTATAATACGCCAATTAGATGACATGCTATTGCCCTTGCTTGGACTGGCCTTTCTCACCCTGTGTTCCAAGTTTCATGTAAATATTACAAAATATTTCCTAACTTCCCCAGGAAGTTGATAGAACATTCCACTTCATATTTCCATTAGACCTTTCATAATTGCCATTCTCTTGAATCCAAAGTACTGGTTACCATCCTGGCCTATAAGGCACAGACAGTCTCCAGCTCTGGCCTATAAAGCAGAGACAGACAATGTCCTTATGTGTGAGTATCTTTAATACTTAGGAAATTGCTGCAGCAGAGTAAAGACTCAACAAGTGTTTATCAAAAATGAATGAATAAATGAATGAACGAACACATACATGAATACATATGTTCATCTTAGGCAGAGCCTGTCATGGTAAACACTTATAATAGGCAGATATAGTAGCAGAAACTTCAATTTTCTTAGTTATTCCAGTGATTTTTCATATGGTAGGTAAGTATTAATGCTATTTCAATTGATAAGAAGCATTTCAATTTAAGAATCTATTTAACAAGATTTCAGTAAGTGGAAGGCTCAGATTTCCTGTTTATGTCATTACTTATATGGAGCAAGATTGGAAGGTAATTAATAATGAACTAATTAAATAGAAGACTACATGAGGAGTAAAAACAGTCAGGGAAGTAGATGCTTCATTAATTTATTTACTCAACAAATATTCATTTAGTGTGTAGTTGGTTGGGCTCTGTTAGATTGCAGATTCACAGCAGAGATAATATGGCCTTCTATGTTTCCCGGTAACTACAGACTTTTCTATAAAAATGCTTACTCAAAATTTTTACCTGGTTGTCCTATGACACTCAAACATATTATGTCCAAAACCAAAGTCTTAAATTTTTTCTGCAAACATCTATTGCTGTGTGGTTTCTTTTTGTCATTCAAATCTCAGTTCAAAATTCACCTCATGGAGACATTCCTGTACCTCACTAAAATTCTTATGGACTCTTCGCAAGTCTCTTACTAGCTTATTTATTTCTTTTACTCTTTTCTAAAAACCCTAATAAGAATCTGGAAGTATCTTGTCTATTTTGTTTACCTGCATGGTCTCTGTATACAGCCAAACGTACATAAACTCTATGAGAGCAGACATTCTGAGTGTCTTATTCATGCTCTGTCTTCAGTGTACAGAAGAAAGTACTCTTGTGAAATTTAAAATTTTGGAAATTTTAAAGTGGAAATTTTGAAGTGGAAACATTCCACTTCATATTTGCATTAGACTTTTCATAATTGCCATTCTTTCAGTCTCAGAAGAAGAAGTGTACAGAAGAAAATGCTCTGGTGAAATTTAAAATTGTGGAAAATATTTCACTTTCCATCTCATGAAGAAACTTGATGTACATACTTTAAAATACACAATATTGTTTTGGTACTCTTGATGCTCTGATCTGGAAGGACTCTTTGTTGGAAAGTGCCGAGCTCAGGCTGACAACAATTTAGCCTCTTAGTAAAATCAGTTCAATTGCTCATGCAGAATTGTATTTGATTTACTATATTATATATATTTATATATTTATGTGCATATAGCAGTGGTTCACAAACTTTTTGGTCAAAAGCTCTTGAACACTCTAAAAATTTATCGAGGACACCAGTGACCTTTTGTTTATATGGGTTTTATGTACTGATATTTTCTGTATTAAAAGTAACAAACAAAATTGTAAATATATCTGTAGAAACTTATGAAAAGTTTAAAAAATTAAAACCATGGCATATTGATATAAATAATACACCTTTATAACTAACAACCATATTTTTCAAAACAAGAAATAGAAGCCAGGAGCAGTGATTCACACCTGCAATCCCAGCACCCTGGGAGGCTAAGGTGAGCGAACTGCTTGAACCCAGGAGTTCAAAAGCAATGTAGTAAGACCCCATCTCTACAAAAAATTAAAAAAGCATCAACAGCCAATCGAAGTGGCACATATCTGTAGTCTCAGCCACTCAGGAGGCTGAGATGGGAGATTGCTTAAGCCCAGGAGGATGAGGCTGTAGTGAGCTGTGATTGTGCCACTGAACTACAGCCTGGGTGACCGAGTGAGATCTTGTGTAAATAAATTAATAAATTAATTAATTAAAAAAGAGAAGAGTGGCCTTGTTTTATATCTTTGCAAATTTTTAATACCTAGCTATTATAAGAGAGCTGGATTCTTATAAATGCATCCATTTTTAATCTCTTGCTATGTAATTTTAGGATTAAAGAATATAAAGTAGATAGTTGACATATAGTTGAAAAAGGGAAGGGTATTTTAATACTTTTCTTAGATACTTGTAGATATTTTTCCTGATACTATACTAAAACTTAAATGGTTGTTTCCAAAAGTTACTGGTAATGCAAACTCTGAAGCCATGTCAATCAACTTTTTGAACTTTGTATTTTTATGAAAATAGTTTTGATATTGTGGACCCTGTGAAGGTGTCTAAAAATCCTGAGAGATTCTGGAATATGCTTTAAGAACCACTGATGTATACAATCATATAATTTTAGACCAGGCATTACTGTGTACAAGGCATGGTTTTAGGTGTTTGGAACACAACAAGGAAGGCTAGCCAACCAGTTGAGAGAGTACAACATAAATTTAGGAAAGTGTTGGCTGAGTAGATAACTACTACTTGTGGTCCTGGTGTGATTATTGCTCATTGAACCATACCTGGAGTATAGGCGTATAGTCCAAAGTGTCCCATTGCCCAGAATTTTCTGAACTGTAAGTAGGTAGTATTTACCTTCTCTTTTTGGATTTTACCTAACAAGGATATTAAGTCTGAAACTGCTGGAATTTCTTCTTTCCAAGCAAGTAAACACAGGCTATCTGCAGAGAAAGAAATAAGAATGAGATAAAAATGGAAGGTAAGCAAAACTGAGCCAATGAAAGAGAAAGAAATCTGATGTTATTATTTATTTGAATTTTAGAATTCAGGTGAAATAAATCATCATTTTATCATTAATTAATTTGTGATGGTGTTCTATTCTTTGCCACCAACTGTATTCTTATTAATACAGAAGGTAATTAATAACTTTTCTTCAAATAAATATTTGACAAATTAAATAAATCAATTTACAAAGATTATATCTTTGGGAAATTCTAGCTTTTTCCCCTGCGTAGAAGTTGAGTACCCAAGAAACATATGGAGGAGATAATGGAAGATGATTCCACGTTCAGCTCAATTTTTGCAGGGCTTATAGAAAAGACTATTTAATGTCTTTCATAATAGGTCACTATCTGTGTCTTTTCTTTTGAAAAGTGATATAAATCCTTTTTACTTAATTCAGTATTTGATTTATAACTTTCTCCAAATGTATTTCATATGGCTTTTTTCTGCCAGAATAATTAATACTAGGAGTAAGAAACAAATGCAGACTTGAGAGTTAATAGGTAACTTTCCAGTTGTTAAAATTATTCCCTACTTTGTCTCCCATTACGATATGGCCACAAAGTTAACAATCAGTTCCTTTCTTTTCAAAAATTTATTATACTGATGATGGGCATTTACCTTAAGCTTGGGAATTTTAACTAGTAGTGGCTAGCATAAGAGTAAAGTTTTCTGTGCCCTATAGGTGAATTATGAAAGCGATTACAAGCTCTTCAAAAATAAGCTTCTACATGATGAGACATTAATGGGGGTCACATAACACATTACTGCCACTGTTTTGAGAGATTGCATGTGGTGGTAACTTTTAAGAATAAATGTGCTCTCTGTATTATCTGTATTTTTACTAGGCAGTGAATCTAGTTTCAGAACCAATGGAATACTTTACGAAGCTAATTTATATGTGTATACCAGATTTCATAATGAAGCATAGCTTTAATATAATTTCATTTTGAAAAATCTTTTATTTATTTACAAAATACTTTAGTGGGAAAATGTGTTAACAGAGACTGTTTCACAGATACTGTGAGGGAGAATGCACTTCTTTTTAAATATAATCTATTGTATGGTCAACATTTTGACATATCATACTACAGGGGGAAAAACATCTATTAATACTGTAGTTATTACCACTTTCTATCCAATTTACTGTGATTGGCACCAATTGTTCATAATTGCTGTATACCAACAAAATACTTCATTGCTTTATTTTACCTAACGTAAAGTTAGATAGAAATGTTAACGTTCTTTCATTTGTAAGTTGGCTGCTTCCTATTTTATTTTCTTTTATAAATGCTTAAATATATAATCTATTTGAAAGCAATATCTTTCACTTTACATTATGATTGCCACTTAAATGATTATTTTAATAATTAAATCTAGCAGTGTGCAAAAAAACAGTTGACCTTTCACTCATAACATTGACCAGTACTTATGGTCAAGGTCTTATTAGTTACTGTTATTGTCTGCTGAAAATATTTTACAAAGGTATACTTACAGACATCTTCTCTATTTTCTTTCAACTGTTAGTTTTAGGTGAACCCAAGTGAATTTTTACATGTGATTCTTTATATCCAGTCCTCAGTTTGTTTATTTATCTGCTCATGGAAAGGACCGTCACTTAAAATCATCGGAGAGTGTACTTCATAGGTCTGGAGCATTCCATTTACATAGCTTGCAATTGAAATGATGCCCCTTGTAAAATAGGCAATTTACACAAAATGTCTAACCTTGGTGGAACGTGGTAGGTTAGGCTTTGATCCATATTACTTTCCTTACACTTCTTGTTAAGGCCAAATTTCTTAATATTGGAATATATCCCCAAGTATCACAGCCCCGAATGCTCCAAATTTGACAGGTTTTGAATTCTCCTTAACAGAGATGCTGACAATTGATAATTAATTAGTCAATTTGGAATTGCAATCCCTTGTGCTCTCCTTATGACAATAATATACTGTATGACAGAAACCCAGCTTGAGTAGACACTGACAGAATTTTCCACCAGCACCATAAGAGGATTACTTCATATCTTTGCAAACACTTGGTGTTGTCAGAATTTTTGGTTAATCTAGTGTGTGTCATTATATCTAAAGTGGGTTTAGGTATTTTTTTTTTTGGTGGCAGGGATAAGATGGCTGACTAGACATGGCCAGGAAACGTCACTTTCATGGAGACAGACCAAGGTTTTGAGTAAACAAATGTAATTTGAACAGATCTTCAGAGAGAAAACACCAATAGTGGATGGAGATGTGAAGCAGACACTGAGGTTGAGGAAGGAGGAGGCTGGGAACCCTATGTGGGGTATTCCAAATGGCTCCTGGGAAATGGGTGAGTAAAGGGAGTGTGGGACTGCCCACCTTCTCTGAAAACCTCTGGAATCCTGGCTGAAGGTGATCCCATGTCTTCCATGGACATTTGAGCTGACAGAGGAATCTGCCCACAGAGTAGATTGAGACAGGGTTTCAGCTGGTGTGGAACCAGGGGTCTTTGTGCATGGTGTAGCTCTGGTGGAGTGTGGCCATAGGCTTCCATTACCCAGGGCTCCTCATCTCCGTCCAATAATCTCTGGTCCCAGCTCACCGCTGGGCAAAGCGAATGTGGCACCGACCATGGGACTAGGGCACATCTGTTTTGCAGGCCCTCCCGTGGCACCTGTATGACCTCCTTGCAAGACCATGTGCACAGTGCAGCCTCTGCTGCCTAGCCAGGGTGCTTTGATCCACCTGATTATGTTCCTTGCAGCCTGGGAGCACTTCAGATACCCAGTCACACCCAGAACCTGACTCAGAGGGTCCAAAGGACAAAGCCACCAGCTGATCTTGGGCCCCCAGGGCTGCAACATGTAACTTAGGAGGGCCAATCTGAGATCTATGGCCAGCACTTGAGCGGGAGAGAAGCCCACACTCTCACAGCAATCATACGGGTGAGATGTGTGGGTTTGTGGGCTGGAGTGGGAGTGGGATGTGCCTTCCTCTGCAGGGCAGTCCTGGAAAGGGTGTGTGCCTATCTCCCTGTTATGGCCTCTGCCTAGGGAACCCCACAGCCTGGAACCACTAACAAAAGAAATGTGGGTGCAGGGCCAGTGATAAGATGGGGTTGCCTCAAAGCCCAGGAGTGGGCCAGGTAAGAGGGGTCACTTCTCTGTCCCTTGAACTGCAGAACACAACTGCACCATTTACTGAATTGCAGCCTAAACTATAATACAAAAAGTATTTTTCTAACATACTTCCCTGTGAAATCAAGGGCAAGAATTCAGCCATAAAGACCCTGTCCAGAGCCCTGGCCCTGTGAAAGTATCTAGAAATGAAGGCAATTGACCATACACAAGTTACACCACAGTTAAAAGAACATCAACTCTCCCAGAGGAGAAAGAATCAGTGCAACTACTCTGGAAATTTAAAAAGCCAGAGTGTCTCCTACTTTCAAACAAGTTCACTAGGTCTCCAGCAATGGTTCTCAATCAGTCTGAAATGTCTAAAGTGACAGACATAGAATTCAGAATCTGTATGGCAAAGAAGCCCATGAAGATCTAGGAGGAAGTTGTGACCCAATATAAGGAAGCTGGTAAAATGATACAAGAACAAAAAGATGAAATAACCATTTAAATAAAGAATCAAACTGAATTTCTAGAACTAAAAAATTCACTACAAGAATTTCATAATACAATTGGAAGTACTAACGTTGGAACTGATCAAGCTGAGGAAAGAATCTCAGAGCTAAAAGACTGGTTCTACAAATCAGCTCAGTCAGACAAAAGAAAAAATAATCAATAAAAATGAACAAAACCTCTGAGAAACATAGGATTATGTAAAGAGACAAAATCCATGACTCATTGGCATTCCCGAGAGAGAAGGAGAGAGAATAAACAACTTGGAAAATATATTTAAGGATATCGTTCACAAAAATTACCTTAATATCGCTAGAGAGGTTGACATTCAAATTTAAGAAATATAGAGATATAGAGAATCCTGGCAAGACACTATACAAGACAACAATCCCCAAGGCACATAGTCATCAGATTCATCAAGGTTAATGAAAAAGAAAAAAATTAAAGGCAGCTAAAAAGATGAGTCAAGTTGCTTACAGAGGGACCCCCATTAGGCTAGCAGAAGATCTCTCAGAAGAAACCCTACAAGCCAGAAGAGATGGAGGACCTATTTTCAGCATCTTTAAAGAAAACAAATGCCAACCAAGAATTTTATATCCCACCAAACTCAGCTTCATAAGTGAAGGAAAGATAAAATCCTTCTCAGATACGCAAAGACTGAGGAAATTTGTTTCAAGTAGTCCAGCCGTACAAGAGGTTCTTAAGTGAGTTCTAAACATGGAATCAAAAGATTGACACCTACTATCCTCAAAAACACACTTAAGCATATAGCCCACAGGCACTATAAAGGAGCTACATAATCAAGTTTCCATAACAACTAGTTAACAACATGATGACAGGGTCAAAACCTCACATATCAAAACTAACCCTAAATGTAAATGGGCTAAACACTCCATTTAAAAGATAGAGCGTTTTAGCAATAAATCCATATATTTTAATACATTAAATTAATAAGTGTGTTCCTATTAAATATATAATCACAAACGTTAGTCATATATTATCAATATTATTACTCTATCTAAATTAACTTTATAATGCATTTTTTAATAAAAGTTGAACTAAAATACATTTTATACTGAAGATTCTTTTAAATAATACCTTAGAGTTTTCATGTGATTATATATTGATTTGAAAGGGGCTTCCAGTTCAAAAAGAGGTTGAAAAGTATTCCTCCATAGTACAGATGAACAGGAACTAGAAACTAGGTTTCAAGATTTATATGACCTTGTCACTTTCACAATTAAATGTCCAAAAAGAATATTTAGAAATCACTGAAGAATGAAAACAAAATAGATGTATCCATCTGTTGTGAGAAAAGAAAGAAAGTCAGTGTGGATAAAGCATAATGAAGAGAAGGGGAAAAGTAGGAGACAGGGTAAGAAAGGAATTTGATTATGGAGTAAGCTTTAAACCATAAAGAATTTTGGGATTTATTCCATATACAACAGTAAGGCTCTGTGTTTTGCAAACAGATGGATATATGTATCTGTGATAATGAGTAAAAAGAGAAAACAAATAATAAGACTAGGCCTGTTGAAAAGTAATAATCACATTTAACTGAAAGTAAAAATAATTCAAAAAATGAGTTGTTACCAGTACTAAAAAAAAGCAAAGAATGATTAGAAATTCTAAATGGTATTCTCTGTGAGACAGAAATAAAATATCCCCAAAGACAGAATAATATGAAAATAAAGGAAAAACAAAAGAATATATAAATACCTCTAATTTAAATTTTTTAAAAATAGAAAATAGACCAAAAAATTCAAGAGAAAAACAAGTTTCAAAATAATGGAGGATACATTTATATAATAGACATAAATAAGACTTCGACCTAACCATTAATAGGCATTGTTAACAAAAAGTTAAAACAATTATAACTACAATTACAATAAAAATGTTATGGAAGAAAAAGTACTAGAATTGAGAAAAGTTATGAATCGACATGTGAAATTTTTGTTATTGCTTAATATTGGAGTGTCAAAGGAAATCTTCTAATAGGGATTGTCACTGGTGCTAAAACATGATATAATTCATTCACCACACAAAAGTCTAGTGAAGAATTCCAGGGACAATTTCTCCAAGTCTAAAGAGAAAAATCCTAGTGTTGGCAGAAAAGAAAGATGATCAGCGTGGATGAAGTGTAATGAAGAGAAGGGGAAAAGCAGGAGATGGGGTAAGAAAGGAATTAGATTATGGAGTAAACTTTGAGCCATAATAAGAATTGTATGGTTTATTCTATATACAATGGTAAGGCTTTATGTTTTATGTAACAAAATGGTATCACTAAAGTAGCTGTAAGGGAAAAGCCTTATAGAGGTGTTGTAGTAGAAATGTGAATTTCTTTTCTCAAAACATTATTACATCTTCTATTTTCTAGGGTTGGAAAGCTAAGTCTATTTTTCCAGCCTCCTTTTCGATTAAGATTCTGGATGCAAAGAAAATTCTGTCATTTAGACACTTTAAATGGAAGGAAGTCAAAGGAACACTACCTCTTGTAGCTCCTGGATTTTAACCAATATTTGACAGTTTGGGATCTTTTGAAAAAGATTCTAAACCTGAGGTCTCCTGAGTTTCAAGAAACAATATCACCATAGGTAACCTCTTGAATGGATACCATAGCCTCAAGTCAGAACTGTGCCTATTCTCCAGCTCACTGGTGTCAGAGGCTTCTGTGGGCAGTGATAATTCCAGACCCTGAAAGTCATAGGTATAGTCATGACTGCAGTGATAGCAGTTACATTTCTGAGGACTGCTTATTATTCTGGGAGTGTGCCTCAGAGGCACAAGCTAATACTTGCTCCTTCAGTCTTTTAAATAATTTGCAATCAAATATAAGCCTTGCATTAAAATGTTTCCTACTTAGAATGACTACAGTGGCTCTTATTTTTTTTAACCAGAATTGTTTCTTAATTGATTATAAGAGTGGAATCAGGAGCATAAGTTTTAGGAGTCTATTACAGAAATCTAGGCTTGTGAGGAGAGCTCAGAGTCCAAATATTGGAAGTGAAAATGTTGAGATATAATCTTACATGAAATGTATTTGGAAGGCAGAAGTTTACCATTACAGCCAAAGTGTAAGGTGCTCAGTTTAAGGAATTCCAGTTGCTCATTTTTATTACAATATCTCTTACGCTACAGATAAAGAAACCAACGTGAGTATTTGACCAACTGTTAAGTATGTGCATTCCAATCTGTATCAAGGAAATAAGAAATGACCAATGCATGTGTTCAAGCATCAAGAAGAGTGAAGAGTTTAAATTTACCTTATGTTCATGCTAAGCAACTAGTCTGGCAGAGTTTCATTGTTATTGACAGAAGTTATTGTGTTCTTGTGTCAGAGACAAAAGACAGTTCATTACCAGAAGCAATAGCAGTAGCAAGAGTATCATCATTTTATATTAATTCCTGAAGCCCTCATTCCCACAGGCAACATAAAAAAAAGCTAGAAAATACCTGTGTTGCATTAGAGGAAAGGAAGTCTTACCTTAGAGAATCTGAGTCTCTTATAATAGGCAGTAAGCATGACTTTGCTTTCTTCCATAGGGCACATTTTCTGTTATATTGGGCAGCAAGCACACTTGCCATTTGCTTTAGAGGGAGACATTATCCTTATCTTTCGAGGCTATGAGGAAACCTGCTCTTGACTGTAGACAGAAACATCAACTCAATCTTCCAAACTTCTGCACTATACAACGTCTTTAAAAAGAACAATGGGCAGACAATGACAGCATCTCACTCACAAAATGTGACAGAACTATAGTATTATTTATGTCCTACTGGAAGAACTTTTATTAACATTTCTTGAAGTTCTCATCTTTGCTGATATCTTTTTTCATCTTTTATATGTTTGATATCTTTTCTGCCCTTTTGTTTTTGAAATAGGCAATTCCATTTTGTTCTAGGATGCCTTGCTTCTTCCAAAAAAGTCTGATGTTATTTTTACATTTTCTCTGAACAAATGTGCTCTTCGCTCTGACTGATTTAAGATTTGCTTTTTGCAGCTGTTTTTAACCAATTTGATTTTGATGTGCCTATTTTTGTGTTTTTTATATTTGAAATGTGTTGAGTTTCTTGGATCTGTGGCTGCATAGTCTTAATCAAATTTTGAAAACCTTTGGCCATAGCTTCTTCAATCATTTTTCCTTCCATCCTCTTTCTCATATAATTGTATGCATCTTAGGTCACTTGAATAGATTCTACATCTCACTAATATAAATTCATTTGTTTTTGTTGTTTTTTTAATCTGTTT
The DNA here is from genome assembly GCF_028858775.2 of Pan troglodytes. Classification (NCBI taxonomy): domain Eukaryota; kingdom Metazoa; phylum Chordata; class Mammalia; order Primates; family Hominidae; genus Pan; species Pan troglodytes. Next base: position 134,649,362 of record NC_072401.2, read on the forward strand.
TTCATTTTTGGTAGTTTCTATTGCTATGTCTTCAGGTAGCTAATGAGAACAGAAGCTTTCTCAGCCCTGTGTGATACACAGATATTGTTTCCATTGATTTTGGGGGAGTGGTTCCTTACCCCATATTGGGTATTGTCCTCATGGGTACATGCTGGAGTTCTCAGCTATAGACTTCAAAGAGCTACCTTCTTCAGATCCACACATTCCTCATTATAGCTCTGTCTTCTCTGATATCCTTCCTTCCCTGTGGACTCTAGCCACTCAGTCTATTGGACTCCCCACTTCATCTCAACTCAGGAAGACTGCCAGTCTTCTCCTGGATTTCTGTTTTGCAAAGGTCTGGAAAATATAATCTCATGGACAATTGTAGAACTTCCCTTGTGTGTTTCCCTTCTTTCAGGAATTACTGTCCTTCATTGTCTAATGTCCAATGTCTTAAGCAGTGATGCTTCATATATTCAAGTTTTTAGCTGTTTTATGTGGGAAAGTAAATCTATTCCTTTTTAATCCATCCTGGCTAAGAGGCCAAGTTTCTTGTTGTTTTTGGTTGGGTTCCCAAGAAGAAGAACATGAGACAGGGATTTTGGTAAAAATTACTTTTTGATGGAATACATTTCCAGAAATAATTTCAAATTTAATAAAATTTAGCAGCAGAAATAAGGATAAAAGGGTAAACAAAGTTGCAGTCACAGGCAAAGTTTAAGACTGGCCTGTTTCAAGGGGGTATGGCTCTTAAGCATACATCACATAATAATGTGTCCAGAATTGGTGGGTTCTTGGTCTCACTGACTTCAAGAATGAAACCGCGGACCCTCGGGGTGAGTGTTACAGCTCTTAAGGTGGCGCGTCTGGAGTCTGTCCCTTCTGATGTTCAGATGTGTTCGGAGTTTCTTCCTTCTGGTGGGTTCGTGGTCTCGCTGGCTCAGGAGTGAAGCTGCAGACCTTTGCGGTGAGTGTTACAGCTCTTAAGGCAGCGCGTCTGGAGTTGTTCGCTCCTCCCGGTGGCCTCGTGGTCTCGCTGGGCTCAGGAGCGAAGCTGCAGACCTTCGCGGTGAGTGTTACAGCTCTTAAGGCAGCGCGTCTGGAGTTGTTCATTCCTCCCGGTGGGCTTGTGGTCTCAAGAGTGAAGCTGCAGATCTTCGCGGTGAGTGTTACAGCTCATAAAAGTAGCGTGGACCCAAAGAGTGAGCAGTAACAAGATTTATTGCAAAGAGCAAAAGAACAAAGCTTCCACAGTCTGGAAGGGGACCAGAGCCGGTTGCCAATGCTGGCTCCGGCAGCCTGCTTTTATTGTCTTATCTGGCCTCACCCACATCCTGCTGATTGGTAGAGCCCAGTGGCCTGTTTTGTCAGGGCGCTGATTGGTGTGTTTCCAATCCCTGAGCTAGATACAAAGGTTCTCCACCTCCCTATCAGATTAGTTAGATACAGAGTTTCCACACACAGGTTCTCCAAGGCCCCACCAGAGCAGCTAGATACAGAGTGTCGATTGGTGCATTCACAAACCTTGAGATAAACACAGGGTGCTGATTGGTGTGTTTACAAACCTTGAGCTAGATACAGAGTGCCCATTGGTGTATTTACAACCCCTGAGCTAGATAGACATAAAGCTTCTCCAAGGCCCCACCAGAGCAGCTAGATACAGAGTGTCCATTGGTGCACTCACAAACCTTGAGCTAAACACAGGGTGCTGATTGGTGTATTTACAATCCCTGAGCTAGACATAAAGACTCTCCACGTCCCCACCAGACTCAGGAGCCCAGCTGGCTTCACCTAGTGGATCCCGCACCCGGGCTGCAGGTGGAGCTGCCTGCCAGTCCTGTGCCTTGCGCTCGCATTCCTCAGCCCTTGGGTGGTCGATGGGACTGGGCGCCGTGGAGCAGGGGGTGGTGCTCGTCGGGGAGGCTAGGGGCGCACAGGAACCCATGGAGTGGGTGGGAAGGCTCAGGCATGGCAGGCTGCAGGTCCCGAGCCCTGCCCCGCGGGAAGGCAGCTAAGGCCCGGTGAGAAATCGAGCACAGCGCCGGTGGGCTGGCACTGCTGGGAGACCCAGTACACCCTCCGCAGCCGCTGGCCCGGGTGCTAAGTCCCTCATAGCCCGGGGCCGGCAGAGCTGGCCGGCTGCTCCGAGTGCAGGGCCCGCCAAGCCCACACCCACCTGGAACTCCAGCTGGCCCGCAAGCGCCGCTCGCAGCCCCGGTTCCCGCTCGCGCCTCTCCCTCCACACCTCCCTGCAAGCTGAGGGAGTGGGCTCCCGCGTTGGCCAGCCCAGAAACGGGCTCCCACAATGCAGTGGTGGGCTGAAGGTATCCTCAAATGCCGCCAAAGTGGGAGCCCAGGCAGAGGAGGTGCCAAGAGCAAGCGAGGGCTCTGAGGACTGCCAGCACGCTGTCACCTCTCAATAATGTTTTCTCCTACTGAGGTAAGTGAACCAGACTCTTTGGCCTCCTTTTAAGCAGTCACTAGGCATGGGGCACCTGAAGGGTAGGGACAAACATTCTTCTAGGTACTGATTTTACTGTGAAACAAAAAAATTCTTCCAAAATAATGGGGGAGGATAAGAGGTACTGTTGAGTTGTTAATAGCCCAAACTCACAGCAATAGAGAAAAGAATACAGCAGTGAAATAGAGTATCTGGACAGGGAATCACACCATCTATTATATAAATCAGTGTGAATGACTCATGCCTAGAATTTATACAGTATGTTTCTGTTTATATAAAATTAAAAATGTCCATAATGAGATGTCTGATATGTAGCAATCATAAATGACTCATATCTGTAAAGAAAGTAAGGGGCTAATGAACCCATCATTCACATAAGTTATGACCTTTCATTTGTTGCTCGTGAGGGTGGACAATTCTGAAAATACTCACTTTCTAATCTCTAAGGTAGGTAAAGGGATGTTTATATTATTATAATACTTAAAACTATATGACTATATTTTACACAGTCTTTTTATGCTTACAACATGCTTCATATGCACAAGTGCATACTTACTCTCTTGGACAACAATTCAGTGTATGGTAGATGTCAGTGTAAATGAATAAATTCTGACTTCTTGACAAATGTATACTAAGATAGGAACAGAGTAGTACCTATTTAATTTTCAGTAGAAACACAGGAGTATACTAAGACTCAACCCTACACAAGAATGCAAATTCAAAAATGAGAAATCAGTAAGCTTTACAGGATTTCATTCGGATAGTTAAAATGCAACAATAACATCAATGTCAAAAACTGTCACCTCCATTTCCCTCATTGAATTAGAAACTGAATGAATATACTATTTTTAAAGGCATAGATTATGATATATATAATTTCATTTAAAATAAATTTATGAGAAAGCTAACATAGCTACAATTGCAAAGATTTTCCAAGTAAACTGTATTATTTAAGTTTATCTCATGGATATATGTAAGTTGTGTGTTACAATAAACGGACTTTTATATTTTGAATGTCAGTATAGGTAAGTGGCTTTAAATAATATCCACTAGTTTTTCTATTTTTTTCCTGTAACTACAATCAAACTCTGTGTTCCTTATTCAAGTAGACATGAGTATTTATATCCCCATTCAATGAATGCTGAAGCTTTCAGGAAGAAAAATAAGAGATGTGAAATTAATGTGTATTTGTGAAAATCAGACATTATTTTTTATTGATGTTTTCAGGCTGTCACACTTTGTGTTCTAATTCAGTGTCTTTCAAGTCTTTTGAAAGAAACTCTTGCAAGAAATGCAATTTACATTGCAACTTATTATATATAAAAACATATATAGAAACAAAATTAAAACACAAGATTCATAAAACAATTCTTGGTTCTACTACATATGATAAATACTCTGGTATTTATTGATGCATTTTCTTTTTCATACTCTTTCATGCTTGCTAAAACTTGGATACTATATGTCAAAAAGCCAGTTTTAAAAACATAAATTTAATAAATACCCAAAATGATGCAAAATGAGAACTCTTTTAAGCAAAATGGATTTATAAACTGTTTGTACTTTTATTAAAAACTGCAATTGTTCATCCAGATGGTGGACAGATGGTTATTTCTTTGAAAGAGAGGCCTGTCTTCATAAAGCATATCATTGTTATTCTGAGTAGAGTGAAATACTGGGCCTTAATTAATGAGTGGGGTAATGATTAAGACATTTTGGTGGGCTTTAGTGAGATTTATTTTAAACAATAATCAAAGATTATACAACTAATATTTATTTCCTTCAGAGTAACAAAAAAAATAGTCTCAAACCAGCTGCAGAATATAGAAACAATTCTGTGTTATTACTTTAGAATTCTGTTCTTGTCTGCAAATCGGCACCCCTTTTTACCTATCATAGTCACCTATCATAGTCACCTTGTTCAACCCATTAAACTTGTAATGGTATTTGATCACATGAAAAGAATCCAATTGTACATTCAAGGACAGATTTTTGCATTAATTTATATTTAACCTTTAGGGTATTTTTTAAAAATGCCGTGGGCTCTCAAATGAGTTAGAAAAAAAGTTTTGAAAATGTTTGAATTAATTTCAACAATATTGAAATAAGTTCATTATCTTTCAAAGGGTTTATTGGCCATTGTATTGGATTAAATATTACATGCTTACATACACCATACTCACTATACATAAAGACATTTTACAACAAACATTTTTTCTGGTCTATGACTCTGTATTTCTTAGCTTCCTTTTCTAGCAACTGGAACTATGCCTGGCATAGACTATATACTCAAAAATAGTTTTAATTAACTGAACAGCACTACATAGTTTTATATAATTATATTTCTGTAAATTATGACATAACATTAAATGTTATATTGACCAAGAGGAAATAGCCTTTCAAGAAAGTAAAAAATTTAAGAAATAAACAGTGCTATTTTAACGAGTTATTGATGAATTGCTCCAGGATAGCAGAAAAGCATTTATATACTGCAGCTAGTTTAAAGACAGGTGACCTTTTAAGAGATTAGTTAACCTTTCAGCAATTTTGGAGAGTTACTGTTTTGAAAGATAAAGGTCAGAGCAGAACTCAGAATGCAGTTATTGTCTTCCCTGTGTTTGTTGCCATGCTTTTAATTTCCAATAAATTAATTGAAACTGTAGAGTCGCTGTAAAGGTAGATTTATTTTTAAAATAAAAGCAATCCTAGTTGCAAGTATTTTTCAGGTATTAGATATAAATAGTCATAATATGAAAACTTGAAAATCTTAACCCATTTGTAAATTTTACCTGTAATCCCATTTCATTCTAAAAGTTGCTAAGACAAAAAAGTAAGTTTAGTTAAAGAAAAACACATGTTGCTTATGCTTATTTTATCTTTTTTAAAAAAAGCTTATTTCACTTTTTTGTTTCATCTACAAAATCTTTTTTTTTAGATTTAATTTCTCTAATTATCTTCCTCTAAGCCCCTGCAGTCGTAAGTCTGATGTTTACATATTTTCTTACAAGTGTTAACACCAAAAGGAAAATTGGGTTGTGTTTAGAAAACAGTAGTGAAAAATAGCATTTCTGTGCCAGTTTTTCAAATACTTGAAATTTGTGCAGAGAAAATAACCTAAAAAGTATTTTAACATTTATAGATTTTGGTCAGCTTGTGATAAGCAAAGGATCATTACCTCGACCTACATGCTCTTTTTCTTCTTTGTAATTTCCTATATCCATATTTTCAAATGCATGTAATTTACTTCTAAAGAAACCACCTTCTAGTTTGGAAATAAAGAAAATGTGTTTTCCTGCTAGATTTGATGATATTTACAGAGAGGTCAAGCCAGTTTTATATTACCTGGACATATAACTTAGTTTTTCATGTTTTATTCATATTCAATCATGAAACAAATATGGATAATACAATGCCCAGACTTAAGAAAGCATAAAAAAACCCAAAGGATAAAAATCATATTGTAACAACTATAGTTCTCTTTAAGGAACTAGCACTATTTGGAGATGGTAATAAACATACTGGCAGAGTTTTCACCTATTCAACAATTTGCCATTATTTTTAAAGCAAATTTCACTTTACATGGTAATTATAACTCACTAGTTCTCATCATTCTAACATCAATGTAGTCTTAAAACTGAAAGAAACCTTGAGTAACATTTGAATTGTCTGGTCATTCATTAAATAAGCACAGATAGGAAAAATGAAGAAAATAAAGATAGGTAAAGTATGCTTTTAATAAATAAGGTACATTAGTGTGGGGTTTTCTTGGCAGTGTTACTTAGTATTGACTTTATGATTGTTCTATATGAAAGTCTCTCTGTGTGTGGGAATGGTGGAAATGGCATTAAAAAATGGGCATGATCTTGGCTGAGCACAGTGGCTCACGTCTGTAATCCCAGCACTTTGGGAGGCTGAGGCAGGTGGATCACCTGAGGTCAGGAGATCAAGACCAGCCTGGCCAACATGGTGAAACCCCATCTCTACTAAAAATACAAAAAAATTAGCCATGCATGGTGGCGGGCAACTGTAATCCCAGCTACTCAGGAGGCTGAGGCAGGAGAATTGCTTGAACCTGGGAGATGGAGGTTGGAGTGAGCTGAGATCGCACCGTTGCCCTCCAGCCTGGGCCACAGAGTAAGATTCCATCTAAAAAAAAAAAAAAGTGCATGATCCTCATTTGCACACAATTCTGTAAGAGGGCTGCATGGAGAGCAACCCCCAAATAACATCTCTCATGTTAAAAAAACAGGAGGTAGCTTCTGGTTTAGTAAGTAAGGTTCTTCCAGGTCAATATTCTAATATTCCAATATTTAATAATATTCTAATAGTCCAATATTAGAATATTAATAATATTCTAATATTCTAATAATAATATTCTATATATAATAATATTCTAATAATAATAATATTCTAATATTCTAATATTCCTGAGTGTGTGCACTTTGTGCTCTGTGGTCTGAGATGACAGTGAAACCTTCTGTATTTATATCACATTCTGGGCAGCTGAATAGAGGATTGGACAAAGACACAATATCAAGTGGCATGCACCGTATACCTTAAACTCTCATTATACTGTTAGGGTGCATTGTACTTAATTTTCATTTTTGAGTATATTTTTGAAAATTTCTAACTTTTTACAATAATTAATATTTTTAAGCTATCTTAGAGTTCTTCCAAAGAATACAGAGAAAAATTTTCCTTTGTTTTAAAGTAAAAGAATAAAACTCATTGTGTCTTAACCATATTTGTATGAGTCCACTAAATGTTATAAATCTCAGATACCTTACAGGTTCTTACCTTATTTTTGCAATGTCTTTACACTTTTTGCTATTATCTTAAGAGTTACTGCACTACTCATCAAACATTTCAAAGTATACAAAAGACCATGGAACTATCAAAAAATGCTATATTAACATTATAATTCTTCATATTTCTTACTGAAATGCTCCAAGTATTAGATAATTATTTCAAGAAGGTATAAAGAAAGCCTATTCTTAAAGTCTGCCTTTGGTTTTCATTGAATAGAATTGTGATTTCACAGATTTTTAAATTTTCCATGTATCATAAGAAAGAGAAAAATATTAGTAAGGTTAGACTTTTTACAATCATTAAAAAATAAATGCAAAGAGACATATAAATACAGCTACACTATCCAATACAGTAGCCACTAATAGTAGCCGCATCTAGTTATTGAGCACCAGAAATGTGCTCAAATTAATATGTAATATAAGCGTAAACTACACACTGTATTTTGAAAACTCAGTTTGAAAACAAAACAAAAAAGACTGAAAGCTATCTCATGATTTATATTGATTTCATGTTGAAACATCCAATATTAATACATTTTTGATATACCAAATTAAATAGAATATGTGATTAAAATTAATTTTACCTACTTTAACATTTTCAATATAGCTGTAAGAAATTCTAAAATCACATATATGGTTCATGTAATTGTATTACACAACACTGCTCTAGAATATAACAATGATGGTGAAATTTATCGTGTATGTAGAATGTCAAACAATGACTATCAGTATTATATCTTAGCTAATTTCCTTAAACTTGAGAATCAATTTGTGAAATATAGTAAATTAAAAGATGCATAATATTCTCACCCAGTTTGTGATATGGTAGACTTTATCACACAATATATTTCTAAAATAATTTAGGCCATTCTTTTTTGGTATAAAGAAGAATGACAGTTTCCTTTTAGTTTTTATGATATTTGTGTTTCAAAGTTTGCCTGATACAAAAAGGTTTATTTTTTTAATTAAAATTTCTTATAAAATAGGTTTTGATTATCCCTTTATTATTACTCTAGTACATTATTAATAAAATTACTTAGAAAAATAAGAAGAGTCTATTAGAGCCAGGTGATAACTGATTATATGTATGTTTCCTAGTAACTGCAAGTTAAAGATATTTTCTAATCTTAAAAAAAATTTAAAAGATATTTTATAAAGTTTTTTTAGAGCAGATGGCACTTAACAATTTATATACGTAACTGTCCAGAACTTTGTCACTTCTAGTGGTAAAAGGGCTTCTGGGGATTGCAGTATTCATTTTGAATCACTATGTGATTAGCTAAAACACTTATATTTTATTTCTAAAGAAGTGGAAGAAAATAGATATTGAGGAAGATGTATACTATTCCCTGCCATCATTCACATTTTTCCCTCTAATTTGGGATTAAAAGCTTTGAAAAAAAGTGCTTCAAATACTTACCATCTGCAAATATGATTGAAAGTGCACCAGGATTAAAAATGTACTACTCTTTACTTATATTGAAAGGAAATAAATGGCTTTTCACTTTTTCTACATTCTCTAAACCTACTCTCAGGAATCCCTCTCCCACCTGGTTATTAGAGCAAAGGGACTCTTAAACTCATTAGTTAAGGTATCTTGATCAGTTATTGTTTCAGACAGCTTTCCTCCATTTTAACCAACCTCCTTATAGCCACCTCCTTATCCCTCTTTGTGTCTCAAAAAGGCCTTTGAGTGTGAGAAGTTCCTGTGACTCCTGATTATGGAGGAGGAGACTCCATAACATAACACAGAGGTTTTTTCTTGGTCCTTGATTGAATTGGACTCCATTGCAAGACTGTTGGCTTGAGTAGTTTCTAAATTGCTTGCACTTAAACCTATCAAATGACCACTGATAAAAGTTTCCATTATTTTGTTGGGTGAATGCCTAGTGCTTCTTTCTGCCAAACCCAGTTTGAATTATATAGACTTAACAGACTCTTCCTCAGTTTTAGTCAGGTACTCCACCTGAAGCCTGGCTCAGGTTATCCATTCATTATCCTCTGTGACAAGGTCATCTCTTCCCTTGCATGAAGGTCCTGTGGATCTCAACTCAGCCTTGAAGCATGCTGGAAATTTGAGGATTATTTCGTCTCTGATCCTCTCAGCCTGCTATGTCATGCTGCCATTTTTAGTTTGCTTTAGTTCATCTGACTTGATTTAAGAATTTCTGTTTCATCGTCACCTCCCAGAGTTCTATAGTGGATCAGGGCACAATCTCTAGAATTTTCATTTAAATTATGTTATGTTACAATGGCTAAGATTTTGTCATGGAGGGTAAGGGCTAGAACATATTTGTCTGATTATGTCAATTCCTTTCAACTATCACCTCATTTTTCTCCCTTTACTTCTAGGAATGGAATCACTCTATTTTACTTTCTCTTTACATCTGGTACAAACATCCCCTCTGACATCATAGCCTTTTCCTTCCCATGATTACGTTAATTTATCTCATTCCTTGCAATTAAAAAAAATTACTGAAGAAAGCTTGTATATAGTAAAAATCTAACTATGAAATTAAAATGATTGATAATATTTAATCCCATTATAAAATTACTTATAGTTAAATAAGATTACAAACAACTAGGAGAAAATAAGTTTTAATTTGTGATAATAATGTTAATTACAAATTCAGCTTCATGTGGCTAAGACAAAGTGCCTTGGTGTTATTTTTTCATTGTGCTGTAACTCAAGTTTCTAATGATGTACTTACTGTTGAAATTACAAATTCTGAACAAACACACATAATTTTGCAAAGAAATAATCTAAAATCCCAGTAGAAAGTATAAGGATGGACAAAAGACAAATTATCATGCATATGAAAAAAAAATAAGGCCAAGCACCGTGGCCCAAGCCTATAATCCCAGGACTTGGCACGCCAAGATGGGCAGATTGCTTACGCCCAGGAGTTCGAGACCAGCCAGGGCAAAAAGGTGAAACTCTGTCTCTACAAAAATATAGAAAAAAAATTTAGCCGGGTGTGGTGGTGCACGCACGTAGTCCCAGCTACTCAGGAGGCTGAGGTGGGAGAATCGCTGGAGCCAGGGAAGTGGAGGTTGCAGATCACACTGCTGCGCTCCATCCAGCCTAGGAGATAGAGTGAGACCCTCTCTCAAAACAAACAAACAACAACAACAACAAATTCAAAACAAGATTGTATTTTTAAATAAATTAGGATATGTATTCTCTTTAAAATATTTATTCTATGTTACTAGAGGATACTTCAAAAACTTAAATTAGACATTAAAATATGTAAGAGGTAAAATAGTAGAAACAATTTAAGACTGGGATCTGAGGAATATACTGAAGTAGGGAGAGACCTGAGGTACAATACATACTTAATGGAGTAGCTAAAGATTAGGTAATAGAAATTGAATTAAAGCAGTAGCAGCAGACACTAGCCATGTATTTAAGAAATTGAATGCTGCAGTAGGTGAAGTGGAAAGAACATGGGTAATAGCGTCAGCCATACCTGTGACTGAAACCCACACCTATTTACTACTCATTTGACCCTTTGTAATTTCTTTAATCTTTGTTCCCTATTTTATTTCTTTTTTTCTATTCAAACATGAGAATAAAAATAACTGACAGAACTATTGTAAAGATTAAGAAAAATTAAATGAGAAAATGTAAGTGCAATATCTAGAAATTTACAGAACCCAAAACGTTTTAAGTACTGGTAGTACTAGGTAATTGAATGGAAATGAAAAAGGGAATACATTTGTGGATACAAAATTTAGGCACTAGGAGAATATTGGTATTATCATGAATCATGAAGAGTAAACAAACTTTGGAGGTGGAAGCAGGCAAACCAGGAGCCGAAATATCCATTACTCCGCTCTAGGCTGGATCCCAAACCAGAAATGGGTTTGTGAGGCTTTATGCCATTTGCAAGCCTTTTTATTTGCTTTCATCTCACCTAGAACAGGAACAGACATGGTCTTCTGCTGTTTGATTGTGTGCAGCTTCTTGATGAATGCCAGAAAACAAATTTGCCAAAGTATAATAGTTTGCTCTCAGGCAAAGAGAGCTCAGAAAGTAGAAAGAGAAGGATGTAGCTTTTATAAAAAGCTTTAAATGGATGTATTGACTAATTCTAGTTAATTTTAGATCACTTCACAGATAAAAAACCTTGGTTTATTCCTTGATACATTGACATTGTTATGCAACTTTAGAAAATATACTTCAGAGGCCAGGCGTGGTAGCTCACGCCTGTAATCCCCCCCAGCACTTTGGGAGGCTGAGGTGGGCAGATCACGAGATCAGGAGATCAAGACCATCCTGGCTAACACGGTGAAACCCTGTCTCTACTAAAAATACAAAAAATTAGCCGGGCTTGGTGGCATGCGCCTGTAGTCCCAGCTACTCAGGAGGCTGAGGCAGGAGAATCGCTTGAACCAGGAGGCAGAGATTGCAGTGAGCCGAGATTGCGCAACTGCACTCCAGCCTGGGTGACAGAGCGAGACTCCATCTCAAAAAACCAAACCAAACCAAAAAAATGCTTCAGAAAAATGTCATAGGTTTTTCTGTGTTATTCCATGGATTGATTGCTATTGTCCACTATTACTGCTCTAATTCAAGTTCTGACTACCTAATGTTTAAATAGTCCCTGAAGTATACATTTTACCTCAGGTCTCTCCTTTGCTCTTTCAGTTTTTATATAGTTCTGAAAACCTGAAGAAAGGCCATATATAGTTTTTCTGATAAAAGCAGCATCCCTCGTATCTGGAAAATTCTCCCAACCATTTGGTTCAAATGGGAGCTTTTACCTTCTTAGAATCCTCTGTCTTGGAAATAAGAACTTAATCTAAGCTATGCTTAGGCCAGACACAGACATCTGACTCAAAGTGGGCAAATCAACGCCCATTCCCAGGCTAGTGACCTGTGCTTCCTTTTTAGTAGTGAAGATACGAGGAACTAGAGCTTTTGCTAGTCCTGGCCATTGTTGTTTTAAAGAAGCTGATCTGGTCTACATATGAAAGAAGGATCATACAGAAATGACAGACAAAGGAGTGCAGTGAAAGGAAAAACGAGATGGGTGAGGGACAAAGAAATGAGAAAGAGAAAGAAAGATGATCAGAGCGATGGATGGAGAGGAAAGGATGGAGGGAAAGAGAATGGGGATAGGGAAGAGAGATGGTTCAGTTTAATTTGATATGCACTATAATTTATTGGTTGCTATAGATAATACTGTACAAGGAACAAAAAGATATTCTTATATTTTTTACTAGTTTTACATTAGCCTTCTTAGTTAGATGGGATTAATATTTTAGCTTCTCTTCACTTTTCATATCCAGATTCGGCAGACAATAGAATGTACATGTTAGTGTGAAAAAGGGAACTATCTGGGTTTGAGTAAGGCTTCTATTACATTGTGTAAATGATGATAATGAATAACTTAGACATTTGGCTCCACCTGAAAAATATTTTTAATTCAGAAAAATATCCAGATTTCTTAAATGTTCACCAAAATACTTTTTCTCATTTAGATAGAGGGCAAATGGCCACTATGACAATAGTGTGGATACTGTTATCACACCCTTAACTTGCATTTAAATATCAGATCAGCTATCACATAATAACTAATTAATGGTATACACAGTTGTCTTGATAAATAAATTATATTTCTAATATATATATAAATATAAATTATAAGATTTAATGCGAATGTAAATTAATTTAATAGTAATACTAATTAAATAGTAATGCTAGCAGGCAGTTCTGCTTTCACCTTTTATATGGCTGGACTTTATTAATCTAATTGTTTTAAGCTTTTCAGTTTTAATTTAGTCAAAGGATTCTTTAAAGAATTTTGGCTTAACAAATATCAATATGTTTTAGCCTTGGTAATTTTATCTAGTTTATCCTTATGAAATATAAGCTATTTTAGTATCTTCACTTTAAAAGTGAAGAAACTAAAGATCAGCGAGCTTAAAGTATCTTGCCCAAGGCCACAGAACTATAAAATGGAAGATAAGACTCTAAGCATAGGCCTTTTATTCACATCCAGTACAATTTCCATAGAAATTTGACTGCCTTGGTAAAGTAATTCATTTTTGTGATAGTCATATTATAATTAGAATACTAACTTGTTTTTTTTTTTTTTTTTTTTTTGAGACGGAGTCTCGCTGTCGCCCAGGCTGGAATGCAGTGGCGCGATCTCGGCTCACTGCAGGCTCCGCCCCGCGGGGTTCACGCCATTCTCCTGCCTCAGCCTCCCGAGTAGCTGGGACTACAGGCGCCCGCCACCTCGCCTGGCTAATTTTTTGTATTTTTAGTAGAGACGGGGTTTCACCGTGTTAGCCAGGATGGTCTCGATCTCCTGACCTCGTGATCCGCCCGCCTCAGCCTCCCAAAGTGCTGGGATTACAGGCATGAGCCACCGCGCCCGGCCAGAATACTAACTTGTTAACTTATTTTAAATGATAACATCAAGTGAAACAAAATACTGATAGCTAATGAGTTCTTTCTTTCCCTGCTAAAGACCATATTTCCTTCTTTTAATGACTATCAAGTGTTAAGTTTCAAAAGATGCTTTCATGAGACTATAGCAACTTAAATTTTCATTTTTTTCTCATGCAGATATAAGTGCAAAATCAGGCCTATATATAGTGTACTGTCCTTAAGAAATTGGTGTAACATTTAAGGTGGCTTAAGTTTCTGTTCAACTTAATTTTTTTTTAAGTAACGCTTGCACATTGATCAAAATTCCTTCTTACCTCCACTTCTCTCAAACTCCAACTTTTGGACATTCCTATTAAAAAGCTGCTGATAGATCTTTAGTATAATTGGAAAATTTTAAATAACTTAAAAAAATCCCAAACAATAGCTGAACAACCAAAATAAATTCACAAGAGATTAACAACTCAATCAGCTATTGTTAAACACCAATATGTAATTCTGGAAACAATGAAAAAGAAGGCCACAATTCTAACAGCTAGGGAATAATCTTGAGAACTCAGAAAATCGGAGACAGATCTCAGTTAATTTAAAAGTTTATTTTGACAAAGTTGAGGACGCACCCATGACAGCCTCAGGAAATCCTGATGACATGTGCCCAAGGTAGTCGGGGCACAGTTTGGTTTTGTACATTTTAGGCAGACATGAAATATCAATCAATATATATAAGGAGTCCATTATTTCTGTCCAGAAAAACAGAAACAACTTAAAGCAAGCCCAATCAGAATATGCATCTATCTCTGTGAGCAGAGGGATTACGTTGAATAGAATGCAAGGGAGATTTGCCCTGAGTGGTTTCCAGCTTGAAGGGGCCCAAGATATTTTCCTTTCACATTTCCCCCCTTTTCTTTTTCAAATCTTTTGTAGAAAGCATTTTACAAAAAAATAAGTCTCTGGCTTCAGGTTTCATCTGATCTCTCATGGCTAGGATGGTTTATTTCTAGATGAGTAGGTCCCAAAAGCTCATTTTTAGCAGATTGTGAAGTCTCATGTCCTGTGAAGAGAAAATAGAGGGGAGAAAGGGAGAAAAAACAACAACAAACGAACAATCTTGGAAAAATTGATATAGGCCACATTACTCTGAAGTCCATACATTAGTAGGCAGGTATGAAAGTGGTTTATGTATGTAAATGGGTTGCTTTTATTTTCTTTTAAGTTTAAGTTGTCTGGCTTCAGTTTGCAGGGTTTCAAGAAAGCACAGCTTAGTTTTCAGTAACTTCAAATTAGGAAAAATGGAAAAAAAGGAGAAAAAATTAAAAACATTATTTTGAAGAGTTGTAGCCTAGAAAAATTAGAATTCAGTCCAAACTGTAGAAAATAATAAACACTGAAAAATAAAACATTAGGCAAGACTAGAATCTAACAATAGGCATACAATCATTTTAAAACATAATTTTTTTTTCTCTCTCAAGTTTCTCATTTTACTAAAGACAAATCATAGTAGAAATGGTTTGCTTACTATACTTGGCCTAATTATTTGTATACAGCACAGCAAGCATAATTATTTTTTACATAGGCTTTTAAATTGGCTTTGATGGAACTTTGTTCCATAGGATGAATCTCAGACAAGACTTTTTAAAGCCAAGCCCAGCCATGACTTTGTGCCATCAAATACCTATGAACTGGGTGAATTTCCTCTCCTCTTGAGGTTCCAAGATGAACCTGGGGGTTTCTGTGCCTGTCAGAAAGTAACATTCTTCACTTACCACAGGTCAGAACCCCTGCACATGGACTGTGTACATAAAACATGAGGCCAGTTTTTCAAAAGGGCTTTATTGGCTCCATAAGTCAAGTTTATTCTTTAAAGGAAAGCACATCATTCCAGTCAAAGCCTTGGTAAAATAATTTCTCCAATTGTGTCCTGTTACAAATGAAAACATATTCTAATTACACTTATGCAAATAACTGTATTGCCATAAGTTAACAATAGTCACAAATAGTTTCCAAATTCCAAAGGTAGAAAGAAACAAATATGCTCCAAATTTTATTCATAAGAAGTATACTAAATTGTTAAAAGCTGTCAATAGCTCAAAAGAAAAGTTCTGAAAAATAAAAAAAAGGATCAGCAAACATTTTAAGCAAAAGTCAAAAAGATTGGTTCCATCCATGAAGTTAATTCCTGTTCTGCTTGAGACTCATGAACATTTTAGCTCTTCATGAGTCCTGAAAGCTTTTCCTCTATTCTGATGTCACTATCCCCAAAGTTATCAGAAACCTGCATTTCAGAGCACCTGTTGGAGTTTTATAGCTGATTATAAAACCACCTTCTAAAGAGGCCCAAATAAGACAACAATTGTCCATGAATGAAAAAAAAGTTTTAAGGCAGCCGTAGTTCAAAGACACAATTGACAAGGAAATTTGTTAACTCTGTGGCACACAATAATTTTAACATAACAATTATGATTACTGATAATGTACACTGTTATATCAGAATTATAGGAGTTTCTCATAATTTTGGAACACATACCAATAACATATTCCTACAAATACAACCCAAAGAAAACCAAACAACATTTCATGTTTGACAAATGCTTCCTGTAAAATTGTTATACCAAATAAGCCAACATATGTGATTTTTGGACTTTAGGAAATCTAATGTCTTAAAGGTTTAATTAGATTAGAAAAAGATATAATTTATAATTTAGTTTTGGGAAGTTCATCAAATATAAAAGGTTTAAAACACTTGGTATTACAAAAGAGGATTACAGGTCATTGTAAAGTCATTTATTTAACCAAAGTGATAACTCGAGGATTAAAAAAAAAAAAAAAAGATGAAGACCTTCATTCTTTGAGATAGGAGACTTAATTTTCTAAACAAGCCCTAATAAAAATAGCAAGAAGCCAATTACTTTTCTTTTTCAAAATTTTGTAAACAATCTATAAAATTTAATCTTGATTATAAAATATAACTTCCATAGGCCTTTTATAACCTTTATTAAGGAGTTGGTTAATGCTTCAAGAAAATCTTGTTAATCTGACACAGGGGGCCATATACTGGTTTTGCATCAGTGTGCCTTTGACACTAATGATTAATTTATAGAGAAACTGAATATATTTTATTTTTCAAATTCGGCCCTTGTAATCTTACATGTCCACCTCTTCCATGATAGTCACTGGGCCTTGAGGAACTTAATAGCTTTAATTCTTTTGCCCTGTGTCTCAGGAATGCAGTTTATTTTGATTGGCATCTTCTACAGGGCCTAAAGATGAGGCTTTAATTGCTGTCAGTGTTTAAGATTTAGCAGGACTTGGTGTCCTTTTTAGACTTAGGAGTTAAAGCCCTGTAACTCAGTATTATAAGGACTTTAAAAGCACATACAGGAAGATACATGGATGTAATAGCCTTAGTTAAAAAAAACATTGTATCTCACTTTTGTTAAGCAAACCAAAACTTAATAATATGACAATTTAATTACATAATTTAAAAAAAATATATAAATCTTCTTATTGTGACTTACACTGACTGTTCATCACATGTTCAGACTTTTTGGTTTTCCTGAACATCCCTCCTTTTTAAACAACCAGTTATTTTATTTTAGGACTAAATTTACCACAGAAGATTATTTCTTAAATAAAATTATTTATCTTTAAGCTTTTTTACCTCAAAAAAAAAACCTCTTAATTTTTACAACTTTCTTTACATATTTTTTTTACTCCTGGTTCCTTTTACCTTGTTTTATACATAACCTTTAAATAAACTTTGAATTAATCAAAACTTGTTCACCTTTTTTTAAAAAAGGACACTTTCTTTTAGCAAGAATATTTTCCTACAGTATATATTTATTGGAAAATACTCAAATAATGAAATATCTATCATTTAATTTAATATAACCGTATATTCTAAATTAAGACCAGTTTGACTACAAGTATTTATTCCATTACATTTACTTATTTTATTGTAATTGTTTACCTAGATTATTTATGAAAACTGTGATAGTCATGATTTAAAGTTATGAAACTACCATTGGAAAATTATAATTGAGGCGGTGAAAAAAGATTGGACCTAACTGACTCCGTCTTGCTCTTAACATCCAAACTGTCCTTGTTCATTCCTGGGCATAGGCCAAAGTAACTTTGAGAGGAACTTAAAGTTTAGCTTTGAAACAAAGACAATAAGAGTCCTTTCCCAAAATAAACCTCTTTATTGGCTGTGAACCAAACTGCCTAAAACCACAGGATTAGAAGTTAAGGTAATCTTACTAAATTCAAGATGCAGCTATTTTCATTAAACCCATATAAATGTCTAATTTATTAAAAATTACACAAACAAAGATCATTCTGATTTGGGCTGGGTTTATAATTTTGTGTCTCCTATGCCAAATTTTGACAAAAATATATTTGACAGAGATGAGTATAAAATTTGCTTGATTAATAAATGCAACACAAATATATGTTGGTAATTCCTTAAGACACTTTTAATATTACTTTACCAATAATTTTAAAGCTAGCTTATTTATTAAAGATTTTACTTAAGTTACATAAACTTGAAAAAGCATTTGACTAGTCGTTTCTTTTTTAGTATCTGATTTAAGTGCTTTTATTTTCTTTAAGCCAATTAATTAGAGCTCTTTTATATATTTTTAGCAGTGAAACAGTTTGTACAGAACATATAAATACATGTCAATGTATATTAGGCATGACCATAGAAGTACATTTTATAGGTTTATAAAGAAACCCCCACCCTATTTTTTTTTTTTTTTTCTATCTTAGACTTTCAGATTCTTGATAACCTCTTTCACAACCCTAGGCAGTTGTCAGCTAAATAGCCTTAAATTTGCACATTAAAGGAAGCAACTCAGGTGAAAATCAAATAGCAAAATTTGCATCATAAGGTACAGAGAGAAGAAAATCTGGTGGTGCTAGAGGGAGATGCTTTTATTTTTCTTTGAGCCAAATTATATATAAAATTAAACTACGCTTTTTTTGTGTGTGATGAGGTCTTGCTCTGCAGCACAGGCTGGAGTGCTGTGGCATGACCTCGGTTCACTGCAACCTCACCTCTTGGGTCCCGGTTCAAACAATTCTCCTGCCTCAGCCTCCTGAGTAGCTGGGATTACAGGCACGCACCACCATGCCCAGCTAATTTTTGTATTTTTAGTAGAGATGAGGTTTCACCAGGTTGTCCATGCTGGTCTTGAACTCCTGACCTCGTGATCCTCCCGCCTCGGTGTCCCAAAGTGTTGGGATGACAGGCATGAGCCACTACGCGCAGCCACACTCTTTCTTGAAAACCAAAGAGTAGCCTCTGTTGCAATAGCTATTTTAGAAAAAAAAAAAAAAATCAGGTGAAAACAGAATTCAGTCAACTAAGAAAAAGAAAAAAAAAAACTTTTGCTCAAAAAAAAAAAAAAGAAAAAGGTATTAGGAGAGAAAAACACAAACATGAAGGCCTTTCAAATACAAACTTGCACACAGACACTCATACATCTTGGATGTTAGCCTTTTAATTAAGTTGGCTTTTAATCACTGAGCTCCTTAAAAAATTTTTTTTGAAAGTCTTATTACCATATTTCAGCTAGGACAAAATGCTGCTATTTCAGAAGTACAGCCATTGCTCTTTCAGTTCGGTCTGCCTGGCATAAAGGTGCCCTTATTATGTAAATAAAGCCCCTTAAGCAGTTAAAATTAAAATCTTTTCTTTTTTTTTTTTTTCTATTTTGCTAGCTGTTTTCCTCCCACTTCAGAGGCCTTGTTCCCTACAATTTAGGGTTCCCCTTTGGATTTGACCAAGACAGAAACAAACAACAAAACAGTTCAGCAAAACTAACAATGAACACACAAATTATACGATGTCTGAGAGCTCTAAGTGTAAGCAGAAATTAACACCAGCTGGTTGTTAAATGCTAAATTTAGTCATTTAAAAGCAACCTGCAAGACAGAATCCCAAACCAGTTTCTTACCTGGTGATGGGTCTCAGGCTGTAGACTGCTCTCTACCATCCTAGAAGAAGGAAAAAAAAAAAAAACCTCATCTTCCCTGTTGGAAGCAAGCTCAAACTCCATAAAGGAGTTGTCTGCCTTTCATCATCATGGAAGCAAGAAAACCTGCCTTCCTGTTGGAAGCAAGTAAAACTCCCTCAAAAAGAGGAGTTGTACAGCAAAATAAACTTTTGATCTCAATCAAATTTTTGGAGCTCAGGGATTCTCTGGAGGGGGTGCTCTGAGACCATGGCAAATTGTCCTATTGGTTTGAACCATAAAGTTAGCTCATGCTGGTACCAAGCACCAACAGGATATTTGTCAAAGGTCAGGGGTATCTCCACTCAGAATCCCCCCGTGGTTACCAAAATGTGAACCCAGAAAATCTGAGACAAGTCTCAGTTAATTTAGAAAGTTTATTTTGCCAAGATTGAGGGTGTGCACCCATGACACAGCCTCAGGAATCCTGATGACCTATGCCCAAGGTAGTCAGGGCACAGCTTGGTTTTATACATTTTAGGGAGACACAAAACATCAATC
Source organism: Pan troglodytes (assembly GCF_028858775.2). Lineage (NCBI taxonomy): Eukaryota > Metazoa > Chordata > Mammalia > Primates > Hominidae > Pan > Pan troglodytes. Next base: position 134,669,528 of record NC_072401.2, read on the forward strand.
AATATATGGAAGAAGTACGTTAGTTCCTCCAGAAAGGTGGAGAAAACTGAAAGCAAGCCCTCCCCCCGCCCCCTCCCCCTCCCCCTCCCCTCAGGGGCTTCCAGGTCACTGGTAGGTGAGGGACAGATGGCTGTGCCTCTATCTCTGTGAGCAGAGGGATGACTTCAAACAGAATGGAGGCAGATTTGCCCTGAGCAGTTCCCAGCTTGAAGGGGCCCAAGATATTTTCCTTTCACAATCTTAACCCTTAAACTGTGTGTTTTTTTTTTTAAAGAAAAAATGTGCATGATTGGGGTTTAGTTTGAAAGAGATAAGCATTATTAGTCATTTCTGTGACCTTCAACACGTCACTTAATCATATTGTGCCTCAATTTCCTCATATATAAAAAAGTGGTAATAATAATATTGTAGGAGCCAATGAAAAACCACCAAACAGGTTTTGTGTGAGCAATAAAGCTTTTAATCACCTGGGTGCAGGCGGGCTGAGTCCGAAAAGAGTCAGTGAAGGGAGATAGGGGTGGGGCTGTTTTATAGGATTTGGGTAGGTAAAGGAAAAAGGGGGGTTGTTGTCTGGTGGGCAGGAGTGGGGGTCACAACGTGCTCAGTAGGGGAGCTTTTGAGCCAGGATGAGCAAGGAGAAGGAATTTCACAAGATAATGTCATCAGTTAAGGCAGGAACAGGCCATTTTCACTTCTTTTGTGGTGGAATGTCATCAGTTAAGGCAGGAACTGGCCATCTGGATGTGTACCTGCAGGTCACAGGGGATGTGATGGCTTAGCTTGGGCTCAGAGGCCTGACATTCCTGTCTTCTTATATTAATAAGAAAAATAAAATGAAATAGTGGTAAAGTATTGGGGTGGCGAAAATTTTGGGGGGTAGTATGGAGAGACAATGGGCGATGTTTCTCAGGGATGCTTCGAGTGGGATTAGGGGCAGCGTGGGAACCTAGAGTGGGAGAGATTAAGCTGAAGGAAGATTTTGTGATAAGGGGTGATATCATGGGGTTGTTAGAAGAAACATTTGTCTTATAGAATTATTGGTGATGGCCTGGATACAATTTTGTATGAATTGAAAAAACAATGGAATAAGATAAGGAGAAAAACAGGTATTAAAGGACTAAGAATTGGGAGGACCTAGGGCATCTAACTAGAGAGTGCCTAAGGAGGTTCAGCATAGCCCTACCAGCAAAGATTATTTATTTACTGTAAGAGGGAGTTAAGAGTGGCGGTTTGGGGATAGCACCAGCAGATATCAGCTGTGGTGGCTTGGAGAAACAGTGTAAACAGGCACTGTAAACAAGAGCAGGGCATTTATGAGTAGTTGACAACGGTGAATAGGAGTATGACTAGACAGAAGATAGTAGAGATGACAGTTTTTTTTTTTTTTGGTGGGGGCGCAGTCCAAGTTGGTCTAGTGTCTGGAATGAGACTGGGGCCTAATAAAAAGGAGCATCTATACAGGAGCTCAAATGGGCTGTACCTTGTAGCATTCCGAGGACAGGCCTGAATTCTGAGAAGGGCAAGTGGTAAAAGTATTGTCCAGTCCTTTTTAAGTTGGTAGCTGAGCTTGGTGAGCTGTGTTTTTAAATGACCATTAGTTCACTGAATACTAAGAGCCTGAGAAACTGCTTGGGTGATTTAACTAATAAAGGCTGGTCCGTTACAGGACTGTATAGAGGTGGGAAGGCCAAACTGAGGAACTGTGTCTGACAGAAGGGAAGAAATGACCGTGGTGGCCTTCTTAGACCCTGTGGGAAAGGCCTCTACCTATCCAGTCAAAGTGTCTACCCAGACCAAGAGGTATTTTAGTTTCCTGACTCAGGGCGTGTTGAGTAAAGCCAATTTGCCAGTCCTGGGCAGGGCAAATCCCCAAGCTTGATGTGTAGGGAAGGGAGGGGGCCTAAATAATCTCTGAGGAGTAGGAGAATAGCAGATGGCGATTCTTTGAGAATAGATTTCCACGATGGAAAGGAAATCAGAGGTTCTAAGAGGCAGGCTAGTGGCTTGTACTATAGCATAGCCTGCCTTTGCTGGTGTGTGGCGATTAGGCCTGGTGGAACTGCCATCAATAAACCAAGTGTGATCAGGGTGAGGAGCAGGAAAGAAGGAAATATGGGGAAATGGGGTGAATGTCAGGTGGATCAGAGAGATATAGTCATGGGGGTCAGCTGTGGTATCAGGAATAATGTGGGAGGCTGGATTGAAGTCTGGGCCAGGAACAATGGTAATTGTGGGAGACTCAACAAAGAGTGAGTACAGCTGAAGGAGCCAGGAAGCAGAGAGTATATGTGTCAGGTGTGAGGAAGAAAATAGATTTTGGAAGTTATGAGAACTGTAGAGAGTGAGTTGAGCATAGTTTGTGATTTTAAGGGCCTCTAAAAGTATTAGGGCGGTGGTGGCCGCTGCACGCAGACTTGCGGGCTAGGCAAAACAGTAAGGTCAAGTTTTTTGGATAAAAAGGCTACAGGGTGCAGTCCAGGTCCTTGTGTAAGAATTCTGACTGCACAGCCCTGCACTTCGGCTGTGGGTAATGAAAAGGGTTGGGATGAGTCAGGGAGAGCTGGGTAGGGGCAGTCTCTAAAGCTGTCTTCAAGGAATGGAAAGAGGAGTGGGGAAAGGATTTAGGATCTATGGGGTCAGCTTTTGTGAGTTTATATAATGGTTTTGTTAGGATGGCAAAACCAGATATCTAAAGTTGAAAGTATCCAACCATGCCTAGGAAGGAAAGTTGTTGTTTTGTAGAAGGGATTGAGATTTGGGAGATTAGTCGGACATGATCAGCAGGGAGAGCACGTGTGTTTTTATGAGAATTATGCCGAGATAGGTAACAGATGAGGATGAAATTTGGGCTTGACTGAAGTAATGGGGACTGTCTGTGAAGCCTTGTGGCAGTACAGCCCAGGTAATTTGCTGAGCCTAATGGGTGTCAGGGTCAGTCTAAGTGAAAGCGAAGAGAGGCTGGGATGAAGGGTTCAAAGGAATAGTAAAGAAAGTATGTTTGAGATCCAGAACAGAATAATGGGTTGCTGAGGGAGGTATTGAGGGTAGGAGAGTATATGGGTTTGGCACCACGGGGTGGATAGGCAAAACAATTTGGTTGATAAGGCGCAGATCCTGAACTAACCTGTGAGGCTTGTCTGGTTCCAGGACAGGTAAAATGGGGGAATTGTAAGGAGAGTTTATAGGCTTAGAAGGCCATATTGTAGCAGGCGAGTGATAACAGGTTTTATCCTTTTAAAGCGTGCTGTGGGATGGGATATTGGCATTGAGTGGGGTAAGGGTGATTAGGTTTTAATGAGATGGTAAGGGGTGCATGATCGGTCGCCAAGGAGGGAGTAGAGGTATCTTATACTTGTGGGTTAAGGTGGGTGGATACAAGAGGAGGACGCAAAGGAGGCTTTGGATTGGGAAGAAGGGCGGCAATGAGATGTGGCTGTAGTCCAGGAATAGTCAGGGAAGCAGATAATTTAAAGTGTCTCAGCCTAAGAAGGGAACTGGGCAGGTGGGGATAACTAAAAAGGAGTGCTTAAAAGAGTATTTTCTAAGTTGGCACCAGAGTTGGGGAGTTTTAAGAGGTTTAGAAGCCTGGCTGTCAATATCCATTACAGTTATGGAGGCTAGGGAAACGGGTACTTGAAAAGAAGGTAATGTGGAGTGGGTAGCCTCTGTATTGATTAAGCAGGGGACAGACTTACCCTCTACTGTGAGAGTTACCTAAAGCTCGGCATCCGTGATGGTCTATGGGGCTTCCAAGGTGATAGGGCAGCGTCAGTCTTCAGCCGCTAAGCGGAGAAGATCGGGGAAGGAGTCAGTCAGAGAGCCTCGGGCCAGAGTTCCAGGGGTCTGGGAGTGGCTGCCAGGTGAGTTGAACAGTCCGATTTTCAGTGGGGTCCCATACAGATGGGACGCGGCTTAGGAGGAATCCCGGGCTGCGGGCATTCCTTGGCCTGGTGGCCAGATTTCTGGCATGTGTAGCAAGCTCCTGGGGGAGGCGGTTCTGGAGGAACACCTGGCCACTGCGGTTTAGGTGTTTGGAAGTTCTTGTGTGGTGGAGATGTGGCTGTGGTTTGTCTCACAGTGGAGGCAAGGAATTGCAACTCAGAAATATGTTGCTACTTGGCTGCCTCTACTCTATTATTGTACAACTTGAAGGCGAGGTTAATTAAGTCCTGTTGCGGGGTTTGAGGGCCGGAATTTAATTTTTGGAGTTTTATTTAATGTCGGGAGCAGATTGGGTAATAAAATGTATATTGAGAATAAGACAGCCTTTTGACATCTTAGGGTCTAGGGCTGTAAAGCATCTCACAGTTGCTGCCAAACGAGCCATGAACTGGACTGGGTTTTTATATTTGATGAAAAAGAGCCTAAACGCTATCTGATTTGGATAAAGAAAAAGGAGCATTAACCTTGACTATGCCTTTAACTCCAGCCACCTTTTTAAGAGGAAATTGCTGGGCAGGTGGGGGAGGGCTAGTCACTGAAGGAAACTGTAAACCGGACCGGGTGTGAGGAGGGGAGGTGATAAAAGGATTACAGGGTGGAGGAGGAGAGGCTGAGGAAGAATTGGTACCTAGCTCAGCCTGGCGAGGAGGGGAGAGGTCAGATGGGTCTGTGGAAAAGGAAGATTAGAAAGACTCAGTGACGCTTGGGGTTGGGACTGAGGGGATAGGCAGGAGGGAAAGAGGGAAGATTTGGGATGAGTTGCACTGGGAACAGAGACCAGGGAGGGATCAATGTGTAAATGAATGCCTGGACATAAGGCACCTCAGACCACTTGCCCATTTTATGACAAGAATTATTTAGATAGTGTAGGATGGAAAAATTGAAAGTGCAATTTTCTGGCTATTTGGAACTACTGTCGAGTTTGTATTGGGGTCAAGTGGCATTGCAGAAGAAAATAAGGCATTTAGGTTTTAGGTCAGGTGTGAGTTGAGGTTTTAGGTTTTTAAGAACACAGGCTAAGGGAGAAGGGGGAATGGAGGGTAGAAGCTTGCCCATAGTGAAGGATGCAAGCCCAGAGAAAAGAGAGAGTAGAGACACGGAGGGAAGGGGTTCGGGGGTTCTTACCCTCCAGAAAAGTGTGGAAGGCATCGGGGTGTGGAAATAAGGAGTTGGGGAGCAGAGATAAAGGTCGGGGCATGGAAATAAGGGATCGGTGATCAGAGATAAGACGTCAGGACGCGGAAATAAGGGATGGGGCACAGAGATAAGGGGTCGGGGCGTAGAAATAAGGGATCGGGGCACAGAGATAAGGGGTCGTGGAAGGGGTCATGGTCAGCACTCTGGACTCTGAATCCAGCGATCCGAGTCACGGCACCAAATTTCATGCGCGTCTGTGTGAAGAGACCACCAAACAGGCTTTGTGTGAGCAATAAAGCCTTTAATCACATGGGTGCAGGCGGGCTGAGTCCGAAAAGAGAGTCAGGGAAGGGAGATAGGGGTGGGGCCGTTTTATAGGATTTGGGTAGGTAAAGGAAAAAGGGGGGTTGTTCTCTGGCAGGCAGGAGTGGGGGTCACAATGTGCTCAGTAGGTGAGCTTTTAAGCCAGGATGAGTGAGAAGAAGGAATTTCACAAGATAATGTCATCAGTTAAGGCAGGAACAGGCCATTTTCACTTCTTTTGTGGTGGAATGTCATCAGCTAAGGCAGGAACCGGCCATCTGGATGTGTACGTGCAGGTCACAGGGGATGTGATGGCTTAGCTTGGGCTCAGAGGCCTGACAATCACCCTCTGAAAGTCCATTGAAAATCAACTGGAGAAAAGCAGATTAATAGGAGAAAAAGTATACAACATTTTACAGGAAAGCATTCTCTTGAGGAGGAACCAATAATTATTAAAGGGAATAAGTGGACAGAATTCACTTGTAAGTTATTCTCTTTATTGAATAAGTCCAAGTGGCAAGCATTATTTTGTGAAAAGGTCTCTCCAGATGCATTTGCATTCCAGTCTTCTTTTCTGACATAGATCATACGATTTCACGAAGAAGAGAAACAATTGTGTTTCTTTTGGAGAGATTTGTTAGTAAGATGTAAAAGTCGAAAAGAAAACCCCTCTCTGCACTTGGGAGTTGGGGGACACCAGACAAAATTAGAGGTACCTGGATTCTAAGAAAGCTTCTAAGGCCTTCAGCATGTTGAAGTGCCAGTCTTTCTTTCTGAGTCCCAACAGTATCTACCTCGTTGTGAATATTAAAAGGAAGTACTTTAGAACACGATCCAACACAAATAAGAACTTACTGGGTTTGCTATAATGATTATTATTGACTAAATCAGAAAAATCATGGATAAGCCAAAAAAATATGATGTGTCAGATTATACACACCTTTATAAAAATGGCAATAGAACAGGGAGAAATCAAGTCCATCATTCTTTGTGTGTCTCTTCATTGCTCTACTTTGATTTGCTCAGTATTCGGTGACCAATGCTCTTGGGCACCTCTGAGAGACAAGTTGCAGCTAATTTCTAATTTTTGTTTGTTTATAATTCATACTTTTATATAGACCTTCAAAGTATTTCTATAGATTCTCACTCTCCACTCTTATAAATATCTGTATTAATTCATGTTGTCAACATAAAGGAAGAAGCTGGGCCAGAATTAATATAAATAGAGAGTATTTGGTCCAAGTTTAAGGACTGCAACACTAGAGCGTAGATCAGGGTGGCCTGAATATATATGTTGATTAACAACAATTACAAGTGCGTTTGTAAAAGAAAAAAGAAGAGGCAGTTTCTAAATTGTATACCAAAATTTCATGTTAAAATAACAAGCTATTCACTGGCTATACATTCTTGTGTATTACAAATTCCAGGAACATGAAGATAATGAATGAGGCAGCTAGTGAAGAAACTACTGGGGAAGAAAAAAAAAGGAAAAAAAACGCTTTTAAACAATGCCATTGGGCATAGTTGTGAGTAGAGGGTAGACAACTGAAGTCAGATACTCATGTCTTTCTCGGCCTGATAAATTTTACATACCAAACATAGCTCACACTGCTCTGATCTATTTTCTTTTCTCAATGTTTTTCTACTCTTTTCATGGTAGATGATTAATTAAGTTTGCCCTAAAGCTGCCTTTGTACATATTTTAAGTTTGGCCTAAAGGTTTCTTGCTACATAGTGACCTGTAGCCTAACTGGATGTGTAAACAGACTGTAGCCTACTCTTGCAAGAAATAGCTGAATCTCAGTCAATCACTGTGGTTGAGTGTTAGCCAATCACAGCCAGCGGACTGCTCAAACTGTATTCAGATAAGGCAAATGCTGAGCTGTAACCAATTTTCCTGTTTTCTGTACCTCAGTTTCACTTTCTGTGTATCACTTTTCTTTTTCTGTCTTAAATTTTACCTGACCATGTGGCAGCCCTGATGTTACTCTGAACCTATTTTGATTCTGTAGGCCTGCAAATTGTTCTTTGCTCAATTAAACTCTGTAAAATGTATTTTTTCTAAACTTTACCTTTTATCATAGGAAAAGCCAGTTGCTGGTCTTTACCATTAGTTAAGAAGATTTTACCTTTTGTTTTATGCATCTAAGCAGTCTGTTCTGTCTAATTTGTGTTCTTTCTCTATCTAGTTGGGATGGTAAGAGTATGTAGAATGTTCTGGCTTTTTACAACAAACAAGATGTTTACAATTTGAGTACCATCTGAAAAAGTTTCTACTGCATTTTAACTTATAGCAATATGGAATAATTCATCTGAGATTTTACTATTTAAAAGATTTCCTATCCACCTGTGGAAGCTACAAGCAATTTGTATTATAACACACATAAAATAAGGCTTACAAAAATTGAAGTTTCCTATTTTCTTTAATGATGCAATGTCTTGTAAATTTTTATAGCTTTTGTTTAAACATTGTAGAACTGAAAATGCTACAATGAAAATGTTTTTAAATAATTTGTCACTTAAGATGTTTTAAATGTTCTGTGTAGTTTTCACTATTAAACTCAATAACTTTTTGTATTAATAAAATGTGTATATAAATGATACTAAAATTGCTAAGATACTCAATATATACACATTACCTTAACATATTTCTTTTTTTGAGATTGCCAAATTGATATTATACAAAACTACATAAAATTTCGAATTCATCAGATGTTAAATTCATTACCTTTTTAAAATTCCTCTTGTACTCATGGAAATTTATTCTAAATCACTTCTTCAGATCAAACACATTCCCTGAGACATAGACAAGAAAAAGATTAAGCAAGTTAAAAAAAATTCTAATTAGTGTTTTTTCACCTTCATCATCAAACATGAGTAGAGAAGTGATCAAAATCTTTTAATGGTCAGAAGTGGGCAAGTTTTGGGGCGTTATCTTTCATCTAAAATAACTTTTTTCTGCATTATTTCTGAAGGTCAGTTTGTTAGCCTAGTTTGAAAAAGGTTCAAAAAATCTAGATTAAAAAGGAAACTATAGAATGATGTTTTAAAAACCTTACTTCATGCATACATTTTTCATTACTTGAACTATGTGAATAAAACTTCAAAAGTGGGAGAATTTAATTCTATACTATTTCTAAAAAGAAATAATCTGAACTTAATTGCAAAATTAACCATCATTAGTACAATTACTTATTAATATTTTGTGTTTTATGTTAACATGTTTTTGATTTTTTGAAGCAGAATAATCTGATTTATAACTTCAAATGGCAAAATAGGTCTCTTGAAACATAAACGTAAATTAACCTGTAAACTTTAAATTAAATCTGAAAAAATTTAAATAAAAATAAAGAAAATTAAAAGCAAATTCAAACATAGGAATTTTTGAAAGACATAGATGATTTTCTATCAAGGAATTTTCCATGCTATTAATTGCTAACATTCATTGATTACTTACTAAAATCTAGACATTTTCTGTTATATAAATTTATTCATATATTATCACATTATTACTATTTTTTATAAGTGAGCAATTTCAGGCAAAGTGTGATTCTGGGACTGATTCAAGATATCTAGCATAGCCAATATTTAAACACGCTGTTGGTGCTGGTGTACAAACTTTCAATCACTACATTATGAGGTGGCTACCTCATAATAAACTCGATTGTTAAGAAAAGAGAAACACTGTATAGGCCACAAGTTGTGAATTGATTCATAAAATGTTCTGTACTTACAATTTTTGAGTGGTCAAACAAGCCTATTTCATTGGAGTGAAAACTTTGAACAAGTACATGAAACCATTATTCTTGCATTAATATTTTTAAATTATATATTTCTTTAGAGAATTTCTAAATTTTCAAGTAAAATAATAAAATGGCCAGAAATAATACAACTAAATTAAATGCACCATCTAACAAGCAATTACATCTCAATATCAGAATCACTTTTGAAGGTGAAATAACCACTATGCTACTGCCCAAGAAGTCAAAAAGAACAAAAACCCAAAACAAAAAAGACTTCTGTTTTCAGAAATTTGCAGTCTAATTGAGATGAAAAAATAAACACCTGGGAATATAAAAAATATTATTAGTAGCTGACAACCTGGATTTAAAAGTTACTATTTCTTCATTCTTAGAATTTAAATCTGGGATTTTCCTAATCCTAACCCTTCTTAACCCTGATTGCATTTTGAAATGCTAACAATTGTCTTAAATACCCATATGTCTTTCTACTACTACGATATACTGATTCATATTTTTGTATCTATTTGTGTATTTCAGATACCAAAAATACTGTACATCTGATGCAGTATTTTTGGTATCTGAAATACACAAATAAATTTGTGTGTTTATTTGTGTATTTGTGTATTTCAAAAATTCCTTCAGAGTTGGAAAACTTTATTTTAGGAATTCCTATTTTGGATATGTGTTCTCCATGTTGGTTCTTTGTAAAGTATTTTTTTTTCACTCATTATTGAATAATTTAGTTGGCCATAAAATTCTTGATGGGCATCTATTTTCTTCTAATTCTTTGAAAATATTTAACTTCACTATGGCTTCCGTCTGCTATTTTCATTCTTTTGTAGGATAGCCACCTTATCTCTCCACAATTGTTCTTATTTTTAAAAACTTGAAATATATTAAATATACAAAAACATAGACATACTACAATTTACAACTATGAATCTCCACAAATGAAACTGAAGTAATGGTAGGGGCCAAGGGAAAACTTCCCCATTACATTCTGAAAGTTTGCTGAAAATCAGCCAACAAAAGGCAGATTAACAGGAGAAAAGGCAAACAAATTTATCTGGTCATAGTTTTACATGACACGGGAGCCTTCAGAATGAAGACCCAAAGATATACGGGAAACTGTCCATTTTTTGCTTAGGGTTGACAAAGTATGGACAGCTGTGTAGAAATAATATTGGACCCAAATGGTATGATTGAATGCTAGAAGACTGAATGGAGAAACTCAGCAAGGGTTTAGGTTGTCTGTTTAGATTCTTCTTTGCCTCTCTGTGCAGCATTCCTTCCTTCTTGGTATGGGGCAGGGCCCTCTGTGGAATGACAGTCTTATGACCTACAATCAAACAAGATAGGTCAGATAATTTCTTTATGGCCAGCTTTTACGCAGAAAGGTGGGGGGTAAGTTACACTATAATTTTTAAGTTTTATGACTGGCTTTGGGGAAAAGGGATTCTAGCTTTTTTTAATTTTTAATTTTTATTTTAAGTTCTGAGGTACATGTGCAGGATGTGCAGGTCTGTTCCATAGGCAAATGTGTGTCATGGTGGTTTGCTGCACCTATCAATCCATCACCTAGGTATTAAGCCCAGCATGCATAGCTATTTTTCCTAATGCACTCCCTCTCCCCACCCCACCCACAAAGGCCCCTGTGTGTGTTGTACCCTTCCCTGTGTCCATGTGTTCTCATTGTTCAGCCCCCACTTGTAGTGAGAACATGTGGTGGTTGGTTTTCTGTTCCTGTGTTAGTTTGCTGAGGATGATGGCTTCCAGCTCCACTCTGTCCTCCAAAGGGTATGATCTCCTTCCTTTTAATGGCTACATAGTATCCCATGGTATATATGTACCACATTTTCATTCTACTTTCTATAAGTGCCTTGGGGAAGTGGGATGATAGTTTCTGTGGCTAGCCTCAGGGGACAATAAGGGGCCAGAGACAGGAGGGCAAGTGAAGGTCAGAGATAAACTTTTGCTTCTGAGGTGAATTTTGTGGCTTTCATTTTGAAGTATCATTTCTGAGCCACAAAATAATCAACCCCCATCCACAAAGAAACAGGGCATTACCAACACTCTCAGCCTCAGAACCTCTGCTCTTGGACTCCTTTAGCATTATTAACCCCTTTCCTTTAAAAGGTACATAGAACTCAGTCTTGTAATAAAGTTATATTACTTTTTGCCTGCTTTTCAATTTGCAGGCAAATCGTATACTATACGTTTTACGCTATATGTCCTCTTTCGTGTTTGTCTTCTTTTGCTAACCATTGTGTTTGTAATATTTATGCCCATCTATTTGTGCTGGTTTGTTCATTCTCACTACTATATAGTATTACACTGACTATATTAAAGTATATTTATCCATTTTGCTTTTGATGACATTTAGGTTCACAATAACAGTTATGAATATTCTAGCACATGTTTTATTTTTGTTTGGTTAATGCGTGTACATAATTTTATTGCTATTATGGCTAAAAGTTGAATTCACTGGGTTACAATTTAGGCATATTCCACATTAGTAAGCACTTCAAAAACATTTCCTGAAAGAGTTGTACAAATTTATACTTTAACCAACAGTGTGGGTTCCAGTTACTTTATATATCACTAACACTTGGTGTTTTTCACTTTACCCTTTGTGGTATGGTGAGTTGTATTACATACAGTTTTCATTTACATTCCCCAATGACTAATGTAATTGAGTATTTAATACTTATTGGCCATATGGGTTTTAAGTTTCTTTTCAATACTTTTGCCAGTTTTGTACATTTTTTTTCTATCAGGTTTGTGCTTTTTTGTTGTTTTCTGCATATTCTTGATATAGTTTTTAAAATAAGTATTTGAATAGCAAATTATCAGATAGATTTTTAAGATCATCCAATTTCCTTTGTTATTCTTCAATGAAATTGCCACGTGTTTAGGTAAGGGTAAATACTCCAGTTAGTGTCCTATATATAGTGACATAAAACAACCATTTCATTATGTTTTCAGGAAATAGATAGGTCGTGAAATCAGAAAGGGCACAGCAGGGATAGCTTGTCTCTGCTCAGAAATGTCTAGCACCTCAGCAGGGAAGACTTGAACTTGGAGGACTTCAGGGAGCCTGTTCACATATTTGTCTGGCACATTGGCTGCGATGAATGTAAGGGTGAGCTCAGCTTCATCAGCTAAGCAGAGCACCTACCTGTGGCTTCTCCATGTGGCTTAGGGTAGGCGTCTCAGCACGTGTCTGAGTTCCAAGAGGGAAATTTCTGAGGGGGAACTTCCAGGAGCAAGCATTTAAAGAGAGGAAGAAGCAATGGCTTTTTCTGACAAAGCTGCAGAAGTCAAGTAGCATCATCTCCTCTACATCCTGTTGGTTACAAACAAATGTTAAGGCGTCCCCAGATTCAAGGAGAAGAGAATTCGATTTCCTTTCTTAGTGGAAGAGTGGTATGGTCACATTATAGCAAAGAATTTGAATGCATATTGTTTCAGTCATCTGTACAAAATACAATCTTCAGTAAAAAAAAAAAAATATGTTTTGTTTGGGATGTGCCTTGTTTTTATCAGTTCTGGGGTAATTCTCAGTTATTATATTTTTAAATATAGCCTATTCATTTTCCCTTTTTCTTCTTTTGAAGTCTAATAAGGGAAATTTGGGACCCTTTCAATTTATCATCCACTGTTGTTTTTTCACTTCTTATTTCTTTTTGTAAAAAGAATGCTGCAAACTTGAGTTATTTCTTCATCTGCATCGAGTATCATTAATTCTCTCATTATCCATATTTACTTGACTGTTTAACTTCACACTGGATTCTTATCATTAATGATTATGTTTGTAAAGTCTAGAAATTGCACTTAATTCTGTATCAAATATACTTAAACTTGTTTGATAATATCTTGCTCTTAAATGATGGAGATAAATTAACCTTTAATTTCATTTAAACATTCATGTATGCTTATTTGTATTCTATGTGTGAATAGTAAAAGCCCAAATTATTTGAGCAGATTAATTCTGCTGTGAATTGTTTCTACTGATTCTCACTCATGGTTGCTTCCCTGTGTGTTTGATAATTTAGGATTATGAGCCTTGTTGGCAAGATGTTACCTGTAGTAATCCTGTGAAGCCTGCTCTTCAGACAAAAGCTGCATTTTCGGATGAATTGAGATGCCAATATCTTACTGAAATTTAAAGTAATTGCTTAGTTTGGGCCTTCCCATAATATATTCTTACTTTAAACTCAAATTCTAAAGCTGCATAAAGTTAGGGCAAAGTTTTCAAGTTTTCATGACGGATATTTTTCCCACCCAGAAGAGTTCTAGCAATACCCCTTGGACATATTTTTCCTGGTACCCTTGTGGCTAACATCTTTGTTTTGTGTAGGTCTCAGTTTTAACCTCACATTTTTGTAGACTCAAGGTATTGTCTCCAGTTCTTGGAAAAGTAGTTAAACTGCAAGACTTTTGGTTCTGAGATCAGAAAATACTCCCAAGACATCTGTAGTTCAGTTGCACTTTATCACTCTGTCTTCCAGTATCCTCTCCATTTTGGGGCTCAGAGGATTTTTTTTTTTTTTTAACCAACTTATGAGTACAGCTGTGCTTTTTAAAAAAAGCTTTGTTATTTTCAATCCAGGGATTTTGGCATTTTGAATCAGAACAATTTTCATGGTGTCAAATTTGCTTAATATCAGAAGTGGAAATTCTTCTGAGACATGTTTTTCCCCATGCTTTTAAAATATACACTTTATTTACTTTATGTATATGGGATCAAGGCTGCATGATTTTACAAAAACTATTCAAGCAACAGTATAAAAATATTTTCTTTGAAAATTGATTATATGATCTTTAATCATTAATTTGGGCATTTTTTGATAAAAATATTAAAAAATCAGGTTTTTAATTTCTCTGAGGACTATTTGAATATACTCCAATGAGTCATTATGCAGTTAGTTATAGGGTATTTATTTATTTATTTATTTATTTTTTAGATGGAGTCTTGCTCTGTCGCCCAGGCTAGAGTGCAGTGGCACAATCTCAGCTCACTGCAAGCTCTGCCTCCTGGGTTCACACTATTCTCCTGCCTCAGCCTCCCAAGTAGCTGGGAGTACAGGTGCCCGCCACCACACCTGGCTAATTTTTTGTATTTTTAGTAGAGATGGGGTTTCACCGTATTATCCAGGATGGTCTTGATTTCCTGATCTTGCAATCTGCCCACCTCGGCCTCCCAAAGTGCTGGGATTACAGGCGTGAGCCACTGCGCTTGGCCAGGGTATTTATTAAGAAAAGTGGAATTCGATTATAATAATCCTCAAGGCTCTTATGTAGCTGTTTGAAAATACTAGTGGAGGTGATACTGCTTTGTTACAATGTATTGGGGGAACCCGCCCCCAATATTTCAACAGTAGGTTCTTTTTATTTTCCCTAAGTGTGGGCCTGTCTGAGAAATAAAGAGAAAGAGTACAAAGAGAGGAATTTTGCAGCTGGGCTGCCGGGGGTGACATCACATATTAGTGGGTCCGTGATACCCACCTGAGCTGCAAAACCAGCAAGTTTTTATTAAGGATTTTGAAAGGGGAGGGGATGTACGAACAGGGAGTAGGTCACAAAGATGACGTGCTTCTGAGGCCAATAAAGATCACAAGGCAAAGGGTAAAATTAGAATTACCGATGAGGGTGTATGTTCAGCTGTGTACGTATTGTCTTCATAAATATCTTAAACAACAGAAAACAGGATTACAGAGCAGAGAACTGGTCTGACCTCAAATTCACCAGGGTGGGGTTTTTCCCCACCCTAGTAAGCCTGAGGGTACTGCAGGAGACCAGGGCGTATTTCAGTCCTTATCTCAGCCGCGTAAGACAGACACTCCCAGAGAGGCTGTTTATAGACCTCCCCACAGGAATGCAATTCTTCTCCCAGAATATTAATTATCAATATTCCTTGCTAGGAAAAGAATTTAGTGATATCTCTCCTACTTGCATGTCTGTTTATAGGATCTCTGCAGAAGAAAAATATGGTTCTTTTTGCCCGACCCCACAGGAAGTCAGACCTTATGGTTGTCTTCCCTTGTTCCCTAAAGTCGCTGTTATTCTGTTCGTTTTCAAGATGCACTGAGTTCATATTGTTCAAACACACGTTTTACAATCAGTTTGTACAATAGTGGTCCTGAGGTGATGTACATTCTCAGCTTACTAAGATAACAGGATTAAGAGATTAAAGTAAAGACAGGCATAAGAAATTTTATAAGAGTATTACTTGTAAACTGATAAATGTCCACGAAATCTTCACAATTTATGTTCAGAGATTGCAGTAAAGACAGGCATAAGAAATTATAAAAGTATTAATTTTGGGAACTGATATGTGTCCATATTAAAATGAAATCTTCACAATTTATGTTCCTCTGCCACAGCTCCAGCCAGTCCTTCCATTTGGGGTCACTGACTTCCTGTAACAACAATGTATGCTGGGCTAACCACGATAGCTTTCAGCAAGGCTTATATGTTATTTCCAGTGATGATAGCTTGTATTGCAATACCCTAGCCTTGACCTTGTCATAAAAGATTTATAAATATTGCCTCGTGAGCAGTCTGAAGATTTGGGTTTCTGAGAACCAGATAGGGCATTTTTGATGGTGAAGACTGCTTCAGGAAATAATTCTCCCTCCCTCTTTAACAAACCCACTGACCTTTCAAACCTAGGTCAGTACTAATCCTTTTGGTCTGACATTTCTTAGCAGGGATTCACTAAAATTTCTTCTTTCTGGAAAATTTTAGCTGATGAAATTAGCAGAAATGCTAAACTTGAATTTTGTATGTGAATGCAGAAGCCATAGAGATATAAATACTTAAAATAAATTTAACATTTTGTTTCTCACATACGTGGGAATGTCCTATTAGGACAAACCTGTCCTTTCACATGTGCTGCTGGAATGCAGAATTAGGAAAAATAAGTAAAACTTATGGAGTCTACTTTTCAACAGAAGGATAATATTTGCATTAATTAAGACTGTTTGGGCCAGGTGTGGTGGCTCACATCTGTAATCCCAGCACTTTGGGAGGCTGAGGCGGGTGGATTGCCTGAGGTCAGGAGTTCGACACCAGCCTGGCTAACATGGTGAAACCCCGTCTCTACTAAAAATATGAAAATTAGCCAGGCATTGTGGCAGGCGCCTGTAATCCCAGCTATTCAGGAGATGAGGCAGGAGAATCACTTGAACCTGGGAGGTGGAGGTTGCAGTGAGCCAAGATCGCGCCACTGCACTCCCGCCTGGGCGACAGAGCAAGACTCTGTCTCAAAAAAAAAAAAGACTGCTCAAGTACGAAGTGAACATTCATGTTAAGAAAATAAAATCCCTGGCATTCCATATTCTGAACACATTTTATAATGGCGGTTCTTTCAGACTTGCAGATGGGATCTTTGCATTTAGCCAGGGATAGACTTAAAGACAGTTCCATTCTAAGAGTCAGGGCATAACATAATATGTGGTGAATCAGTTCTATTTTGTTGTGTAACAAACACCATAATACTTACTAACTTATAACAATGCTCATCTATTATTTCACACAGAAGCCCCTGATTTGCCCTCCCCATCAATCACTCCCATACTTAAGAAAGGTTAACACTGTCCTGACTTTTAAGTTTAGCATATTTCTGAACATTATTTAAGTGGAACCATATAGTATGTACTATTGTGTGTCTCTAACTATCTAAATTTGTTTTGCCCATATTTTTCCATGTTTTATATGAAACTAGTTCATTCATTTTAATTCTTCATAGTAATTACGGTGGGAATATACTGCAATTTATCAATCCTAGTGCAGATGGATATTTGGGTTATTTCTCATTTTGCATGATTGGCATTGTTCTGCCTCGAACATTCTTAGACACATATATGTATGGTTTTTAAGTGTGTTCTGCCTCAGTAGGTACTATCTGTTTTCCAAAATGCTTAGGCCCAGTCACACTCTTACCAGCAATATATGAGTTCCCTTTGCTCCACATCTTCCACAGAATTTGCAGGCTTTTGTTTTTGTGGTGTTGTTTTCATTTGTTTTTTCTATTCCTGTGTGTGTGTTTATATGTAAACATGTGTGGTTTTAAGTTGCATTGTTCTCATGTACACTGAACACTTTTCTAATATTTATTGGTTATTTAGCTATTATGTTTTGTGAAATACTTGTTTAAATCTTTTGTCCATTATCTTATTTGATTGTGTATTTTATTTTTGATTTATGGGATTTTTTGGTTATTTAGCTATTATGTTTTGTGAAATACTTGTTTAAATCTTTTGTCCATAATCTTATTTGATTGTGTATTTTATTTTTGATTTATGGGATTTTGATAAATATATTGTGATACAATTTTTAAAAATGTTATTTCAAATACCTTCTTCTATTATATAATTTACCTTTTTGTTATCTGAATGGTTTTTTTTTTTTTTTTTTTTTTTTGAGATGGAGTCTTGCTCTGTCACCAGACTGGAGTGCAGTGGCACGATCTCAGCTCACTGCAACCTCTACCTCCCTGATTGATGCGATTCTCCTGCCTCAGCCTCCTGAGTAGCTGGGACTACAGGCACGTGCCACCACATCTGGCTAATTTTTTTGTATTTTCAGTAGAGATGGGGTTTTACCATATTGGCCAGGATGGTCTGCATCTCTTGACCTTGTGATCTTCCCACCTCGGCCTCCCAAAAAGCTGGGATTACAGGCGTGAGCCACCGCACCCAGCCATGAATGGTGCCTTTTTTGTACAGGAATTTTTAGTAGTTCAATTTTTATGTATTTTATCTTATGGTTAGTTCTTTATGTATCAGGATTAAGGAGCATTTTTAAAATTCAGGTAATAAATATATTCTCCTATGTTTTTTCTTCAAAGCTTTCTTTTTTTAACTTTAAATTTTAGATCTATAATCTACCTGTATAGATTTCATTGTATGCTTTCCTTCAGAGATGAAAACTAATTTTTTTCCATAGTGATACTGGCCAATTTTTAAAAAGACTATTCTTTTTCTACTTCTCAATAATGCTAGTTTTCTCATAAAATCAAGTTTCCATATTCATCTGTTCTTGAACACTGTTTTCAGTTATATTGGTCTACATAGCTTTATATATAATAATTATTAATTGTTTTAATTAATATATTTTATAATAAAGTGATAGTCAATAGTTTAAAATCTCAATTTTAATTCTGATTTCTAAAATTATTTTGGCCAACATTGAGCAAAATGTGTATGCACTTCCACATTAATTATAACGTGATCTGGTTGATCTCTATAATAAAACCTACTAATAACTTGATTGGAAGCTCATTAAATCTACAAATAACTGGGAAGACTAATGTCCTAACAGTATGAGTTATTCAATTCATGAACATGGAATATACCTTGTTTATTAAGATTGATTTAAATTTCTTTCAATATTTTATGTGTTACACATTGTGTTTGCATAGAGTTCATTCTTGTTTCATTTATTACAGAGTATTTAATTTTTTTGATGCTATTGTAAGTGGTAGAATTTTTACACTTAATTTTTACTTATAACAAAACATAGTGATAAAATTCAGATTTTTTTTGTATCAAGTGAATGAGCTATACACACCACATTATTGTAATAGTCTATTTTAGAATTGTTTAGAGTTTCTATGTACATAAAATTGTCTTACATAAATCATGGATATTTTATTTCATCCCTTCTAATTCTTGCTTATTTTATTTTTTGTTCTTATCTTCATTAGTTGATATTTTCAGTAAAATGCTGGATAGAATGGTTGCTTGTTTCATCTTGAAAGGAAAAAATATTTCTGTTTTCATCATGGATTATAATGTGATTATGATTGTCTATTTTTCATTATATTTTGATCAGTTTTTATAAATATAGTTTGAAGCTATGTTGTTGTGTTCTATGCGGGGAGAGTATCCAAAGACATCACAATCAATCTCTTCCTTCCCTCTACACATCAGATTTTTCTCATATCAAGAGGAGGACTCTAGTCCATCTCTCCTTTACTCTGATCTTGGTTTAGTGACTTGCTTGACTAGGAGAATGCCATGGAAGTGATGCTCTGGGATTTCCAAGACTAATCTTAAGAAGCTTTTCAGCATGTACCTCAAAATCATGGAACATTCACCCAGCCACTATCCTGTAAGAAGACCAAGACCTTAGTAAGGCCATATGCAAATCCTCCAGTGTACAAACTTAACTACACTTCAAGGAAGTAGCCAGAATAATTGCCAGTCTTGCAAATAAGCCACTTGGGACATTCAGTTCCGTTGAGCTTTCAGATGTCTTCATCACTAGCTGCCATCTGATTGCAGATCATATATAGGAGACCCTGAGTGCAAACTAGCTGAGCTCAGTCAACCTTCAGAATCATGAAAAATAATAAATAATAATAATAATAATTATTATTATTTTGAGACAGAATCTCGCTCTGTCGCCCAGGCTGGAGTGCAGTGGCGTGATCTCGGCTCACTGCAAGATCTGCATCCCGGGTTCACGCCATTCTCCTGCCTCAGCCTCCCGAGTAGCTGGGACTACAGGTGCCCGCCACCACGCCTGGCTAATTTTTTGTATTTTTAGTAGACACGCGGTTCCACCGTGTTAGCCAGGATGGTCTCGATCTCCTGACCTTGTGATTCACCTGCCTTGGCCTACCAAAGTGCTGGGATTACAGGCATGAGCCACTGTGCCCGGCCAATACATTATTATTTAAAGCCACTAACTGTTGAGGTGGTTTTGTTACATGGGAAAGAATAACAATGAAGTGACTGCTTACTTATTTGGAATTTTTTATGTCTTCATGGTAGAGTGACATTTCTATGATTATTAAATGAACCTTATTGTAACTAATAATTTTGCTATGCAATAATATTTTATACGAATATAATATATAATAACATATTATAATATATACTTAATATATACTAGTAAATATGCACCAAGATGTTTTAGTTTGTTTGGTTAGGGTTGAAATATATATTTTTGAAAATTTTACTTTCAAATATTTTTTGCATATATTTAGTTATGTCTGCTACATGTATATAGTTGGATTATATTATTTTATCCAGTCTGCCACACTTTATCATTTAAATATTCTATTTACATTGTTTTCATTAAATTTAATTATTGATATATATATGTGTGTGTGTGTGTGCGTGTATGTATTTAAATGCACTATATTCTTGTTTTTCTATTTTTCTTCTATTTCATATAAATTTTTCTCTATTACTTTTTTTGGATTAATCCAGTATTTTTTTATTAACTTATTTTTCTTCTCAGAAGCTCATTATTATGCATTACTTCACTATTTTCCAGGGGGCTAATCTGTAATTTTTAAAACATGCATCTTCTTAAAATTTAATATATATACTAAAAGATCCTTTGTTTGTCTGAAAATCTATTTATTTTGCTTTTTTGTGCCTTTAATAATTTATTTCTTAAAATATAAGCCAAGACAAATTTGACAAGACATTACAATTATTTTAAACTCACTTTTCATTGTTTCTATAACTCTTTGTGCATTGGATTTATTCTCAGTAAACTGGAGAAAAAGAAAATTAACATTTATTGAGTTCTTATTCCGTGCCAATCATGATGCTAAAAACCTTTGTTTACAATTTTATATATTCTTCCCAAATACACTAGAAAGCAGCCATCATTTAGGGCCATTATATTTACAAATAAATTGGATTTCTCAAATATTAAATTTCTAAAAGATTAAAACATCCAGAAAATTTGGATTCCAAAAGTGCAGAAGCATTTTGCTGAACCATGACTTTTTTAAATGTGTCTCTGAAGCGAAGCATGATGAACCCAAAGCTCTTATTTTAGTTTACTTTGTTTCATAGGTCCCTTCAGCATTAATACAGCAAGAAAATATCTGATGTTTTCAATTGCTGTGGTTCCTTAATATAAGATTACCATGGAATTATAAAGAATGTTTGCTAATAAAAATTCTGTCACACATTTGACAAATGATATGAATGCTATGACCCAAAGAATGGGAAAATTTTTTGAAGCATCTTCTGAAGTTATTTGCCACTTTCTTTTGCTTTTTTTTTTTTTTTTTTAACCTTTTATTTTCGGTTCATGGGTACATGTGCAGGTTTGCTATATAGTTAAATTGTGTGTTATGGGGGTTTGGTATACAGATTATTTTGTCACCCAGGAAATAAGCGTAGTACCAAATAGGTAGTTTTTTGATCCTCTCCCTCCTCCTACCTTCTACCCTCACGCTGATCCTGGTGACTTTTGTTGCCTTCTTTGTTTCTATGTATACTCAATGTTTAGCTCTCACTTATGAATGAGAACATGCAGTATTTGGTTTTCTGTTCTTGTATTAGTTCGCTTAGGATTATGGTCTCCAGCTCCATGCATGTTGTTGCAAATGATATGCTCTCATTCTTGTTATGACTGCATAGCATTCCATGGTATAAATATACTGCATTTTCTTTATCCAGTCTACTGTTGATGGGCATTTAGGTTAATTTCATGAATTTGCTGTTGTGAATAGTGTTGTGATGAACATATGTGTGTATGTGTCTTTATGGTAAGATAATTTATATTCCTTTGGGTATATAGCTAATAATGGTATTGCTGGTTGTAATGATAATTCTGATTTAAGTTCTTTGAGAAATCACCACACTGCTTTCCAAGATGGCTGAACTAATTTACCTCCCCACGAGCAGTGTATAAGCATTCCCTTTTCTCTGCAACCTCGCCAGCATATGCTGTTTTTTGACTTTTGAATAATAATCATCCGGACTGGTGTGAGACGATATCTCATTAGGGTATTGATTTGCATTTCTCTAGTTATTAGTGACATTGAGCATTTTTTTTTCATATGCTTGTTGGCCACATATATGTCTTCTTTTGAAAAGTGTGTCTTCATGTCCTTTGCTCATTTTTTAGCGAGGTTGTTTGTTCTTTGCTTGTTGTTTGTTTCAGTTCTTTATAGAGTTGCATATTAGACCTTTGTCAAATGTATAGTTTGCAAATATTTTCTCCCATTCTGTAGGTTGTCCATGTACTCTGTTGATAGTCTATCTTGCTGTGCAGAAACGCTTTAGTGTAACAAGGTCCCATTTGCCAATTTTTGTTTTTGTTGCAATTGCTTTTGGTGTCTTCATCATGAAATTTTGCCAGGGCCTATGTCCAGAATGGTATTTCCTAGGTACGCTTCCATAGTTTCTATAATTTTAGGTCTTACATTTTAGTCTTTAATCCATTTTGAGCTCATTTTTGTATATGGTATAAAGAAGGGATTTAGCTTCAATCTTCTATATATGGCTATCCAGCTATCCCAGCACCATTCATGAATAGGGAGTCCTTTCTCTATTGATATTTTTTGTTGACTTTGTCAAAGATCATATGGTTCTATGCACTTCCACATAGAAGTGGAATCTAATTAGCAGAATTTTTATGAATTTATATGAATACATTTATGTAAATATAAATGTAACTATAACTTTATAGAAATATAACTATGTGGGACTATAACTCTAAAGAATTATCACAACTTTACTTCAATAATTCAAAGAACATAAATTCTCCAGAAATTAAATAGAAACTTCGAAAGAATCTTTCAGGTTTTTTATTTGTGACCAAATTGAAGCACCCCTATAATCTAATGTATTGCTTTCTAATTGCCAGTCTAATACTTGCTTTAAGAAGGCATGGTTGTGAATCTCTTTTGGAGGTACAATAAAACATGTTACAAGGGAAAGAAAATCTAGTACAAACCCCAAATTATATTTGGCACACACCACAGCCAAATCCACAAATAGAGCTTTTTGGAAGATCAAAGGTAACAATTGGTGTATATTTTATTTCCTGGGTCATATACAAAGATTTTGCAGTTAATTTGAGGTTGTGTATACTGATTTCAAAAGGGGAGAATCAGAGCTTAGTTATTTCTTTTTCAGAGCTTGGCTTTCTTATGTATTGTTTCATAGGGGAGGGGGAATCTCTTTTTTAAATGATGTTATAATTTATGCTCATTTCCACTGTAGACTTAAAAATAATATTTTTCGTGACTAAGGTCAGACAAACTGAGCTCTGTGATTTATTTTAGTATAATAGTTTATCTGGTGAATATTCTAATGTTTTTAAAGGGTAATTTACCTGTCAATCCAGTACCACGCTGGCATACAAATTAGTGCCTATAAAGAAAATATTGAAGTGTAGGAACAGCAGGAGAATTGAAGAAAAGTAGGCAGTTTCCAGAAATGGTACCAATGCATTTTCTCATTAAGTGGAAACATTTATTCAGTCAAAAGATGCTATTACACATAAATATTCCTGTGTTCTTAAAATATTTAATAAAATATTTATAGCCCATGGATGTTGATTTAAAATATATGATACACACTGATACCCGGGTGATTAAATTTAAAACAATAATCTTTTATTTCACAAGCCTAACAGAATTTTACAACTCTTAATAATTTATCTGCCCTGTTAATTTGGCCAAGTTATTCGCTCCAAAATATAAGCACCAATGTAGTTGTATCCATTCAATACTTTATTTTTTTCAGATCTTTAACAAAGTGCTACTGTTTCACACATTGATACTCTAAGTCAATCCCAACTTTATTGTGAAACCAGGTAAGTATTGCTCAGCTTTCCCAAAGGTAGGAAATCAGGTTAATTAGAAGACAATCAGGTTCAGGTTCTGTCTAGTAATGAAAAGTACTGTGTTTTCGTTCAAAAATAATTATGCATAACTTTAAAAACATCTGGTCAAGTTTAAGTAAGATTAGATTAACCGAAGGAAATATTTTAATTTGAGTAAGTTTGCTTATTTTTCTTCCTATTGTCAATAATTCAAATACAGCAATAATATTTTAAATTCAGAGAAAGACATTTGTAAGAAGGAAGAATTAATTCATGATGTTTAATGCCATCAACAGATGGTGGAGGTCTTAGCTATACATATCACACATACTAAGTAATTAAAAAGTAAATGAAAGACTAACATCTAAATTTAAAACAGCAAAAATATCAAAGCAGTGTCTATTTTTATCTAGCCAGACCATATTGCACTTATGGTATATACAATTATTCCTTTGTATTTTAATATACAGTACTAATCATTGAAGATAACTCTTCTTCACAGTATAGTCAGCATAACCTTTCCCAGTAGCTGTCATTTGACATGTTAGTTTGGGCAACTCCATCTGTGTTTTCATAGGTAAGCACATAAAGAACGCATTACAACCTAATGCCTCTAAAGGGGCCTCCTTTCCCCCGTTGTGTAGTCACTAGCAGTTTGGAAGGTCCAGCAGACGCTCATCCTGTGTGCCTACTAAGCATTTGAGGAATTTACTTGCAGTTGAAACAATTATACAGTACCATGGAGGGATGTGACAATAGAGATAATCAGTCCCTTAAGGCTATAATGCATGGTTACAAGTCAGGGTGCCAGACAAGAACACTAGGGCTAACACACAGGGCATCTGCCATTGCAAACACATAAAAGGATGTAGAAATGTATCAACATGATCTAGTAAATGGACGGAACAGCTGTTTCATTAAGTTTAAAACTAATTGCTTTAGCCCTTGTCACACTAATGGCAATACTGTTCCTGTTACTGCTGATTCAGAAACAATGCTGCTGTGTCCATTGTGGCAGTATTCAATCTAAAATGAAACACTATCAGTATGCTTTTATAAGATGGGTATGCAAAGTGTAGCCAGTTAGAAAACACATGGGACTCTTTCCCTCCATTTTACAACATAGTTGAAGCACTAATAAGCTTGAAAGTCAATGAAATACGTGCAACATGTATGAGTCAAGAAGGTAGCAAATACTTCAAAGGAAATGACACTCAACATACAGCATTCTTTTAGAAAAATATGACTTTTTTATTTTTTGTTTGCTAAGGGGTACAGCTTTCTGTCTATGGTTCATTTTATTCACTCATAACAGGCAATTAACAAATGTATTGACTTAGGAAACTAGTAAATAAATTTCTGATTTAATAACAGTTAACTTTCTATCAAAATGATTTTAATTCTTCTCCTACATTTTCATTCATTTACTTATTAATTGAATCGAGCATGTATACATTCAACATACACTTATTATATATTACCTGCTAGGCAATATGTTAACAACTATGTTATAGCTACCATTGTTTCTGTGCTCATAGGGTTTTGTAAATAATTGAAAACTATTGTTAAGTACTTTTTGCAAAACATGTGTCAGAGACTGAAGCAAAGATTTCTTTTGCAGGTGTGTATAGATATACAGAAAACCATTTTTTTTTTTGCTATGAAAATAAGAGTTAATAAACCATTGGCTACCAGAAGTATTTAACACAAAAGATGAATTTTTGTCCATTGATGCTGCCAGGAATACTGCCACCTGAGATGGGAATTGGGTGGGAAGATAACATTTAAGATAGGATCATCAAATTCCTCCCTTACCTATTCCCAGGGAGACAGTTTTATAAATTTATTCAGGGAGATATAGTTGAATTCATATTATTGGTATATTTTTCACATTAATAACATTTTGAGAGTTGACACTAGTATGTAATAATCATTTCTGTAATTTTAAGTTTCCTAAGTTCTAAATAATTGACTCACATAAGGGCTTTTGAACATATTCTCCTCTATACTTTAAATATTATGTGCTTTTTAAATTGATGTTGGATAACTAATTTTTAAAAAATTAAGTTATATAGAAGGAAATACAACTCTTCTCTTCATAGAAGTCACTACCCATCCCATATCTTATCAAAGATATTTTTACTATATTTTCATAATAAAACAGGCAATAACTTTTATAGAAAGCTAATAAAATGATCAAAAAACTATAATATGTTAAATTGAAAATGCCATGGTTCTGTAATAGAAGGGATATCAATATCCATATACATGTATTATATATTGTTTATATCTACTGCATATTCAATAGTCATAAGATGATATTTTCTAAAATAAGACTTTTAAAAATTATATATTTATTCTGACTGAATAAGGCATGATTAGGAATAGTAGTATATGTCTTTCATTGTCTGTGACTTGGTTACAGTATAATTAGAGGATTTTTGGCAGAGATTTATTTCATAAAACATTGTTTTTAATCATTAATTTAAAAATATTTTTTGAGTATATTTGTTGTGAAATGTGTAGTACTAAATACCTTGAGGACAGTATGAAGGGGGTTTAATCAGAGGAAATCATAATTTTAATGTAATGAAGAGAAAAGATAAAAGTGATAAGTTTTTGTCTTATCAAATTCTAGCTATCAAATTGTCGTCTCAGTTCTCTTGATTTTAAGTCTTAAAACGAGATTTAGTTTTGAAGGATTCTCAATTAGCAATAATTATTTAGAAAGAAGATTTCAATACCATGCTTCTCAAATTAAGAGTGTGAGAATTTTATACAATTTAATGGCCAAAAAGTTCTATCTTGATAAACTGACTCATGATAGCTTATCTCTCTGAGACTTCTCCCTTGCACCTGAAGCATATGGAAATCCTGGTCCCAAATTCCAATGAATAATAACTTGTACTTGTCCACCATTCAACACAGTTGAGAAGAGTTTATCTTAAAACTATGCTAGTTCTGGCCCACCCTTTCTGAGACTGGGAAAGAAATGTTATGAACACTGGATCTGCATTATCATCTCCAGTTTATCTCTTCTAAGTCCTTGGTTCCAGTGCCTGAAACTTCTCACTTAGGCAATTACGTCTGCTTGTCCTTTGGTTATTTCACTCATAATTAGTTAATATAATTTGTTAATGAGACATGAATGGGTTTCATTTGTGTCCAAACCTTTGTCCAACTTCTGTATATTGCTTATTTTCAGGTGGGTCTTGCTTGCTTTAAGAGTGTATTGTGGTGGATAAATTCTGGTAACAGCTTATAAAACTGCATGAAAGGTTTAGATAATGCATTACTAGAGTTCAAAAGAGGGAGAATTTCCTTCTAGCTGATAGCTTCATGGAGGAGTTGAAATTTGGGTTGCACCCTGAGATAGGGATTGAATCTGTATAATTGGAGCTCTGTTTCTCCTTGTATATAGATAATATGTGTGTATACATATGTCTCACATATATATGGTGACATGTCTCATTATATATTATGTATTATATATACATACTTACATGGTATGTATACACAAATATGTATACATTGATAAAAGATCATGACTATTGAATATGCAATAGATATAAGCATGTATACATTTTTATAAATATGTATATACATATTATATAACATATATACATTATGTACATATAATGTAGAAACATAACCCCAATTATATCCAATTATCTCCAATTCTCTCTCTATATGTGTGTATGTGTGTGTGTGTATATATATATGTGTATATATATGTGTATATATATGTGTGTATATATATAGAGAGAGAGACAGTAGACATATATCTCTATATGTATCACATCTCAAGTCACACAAGATTGAATAGTGTTTTAAATGGTAGCGCTGTGGAGCAGTGATGAAAATGTTCATGATAATAAATGGATACAAATTACTTAGGTTTGCTCCACACACTTGAACATATACATGGAGCATCAAGTTTTATTTTCCAAGCAACAAATGAGTAGATATTCATCAGTCTTATATACGGGAAATATGCTTCTTTTGAGGCTCCTTTTCCCCTGTTTGCCCAAACCCACTGGGCTCAAGTATACGAAGCTGTGAAAGCTAATCCACTCACTTGGTCTTAAAATTCATTATACACAAGGTTTATTTGGAATTCTTGTTAAAAATTCCTTGGATGTTCCCCCAGAAATCTGGTTCAAGTGGCAATTCTGATACAGATGGTTCATAGGTCAACACTCCTGCATATGCGGGACTCTTTGGTCTCTTATCATCTGTATTGAAGCTCAGGCACACTACCCACAAAGAGTTTTTCACCCTGCATTAATACCTTTTCCTTTCCAAATTCAGGCATGGCCATTGCAGGGTGTGAAGGCTTTCTCCGAGTGGAAAGCGTTCTTAACATACGTACATGCTCATCATACATTTTCAGTATGGCCGCAACTATTCCTCAAAGCATCACATTGCTGGGGTGTAAGGGGCATCCAACTCACACCCTTTTTATAGAATTGGGCCCTGAGATACCTCTCTGAGCTGCTGCTGCCTGACATCTAGAAACTTCTCACCTCATGGTGAATCACTTTTAGGGGGAAATTTCTCACGAATGTTGTTTGTTCGCCATCTTACCCAGTGACCTACTCTGTATTTTAAAGTAGTGAGAAGGAATTGGGCAAATAACTGAAAAGAACAATTAAATATTGATACTACTGTGAACACCCTTAACCACAAACATAAGTGGGCCTTACAACCTTACTTCAGGACAATTTGTGTTTACTGTGCTATATTAGCCTAATTAACATGATCATTCAAGTGATTATAGGACCAAGAAGATCAGCTCTTGATTTTTTTTGCAACTGGTACCACATATTATTTGTGAGTGTGTGTCTGTGGGTAAATATTAGTGATTATTTTCTCATTAGACTTGTTTTATTCAGGAAAGAAGCCAACAATAGTACATAAATAAATAAGGGACCCATGTTACCTTATTCTCATCACAACATTTATTTTTCACAGACAGAATTTTGTGATAAGTATTTGTGATGATTTGGGGAAACTATAAGCATTGAAATATAATTCCTAGACTTAAGTTTTTATTATGTTTCTGATTATTAGTGGCCTTTTTATAGCTAGGAATTATGATAGAACAGGGAGATAGAGCCTGGTCCTACCAATTCTTGACAGCATATATCAAGAGAAAGCTGGGATCCATATGGGAGAACAGATGATTTTCTTAAAACCGCCATGTAGAGCTGCGCCCGAAAATAAATTTTATATTACGTAGGTGTAGTTTTACAACCATAATGCTTAGCTCATGAGGAATAAAAAGAAAACAGTTTATTCTGGAAATAATGTGGCTACCGTATTGTAGTTTAGCTTTGTAGCATGTAGTTTAGATAAAAATTTTTATGTGAAATTTCCAAAATATTTTGGGAGTATTGTAGTCCTCAATGGAAAATTTAGGAGGTTATGAAGATGATTTTATATAAATTTGTGGTTCACTTTTGGTGAACCATATCAATATGGTTCCTTATATCACTTGTTTTTTAGTAAGTCAGTGAGGGACTGTTTCTAGAAAAGCTTTTAAGGTAACTTAATGACAGTTTCATGATTTTCAATGAATAAAACACCAAGTTTGGCTTTCACATGGTACATATAATGTATTCATTTGTGAGTATATCCCATGGCTATCTTTGACTGAAAGGTAAGTTATTTAAGAGTTCAGAGCTGCCTTCCAAGAAAAAGACCATCTAAAGCCCTAGTGCATTGCTTCTATTTTCTAAAGCAAACACTTTTATTAATGTGTAAAACAGTTTCTTAGGATTTATATAAAACTTATTAAAAATATATGGCTTTGGAGCAGTGAATCAGAGTCTTCTCTTTTGTCCTTGAGGAGTTTTTCCACCTTAATATAGTAGTTGTGATCTTAAAAAAATGTGGTTAAAAAAAGTCTTTTTCTCACTGCAAGTCATATGTTTCATTATTTCAACTTTTCATGCCTTTATCACTTTGTCGAATTGAAATCTTTGCGGACCATGAGATTTTTCACATTTCTGAAGAATTATTATGACTCAAAAAAAAAAGCAAGAGAAATTCAAATCTCAAAACTTATTTTGGAAGTTTACAAAATGAAAAAGTGAATAAATTTTAAGGAGCAAATGTTTTCATTTTTCTTGAAAGTTAAATACTAAACCAAATAACTTTTATGAAATATTTTACCATTTTCATTTATTATAAACATACTTAAATAATTCATTTCCAGATGGGGAAAACACATTGTCATAAATATTACTTATTCAAAATAAAATAATTGCTAAGAAAAATATTTGCATGAGTCTATTATATGATCCAGTAGCCACAGAACTCTGAAGTACTTCTGAGAGATACATCAACATGGGATAGGGTTGCTAATAGAGTTTATTCAGTTTCTCACTGAAATATGTAGAATAAAAATTAATAAAAATATAATCTTGTAATTTATAACAAGGAAACTAATAATAAATCTGTTTCTAACATAGGAGGGGAATGGCCATATAATACAAAGCCTATTGTGCTACAGTGAGAACATTGTTTAGTGGTTTAGGCTTATTATGTTGTGTTTGAAACAGAACAAAACCTTCTAACCTTAGGAAAATTGAAAGATTCTTAGAAACTTACTCATTGTCTCAGACATCAGGGTTTTGGTCAATTAAAATTTCTAGCTATCATCTCTTATCGAAGATATTACCTTTTGAAATTGACAGATGATTCTTTGGCGATTTGAAGTAATTATCTTTATAGTCTGATGGAAGGAGCATTTGTTGGTCTTCATAAATAAAGCTCTAAAGGTGGAAAAGAAAAAAATGTTTTGGTAAATGACATGTTGAATATTGTAAATTTTACTTTATTCATTTTATAAATAATAATAGAAATTGTGGGAGCAGGAGCAAATCTTAAACCATCCAAGATAGGTAAAATTCCTCTATAACTTCTAGGGCACAGGAAGTAGACTAGAAGGTGTGAATGAACTTGTCCTCCACCCCCAACATGAAAAGACATTTAGTTTTGTTTAGTTTCTTTAGTTTTTTAGCTCCTATGTAGAAATGAGACAGCCCAAGGAAAAATCCATGCCTATTGTCTGTTAGCAAACATTTGATCAGAAAATTTCTTTCCTGGTCAAACAAAGACAACCATCATGGGTATGAGGAAACAGTTTCTTGCAGCATCATAAGGGAAGGTAAAGTTATGTGAAATAATGTTAAGAAAGATACAAGGGAAAAGAAGATGAAAATAAATGGGACCCAAATTAGACAAATGACAATACACTGAAATAAAAAGTGAATCATGGGAGGAAGAAGAAAGGATTGCACATACATTAAAATTGATACCCACTGCCTGACAAAGGCAAAAATAAATAAATGAAATTTATATTCATGACAGAGTTAAAAAGGAATAAAAGTAATTCAAGGTAATCAAAAGAGAAATTCTTCTACAATGTAGGTAGAAATAAAACCACAAAAGATGTGGAAATGATGACTGTGAACTTGCACATATAGAAGTCATATAACAGCTGTAACAAATTAAATCTAGGGAAAGTGGAAACTATACCTGAAAGAAACAAATATCATGTGTCCATTCTTGTTCTAATAACTTTATGCATACTAATTGAATTCTCACAAAATGCTACAAGGTACTTACTGATGTCAATATATTTACTTTACAAATAAGGCACAAAAATAACCCAAAGAGGGTAAGCAATGCAAAAACTAATGCATAGTAGGGACAGGATTGTAACTCAGTTTCAAGTACAGCCCTCCTTCAAGAACATTCTATTGGAAAGATGTATATTTTTGTATTTAAAATTTTTGTGTATGAACAAAGGATAGGATGGCCATAGTAAAGACCTGCAAGTGTACTATAAAATTAGTGCAATACAAAAAATAAAAACAAAGTTTTTCCCTTGAGTTTTTTGGGAATTTTCAGTTTTCAGGTATTATATTTACCCAGATGCATATGCATACACTTACACATGTATGTATATGTATATGTATATGTGTGTGCGTATGTGCATATATTTGCATATAAATGAGCATAGATATATGTGTGTGTGCACATGTGTGTTGGGAGGGAGAAAGAGAAACATGATATTTATAGGAGAAAGAAAAAGATATTTCTTCGTGTATTACCTTACATCTATGGCAAGCCCCCTTTTTAGTCACAGAGTGGAGATTGAATAATAATAAGGAAAATTTCCCTTACACCATTGTAAGAAGATGGTTATCATCCCTTCTAAAAAAATAAGACAAATAAATCACCTAGAATATTTATAACAAACTGAATCACCCATTAAATCAGTGAATCACAGTCCTTATAAAATAGAATTATCTTTTTATTTTTAGGGGTTTGTATCATTACACAGAGATTGCTGCTTTTATCATTCTATTTAATAACATTATAAATATTTGGGAACAAAATATATTTACATGTAAATAAATGGCAGGTTAACAGGGTTGTTTATCTGCAAATTATTGTTGAGGGACCATATTCAGTAGTAACAATAACCGAGATGAGTGGCTTATGCTTTGATGTCTCAGAAAATTTGGGTTCAAATCTTGACTTTTGACATCCTTTGTATGATGCTGGTCATGAATTTTAATACATTTAGGCATCAGATTCCTCCTCAGTAAAAATAGTGTGATATTCACTCATCAATGTAATAATTGTGAATATTATATAAATGCATTATACATTTCCTAATGATACTCTTTAATAATATATCAAGCATAAATGTAACAAATGCATTCTGTGTACCAGATACTGTTTGAAGTGATAATACTTAAAATAATATTATAAAATACTTTCTACTATTATCATTGCTCTACAGATGAGAAGACTTAAAAAGAGAGAGATTAAGTGACTTGTTCAAGATCACTTATTTAGACTCAAATCTGAATTTATGCTTCCTAACGTAACTTTCCCTAATTGGTTTTTTTTTTTTTTTTTGAGAGGAACAGAAAGTCAGATGTTGCACAACTTTAAGGGGCAAATGGAATGCTTCCATTTCCTGTTCAGCCTTAACGAAGAAAAATGGGAAAAATGAGTGTTAACAGTGTGAACAAGGCAGGAGATTAGTGAACAAAGAACAGCAACCTGTATTCAAGTTCATTGAAATCATTCATTTGACTGAGAAAATCCTAAATTGAGTTGACTAAATTTGATATGAATTGACTGTAACTGCATATTTGAATTTGGAGCTTAAGGTGAATCGTTACCTCCTACTATTTTTCATTATCAAATTATCAGAAATTTTTATAGCTTTTGTTAAGGGATTCAGTAGGGGAGGGAAAACAAATATAAAGAAAAATCATTTATTTAACCCTCAACTCTCAATACTGTTTTGGATTAATATTTTATAATAACATTAAGAATTGATGGTTTCACCAATTTTTTTTTCTAGAAATAAACATCACATTAATGATAAACAAATCTGGCATTTCTTTCACATTTTCTGGTGAATGGGTTCATTTCCATAATGTTTCAAAGAGCCAAATAACTTGTAAATTATATATATGTATATATAATTATATTCCCTCTACATTTCTGACTCTGTAAATATTTCCCTGATTTTTCCTTCATAGTAACAACTTCCTTTTTTTTAAAAAAATAGGTAGCAATAGATTAATGGCTATTTAAATAGAAAATCAACAGATTAATAATCTGACCAGTCATACTACCAATAAAGTCAACTAATTAGACATTTTCTGAAAGATACTTTTTGTTGGCTAGAGATGTGACTTCTTAAACATAAACTTTTTGGGGGTGGAGACCTTGTCTGTCTTTTACTATAATATCGCTAATGCCTAAGAAAATGCCTCTCTCATCATATGTGACAAGCAAAAATTTGTTTGATTGATTTAAACCCTATTAGGCCAGCTTGCACATTTAGGCATTGTGCCTAATTGTGCATTGAAATCCTCTATATAGTTGGGTGAGAAAAGCGTTGTTATATTTGATGAGATTCTTGAACTATTTGGAATCTTCAGGACCACTAAACAAAGTTATCATCAATATCCCTTGATATAGTAAACCACTAATCTTGCAGAAAAGAAATTGAGTTTGGCTTATGTTTGGGATTCCAATATACAGGCATATATTTGATGGGAGGAGAAGTAGGAGAGATAAATAATTTATTAGGAGAAATTTGCCACAGGTGAAGACATCTGACAGAGTGGGTCAGATTGTGCAGTGCAGCATGAATCTCAGAGGGTGATAACAGGGATAAGATGAAGCAGTATCTATGTGTCTCTGACTCAAGTCACCCAATAGATTTTTTTTTCCCCTCTCACCTTCATCCTTCATTAATTAACACTTCTAGGAAATGTCTATATGGTCTGGGTAAAAAGGAACTGAGTCACTAAGGACCTAAAGCATGCTGTGGAGACTCCGTCTAAAACAGAGAAGAGATGATTACCATCCAGATAACCAGAGTAGTGAGGGAAAAAAACAACATATCTAAAAGCTCGAAGAAGTTGTGCTAATAGTGCAGGAAGCAGCTTGTGGACAGATGGAAGTCAAGTCAGCAGTCCACCGAAAGTTGTTTATAGGATGAATATGCTCACACACAGTAACAAAGAAAAAGCCATTAAATATGCCAGCAGATACAAACCACGGAGACAATAGAGATGTGAGCAGCAATTATGATTATATGAGGGAAACCCCTTGACCATATCTACTTAACCCCTTACCTCACTTTCCTATGGTCCCCTAGAGCTCCTCCTACCATCATTCTTCTTCCATGACCATATTCTAGCTTGTAGGAGCGGAGAAAAGCTCTCCCGACCTTGTTCTAAAAAATGTGGAATACATTTGAGAATTTTTCAAAGGCTGGTAGTTTTACTAACCCACAGCTTATGAGCATCACACTTTAGATAATCAAGAAGACATTTGACTGTCTGTATATTGGCATATCTATTTTCTGTCTGTTTCAGAAATTATTTAGTGCTTCAGGAGTGAAAATGTCAATATAAATTGGCAGGGGGCAGGGGTGATTTGGAATCATGGCAATTGTTGATAAAACTATAAGTAGTTTTGTTTATCCAGCAGGATGATTGAAAATGTGGGTTCTCAGAGATTATATCATATTTTCAAGATGATCTTTTATGACCTTTTACCTTCTAAGTCTCTTTGTACATGTGAGTAATGGGAAACCTATGGTTGGTTCTATTCCTGTTATAATAGAGAATATTGAACTACAAACTTTTATAGCTAAAAGTTATTGTGTTATGAGGCATTGTGGAGCATATATTAGTTTAGGAAATAGTACTTACTTCTGCTATAGTGATTGAAATACTTGGCCTTAGCTTGATATTGCACCTGATGTGTAAGTCTATCCCAGGGGAGTTGACACAAACCTCTCCTAAAATTAACAGAGATAAATGTAATTTTTCCAGGTGCATACACTGTAAATAATTGCACATAATAAATATATCTTCCTTCCTATTTCCTACTTGTTTTCTTTTAGTCTTGGATTAGAAATGCTAAATTTTAATGTTATTTACATATTTCTTACTTTGAATGATAGAAGAAGATCAATTGAGAATAATTTTGTTTTGATTTTAATTTACTACTGTAAGACGAAATTTTCAAGCAATTATCCTGAGTACTTTTGTATTTATTAAACTCCATGAGTGTACAGTTTACATGAAAAAAAACAACTTTTTCACTTCTCTTTGGGATAAAGAATCAACTTTTTGAAGTAGGCACATTGAGTTTTTGTAGCATGTTGACGTATATATGTATTAAAAAGTGATGGTTCTACTTGGAGCTGGAAAAACCAATTTATTAGAGTAGTACTCTAATAAAGTAGAAGAATATTTACAAATAAAGATCATCAAGTTCACTTGAATTAGCTAGAACTTTTACTTACATTGTTGTATGTTTTGGTAAATATATAACTAGACTGTGTTCTTTTCCTTTTACTATTTCCATAAAAAATAAAAAAAACCTAAATGTCTATAAAGAGCCAAGGTTTATTCACAGCATAAATATTCTGGAGGAAAGTAACCTAATTTCAAAACTTGAAAGCTTAGAGTCACTTTTTCCTAGTGAGCAATATTCTCAAGTATGAAATCTAGAGTACTGGATTAAATATTTGTGACTAATATCAAAATGATTGATTAGGGGTTTCATATAAACGTTTGATAGCTATTAAATGTAATTGGTAGCCTTAAAAGTGGCCAACTGACTTTAATAAAAGTGCTAAATATCGTAAGGTAAATTCCTATATTTGATAGGAATAACAGAGAATGTTCCTTTAAGTATCTTTATTTAAAATGTAATGAAGGCTGGGCATTGTAGCTCATGCCTGTAATCCCAGCACTTTGGGAGGCTAAGGTGGGTGGAACACCTGAGGTCAGGAGTTTGAGACCAGTCTGACCAACATGTTGAAACCCCGTCTCTACTAAAAATACACACACACACACACACACACACACACACACACACTAGCCGGGTGTGGTGGTGCATGCCTGTAATCCCAGCTACTTGGGAGGCTGAGGCAGGAGAGTCACTTGAACACAGGAGGCAGATGTGGCAGTGAGCCGAAATCGTGCCATTGCACTCCAGCCTGGGCAACAAAAGTGAAACTTCATCTCAAAAAAAACCAAAGAACAAAAAACAAAACACAAAAAACAAAAACAAATGTAATGAAAAGTAACTTATATTATCCAAGTCTAAAGTTAGCAAAAATCTAATCAAAACCAAGATTGATCATTGTATTAAAATATAATTTTTAATAATATTTTTGAGCATGTGTGATATTGGTCTATATATATTATTTCATTTCGTTGTTATAACAACTGAAAAAACTGAGTTTCATAAACACCTAGAATTTGCCAAATTATGCTAGGTAAAATGTTTGGATATGAATCTAAGATTTTCTGATTCCAAAAACTAAGCAATTGTTTTTGTTTTGTTTTTACTTTGATTAAAAATGAGGGAAGCTTATGTAAAATTTGGAAATAAAGCTAAAACCCTTTTTAAAAAGGATGCAGAAATGTAGAATTGGGGAGAGTTAAGAGTAGACATTTGGTCAATTTGCCCTCAAAAGACATGAGTCCAAGATCATATAATATGTGAGCTCCAATCAATACCAGAATCTCCTTGAAACTCACATTTTTTCCCTGAAAAAAAAAGAGGATCATTTCTATCATGTACGCAAGATTTCTCTCACAGATCAGAATAATTTTTGTGTTATGTACATGTAAGAAAACATAGCTATTATGATATGGAAACTAGGAGTGAAATATGAGGCATTTGTGCCTTTTCTGAAATGGTAAAAAAAAAAAAAAAATCCCATTCAGTCTCTTCTCTCCTTCTTTTACTTCTGCCCCCATTCAAAAATAAATTTTTATATACAGGGTGAAGTTAAACATAATGTCTGCAGTAGAGGAAGAAAATGAGACACTGAAATAAAATGCAATTAATATCCAAGAAAAGCAAAAGCAAAAAAAAAAGAACATGATAACTGTGATTTTTACCACCTTCTATTTCATTATATATTAACAAAATGTTATTTAAATGTCAAATATAGTATCATGCAGAAGTAGAACACATACACTAATGCTGATCAATAATGATTTAAGGGCAGAAAGAGTCAATACAGTATAATGCACCAATTATATAGTAAAATAGAGCAATATATGAATACTTTGAGTATTCATTGAGTAATTCATTTACTCAAATTGAGTAAAGTGTATATTACAGATGCATTGTGTGGAAAAATGGTGTTTAATAACACTTTGGAAAGCAATGGGAAGGCTGACTATTACTTTGTAATTAAATAATAAGATAGTTAACATAAGGGTCCGGCGCCGTGGCTCATGCCTGTAATCAGGGCAATTTGTGAGGCTGAGGTGGGTGGATCGATCATCTGAGGTCAGGAGTTCGAAACCAGCTTGGCTAACATGGCAAAACCCCGTCTCTACTAAAAATACAAAAATTAGCCGGGCATGGTGGTGTGCGCCTATAATCCCAGCTACTTGAGAGGCTGAGGCATGAGAATTGCTTGAACCTGGGAGGAGAAGGTTGCAGTTAGCAGAGATCATGCCACTGCACTCCAGCCTGGGTGACAGAGTGAGACTCCATCTCAAAAAGAAGTTAAAATAATAATAATAATGTAAATGAATTAATGGGTACAGCACACCTACATGGCACATGTATACATATGTAACAAACCTGCACGTTGTGCACATGTACTCTAAAACTTAAAGTATAATAATAAAAAAATATAATAATAAAATAGTTAACATAAGGGATGTAGTCTGCAAGCAATTTATTATTGTAACTGGCAACAGATACCTGACATTTAAAAATTATTTACTTTATAAATTCTTTCTAATCATGCAAAGAGGGAAATGAAGAGAGACATAACTTCATTTTGAGGAAAATGAGGTGACTGCAATGTACTTGACTTACTAAAGGTCACCAGTGCTGCGAGGGATCCCAGGCAAGAATGCTGATCTTGATGAATAGTGCAGGTCATAACTGTTCTCAGTTGAGAGAGAAGGTAAGAAAAATGTTGCCATTATGTCTTTTAGGTGAGGGCTATCTTATTTTGGCACAGGAACTTAACATGATGGTTAAGCACAGGCGTTGGAGTAAGCAGAAATTTGAGTTCTTATGTTTGTTACATGTTTGGTGATCTCAGCTATGATTTCGTGTTGGTTTTTCTTCACTCACATCTAAGAGACTAGTACACATATTTAAATTGTGTATGCAAAATGCTTGGCAAAATACCAGTATAATTCTAAATAAACAACAAGTTATTTTTATTAATGCTTTTATTTATATTTTTCAGCAATTATATGATGATTCTGACCTTTAAACCAGAATATTTGATGACAAATACCATACCTGTTTCATCCATATCCTTTAATAGCTGCTTAAGATATCTGGTGAATAAACAAATAAATGTATGGGTAGATGGAATTTATTTTAGAACATATCATAAGGGAGAAAGCTGGGTAACATTATATGTAAAATTTAAGCCAAATTTCCTGCCCAGAGCTGTTATCTCTAGTTTAGAACTCTAGAAATGTATCATCTCTTTACTGGGATGTTTCTCTGTAACAAGAATTTGTAAGGCTGAAATTCTACAGATAAGAGGATACCTTCCACAGGATGAAATTGACTCAATCATCTTTGGCCCTTTGTTGTACATAGCATAGGGTCTATATTAGCCTTGCTTTTAAAATTCAGTAATCTCCTGTAATCTATTACTTCAAAGATGTGTCATTGTTTGCATATTCAGCAGCACTCTTTCCAAGAAATAAAAAATGATTCATTTTGTGTTATATGAACAATATATTTGGAAGAAGAGAAATCAATACATGTAAATTCATTACATCCAGATGCTCCTCCTTCCAAACTAACCATTAAATGAAAGAGATTAATAAAATAAAATTGAAATAGCATATAATCTTTATGTGTATTTCAGCAGTGAAATTTGACATAATTCACCAACTTTCTCATGGCATTTTCTTTCTGCATTTTATAGCTTAGTCTGATGTTCATTTGGATAAATTTAGAAAGCTAATACCTCATTTTATGCAGCTGAAGTGTAAGATTAAGTAGAGTAGAAACCTTGCTAATTATCACTTCTCTGATCTACACACCTGATACTTCTTGCAAAGAGTTTTTAGCAAATATTAAAAAGAGGTCATGTATCAAAGCATTATTTTTATATCTCCACATTTAAGTAGAAATTTGAGAATACATATGTGCATTTAATGTTTTAACAAATACCTTTAGTGTATGTATAACATAATGTCACTGATTAAATATAACTTCAAGTAATAAATTGCTAGGAAATATTTTATATCATCTCTCTCTATTCTTTTTAGTCCTCTCCACCACAATACATTTCCTTATGTATTTCTGAAACTTTCCTTAGGGCTTTCTAGATGGCCATTAGCTAGGAAGATGTCCAGCTATAACCCCAAAGCAACTTGGCACAGAGAGTGCTTCCACGCAGCTCTGCTTTTGATTTTATCTTTGAAAATAGAATGTTTAAATAGAAAAAGATGAAGTATAGATATTCATCTGACAATGGGAAAGTGATATAGATTTTTTTCCAGCTCTATTAAGGTATAATTGGAAAATAAAAGTCATATATATATACATATATATATATAGAAGATGTACAATGTGATGTTTTGATATACATATACAATGTTAAATAATTAGAACAATAGGGTAATTAACATACCCATCACCACACATAGTTAGCTTTTTGTGTATACATGTGTGGTGACAATATATAAGATTTATTCTCTTAGCAAATTTCAAATACAATCCTCCCTCTGTATTGAACACTGGGATTGGTTCCAGGACCCTTGACAGATACCAAAATGCACAGATGTTCGATACCCTTATATAAAATGGTGTAGTATTTGCATATTACGTACGCACAGCCGCTTGTATACTTTAAACATCTCTAGAATTCTTATAATACCTAATGAAATGTAAATGCTATGTAAATATTATAATTATTACATTGTATTTTTTATTTGTATTAATTTTTGTTGCATTGTTATTTTTATTCTTCTTTCAAATGTTTTGGATCCGCAGTTGGTTGAATCTGTAAATGTGGAACCTATGGATATGGAGGGGCAACTGTATACTTCACATTATTATTAACCCTAGCCATCAGATCTCCAGAATTTATTCAATTTATAACTGCAAGTTTGTATCTTTTGACCAACACTTCCTCATTTCCCTCTTACCCACCCTACCACATCCCACAGCCCCTGGTAAGTTATCCTTCTACTCTTTGCATCTATGAGTTAAACTATTTAAGGTTCCACATACGAGATCATGCAGTATTTGTCTTTCTGTGTCTCGTTTATTTCACTTAGTATAAATTGTCCCGATTCTTCTTTGTTGTTACAAATAACAGCATCTGCTTCTTTTTAAGGTTGAATAGCATTCCTTGATAGATCATATATATGTGTGTGTGTGTGTATATATACACCATTATATAATATATACCATTATATATATTATATATGGTATATAATATATACCATTATATATATTATATATGGTATATAATATATACCATTATATATATTATATATGGTATATAATATATACCATTATATATATTATATATGGTATATAATATATACCATTATATATATTATATATGGTATATAATATATACCATTATATATATTATATATGGTATATAATATATACCATATGTAATATTCCATTATGTATGTGACCCGTATTTCATCTCATATATATGCAATATTATATAATGGTATATATTATATGCCATTATATGTGGCCTGTATTCCATCATATATATGATATGATTCATATGGATCATATATGATATGGATCATATATGATATTCATATGGAATCATATATATGATGGTATACAGGTCAAAAATATAATGGAATATTATTCATCCACATATTCATATATATTTCTTTATTCATTCATCCATCAATGAACACTTAGTTTATTTTCATATCTTGGCTATTGTGTGTAATGTCATTATAACATGAGAGTGCAAATGTCTCTTCAAGATAGTGATTTTATTTTCTTCTAATATATACCCAGAAGTGAGGTTCCTTGCTCACATGGTAGTTCTATTATTTATTTTTTTAGAAAGTTCCATACTACTTTTCATAATGGCTGTATTAATATATATTCCCATAAACAATCTATAAAGATCACCTTTTCTCCATATCCTTTCCAACACTTGTTATCTTTTGGATTTTTTTTATAATAGCTAGCTGTGGTGGTTAATATTGAGTTTCAACTTGATTGGATTGAAGAATGCAAAGTATTGTTCCTGGGTGTGTCTGTGAGAGTGTTGCCAAACGAGATTAACATTTGAGTCTGTGGACCAAGAGAGGCAGACCCACTTTCAATCTGGGTGGGCACCATCTTATCAGCTGCCAGTGCAGCTA
Organism: Pan troglodytes; assembly: GCF_028858775.2. Lineage (NCBI taxonomy): Eukaryota > Metazoa > Chordata > Mammalia > Primates > Hominidae > Pan > Pan troglodytes. The sequence continues at coordinate 134,711,169 of NC_072401.2, forward strand.
GAATAAAGCAGGCTGAAGAAGTCGGAAAGGGCAGACTAGCTGAGTCTTCTGACCTCTGTTTGTCTCCCTTGATGAATGCTTCCTGCCCTCGAACATCAGACTCCAAGTTCTTCATCTCTTGGACTCTTGGACTTACACCAGTGATCTGACAGGGGCTCTGGGGCTTTCAGCCACAGACTGAAGGCTGCACTATTTGTTTCCCCACTTTTGAGCTTTTGGGACTTGGACTGGCCTCCTCACTCCTCAGCTTGCAGATGACATATCTTGGGACTTCACCTTGTGTTCTTGTGAGTCAATTCTCCCAATAAACTCCTCTTCATGTATACATATATCCTATTAGTCCTATCCCTTTAGAGAACCCTGACAAATATAGTATTCTAACACAAATAAGGGATATCTCTCCTTGATTTGATTTGCATTTGCCTGATGATTAGTGATGTTTAGCATTTTATTATTATTATTTTTTGAGATGGAGTCTCACTCCATTGCACAGGCTGGAGTGTAGCAGTGCGATCTTGGCTCACTGCAACCCCCACCTTCTGGGTTCAAGCAATTTTTATGCCTCAGCCTCCCAAGTAGCTGGGATTACAGGTGCATGCCACCATGCCTGGCTAGTTTTTGCATTTTTAGTAGAGACGGGGTTTCTCCATGTTGGCCACGCTGGTCTCGAACTCCTGACCTCAGGTGATCCACCTGCCTCAGCTTCACAAAGTGCTGGGATTACAGGCGTGAGCCACTGTGCCCGGCCCTAGTACCTTTTTTATATACCTGTTGGACATTTGTAAGGATTTTAAAAATATATCTATTAAAGTCCTTTGCCCATTTTTAAATCAGTTTTTCTCACTGAGTTGAATGAGTTACTTATATATTTTGGATAATAACCCCTTAACAGATATGTGTGGTTTACAGATATTTTCTCTCATATTGCAAGTTGATATTGTAATATGTTGTAAGAAAATGAAAATGTAACTTACAATATTGTAAGAATTTATAGTTGGGTTTTTTTGCTGAAGTCTTGAATCCACTTCGTGTTGATTTTTATGTATGGTGTAAAATAAATATCCAATTTTATTCTTTTACTTGTTAATATCCAATTTTCCCAAAACCATATAATAAAGTGACTATTTTTTTCAATGTGTATTCTTTAAGACTTGAATATTAGCTGGCCACATATGGGTGAGTTTATTTCTGTGCTTTCTATTTTGTTCCATTTGTCTTTATGTCTGTTTTTACACCAGTCCCATACAGTTTTGATGACTATAGCTTTGTAATATGATATTAAATTAGGAAGTGTGATGCCTCCAGTTTTGTTCTTTTTGCTCAAGATGCTTTAACTCTTCTGGATCTTTTCTGGTTCACATAAATTTGACAAGTGTATTTTCTATTTCCATAAAAAATACCATTGAAATCTTGATAAGGATTGCATTGAATCTATAGACTGCTTCATGTAGTATGCACATTTTCAAAATATTAATTATTCTTATCCATGAACATAGAACATCTTTTCATTTATGTGTGTCTTATTTAGTTTCTTTCATCAATGTTTTATAGTTTTCAGTGCACCGATTTTTCACCTCCTAGGTTAAATTTATTTATAAGTATTCCATTTTTGATACTATTGCAAATGGATTTTTTTCTTAATTTCTTTTTGGAATAGTTCATTGTGAATGAATAGCAATGTTACTTATTTTTGAATCTTCATTTTTTAATTATTATTATTATACTTTAAGTTTTAGGGTACATTTGCACAACATGCAGGTTTGTTACATATGTATACATGTGCCATGTTGGTGTGTTGCTCCCATTAACTCGTCATTTAGCATTAGGTTTATCTCCTAATACTATCCATCCCCCCTCCCCCCACCCCACAACAGTCCCCGGTGTGTAATGTTCCCCTTCCTGTGTCCATGTGTTCTCATTGTTCAATTCCCACCTATGAGTAAGAACATGCGGTGTTTGGTTTTTTGTCCTTGTGATAGTTTGCTGAGAATGATGGTTTCCAGCTTCATCCATGTCCCTACAAAGGACATGAACTCATCATTTTTTATGGCTGCATAGTATTCCATGGTGTATATGTGCCACATTTTCTTAATCCAGTCTATCATTGTTGGACATTTGGGTTGGTTCCAAGTCTTTGCTATTGTGAATAGTGCCACAATAAGCATACATGTGCATGTGTCTTTATAGCAGCATGATTTATAATCCTTTGGGTATATATGCAGTAATGAGATGGCTGGGTCAAATGGTATTTCTAGTTCTAGATCCCTGAGGAATCGCCACACCAACTTCCACAATGGTTGAACTAGTTTATAGTCCCACCAACAGTGTAAAAGTGTTCCTATTTCTCCACATCCTCTCCAGCACCTGTTGTTTCCTGACTTTTTAATGATCACCATTCTAACTGGTGTGAGATGGTATCTCGTTGTGGTTTTGATTTGCATTTCTCTGATGGCCAGTGATGATGTGAATCTTCATTTTTTATACTGCAATGTTACTGATTCATTTATTAGTTCTAACAAATTTTTTATAGAGTTTTTTTTATGGTAAGATCTTGTTATTTACAGACAAAGACAATTTTACCTTTTCTTTTCCAATTTGGATGCTATGTATTTATTTATTTATTTGACTAGTTGCTCTGGTGAAGACTTTCAGTACTATGCAAAATAGAAGTGCCAAGGTTGGGCATCCTTGCCTAGTTCCTGATCTTATAGAAATGCTTTCAATTTCTTGTACTACGTGGGATTAGCTGTGGGCTTTTCACGTATAATCTTTATCATGGTGAAGTTAATTCTTTTCATACTCATTTTGTTAAGAGTTTCAGTAAATATTGAATTTTGTCAAAGGCTTTTCCTGCATCTGTTGAGATGATCATGCAACTTTTATCTTCCATTCTCCTACTATGATGTATTAAATTAGTTGATTTGCATATGTGGAACTATCCTTGTGTTCCAGGGATAAATCCTTCTTTATCATGGTGTATGATCTTTCATATGCTGTTTAATTAAATAAAATTAATATTTTAGTATTTTAATAAAGTATCTAGTATTTTATTGAGGATTTTTGCATCTATTTTCATCAGGGGTATTGGCTTATAGTTTTATTTTCTAGTAGTGTCTTTGTGTAATTTTGGTATCAGGGTGATAATGGCCTAATAGAATAAGTCTGGAAGTTTTCCCTCTCCTTTTTTTATTTAAAAAAGTTTAATCAGTATTTATATTAAATCTTGAATGTTAGGTGGAATTTAGCTGTGAAGCTGTATGCCCCTGGGCCTTTCTTTGCTAGGAGACTTCAATTAGTATTCAATCTTCTTATCCTATCAATCATTTAATGTTCTATTTCTTCTTGATGTAGTTTTGTGTTACAAGGAAATTATCAACTTCTCTTGAATTATCCAGCTTGTTGGCATATAATTGTTCATAGTAGTCTTTTATGATCCTCTTTTATACAGAGGGATCATTGTAATGTCTTTTCTTTAATTTCTGACTTTAAGTCTTCTTCCTCTTTTTAAAATCTAGCTAAAGGTTTGTCAATTTTGTTTATCTTTTCAGAAACCAATTCATTTTTTAAAAAATCTATATTTGTTGTGATCTATCCTGGAGAATGTTATGCATACACTTAGAAAGAATGTATAATCTTCCATTGTTTGGTGGAAAGTCTATGTATGTGTGTTGGGTCCATTTGGCTTATAGCATTGTTCAATTCAGTTGCTATTCTCTTCCTTTTGAGTCTGGATATTATATACATTATTGTAAGTGGGGTATTGAAGTCCCCTACTATCATTGTATTTCTTTCTTCAGGTCTGTCAATATCTGCTTTACAAGTGTTCTGATGTTGGCCACTTATATAATTACTGTATCTTCTTGTTGAAATAACCCTTTTATTATTACATAATGACCTTCTTTGTTTCTAGAGACAGCTTTAAACTTGAAATATGGTTGTTTGATACAAAATGTGGCCCCTTCTGCTTTTTTTTCGTTACCATTTGCTTGAAATCTCTTTTCCTATCTCATTATTCTCGGCCTATGTGTGTCTTTGAATCTAAAGTGAGTCTATTCTAGACAGCATGTGGTTTTTAAAAAAATCCATACAGTCTTTTGATTGGTGACTTTAATTCATTTCCATATAATTATTGATAAATGGAGGACTTTCCTTTTTATCATTTTGTTAATTGTTTTCTATTTTGAAGTCATTTTATTACCTTAATCTGTATATGCCTTTGTGTTTACCTTCACCAGTGATATTTATGTTTTCAAATCCTTATATGATGCTGCTTAGCATGGTTTTGTTTCAATTTCAAGAACTCCAGCAAGTATTTGTGGTAAGGCAGATTTAGTGGTGAAACTCAGTTTTTGTTGTCTTGGGAAGACTATCTCTTCTTCATTTCAAAAATAATAATTTTGCCAAATGTAGTATTTATAGTTGGCAATATTTTTCTTTCAGTACTTTTTGTTGGACTTCTAATTTTGTTGATGTATTGTTTTGCTGATTTCATTGAGTTTTCTGAGTTGTTGTATAGCTCACTGGCTTTTAAAAAACAATTCTTTTGAATTCTTTGTTCATGATTTATAAATCTCTACTTCTTTGGAGTTGGTGACTGGAAAATTCTTGTGTTCTTTTGGTGGTGTCATCTTCCCTGATTTTTTTGTGTTTCTTTAAGGCTTTTGCTTGCCTTAATGTCTGTGCATTTTAAGAATCAATCACCCCTCCAGACTTTACTGACTTGTTTTGGTAGGGAAAGACCTTCATTTATGAATGAGTGCAAGGATGGTAGTTAAGAAAGTGTGGTGATTCCAGCATCTGAGCATAGTGTCTGTGCAGCTCTGTCAGCTGAAGTCAGCATCAGTGAAAACTGCATGAATTCTTGGCCACCAAGGCTGCAGCTTTCTGCAGCAGCAGTGAGAACTGTTGGGGTCTTCAGCTGGAAAATTGCTGGGGTCTATCTGATCTCTTTTTCCCTATAGCGTCATCAAATCATGGTCAAGATCTCTCTTGGTGTCAGGTTCACATGGCAGGACATTTACAATGGCAGTGGCATCAGTAGATCACGTGTGGGAGTCAATGAAGTAGTCATGGAACTGATATCTGAAACAGAGTGTGAGTATGCCCTCAGCACTGGTGGCACTGTTATCTAGATTGCACGTGTTCCCACTGCAGCAGTGGCACAACTGTGTCAGGTATGGGTGCTTGTAAAGTGTTCACAGAGCTGTGGTCTGAAGCATGGGCAAGCACAGGACACCTATGACTTTGGGTCTGTGGGAAATACACTTATAAAAGGATTGAAGAGGGAGTGTCCCAGCCCCTTGGTGGTGCAGTATAGCTCCATTACGAGGAGAGCACAGCAGTGTCTCCTTCTCTGGGGGTCCATGGTGGCTAAAATGGTTGTTGGTTTTCTCAGTGGCAAAAGCTGCTAGGTTCCTCTGTGGAATGGCAGCGAACATTATAAAGTTCTTAGCAGTGAAAAGATGTGGGGTTCCACAGCAGCAATTGGGGTCCTCAGCAGGGAAGACTACTGGGGTCCTCTGCAGAGGCACTGCAAACCATGTTGTCACATCCTAACTGACTGATACCAATAGACTCCACCCTTCTTCTTTGTCTTTAACACCTCCAATTATCTCGTTTGTGACAATCTCCCTAGTATTTTGGATGGCGTGAAACCAAAGTAAATCCTTCAGGTAGTGCCCAAAAATACTGTGGAAGCTGGTCACTCATCTTGTTCTTCTTTTTCCCCACAAAGCCCCTACTTGAGGCTGAGGAGATACTTCTAGGCTCTGTGTAAATTGGCCTGTGAACGGGATTATGCAGGCAAAATAAAAATGTTGTTCCTGCCCTTTCCGTGTGGTCATGCTTCTTCTCTTCTCCACTGTGTAACTAGACTCCTGAGTTTTCTCAGAGCTATTTTTGTTTATGGATGGCTATCTAATCATAGTGTTTTTTCTTTTGCCCTTTTGTATGTGTGTGGTGGGGGAGGGCAGGGAGTGAAACTAAGAACAGGATCTCCTGCTCTGCTGTATTTCTGACATCACTATAATTTGTCTGTTTTCATAACTTTTTTCCAGGCATTGGCTTTATCTTAGGTGTTTGGTTATTTTTCTTTGATGTGCTAAAGAGTGGCTCCCTGTTTTATGTTTTGCTTCCAGGTCAATGCGCATATTACACATTCCCCAATTTCTAATGGTAAATACTAATTTTCTTCTAAATTTTGTACAAAATAAATTAATATAGTCACAGTCTTCTAAGTAAAAAAAAAAAAAATCGTAAGGACCATAAAGCTAATAATTAAAAGCCCTTCATTTTATTATCTTTTTCAAATCACTTCTCTTACAGAAGTAATCATAGTTAACATTTTCATATTTATACTCCCAGATTTTTTTTGCTGCTTTATGAGCGTGTGTGTGTATAGATGTTTACATTATTGATGTGCTGAAGAATTTATATGGAATACTTCTTAGTTTTTTTGCTGTTATTCATGTTTTAAATATTTTTTCAAACCTTAAATTTTTATTTCACTTTTAACTTATTTTTTATTTAACTTGATCTGTCTTTTGATGAAGATTTGAATTGTTAATTTAATCAAATATATTAATTTGTTTCCATTTGTGAATTTTGATATAGTGTTTTTTTGTTGTTGTTGTTTCAGGCAGAGTCTTGCTTTGTCACCCAGGCTGGAGTGCAGTGGCATCATCTCAGCTCACTGTAAGCTCTGTCTCCTGGGTTCACGCCATTGTCTTGCCTCAGCCTCTCGAGTAGCGGGGACTCCAGGCACCCGTCACCACACCCGGCTAACTTTTTGTTTTTAGTAGAGACAGGGTTTCACCATGTTAGCCAGGATGGTCTTGATCTCCTGACCTTGTGATCCACCCACCTTGGCCTCCCAAAGTGCTGGGATTACAGGTGTGAGCCACCGTGCCTGGCCTGATATAGTGTTTTAATTAGAAAAAAATCTTTTTCACACAAAGATTATAAAATTTCTCATATAATTACTCCTAAATTCTGTATAATTTTTGTTTTATTTATATAAAATAAAAATGTTGGTATTTACTTTTGTGCACTTCGTGAGTTTACATTTGTTTCTCCAAATTAAATAGGACAGTCATTTATTGAACAGAAGAGTTTATTTTCCACTGATCTAAAATATCCCCTGAAGTTAAATATCTAAAAAATTGTTCAGTTTTGCTATGATTTATATGACTATTCCAAATCAAATATTTTTGTTGTAATTCTTATTACTATATAGAATAATTCCCTGTTTCACATTAAGCAGAACAAGTTATCTTTCTCTTCAAGTTTAAATTTAATTTTGGAAGGATGCTGTTGAAAGTATTCATTTTTTATGATATTTAAACTCATTTTAACCATCTCTATTAAAAATTGTTTTGAGTTTGCTTTGAGTGTATAAATAAATTTATTCTAGAATTAAATATTTAAAATATTTATAATTCATGTTCTGGAATTTAGTGTGCATCTCCATGTTATCCGTTCTTACTATGTATTCTTTATAAAGTTTCACATTCTTAGATGTGATTTCACAAGTTACATGTTGGAATTAATTCTAAATATTTTATAGCAGTCATTGCTTTCGTGAATGTATTCTTTTATACTCCACACACTCTTGGTTGTGTTGCTGTTGACATATAAAAAAGATAAAGCATTTTTATATATTCACATCTAACATATTCTTAGTGAATTTTGTTCTTAGATTTAAGAGTTTCTTAGTTGTTAATTTTATTAATGTTTCCACAAAAAGACATGTGAATGTCATTCTTCAAATCAGTGGGTTATTTGGTCATGTTTTTTCATTAATTTGGTTTATATATTCATTAATAATTCAATTTTTTTTGTTTTTTTAACGTATTTTTTAAATGTACTTGAGTTGAATGTTTATTTCCAGTCTTCCTTATTTTTAAATTAATATTCTTAAGGTTATATGTTTTTCTCTGATAAATGTGTTAATAATTATATATTTCTAAGGTTTTTTATACAAACATTATGATAATTACTTTCAGTGAACTACTTTATATAATGTTAAGTAAATTACCCATGTTTATACACTGAGTAAGAATATATGTAAAGTTCAAACACAAGGAATAAACACCATGTTGCTTCCTACACGCTGAAAAATATCTCCTGTAGCAATCAGTTTTGATTTCCATTTAATTTAATAATTTATTTTGGAAGAGCATTATAAATAATTTCCTAGTTTATGAATTTATTTTCATCATTTCTTTTGATAGGCTGAAAATATTAATATTTGTAATGTAGCATAACTGGAATGATTTCTACCTCTTAAAATACACAATTTTTTTGTCTAATCATGTGAATATTCTGTAGGTGATTAAACATTTTATGTATATAAATATATATAATTCATATGTATACAAAGTTATGCTTGTTTTTATTATATATAGAAAAACAAAATAATCCTAATGAGCTAATTCATACCTTGTATGTCCTTATTTTCTGTTTACTTGATTGGTCTATACAAAAGACTATTAATTTCTTAAATACAATTATACATTTTTAATATCTAACATTTTTAAATTTAAAATTTAAAAAATAAAAAATCTTTTATTTCTAAAAATGTTAAAATACTTTAATACTTTATTTTAAAATGCATAGCCGATTATTATACCATCTTGGTTGAAATAATGGTTGGCTATATCTTTTATTAATATAAAATCCCCTTTTGATTTCTGTAGAGCTTTTCCTTGAATGCTATTTTGCCACAGCAAAATGACCAAAACCTGATTTCTATTTGTAAATATATTCATGGTAAACATATTGCTTTCCATTTAATATTTTAAATATTTTATGTTGTTTTGCCTTAGCTATGTATTTAGTTGTAGAATATAGTTAAATCCTTTTAAAAAATATGAAAGTTGTTCATTTTAATAAGAATCTTATTTTTCTGTAGATTCCAGAAATCTCTAGGTAAACAAGTGCAGCTCTATTTTCTAACATCGACCATAAAATACCTCAAGATTTGCAATTCAGGATAAAACATCTTGAGCAATTTTACCTATTATATTGACTAGCAGTATGTTTCATAAATAAATAAATAATACAGCCATAGTAACCATTAATTTCTTATTTCTTTGGAGTAGTATATGCTATGTTCAGGGTCAGAATGAGAGCTATGTATCAGTATTTTTCTCCTTTGGCTTATTTTTAGCATATATAATTTCAGGTTGACTTCTCAAAATTATATATTTCTACTTGCCCATTTTATGTGTACTTTTGTAACACATGTATCTATATAAACATGGATAAACAATATTACAACAGTGGAATATCTATAGTATTTTCTACTTTTATACAATAGACTTTGTTCAGCCTTAGACTATTTTCAAATCTTGAGGATATGCAGATCGGCTTAGAAGAGTTCTTTTCTGTTAATGATAGTTAATGCATTTAAAGTATTTAAATTGTATTAATCTCTTGCTTGGCTTGTTTCATCTTCTGTATAACTGATGCTCAGAAAATGCCATGTACTCTTTACCAAATAGAAGTCTGACTTTATGCTGGACTTCAAAAATTCTGCAGATATAGTCATAAGAATGTTTTAAACAATAGACATGTACCAAGTTATCACATCCTCTCCATAATCCATTGTTTTGAAAATAGTGATGATAGGAGCAGTTTAAACATATTGTGACATTTTATTCAAGGTTACAAAAAATAAACATCCAAAAGACTTAGAAAGTGACAATCAGGCTTGATATCATTTATCAGACAAAATGAAGACATTTAAAATGGTGAAGATTTGACATAAATGTTATATTTGGTACACTTAAAATATATTCAATATCATCCGTGGATTTTATTAAATTTTAAGTGGTGAGTCAAGATAGCTGATAAAAATAATAGGGCACTGACAATCTGTTATCACTAAAGTGCTACTCTTTTTAAAACTGAGGATGTTGGGTGATGATACCATATTGGGGGGATATTTAAAAAGTGATCCTCTTGAGTTGCTATATTGTGGTTAAAAAAAGAATTAAAAGCTAGGGAGACAGAGTGTTTTAAGAACTCAATGAATCAGACTCCATAAATTTGGTTCAGTTATAAATGTCTAAAAAATGACAGCAGCTGAGTGTGCCATACAGTTATAAGCAATGAAAGCATTTTGTTTTTTGTTTTGTTTTGTTTTGTTTTGTTGTTCTAAGCAATGCTTAATGGAGAATTTGTGTCTAGGAAGCAATTTAATAAGCACTTCCAAAATCTGATAAAGTAGCAATGGTTGAAAAATAGTGGAAGAAAGGATCCATATTTTAAGAATTTCTTCTACATGGAGATCATAATCAAAGTAGCAAAACATCTTTTATAAAAATATGTGGGCACCATATGTGCATACACACATATACAAATTGTACACATAAAATCTTATGTATATATTTTAATATAAAATACTACAGGTTAATAAAAAATGTGCTTAGACTTGGCTTATTTTTTTAATTGGAATGAAATCTGGTTGTAACACAATTTTGATGTCAAACTGCTTTCTCTTCCTGTTTACATTTTGCAAGAACAAGAAGCCTCAGCTGGAAAATTGGCCCATAATCACAACCTATTAAGCTTTTACTGATATTGCAATAGAAGTAATGGGTTTTTAATGAGCTTATCCATTTTAACATTTATATAATTTATTAACTTTTTCCTTTCTCTATTTTGTATATTAACTAAAAACTTAGGTTTAATAATTTTCTTTACTGAACTCTTAAGCCCTCGAAATTCAATAAAATAATGCTATTTTAAGTTACTGTTGGTAATTTTATCAAGCATAAGCAATCACTTGTGTGTTATTGTAGAGCTTCATGTACTATGAAGGGTCACTCACATTGGAAACTGGTGTCCAACCTGTGGCATGGAACTTGCTTTATAGATACCCATAGAGAGAATATCAACTTTTACAGCAACAAAGGTAGGGTTGTTGACTTCACAAAAGCAAATTTAAAATATTGGGTGTTTCATGAATTTGCCCTTGAATCCACTGTTAACACAATTTGTTGGTATATCAGAAGGCTAAAAATCTCCACTGCAAGGTGAAAGCATGGTGATAAGGACTGAATAAGTTTTTGACTGTGCTGGTGTTAGAGAAAGCACCAGGAGAGCCATAGAGCTGGGGCTCTGCTCAGCATAAAATCTGAGGTGGAAGTCTTGAACATGATTGAGGAGAGGGTAGACACGGGAGGACCCTGGCAAAGGGCAGGCAAACTTCATCTCTTTCTGCAGTTCATTTTATTCCAGAGGATGTAATTACCAAACTCAAAGAAACAATTAGGAAAACTGTTGGTATCAGTTTACCTCTATCATCTGGGGAACAAATTATTAATCTTCCAAAAATTATTTTAAGAGAGTTATAACTAATTAATGATGGGCATACTTATAAATTACTCTTTTAAATTACCTCTATAAGGTTGTATTTTTCTTAAAAGAAACACCAGTCACAAGAGAGTTCACATATATAATTTTTGTCCTATCTTAAAAAATAGAGAGAAAGAGATGGGGTCTCATTATGTCACCCAGGCTGGACTTGAACCCCTAGGCTCAAGCCACTTTCAGGCCTCACGAGTAGCTGAGACTACAGGTGTGCACCTCCGTGCCCAGCTTGGCTTTATTTATGATAACAATACCTATTGCCCCAATAAACAAATATATCAAATGTTGCAAACAGTAGTATGGAAAATATGTGAACTTTTGCTGAAACTAAAGCCTGAAACTATGAAAACCCATTTTCATAGTAGTGATTCCTTGAAAACAATTTTTAATTTTAAATTGTTACCACAAACCCTAAAAAAGCTCCTCTGCTTTTCTCAAAAACCTCAAGAAATTCAATAATTCTAGCATATCTAAATGCAATATGCTGTATGATATTATATCATATTATCTGTATCTTATATGTTAATAAATAAGCATTCCAATCAGATGTATAGTCATTCCAAGAATCAAAACTCGAGGACTTTAGAAAGGTATCTGTCTTCAGTTTTGATGTTTTATGTCATTTACTCTCAGAGTACACATACACACACAACCACACACACATATATGCAATAAGAGTTCTATTAAAATAAAAGTTATAGAGATGTTTGGGGGTAATATAGAATTTTCAAAATGATATTTAAGGAAAACTTCAGTTCTTTCCTAAACAGAAATACATAACCTACTTTAATGAACAGAATGAAAATTTCTAGTAACTTGTGCATCTTACAGAATAAAGTTAGTCCTAGGTCTCAGGAGTAAAAAAGTGCACCAATTTAATCAGAATTTTGATTTTACATGCCACTCTATGATCGAGGTGCTAAAATGCTCTGGAGCATAACTCGGTCAGGCAATATGTCCCTTTTATTCATTAGGCTTCTTACACCGTTTCTTGGTGGCTGCTCTGTAACCGTATGAGTCATTAGCACGAGTCCAAAATTGTGTGAAGAGAGATCTATGCTTTTGTCCTGTGGAGAGTCTTTTCAGTACAATCAAATTTGCTTCACAGTGTAATTTCACAGTTTGTGCAGTAGTCACTGACAGCTCACAGCACTGTTGTTATTCAAAGCTAAGCAGATGAGAGAGACATAACCGACTAATAACATGCTGGAAGTTATGTCTTCAAAGTTGCAGTCTAATTGTACATCTTCATTTAGTGAATGGCTGAAAACAAATTAAAATTTCCTGACCACTGGAGGCAAAAGCAATGCCAAGCAAATCAATTATATCAAATTCTTGTAGGGTGGAAATGTTCTTAATAAAATGTCACAGAGGGAAGGAAAATAACAAGAATAATACAAATGAACCAGAAATATAAAAACAAATATCAACTTCAGTTGTAAGCAAATGAATGTAAATTTAGACAGAAGTAAATATAGTTTGATGTTTTGGCAAAAAATAAACACTTTAAGATTTGGAATTGACTAAAGTATAGGAATCGGGCAATCTCATGTGCTTTTGATTAAGTGTACTTTTCCCAACAAATATATTTTTATGTAAAAAATTATAATGTCTTTTGACACGCTGACTGCAATTATCCAAAGGCAGTAGATAACAATGAGAGATGCACATATTTTTTTAACATAATGTTATGCAAAGTTTTTTGTTTGTTTTGTTTTTAGTTTAAGTCATACTTTACTAGAAATTTTAGTTTTTATTAAATATTTTTTAATGCAGTTTTAGATTCACTTAAAAATCTAGGGGAAGGTATACAGAGGTATTTCATATACCCCATTCTGCCACATATGCATAGCTTCTCCCATAATCAATATTCCCTACAATAGTGATACATTTGTTACAATTGATGAATTTATATGGACACATCATCACTCAAGTCCATGGTCTACAAGGTTCATTCTCAGTGTACATTCCATGGGTTTGAATAATGGTATGTGAAACATAATTTTCACTGCCCTGAAAAATCCTCTGTGCTCTGCCTATTAATCTCTTTTTCTCTCTTAACTCCAGGCAACCACTGTTCTTTCCACTGTCTCCACGTTGTTGCCTTTTCCAGAATTTCAGAGTGAATTCTTTCACTTAGTAATAGGCATTTAAGTGTCCTCTATATCTTTTCATGGCTTGATAGCTCCTTTCTTTTTAGCACATAATAATATTCCATTGTCTGGGTATATTGTAGCTTATTTATCCATTCTCTGGCTGAAGGAAATCTTACTGTATAATCCAGTAATCAAGCTGCTTGGTATTTACCAAAAAATGTTGAAACTTTATGTCCACACAACCTGCAAATGAATGTTTAAGGCAGCTTTATTCATAATTGTCAAAACTTGAGAATGATGCTGTTTTAAAGCAGTGAATATGTTATAATTTTAAATAAATTAAAAAAATTATCATAGAACACCAGCCACTGAAGGACATTTGAGCCATTTCCAGCTTTTGGCAGCTATGAACGTAGCTGCTATATACATTTTTGTGTAGGTGTAAATTTTCATATCTGTACAGTTGATACCCTAGACCATAATTGCTAGGTCATAAATTAAGGGCAGGATTAATTTTGAAGAAACTGCCAAACTGTTTTCTAGTATGGCTGCACCATGTTGTAGTCGCTCCAGTAATATATAGAAGATATGGTTCCTCATGTTTTTGTTTTTTGTTTTTTGGGTTTTTGTGAGAGAGAGAGAGACAGTTTCACCATGTTGGCCAGGGTGGTCTCCAATACCGGGCCTAAGGTGATCTGCCTGCCTCAGTCTCCCAAACTGCTGGGATTACAGGTGTGAGTCATGGTGTCCAGACTCCTCAAGTCTTTATTGGCAGTTGGAACTGTTGGAATACTTTTGTTTATGTTTTTGGTTTTTTTGTTTTTTAAGCCATTCTAATAGGTATGTAGATAGCTCATCATAATTTTAATTTTCATTTGCCCAGTGGTTAATGCTGTTGGGCATACTTTCATGGTCTTATTTGACATTCTTATTTCTTTTAGTGATGTATCTGCTCACATCTTTTACTCTTTGTTTTGTAGTGTTACTTGTTGTCTTATTGTTTTATTTTTTTTTCTTTTTTGAGACAAGGTCAGGCTCTGTTGCCAGGTGCTAGTGCAGTCACACAATATGGCTCACTGCAGCCTCGACCTCCTGGGCTCAAGCAGTCCTTTGCCTCAGCCTCCTGAGTAGGTAGGACTAAAGGTGCATGTCAACACAGCTGGCTAATTTTTAAAATTTTTTGTAGGGATGAGCTCTGGCTATGCTGCCCAGGCTGGTCTCAAACTCTTGAGCTCAAGGGATATTCCCCCTTCAGCCTCCCAAAGTGATGGGATTACAGGAGTGAGTGTAGACTATTCCTGGCCTTATTGTAGATTTCAAGAATATTTTGTATACCCTAGACACTCAAATATGTTATTAGAAAATATTTTTCCCAATCTTTAGCTTGCCCCTTTTATTTTGTTAGCTGTGTCTTTCCCCAAACAAAAGATTTTCAATTGGAAGTTCAATTTATCATTTTAATAGACTATATTTTGGTACCATTTACAAATTTCTTATAACAAAATCTATTGGAGAATTTTTGTGAATCATTAGAAAAAAATCCAAAGTCCAAAAGAAAGACACTGGTTAAAACATAGTAGTTGCATATGGTAAGATTTTATGCAGCTATTATAAACCACAATTTCAAAGAATATTAAAAACACGAAAATACTTATATGTTAATTGAAAAGTAGCAGAAGTCACCTAGTTGCATATGTGGGTGTGTACATGTCTGTAGTATTTACGTGTGAAAAAGTATTGAGAGAATAACAAATATTTTTTCTGAATTTTCTTTTTTGTTTACCAAAAATGTATTTGTTAAAATCAGTAAAAAATGATTACTTTTGGAGAAAATGAATATTTCATTAATCCATATTTGTACTTCAAGAAATCAATACTTTAAATTTTATTTGAATATGGAATAAATTTTGTCATTACAATTATTTTAAACTTCATAATTTTTGACACTTTTTGATAGCTCTCTGTAGGTTAAAAGCAAGTACGTTAGAATCACTTAAAAATGTAGAACAGACACAATTTACCCATTTTTGTATATGATTATTTCCAATATTGTTAGGTTTAAGGACAAGATTTTTAATTTTTACATTGAAATATTTCCTGATCTTTTATATATAAATTATCCTGTAAATATGTTTTACTATGATTACAAAATACATAGTTGATGAAAACAAAATAATTGATATTTTTAAAACGTGAATGTCTAGAAAGCAAGGAATCATATCTCATTTTTACCTAATACACATATTAGCAATACATTGCTTTTTAGCTTGGCTCATTTGAGATTAGTTTTAAGAAACAATAAAAAATGCCCCAGGCAAGATGATAGGGAGATGGATAATGAAGTGATGTGTAACTAACAAATACATCTCTGTTTTTAAGCCTCTCATTTTTTTTGTGAGATATATATCACAATTAATTCAAAATAATTCTAACCTTCTTCCTTAACGTTCTACATTGGTTGTAGCAGTTGTTTGTGTCCAAATGCATCAATGTTCTGCTTATAACATATAAACTTATAAGTTTATATCACAACCTTAGCCCCAGGAAACATACCTCTTCATCTAAACTGTTGTTGCAGCCACACCAATTATGTAATTGTTATGGCAGCCACTAGAGGGAAGAGTGACAAAGTGCTATAGCTGAGATACCCAGAGACGTTTTATTCCAGATGAGGCCCTGGCGTGCAATGATTTCTATCTCAGTATCTTATTGCCTTCAAACTATAAATCATCAATATCCTTAGAATGAACCTCTTCTACACAATTAAGTATTCTTAAAATGCTTAATTTAATATTTTAATTCAGTATCAACATATTAGAGCTTCTCTAACTGCAGTTTGAAAAGCTAGATATTTAAATACCCTTATATATCCTCCCAAATTTTAGTGTCCAGAAAATTATCATCTATCCCTAGGTTTCAGACTTCCTTACTTGTCTGTACATCTAAAATGTTTTTTTTTTAAAATCTAATTTATGAAAAGAAAAATCCCATACTTAGAGGCTTAAATTATATAATTGAGAAATACAGACAAGTAGAATCAACCAATTAACAATAATTTGTATTGATGTCAGTGCTGTAGGTTATTTACATACATAACTTTATTGAAAACCTTACAAGTTAGATGTTACTTCCATGATTTAGATGAGAAAACGGAAGTGCACATTGTGCCTAATCTTACACAAGTGTTGTAAATGTTAAATGATAATGTTTTTTGTTAAAAATGGGCCAGTTGGACTGAAATAAGGACCAGCAGAGTTGCACACTTATGTAGCAGATTCTCATGAAAACTCTTGTAAGTGTATATATATTTAGTCAAGTTTTCAAAGTACATGATCTCTCTCATTAAAACATTTGCAATGTTCTTGAGCTTTCTATTACTAGGCTGATAGAAGCCCTTTGTTAAATGACTATATGTTGAGTTTTAATACTCATAATTGGCTAGTAACATATAAAACATAAGCACTATCTGAAATATTGAGAAGCTGATTTCATATCGTTTTTTTTCTTTCTATCATAATATTTTATCATGACGAGCCAGAGCAGGGATATAGCTGAAAAGATTAACAAAATCCAGAGATATTTTGTTTATTGTTTATTTAACTGAGGCTTGTAAGGTTGTAAAATATCAAGCATGTTCTTCTTTTCTTTTCTTTTCTTTTTTCTTTTTGAGACAGAGTTTTGCTCTTGTCGCCCAGCCTGGAGTGCAGTGGCGCAACCTTGGCTAACTGCAACCTCCATCTCCTGGGTTCAAGCGACTCAGCCTCCCCAAGTAGCTGGGAATACAGGCACCCGCCACTACACCCAGCTAATTTTGTATTTTTAGCAGAGATGGGATTTCACCATGTTGCCCAGGCTAGTCACAAACTCCTGACCTCAGGTGATCCACCTGCCTCAGGCTCCCAAAGTGCTGGGAGTACAGGTGTGAGCCACCGCGCCCAGCCACATGTTCTTATTTTTGGAAAGCACAACAAGAAGGAGAGATTAGAAGATGATTTGGGACAGCTGTTTACTTATGAAACAAAAGTCTGAATAAAGGAGGAGGTGATAAATCTGGATGAATTAGGATAGGACACTTGAACAACATTCGAGGTGAAGAGTATTGAAGGTGTGCAAATGCTTGAGAATAATAAACAGCTTCTCCTTTCCTTCTCTGGATTTTGAAAAGGGGGAGATTGCGGGCAGGTCAAATTTTGTTAAGAAATGGTGTTCAGTTTAGAAGACCATGGAGAAAGTGACATTATTGGGTAATAAATCTGGTACTGGTATTCAATTACGTATTGAACAAATATTTGCTGAGTACATATCATGAGTATACACTGGTGAACTAAATATATGTGCTTTCATGAGGTCCATGAGACAATGCAAGAATAGAAGTTCAGGAAGTACTCAAGAATACAGAAGGATTTAATTTTTACTCATTTGTTTTAAATTCAGATGTCATCCTAGCGCATGCTGTCTTTCAAGATTTAGGTTGGTTCACCTAGGTCATGTGGGTAATCCAGTGCCTTTCCTAAATGTTCCATAACTTCCTGAGGGATTTCATTCTCCGGGGTTCAAAGTCTCAGGGTCTGATGCACTCTTTTTCCCAAACCTATCTCATTCACCTCGCTATTAAGTTTTCTTAGTACTGAATCGACCCAGACAAGGAACTCAACCAAATCCTTGATTTTTAGTTTCTAAAATACTTACATGAGACATTTATACATGTGGAAAATTAACTGAAGTGTTATGAAACTGGAGAGCATTTACGAAGTAGCAATGCAAAGTAAAAAAAAAAAAAAACATGTTTTCTTTCAAAGTCAATTTTCTATCCTAACCGAATTTCCCTGTAGATTCTGACTCCTCACTTATTGCTATATAACATCATTCTCTCTTTGCCAATCCCTCCTGTAACCCTATCCATTACCTTCCCTTCCTTATTCCAAAATCCTATTCATCTTTATGAATATCTTTGTTCCCACATTCCTAACAGGCAGAATCTGCTGGAAATTTTTGTTAGGATAGGAAACTGACTTTACCTTCAAGGGTACAGGGTGAGAGATGGTGGTGGTGGTGAGTTATTTTTTTGTCCCCCTAGTTCTATATAATGACCCTATTAGTCCTATAAATATAGCCAATGGAGATCTTTTCTTTCATTAAAGCCATGACATATTTTCTGCAGTATCACTCTTGACATTTAATATTGGATGTTTAAAGGAAAGAGAGACTATTTTTTATTTCTATCATGAGTTCGTATATTCATCAGGGTTTGGCTAAGAAACAAATGGCACCTTCCCAAGGGGTTGATTGATCCAGAACTTTTCAAAGCTTTCTTATTTTTCCTTGAGTGACTGTACAATTCTTAATAATGGCCTGCAAGACCTTGGATGATCTTTCATGATTGAAGCTCTTAAACTCTAGTCTTGTAGTTTTGGGAAAGCACCAAGTTGTTTTGGTTTGGTTTGGTTTGTTCCCATCCTTCTGGATGTTCACAAATCCTGCTCTCTTTGTCTTAAATATTATCATCATGCTTTTTTCTGTTATTTTATTATTTTAAAAATACTTTTAAATGTGGAAAACACATGTAACATACTATTTAGCATCTTAACCATTAAGTATACTCTTCAGCCATGTTAACTATATTCAGGTTGCTATGCAACAGATGTCCAAAGCTTTTTTATCCAGCAAACTTGAAACTCTATGCCCGTTAAATATCTCCTCATTTATCCCTCACCTAGCACCTGGCAACCACTATTCTATTTTCTATTTTTGCAAGTTGGACTACTCTTGGTACCTTGTGTAAATGGAATCAGACAGTATTTGTCTTTTTGTTACTGGCTTATTTCACTTAGCATAATGTCCTCAAGGCTCATACATGTTGTAACATGTCAGAATTTCTTTCTTTTTAAAATATTCCATTATATGTGTAGACTATATTTTGTTTATCCATTCATCCATCCATAAATACTTGGGTTGCTTCCACCTTTTGACTATTGCGAATGTACAAATATTTATTTGAGACCCTACTTCAATTCTTTTTTTTTTTTTTTTTTGAGACAAAATCTCACTCTGTCACTAGGCTGGAGTGCAGTGGTGCAGTCTTGGTTCACTGCAGTCTCTGCCTCCTGGGTTCAAGCTGTTCTCCTGCCCTGGCCTCCCGAGTAGCTGGGACTACAGACACGTGCCACCAGACCCAGCTAATTTTTGTATTTTTAGTAGAGATGGGATTTCACCATGTTGGCCAGGATGCTCTCGATCTCTTGACCTTCTGATCTGCCCGCGTCGGCCTCCCAAAGTGCTGGGATTACAGGTGTGAGCCACCGCGCCTGGCCCCTGCTTTTAATTCTTTAGGATATATTCCAAGAATGAATTTTCTAGGTCATATGTTAATTCTACTTTTATTTTTTACAAGAATCACCATACTATTTTTCACAGTGGCTGCACTATTTTACATTCCCTCCAAAAGTGCTCAGGGTTCCAATTTCTCCATATCCTTGACAACATATCATCATACTTTTTGGATGACTAGCACTCTCTATGTCAGTTTCAACATCAACACGTTAGTGACCTAAGGCTGTTTCCCACTCTGCCCAATGGTGTCCATAAGGATGCCTTGCTTGTTACATTCTTAACACATAGAATTGATGCTAAATGTGCAGCTTTTTTTTTTTTTGTATTTCTTGTTTGTTTTACCCTACAGACTATTAGCTCCATGAATATATAAAGGTGGGAACTATATTTATTTTTCCTTTTGCCACTCTGACACATGGTAATTCTTTAAGGATTTACTGATGCATGCTACTTATATACTGTTCATAGTATACACCCTTAGAGATCCTCAACAGCAAAAATAAGAGCTGTGGTTTTTGGTAAACACATGCTACTGACTTCAGTATTTTATTGCAATGTTTGCAATGTTGTAATCTCTGTAATATTGAAAGTTATAGATTTAATCCCCCCTTAGTTGTTGAAACTAGGCTTTTAATTATCACGTCACACGGGTAGTCAGTGACAAAACTGATATTGAGAACAATACCTAGTTGATCAAGGCATTGAAACAAACATCATCCTCAAAGGGTAAAAATTTAACTTTATCTAACTGTAATACTGCATATTTTTTCTATATCATACTGGAAAAATAATTTCCAAGCAAAGTAAGTTTTTATATGCTCTACAGGATCACTTTCTATAATAGCTTTACCATATAAATTTACTTTTTTCCTCCATAGGCATTTTCATCACAGCATTGCAGTAAATAACTATTATAATATTAAGTGACCTGTGTGTGTATGTGTGTGTGTATATATATATAGTGTGTAATTTAAGATATAGAGATACAGATATGGATATAGATAGAGCTATAGATCTTATGCAAATTTAAATTGTGTCTAACTACTCAATGAATCACTGGACTTAGCTACTACAATGCTTGCTGAGCTCATCAAGAAAAACATCAGTATGAGACAATAAACATTTATACTTACTATTCTGTTAAAAAGAGTGATCATAGGAGCACCTGTAGAATAGAAATAATGATTTCATACATATTTTATGAGGAAAAAAATTGTTCTCTCTGATCATGCTAGTGAACTGACCAACGTGAAAATTATTTAACAGAATGAGATAAATTTACAATATAATTTATATCTCTTGTATTGTATTGTATTTATTTATTTTTATCTTTTTTTCTGAGGTGGAGTCTCGCTCTGTCGCCCAGGCTGGAGTGCAGTGGTGTGATCTCGGCTCACTGCAACCTCCACCTTCTGGGTTCAAGCAATTATCCTGCCTCAGCCCCCGAGTAGCTGGTATTACAGGCATACACCACCATGCCCAGCTAAAATCTCTTATATTTTAATTAATTTTAAATAAAAAGGCCTCAGGATCTCAAGATGTATACATCATGAGTTCCTTCTCTTAAACATGTAATTACAGGTGTATATAGTATGTGTGTGTATATATATATTTGTATATCACAATATTTCTGAGTAATAGCATATTGCCATTATATATTATACATAGAAAATATATGACTTACATTGACAAGATATTTTTGTTTAACACAATTAGGAAATTTATATGAGGCTACATAGGTCAAATTACACACATTTAAGTTTTTCATGAGAAAGCTTTTTATTTATGGCATGTACTTAAGTGATCAGAACCAGGGCTGACTATGTTCATATTTCCACCACATGTTATACCTATATCCATTCGATATTTTTTGTTTGAGCATTTTTACATGACTTTTTAACATGAAAATGAGAAGCATATACCTAAGAATAGGAAATGGCCCTCTGAGATCCCAAAATAGGATAGAGACTTGCAACAAAGCACTTGAACTATGTAACTCTCCAGAGATTTTACCATTTGAAATTTGAGGTAATGACATGCAAATTTCACTGCCAGTGACACTTTTCACTTGAGAATTAACATGTATAAAAATCAGCTATTTTGTTATATGAAAGAAATAAACTTCACCTACTACTATACCAACTTTCCGTCACAGCGTTACCATTTTTGGTAATATTGAGTTTATATTGCATTTTACTAAGAAAGAAGTGTTTTTTAATAAAACATTTATTGACATAATAAGCATGCAGAAAATTGCATAAATCTTAAATATATTGAATCATTCCGATTTTTAGTATGTGAAACTGCATGTATTTAAATATTTTATGCGGCTTGTAAAGTTGTCAAATTCTTTGATAATATGATAAAAATATAAGATAAACACTCTAAAATGGTATTGCATAAGAAACTCACTGATCAGGACAGCCACATTACACGTAACAAGAATATTTAATATTCTTTTTTCAGTTACTGTAAATAAGTAAACAGTATCTTTATAGATCAGAAGATAGCTTTTGCTTTGTGGTTAACAGAGCTGTAATCTGCCAGTTGTAAGAATAAATAAAACCTCTTAATAGAATTTTGATCACAGGAAGGGGAATATCACACTCTGGGGCCTGTCAGGGGCTGGGGGGCAAGGGGAGGGAGAGCATTAGGGCAAATACCTAAAGCATGAGGGGCTTAAAACCTAGATGACGGGTTGATAGGTGCAGCAAACCACCATGGCACATGTATACCTATGTAACAACCCTGCACATTCCGTACATGTATCCCAGAACTTTTTTTAAAAGTAGAATTTTGAAAAGATTTTTTAATGCTTTTCTTTACCTTGATATTGATAGAAATACTACTACTACTAGCAAGCGTTTCTTGATGTTATTGTGTACCTTGTTCATCATAGGGTTGCTATATTGCATATATTAATATATGCAGAGGGCATATATTAACTCATTAAGCAATATAGCAACCCTATGATGTAGCTATTGACATTATCTTGGTTGTACTAGCTAATACAGGGACAAATCTAACTCTAATCTAATACTAGAAATATTCTTTTTTACCCATAGTATTATACCTCCTGGGGTATTAAAAAGCTCAGGTCTTAAGTGTAGATTTGCTATTTGATCCAGCAATCCTAATACTGGGTATCTACTCAAAGGAAAAGAAGTCATTACATGAAAAAGACAGATGCACATGTATGTTTATAGCAGCACAATTTGCAATTGCAAAAATATGGAACCATCCTAAGTGCTTATCTACCAATGAGTGGATAAAGAAAATGTTATATATATATAAACAGATAAATAGATAGATAGATAGATTGATTGATAGATACCATGAATACTACCCAGCCATAAAAAGGAGCAAAATAATGTCTTTTGCAGCAACTTAGATGGAGCTGGAGGCATTATTCTAAGTGAAGTAACTCAGGAATGGTAAATCAAATACTGTATATTCTCACTTGTAAGTGAGGGCTGATCCAAGGGGACACAAAATCATATACAGAGTGATATAATGGCCTTTTGGGACCAGCGGTAGGGGGAGGTTGGGAGGAGGGTGAGGGATAAAAGACTACCTACTGGGTACAGTGTAAACCATTCAGGTGATGAGTGCACTAAAATATCAGAATTCACTACCAAAGAACATATCCATGTAACCAAAAACCACCTGTACCCCAAAAACTATTGAAATAGAAACAAAGCTCAGTTCTTCCTGACAACTATAATTTCTGATATTCTAATTAACATAATAAAAGATACATCAAAACTTTTAGATGTACGTCTAACATTTTGGCCATTTCTTTTCATTCTTGTGTGTATTTATACATGCACACAGGCATATACACATATATAATAAATCTATACTTTAAGTCAAATATCACTTTAGAGATTTGTTAACCAGTCATTCCATTCTGTAGATTGTAACTAGCGCCCATAATGGCATACGTTTTTAGCTGAGTTAGTAGCAGGGTCAGGAGTAGAACTGTTTTCCTCATATTAGTTACAGCACATTTTTGTATTATGGTGGCCATTAAATCATTGTAATTGTATTTATTTATATGTGATATATAATATCAAGCAAAACTTTGAATCCACATTGTATTAGTCTGTTCTCACACTGATAATAAAGACATACCTGAGACTGAGTAATTTATAAGGAAAAAAGAGGTTTAATGGACTCACAGTTCCATATGGCTGGGGAGTCCTCACATTCATGGTGAAAGGTAAAAGGCACATCTTACATTGCAGCAGGCAAGAGAGAGAATGAGAGCCAAGTGAAAGGGGAAACCCCTTGTAAAAACATCAGATCTCATGAGACTTATTCACTACCACAAAACAGTATGGGTGAAACTGCCCCCATGATTCAGTTATCTCCAACTGGGTCCCTCCCATAACATGTGAGAATTATGGGAACTACAAATTCAAGATGAGATTTGGGTGGGGACACAGCCAAATCATATCACACATGAAAAAGTTCTCTAATGAGTATGAAGAGCGATGAAATATAATTTTATTACTGTATTAGTCTGTTTGAGTCACTCTAAAGGAATATATGAGGCTGCGAAATTATTTATAAACAGAAAAGGTTTAATTGGCTCATGGTTCTGCAGGCTGCATAGGAAGCATGGTACTGGCATCTGCCTCTGGTGAAGGTATCGGGAAGCACACAATTGTGGTGGAAGGAAAAGGAGGAGTGGGCATATGTCACATGGTGAGAGGGGGAGCAAGGGAGCACAAGGGGAGGTGCCACACCCTTTTAAAGAACCAGATCTCACATGAACTCAGAGTGAGAACTCACTCATCACCAAGCAGACGGCACTAAGCCATTCATGAGAGATCCACCGTCATGATCCAAACTTCCCACAAGGTCCCACCTCCAACTGGGGATAGCATTTCAACATGAGATTTGAAGGGACAAACACCAAAACTATATCAACTACTTTGGCAAAATATAGGTCCCTAAATACATTTAGATGAATTTGTGTATCATACAGTCAACCCCAGTACTGATATAACGATAATGAAGTGAGAATATTCTTGAGATTTTAAGGTTATTTTTTAAAACCTTGTTTTTAATGATATCTATGGAAAATATAAACCTGGACTTAGTGATACCTAATTTTTTTTCTTTCTTCATTCTCAGAAGACTAGAAATGCTTTCCAGCTGAAGTAGTATCTGTGATTGTCAACCCTTCCTCTGCAAGGGTGAAAAAAATTAACCATGGATTTGTAACTGATCTATAACTTTTCCACATATCATAAGGCTAATTGGATGTTCATTATTTATCTCTGAAGTTCTTTTCCAAAGAAGATTCTATTAAATGTTCCTTTAGCACATTATATTTGAGGTCCGGTGGGGGGAAACTTATTTCATAGTCATGTCCTATAAAAGGCTAAACTAACACAAAAATATACTTGGATTAAACTCTTGTATTTCATATAAGAAACACATCTTGGATTCATCAAATGAAGTAGCACATCCAAGAAAATTCTGAGTTTACTAAAATACTAAGATTAATGCTATTTTCACATACTGAGAAGTAAATATGCCTGCATTGTATTACCTCAAGTGATAATTAATATCAGACAGGTTAATTCTTAGTATTAAGCTATAAGCAAAGCTTTAATTAGTGAGATCTCACAGAATTGCAAAAGAACTACTTGTTAATTGGAAGAAAGAAAAAATTAGGGTCCATTAAAATATTTTAAATATAAAGCATGAGCTTTAATTGTGAACTTGATGTAAAATAGACCTTCACCTCTTTTGTTCACTACTCTATTGTAAACTCTCAGAATGGGATTGGCATAGAGTAGCTGTTTGAATAATATTCATTGTATGAATGAATAAGCTTAAGTTTTTGTTGCATTACTTTTTTTTATTGTATGTTAAGTTCTGGGGTACATGTGCACAACGTGCAGGTTTGTTACATAGGTATACATGTGCCGCGTTGGTTTGCTGCACCCATCAAGTTATCATTTACATTAGGTGTTTCTCCCTAATGCTATCCCTCCCCCAGCCCCCTACCCCCTGACAGGCCCCTGTGTATGATGTTCCCCTCCCTGTGTCCATGTGTTCTCATTGTTCAACTCCCACTTATGAGTGAGAACACATGGTGTTTGGTTTTCTCTTCTTGTGTTACTTTGCTGAGAATGATGGTTTCCAGTTTCATCCATGTCCCTGCAAAGGACATGAACCATTCCTTTCTTATGGCTGCATAGTATTCCATAGTGTATATTGCCACATTTTCCTTATCCAGTCTATCATTGATGGGCATTTGGGTTGGTTCCAAGATTTTGCTATTGTGAACAGTGCTGCAATAAATGTATGTGAGCATGTATCTTTATAGTAGAATGATTTATAATGCTTTGGATATATACCCAGTAATGGGATTGCTGGGTAAAATGGTATTTCTAGTTCTAGATCCTTGAGGAATTGCCACACTGTCTTCCACAATGGTTGAACTAATTTACACTGCCACCAACAATGTAAAAGCGTTCCTATTTCTCCACATCCTCTCCAACATCTGTTGTTTCCTGACATTTTAATGATCACCATTCTAACTGGTGTGAGATGGTATCTCATTGTGGTTTTGATTTGCATTTCTCTAATGACCAGTGATGATGAGCATTTTTTTCTTAAGTTTGTTGACTGCGTAATTGTCTTCTTTTGAGAAGTGTCTGTTCATATACTTTCCCCATTTTTTGATGGGGTTGTTTGTTTTATTCTTGTAAATTTGTTTAAGTTCTTTGTAGATTCTGGATATTAGCCCTTTGTTAGATGGATAGATTGCAAAAATTTTCTCCCAATCTGTAGGTTGCCTGTTTACTCTGCTGATAGTTTCTTTTCCTGTGCAGAAGCTCTTAGGTTTAATTAGATCCCATTTGTCTACTTTGGCTTTTGTTGCCATTGCTTTCAGTATTTTAGTCATGAAGTCTTTGCCCATGCCTATGTCCTGAGTGATATTGCCTAGGTTTTCTTCTAGGGTTTTTATGGTGCTAGGTCTTACATTTAAGTCTTTAATCCATCTTGAGTTAATTTTTTATAAGGTGTAAGGAAGGGATCCAATTTCAGCTTTTTGCATATGGCTAGCCAGTTTTCCCAGAACCATTTATTAAATAGGGAATCCTCTCCCCATTGCTAGTTTGTGTCAGGTTTGTCAAAGATCAGATGATTGTAGATGTGTGGTGTTATTTCTGAGGCCTCTGTTCTGTTCCATTGGTCTATATATCTGTTTTGGTACCAGTACCATGCTGTTTTGGTTACTGTAGCCTTGTAGTATAGTTTGAGTCAGGTAGCATGATGCCTCCAGCTTTGTTCTTTTTGCTTAGGATTGTCTTGGCTATGTGGGCTCTATTTTTGGATCATCTGAAATTTAAAGTAGTTTTTTTTTCCAATTCTGTGAAGAAAATCAGTGGTAGATTTATGGGGATAGCATTGAATCTATAAATTTCTTTAAGCACTATGGCCATTTTCACAATATTGAT
Organism: Pan troglodytes; assembly: GCF_028858775.2. NCBI lineage: Eukaryota > Metazoa > Chordata > Mammalia > Primates > Hominidae > Pan > Pan troglodytes. Next base: position 134,738,455 of record NC_072401.2, read on the forward strand.
TCTTCCTATTCATGAGCCCAGAATCTTCTTCCATTTGTGTCCTGTTTTATTTCCTTGAACAGTGGTTTGTAGTTCTCCTTGAAGAGGTCCTTCATATCCCTTGTAATTTGGATTTCTAGGTATTTTATTCTCTTTGTAGCAATCGTGAGTGGGAGTTCACTCATGATTTGGCTCGCTGTGTTTGTTATTGCTGTATAGGAATGCTTCTGATTTTGGCACATTGATTTTGTATCCTGAAGTTTGCTGAAGCTGCTTATCAGCTTAAGGAGATTTGGGGCTGAGACAATGAATGGGGTTTTCTAAGTATACAATCATGTCATCTGCAAACAGGAATTAATTTATTTCTTCTAGATTTTCTAGTTTATTTGCATAGAGGTGTTTATAGTATTCTCTGATGGTAGTTTGTATTTCTGTGGGATCAGTGGTGATATCCCCTTCATATTTTTTTTGCATCTATTTAATTCTTCCCTCTTTTCTTCTTTATTAGTCTGGATAGCAGTCTATTTATTTTGTTATCTTTTCAAAAAACCAGATCCTGGATTTATTGATTTTTTTGAAGGGTTTTTTATGTCTCTATCTCCTTCAGTTCTGCTCTGATCTTAGTTATTTCTTGTCTTCTGCTAGCTTTTGGATTTGTTTGCTCTTCCTTCTCTAGTTCTTTTAATTGTGATGTTAGGCTTTCAATATTAGATCTTTCCTGCTTTCTCTTATGGGCATTTAGTGTTATAAATTTCCCTCTTAATACTGCTTTAGCTATGTCCTATAGATTCTGGTACGTTGTGTATTTGTTCTCATTGGTTTCAAAGAACATTTTTATTTCTGCCTTTATTTAGTTATATACCCAGTAGTCATTCAGGAGCAGGTTGTTCAGTTTCCATGTAGTTGTGCAGTATTGAGTGAGTTTCTTAATCTTGCAGTATAATTTGATTGCAATGTGGTCTGAGAGACACTTTGTTGTGATTTCTGCTCTTTTACATTTGCTGAGGAGTGTTTTACTCCCATTTATGTGGTCAATATTTTTAGGTACACCAATCACACGTAGATTTGGTCTTTTCACAGAGTCCCATATTTCTTGGAGGCTTTATTTCTTTTCACTCTTTTTTCTCTGATCTTGTCTTCTTGCTTTATTTCATTCAGCTGATTTTCAATCACTGATATCCTTTGTTCCACATGATCAATTCAGCTATTGAAACTTGTGTATGCTTCACCAAGTTCTCATGCTGTGTTTTTCAGCTCCATCAGGTCATTTATGTTCTTCTTTACACTGGTTATACTAGTTAGCTATTTGTTTAACCTTTTTTCAAGTTTGTTAGCTTCCTTGTGTTGGGTTAGAACATGCTCCTTTAGCTTGGAGGAGTTTGTTATTACCCACCTTCTGAAGCCTACTTCTGTCAATTCGTCAAACTCATTCTCCATCCAGTTTTGTTCACTTGCTGGTGGGGAGTTGTGATCCTTTGGAAGAGAAGAGGCATTCTGGTTTTTGGAATTTTCAGCTTTTCTGCCCTGGTTTCTCCCCATCTTTGTGGTTTTATCTACCTTTTGTCTTTGATGTTGGTGACGTACAGTTGGGGTTTTTGTGTGCATGTCCTTTTTGTTGATGTTGATGCTATTCCTTTCTGTTTGTTAATTTTTCTTCTAACAGTCAGGCCCCTTAGCTGCAGGTCTATTGGAGTTTGCTGGAGGTCCACTCAAGACCCTGTTTGCCTGAGTATCACCAGTGGAGGCTGCAGAACAGCAAATATTGCTGCCTGATCCTTCCTCTGGAAGCTTCATCCCAGAGGGACACCTACCAGATGCCAGCCAGGGCTCTCCTGTATGGGGTGTCTGTTGGCTCCTACTGGGAGGTGTCTCCCAGTCAGGCTACACGGGGGTCAGGGTCCCACTTGAGGAGGTAGTCTGTTTGTTATCAGAGCTTGAATGCTGTGCTGGGATAACCACTGCTCTATTCAGAGCTGTCAGGCAGGGACATTTACATCTGCTGAAGCTGTGCCCACAGCTGCCCCTTCCCCCCAGGTGCTCTGTCCCAGGGAGATGGGGGTTTTATCTATAAGTCCCTGACTGGGGCTGCTGCCTTTTGTTCAGAGATGCCCTGCCCACAGAGGTGGAATCTAGAGAAGCAGTCGGCCTTGCTGAGCTTCAGTGGGCTCTGCCCAGTTTGAACTTCCCTGCAGCTTTGTTTACACTGTGAGCATAAAACCACCTACTCAAGCCTCAGCAATGGTGGACACCCCTCCTCCAGCCAAGCCCCAGTGTCCCAGGTCAATCTCAGACTGCTGAGCTAGCAGCTAGAATTTCAAGCCAATGGACCTTAGCTTGCTGGGCTCTGTGGGCATGGGACCCACCGAGCCAGGCACCGGAGGGAATCTCCTGGTCTGCTGGTTGCGAAGACTGTGGGAAAAGTGCAGTGTCTGGGCAGCAGTGTACCATTTCTCCTGGTACGGTCTCTCAGGGCTTCCCCTGACCCCTTGCATTTCTCGATTGAGGTGACACCCTGCCCTGCTTCGTCTCGCCCTCCATGGGCTGCACCGTCTGTCCAACCAGTCTCATTGAGATGAACCAGGTACCTCAGCTGGAAATGCAGAAATCACTCATCTTCTGCATCAATCCCGCTGGGAGCTGCAGACCAGAGATGTTCCTATTCAGCCATCTTGCTGGAAATCCCTGTATTACTATTTTTTATGAGACGATTCTGTGCAATATTTGACCATTTACCTAAGAGACATTTTTCTTAAAACTTTAAAACAAAAATTATGTTGCAGGCTTAATCCCATATATTAAGAAAAATAATATATTAGTAAAATATTAGGAAATTAGATAAATATGTTAATGTAACTAGGGCATAAAGAGACTTCCTAATAAAGGAAAAATAGAATTTTCTCATAAATATATAAACAGGTATAATCTTAAAACTAATGAATAAAATGAGAAAATGAATAAAAGAAAACATAACTTTATGACATACAGTTTTTTTAACTTTTAAGTTCAGGTTATAAATGCAGGGTTTGTTACACAGGTAAATGTGTATAATGGGGGTTGGTTGTGCAGATTATTTCATTACCCAGGTATTAAGCCTAGTACCCATTAGTTATTTTTTTCTGATCATCTCCCTTTTCCCACCTTCCACCCTCTGAAAGGCCCCAGTGTTTGTTGTTCTCTTCTATGTGTCCACATGTTCTCATCATTTAGCTCCCTCTTGTAAGTGAGAACATGCCATATTTGGTTTTCTGTTCCTGCATTAGTTTCGTAAGAATAATTTCCTCCAGCTGCATCCACATGCTTGCAAAGTACATGATCTTGTTCTTTTTATGGCTGTCTAGTATTCCATGGTTTATATGTACCACATTCTCTTTATGCAGTATACCATTGATGGGCATTTAGGTTAATTTCATATCTATGCTATTGTGAATAGTGCTGCAATGAACACACATGTGCATGTGTCTTTATATTAGAATGATTTCTACTCCTTTGGGTATATACCCAATTATGGGATTGCTGGGTCTAATCATATTTCTGTCTTTAGGTCTTTGAGGAATCATCACACTGTCTTCCACAATAGCTGAACTAATACACATTCCCACCAACAGTGCATAAGAGTTCCTTTTTCTCTGCAACCTCACCAGCATTTATTATTTTTTGACTTTTTAATATTCATGATAGCCATTTTGAGTGTTGTTAGATGGTATCTCATTGTGGTTTTGATTTGTATTTCTCTAATGATCAGTAATGTTGAGCTTTTCTCATATGATTGTTGGCTGCATGTATGTCTTCTTTTGAGAAGTATTTGTTCATGTCGTTAGCCCACTTTTTTATGGGGTTGCTTGTTTCTTTCTTGTAAATTTAAGTTTCTTATAGATGCTGAGTATTACACTTTTGTTGGATGCATATTTTGCAAATATTTTCTCCCATTCTGTAGTTCGTCTGTTGATAATTTCTTTTGCTGTGCAGAAACTCTTTTGTTTAATTAGATCCATTGTCGAGTTTTGCTTTTGGTGTCTTCCTCATTAAATCTTTGTTTGTGCCTATATCCAGAATGATATTGCCTAGGTTGTCTTCCAGGGTTTTTATAGATTTGGATTTTACATTGAAGTCTTTAATTAATCTTGAGTTAATTTTTGTAGATGGTGTAAGGAAGGTGTCCAGTTTCAATCTTCTGCATATGTCTAGCCAGTTATACCAGCACCATTTATTGAATAGGGAATCCTTTTCCCATTTCTTGTGCTTGTTATGTTTTTTGAAGTCAGGCAGTTGTAGGTGTGCAGACTTATTTCTGGATTCTCCATTCTGTTTGATTGGTCCATGTGTCTGTTTTTGTATAAGCACCACACTGTTTTGGCTACTGTAGCCCTGTAGTATAATTTAAAGTTGGGTAGTGTGATGCCTCCAGCTTTGTTCTTTTTGCTTAGGATTGCCTTGGCTATTATGGCTGTTTTCTGGTTCCATATGAATTATAAAATAGTTTTCTCTAGTTCTGTGAATCATGTCAATGGTAGTTTAACAGGAATAGCATTGAATCTATAAATTGCTTTGGACAGTTTAGCCATTTTAAAGATGTTAATTATTAGTATCCATGAGCATGGATGCTTTTCCATTTGTGTTATCTATGATTCTTTTGAGCAGTGGTTTGTAGTTCTTCTTGTTTAAGTCTTTCACCTCCTTAGTTAGCTGTATTCCTAGGCATTTTATTATTTTTCTGGCAATTGTGAATGGGAGTACATTTCTGATTTGGTTCTTGGCTTGACTGTTGTTGGTTTATAAGAATGTTAGTGATTTTTGCACATTGGTTTTGTATCCCGAGACTTTGCTAAAGTTGTTTATCAGCTTAAGAAGCTTTTGGGCTGAAACTTTGGGGTTTTCTAGATATAGAATCATGTCTTCTGCAAACGGAGATAGTTTGACTTCCTTCCTATTTGAATGCCTTTATTTCTTTCTCTTGCCTGATTGCCCTGGCCAGAACTTCCAATACTATGTTGAGTAGGAGTGTTGAGAGAAGGCATCCTTCTCTTGTGTCGGTGTTCAAGGGGAATGCTTCCAGTTTTTGTCTATTCAATATAATATTGACTGTGGGTTTGTCAGAGATGGTTCTTATTATTTTGAGGTATGTTGCTTTATTGAGAGTTTTTAACTTGCAGGGATGTTGAATTTTATCAAAGGCCTTTTCTGCATCTATTTAGATGATCAGGTGGCTTTTGTCTTTAGTTCTGTTTATGTTATGAATCACATTTATTGATTTGTGTGTGTTGAACCAAACTTGCATCCTGGGGATGAAGCCTACTTGATCATGGTGGATAAGCTTTTTGATATTCTGCTGGATTTAGTTTGCCAGTATTTTGTTGAGGAATTTTGCATTCATGTTCATCAAGGATATTAGCCTGATGTTTTCTTTTCTTGTTGTATCTCTGCAAGGTTGTGATATCAGAATTATGCTGTCCTCATAGAATGAGTTAGCGGGGAGTCTCTTCTCAATATTTTGAAATAGTTTCAGTAGGAATGGTACGAGCTCTTTTTTGTACACCTGGTAGAATTCAGCTGTGAATCTGTTTGGTACCATGTTTTTGTTGTCGTTGTTGTTTGTTTCTGTTTGTTTGTTTGTTTTGATAGGCTATTTATTGCTGCCTTAATTTTAGAACTCATTATTGGTCTGTTCAGGGATTCAATTTCTTCCTGGTTCAGTCTTCGGAAAGTGTGTATGTTCAGGAATGTATCCATTTCTTCTAGTTTCCAGTCTGTGTGCATGGATATGTTCATAATATACTCTAATGGTTTGTTTGTATTACTGTGGGCTCAGTGGTAATATCTCTCTTGTCATTTCTGATTGGGTTTATTTGACTCTTCTCTCTTTTCATCTTTGTTAGCCTAACTAGTGGTCCATCTATTTTATTAATTTTTATTAAGAAACAGCTCCTGGATTCATTGATCTTTTGAATGAATTTTCATGTCTCTGTCTCCTTCAGTTTAGCTCTAATTTTTGTTATTGTCTTCTGCTAGCTTTGGGATTTCTTTACTCTTGATCCTCCAGTTCTTTAAGGTGTGATGTTAGGTTGGTAAATTGAGATATTTCCAGCTTTTTGATGTGCACATTTAGTGCTATAAATTTCCCTGTTAACACTGCCATAGCTGTGTTCCAGAGATTCTGGTATGTTGCATCTTTGTTCTCATTATTTTCAAAGAACTTGATTTTTGCCTTAATTTCATTATTTACCTAAAAATCATTCTGTAGCAGGTTATTTAATTTCCATGTATTTGTATAGTTTTGTGTGCATTTTTTAGTCTTGATTTCTAATTTGGTTGTGCTGTGGTCTGATAAATTGTTTGCTATGATTTCTGTTCTTTTGCATTTGCTGAGAAGTGTTTTACTTCCAGTTATTTGATTTTAGAGCAAGGGCCATGTGGTGATGAGAAGAGTGTATATTCTATTGGTTTTGAGTCAAGAGTTCTGTAGGTATCTATCAGATCCATTTGATTCAGAGCTGAGTTCATGCCCTGAATATCTTTGTTAATTTTCTGTCTCATTGATCAGTCAAATCTTTTTAGTAGAGCGTTAAAGTCTCCCACAATTAGTGTGTGGGAGTTTCAATCTCTTTGACAGTCTCTGAGATCTTGCTTTATAAATCTGGTTGCTCCTGTGTTGGATTCACGTATATTTAGATCTTATTGAATTGAACCCTTTAGCTTGATATATAATTAATACTAAAAAGTGCAAATAAGTCCTACATAAGTGAAATTATAGTACCTATAAGCTGAGATACTAAAATATGGCTTTATTTTGATTATAAAGTAGTTCATATTACTGTAATATATTCTTTGTACAAAACAATAAAATTTTATCTGAATATTCTATATCTGCTTTTTAAATTTGTTTTATTTTATTTGTTTTTCTTATTCATTATGGGCAAGTATAAAACCAATAGGAATTATGAGAAAGAGAGTCCCAAAACAATTTTCAAAAACTGATTTATATGGACTAAGAAATATAAAATTTGGAAAAATAATAAAATAGCTCCGGAAATTAGAAAAAAATGAATTTGAAATGACATGCAATTAAAGGAATTACACTAGATAAATTGCAAAAGAGGGCAAATAAAGAGCGACATTGAGAGATCATTTATACATTTTCTTCTTAAGAAACAAAGTAGAAAGTAGCTAGGAGAAGTCCTAGAAGACATCTACTTGCTCGTGAAAAGTCACAGGAAAAAGAACTAGAGTCAAGAAAAGGCCTTTGGCAAGATAGGCCTTAGTTCGTCAACTGCATGTTATTTTCCTAGCTAAGCTCTATAATAATTGGTATAAGCAGTGCCAGACATTACAAAAGAACTAAAGAGCAAGTCTGCATGGTATAACCACATTAGGAATATTTTAGACACTGTCACTTTATTAGTTTTAATGAATACTACCTTTTCCAAATTTTTTATTCCTTATTTCTATATATTAAAAAAAATTTCATTGAGGTAAGAACGCTTAAGATGAATTTACCCACCAGACAAATTTCTGTGTGCACAGTACAGTATTGTTAACTATAGGAAAAATGGTGTACAACAGATTTCTAGAACATATTCATCTTGCATAATTTAAAATGTCTGCCCATATAATTGCAATTTCCCATTTCTGTCTTTCCCCTGGAATATTATCCCTGGTAACCATCATTCCATTCTCTTAATTCTATATGTTTGACTATTTTAGTTACCTCATATAAGAGCAATCATTCAGTGTTTATCCTGTGACTAGCTAATTTTGCTTAGTATGATGTCCTCACAGTTCATCATGTTGTCACATATTGTAGAATTTCCTTCTTTTTAAAGGCTGAATAATATTCCATTATATATTATATATATAAAGAAGCAAATATGTATACACACACACATATAAGTATACACACACACACAACATTTTCTTTATCCATTAATCCTTCAGTAGACATTTACATTGCTTTCACATTTTCCCTATTGTGAATTGTGCTGCAATGAGTATTGGGATGCTAATATCTCTTTGAGATTCTTGTCTCAGTTGTTGTGGATAAATAACCAGAAGTGGGATTGTTGATTTATGTGACAGTATTATTTTAAATTTTTTGAGAAACCTCTGTAACTGTTTTCCATAACAATGGCACCAATTTTCACTCCCATCAACAGTGTACAAAAGTTTCAATTTCTCCAAATGCTCACCAAGACTTGTTTTTTTTGGTTAATTTTTATAACAGCCATTCTAACAGACGTGAGGTGATATCACAGTATGGTTTTCATTAGCATTTCCCTGATGATTAGTGACATTTGGCATATCCTTTTTGGCCATTTGTATGTATTTGGAGAAATAATTATTACAATTTTTAGCATATTTTTAAGTCAGATTTTTTGGTATTTAATTACTTATATATGTTGGAAACTAATCTCTTATCAGATATATGGTTTGCAAATATTTTTCCCATTCTTTAGGTTGCATTTTTACTCCTTTGATTTTTTCCTCTGGGTGAAGAAACTTTTTAGTTTAATGTGGTCCCACTTACTTATTTTTGCTTTTGTTGCCTGTATTTTTGTTGTCATACGTGGAAAATTGTTGCTTAGATCAATGTCATAAAGCATTTCCTGAATATTTTCTACAAGGAATTTTATACGTTCAGATTTTCATTTAAGTTTTCAATCCATTTTGAGTTGATTTTTGTGTATGGTCTAAGTTATCAGTTCAAATTTATTCTTTTACATGTGAAATTTCTGTTTTCCCAACATGACTTATTAAAGATACTATCCTTTCCCCATCATGTATTGTTAGTATCCTTGTCAAAGATTGACTGATTGTATATGTGTGGATTTACTTCTTGACTGTCTATTCTGACCTATTGATCTATTTGTCTTTTCGCCACTGCCATACTGTTTTAATTACTGTTGCTTTGTGATATATTACAAACTTTCAGGAATTGTTATGCCTCCATATTTATTCTTTCTCAAGATTGTTTTGGCTATTTAGGGTCTTCTGTGATTCCATATGAATTTTAGAATTTATATACATATTTCTGTAAATAATGCCATTGAGATTTTTAAATAGGAATCATATTGAATCTGTATATTGCTTTGGGTAGTATAGACATTTTAATAATATTAATTCTCCCTATTAATGAACATAGAATATCTTTTCTTTTTTTGTGTCCTTAATTTCTTTCATTAATGTTTTGTAGTTTTCAGGGCACTGGCCTTAACTTAGTCCTTAGTTAAGTTTATTCCTAAGATTTTTTTACTTTTTAATACTATAGTAAATGGGATTATTTTCCTTTTCAAAGAGTATATTTTTAGTGTATAAAAATATGGCTAATTTTTGTAAGGTGAATTTGTATCTTACCACTTAACTGAATTGCTTATTAGTTTTACTAGTTGTTTTTTGGTGTATATGTATGAAGATTTTAGGGTTTCTACATATTAGATTGTATCATCTGCAAACCGAGATACTTCTTTTTACTTTCCAATTTAGATGCTTTTAATTTTTTTCTACTGCCTAATTGTTTTGTGTAGATCTTCTAGTATTATGTTAAATAGTCATGCTGAAAATAAACATTTTTGCCTTGTTCCTGTTCTTAGAGAAAAAGTTTTGATAGTGTCACCATTAAGTACGATGTTGGCCGTGGACTTGTCATGTATGGCTTGTATTATGTTCAGGTACACTTCTTCTATACCTAGTTTATTGAGAGTTATAATCACGAAAGAGTCTTATCACAAATTTTATATCTTTTTTCTACATTTATTTAGATAACTGTGTCTTCATTCTTTTAATATGATATATTACATTAATTGATTTTCATATGTTGAACTTATCTTACATCCCAAGGATAAATTGATCATAGTGTATGATTTTGTTGATATGATGTTAAATTTTTTGTGAGATTTTATTGAGGATTTTTGTATGTATATTTTTCAGGGCTATTGCCCTATGGTTGTATTTTCATATGGTATCTTTGAGTTTGGTATCAAGGTAATTCTGGCCTTATAAAATGTGTTTGGAGTTATACTCTCCTTTTCAATTCTTATGGAGGACATTGAAAATTGGCATTAATTATTCTGTAAATTTTTGGTGGAATTCATCTATGGAGCATTCTGGTCCTGGATTTTTCTATCAGAGGCTTTTTATTATTGAGTCAATTTCCTTACTAGTTATTATTATGTTCAGATTTTTTTCTTCATGATTGAGTCTCAGCAGAATTCATGTTTCTAGAAATCTATTTATTTCTCCTGTTATCCAGTTTGTTGGTTTATAGTTGTTCATAGTAATCTCTTATGATTTTTAATGTTTCTATGGCAGCAGTGATAATGTCTACTCTTTCATTTTTAATTTTATTTGAATCTTCCCTTTTTTCCTTAATCTAGCTAATTATTTCCCAAAATTGTGGATCTTTTAAAAAAAACCAACTCTTAGTTTTGTCGATTTCTCTGTTTCTCTATTCTATATTTTATTTATTTCTGCTCTGATCTTTGTTATTTCCTTTCTTCACTTAACTTTGAACTTAGTTTATTCTTTTTGTTTTAGTTCCTTGAGGTTTAAAGATAGGATTCTTACTTAAGATATTTGTTCTTTTTTATGTAAGTGTTTATCATGAAAAACTTCCCTCTTAATACTGCCCTTGCTGCATTTCATTAGTTTGGTATGTTGTGTTTTCATTTTCATTTGTTTCAAGATATTTTCTGATTTCTGTTTTGATTTCTCCTTTGATCTACTGGATGTTCAAAAGTTTTTATTTAATTTCCTCATATTTGTAAACTTTGAAGTTTTCCTTGTGATATTTGTTTTTTATTTCATTCTATTGTGTTTCAAAAAGATACTTAGTATAATTTAAATCATCTTAAATTTACTATTTGTTGTGACCTACCATGTAATCTATCCTGGGAGTTATTTCATGTGTACTTGAAAAGAACATATATTCTACTGCTATTGAGTGCAATATTTTGTTTACCTGTTAAGTCAGTTTTTCTTTCATGTTAGCCAAGACTGCTGTTTCTTGTTGATTTTCTGTCTTTCCTCTGTCAATTACTGACAGTGAGATTTTGAAGTCACTTCTTATTGTATTCCTATTTCTCCCTTCAGTTTTATCAGTGTTTTCTTTATATATTTAGGTACTCTAATGTTAGGTCCACATATATTTGTAATTATACTGTCTTCTTGAATTTAGTTTTTCATTATTATAGAATGTCCTTTATATCTTGTCACAGTTTTAGACTTAAAGCCTATCTGGTCTGATATAAGTACAGTCATCCTTCTTTTCTTTTGGTTACCATTTGCATATGTATCCTTTCTATCACTTAGTTTTTAGTCTATATGTTGTATTAAATCTAAAGTTCAATTAATTCAGCAGCTTCATGTTTTTTTATTAGGGAGTTAAATCAGTTTAAAGTAATTATCGATATGGTAGGATTTACTATTATTATTTTGTTAATTGTTTACTTTGTCTTGTAGCTCATTTGTTCCTTTTTTCCTCTTTTGTTGATTTTTTAGTATTGATATGCTTTGAACGTTATATCTGTATTTGTCTATATATTTACTTTTTATCAATGGGTTTTAAACTTTCTTCAGCTATTGTTTGCTCTTTAGTATACTTTCTTTTCAACTTCAAGAACTACTTTTAATATTTGCAGGGTATAGTATTCTTGATAGACAGGGTTTTTCTTTTTTCTTTGAGTGCTTTGAATATATCATCTTGCTTCCTTATGGCCTACATGGTTTCTGCAGAAAAGTCCACTGAGAGTATTATGAGAATGCTCTGTTATGTGACAAGTTGCCTTTCACTAGTTGCTTTCAAAATTCTCTTTGCCTTTCACTTTTGACAATTTGATTTCATGTTTCTCATTTTGAACTTGTTTGGATTCCTTGTTTGGGGTCTTTCAGGCTTGCTAGATTTAAATGTCTATTCTGTTCTCCCAGATTTGGTACATTTTCAGCCATTATTTATTAGAATATGCCTTCTGGTTCTTTCTCTTTATTTTATATTTTTGGAATAGGCATAATGCATACATTGATCCACTTGATCATGTCCCATAAGTACTTTAGGCTTTCTTCATTTCTTCTTACTTCTGCTTCTCTAAATGAATAATGTTCAGTGACCTGTCATCAAGTTTGCTGATTCTTTCTTTCGCTTTCTTAATATAGCCTGTTGTAGAATCCTTCTAGTTAAATTTTCAGTTATTGTATTCTTCAGCTCCATGTTCTCTTTGTTTAGCACTTTCAAAAAATTTTCCATCTCTTTTTTAAAATCCTCACTTTGTTTATTCATTGATCTACTGAACTCAATGAGCATCTTTTGATGGTTAGTTTGAATTCTTTGTCAGGTACATTATTTATCTCCATTTCATTCAGGTCAGTTTTTAGATATTTATCTTGTTTCTTTATTTGGAAAATATTTTCCTTTTTTTCATTTTTTTGAACTTTCTGTGTTGCTGTTTGTGCATTAGACAAAATATCATCTCTCCTATGCTTTACAGATTGTGCTTGTATTGGTAAAGACTTCACTAGTCACCCTGGCTAGACATTCTGAAGGTTTCTCAAACTTTTGCCAGTGCAACCAACTTTCTTTGTTTTTAGTGGCGCACAGGCATCTAGAGTTGTCCTGAGTCTCAACAGTGTTCAGAGACAGGCAAGACTGAAATCAGTTTCTCGGGCAGCCTCCAGAAAAGTTGGGTTGTTAGATTTGTGGTGAATCTTATTTTCTTCCCAGGTAGAAACTGAGATCTGGGGTTTTTCATTTGTCTGATGTATGCTGAACCTGGGGGAGTGGCCATGGTGACTGCCAGCCCCAAACCACCATCTCTGTTCTCATTGGCCCTGAGTTCCTGGAGTATGCAGTGTGTGTGTACTGTCAGTCCTAGATAGAAACCAGTTCTCTGGGTAGCCCCTGGAATATTTGGGGTGTTGAACTTTCTTCGTACCTCTTTCCTTCCCCAAAAAGCAGTTGAGAGGTGACAGGATTTGTCCCTGTTTTATGGAACTGTGCTAAGGGTAGAGAATATGGCAAGAAAGTAACATGAATTTTCCTACCAGCTTCAATGTGGCTGGTTTCACACTCATCCAGGGTACAGAAGCCTCTTAACTAGTTTCTAGATTTCTTAAAAAAGAAATATGTCCATGTATGATGGTGCAATTTGTATGTAGAGGGAAGGAGGGTCCAGGGATTCCTATTCTGCCCTGCTGCTGATGGCATTCCTATTTGCACACATTTTTAACAACTTGAATAATATTTTTAAAATAAAAGAACATTCTTTAAACAGTTACATTCCTATTTTAAAACAATAAACAATCTGGTGTTTATTGAATTTTAAGTTTTATTTAAAATTTATGAAAAATACATTTAGATTAAAATTAAAATTGCACTACAATGCTTATAGGAGGAAATTATATTCTCTGCTCTGCCTCTTATTTCCTAAAGTTAACTACTTTTAATTAGTTCAGCTGTTTCTTATAATACTTTTTTTTACTTCAGTACTTATTTATTGCATTTACTTCCCTGAATTGTTAATTTACTTGTTGGCCTTCCTGGAATTAAAGCCACCTTGCTCTAACATTTGTTTAGCTTCCTATATGTATATAATCAGTTCACCCTCAAACACTGATGGAATACGAAGCACTTCACTTAACAATGAAATGGATGAGATAATTTATTTGATCAGATTTTTTTTCTTGGATATAAGTGGTGTGCTGAAGCTGGCTTTAACTAGATATTGGGAGCTTATTGTGTGTATTTCTTCCAAAATCAGCAGTTCTATGATATGTTTTCTTCCCTGCTAGAAATATTTACAGCATAGATATTAGAAAATGTTCCAAAATGGGCCATTCATTTTAGGGGTTTTTCCCCCTGGATTGTAAGTTAATAAGCATTCACCAGCCCACCACTAAATATAACTTTCCTGGAATTCACCATCTTCCTGGTCAAGTATGACTTATTGCACCTGCTACAGAAATGTCATCTTAACATTATTGTCACCCTCATTCCAGCAAATAGTTTTACCTCTCACTTCTGTGATTGACCTTCTGTTTTCTGACCTCATATCTTCCTGTTTTTCTTAGTTTAATCTCTTATTTTGCTCAAAATTATCTTACAGTTGTTTCACAAGAAAGCATACAAAATAGATAAATGTTATAAAAGCATGCATTTCACAAAATTTCATTTTTTACCTCTAAAATGACTTTTCTTCAAATAGAAGACTATTCCAGAAATTATTTTTCAGCAAACATATGAGGAAACTTCACTATCTCAGTTGTTTCAGTTGTAAGAAAGATAATTGTTACCTTATTTTCCTGGATGATTTATTCTCTTTTTCATTATATGTTTAGCAAATTTAGTTGGTTTTCAACATAGCACCTTTTTTCTCTTATGTTTACTTTATATAATAAAAATGTTTCATTACATATTCCCATTCTGCATATACTTTCAATAACACTTGACATTCACTAAATAATTTGATGCTAAACTCTAAGATATAGTGATTTTTTTCACAGATCTGCTCTCAAGTTCCTTTAAATTAAGTGTCATATCCAGTGTTTCTTCATGAAATAAAATATTGTGTCTACCATTATATTTTTGACATTAAGTATTTAATATTACTTGGAAAATTAAAATTTCAAACAGTAATCTATGTAAAGAGTGGTGATGGTAATAGTAATTGGCAGAGATTTTGAATTTTAACCCATTTAATCATTATGTACCCTATACATCTTCATCAGAAATGTACTTAATAAAGATAATTGTTCATTATCATATTCCTTCTCTGACTTACGTGTTATTACCCAGTAAAAAGTAGGAGTGTTAATTTTCTAAATAACAACAGGAAAGCTAAGTGCCTCATAATGAGTTACAGAAATATTTTTTTCTTCAAGTGAATACCTGAGGAAAAAAATACCTATAGTTAATATTTTCTAGTTTCTGAACTGTAGGACTTACTCCCACTGCCAACCTCAACCCAGGACCTGTCCCCTATTTAGCCATCAGAAAAGCGTTAGCCAAGCAGATATTCATCCCAGTTAAATTTGATTATTTTTCACTAAGGAAATGAATTGTCTCAATAAAAAACTTCTTTTAAAAGTGGCCTTTGGGGCATAAGAATGATACAGTGGACTTTGGGGACTCGGGGGAAAGGGTAGGAGGGGGTTGAGGGATAAAAGACTACACATTGTGTACAGTGTACACTGCTCGAGTGATGGGTGTACCAAAATGTCAGAAACCACCACTAAAGAACTTATTCATGTAACCAAACACCACCTGTTCTCCAAAAAGCTATTGAAATTTTGAAAAAGTGTCTTTTGGGAATTTCCAAATGTAATTTCACGTTATGCTTGATCTTCTTTTCAGAATGCATTGTGTTCTGTCAAAATTTAGATATTGAAGCCCTTTCTAATGCGGCTGTTTTTTGAAATGGGGCCTCTAAAGAAGTAATTAATGTTCAATGACATCACAGTGGTGGACCCTTGATCCAATAGGATTAGTGTTATTATAAAGACACAAGAACAGTCTCTCTCTCTCACACTGTACATGTACCAAGAAAAGGCCATTTGAGGACATAGTTAGAAGGTGGCTGCCTGCCTGCATGCCAGGAAGAGAGCTCTCACTGGAAATCTTGATCTTGGACTTGTGGCTTTCAGGACTGTCAGGAAATAAATTTCTGTTGTTGAAGCCTCTCAGTCTATGTTTTTTGTTATGGCAGCCCAAGCTGACTAATGCAGTCTCTAACTGTGCATCTGTCATTGAGAATCTCTGTTACATGGAAGAATTTCCAACTGCTTTTTAAGGCATCATTCTTAAATGCAAATAGTAAATAAAGATTCCACAGACATGTGAGAAGATCTGCTGAATGGAACTGAAGAAAGCTATGAAAGTGATTTTAAAGAAAGAGAGCAATATAGGGGAGACAAAAACAATATTAAAATTAACAATAATTATTATTTTGAGAGTGATTTAAAAAAGAGAAGGTACAATCCATGCTACAGAAAAGGAACATTAAATGAATAGAAGAAATACCTTTGGAAATTAAAAATGTAATAAAATTGATTTTAAAATAGAAAGATTAAAAAATAAAATTTAGTGAATACCCAAAAAGGAAAGTAACAGTTAAAAAGTAGAAAGTATAAAAATGTTTTAAAATGATCATCTAACAAAATTGTAAAAGAAGGAGTAGGAGGAAAAAGATGAAGAGTAGAACCTAACACCATGTATTTTGGGATTTATACCTCATGTATAAGCACAAATCATCAATGGGTAGAGTAAAAAAGTCAAGAATATTGATAATACCCCAAGTTGATATCAATAGAGAAGATTAAAATAATTGCAAAGGTATATGGTTATACCTTATTATTGTACGCAAATTCATGGGTCTTGTTTGTTTGCTTTCTACTGAGAACATCAATTTCCTGACAAATATTATTCTGTTCTCAGCAGTTAGATATTCTGCCTTGATCAACATTGTGAGGTGAATACTATTTATCAAAAATTGGTTTCCTGATGTGATACTGCAAGATGAAATTTTCTTTCATTTTGAAGTGAATTTAATTGATTTTTATCAACTGAAGGCAATAATACCAAAGCAATAATAGAAGAGAGATTGAAACTCAATTTAGCATATCTTAGGAACAGTAAATTTAGGTTAACTTAAATACTAGAAACTTCAGGCAATAGAACAAACAAAGTAAGTAGATTCAAAATAAATAAAAAGCTAAATTAGAAAACCCAATTTCAAAGACTTAGATAGAATTAAAATAAGACTGGACATGGTGGCTCATGCCTATAATCTCAGCACTTTGGGAAGCTGAGGTGGGTGGATCGCTTGAGTCCAGGAGTTTGAGACCAGCCTGGGCAACATGGCAAAACCCTGTCTCTACAAAGAAAACATACAAAAATTATTAATAGCTAGGCGTGGCGATGTGCACCTGTGGTCTCAGCCAACTGGGAGGCTAAGATGGGAGGATTGCTTGAGCCTGGGAGGCCAAGATCACGCCACTGCAGTCCAGACTGAGTGATAGAGTGAAATCTCATCTCAAATAATAATAATTATTATTATTACTATTAAATAAAAAAGTTGCACAGAAAAGGAAAACTGCTTTATACCAAAAAAGGATATTTCTGACCTAATATTTCTTTAATTACCTCTTTGGAAAGACCTTTTTTTTCATAAAACATATGACTCAAAGACAGATAATTTTTGAATATTGTTTTCAACACTATACACACCTGAACAATTTTTCAAAATATGCATACCTCAAAAAACTTGCTCTTTTACTTTGTTTTGTCTAACATCTTTTATTCTCAAATTAAAGATGATGATTATCTCTCCTTTCTTCAAACCTTAGTTGATTTTCCCCTTTGAAAAAAAAATCTTTTACTGTGCATTTTTTACCTTCACCTATATGCTAAAATGTTTCAAATTTGTTACTGTATGGCATACCGTAGGCAGTTTTAACACAATGGTATTCCTGTAATCTAAGCATATCTGAATATAGAAAAGATAGTGTGTTGTGCTTTGATGTTATAATAGCTATGTCACTAGGCGAGGGGAATTTTTCAACATTATTATTGTCTTATGAAACCACCATGGTATATACAGTCCACTCTTGACTGAAGTGTTATGTGGTGCATGACTATACTTAAACATGTACCTTCCAAATTTCTTTTGCCTAGTGTGGTATACTCTTTCTTCATATAGAAATCTTACCAATTATTCAAGAGCATATATAATTCTTATTTTCCATTAAGACTTTACTGCTATTTAATCCTACATTGATCTCCACGTTTACTGAAATTGGTAGCTCATTGAATATATTTGTCCTATGATCCTTGTTATGTACCTAACTATAGGACTTTTGTCTTATAATGTGTTTTTATATTTTTCCTTATATTTAAGTATGTTATTACCTCACCGAAGTGGGACTGTGCCATCTATTTTGTTTACATACCCAAGAGCATTCTCAATTGTATGTTCAGTATGTATGTGATGAAATGAATGATGGAAGGAAGGCAGGGAAGAAAGGAAGGAATGGATAAGACCTTCATGAGACTTTTAAAAAACAACTAGTTGATATTCTGCCACTTATTGAAAGTCATTTAACAATGATTTTATGCAATATAGTAAAGTTGATGCAATAACAACAACTCAAGTACTTTTCCCAAAAAATAAAAAGTAATATTGGAAAGCATTGGTGGTCACTGGGTCTAATAAATCACTGACACTTTTTCTTGGTAAATTATTTTATGTGTTTGTAGAACATGGCATATAAAAATGTTTTCAAAGGAAATAACTCATCTCAGATCCTTGCAATGCTATTATATCCGTCTACAGTTTTGAATATATCAAAATGTATTGTCAAATACTTTATAGTACTCATAGCTCTTGTCAAATAAATTGATTGTTTTGGTCTCTTCAAATAGTCCCCACCATGGTTAATCAGGAACAATTTGAAAACAATATCCTCAGTTAGAATAAAGTTATTGTTTATACCATTATTTTTCAAATGATAAATTTTATTTTGTCATTTAAAAATGACCTCATGGAAATAGCTTTGTAGTAAAGACTTTCTTTGACATAGACTGATGTTTTTTTGTCTTATATTGAATCAGTCTATTCATTTGAGTCTCTCTATGTTCCTTTTAATTCTTGAAATTTAGAAAAATGTAGTTCACTATATCAATCATTCCTGATATATTACATCTATTATCAGGTAGTTCTTCCAGCATGAGCATAGTCCCAGATTACTTTTGCTGGTTCACTACCCAAAGAGATAATAAAATCTTTGTATATAGATTCAATAAAATGTACACATTCCTAGTCATAGATATTTATGATATTTGCTATTACATCATGTGACAAAAATAAGCAGATATATTTATAACCAGGTTCTGTGCAATTTCAGTTTGACTACTAATACATACTCCAATAATGTAATGTTTTCTTATTAACTATTATTTTATTCAGTCTGTGTCTAGCATATTATGTGTGCTATTTTGGATGCCCAAGATAGATTTAAATCAATATAGAATTTATCTTAAATAAATTCTTAGGACAATGGGAACATAGACATGCAATTTTTCACTAAGATACTACATGCAATTCTTATTAAAATAGGAGAACTTAAGAACAAATTTATTTACTGATGTCAGGGAAATGTACCAAAAAGTGGTGACACTTGAATCATGAAAGAAGAGTTTATTATTGAATCAACTCTTAGCAAGGACATTCTAAGATAGAATAGCATGTGTAGAAATAGGAATATGAGATATTTCTGGTATGTGTGATATGACTGAAGTACAGGTGAATGGTATGGGAAGAGAAGGATAAGAAGGCGAGACATTAGATTAACATGGCTTGGGATCGTAAGCATCTTATGCATCAAGGTTCAATTTTGTACTTGTTTTTTCTTATTCTCTCTTAGTGGGGGGTGTACAATAACATTTGTGTTGTACAAAAATAATTATAATAATTGTAGAGAGATTAGATTAGTTGTGATAGGAATTAAAGTCATGAAGAGTTAGGAGATGTTCTATAGTTTGAATGAGAAATAATGAGGGCATGTCCCAGTCTCAGGTTTTGATTCTCTTCTCCATCTATCTTTTCTGTTTACACTCAGAACATGACCTCATCTGATCTTAAAGAATGATATCACGTGTATCCAGACATTTATGCTGAACTTCAGACTCCTATATGTAATTGCCTCCTCTGTGCTTCCTCATGGTTATATAATAGCTATCTCATACTACGTCAAAAACTGAACTCTGCGTCTTCTCCCCATACTCTAGCTAAAATACCTCCTCCAGATGCAGTTTTCTGTCTCAGCTGATCCTAAATCCCTCATTGTTTCTCAGGAAAACATTAATTTGGAATTGTCCTATAATATTTCTTACATTTACATATACTTTAATTCTCTAATCAAAGTATACCCAGAATCTGATGACATCTCACATGCCACTGCTACCAGCGTCTTCTGAGCAGCAACATCTCATTTTGATTACTTGAAGACCCCCTTTGTTGTCTCTGCCTCCATCCTTGCCCCTCTACATTGTATTCTCAACACAGTAGCCAGAATGATTCATTTAAAATGTTAATTATACATCCTCAAAATCATTCTAAGACCTTTTCTTTCACTTAGAATAAAATTGTAAGTTTTGCAATGGCCTCCTAGGTCCTACATAATTAGCCCCCAAACTGTGAATTATTCTTGCTCATTCTGTTTCAAACACACTGACCTCCATGTTATTTCTTAAATGCATCAGGGATTCTTGGTCTTAGCGCTTTTGATCAGTTCTTTCTAATGCCTGGAAAGTTTTTTTCATTAGATATGTTCATTAACTTTCTCTTATCCTGTAAGTCTTTTTTCAGGAGTCAATAATCTCAAGGGAGCCTCCCCCTGATCACTAAGAATTGTAACTCCTTCGCCAATCACTCTTTTTGCCAGTTTGTGTTTTTCCCACAACAGAAACCATCTCTTCCATGCAGCATACATTATCTATTACTATGTCTATTATTCATTGTCTTTCTAACTGCTAGAATATAAATTCCAGGAGTCCAAGGATTTTTGTTTGCATAGTTCGCTAATACATCCATAATACTTAGAACAATATCAGTTGCATAATAGGTCTTCAGTGAGCACTATTTAAATAAATGAATAAATGGCTTGCATTAATGTGATGACAACTATGACACAGAGAAAGAAATAGAAACAATAGCTGTTTATCATGCCAATTTAGACCAGGGGGAAAATTATGGGTTTGGAATTTATAATATTAAGTTGTAGCCTCCTTCTTTCATTTATTAACCATGTGATTCCAGGTGACAATGGAAAGAAAATTGTGAAGCAACTCAAAATAATTGTTAGAAGGATAGGAGAAGAACTAGGGATAATGATATCCCAGAAGCAAAGGGAAACTTTTTAAAAAACATTCCCATAACCAATATTGAGATATGTTATAAATAAGTCCAGTAACAGTTAATTTTATTTGAAAATTAGGGTATCATTGATGATATATGTTCAGTGGAGTGGTAGAGATAAAAAGTCATTTTATAGGAGAATTTCCTAATGAATTGCTGATAAAATTTTGAATTTGGTGAATATATGGGTAAGATTTTCTTTTTAAGTCCTTCATCTTATAATTTTTAATTTTCATTTGCAACTATGCCTTAACATTTATTTTAGTTAGATTTAGGCCCAATGACTGCATTTCTTTCATGTCAAGATTATGCTGATTTATGCAAAAGTTATTTGCAATTTTGTGCATTTGTAATACAGCAAAATAATTTGCAGAACTAGATACAATTCTAAATTTATTAAAAAAGTATCTCCTTAATTTTGAGTGTAACAACTGGTCTTTAGTTTCATGAAATAGTTTCCAATGTACAATATTGTATAAAAAGAATTGTTGCTGTTTTTCTTATAATATGATTTCCCCAAATTGAAGACGAGGCAATTGATAAAACTCAGAGTTTTACAAGTCTAGTCTGCCCTGAATAAATAAGGTTTTCTTTTAAAATGAGGTTATCTCAGCTCCTTATTTTATACTTAGTTTTTTCCTCCTTCTATAATTTAATAGTAAGTTTCTCATAAACATAGAATAATTTAATAATGATTTAGCAGACAATGTGAAGGACACATAAAAATAATTTAGCTAGTAAGCACATCTATAATAATCTAAGCATATTTTAATATTTTAAAAATGAATTTGTTTAAACATATTAAAAGCAAAAAGCAAACCAGAAAATATTTTCTCAAAATCACATAGACTTTATACTTTTTATAGTGAATATTGACTAAACTAGTTTATCATTCATTAGTTTCTGGACTTCTCTGTCTTAAATTGAACTAAATATCTATAGTTCTCTACTTATAAATAATATGTATGATTGTGTTTAGGTTTTACATGTATTTTTATTATTCTCGGGGAGTGATAATAAGTAATAATAATAACAGATAAAAAAGCAGACAACAGAATGGATTCTACAAATAACTACATAACAAGAGAACTTTAAAAACAACCTTATGACCAAATTTTAAAATTTAACATATTTTCAAAGGCCATTGTGCTTCCAGTACAAGTGATACTAGTAATAATAGTGATTACTAAGAAATTACATCCATATATTATACATCTAGGTGTAGTACTGATGCTAGATCTGAACAAGTAAGAAGATGCACATAAATATTTACTTTTAGAAAGGTAGTTTTTATTCATCTCCTCTCTTTCTAAATTAATGAACATTTTTCAACTTTTCTCTCAATTCATGGACTGTGAAAGGAACATACATAAGGAAAATATGGGATATTTATTGTGATTATACAACTATGTAACTGACATAATAAATGAATTAAAACTTCAAATGTTCTAAAATCTATTTTATCACAAATATGTAGGTTACTATTTATCTAGTATATATTTTGGGAGGTGGATGGAAAATCATCTCTTAACTATAAGTTTAAAGGTATAAAACAGAAAAGATAAATAATATTGAAATATTAGGTTACTTATTTTTTTAATTTGATGTATTAAAATACCATAAATAATATTAAAATGTAAATGGCTAACTGGAAGAACATACATGTGATGTATATGAAGAAGAATATTCTTTATCAATAAAAATGCCTTCCAAAACAATGAAATTAATGAACAACTCAAAGGATAACAGTGAAAAGAGAAAGAAATAATTTATAAAATGATATAAAATTGCCATAACATAATAAATATTGCACATCAGATACAATTAAATAAATAAACAATATAACTTCATTGACATTTATCATATTGGCAAATATTTTTATTTTTTCAATAATGATTTACACGGTATTTCTGAGATACAGAAAAAGCAATGTCACTTCTGCAGGACAATTTAAGAATATATTTACAATATGTCAAAATGTACAAAGGCATGCCTTTTGACAAAATAGCTTACATCTATAAATTTATTTTAAACAGGAAATCTTAAAAGCCTACATAGATAATTCTTGTGATAATTTATTGAAAATCAGATATTCTTCTCAAGAAATTAGAAACAGTTCATCAAAATTTACATAATTAGAAGAAAATAAAGTAGAAAATTACGTAGTGAATAAACAATATAAAATAGAGAACTAATCAATTATTAATTCTTTCAAAAACCAAGTGAAATTGATACATCCATCATGGAATTGAGCTAGGAAAGAATAGAAAAGGAGTACAAATTTTCTATATCTGAGATAAAATAGCAGACAACAGAGAGGCTTCTACATATAACTAAATAACAAGGGAGTTTTAAGAACAACTTTATGAAAAAATTTTAAAAATTTATCATATTTTCAGAGGCCACTGTGCTTCTAGGTTAGGCTATTTTTAACTGCTCCCTAATAAAAGGAGTTTTAGCAAACCCATCATGCCTTCTTTGATATTCAATTTGTTCACTCACTGCCATCATCTTAAACTCAAATTCGTCATTTTCAACAACAACCTTTCCATCATTTCAGTGTCAAACATCTCAAACTCTCACCATTACCACCAATCATTTTAGCTCCTTGGCTGTAGTATTCTAATAGCAAAAGATTTGAAAGATTGCTAAAGATTAAAATAATACTTCAATCTCACCAGCACCTTCAATCCGCTGATCTGGCAGCGGATCATTGTTCATTACTCCCTGTATGTTCTCACTTTTCTATTTACCCATCTTAAATTTCTAGGAAAACCATTAGCTCTCCCTTGAAGTTACCATCATCTTTCTTGACTTTCTATAGTTTTTATTTCCTTGAATCCATCATATCCGTGGTTTGAAGGAACTCTTCACCTACTTGCAAGACAGTTCTCCAAGTGGCTTTGGCCCATCCAGTTCTCCCTTGCTTCCTGGCTTGTGGTTCTCAAAAATAACTATAGACTGTGTTGGGAGTACAACATCCCGAGATAAGAGGAACTGGCCAGAACAGCCTAGGTTGTGTTCCAGTCCCTTCCCCCACCCCTTCCAGAAACACAATGTCCTTCAACCCTGTAGTTCAGAGAATTGCATAACCCAGGGCAGGCTGCTATCTGGAATCTCTCTGCTGTGTGACAAGTGGGGCATGCTCAGTTGAAACTCCATCTGTGCAGAGGATTTTCCAGATCTTTGGGAGACAAGTTTTCCCTGAATCTTAGGCTTCTGTTGTCTCATGCTGCCTACATGTAAGTGATACTATAAATCAGTTTCATGTAATTTGTTGTATATGACTGCATTTTGTCTGAATGTTCAAAGACATGTTGGTAACCAGTGCACAGTGAACGTGCTTCACACTACTTCTTCTCAGTACCTAGTAGAGGGAGGTGGCTAGATAAAGCTCAAAGCAACAGTAAAAATGTCACTTTAATATTTATTTAAAATAAATATTATATTGCTAAAATCTAAATAACTAAAATTGCCCAGAAATTTTACTGTATTTCTCTATGCTTTTATTACTCTACTGTTATCAATGACCAGTTCATAACTTCCTATCTTTATTCTAACTTTCCTCGTCTCCTCTCCATCTTCCCTCTGGGCTGATGATCTCTCTTCTTACTTTATGGGAAAGCCAAACACAAGGAACACAGCTTTCTCCATCATATTTTCCACCCACTGTGCCAATATAGTATATCTTCAATGTTTTGTTGTGTATGAGTCATCTCTTCTCCTAGCTAAAGCCAGATCCTCCATTTATAGGTCTCAACTTTCTCACCTACTCAGTAGGGCATGACCTCAGGAGGGTACTGTTGTTTTTTGCATCATCCATATATGTTCTCCCCAAGATTTTCCCCAATAACAAAAAGTTACTTTACCCATCTAGAAAAACAAAAACAAATCCCCCCAAAATTCAAGCTTATAAAAATGCTTATTTTGTCTTTTGTAAACCCACTTACACCACTAACAGCTCCATTTGTCTCCTTGAGTAAATCTCCTAAAGTCTTCATCTATATTCACTGCCTCTATTTTCACTCCTGTCATTTCCTGTTGAAGCCATTCCACTCAGGCATTCACTCCACCATGATGCCAGAACTGTTTTTGTTCTGAAATCAATGATCTTCACAACAGCAAATCCAATGATTTTGGATCTTTTCCCTTTAATGGATTTATTAACAATATTTAAAAGTAGGGATGACTCTTTCACATAGAAGACATTTTCTTCCTCTGGCTTCTAATACACCACACTCTCTTGCTTTATCTTCTATCATTGAGGCTATTCCTTCTGTATTAATCAGCTTTCATGCTGCTGATAAAGACATACCCAAGATTGGGAAGAAAAAGAGGTTTAATTGGACTTACAGTTCCACTTGGCTGGGAGGCCACAGAATCATGGTGGGAGGTGAAAGGCACTTCTTACATGGTGGCGGCAAGAGAAAAATGAGGAAGAAGCAAAAGTGGAAACCCCTCATAAACCCATCAGATCTTGTGAGACTTATTCACTGTCACAAGAATAGCACAGGAAAGACCAACCCCCATGATTCAATTACCTCCTTCTGGATCTCTCCCACAACACATGGGAATCCTGGGGGATACAATTCAAGTTGAGATTTGGATGGGGACACAGCCAAATCATATCACCTTCTTATTTGCCTATGTTGGTTCTTCCTCATCTCTCTGATTGTTAAGCATTCAGAGTATCCCGGACTCAGCTCTTGCATCTTTTATATTTTTCTCCATGAACAAATTCAGTAGGTGATCTTATCTAATGTCATGGCTTAAAATATTCTTCCACACACCAGTAACTTTAAATTGTAACTCCCCACTTAATCTAGATTTACATATCCAGTTTTCTGTTAGACATTCCATTTTGTATGGCTAATAATTGTGTCAAGTTTTATATGTTTCATTTGATTTGATATTCACTGCAATGCCATCTACCTTCACAATATTCCCATTTCAATAAATTGCAACTTTATTTTTCCAATTGTACAGGCATAAAATTCAGAGTTATCAGTGATTTCTTTTTCATATTGTGTCCTTTCCACATCACATTGCAATTGACTTAAAAATATATGCAGAATTTAATATTTCTATTTACCTCTACTTTTATTATTCCTATTCAAACCATCAATATCTCTGTTCTCTCTGCTTCCAATCCTGCCCTCTTTAGTCTATTTTTAACAAAGCAGCCAGGGTGGTCCTGGTAAAAACCTAAATCAGACCATATCAGCCCACTGTTCCATGCCCTACCAAGGATTCTTGACTCATTAAAACAAAGCAAAACAAAAAGTCTTTAAACAGCTAATAAAGCATTATACAAACATTACTTGTTCTTCTGCCCAACATTACCTAAAGAGCCTAATTTTCTACCATTCTATCCCTCATTGATTCTGCCTCCTTGTTAATCCTCCAACATGCCAAGAAATCCTACTGTCTAGGAATGTCTTCTTCCTAAAGCCATTGCCCCCTAAATAGTCACACTGCTTGCTGCCTCACTTCTTCAGATCTTACCCAAATAGTTCTTTCACAGATGCCTTTCTTGGCCATTCATATCCTATCTACAGTTTCAAAACAGCTGGTCTCACCTACATTTCCTATCCTACTTCTCTACTTAACTTTTTAAATAGATAATACCCCTATTTATGAATGGTAGTTACTAAGATACTTGTTTTTTCTGTTTATTGCTTTCTTTCCTAACTAGAATGTAGTAAGGACAAGGACAGAATGAGGCCAGGGATGTTTCCTGTATCCCAAGCCAAGCACATAGTCAAGTGTATAATAAATACTTGTTGAATGAATTGCTAAATCAATCTGCATATCTCTGTAAAAAATAATGGAAGATGGTTAGCTCAGATAAATACTCACTATTATAGATTGTAGAGGTATTGCATGATTCTGAAGCTAAACTTGGATCTTTTTTTCCAGGGAAAAGAAAAGGAACAGGACTGGGTACATTTAAATAGCTAACAGTATCTTCCAGGCACATATTGATTAAAATACTTAAAGAGTTATTTTGCATTATCCACTTTTAAAATTAACCATATGGAAATCATGGTGATCACAGTAATTAGAAGTAAATTAATATGTTTAGAGCATAATTTATAGCTCCCATAAATGAAAGTCTGAGATTTGTGGATTTTATTAAAATCTCTAATTAGCATTTTAAAGCATACTAGACAACATTTTAAACAAGTATATATTTTAAGAAGACAGTAATAAACAACTTTATATAAATAGTGGCATAATTTTCCATGATGAAATTGAGTTTTAACTGAAAAGGGAGATCTGGTATGGTTGGAGCAAATTTATTATATAAATAAATTATACACATATTATGGTAATACATTCTACTAAGGTCAATAAAAGATATAAAGATGTAATTACACATTGTATATACCCTCAGCTATTCACATATTTCTGGGGAGAAAAGACATGGAAGAATGACTAATGTCAATAACAATGAGTTCCATTAGAAAAGCACAAACAATGGAGGGAAAAGAATGGAAAAAAATTTAGAAGAATTTGATGGGAGCTCTGATATTTGATCTGTCCTTCAAAAGATGGAGAGAAATTTACAAGATGAGACTCAAAATATGCTATGTGATACAATTTATAATTAATTTTTCACCATCTGATATAATAAATATCTTATTATTTTGTATTTTAATATGCTTTCTCTGTATTAGTTTTCTAGGGCTTCAATAACAAACAAACTGGGTAACATACACAATAGAAATACATTGTCTCACAGTTCTGGAAGCTACAAGTCTGAAATCAAGGATTTGGCAGGTATGGAGTTTTTGAAGGTTGTGAGGAAAGAATTTATTCCAAGAGTCTCTTGTTGGCTTGTAGATGGCCACCTTCACGTTCACAGGGTGTTTTCCTTGTATGTGCATGTTGCTCTCTAAATTTTCCCTATCTAATAAGGACAAGTCATATTGGATTAGGGTTCATCCTAACAACCTCACTTAAACTTGATTATCTCTGTAAAGACCTTACCTACAAATAAGGTCACATTTTGAGTTCATGGGGGTTAAGACTTCACCATATGAACTTTGTGGGGACACAGTTTAACCTGTGACACTCTACATTAGTCAGTGAGCTGCATTAGGAGCTCTATTAGAAACTCTAGGGCAGGTTTTTATTTTTTTATTCATTTGTTTTTGCATATTTCCCAGGAGCATTATAGACATTTAGAAACGCTTATGAGAGGTTATTTGGAGTTTGTTGTAAGCTTGTTCAAGAAACACAAAGTTTATTTTTCAAGCAAGAAGTTTGACCTTTATAACATCAAGTTAATTGGAATTATTCAGAATTCTAGAGTTAGTAATCATTGATGCCACTCATTTTTATCTTTTGTTTATTTTAATATTTTAAGCAGATAATAAGCATTCTTTTTACCCAGTTCCCATGAACTAGAATTATAGTACTTGTGGTTTCCTTTGACATACTCACTTATAATTTACTTTTCATACCAAAAATTGATAGTTATATAAAATAGATTTAGCACCCAACTGTGTATAGGTATACTACATTTATTGTTGTGCCAACTGTGTTTGATATTTCTTTTAATCTCTTCACAGCTGTATGTGACTTTTAAACTAGGTTTCTATCTTAGTTCTTTAACAGCAACACATTTTTCTTGATGGGGTAGAGATCTGCCTCAAACTGTAACCTAGTTTGCAGAAGATGGCTTTGGAAACTTTTTCCAGTTCAGTGATTTCTACGGGATAAACTACCTTCTCTATCCTTTCAAATGCTGTATGTAAAAATTTAAAAAGACAATCTTTTGGAGAAACTGAGAAACATTTTCCTAAAACAACTTCTTTAGCAGGTGGTAAAATGAAACAATTAACATTGATTGACTACCTCAGAGAAAGATGGGAAACTGAAGACAGCTTCATTTATTTGATGGCAATATGTGTGGGGAATGTTATCCCCTCTGACTTACTTCCTGAGTAATTAGCCTCAAACACCTCATTTCTAACCCTAGACTTTACCTTCAAATGACCTATGGGTTTCACAATTATTATTATTAAAATCTCTTGTTATTCTTACTCAAAAGTCAATTAAAATCTTTAATAAAAATCTTCAAAATGGAAAAATACAGTTCAAAATTTTTCTGACATTATATCTGTGTGTGTGTATATATATATATATGTACTGTGAATGATTTTCAGTTCACTGTTTAGAAAGCACGAAATAAATTAAACTCCATCTTTACAGGGATTGTTTTTTCCTGACAGATTAAAACATTTTCAAGATAATTGGTAAGGCAGTATAAAATGCATTAGATTTATTATTTGTGAGAGATTCTATTTTTAACTAGTATACATGATGACCATGTTAAACAAACCTATGGAAAAATAAGTGTCTTATTGGAAATTGATTTTCCAATACAATAGAGTGCAAAGCCATCCCTATTTCCTTCTTCTGAGATTATATCCACATGTCATCCTCAGTAACCTTTATTAACTGGAAATGAAAGGATACTGGATACAGATGCCTAAATTCAGTCAAAATAGCTCTCACCAATTATTATGCATAAGTATGTTAAACATGCATTACAAAATAATTTTTAAAATACTTAGGTGTATATAATAGCAACTTCAAAACAGTTCCGAAAATATTTTGTTGAGAAATACATGGAGAAAGTAACATATTTGCATGTAATGGGGAAAAATGTCAATATGGTATAATTTTAGATTTTAAACATGTGCACTGCCTTGTTTTTTATACATCAATCATAAACAGTTTATGGTAGAGTATCAACAACAATCAAAATTATTTATTTATTGATTATTAAAAAATGTAAATAAGAAGTCTAAAAGTTAAATCTACCACTACCCAAACATTATTATGAGACACATTTTTATGGGATTAAAAAAGAGAAGCAAATGTAGCTTCATTTTATACTTGTTAGTAAGAAAATAATCTGGAATTTAATTAATAACGTAGTGCCACTTTGAATTCCATTGACTTAATTTTCAAGGGGGTCTCAACCTCTTTTTATTAGCCAGCATGCTGACATGGTTTGGTACCTTCAATTAGCTTTGTTCAATTATATGAACTTGTGATTAGCAGAGGCTAACTGTCAGCCAATGTTGTAATTAGATCTTCTAAAAATAAGAAATAAGAAGCCCGTTGCATCTGTTAGTGTCAGTGCATGCCTGTGATAATAATTTTTAAGTACAAATAAGTGGACATAGGTATTTCAAATGAAAGTTATTTGAAAATAGAATTAGCAGGTCAGCTAAACATAGCATTTCATTGTTCCTAAATATTCAAGTCTGAATTGCTCCAAAGATGCTTTTGCTGTAATTTTTGCAGAATATTTTGTCCCTTTTAGTATTCACTAAAATTGTTCCTCACATTCAAAATGCATCAGTTTATATAAATGATTTTTAATATAATGTGCCTTTCTTTCATGCTGTTTTGCTCATATTAGTACAATTTTTTAATCTTTTTTCCATGACATGTGTATTATATTTGGAAGAGTATTCTTTTTTAGTGCTATATTTATGAAGAAATTATAATTGACTATGGAACTGCTGTTTCAGTGGGAAAGATATAATTTTCCCAAAATTATTTTAACGCTAACACCATTTAATCATTTTAAAGTGTCACATCTATGACTATACACACACACACACACACATACATATACATATAAAACATGTGTAAAAATATATATACAAAGGAAGATATATATAGAATGATATATATGTACATATGTGATATGATTTGGCTCTGTATCCCCACCCAAATCTCACCTTAAATTGTAATAATCCCCACGTGTCGTGGGAGTGACTCAGTGGGAAGTAACTGAATCATGAGGGCGGGTTTTTCTCGTGCTGTTTTCGTGATAGTGAATAAGTCTCATGAGATCTGATGGTTTTATACATGGGAGATCCCCTGCACATGCCCTCTTGCCTGTCACTATGTACGATGTGACTTTGCTTCTAATGTGCATTCCACCATGATTGTGAGGCCTCTCCAGGCATGTGGAATTGTGAGTCAATTAAACCTCTTTCCTTTTTAAATTACCTAGTCTTGGGTGTGTCTTTATTAGCAGTGTGAGAACACATTAATACAGTATGCATATACAAATATGTAGATAAACAAATATGATTTGTGCTTAGCTTAGTGCCAGCCAATATATATTTTATCTCATTTAGTTCCTTAAGCTTTAGATTTTTAGATAAAGTATTTTAGTGATAAAGTATTTTTAAATTAAGGTATAAACATTGTACATTGTATTTTTAGACATATGCTATTGTACACTTAATGAACTACAGTATAGTGTAAACACAACTTTCATATGCATTTGGAAACCAAAATATTACTGTGACTAGCTTTGTTGCAATACTTACTTCATTGCACTGGTCTGAAAGTGAACCTGCAATGTCTCTGAGGTATTTCTTTATTTCCGCAAGTTCACATAGGATTTAGAGAGCATAAACCAGTAATTTGCTTTCATTTCTCTTGCCCAATTTATTAAAATTAGTGCCTGATAATACCATAAAACTTTATGCAGTGAAATATTTTAAATAACTGTATATTAAGTTTCAGCTTTGAAAATGTGCTTAATTATGTCAAATATTAAAACAAAAATTACATTGTGTATATTATTTATTTATA
Source organism: Pan troglodytes (assembly GCF_028858775.2). Lineage (NCBI taxonomy): Eukaryota > Metazoa > Chordata > Mammalia > Primates > Hominidae > Pan > Pan troglodytes. The sequence continues at coordinate 134,769,960 of NC_072401.2, forward strand.
TCTATTCATAAATATTTACGTATTCATTATGGCAATTAAGTTTAATCACATTCATTATTTGTATATTCACTATTAGCTTTGAATATATGACTTTTAGAAATGTGGGTTCAGTAGACAGCAGAGAACACTTTAATGCTGTTGAATAGGTAATATTTGGCAATTTAATGTATGAGTAATTAATTTTGTGATGTGTCTATATTTCTATATCAAACACTATCTTAATCTATTTCTATTTAAACAGATATGAATACGTGATAGAGATAGCAGTTTTAAATATGTTATTTATTTTAATTCATATGTTTATATATGTCTTTATTGAATAAGTAATATATATTATTTGAGATATAACAGGTAAAAAGTAGTATATTGTAAAGGGCTTTTCTCCTACTTCTGTAGTTCTTATAGATAACACATTAAAATTGTTTATGATTTTTCCATTGATACTCTAATAATATACAAGGCAATACATACTGTAAATATAAATTACATATTTGTTACTTGATATACTTATATGCATATAAACAATAGGAGTGAGAAGAAATATTTTTATCTCTTCTCGTTTTACATAAATATCAAAATGGTAATATGCTACACACCCACTTCTGTGCCTTACCTAAGAACATATGATGGAAATTACTTCTTATTAGTTTTCTTTAATCTTCCTTATTTTATTAAATTTGAAAAAATATCCCATGGCATAGATATGTCATTATTTATGTAAATAGACTTTCACTGATGGTTATTTATCTTATTTAATTAATTTTCTCTTACAAACAATGCAAAATGAATAAATTGAAGGTGGAGTACTATTCAAAAGTGCAATATATTTTCAGAAAAATTTTATAGAAGTGAAAATCCTAGAATGAGGGATATTTTGATTTTTAATTTTGCTCATATTATTCAAAATAATATGGAATTTAATGTGAAATATTTAATTTAAAAATTTGTTATGTCAAATATACTACTTAGTTGTACTATTCAAATATGTCAGAATATTGCTCTGAAATAATTGCTCTTGAAATTTTACTTTGGATTATAAGTTACTAGGTATTGCAAGAAAGACTTGTTTTGCTAATGTTGCAAATGCATTGTAAAAATCATTTGAAATACTAAATATACATGTGTTTGAATACCACAAAATGTTATCCATACATATATAAAATTATTGCTAAACAATAACTTAATAAAACTAAATAATATAATTAAAAATAATTATTTAAATATGTTTACAAAAAGTTCGAAGTACTCTAAAATATTTTGTCTTATACCAAACTGCATATTCTGAAGGGGAGGATATGGCATTTTTTCCCAGTAACTTCTGAAATAGAAACTCATAGCAAAATCTGCTCCTTATTTCAATATCTGTAGTGACTTTATGAAGATCTAGTGATAATAAAGCTATTTAGGATTTTTATGCAAATAAAGCTATGTGGTCTAGTTTATCTTTCTACAGCTGCAGCATATCAAATAACTTTAATGTTCCATAAAGGCCAAATAGGCAGTGAATATGAAGTGATAGTTCACCTTTGCAAAAAAATGTTTCTTTAGATGATGTGTTTGAAAGAATCAGAGGAAACAGCAATGGAAAACATTCAGATAAATACCTGAGAGATCTGTTAGGTGGAATAACTATGCAAAATACTTATGATAATAATTTTGGAAATGTATTACTGAAAGCAAATATTCAGAGACTTCTTCATCATGCCTATGCCTGTGAAATGTGGTTCGTTTTACTCTCTTTCCTCTAAGAGGAAAATACAGATCAAGACTGTAAAGGACAAATCAACTGTTAGGTCTTGAATTAACTCGCCAGTGTTTGTTCTCTGTAATTTGCCTTTGCTTCTGCTTTAATTTCTTGTTAAAAAATAGTTTCATTGGTATAAAGTGCTTTCATTGATACATTTGGATGTGGTAGTAAGAATAAAAATGTAGATTATTTAATAGTCATAAAAAAGGAACTGATCTAAATTTTGCTACGGATCATACAATGCAATACGTTTTATAGTAACTTTACTGTAGCCTTATTTTTAATTTTGGGATTACTGAACATTGTTGAATATGTGCAATAATTATCTATATATATAGTCCATAGATACAGAAATGTGAATGAAAATATTGCAAGTAACATTCATTCTTAATTCTTATGTTAAATAATTTCAAATGTGCAGAACTTAAAAACTCCTATATATATTTCAGTCAGACTCACCCATTGTTAATACCTTCTCCCATACATATGTCTGTTCTCTCTCCCTTCTTCCTCTCACATGCTTATGTCCGGGGGAATTATGTATACACACATATATATAAATTTAAAACTTACTATACATACTATTTTGCTTTATGAATATTTTGACAGTAAGTTGCAGACAGAGTATTCTATTATTGGGTTATATTTTTACAGATAATTCAAACAATATTTGGTGTGGTGGCTGGTGACATGTAAATATAAACAGCATAAAAATCACAGATAATAGAAAGGTATTCATTTATGAGATATTATTTTTTGCACCATGCTTTCAATCCCTGGCAATTTTTGCCATTGGCATGCATCTGGGCTGCAGTTTTTGTGGCTGTTTCTTTTTTCAGTGGTATTTTGAACAAATATTAACTTAGCCATAGGCCAAACACTTGAAAAAAAGCAGACTTGATTAACAGTGAATCAAAGAGAGTCTGATGCTAGATTTATTACTGAAATTTGAACAAATTAGAATTAAATCAGTTTTAAGAATAAAAAACCTGAAACAGCATAAGTTGAACAAAAGAAAAATGCTATGCACAAGTATGAAAACAGAAATACAGTTTTGGAAACTTAGAATGATGCTTTCTTTTTTCTTTTCTTTTCTTTTCTTTTCTTTTTTTTTTTTTTTTTTTTTTTGAGATGGAGTCTTGCTCTGTTGCCCAGGCTGGAGTGCAGTGGCACGATCTCGGCTCACTGCAAGCTCCGCCTCCCGGGTTCACGCCATTCTCCTGCCTCAGCCTTCCGAGTAGCTGGGACTACAGGTGCCCGCCACCACGCCTGGCTAATTTTTTGTATTTTTAATAGAGACGGGGTTTCACCGTGTTAGCCAGGATGGTCTCGATCGCCTGACTTCATGATCCGCCCGCCTCAGCCTCCCAAAGTGCTGGGATTACAGGTGTGAGCCACCGCACCTGGCCGTAGAATGACGCTTTCTATAAAGATCCAGACAGGTGCTTCTTTAGTTATTAATTTTGGCCATTTGGATTTGTTTCTTTATGAACTAGATTTTCATATCTACTACTCATTTTCATTTGAATTACATACTATTTTTTCGTTAACTTGGAAGAGTTCTTTGTGTGACATGTATTTTAATTATTAGCCATGTGTATTGGAAATTTCCTGTATCTACCATTTATCTGTTGGCTCAAGATATCTTTTGACAACACTGTTTCTAAGTCAAATGATCATTTGTTAAAGAATATTATGTATACACTTCCGTTCTTAAGAAGCTATTTTGTTTACTTATTTTTGTAGGTTTTTATATTTTGTAAGTGCTTTTGCCCTTTTAAGTTTTTAATCCACAGAGAACATATTTTGAGTATGATGTAAGAGAGATATAACTTTTAGGTAGTAGTCAGTTATTTTGACACCATTAAAAATACATTATTTTCTATATCAACATCTATATAACTGATAGAGACAGGAGGCAGCCAGTGGTCCTGGACGAAACCCCACCTTCAAGCCTTAAAACAGCCTGAAGGCTGAAAAACTGGACTGCTGATCTCAGATGAAGCCCACTTTTTCCCAACTGATTCTTTCTGAATAATGCCCACCTGCACACTGGGAGGACAGGGTGGAGCCTCGGGAAGTTCCTGCCATTTGCAGAGGGGAGGAGCCTGGCCTCTCCTTTTCCTGTATGGTGACCTGGGATTCAATCCATGAGGAGGGAAACTTGGAAGCAGGACCCTCTCTTGCTTTGCTGAGAGTTATTTTTCCTTTTCCCTTTCAACCAAAAAATTCCGTTTTCCTCACCCTTCTATGTGTCTGTGAGCCTAGTCTTTCCTGGTTGTGTGACAAGAGCACAGTTTTAGCTGAACCAAGGAGAAAGTTCTGCAACATAACTATTCTTTGAAATGTGTTGAATTTATAATAATCTTTTATAAATTTGAATTCTATTAAAACAAACTTCCCTAAACCATTCTTCTCTCCTTCATCTTTTAATATATTTAAATATATAGTCCTTAATATATTTAAATATATAATCTTCCATTTAACATTAATATTTTAATCAATTTTAAAGTAATTCTGTTGCAATTACAATTGAATTTATTAATAATATTGTCTTCTCACGCAAGAATAGCATGTTTTCTACATTTATTTAAATATTATTTTATAAATTTAATTTGAAATACATACTTTTATTTCTCTATTTTGTTAAATTTATTCCCAAGCATTTTATGTATTTGTTGGAATTTAGAATTCAATATTTTTTATTTTCAATTTAGATGTTTCTTATAAAGTTTTGATTTTAAAGACTCTTTTGTATCTAATAATCCCACCAAATTTTCCAATTACTTTGAGTAGTGTTTTTTAAAAAAATTTAAAGTATATAATTAAATCATGGGCAAAATTATCTTATTTTTAAATATCAATACATATTGTTTGATTTAATTTTCTCACTTCATTAAGTATCTTCTATGTTAAATAATAATGTTGAACCCAAACTGTGGATTATCCAGAATAGCAACTTTGGTCTCCAATACCATGTTAAATGTCAATATCATAAAAGACAAAAAACGCTGGGTAATTCATACAGATTAAAATGATGAATGCATTATCCTGAATTGAATCAATGGGCTATGTATTATATAATAATATTCTATTAACTTTCCTGTATTTAACTCCCTGAATTTGCTAATTGTTCTACGGTCATGTAGTAGAATATCCTTCTAGTTCAGAGATTTGGTAACTTACTCCTAAATTTACCAATCAATAGTAATAATTATATGAATATATAGAAAGTAATAAAGCAAATGTAGCAAAATGTTAACAATTGGTGAATTTAGATAAGCATTAAGTTCTTTTTAATAATCTTGCTATTTTTCTGTAAGTATGAAATTATTTTTAAAATAAAAAGGTAAAAATCCACATGCACACATAGGTTAATTGCAGCATTATTCACAATAGTAAAGACATAGAATCAATCTAAATGCCCATCAGTGGAAGACTGGATAAAGAAAATGTGGTACATATACACTGTGGAATACTATGCAGCTATAAAAAAGGAATGTGATCATGTTGTTTACAGGAACATAGATAGAACTGGAGGTCAATATTCTTAGAAAACTAACACAAAAACAGAAAACAAAATACTGCATGTTCTCACTTATAAGTAAAGCTAAATAATAAGAACCAATGGGCACAAAGAGGGGAACAACAGACACTGGTGCCTACTTCAGGGAGAAGTGAGGGAAGAGGGAGAAGATCAGGAAAAATAACTATCAGGTATTATGCTTAGTACCTGGGTGATAAAATGGTCTGTATACCAAACCCCCATGACATGAGTTTTCCTGTATCAACAAAGTTGGCACAGGTACTCCTGAACCTAAAAGTTTTTTTTTTTTTAAAGTAGAAATTATGGTCAAAGCTAGGAATCTGTGTTTACTTCCTGATGTTAATGAAATTCGTTTTAATCTTTTCACATTTAATAAAATATTTGCTGTAGAATTTTGTTAAATAAAAAAGTTTTATAAAGAATTATATTTGCCAAATTTGATAAAGTCTTTCAACAACCGTTATTGAATAACCCTTAAAATGTGCTGGCATCTGTTAATAGACTTTCTGGTATAAATCCACCCTTGCATTTCTGAAATACCTTAATTTTCAGTGTGTTTTATATATGCATAAGGAACAAGGTGAAAATTTGAATAGATGTAATGCCTTAGAATAATCATATAAAGCAATTTAAAATGTCACATTAAGTATTAGATTAGGACTAAATGGCTTCACTGATATTTTAACTTTAAAAACTATATTATTACATGTTATTAAAACTATGTTTTGCAATTACAAAAGAGGACAGTGCCCTGGTTCATTTTAAAAACTAAATATAAACAAGTAATCAAGTAAGTAAATATATCAGAAATAAATGCATATTTAAGAAAAATATCAAAATCTTCATGGATACAAGTGTATTATCAAAATATTTGGAGAGTGCAGTCACCTTGTCTACTGGCTTCTGTGAGCAGCATGGGGCTTGTGCAGTGGAGACCACGGCAGCTGAGAAAGAGGAGAAGTCATCAAGGGAAGAGGCAAAAGGTTAGCTCCCCCAGCTATCTGTTTGGCTTCTGATATGCTGCCCTATGTAAACACATACATTTGAATAGAAAACTCGAATGCCCTCATTTGACAGATATGGAATAAATCTCATGGCATGACTTCCCAAAAGACCCTTCCACAGTAGGTACTCGAGGCTGTTCTGAGGTGTTCCTTGCTTAAAAAAAAAAAAAAAAAAAAAAAAAAAAAAAAAAAAGCCTTACTGCTTATCTGATATAAATAAAGTTTATCTAATATAAATAAAATATAGATGCTGAAGTTTTCTTAATTTTTTTTTTTTTTTGAGATGGAGTCTCTCTCTGTTGCCCAGGCTGGAGTGCATTGGTGCTAACTTGGTTCACTGCACGCTCCGCCTCCCTGGTTCACACCCATTTTCCTGCCTTAGCCTCCCGAGTGGCTGGGACTACAGGCACCCACCACCACGCCTGGCTAATTTTTTTGTATTTTTAGTAGAGACGGGGTTTTCACCATGTTAGCCAGGGTAGTTTCTATCTCCTGACCTCGTGATCTGCCCACTTAGGCCTCCCAAAGTGCTGGGATTATAGGGGTGAGCCACCGTGCCCAGCCTCAAAATTTTTAAAATAAGAAAAAATATCCTCCATCACTTCCTTCATAGTTTTGGAGAAAGTGTTGGACTTTAGGACTGAATTTTAAAGATCTTTGCACTAATAGGCATGTCTATGTTTTTGATGTGTTGGATTTTGTAGTAGTAAATCCACTACAACAGTAACATAGAAGTGGGGAATTAGTTTACAGAATTCATTAAGAGTGGACATGTACTCTAGGTTTGTCCACAGTGATCTTTCCTTAATACAACCTGGCTGGATACTTGGCTACTGGTTATTCACTGTGGCATCCAGGGTAGCCGCATGGCACTCATCTAGAGTGTGTTCACCTTGAGTCTCAAGGCATTCAAGAGTTGGGCAAAGCACAGTCATTTACATAGGTTACATCATAAATGTGCTCCCTGGAAGGATAAACCACATAGGCACTGCCTTCAACATAGACAATGTATAACTTTTGTCTTCCAGTCAAATAGTTCTAGTTATAGTATCAAGTTATAAAACATCTACTGTATCTTTTATTTGAATTTTCTCAAAATAATCACTTCTTTTAATATAAATATAAATGTACTAATACTTTTTATATTCATTTTCTTACACTATCATGTAACTCATATTTTTCCATTAAATTTGTAAGTGGCTACATTTTATCATATATTTTCTTCATTATTTATTTTGTAAATTATATATAAATATTAAATAAATTTGAAACATAGAATATACTTGTTTTATTCTAATTTCTTGACTTTAAAAAATTATTTTTCTTCTAATTTGATATCAGTAATGTTTAAAGTTTTAAATTGTGTTAAGGTTTAAGCTTATATATAATTTTGTGAATAAGGATTTTGACTTATTTCTTAAGTAGTTTAGAAAATTATTTTATTTTGACTTTTATTCTATTGTGATACAAATATGGTTGCTATTATATCTTCCTTAAAAATTTTTTAATTTTTTTTCTGGTGTTATTAATATATCACAACCAATAAAAATGGTGTAGATCCACTCTAATCACTAAATTTCCCAAATAATCTCTATTCTATTCTTTATGTTTGCAAAAACTTTATATTGTTTTTAATGTTTGCTCTGTAAGGACTTAAAACTATGCTCATATCCTGTGACTGTTATTTCTTCAGTTTTTTCCTCTTTTTTAATTAGAAAGAGTTTTGCATATTTTAATGTTATGGAATTTCATTGGCAAAGTTGTTTATATTATTATGTATTTGCTGATCCCATGACCGTTCACCTTCTTACATCATTTTATTTTAGAATTGTGCCTTGTATATAACATGAAGTTGGGTTGAACTTTTAGTCCTAAGGTTCTACTTATCCCTTTCTTTGTTTAGGGTACTTTAAGAACTGTTTTCATCTTTTGCACATGGCATTTCTGTGCATGCTTTGGGTTAGGAACCTCTCTGGTTTTGAATCCATTTTCCTCTGTCTTTCAAATGTTTCCTTATAATTCCTGGTCAACCACAAACCCCCTTCTTATTTTCAGCACTTTTTTTAATGCACTGTTAAATCATCCCTCTTATTTCTCAAAAGACAGCAAGCATATGCCCATCATTTTAAGCCAATACAGATTTTTATTTCTTTCTTTACAAGCATTTTAGCTGTCTTTGAGAAAATTGACTTCAGTGAACTTTTTCTTTCAGTATGAGGACGTCAACTTTAAGCTGGAAGTATACTTGGAAAAATCTTCTGTGGCTTGCTAGACAGTAGAGATCATGTTAAGATTATAAACTCTTTTGCCTCCTTTTCTATGGACACAATTAGATTTGTTTTAATACAAATGAATTTATTTTACTGCTTGCAATTCTACTCAGAGCAAATTGCGTTTTGTGTTTTCAAAGAGTTTCACAATATATAAAGGATGTTTAAGAATATTATCATATCCTTAAAACTAATGTCTTAAAATCAATTTGAGATTTTAATCATATAGGGAAGATTCAGTGAGTTAGAAACTCAGCATCAGCAGTAAATGTATTTGTATGGTGATAATACAAATATTTAGGACTTAATATGCTGGATCCAACTATTCAAAATGAGAAATAATCAGAAAAGAAAGTGAGTATAAATAACTAGTAATACTGAAACGGAGTATACTAGTGGAATACTGACTACTTATTTAAATATTTATAATAATTCTGGACTTAAGGAATAAAAATTTTATGAAAAAGAATCGCCATTGCCTAAAAACTGTTGTTTTTTTACAAAGTGCTCCAGAACAAGTGGCTAAACTTAAAAATAAGCATTCAGTTCTGTATTTAGACATTGGGCCAAAGCTAAGACGATTTTAAGTAAAAATTCAAGCCAGAATTCAATGTCTTTTAGTTAGGACACATAGGCAACATTTATTTATAAAATCAAGAAAAATGGAAGAAAAACTGTGGTCCCACACAAAGTAAGGTGCTGCTTTAAAAGTTATTCTGGTCTGAGTTGAATATAGAACTACTATTTACTTTAAAAATCAATCACAATTCCACTTTATATCATAAAGTAAACTGTTTTGCAGAATCTAATAGGATTATGCTATCGATTCCATCTACACAATGCTTGCTCGTATTGCATACCTATGAACTATGGCCTATTATGTTACTGAGCACAGGAGAAAAGGGATTAGTCTGTGAAAGAACAAGCTGATTTCATGCCTCCACACAATGTTCACATACTTGTTAACTCAATAGTCATTATATGTTAGTAAATGTCAACCAATAAAACAAAACAAAATTAAAAAATAGTCTGCTCTAATCCTTGAAGCATCTGACTAAGCTTATTTGAAAAACTCAGTTTGGGGACCTGTTCAAAACCCAGACACTAGAAATGAAAGATTAAAGTTTTGTTTGCTTGTTTTTTTTTTGTTTTTTGTTTTCACAGAGACAAAATAAATAGAATAATTTACTTCAACTGCATATGATCCCCATAACTGTCTAATCTCTTCTGAAGAGTGGTTTAATCAGACCAGATACTAATATTTAACTATTGTAGCAGATTTTCAATCCAAGTCAGGGGGAAACCAAGTAACATTATGGGAATGTGAGGTGGGAAGGATGAGGTTATATTTATTACTCCAAATGCCCTCTGCTTTCAATAATTTTCTATACGTAAAAGCAATTTATATATATTATATAATCTTATGAAAAAGAAAAATTTTTAATTGTTCATTCCTAAAATCATCTTTTTCTTAAGTGCTTGTTACCAGAATTCTCAATATGGTGAACTTCCATTTGCTTTATTTTTATTTTGTAGGCATTTCTGCTAATAAGAAGCTGATCTTACATAGAATTTCAACTTAAATATACTTATTTGTAAATATGCTCATATGGCATTAGGTATATGGCAAAGAACCTTATATTCACTTTCTAAAGAAATTTACATAATTTTTAGTTAAACATTATGTTTTCAAAATAATCAGAAAAAAGTAAGTCACTTATACCAGTAGCCAATGTTTTTCAAATGTATAGTTGTTACATTATATTAACATTAACATCTACTGCCTCTGTATTGCTTTTCTTCCTTCATTTTGAGACTTAACACTGCAACTGTGCTTCAGTTTCTCGCCTCATCCATGGATGCCCACTGTCACAGGCAAGAACCTCTGAGGTTTGAATTATCTTCAGTTTGGGTTTGATACAGGTCCTTGAAGCTTCCCAAACTAGATATTCTTAGTAAAATAATATATCTGGTGGGGTAAGCTGAATAATGCTTCCCCACCTTTTCCCCAACATGTTTACATTCTAATCCCATACACCTTATATGGCATAAGGAACTTTGCAGTTGTGATTAAGTAAAGGATCTTTAGATGAGTATATTATGCTTGATTATCTAAGTTGGCTCTAACAGTAATCACAAATGGCCTTCAAAATTGAGTTAAGAGAAAAAGGCAATGTGATGGCAGAAGCAGAAATTGGAGTGATGTACTTTGAAGATGGAAGCAGGGTCTATAAGCCAAAGAATGCAGGTGCCCACTAGAAGCTGAACAGGAAAAGGAAATGGATTCTTCCCTGGAGCCTCCAAAAGGAAACAGGCCTGCCAACACCTCAATTTTAGCCTCATAAAACTTATTTTGGACTTTTGATTTTTAGAATTTTAAGAGAATAAATTTGTATTTTTAAGCAATTAAGTTTTTTTGTAATTTGTTATAGCAGCAATAGAAATCTAATACATTTCTTTTTCACTTCACGCATGTTCTTATATTTTTCTTTAATAATTTATAAACAGAAAATACTATATTTTGAATACCATTGACATTTGTTATATATACAGTGGGAATCCATGTTTTACTGGGAAGCAGATACTCAATCTAAGTTGGAAGCAAAAGAGATTTGGGGGAATAAAAATCAGTTAAAGTCAAAGGAGAGTGGGAATAGTAATAGGGAGGGTTTTTAAACATGTGATGCAAGTTTGACACCTCTGAAAAGACAGGGATAAAGAAGAAACATTAGATAGGAAGAGCTTCAGTCTCTGATGCAGTTGTGAGAAAATCCCATCCATGCCAATAGGGAGTTCTAGAGCAAAGACTACCTATTAGAGAAACCCCATTTTGGGCAGAAATAACCTAGCACATTTCCTAGCTGTCACTAGCCAGAGCAGCCCAGGAAGAATGTTTTTGACTAGAATATTGTGGCCAATTCTAAAGGTGTTGTAACTAGTGACTATCAACTGACTGCTATAATCACAGCATGTTTTTTCTTGCAAGGTTATCTTTTGCACCTACAAGGCTGCCACAGTCAATTCAATGTAACTTGAAGTTCATTACTATTGCCTCTTTAGTGAGAAAGTTTAGGTCATGCAGGTTATAGAGGGTGAAGGGAATGGTGAACCTAAAAGTTCCTAGGGGAGATACATATTTACTCAGGATAATGACTGATTCTTTGATATTTACAGGTGAGTAATTTTTCAAATGTTGCTCCAAATATGCAAATCCTTATGCATATGGCAGTCACTTCTGTTGGTATCCAATAATATGCAAAGTTGTTATAATGTCAACCACGTAACAATATTAATATTTATTACTCCTGCATTGATTTTTATCCTTCATTCTGAGATCTTAACTAATGTAGCTGTGTCTTATCCATGGATGTCCATTGTCACAGGCAAGAACTTCTGAGGTTTGAGTTATCTTCAACTGGGTCTGATCCAGAGCCTTCAAGTTTCCCAGTATGTTTTAGAAGATACCTCGGCATACCCTATCTCAGTAATAGAAACACTCTAAAACTAAAAAGATGGCTGTATATGCTACAATCACATTTAAATTATAAATGTCCCAGCAGGGCATGGTGGCTCATGTCTGTAATCCCAGCACTTTGGGAGGCTGAGGCGGGTGTATCAGCTGTGGTCAGGAGTTTGAGACCATCCTGGCCAACATGGTGAAACCCCAACTCTACTAAAAAAAAAAAAAAAAAAAAAGTGAAAATTACTTGGGCGTGATCCTGCATGCCTGTAGTCTCAGCTACTAGGGAGGCTGAGCAGTGGGATTGCTTGAGCCCTGGAGGTGGAGGTTGTAGTGAGCTTAGAGTGAACCACTGCACTCCAGCCTGGGTGACAGGTGAGAAATGCTGTCTAAAAAATGAATAAATAAATAAAAATAAAACATTAAAAAATTATGAATGTTCCATATGAATTTCTTAACCTAGTGTTAAGGTTCAGGGAAAAATTATTTTCCCAAAGATTTCCTAGATGAATTTCAATTAAAAGAAAATATTAGAACAGGTGAACAATTTCTGAACCAATACTCAAATTTCATGCTTCCCTTTTCCACAGGGCCCTCTCTTTCACTACAGCACACAAAGAAAATTCTCAACCAGCAATGCTGCAACAATATACCTATTATGTTGCTAAATATTGATGACTAATGACTGTCAGAAATAAGTTATTGTCAAAATCAAATAAAACATAGAGACAAATCTCTAAATTTCAAACATTTCATTTGGGAAGCAGGAGTTGCAATCCAGGGCATATGCACAGATCAGGTGGCCTCTGGTATGTCCAAAGAACAAAGAGAAGGTTGGAAGTTTTATAAAAAGGAGAAATATTACATAGTGTTTTGCAAGAAAATTCACTGGCACCCATAAAGTTTTTGGGAGCTGGCGATATGGCTCCAATGAGTGGAGGAACAGCACGGCTCTTGTCTCCCGCGAGTTGGGTGAAACGACACGGACACATGTGGAGTGGTTTTAGGAAGCGGAGAGTTTAATAGGCAAAAAGAAGGGAGAAGAAAGAAGCTCCCTGTACAGGGACAGAGGGAGGGGGGCTCCAAAGCCAGGAGAGGAGATCCCGTGTGCCATGGAAAAGTGGCTGCTTATATGAGTAGGCTGGAGGAAGTGGTGTCTGATTTGCATAGGGCTCAGGGGATTGGTTTGACCAGGCATGTCATTCATGTAGCCCCCAAAAAACTGGCCATCCCACCCTAGTCCTTTAATATGCAAATGCAGGGTGCCATGATGTTCTACACACGTGGGCCTATGTGGAGGTGGCCATGTTGCCAGGCACATGTCAGGGCAAGGGCAAGAGGACAATGGTGGGAATTGCCATGTTTGGGTGGACCCAGTTTCTTTTTCTTCTTTTTCTTTTCTTTTTTTTTTTTTTTTTTGAGATAGAGTCTCGCTCTGTCACCCAGGATGGAGTGCAGTGGCACCATCTCCGCTCACTGCAAACTCCACCTCCCAGTTCAAGCGATTCTTCTGCCCCAGCCTTCCTGGTAGCTGGGATTACAGGCACTGCACCACCACACATGGCTAATTTTTGTATTTTTAGTAGAGCAGAGGTTTCACCATGTTGGCCAGGATGGTCTCAAACTCATGACCTCATGATCCTCCCGCTTCAGCCTCCCAAAGTGTTGGGATTACAGGCGTGAGTCACTGTGCTGGCCAGTGGACCCAGTTTCTCATGGCTGGCATTTGCATATCAAAGGTTGCCGGCCTGCTGTAAGTGCCTGGGCTTTCCTGCTAGACAACAAACATTTCTGGAGCTACTTTAAAAGCAATGAAAACTTTCTGAGGACCCCTTTTCCTCTCTATCTGCCTAAAATAATTTCTTAATAACTGCTACTACGCTAGTAAGTGCTAATTGGTAAGTGATGGTGGTGAAGGTTAAAACTAGTCTTAGAGTTGTAGCAGGTTATTTCATTAACTGTTAGATAATACGGGTTTCAGGTTATAGCAGGCAATTTCAGCAGTCACATTTGCAGAGAATTGCATTCTTGGACAATGTTTTGTTCCCTGAGTGCATTTTGCCCTTGGCTGTCACTCTGTTTTGGTTGGATGACAAGAATGACCCAATTAATATCATCTACTTTTACATTCTAAGCTTTACAAATTTATCATATGAGAAAATTATCCCAAATCTTAATCACTCTGCATAGCACTATTAAATGTCCAGAAACCTTATAACAAATAGCCAACACAAATAATTCATTGAGAAATTTGAAGTTATTCAGTACATTGGTTCTCAAAAAATTTCTGCCTAATTTCAGATTTCTTTACATTATCACTCATCTTTATGGTCTTTTCTCCATTTTTAAATAAGATAATCCTTTTTTCTTAAGGTCAATGAGTCCAACTGTGCCATAATCTTCTTTCTCTTTCAGTTCTATTCTCTTACATATGCTTTCACCCTGAACAAACAAAATAAATTGTCTATGAAAAGAGTCAAACTCTAAAATATTTGATGAGATTTATTCTAATCAATTATCAGTGACCATGGCCCATGACACAGCCCTCAGTAGACTCTGAGAATATGTGCTCAAGATGTTCAGGCTGCAGCTTTGTTTTATACATATTGGGGAGACATGAGACTTTAATCAAATACATTTAAAATATACATTGGTTTGGTCCAGAAAGGCTGGACAACTCAAAGCAAGGCTTCCAGGTTACATGTAGATTTAAATTTTTTTCTGATTGGCAATTGGTTGAAGGAGTTATTATCAATAGAAAGGAATGTCTGAGTTATGATAAGCGTTATGGAGACCAAAGTTTTATCATGCAGATGAAGCCTCCAGGTATCGTGCTTCAGAGAGAACAGATTATAAATGTTTCTTATCAGATGTAAGGTCTGTGTTGCTGTTAATGCTGAAGGGTATAATGAGGCATGTCTGACACCCCACTTCCCATCATGGCCTGAGCCAGTCTTTCAGGTTAAATTGTAGTGTGCCCTGGCCAAGGAGGAAGTACATTCAGATGGTTGGGGGGCATTAGGATTTTTTTTTGGTTAACAAAATAAAAAGACTCATTTAATTACATTATCTCTACAACTATTTTTCTATCTTCTCTTCTATCTACTCTTCTATCTTCTGTCTCTACTAAATTTCCAAAAGAGTTGTCTAAAATCACTTCTCAAATACATGGGCTAGGTTTTCTATTGTAAGGATCCTACTTCGACTTTTTTCTCTGAGGTCTCTTCCTGTTGCCACACATTCTCTGTGCCACACTCTTTTTCTTGCCAGCAGGAATCACTCTGGTTACTCCCCTCTCTTCTTTTCTACTCCTGAAGCCTCTTTTTGTGTGTGTGTGGTGCTTCTAGGTTTCCACTTTCAGGCCACTATTCTTGTTCTCAGGAACTTTTGTTCAACTTCATGGTCCCAGGAATGACTGATAAATGAAAGACTGGAAGACTCATATTCTCTAGTCCAAATTTCTTTCTGACATATACCTATCTTCTTGACAAATGTTCCAAAGAAACTTCAAATTAAAAATATTCACATTTGAACTTATCACCTCCTGTAAAATCCATTCCTTCATTTGTATTCCTTATCTAACTTGATAGCACCAGCGGCTACCCAAGCAATCTCGGATAGCTCTAACTTGCCTCTCTCTAATTGCATAAGCTAGTTACTTGCTGAATCTTGATGCTATAATCTTTTAAATATTTACATTCTTTGTGTTTTATTCTCTGTCTTCCAAATAGCACTCTAAACACACAATCTGAAATTAAGTTCTGATTTTCTTTCTTAAAATTTTCCTTTCTTGTATTTGGAAACACATTGTCCAATCCAGTGCCAGTGAAACAGGAGACAGGGAAATACTGAGTAGAAGAGTGATGTTCCCTGGCAAAGGTCCCACCCTCAAGCTTGGATCCCCACAGCCCTAAATGAGAACAGGTATTTCTGTTCTTTCGCCCAAAATGTTGCCTTTGGGCCTGCCACGCCCGCTATCCTGCACCCATATAAACCCTGAATCCCAAGTTCTAGAAGACACCAGCAGACCACCAGACCAGCGAGGGCGGAATGACATGGCAGAGAAAGAGAGAAGAGGAGAGACGTCGAGATCCCCAGTGTAGTCTGACCAGGGGCGGTCGGAGAAGAGTCCGGCTGCTGCACAGCCCGACTTGAAGGGAAGACCACCTTCCCACTCCATCCCCTCTTCTGGCTTCCCATCCATCTTGCTGAGCCACTTCCACCATTCAGTAAAACCTTGCACTCATCCTTTGAGCCCACGTGTGGTCCAATTCTTTCAGGACACTGGGCAAGAGCTCGGGATACAGAAGGCTGTCACACTCGCCCCTTGCCCTTGTGATAGAGGCACAGGGTTCATCGAGCTGATTAATACACAAGCGGTCTGCAGACAGCAAAGCTAAAGGAGCACACTGTAACACACGCCCAGTTGGGCTTCAGGAGTCACAGACACTCACCCCTAGACGCGGCGGTGGAGCCAGAGCCCAAAAGAGCTTGCCCCAGTTCCCGCACCTGCCCCTCTGTGAGCTCCTCCTCCGGTAAGGGGTTTGAGATGCCAGGTGAGCAAACAGGTGAGCCACACCCCTGTCACACACCCTGAGGGGAACCAGGGAACTCTCCCATTTTACCAGTGCTAGAATGGAATAAGTATTCTTTCTGTTTCACATGCTGTATCTCTAAGTTACCAATTCTGTCAATTTTTTTTTATTAAGTATGTCTCATTTGAATGTCCTCCTTTCTATCTGTATTGTCACTGATTTACCATAGGTACTCATCACCCCTCGTTAACACTGCTTTCAAAAGTATTTTAAATAGTTGCCTTTTTCAAAGTCTTATCTTTGTAGAAGAACTAGACTTATCTTTTGCTCTTCATGGAAGAACTAGACTTATCTGGTTACATGCAAACCCACTTATTTAAAATCCATCCATGAATCCCTTTTGCCTAAAGGATGATGTCCAAGCTCCTCCATTTGATGTAAAAGATGTTTCAAAATCTAGTATTTTCTTATAGCTCCATCCTCCACTTACCTTTGTACAATCAATGCATTTTATTCCCTATAATTTTTCTCATATTTCCTATTATGGTGTATTAGTCAGTGTTCTCCAGAAGAACCAATAGAACACATAATCTCACATTTTCTATTGCTTATAATTTTATTTTAGTTTTCTTTCTTCTCTCACTAGTCAACAAGCTTCTTAAAAAACCTAGATTCTTTTACTCTTTTCTTCCCTGTAACATTATTCGGGTAATAATAGGCATGCTATAAATAAATGTTACATAAAAAAGAAAAAATATCTCATCAAAATATTGAGGAAGTCTAAAATTCCACCCACAGTAGTGGCTTTTCCCTAATGCTCTATCACTCTCACTTTATATTTGTGATTTCCTTTTGTTAAATAATATTGAACTAATGTATTTTCTATTTTCTAAATCTTTACATATGCTATATTTATTATTTGACTTTAGAAGAACAATTCCTTCTTTATATTTTGAATTTTTGTCTATACACTTCTTAGTGTGATGGCTAATTTTATGTGTCAGTTTGACTTGGCTAAGGGACATACAGATAGCTGGTAAAACATTTCTGGGTATGCCTGCGAGGGTGCTTCTAGAAGAGGTTAGCTTTGGAAAAGAGGTTATCTTTTCCAAAGTGGAAAAGATGGGCCCTTACGAATGTGGGCAAACATCAGTCAATCCATTGAGTGCCCAAACAGAATAAAAAGTCAGAGAAGGGGTAATTCATTCTGTCTTCTTGAGCTGAGATATCGCCTTCTGACTTCAGCGCTCCTGGTTTCTTGGCTTTTTGACTCAGACCTGGAGGGACTTATACTACTGGCCCAGAGTCTCAGGCCTTTGGAGCTTAAACTGAACTATACCACTGGTTTTCCCGATTTTCCAACTGGCAGATCTCTGTGCTGTGGAACTTCTGGTCCTCCATAACCATGTAAGCCAGTTCCTCTATTACATCTTCTCTTACTATATATATATATCCTACTGATGCTGTTGTCTGGAGAGCCCTAATATACATAAGTTTAGATTAGTTGTGATTCATGGATTTAGACATGGAAAATAATCTAGACTTTATGGTTAATGGTGATCTCCCAAACAGAACTTTGGAATTCTCTGATCATACTTTTTAAAGTTACTACCTTGGATGAAGTGCTGTGTCAACAGCTGACCTCACTCATCACAGTTGACTATTTTAGCTAAACCTCAGAGTCCAGTGGTTCATTTTTTCTTGCTTTACGTGATTAACATCTGCATATTCAATATTAGATTCTTTCTGTCATTATGAAGATCAGAACACTGAAGACAAAATAATGATAGTTTTTTTTTTAAAAGGAAACTCTTGTCAGAGAATGTCACCACAGAGTATTTTATAGATTTGGGTTCTGTGTAGTTCTTCTATAAAGGGCCATCCATATACTAAACAAGGCTTGACAAGCCACATAGCGTCTTTGCCATGAATTCTTTCTTTTTTGTTTTCTACAACACTTTAAAATATAAACACCATTCTTAGCTCATGGACCATGCAAAAATAGGCCTCTGCCAGATTTAATCTTTAACATGAAGTTCTTATGTAATTAGATAATTCCCTAACTGATACACAATGACAGGATACCTGTCCTCATCCTTTAAAGTATAATGATCTGTTTATTCATTCCTATAGAAAGCAACCTTTTGTTTGGCTGTAGAAACAATAGAAAAAATTTAATAATATTATTTAGAAAAACTGAAATAAAAGTGGCATAACTAAGATAGAAATTTATTTCCTGTAGGTAATTTTATAGAGGGATAAAATTCGAGTCTGATCCACAAATTCCTTAAGGATTCAGGCTCTTTCAGGCTTAGAAGCCCACTCTTTATTCTCTTGGTTCTAGTTAAAGTCTATGTTTAAGGTTGGGTGAAAGAGAAACAAGATAGAAAAGTGGCAGCATCAAGTCTATATAAAGAAATCGTGAAGAAAGCTTCTGTGAGAACTTAGGTTCATATTCTTTTAGGCTGAATTTATTCATGTGGGCATATCTAGCTGCAAGGAAAGTTCATCAACCTGCTCTCTTTATACTATTAACAGGTGGTAATTTTCCTAGGCGGATTTTCAATTTCTATGATAGAAGTGGAGAACAGGTTTTAGGGGATATCTACAAGATCCTGCCATAATTCTTTTTTTATTTAAATATGGAAGCCCAATTATTGTATGTTAACATTTATTTCCATGACAAAGCATAACAGATGCAGAAATATTATTAATATTTTTATAGTTCTATTCAGATAGCAATATATTTTAATATTTTCACTAAATTATCTAAAGAAATATTTGCTAGTCTATTAAAAAAGCTTATACCAAAACTAGATTTTTCTGAGAAATATCTATATATCACAACTGTAACTAAGAAATATATATAATTTGCTCATAACGTACTCATCTTAGAACATAAATAACTTTAGTAATGAGTATTAATGTACCTCATTCTGCAAAATATTTTTAACTTTCTGATTTCTCATATTCTGACATGATATATGGAGAGCTATTAAGAATAAAAATATATGAAAAGAATGTTTTAAAATAATTCTGTGTTTTAAAGAAGAATTCATTAAGATACATTACCCCAGAATAGTCTCCCAAGAAACTACCTTTACTATGTATTACTTCAACTACAACAATAAAAAGGTAGCAAGAATATAAATTTCCACATAGTTGTAACTTCTTCATCTGCATTTTTAAGTGAGGGAAGTCTGGAATTATAAAGGAGATGTTGGGATGTGAATCATGTGATATCTAATTTACCCTTCTAGTTTTACCTATATACAATGTTTAGGTTCTCCATATCTTACATTTTCCACCGAGAAAGAAAAGAAAATATTTATAATATTTATTCCTATCTTACCTGGGAAATACTATGAATTATACACATACCCATGTGAATTTTTGTGTGATCAAAATTAAAATATAACAAAGAATAAAATAAAGGGGTTGAAAATATTAACTTTGAAAACATATGATCTTTTTCATAAGCTCATAAACAGATGGAAATTATTCTAGGATTATTTCACTAAAATAATAACCTGTAGTACATTATATGAAGAATTTCTACAGTGATTATTTCCAGGTATGTTATTTGAATATTTCTTTCTTTGACAACATAAGTACAACTGGTATAGAAAATTTTTTTCTACTATTTCTATGTATTTACTAAACTACTACATTATACTGGGTTTGATTTCAATGTATTTGAAATAAATTACATAAAATAACATTTTCACCAAAATTATATCTACTGACAATTATGTATATATAAATTGATCTATTTTGAGGTCATTACATATGATTATTTTCTTTTATTTTTCACTTTTATTTTGATCTCAGCAGGTACATGTGCAGATTTGTTATAACAGTATATTGTGTGATAGCAAAGACATGGAATCAACCTAAAAGCCCATCAATGACAGAAGGAAAATGTGGTACATACATATACACCATGGAATACTATGCAGTCACAAAAAGCACGAGATCATGTCTTGTTCAGGAACATAGTTGAAGCTGGAGTTCTTTATCCTCAGCAAACTAATGCTGGAAGAGAAAAACAAATACTGCATGCTCTCACTTATAAGTGGGAGCTAAATGATGAGAACTCATGAACATAAAGAGGGGAACAACAGACACTGGGGCATACTTGAGGGTAGAGGGTGAAAGCAGGGAGAGGATCAGATAAAATAACTACTGGCTACTAGGCTTAGTACCTGGGTGATGAAATAATCTGTACAACAAACCCTGTGCTTCAGTTTACCTATATAACATACCTGCACATTGTGTGATGCTGAGGTTTGGGGTTTGGTTGAACTTGTCACCCAGGTAATGAACATAGTATCCAATAGGTAGATTTCTAACACTTGTCCCCCGCTTTTCCTTCCCACCCTTTATAGTCCTCAGTGTCTATTGTTCCCACTTTTATGTCCATTTTTACCCAATGTTCAGCTTCCACTTATAAGTGAGAACATGTGGTATTTGCTTCTCTGTTTCTGGGTTAATTTGCTTAGAGTAATGGCCTACAGCCACACTCATGTGGCTGCAAAGGACATGATTTTGTTCTTTTTTATGGCTGCAGATTATTACATAGTGCATATATACCATATTTTCTGTATCCAATCCACTGTTGATAGACACCTAGGTTGATTCCACGTCTTTGCTATTGTGAATAGTGCTGCAGTGAACATATGAGTCCATGTGTCCTTTTTGGTAGAAAAATTTATTTGCCTTTGTGTATATACCCAGGAATGGTGATGGCAGTGGTGGCCTGCCTGAAGTGGCTGCTGCCATGACACTGGCTGCAGTGAGAGGCATGGCCAGGACTGTGAGCTCAACCAAGCCGGTGGGAGTTGGGAATAGGAGGCAGCCCCGCCCCCTTCCAAGGAGGGGCTGGAGTCCCGCCCTCCCA
Organism: Pan troglodytes; assembly: GCF_028858775.2. Taxonomy (NCBI): domain Eukaryota; kingdom Metazoa; phylum Chordata; class Mammalia; order Primates; family Hominidae; genus Pan; species Pan troglodytes. The sequence goes on from NC_072401.2 coordinate 134,791,423, forward strand.
GGTGCAGCAGCAGTCTCCCAGCGTGGCTGCAGACCCGGGCATCCCTGCACTCTCAGGGACCCAGGAAGTGCCCCGCAGGCTCAGAAGTGCCTGCTCCCACTGCCTGGCCTTTCCCTGCTCCAGGCACCTGCTTGCATTTCAGTGCAAAGTTGAGGCTGAGCCCAGGCACTGTCGTGACCCAGGAGGGTGTGTGCACACTCCGGGCAGCGCCGACATGCCAGCCCGCTACCCCTTCGGCGCCCTCCAGCTGCAGCCTTGCAAGGAGCCGGCACCTGTGCAGGCACCTGGAGCTTCCTACCCTCCTGCAGCAGCCAGCGTGTCTGGCTGTGCACAGTGGCTGGACCCTGCGCTCGCTTGCCCACACATCCCTTGCCATTCCACACTTGATTTGCACTTGGTAGGTGTGGAACCCAGGCTGGTAGCGCAAGCTGAGCATAGCCTGCTGGACCGAGTGGGTGAAATGAGCATAGCGGGCACGAGTAATACTCAGTCAGAAGGTGCTGCTGGCCACAGAGGTTTCCGGCTGGTGAACAGACACCCCAAGGATCCTGTGACAATGGGAGTGCTGGGATGACTGGTCACTCTATTTTTAGTTACTTGAGGAAGCTGCTTTCCACAGTGGCTGAACTAATTTACATTCCCACCAACAGTATATAAGCATTTTCTTTTCTCCAAACCCTTGCCAGCATCTGTTATTATTTGACTTTTTAATAATAGCCATTCTGATTGGTGTGAGATGTTACCTTGTGGTTTTGCTTTGAATTTCTCTGATGATTTGTGATGTTGTGCATTTTTTCATAAAATGCGATTATTTTAAAGGCATATACAAAGTCAGCCCTATGCAGAGGCTACTTTCCTTTGATGTAAGTACTTTTATTTCAGGAGCAAATTAATAAGTAATACTTCTCACATATTTTTAGAAATTTAAGAGTTCAGGAGAGAGAAGAATGATAAGTACTGTGTGAATATTTAGTTTAGCATGACAGACAAAACCAAAGCTTGTCAGCACCAAATAACATATGCCATAAAACCACTAATTTGTTTCATTTTGTGAATTCTTCATTAGATTCTATGTAGTTTTAAACTATTGAAAAGAAGGCTTCAAACTCAGCAAATGTATAGAAGATTCAAATAATCCATATATCTAAATAAAAACTAATATGCTTCCAAATATTTCTGAAAAATGGTAAAGGAACAGGAGAAAGAGAATGAAACGTAGCAAATCAATTTGCCTGAAATATTAGTTACTTATGTCATGATTATTCTATCATAGTTGTTTCTGCCAACTACAAACACATTGATATGGTTTGGCTGTGTCCCCACCGAAATCTCATCTTGAACTGTAGCTCCCATAATTCTCACATGTCATGGGAGGGACCTGGTGTAAGGTAATTGAATCATGAAGATGGGTCTTTCCCATGCTGTTCTTGTGATAGTGAATAAGTCTCATGAGATCTAATGGTTTTATAAAGGGGAGTTCCCCTGTATGTGCTCTCTTGCCTGCCGCCATGTAAGATGTGATTTTGTTCCTCCTTCACCTTCTATCATGATTGTGAGGCCTCCCCACCCATGTGGAAATGTGAGTCAATTAAACCTCTGTCCTTATAAATTTCCCCGTCATGGGTATGTCTTTATTAACAGCATGAGAACAGACTAATATGTCTTCATAGGAAGTGGTGTATAGGTTATTACAGTAGTTATAACAACTTTTGAAGTAAGATCTTGAATTCAGCATTTAAAAGTACTAATGTAGTTATTCCCCTGTAGAATTCTCATAAATACATGAATCAATATTATTTTATATTTTATATTTTTAAAATAAGAGGTCACACTTTTTATGTAATGAAGTATATTATTTTAACATTATGAGGGTAATACAAACTAGCTTAAAATAATTTCTACAATGTAAACAATTATTATTTATAAAACTGCATAATATATTACAATATAATAAGGTTTCATAGAATTAACATCCAAAAAAAAAGAAATAATATTAATTGGCTGTGTTCATTGGCCACAAACAAGTATTCATTCTCATTTCATACCAGAGGAATGCAAGTAATTGCAATTTAAGCTAAATGAAGTCATTTACATACATTTTACTCTCTTACTGGTGCTTTTGGGGTTCAAATTATAATTCTTTCTGGTATCAAATAGCTGATATTTATGTAATGCTCTGCTTTTCATCAAGTATTTGGTAAACATAATATTCCATTAACAAATACAATATTTTTAAATAAAATTATTGCTTCAGGGTCTGATTTGACACACTATTCAAAGCCATTATGAAATATGCTGCTCTGTGGGGGTTCTTTTAACTGCAAGTCGTATTTGCTAATAGTTTTTTTTTTTTTTTTTACTAAATACGTTCACAAGATTTATAGCAGAAATGATAGCAGTAAATGTTGAACTGTATTGTATTAGTAGTAGAAGTTTTGTTGAGCTCATGGCATCCTTTGATTAACTACCATTGGAGACATATTTTGGAACAGGGCTGTGTCATGGCTGTATGTCACCATGTTTCATGAAGTTACTGGTGGGCCTTTAGGGAGGGTAAGTGTGTAAACATTCACTTAACAACAGATGTATGGACAAGTTGTGAAAGTAATGACTAATTGACTGCCATTCGGAATTTATTTGGAAATCTTTTGACTTCAGCTCCACCACACATAATGATGAATGAAGTGTCTTTCTCTAATAGAGGGAAACAGCAAGCTTGGGCCCAGAGCAGGCACTCTGAGATGTGACTACAAGTCATAGTGTTTCAGTCCATGGAGATGAACAAATAGAAACAATGAATCTAAGGTTTCCCACTTTTTTTATATTGAAAATAACAAATATAAGGTTTCCCACTTTTTTGATATTGAAAATAACAAATTAGTTATATAAAACACAGTAACTGATTTCTTTGCATACTTAAAATAATTCAAATGGAAGCAAATATGGTTGAATTTTAAACATTCTAATTCTATAGTGCTTATTATTGGTTGTAGAAAGAAAGTATAATTTCTGTTTTCTGTGGGGCGTAGTCTATATTTTATTTTTTCTGCTAAAGTGTAGAATGGCCAAATGTACAAGTCTTCTTGTTAATTTTCATGGTTTTACTATAAAGGACTATATGTGACTACAATTAATTTTCTTAGTAACCACATTTATTCCATCAAGAAGCAATTTCCTTTCTCTTACATCATGGTTACCTCTAATTTGTTGAAAGAAGATACAGAACAATTGGAGAGAAGAGGAAAGAATATTAAGCAGGTATTATTGGGATTAGTAATTGGAACTTTTTATTTTTCTCAAAAAATAAAATCAATTTATTTATTTATTTATTTAGACTTTGCTTCTTTAAATATAAAGCTATCACAGAGTACCAAACTTTTAGTTTATGTTTAACGTTATAAGGACTCCATCTTATTAGATTCAGGTAAAAATGTCGGTAATTGGGAATAAATGGAGCTGATACCATAAAAGATTTAAAAGCTTTCTTTATGGTCTTATCCTTATCCATTGCTCTAGATTCCTGAATATATTTTGGATCCAAATACATGAAAAAATGCAATTTTCAAACATTTGACTGCTTAAGTGTATTATATCACCTCCATGACTTGAGTGAGGCTGTCATTCAGGAATATAAGTATGTAGGAGGAAGAATATTCCAGTACTTACTGGGCTAAATAAAGAATATTGGTTTATAATCTGCTCTCCATTCACTCCTTCTGTTTCATTAACTTAAAGAATTCAGTAGTACGTTTTCCAACAGCCACATTTTGTAACTCCCCACAATCATCCTCCTGCTATCTGTGGCTTCAGGTACATCCCCCATTTGTTCTTCACCAGTGTCACATAGGCCTACCTAGTCGTATTTGGGCAAAAGTAGAGCTAGTGAAAATTTAGCATATTTAATCATAGATCTTAGAATAACACAAAGGTGGGGTAATGATAGAAGATTGATATAAAATGAAATATGCACTGACAAAAAATAACAAGGTCATCAATTTCCTGTAAGAATTAGGTGGGAGGAAAAAAATATTTGCGAGGTGACAAACTGAACAGAGGTAGCCTGGGTAATGTAAAGGTGGACAAAAGGAAATTTTAAAAAGCATTAATGTTAAGAACTTATAGAACATGAAATCTTATCTTACTTGCAAGCTGAGACAATAGGCTGCCAGTTTCATACACACTGGCACGAGACCCTAAGTGAGAGACAGGCATTATTATGGCACAGCAGGCAAGGTGAGCTTCTTGTTCCTGTCACTTCCCTTTCCCAGGTCCCAAGGGGGTAATGTTGAGCAGTACACAAGTAGATGCTGCACATATATATAGTTGGTTCATGTAACAGCTGAAAACCCTTGAGTTTAGAAAATTTCCATCTTTTAATGTGGGCTGGTAGAAAACTTGCCCAAATTTTCACATGGATGAAGACATTATCTTTAATATCCTAGTCTGGAAACAAACATGCATTCTACCCTGGAGGAAGCCACAACCTCAATCTTTCAAGGCTGTTTGCATACAAATGTCCCAAACTTATAGTTTAGAACTATAGCTGATAGAAGACATCTAGAAACACCATGGAGGATTCCTTCTCAACAGTTAGGAGAAGAGTAACTAATAGAGAAGAATTATAAATCTTCCAAAATACAAAAAAGGACAAAATCTGAAAAATTAAATAAAGAAAGACAACTATGTGAAAAATACTGAGTAAATATAACACAAAATGATAGTGAAAGGAGACAGACAAATTCCTAAGCAGACAAGGATAGGTCCCTGGTGAAACCCGACCTTCAAGCCAAAGACAGCCTGAAGCCTGAAAACCAAACTGCCAGTTCTGGATAGATTCCATGACTGGAGTGAAAGCTTCCTCAATGCCATTTAACCAATTAAATGGTACTTTTTCCAAGACCACTCATAGAGGAATCAGCACGCACTTGCCCATTCAGAGCCCATAAAAACACAGGACTCAGCCACATAGAGGGCTTAGGTCCCCTGTCTTCTGAGAGCTTTCCTTCTGTCACTCAATAAAATTCTTCTCTGCCCTACTCACTCTTTGATGTGTGCATACCTGATTCCTCTTGGTCCCAAGACAAGAACATGGAACTTGCTGAGCTGTGGGCAGCAAGAATAAGCAGGGGCAAGCTGTAACATGCCCCTGCTTGCTGAACTGTGGGCAGTTGGAAAGAGAGAGAGCTGTAACATTTCCTGGGGGCTCAGACCTTGGAACTTCCCATGCATAAGCTATAACACCACTTAGGACTCCACAGTTTCTGGCATCTCTGAGTTTTCAGGCACCACCACATTCCCCTTGTCTTGTCTAGACACTGGTGCCCAATACAGAAGTCACTTGCAGCACTGCCAGTCCAGCTATGGGCTGAGTGCAGAGCTGTGGTGGGTGCAGGATCCATGCTGACAGCATAAGCCAAGCACAGCCTGCTAGGCTGAGTGGGTGAAGCAAGCTCCGTGGGCCCCAGCAAGGCCCTGGGCAGAGGTCACAGTGGCTGCAGAGATTTCTGGCTGGTGAAGCAGCATTGAAGGAATCCTGTAACTCTGTAATCCCCACTCCCACGTGCCGAGCAACAGGGGAGAAAAAGCCTCTGGGCATCATTCCCTCCCACTTGCCAAACTACGAAAGCTGCAACAAAAATATATTTAAAATAAAATGATAACAATTATGATACCAAACGTATAAATTATACAATTAAATGTAAATAAGATTATTCCTCTTTAAAAGACAGGTAGTTTTAGGATGGCTTGCAAAAAATATTCCTTCTCTGTGTTTTACACAAGATGTGTACCTAAAAGAAAGAGATAACACAATAAAGAGTAGATAAAGGTATATCAGGCAAATAGAAGCAAAAGAGATATAGAGATTAATATCTGAAAAGATAAAATTCACATGAAAAATCAACAAGAGAAAAGATACTCTCTAATATCTTAAAATACAATTTCCATAATAAAGATATAACAGTTATAAAAACCTACCACCAAATAAGACAGCAACTGTCTTCAAAAAACACTGTCAACAGGAAGACAAGAATAAATTAACAAAAGCACAATGAAAATAGGTGACTTGAACATATCACTCATGACCTAAGCTAAGTCAAATGATTAAAATATAAGAACTTACAATGGGTGAATGCTGTAACAAATAAGGTTAATTCTATGGATATATAGTGAACTTTAAATCTAGAAAATAATATAGCTTCTTATCAAATGCACATGGATAATTCAAAAGACATAGTGGTATAGGGATACAGTAATTATTTTATTTAGGTTTATAAATTAAAATAAAATATTTGCATTAAAATGAAACATCTAAGAACCAATTTATGACCTAACTTTCTAACAAATCATAATAAAGCTCCCTCTCCCTGTCAGGCAACCTGTCAGGCAATATCCTAGGCTCTGCCATAGACATATTACAAAGTTCATGTACTTTTCTATTCTACTTTATATAACCTGGTATCTGTGTGTTATTTCAGTTTTAGCCTTTCACATTCATTGACAGAATAATTGTATGTAATTTTTATGCAATTGCTAGACCCCATATATAATATTAAAACACACATACTCGTACAGACCAAAACATCCATATAAAGGTCTATTTTAAAAACTATCTCCATTTATAAGAGCTGAAACAAAAAAACTAAAAATTAACTTGCTGAAGGATTGCTTTATATATTGGTATAATTGCAAATAACCTCAGAAAATTGTGGATATGAGACATAAGATAAAAAATATTAAGGTAAAGTGTGGGCTAAAAATGAAATAAATGGCTGAATAAATAAAAGAAAATGAAATCACTGTTTATTGTGCATAAAAGAGAAGAATGAGAAGGTAATGAATGTTGATCACCAGTTCTTCTGGTTCCTGTGTGTTGCCTTCTTTAATGCATCTGCATGTCTTTTTATGCTTTTGTGATTTTAATTTCATTTCTATGCAGCATTGCTGAAGCAGAAGATATATCAATATCAGTGAACTATTAGTGTGCCTCTTTTGAATTATATTTTTTCATCAGTTATTTTCTAAATAGGAACAAACTGAGTGTTTTGAATGTTCCAAAAGAAATCTTAGCAATTACCACGAAGCTGTACTTATGCAGACTTTCAAAATAAAGAACCAAGAATATTATAATTTAATTAAATAAACATCTTTTCTATTCAAATAATTTATAGGATAAGGAACTAGCAAGGCAAAAAGCAATTGAAAGACATTCAGAAATAAAGCTATCTATATTCATAAGGGTTTTATGTATTTGGGAGAGAAGAAAATACTTTGCCTGCTAATTTATAAATTATTAGAAAAAAAGATAAAACAAAAAGCAGTATATTCAATTAGTCTAACAAAATATTGAAATAAAAGTTCAAATCAATATAACCTTATGTAACACATACTAAATTCATAGAAAATAAGAGAGAGCACTGAAACTTAATCACTAGACTACCAGGGAACATCAGTTGACAGAAAATAAAAATGAAGCATGTTACCTCTTTATCACTAGAGTTTTAGCTTTGATTTTTCATTTTAAATAACACAGAATAGCATTTTACCTATTGACATAAGCATGTGCATCTTGTACTTTTATTCTTTCTCTGTATTCATATATTTTATGCAATAGAAATATCAAAATATGTAATTCTATAAAATAGGAAATAATGTCATAGTCACTTGAAATTTGATTATGAAAGATACAGATGTTTGGAGATCTAGTTTATATATATGTTCCATCCATTACCAGTAAGACTGATTCAAATTACATGGCTTACCTCTCCCATTACAGCTTATGCCCTTTTGTGCTTATCCTGTGTCCTTGGTTTGAAGACTACTGACCTTCATTTGAAATATCACACAGAAAAAAGGTCAATATACAGATAAGTTGATTTTGTCTAGAAACATTTTCATTGTATTCCCTTCTGAGTATATACTGCAAAAGACATGTGCTTTGGGGAAAGTAGACAGGTCATATGTATACAAAAAAAATTCTGTATGTGTGTAGTGGGTTATTTTTACATATGGAATCCTACTTAGAAGTTTGTTATGTGTTTGTCAGTCCATCCCCATTAAATTCATGTCTTCTCTTCCCTTTATATTACATTTGTCTTAACAAAGGAAGATAATTGTGAACTATATCTTATATTCACAGAATGAAAGCTGGACAGAAAACTCTAGCACTCATTAACATTGGTCACCTAATCTGTAGGCTCCTGACTGTCCATATCACCCAATACATTTCCAGAGAACAAAATAAAACTTCTAACAAATCATCAAAACCTTTCTGATTTGTTCATGAGTGAGCAATCAGGTGTGCTGATGAAATTTATATATATGATAGATTATTATATGTTTTATTTATGCTTTTACTATTTTGTTGTTTATTTTCTTAGCTTTTTTTTTAAAAAAATGCTAATCATCAATAAGAATGGGGCCCCAGACAATTATTATTATCTGTATTTCACTGATAGTTAAACGAGAGTAAACATACATATAACTTAGTCCAGTATCTTAAGAACAAGATAATTATCTGAATTATCTATTAGTATGAATCTTTCTTAGTAAAATACATCAGATTGTATCAAGTCATAGTGGAATAGTGCTGTTTCTTATTCTCTAGCCAAATCTTCTCCTCCCATTCTCCAAACAAGTGTTTAATATCCAGTCACTCAATATGATGCAATTATTATGTCTAAACCTTAACAAGGGTCATAATATATGAATTTAAGAGCTAGAATACATCTAAGAAAGAAAATTAATTTTTACATGTTGTTCATATTAAATGCCTCTATTTCAGAGTTAATATACAAATTGTAGATTATTTTACCCATATAGCCAAGCTGTTCTATTTGGGACAAAAAATACTTAAAATTATGTATGCCATCCTCTGAAAATTTAAACAAATATTTTACAATAGCTCATAAACATTTTTGACTATGTTAAATATGGTTTTGGTAGGAAAAATGTTCTGTAGCAACATGCTATGGAAGTGTCACCCTCATTATCTAAAGAAAGATGATGGCTACAGCATCATCCCTAAACTATTATCTTTTTTTTTTTTTTTTTAGGAGAAAAGGGCACTTCAGGAAAGCAATCTAAACTAGAAGTATTTTAAAATGTAGCTCCTTGGATTTTAAGACCAAAGTTTTCCATATAGCTCATCTAAAATAGGATGTAGTACTCTGTACTTTTAAAAACATCCATGTGATACTAACAAAAATGGTTTGTGAATTGTTTTGTAAAGCATTATAAATGATTTTTTTTTCAACTTTTTTTTCAGTTTGGGAAGGTACCTGGGTTGTCAAAACTCAGACTTCTAATGTTCAATGCTATTAGTGATAGCAGCAGGAAGCAGACAAATCCTAGGCAGATATGGGGGATCTCAGGTGAAACCCCACCTTCAAGCCAGAGAAAGTTTAAAGCCTGAAAGCCAAGCTGCAAGTCAAATTCATGGACTGGATTGAGAACTTGTCTTTCTGTTTGGTGCTCTTTCCTCTTATTGATCCCCACACTTCACCTATTTTACATATACCTACCCTTCCCTAATTGGCTTTTTACATTGTCATGCCCACCTTTGTGTGGTGACTTTGTTCTAACCTGTTTTGCATACTCAAAAACCAATCAGCGTGCACTCCCCATTCTGAGCCCGTAAAAGCCCCAAACCCAGCCACATTGGGAGAGAAACTACCAGACTATGCATGGGGGACCACCTTCAAGATGAGAGATGGTTTGTCACTCAATAACATTCTTCTCAGCTCTTCTCACCCTTTGACTGTCAGCATATCTTCATTCTTCTTGGATGCAGGACAAGAGCTCAGGGCCTAGCAAACGTGGGTACAGAGAAGGCTAAAATACCATGGCCCTCTGCCCTCTGCTGGTTGGGGGCAACCACCCCGTGAGATGGAAGCAGCAGTGGGTCCAAGCTAGCCCTGGCGCCACGGGCTGGAGAGGGCAAGGGGCTGACAAAGCTGTTAATGTGCCACTGTCCTTGGGGGTGTAAATGACAAATCTAAAAAAGCTAATTAGCATGCTGCTAACACCTGCTCTGGGGCTTCAGGGCCATAGGCACCCCTGCCTGGGTGTCACCTTGTTCCCCTTGTCTGAACACTAGAGTCTACCATGGGAGTGGCTTGCGACACGCCTGGTCCAGCTGCAAGCACCACATGGAGTCTGCTTCTGTGCTTCTATGTTGCTTGGAACAGGCTGGAATGGCTCAAGGCTTGGAATGGCTGGCTGGACCCTGCACTCGCTCACTCACATACCCACTCCCACTAGGGGCTGAGTACACAGTCACAGCAGACACAGGATCCAAGCCAGAGCTCAGGCCAGATATGGCCCAGTGAGCCTAGTGGACAGAGTGTCCCCTGCAGTGAACCTGGGCCTGAACAAGGCTTGGACCAGGGCATTGCCAGCTGAGGGTCTCCAGCTGACAAGTGACTGAGAAAAATCCTGCATCATTGTTTATAGCTGAAGGTTGTAGGTGGAGAGAAGGAGGGCAACTGATTAAGTGTCCTTCATTCTATGGTATCAAGTTACATCTTCCCTCATTTGCTACTGACACCAATATTTGCCATTCAAAAATGCATAAATACGTTAATTAATGCTCTGAGCAAATCAAAGTCAAAATTCTGTGCTTTTAAGTTGGTTAGCATAGGTGAGATACACTGGAACTTTCAAAAAAGAGTTTAAACATATCAGAAGACTAAGAAAAAGAAAATATGTATAATTTAAAGTCTGTCATGTGAAGTACAGATTTTCAGTCAAATCTCAGTTATCTTTTATTTTAGAGATCACAAATTTATTTCTCTTTTCCCTCTGGACCATCACATCTCAAAAAGACTTCTAATTTTAGATGTGCCAATGAAAAATACCCAAGTTTCAGATTATATTTTGTCTCCTTCACACAGATCTCTGAATTTATTTTGCTGTCCTTTCAATACAAGTTCACCATAATGCGTAATATTGTAGTATCTACTTAATAAAGGGACACCCATATTGTGTAATAGGGTATATATTAGGGTATAAAATTATTTGCTGTGCTTTAATTCCCTCTTTTTATAATAAGCCAAGTAAGTCCCAGAGAGGTTAAGTAGCTTGCATAAACTATTAATGGGGATTTAATTACAAAGCCTATCTCATATCATTATTGTGTATATTAAATTTAGTAAAGACTTTTGTAATCAATAAAATGCCTTATTAATGTAATATTAACATATAGTTATATATAAATATGCTGCATAGTGTTATATATAATTTATAATAGACAACATATGATAATGTTTTACTGTTATTTGTTAGCATGAAGTCTAACTTCTTTAATATTTATCATTTGGAATGAGGATTAGAAAGAATTCTCACATGTGAATTGACAGAATTTCAATTTATATTCCTTTTATTCCTTACTGTTTGCTTCATACCTCTGCACTGGAATTTTTGCTAGTGTTTGGAGAGTTTCCTTGGTAGGAATTTTGAGGATAGAATACTATCTGATAATTTTAAACAATAACGTTAAAAAGAATACATTGTCGGCCAGTCACAGTGGCTCACGCCTGTAATCCCAGCACTTTGGGAGGCCGAGGAGGGTGGATCAAAAGGTCAGGATTCAAGACCAGCCTGGCCAAGATGGTGAAACCCCATCTCTACTAAAAATACAAAAATTAGCCAGGCATGGTGGTGGGTGCCTGTAATCCCAGCTACTCAGGAGGCTGAGGCTACAATGAACTGAGATTACACCACTGCACTCCAGCCTGAGTGACAGACATACTCCATCTCAAAATAAATAAATAAATAAAATAATTAATAATAATAATAATACATTGTCTTAGGGTTTAAAATGATATAAAAATCAAAATCAGTAGAGAATATATTAGTCTAGGGTTGGTTCTTATATGGATCAGAACACTAGCACGTGAATTCAGTATCCTTTCCTTAAGATTTTTGCTTATATTATTTAAAGTACTCAAAGAGAATTAATTCAAATAAAATACACATTTTTAATCTAACATTCAAAGGACTACTTTCTTTCCTTAAACAACAAATTACTCCAAAGGGGAAACTTGGAGTACTAAAAAATCACAAAAATTAAAATTCCTTTTTTTTTTTTTTTTTTTTTGAGATGAAGTCTTGCTCTGTCGCCCAGGATGAAGTACGGTAGCGCTATCTTAGCTCACTGTAGCCTCAGCCTCCTGAGTAGCGGGGACTACAGTTGTGTACCACCATGCCCAGCTAATTTTTGCATTTTTAGTAAAGACGGGATTTCACCATGTTGGCCAGGCTGGTCTTAAACTCCTGACCTCAAGTGATCTGCCCCCACTCAGCCTCCCAAAATGCTAGGATTACAGGTGTAAGCCACTGTGCCTGGCCTAAAATTCTACAAATATACAAAATAGGCTTCTCTATATTCAAGTCTTTCTTTGGCCATAATAAGCACTTTCCCGGTTTCCTTGGGAAGTTCTTTTTTTCTCAATTTTGCTCTATTTAACTAGGGAAATGTCTTGAAAGTATTATAGATATTGACATGCCTCTGTTCGTATAACTTTTTGAGTACTCACAAGAAGATACATTAATTTAATAAATTACCCATCTTGATGATTTTTCTATATTAAGAAAAAGGAATTGTCTAGATGGTAGAAACCCAGCCACACCTGTCAATGCCACTTTTAGAAAGATCATTAGGCAATTTATTTTCAGGTTTCATGTCCCACAATTATCGAGGAGGTAGTCTCAACTAGCTTGGGATCTTCAGTTACCTTATTTTTTTTTTTCCTGGGAATAATTATTGTACCTATGCTACAACATTTCAGGACTGCTTGACTGTAGCGTCAGACCAGATTTTTTTAAACTGCTAAAATTTCTTTTTTCTTGGAAAAACACACAATACTTCATTATTATATTTTTAAGTCTTTTGTAGTGATGTCTACTCTCATTCCTGATGACCATTTGTCTTCTTGTATTTTTTAAACAGTTTAGCCAGAGGCTAAAGAATGATATCAATGGTTTCTGTCTGAATTCTCTGAAAGGCAAACATCAAAACAGAATTTTTTGTGCAAAGGATTTACTATGAAGATTCTCATGAAGGATAAAGGAAGAGGGAAAATTAGGAGAAAACCTTCAGACCACAATGCAGTTCTGACAGCTATGAAAGGAGAAAGGGAAGGAAGAATTGGGTGGGAGACCTTCAGACCACAGCATAGTTCTGAGAAATCGTTGGCTGTGGCAATGGGTTTACCAGTAAGAAGTCCTTTCTGTGTTAGGCAGAAATAGGCCAGGACTGGTACCCTGGCCCTGCCTTGTCTTTGACAAAGAGCAGTTCCAGGTTACTGTTGCCTGAATGAATGCCAGTGCAGCTAATTCTATCAGTCAATTCTCCCCATCAGTTTGCCTTGAAAGAGATTTGAGAAAAATACTTCCATGGGTGCCGCAGTCTACAGCTTGCCCCAAAGAGATACACTTACACATGAAACTTTAGGGATATCTCTTTCATAAATCCTGTGAGTCTCTCTTGCTGAGGGGAAACTGACAAAAGTGAGGTTAGTAGGATAAACTACAGTCCCTGTTGGTGCAGTTGGTCTTGAGGAAACAACTGTTACCTCGTTCTCTTCTTCCTACTCTATTCTTATCTCTTCCCCCTCTTGCTATGACCTTGGAAGGTCTTTGTGGTTTCCTTATATCCCCATTTCTAAGTGGTCTGAGCCTTTGGTTGTCATACCCCTTCTCAAGCCAGTTGCTGCTAAGGTCCATTCACAATTGTAAACAGTTAAGGGAGAATCAAGAGATGCCCAAGTAAATAATTTGCATTCCATACTTCTAGTCCCTATTGCTTAAAACTAGAGCAATCTCCTGTTTATTAGGTTCAATTACCCTTTAAAGACAGTGGCTCTTTTCTCAGCTGTGGTTCCTTGGGAACTAGGAGTCCAAACAGTCTTGCAGTAGTAATATCTTTCAGCTCAATAAAACATTTGCTGTATTGCTTGGAAAGAGTGTGCTTCCTTTGTGAATTTAAATCTCCAACCTGCCAGCTTGGGGACAAGAAGCAAACAGTCCCCAGTGGGGACTAGAAATGATGGCAAATGGGGTTGCTTTTGTTTCAACCAGTTGACACATGATTCCAAGTTTTCTTCCCATTGGAGAAACAACATCATACTTAAGTCTCTGATTTAATGTATATACTGTATCTTGAAGAATGATTCCATATTTTTTCAGAGCATTGCTTCAAAATTATTCCTTCAACTTTGCCTCCATTGAGCCATTTCAGAGCTCAATGAGGCTGATTGATTGTTTCTCTATGGTTGATAAGTGATACAACCAATGGACCTCATGGTCATGGGCCTTCTTCCATAACTCTTTATCTATATCTTAGGTTCCTGGTTGGGTGCTATGTTATATGGGATTCCATGACTGTGAATTAGATATTTCGTAAACACTCGTGTGTTGGTGCTTGCCAAGGTTCTGCAAACAGATAGGGAAACTCATTCCCTGAGTAAGTATTTTTCTTTATAAGGAAAAACATGAAACTTTAGGGAGATCTCTTTCATAAAGAGATCACTGAGCCTTATATGATGGGAAGGTCTTAATTTAGTCAATTTTCCAGCAATGGACTGACTCATTGTTCTCTTCGAGTAATAGATCCATATCCCAGGACTCAGGACTGTCCTTGTTAATGTCCATTTGAAAATTCCAAGGCAGCAGTAGCTAGATAGATCTTGATAAGTGAGAGGCTACATTGTTCAGGTTGTATGTAGCCTCCATCTTCACTACTGTGGCAGGTCCTTTCATGTGTGCGTTATACCATCCTGTGGTGGCTAATAGCAAAAGATGATTAAGGTCTGTTGTGAGAGTCATTTTGGTCTCTCATTGTCTCTTCCTCAGAAGATGATTCCTGGTGGTGAATGTGTCTATCCATGTGCCTATAACCTACACTTCCTTGTTTTTAATCTTATCCTGTTCCTTCTAAACTTCAGACCAGTCGGCCAGGTTATTTGGGACAATATTGTGAATAAATATATGTCTTAGTTTGTCCCTGATATTATGACAAAATGCATTAGAATGGGTAACTTTTAGATACTAGAAATGTATCTCTCAAAGTTTTGGAGGCTGTGAAGTCCAAGATGGAGGTTCCAGAAGATTCAGGAACCTGAATGGTGTTGGCCTGCTCTCTGCTTCAAGGATGGCACCTTGTTGCTGCATCCTCACACGGCAGAAGGAGTGAAAGGGACAAACAGCTCTCTTTTACCACTTTTATAAGATCACTAATCCCATTCATAAGTGCTCTGTCCTCATGACTTAATCAACTTCTAGAGACCCCATCTTTTAATACTATTCCATTGGCAATTAGGTTTCTATATGTGAATTTTGGTGGAGACAAATTTAGAAAAAATCAATATTGTCAGTTCCAATGAAAACTTTGTGATCTTATTTTTAAATGAATATAAAAGAACAAACACATTAAGAGATGAGCAACTGCATATAAGAGACTAAGAATTTATTAATCTGCTCTAGCAATTATACAACTTTCAGTGCAGGAGCTACAATTGAGGCCACAGTTTAGTTGAGTTTTCAGTTGTCTCCAGTGTTCCCTAGGATTCACTGGGTTCTCTATGGGCAGGGAGTGTAATTTTAAGTATAAAAATAACAGGGACCATCAACATTTCATTCTTTATGTCTTTAATGGTATCACTAGTCCCTGCCATTCTTTCCATCTATATGATTTATTTTGGCCAAGAAGCGAATTGGAAACACTTCCATTTGTCATTTTCCCCTGATGCTAGCTTTTATCTAATAGGCAAAGGGCCCAATGTGGTTGTTATACCAATGACAATCAATCCCAATTATAAATTCTGGGACTGGGGAAATGGTGATTGGATGGTTTGCAAACTCAGTGGACCCATTACATGTTACTCATTATCCAAGAGTTCATTTATTACATGCCCCCCTGAGCCTACACTCTAAAAGTGGAACCATAGTGACACTTTTGGTCCTCTAACTTCAGTGCCAACTTATATGCTGTGTCTCTTAGCTCTCAAAATGTTTGGATATATCTTTCCCCAGTGTGTAATCACCTAAGTAAATGACCACCAGTAGCTTTGAAGAAGAATTGGGGAAACAATATAGTGCACAATACACTATATATGCATAATATCTCTGGGACTACACAACCACTGCAGTCAATAGGTTCCAGCTCAGATAATTGACTAAAATCCAGAAACTCAGAAAGGCATGGTGACTTTTAACAGGTCAGCCACTGTCAATATTCTGCTCTGCCATTCTTTCCTTGTGACTGAAAATTTCAGCAAGTTCCCTTTTTTAGCTTCTTTGTACATTCCTTCATGTCAGGCAAAGAAACAGAAAATTGCCACATCATTCAAAATGAACCATTGCTTTTCCCTGATTTATAAGAGACACCTTAGCAGAAAGTATAACCCATTCCTCAGGGCTCCTGCCAGCATGTTAAATCTTGTGACCTGAGAAAGGACTCCCAAGTTATCAATGTCTTAATTATGTAGTCTTATTGTCTGGCTCCCTGGATCAATCACTCTCATACCCACTTCCAAGAATATATTGCAAATTCTTGCAGCCCTTTACCATGTAATTTCTTCCCTTTTCAGTCTCAGCATGACCTGGTGGGTTGTGACTGGATTTAATTATTGTTATTGGCAAGAAAGACAGGAAAGGAGATAGGTTTCCTGAGGAGCACCTGTTTCTGTGTAGAGGAAGTGAAGGAGTGCTGACTCTTTCTCCAGAGGAAAGGGCCATTTGTTTGATAGTCTGAGGATTCTGGGGGGTTTTAAAACAGAGCCAAAATTCTCACAAGAACCCCTGTAGGTGTCCTCACCATATATTTCAGGGTATCCAAGTTTCCCAGTCAGGGCCCTGATAGTAACATAAGAGATCAGTCTAATCTTAGGATTTTACTGTCTTCGTAATCTTTGCATTTCTAACTATCAGATCTTCAGTTGTCTATTCAGCTGTGTCTTCTCTTCCTGCAGGAGATAAAATCTTCTTTATATGCTGCCAAAGAGACTCTGGCTTTCACACTTACTCTTTGCTTATTTGTTTAGTGCACTTTATTTTTCATTATCCTTCTGCGGTGTGTCAATTATGACCCTACTGTTCTTGCAAGAACTGTTTTTATTTTAAAAAATCACTACATCACCAAGGGCATTCCACTCCACCCATATATTTTCAAAACTGATAGCCATGATATCCTCGGCAATTGGGTCATCAGTACCAGAGACTGTCAATACCGCATATACATTTTGTATGAGGTCCTTCCTGACAGCTAGACAAAGAAAGAGCCAGTTCCAAAATCTTATTTTATTTCCTGTTTTCTTGCAGGACTTAGGGTATTACCTGTGTTGGATGCAAAGGATTTATCGTGGGGAATTATTGCGAAGGATAAAAGGGTGAAGGAACAGGAGAAGATAAGATAAGGAAAGCCTTCTGACTGTGATACAGTCTGAGATCTATAAAATAGAGTGAAATAAAAGGATTGAGTTAGAAGATCCTCATACAACAGCACAGTTCTGAAAAAGTTTGAGCCAGTCTGATAATGAGTCATGAGCAAAAGTTTTCTGTTATATGACTACTTTGTTGGGCAGGGATGGGTCAGCACAAGTACCCATGCTGTACTCAGATACTGGCTGAAAGCAACCCAGGGAAAATGTTGCATAGTGAAAAATCAGTGAGGATCTAGAAGTCAAGTATATCAGTCAAGTAGGCTATTTACAACAAACATGAGTGGCTTACTTTATAACTGCCATATTTTTCCCTTGAAAACACACACCACACACACACACACTTTGGCATCATTAATTTTCTTTATATTTTCTTAATTTCTATTTAATTGATTTTTAAAATAATTTATTATATCCTTCTACTTACTTTTCATTTAATTTTCACTTTTTAAAACAATTTTCTAAGCCTGGAACTCATAATGATTTGAGATTCTATTCTTTTCTAATAATATAAGTCTTTAAATTTATAAGCTTCCAAGAGCTGCTTTAGGCTCATCCTACAAATTTCAATATGCTTTATTTTTATCATTTGGCTTGAAATGTTTTCTACCTCCTCTTGTGATTTCTTATTTGATCCATGAATATTTTTAGAGGTGAGTTTTGATTTCCAAATATTTGGGGTTGTCTTGTTATTTTATTTGTTATTGACCTCTAACTTATAACAATTGTATTCAGATTATTTACTATATGTTATTTTAATATTTTAAAATGTATTAAGACTGGTTATATGGCCCTTCATATGATGCATCATGGTGATATAGTATTTGCTCTTAAATAGTAAATGTTATTCCCTTGTTAGATATAATGTTCTATAAATATCAATGAAATCAAGGTACTTGATAATGTTGTTTAGATCTTATAAGTATTACCACTTTTATTCCTGTCGTTCTCATAAATTGCTTAGAGGGGGTTTTAAAATACTATCTACTATTGAGAATTTTTCATTTCTCCCTTTAAATGTGTTAATTTTTTCTTCATGTATTTTGAAGCTCCATTATTAAAAATATAGACATTTATATTTGTTATCTGAGGAGATAATGCTTTATCTTCATAAACTAGTCTTCTTCATGTGTGGTAATACTTTTGTTCTGGATCTATTTTATCTTATTTATTAGTCTGTTCTCACACTGCTATAAAGAACTCCCTGGTAATTTATGAAGAAAAGAGGTTTAATTAACTCAGTGTCACAGGCTGTACAGGAAGCATGGCTGGGAGTCCTCAGGAAACATACAATCATGGCAGAAAGGTGAAGGGGAAGCAAGCACCTTCTTGACATGGCAGAGCAGGAGAGAGAAAGAGCAAAGGAGGAAGTGCTACACACTGGTAAACAACCAGATTTTGTGAGAACTCACTATCAGGAGAACAGCAGAGGGTAATCCACCCCCATGATCCAATCACCTCCCACCAGGCCCCACCTCCAACAGCCTGCTGGTAACCAGAAGCCTTACTGATAACACAGTCTATTAACATATGTTTTCTATGTTATTTGTATTATATACTGTATTCTTACAATAAAATAAGCTAGAGAAAAGAAAATGCTATCAATAGAAGATTAAGGATGAGAAAATATATTTGCTTGATTAAGTGGAAGTGGGTCAACATGAAGACCTTTATCCTCACTATTTTCCCAGTAACTAGACTGAGGAGAAGGAAGAAGAAGAGGGGTAGGTCTTGCTGTCTCAGGGGCAGTGGAGGCTGAAAAGGTGGAGGAGGTAAAAGGAGAGGCAGGAGTGGAAGGTACACTTGGTATACATTTATGGAAATTCATCGTAATTTCTGTCCGACACCTTTGCTTTTGTATTTCTCTAAAAATGTTTCCATAGAGTATCAATTCTTCTTCCACAAACTGGTTCAGTTTCAGTACCTGCATTATAAAAGGTTCCATGTCATGAAAGAAGTTGAAAGCACTCTTGAATAATTGGAACTCTTCAGTCAGACTGTCTAATGCAATTTGTTTTCTAGCACCGCTTCTTCTATGTCTTCTCCTTCATCGTTTGGCACTGGTTTAGGAATGCTTATCTCCATGAAGTTTTCTGTTAATTCCTCTGGTGAGTGCCTATTAGCTCTTGAATTTCTCCAAGATCCACATGGTGAAACACCACTCCCCTATCATTTTTTTTTTGCCATATTTACAATCTCTTTCATGATTTTCTTGAACAACTCTGTCTTAAATCCTATGCAGTCATGCACAACATCTTGACACTTTCAATCAACAGGAATTGATCATTTCAGGTTTGATGACTCCACAGATTGGTCCGTTACAACACTGGCATCTTCAATAGTGTATAGTGCTTCCAGACTTCCATGATGTTCTCTCTATTGGGATTCTCTTCTATAACACCGATAATGCTTTCCATATAGTATTGTCTGTAATCAGCCTTAAAGTTCCTTGTGATCCCCTGATCTAGAGGCTAAATTAGAGACATTGTATTGAATTCATGGAGCTCTGGATGGCCAGGGGCATTGTCCAATATCAAAATAACTTTAAAAGGCAATCCCTTACTGCCAAGGTACTTCTTTACTTCAGTCACAAAGCATTGATGAAACCAAGTCAGAAAAGATATCCTTGTTGCCTATGTCTTCTTGCTGTGCAACTAAAAGACTGGCAGCTAGTGTTTTTCTTTTCCTATCAAGACTGGGGGGTTAGCAACTTTATACATAAGGGTAGTCCTGATCATAAACCCAATTGCATTTGCACAAAACAGTAGAGTTAGCCTATCCCTCCTTTCCTTAAATCCTGGTGTTCATTTCTCTTCCTTATTAATAAATGTCTCTCCTGTCTTTCCCACCCCTCCCCCAGCCCCAAATAGAGAGCACTTTTATTTGCATTAAAAACTTGTTCAGGTGGATATCCTTTCTCAATGATTTTCTTAATGGCTTCTGGGAAGTCTTCTGCTGCATCTAGGTCAGCAAACGCCACCCCTCCTGTTGACATTTTTAAAGCCAACCCTCTTTCTAAAATTATTAAACCATCCTTTGCTAGCATGAAATTCTTTAGCTTTTGATTGTTCACTTTCATTTTTATTTGTCATATGATTTTGTTTTTTCTGGAATCATATCAGAGTCTATCGGTATACCTTCTTATGGCAATTCTGCACCAACATAAAAGCTGCATGTTCGATATGAGATAAAAAGGCACATCTTTTGCAAAAAGTTCAAGGTTTCTGTGCCTGCTGCTGTAGCTACAGCAACACCTTCAGAAATTTCTTTCTTTTTCTTCTTCTTCTTCTCTTTTAATGGTTCTCATACTGAATTCATTTATCTTAAAATAGTGGGCAATCACATTTGCATGCTTCAATTGCATACCAGGCAATTCAACTTTTTCACATAATGTCGTGGCTTTTCTCTGCTTCTTGGGAGGACTTCCAGCATCACTAGTGGTACTTCGAGTCAAGGTTTACATTGTTTCAGTAAACATGATGAAAAATACACAAGAACTACCAGAGATCACTTTCTACTACAATATACAATATATTAAATATATTGGAGAAACAAGCTTTTCACATGGAGATAAGCATCACATGGCTTTTTAAGCAAATAGGATACTCAAAATACTTCGGCTCACAGCAGTGGCTACAAAATTATCATGGTAGTGCAGTATGTACTACTGTAAATTTTATGTACTTATGATTTAATACTACATATCTAGATTTGTTTACATTTCTCTAGTCTGCAAATGACACCATGGTCTGTAAGTTTTTGTGTGTGTAAGTTTTGATGTTTTAAGTTTTTATAATAGATTTGTGCATATTTTATGGTAGGTAATAACAAGATAGACTAATATCTACATATATTTTATGCATTTATGACACATCTAACTTTTTCTTAAATTTTTTGATATTTCTAGGCTACATGGTTCATCTGCAAATTTTTTTTTAAATTGTTGCAAATCTCCAATTTTCCAGTATATTTATTTTAAAAAATCTATGTAAGTGGACCCACACTTGAAACCCATGTTTTCGAAGTTCAATTGTATTAACTTTTTAGAGTGTGCCTTATTTAAAATTACTTAATGTATACACAAATATTGCCATGAAAATGAATCGAAATCATTATTTCTAATTCATATGTTGTCTAACAGACCACATCAGTGTGAAACTAGAATAATCTTAAGAGATAGATAATGCTTAAAATTATACTTTCTTGTTGTATCAAAAAAATATATTTAGTGGTTTACATTACTATTGTCAAAGCAGTTAGACACTGACTTATTTTATTGCTTTCAGCGAGGAGGACATTTCCCGTCTAGAGCACAATGTCTGATTTTTAATATATTATTCCTGTGAAGTATCAGCTTTACTATTGTAACATTTACAAATCTTATATTTTTGACCTTATAAGCCAACTTAGATTCCTGTCTAGGGGCCTATAGAATAAATGTTAACTACAGATTTATGCAAATATACACATTAGTTGGCAAGTTAAATGTTAAACTGATGGTTTGAGGCTGAAAAAAATGACAAAATTAAGGAAAATATGATAAAAATTAATGAAGCCTATAAAGTAGAACATATTTACTTTAGTTTTTTTATTATTGCAGTGTTAACTTAAGAATTATTATCCTGTGTATAAATAGAGATAACTAATGCAGTATTCTATATTATCAGCAAATGTTAATATTTCAGAATAATGTATTTTATTAAATTTGTGCTCAGATATTAAATGAAGGAAGTCTGTTCTTCAATACCCACATTAACTTTTGTTTAATCTCTAAAGAAATAAAGCAATAAGATAATATTTCAGAATATTCACTTATTTGCAGTAATTCCGTGTATCAAGTAAACATCAAAATTGAGATCTTTTTTTATTCCACAGCAACATTCTACACTGAAACAGAAGAGAATTAAATGTTTAAAAAATTATATATATACTTCCTAATTATTAGCTTCATAGAAAAGTAATATCAAAATAATTGAAGAATTACATATCAAAAACAGAGAAAACTAAAAGCTTACTTATTTGCATTCCTACATATATTTTAGAATTATGAGTATGTAATGATACATATAAAATATTTCAAACTTTTAAAATCTTTGTTGCCCAAAGAGAAGTTGTATTTTTTCAGTTTTAACATTTTTCTTAGTTTTTCCTGGTGAACACTTATAGATGTTTGAATGTTTCATTATAGGGCAACTTCAAATAGAACAAACAGGAGAATAATATTTGACTATATTATAAGCATATTTTAGATAAGCAGAAATAAAATTTTTTAGATGTCATTGTTACTCTCTCCCCCTAAAAAACTTAAATTCCAGTTTTGTCAAAAGATGTCACAGCTCTTAATTGAAAATCAATAGTAGTCAACTGAGTTTTTCATTGTATGATAATGAAAAATCATACACTCATATGAAATTACCACCTGTGTGAATATGGAAAACATTATTTTAGTACAAGAATATTAGTTTTTATAATCAGAGACCTAGAGTAGAATATCAACTTCAGCAGGAATAAAGGTAAATTATCAGGACAAAGGATAATTTATCCTGTGAATTACAAGGTTAGAGACCTTTTCTATCCAAACTAAAAATGAACCTAAAATTCTTGACAGGTAACCTGGTAGGTAACTCGTTTTGCATGGAAGTTGGCATTCATTTGGCATTTGAATGAATGCCAAATTTCCTAAATTTATTATTTTTGTTCAGGTATAAAAATAATAGATAAGTTTTTTATAATACCCTGATAGTATATGTAATGTGGTAATATTTAATTTCCTTCATAACTAAATTGTCAATAGAGTATTTGTGATAGTTAATATTGTCAACTTAATTGGATCGAAGTAGGCAAGCTATTGTTTCTGGATGTGTCTGTGAGAGTGCAGCCAAAGGAGATAAACATTTGAGTAAGTGGACTGGGAGAGGCAGATCCACCCTCAATCTGGGTGGTCAGCAGCTAGTCAGCTGCTGGTGCAGCTAGGATAAAAGCAGGCAGAAGAACATGGAAGGACTAGACTGGCTGAGTCTTCCTGCCTTCATCTTTCTCCCATACTGGCTGTTTCCTGCCCTCAAACGCTGGACTCCAAGTTCTTCAGCTTGTGGACTCTTGGACCTACAACCAGTGGTTTGCCAGGGCCCTTTGGGCCTTCGGCCACAGACTGAACCTTCAGGCTACACTGTCGGCTCCCCTACTTTTGAGGTTTTGTGTCTCGGACTGGCTTTCTTGCTCCTCAGCTTGCAGACGGCCTATTGTAGGACTTCACTTTGTGACTATTTGAGTCAATACTCCTTAATAAACACCCTTTCATATATACATATATCCTATTAGTCCTGTTCCTCTAGAGAACCCTAATACAGTGTTGTACATTGAAATAAATATAATTATTCTGGTTTTGGTTGAACGGTTGAGAGGTACTAAAATTGAGTTTTCTTGAAAAATATATTTAATCTAAAGTACTGAAAATTTGGGGGAAAATGCTTCTGTAAATCCTAAGTTATTATTTCTTCAACTATATTCTGTAGTTAATTTCTGCAGCAATTGTTAATTTCAGCACAAATTAGCCACTGTTTGAATTAGGAATACTGAATCGTCTCCATTGCAGTTCAGTTAATAAGTCATTTCTTGATGAAGTAGTCCATGTAGGGCTTGAAATCTTGTCTTTTTCATGATACATTATCACAAGGTCATATTCCCTTTTTGAAAAGATTGATGATACTATTCTGAAAGACACTAGTAGAGTTAGGCTTGGTTTTATGACCAAACATTCTGATATGACTTTCACCAAATCAAATACATACACACAGAGAAATGAGTTAGAAATGATATAATAGAAAGATATTTCAAATTTTTCACCTAAGACAGTCACCATGATGCTACTTATATCATATTTCATGTAGAAGCGCTATATGTAAAATTAGTTGGCTCTACAAAAATCATAAATGTATCGAGGATATAATATTCTGATCTATGTTATGCAATTAAGCTTAGAAAGGACAATCTTTCTATTTTCATGAAAAATAAATCAAATAAATGGTTTTCAGGAGTACCTGCTTGGTCAGTCTCCTGGTATAAGTTTATTTGAATCACTATTAGTTTTAGAGAGCTCTTTTAGTTGAAAAAGTGCTTTTCATAATCATGAATTAATCAGCATCCTTCTTATTTCTATAATTTTAACTATTGAAAGAAGTTATCCAGAAAAAAGTAAATATCACTTTCAATAATCATGATAGAAATTCTATTATGCAAAGATATTAATATGTTAAAATGCTGAAATAGCATCTTGCTATTAAAAAGCTCACTCTTTCTGCAATTTTAATACACTCTTTTTCTTCTTACCCTGATTGAAGTTGGCAGTATTAAAACCAACTGCACATGGGGCCAGTTGAATTAGTGACAGGAGGCAATTAGATTTGACCAGATCAACACAGAATTTTCATAGATTTTTGTCAGCTTATAATAATGATTAAACCTGTGTGAGCATTCAAAGAAAAATGTTGACATAAGGAAAATATTTACATTTTAATATGCTAGAAATTCTCAGTGAAATTATTCAAGCTTTGTCTCATCTTTTATATTTGTTTATGTATGAGGGTCTAAAAAAGCTTCACAAACTCAAAATGCCTGTTGGGATCTCACGAAATGGGACAACAGTGATTCTAAACTCTGCTGTGTCATTGTTGTGCTTTCTTTGGGGAGACTTTTTCCTGTTGCTTTCTTTGAGGTGAGGTAATTTTTGACCCAAGTAGAATTTATTTTACAAATGTACAAATTAAATGTTGAAGAAATGTAAATATTATAAATATTTGAATTGTCTTATGCTATGTACTTTTCCAAACTCCATAATTCTTTATACATGTAGGGGAAAAAATGCTTTTAACATAAAATTATTACATCAGCAAATTTAAAAAATATTTTGCTCCTCTTTTTCTTTTAAACTATATACACCCAATCCATCAGCTAATTCCATTGTTCTAATTTTAAAATATATTTCAACAAAACTTTAGTGCTCCATCTCCATCACTAACACCAAATTAAAGTCACCATCAACAATTGCCAAAACATCCTACTGCTAACCAACTAGTCTTCTGGTTTCCTGTTTAACAACCTCATCTTTTTAAATAAAAATGGATTCATGTTAGATATCTATGTTTTTCATTCTTCAGTGGCACTTTTCGGATGGAATTCAAAGTCCTTACTCTGCCCTACAAATCTTATAATTGAATCTGGATAATCTTGGACCTTCTTTGTTTACCAACCTCCCTCCTCACCATCTTGCTTTCTGGGCACAATGGCCTCCTCTGTTTCTTGAACACATAAATCACAGTTCTGCATCTAGGCCTCCACATTTTCACCCCCTTTATCTGCTTCTTCATGTTGGTCTCAGCTTAGTAAGCCAGGCACAGAAAAAAAAAATATTGCATGATCTCTCTTACATGTGAAATCTAAAAAATAAAACTCATAGAAGCAGAGAGTTGAATGGTGGTAACCAGTGGGTGGAACTGGGGCGGTGGATGAAAAACTGGGGAGATGTTGATTAAAGGATACAAAATTTTGGTTACACAGAAGAATAAATTCAAGAGAACTATTGGATAGTATGGTGACTATAGTTAATAATGATGTATTGTATACTTGAATATTGCTGAGAATAGATTTTCATTGTTCTCACCACAAAAAAATAAGTGAGATAATGCATATATTAGTCCGATCTAGCTATTTCATAGTGTATACATATTTCAAGACATCATGTTGTACGCCATAAATGCATATAATTTTTATTTGCCGACTAAAAAAAACTAAGAAAAAATGACAATTTTTTTGTGTGTGTGTATGTACGCATGTGTGTATATATGCATGTGTGTGTAGGCACACACAAACACATATACATTGTCTTACTTTTTTTTTCCTTTTTTTAAATTATACTTTAAGATCTGGGATACATGTGCAGAACGTGAAGGTTTGTTACATTGGTATACATGTGCCATGGTGGTTTGCTGCACCCATCAACCCATCATCTAGGTTTTAAGTCCCGCATGCATTAGATATTAAAAATAGCAATTTTTTAAGATCACTAGAATACAATGAGGATTTTGCTTTAGTCCTTTTTGTGTTGCTATAACAGAATACCTGAGATGGGTAACTTATAATAAATGAAAATGTATTGACTCAGTTCTGAAGGCTGGGAAGTCCAACATGAAATTTCTGGCATCTTGCAAAGATTTTCTTGCTACATTGTCACATAGTGAAAGACTAAAGGGCGAGACAGGGCAAGAAAGAGCTACATTGCCCTTTTATAACAACACAAATCCCATCTCTTAGGGAAGAGCTCACATGACCTCACCAATTCTTAAATGTCCCACTACCTAGTACTGTTAAAATGGCAGTTAAATTACAACATAAGTTTTAGAGTGGACAGACATTCAAACTCTAGCAGATTTTTTTAGAGTGATTAATTTCATTTCTGAAAACTCAGAAAAGGATTTACAGAGGAGCTGAAATTTTTAATTTGTCCTTTAACTATGAGTAGAAATATTGAGCCATTGAAGGTGTTAGGCAGAAAAGTAACATAACCCAAACTGTATTTTAGAAAAAAAGTTTAATCTGACATTGTCATAGCATTGATTAAAATTTAAAAATTTCCATGTTTCAGGCATCCTTGAAATGTTTCTTATGCTTTCATTACTTATGGAATTATCAAAAACATTTTAAATATTGCCTCAATTTTATGGAAAACAGTATATATTCCTAACATCTTTCATATGTATTATATTAACTGATTAGGAAAGACATACTATAAAAAGTCCAAGCATTATGACAATATTATCTTTGAATTATTAGCTATAGCTCCATTTTGGGGAGTAGATTCTCTAGAGTTTATGCCATACATATTTAACTGATCACAAATAATATTAAACCACTTTATGTATAATGTAAAAACCTTACATATATATAAATATGTATACAAACACACACATATACATACACACACACACATTTTTCTGATCTTTAAGCTATTGTCATATACTTTACAACTAAATATGCTATAAAACCCAACATACATTTTTATTATATTTGTATTAATGGTTAACTTTTCAAAAATTAAAAATTAGATTAAAATATTAAAAACATGTATATTATATTTATCCACCTGTCATCATTTTCAGAAATCTTGATTATTTCTTTAGATTTAAATTTTCATCTGGTAGCATTCTCTTTCTCTGTGAAAGATTTAACTTCAATATTTCTTGCAGTGTTGATATCCTGTTGATAAAGTTTTTCAGCTTTCATATGTCCAAAACACTCTTTATTTCACCTGCATTTTTGAAAGATACTTTTGATGGCTATTGAAGCCTTGGTAGATAGCTTTGATTTTATTCGCTTTTGTTTTCAATACTGTGAAGTTGATGCTCTGTTTTCCACTGGCTTGGATCATTTTTTGATGAGAAATCTGCTATCATTCTTATTTTTGTTCCTTGTTATATGATGTGTATTTTTTTTTTCCTTTGCTTTAAATACTTTCTCTTTACTGCCGATGGTCAGCATTTTGATAATGCTGCAACTTGGTGTGGTGTTCTTCATATTTCTTCTGCTTGGGATTGATTGAGTTTCTTGTATCTGTGGGTTTATAACTTTTGTCAAAATTGAAATTTTGTCTACAATTTCTTTAAATATTTTTCTATTCTCTCTTCTTTTCCTCTCTTCTGAGATTCCAGCTGTGGAAGTGATGAGCCACTTGACATTATTCCACAGCTCACTGATTTTTTTTTTTTTAATTGAGATGGAGTTTCGCTCTGTCGCTCAGGCTGGAGTGCAGTGGCACCATCTTGGCTCACTGCAACCTCTGCTGCCCAGGTTCAAGTGATTCTCATGCCTCAGCTTCCCGAGTAGCTGGGATTACAGGTGCCTGTCACCACATCTGGCTAATTTTCTTGTATTTTTAGTAGAGATGGGTTTTCGCCATGTTGGCCAGGCTGTTCTCGAACTCCTAACCTCAGGTCATCCACCCTTCTCGGCCTCCCTAAGTGCTGGGATTACAGGCATGAGCCACTGCATCCGGCCTGATGTTCATTTCTTAGACTTTTTTTCTGTGTGTGTGTGTGTGTGTGTGTGTGTGTGTTTAACTTAGCTGGTTCCTATTGCTATGTGTTCCAGTTCTAAATTTTTCCTGCAATATCTAATTTGCTATTAAGGTCATTTAGCATATTTTTCTGAGATATTTTATTTTCAATGTCTAGAAATTTGTTTTGAGCTTATTTATATCTTGCATTTATTTCTACATGATTTTCATACTCTCCTCTCCCTTCTTGAACATGTCAACTTTATTTATAGTAGCTCTTTTAATATTTCTTACTAATTCTATAATATGTGTCAATTATATATCTATTTCCATTTATTGATTATTCCCACTGGTTATAGCTATATGGATGTTATGGTCTGAAATTTGGGTCCTCCCAAAATGTATATGTTGAAATCCTAACCCTTCAAAATGATGATATTGGGAAGTAGGGCCAATATCAGTGAGCTGTGGAATAATGTCAAGTGGCTCATCACTTCCACAGCTGGAATCCCAGAAGAGAGGAAAAGAAGAGAGAATAGAAAAATATTTAAAGAAATTGTAGACAAAATTTCAATTTTGACAAAAGTTATAAACCCACAGATACAAGAAACTCAATATTGGCTCATGGATGGTTATTAGATTATTATTTCATAAGTGGTATTAATACTCTTTTGAATGGGATTCCAAAGAGCTGCCTTCTCCCTTTCACCATGCGAGGATACAGCTAGAAGACTTTATCTATAAACCAGCAGAACCCCGTCAGATACTGAATCTGCTGGCACCCTGATTTTGAACTTCTCAGCCTCCAGAACCTTAAGAAGTAAATTTCTATTGTTTATAAGCTACTCTGTTTATGATATTTTATTATAACAGCTTGAATGGATTAAGACAATGATTTTTAAAATTTCTCTTTACACATCTCCTATTTTTTTTTTATTGGATGTTGGAAGATAATTTTTGTGTTTAAATGGTAGATTTGTTTTGTATCTTTATATATTGGGTATATAAAGCATTCTTGACTTTAAGGCTAATTTGGGGTCACAACTAAGGCAATACAATTCTCAGGATTTTACTAGATATTTGATGTGTTAGGAGATGTTTCCACTCTCGAGATTGTTCAGCTAACCCCTTTCTAAGGCATCTTTCTATGTGTTAGTTGTTTCCTCACTAGCATGAATGGATGCACTCAATAAAAGCCTTGAAGGGGACAACATACGGATTCTGCAGCTTTCTGTGTGCTATCCCTTCATTCTGATACTACATTCTACAAATCCTATCAACTTTGGCTTCTCTGGACTTTGAGCTCAACTATAGAGACTATAGAGACTATTCAGCTATCTTTGGACACTCTTTCTCTGCTAGGCCTGAAAACTTTCCACAGGTAGTACATTTGGGAACTCCTAGCGCTTATGTTCATTAATTCTCTTCTCTCAGAGGTCCTGTCTTTACTGCCGGCTGTCCAATATCTGACAACCTTTGATTTATGTATTTTATGTGATTTTCTGGCATTAAGGTTGGGAATTTAAATACATTTCTGTTATTTCCTCATAGGCAGTGGTAGAAATCCATAACAATTATTATATTTTTAATCAAGGTCTCAGATGCAGTTAGCCAAGTAAATATGCTAATGAGAGCATGACAAATTTGGAAGCTCCCTGGACTGTAGCTTTAGCACTACCATGCTCAAACAACACAACTTCCTAAAGGCCAACACATGGAGAAATATATTTAGTATTACTTTGTGACCAGCTATGGGATCAGAGGTTTTGATAGATTTAACTTATTATCATTACTAATTATTACATGATTTGTATTATATGTATTTGGATTTCCAAGGTTAAACAATATAACAATAGAGATAATTGGATTATTGTCCTTTGATAGACACTCCAAATAGAGTCTCAACATCACACTTAATAAGTTAATTTTAGATAATAAAAATTAACTCAGGCATATTGTTCTCTACTGTATCCAGTAAATATGGGGCCAGTCAAGATTTGAATGAAAATATGCATTATTTTCTGGGGACTTTTATTTTGATTACAAAATAGATGAAAATGAACAAATAGACTTCTTTCTTATAAAAAAATTTTTCTTTTTTCTGCTTACCCATTTTATTCAATAAATGTAATATTTAAAAATATGAAATGTTTCCAAATAAGAAAAGCTAGGAAAATAATAAGACACAATTTTTTCAAAGTTTGTATTCTATTCATTTCAGGCTCAGTTGCCTAATTACTGTTAGGTTCAATATATAAAAAGCACAATCTTGCTTTTTTAATGAAAAGAATACATGTGTAAAATTTTTGAATAAATATTTTAAGCATCTGTGGAGACCCAAGCTTGGTATTAAAATAACTTGAATATTTATTCAAAATTGAAAGTCTTTTTAAAAATTACAGTATATTATTCCTATCTTAAGTGTTTGAAGGAACATTTGTTCACTTATAATCAAATAGTTAAGGGTCTGTATGCCCTAAGCTGTGTTCTAAGCACTATAGAGTCCATGTTTAATCAGACGTACACGTCCTCTGACCACAAGGAGCTTGCAAATTGGTGAGAAAAAAAAGACAAAAACTGTTAAAAATATGAGAAAGATGGCAAATTATTCTCTATGGTGCAAAAATGAAATGCTGTAAGACACTAAGATAGCAGTCCTAATTTTAAATTGAGTCAAGGAAGGCATTTTCAAAGAAGTTCCACTGAATTTCATACTTGAAGGTGGGCCAGAGAGAATGCCAGGACAGAGAAAATACCAGGGAAGAGCATAAGTGAGAGTTCTAAGTGTGGCCAGGGAAGCACAGTGGAGAGATTAAAAAAAAACAACCTTGGAAGTAAGGGACAGAAGGTCAGTGGGACCGGAGTGTTAACATTGAAATCAAGGAAAGGATGGGAAACCACACAATAAAGCTGAAGAGATGAAAAGGGTCAGATGATGCAAAATTTGCAGTTGAGAATGCTGTAGTGTGGGAGTAGCCTGTCAAGTGTTTTAAGCAGGGGACACAAAATCACTTGCATTAGAAGTAAGCAATGATGAATGGAGAGACCATTCAGGTAGTTACACGGTATGGCAAATCCCAGGAGCAATGGTGAGGACTTGCACTAGAGTATCTGTAGAGATCATGAAAGAAAGCAGAAGTAGATAAGGATATGTATGTGTGTGTGTGTGTGTGTGTGTATACACATAATTTCTTTTTTAATGTATATTACATACTGGTTATGATAGGTAAGAAACGGAAAAAGCTCATTTTAAAGTGAATTTGGGAATGGTTTTAAGGCACATACCTGCTTTAGATGAGCCACAGATTTGATTATAAGCTTTCTGAAGTCCATTTGTTAAGTAAAAACGTAATCAGTTATAACATTCACTCTGTCTATGGAGTAAAACCACACTACCAAACTGCTTTTACAGGTATATGACTAAAAACATTAAGATCTAGTAAGATCTAACAGGAATTTTTCCTAGGATATTCTGATGGTTAGAATAGATATATTGAAAAATGGAAACATAACTAAAACCAAAGCTTCATATACAGGTAGGTGTGTGTGTGTATGTGTGTGCAGAGAGAGAAAATCAACAATACCTTCTTATCACAGAAATGAGTCACGTAAATATTAAAGGGATTTAATAATATGTCTAATGGTATATAGTGTCTTTTACTGTTATAAAGAATTCAGAAGGTCAAAACAAAGAATAATACTTAATGTTGTTTTAAATGTGAAATAATGTTATGTGCCTTGCAAGTACAAAGTAACATGAATGATGTTAAACATCACCTGTAGACTTTAAAAGATTTTCTTTTGCAAGATTAAATCAATTGACTCATCAATAAATTATAAATAGAGTTAACTGGATTATTTTTAAGGAACAAACAAAGAGATAAACACTTTAGAATCAATACATGCAATTAAACCTGTTACATTTTAGTTATTAGTTTCATAGTTAATAGATGACAGAAACTTTTATTGGAACAGAATTGAATGTGCCTGTTAGTAACAATGAGTAATAATAAAGTACAAGGCTATGTAACAGAAACAAATGAAGTGTAAAGTAAAATAATAGAAGAACATGACAACGGGGATTTTTTTTTATTTGTCTGTTCAGTGTTGTCAGAAGAGAGTACATCATAAGCAAAAAGTTCACTTTGATATCTGCTAATTTCATGGATAGAAACATAAGTGATTGATCAGATAACCTGCTTTACTAAAGTTTATTTTGGCAAACAAAGGACTCTATAGCCTTAATGTAACAAGCATGTGTGATTCATAATATATGACATAATTAGTAAAAGTACAAATTATCTATTTCACACTGAATATTTATTATAAATCTCATTTACATTTCCTCCTCTATGTAATAACATGATTATTTATTTTACTATTTATCTTATTAAAATATGGAAATCTTCTTGGAAATATGCCTGACTCTTTTCAATTTCTAAACTCCTTGTTACTGGCATATTTAAAGCAACTTTAACTATTTTAAGTAATTTGAAAATAGCTATAGTAAAATAAATTGAACAAACCGTACTACCTAGAATAAAAGAATTAAAAAATCAGCAAATGTTTGAAGGACAGACAGTAAATACAATAGCAGAATCTGCTATCCAAAGAAACAGGATTAATTTAAAAAAACAGAGTAAGACTTTGATACTAATATAACAAATATTATTAGAAATAGTGGAAACAGAATAATATCTATTAAACATAAATAGTTGTGAAAATAAATCATCCCTGTTCTTTTAAAATCAAAAGATAATCCTTTCCCTTCTAATATCAAACTAAACAAGAAAAGAGACTCTAATTAAGATCAAAGTTGTGTGCTGGAAGATAGAGTTTAGGAATTTTTATAGTGCATAAAGGAGAAATAGGTAAGAAGTGGGAATGACAAGCTGAGGAATATTGGAAATATCTAGCAGTTTCAATATTCACTGTTTCAAGAAGAGGTCCCAGAGGGAAATAGAATGGAACCAGAAATGACATTAATCAATGAGTCAGTTTACAAATATTTGTTGTGTCTCCTTTCTTCCAGCCATTGAATTATGCACTGGTGATACAGTGATAACAAGGAAATGCCTTGCCCAGGAGAAGCAGGTTGACAATAATGATAGAAAAAATAAATTAGATAAGGTAAATCTAAGTATTAAATTAGAAGATAAAATCCACAATGTGATAGAGAACAAAGGTGGTTCGATGATGGGGGCTGGGATTGCTTTAACAAGATGGTCAATGTTGTGAGTAAGATGACATTCGAGTTCAAGAAAAAAAATTGGAAGGAGATGGTCTTGTTCAGTCTACAGGCAGATGACATCAGCAAGTACAAGAAGCTCTGCAAAAGGAATGAGGTTGGCAAGTTTGACAGAATGAGAAACAGTGGGCAGGGCACAGGCAGTAGTTCTAGAATGGGATGAAGTCAGAAATGATGTGGGAAGTTTGGGTCCTGGCCTACAGAGTTAGTATTTTATTTGGGTTGCAATGAGAAGTCTTTGGAGGATTTTGATTTTGTGTCTTAAAAAATAACACATTTTCCTTTACACAAACTAATTTTCTCTGGTGGGTAGAGATGCTGTTATAGATGTAAAGAGGAAAAACTGAAAAAGTAAAACCAGAAAAGCTGTTGAACTAGTCCAGGTAAAGGAAGATGATGGCTGGTGTGTACAAGGTCAAAGGCAGCAGTGTCTGTGGGCCACATGGAGTAGACTTTCTCAAGGTGGTACATACTCAGCTTTGTTCCCACTGTCTGTCACCACAGAGGTCAGGTCAGTGAAGACACACCATTCTTTGAGTAGTCTTAATAGCTATAATTGATTATCAGGCAACACTAATTGTTTTCATTGTATAGACTTCATTTTAGCTTGCATTTGCAAATTACCATTTTTTTCTAAGACATGTCTATAGATGTATGATCAGAATTGTACACAGCAAAAAAGATATTAGTGTGAAAGTTTAAAAGTCAATTTTCTCTTTTAATTTTTGTTCAGAAACAGAAGTTAGAAAATACAAAGTGACACTTGGAATATAACATGGTTCATCAGCAGTAAAACATTTTTAAATGGACAATTTTACTACCATTTTTGATCTCTATACTTCATGAATAACTTTAGATTAACCAAAATTTTAAATTTTGGCTAATGTCACATTTGTCATTAAAATGGACAAAAAAAGCACTGAATTTTGTATAAAAGCTTAATACATTATATTACTCTTAAATATCATGATTGGAGAACCTGAGAAAAATATGCATTTCTTCAGAGCCCATGCATGACCAGTAGCTAATTTTTCAAGTTTATTGTGTCACGGTTGTGCTTTCTGAACTGCAAAAGCAATTAGATCAAATTAAATGTTTGCTGAATTGCATTAAATTGGGGGAAAAGTTTTTAAAGAATTTGTGGAAGATCAAAGAACAAGGAGAAATTTAGCTACTCAGTAGATGTGTACAATTAAGGAAGAAGATTAAAATGTTAGTATAAAATGCCCTTTATTTCTGAATTATTAATACTTAGGACTTAGTTTAGGAAGTGTCCATCCTTTTTCATTTTCAGCTAGCATGGAAAAGTATGTCTTCGTTTAAGGATTTATTAGTTAAATTTCAGGATAATCTGGTCTAAGAAAGAGGTCCAAAATATAATGCCCCAAATAACAGGAAGATGGATTTTATCATTATTCAGAGTCCAGAGGGAAGTTGACCAGTGCTGGTACAATGACTGCCTTGCTCAATACATGACTTTCTTTCATGAAACTCAGTACCTGTTTTTCTCTGAACATATTTTGCATATCTATTTCATTTTAAAAATTTAAATTGATTCTCACCTTCTGTCCACAGATTTTAGAGACAGTATTGCAGGCTGAATAGACCAGTACTAAAATAAATTAAAAATTTAATATTTTTCAAGTATGGTCATCTATTGTGCTGTAAATTTCAGTGAAGAACAATTACTTTCACAAATATGTTAAAATTACCAAATTGTTACTAATTGATACTTTTTTTTGATCCAAGTTAAGTGTCTGAATATTTTGTATAAATTATTTGGAAATGGTTAACTATATTTATGTTGACCATAGGTTATTCTATTAAAATAGTTATAATACAATATATCCTTTTTATAAATGAATCAAACACTGATTTATAAATTAAGGAGTAAAATTGCAACTTGTTTAACTTCTTAACTCAAAGTTAAATGTTATTAAAATGTCATATGTCATACAGATGTAAATGTCATATATAAAATGGCATATACATATAATTCCAGTTGTTCATACATGTGTAAATATAGAGATATATTTTCCATTACTTTTATTTTATAGAAGTAATAGGTTCTGATTAAATAACAATTAAGTTACAGAAACAAATAAGTCTAAAAGCTAATGTTCTTTTCCATACATCTTTTTTCTGACCCCAACTCTGATTCTAAAGTCCTTCTCATGATATTTCAGCCAACAGTTGTGTATATATACTACTAGTATTTTCAAATATTTTAAATTATATTTTATTTATATATGTATAAACTACATAGTTTTCTTTTGTGATCTTATGCAATTGAAATGATATCTCATATTTTTAAGAAACGTTTTTAAAATGTAAGGTTTCTTGGATGTCTTTTAGTTTAGTCTGTATGATTTTACTTATTTTTGATTAGTTATTTAAAATGTGTTAACACTAATAAATGCACATGATATAGAAAATAAATAATCTGTTTAAAACCTACATAATATGTAACAACCTTCTTGAACACCATTATTAACATTGTTTTGTGTATTTCCAATATAAGATGATATGGCATTTTAACTTGATTTTTGTTTTATTCAACTTGATTTTGTTTTCTTAGAGTGAAATTCTTTTCATCCTTTGTATGGCTACCTAATACACCATTGACTTAAAAAATGTAATTCTTTAAACAATTTCCTATTGATGGGAGTGTTTATTATTTTAAATTTTCTATAAATGGTGTTTCAATGAACATATTTAGATACAGGTAGCCATATTTTAAATATATTTTACATGTTTTAGGTTAAGTGATTTTTAAAATTTGAATGTTTTGTGATATCACAGAATTTTTGGATAGACGGTACTTGAGAAAGTATTTAAATCCTCCTTTATAGATAAGGAAACTCTAGTATCAACCCTAGTACCAAACCCTAGTATATTATTTCCCCTTGGAAAACAATGTAATATACATTGTTAGAAACAATAAATATTGTTTTAATAAATATTGTTTAGTAATATAATATTACTATAAATCTAACAATATTTATTATAGTAATAAATTTATAATAGTAATATTATAGTAATAAATATTGTTAGAAATTACTTCTATGTTTATGCACTCCTGTTGACAGGAATATGAACTTTGGATGTCTGACAATCCAGCGTTATGCTAATATATAGTTTGTTCACAGTTGGAACATTAACTTTGCTCTCTAGATTTTTTTTTAAGTCACCAAATTGTAAAATTACAAACTTTCCTATATTTCACCTTTATCAATTCTTACCCTCAAAACAGATTTATTTTCTTGATAATATTTATTACCTTAGATTACTTATTTATTTTATTACTTCTTTTCCATCACTTAGAATACAAACTTCATGAAGAACCTGATATTTGTCTTTTCTGCATAGCTAGAGCTTCAACACTTAGAATGATGCCTAACTCATAGCAACACTCAAATATTTGTTGAACATGTTATTTTATGTCTTTTTGCTGATACAAGAAGCATTTTACTTTCACCTACTGCAAATGTTATTATAAACTGTGTTGTGGACCAGGCGCAGTGGCTCACACCTGTAATCCCAACACTTTGGGAGGCTGAGGCGGGCGGATCACTTGAGGTCAGGAATTTGAGACCAACCTGGCCAATATGACGAAACCCCATCTCTACTGAAAATACAAAAACTAGCCAGGCATATGGAACACACCTTTAGTCCCAGCCACTTGGGAGGCTGAGGCAGGAGACTCGCTGGAATCCTTGAGGCAAAGATTGCAGTGACCCGAGATTGTACCACTGCACTCCAGCCTGGGCAACAGAGCAAGACTCCATCTAAAAAACAGCAACAACAACAAAAAACTGTGTTGTGGTCTTCCCGTTATTACTATTTTTAAAGATGTTATTCTCAGAGTCCTATAGCTACTTATTTTTCAATGAATAGGTTTTATGTAGAGGTGCTCTTCACTCTTTTGCTTCTTTCATTGTTCTCTGCTTGGCAATTAGAAGGTGGTCTCAGTTTAAAAATGTTTTATTTTCAGACTTGGAGTATTTTATTATATTTATGAGTAATTCTTCCCATTTTATATTTCCTTTTTTTCTATTTATTTATTCCATACTAGACCAATGTTTTTTGTCTTTTGGATTTATACTGCCTCCCCTACCTTTTCTCGTTCATTCTATCCCTTCATTTTTTGACTTGGTGATCTGGAAGATTTTTTCACTGTTGTATTTTTATTACTTTTGCTATTATTGAATTTTGATTACCAAGAATTTTATCTTGTCTTCTGAAGTTTTAAAAAAATGTTGCTGCTTTTTTTAATGGTTTTGATTCAATATCTTCTCTAATCAATCTAAAATTACTGAGTAGAATTATCTTCAATTTCACTAGTATTTTCTGAATTACCACGGTTTCTTCTTTGTTTAATTTCTTTGTTCTTTGTACTTTGTTCCCTCTCTTTGGTTATGTGGAGATCATTGGTGGTTAGTTTATATTTGTGAATGAAAGAGAAGATTGGCTAATATGGGTATCGGAAGGGATTTTCTTTCTTTGGGATGGGTTTGTTTCCCTTCCAGAATCTTCTGACTGGGAGTGCTGACTGGGAGGACTCAGTGAGTAAGTGAGGCATGTCAGCAGGCAGGATTCACCTCAGTGCACAAACTCCTATACCCCAAGATACATGTACTCTCTTCATAAAGCCTTTATCTTGTACCCTAATGTTCCCACTAAGAATTTATCTAAATTATGGAAGTCTCCTAAAATGCAAAATCTGTCTTTTCTTGAAGAGACAGCAGCACTTCTGTTACTCTCCCTGACTGTGTGGTGATGGTGGAGGTGGTGGTAGGCTGCATGGTCCAGCTGTTCCAAATATGGTTACCGCAATTACTGTCCTGCCTCTCACGCCCATTCTCTAAATGTGTAACCATCCAAGTTTGGAGCCTTTCTGAAGCTCCATAGGGAAGATTTTTTTTTTTCCCTCAGGCCTGTATTTATATCAAACTGCTCTCAGCCTCTTTAGATGCTTTAACTTCAGAAATATAGTGGTGATATCAGGGCTCTAACTACTCAATTTTGAACATGTGCTCCAATTCCAAGGTTATTTTTGGAGAAAGGTGAACATGCATGTACCAAGGCATTATTTTGAATGAAACACATGGAATATATAAATATTTATTGGCCTTTTGACTCTATTTTATACCATAACATTTTATGTCAAATAATTTCGATTTACTTGCATGTGTAATAATAAAGATGGCAGTATCTTCATTCATAGACTATGGGGTCATATAATTACAAAAATAGATTCTTGGAGTGACATGAGAGTAGTAATCTATTACCACCAAAGAAGATCTTGAACAAATGTTATAGCAAATTACAAGTGAGGTTATCTCATATTTTTCATTTTTAGCATTTTACCAAACATGTTTTTGGCTGCTCATATCTATGAAAGGGTTTGGTTCTACTTCTTCTTTATTGATCTAAGATTTACTGTTAATTCGTTTTCTGAAGTCAACTGTCTCTTAGATTTCTTGTGATTTTCTGTTATCCTGGCTACTAGAAATTGCTGGGAATTAGGTGGAAAACATTGTGTTTGATGCTGTTTCCATGAATTACATGCTTCATTTGGTCTGTAGAAAAATGAACACAAGCTTTTCAAATACCCATATATTTCTGAAACGTGTTTTTATGGCCTAACTCAAAAGTTCTAACTAAACTCTAAAGCTCTCCAGTACTTTGGCTCACCATCAAGAGTAGTGCTATGAGCAGCAATTCCATAATATAGTATTGCTCTTGTTATTTTATGACAATCTGCAGGCACTCAGGAGAACTGGATGGGTAATTCATATAATTCTACCATATAATGCAAATTTGTTTGAACTACAAGCTAGCATTTGTCTTAGTAGTCAGATGAAGGTGAACACTGAGTACCGTAGAAAAGCGGGTGATTTATGATCCATGGGAAATGATTCTGCCCCACCGGCTGGTTAAGTGTGGGGCTTTAACAGCCATAAAGCGTAAATCTACAGTCTATGAGGCTGCTCAGGTTTATTACTATTTTTCTAACTTGAGAATTTTCCTGTTGGGGATAGAACCACCTTGTCTGGTCATTTATAACTCATGCTTAAAGCTTCAGCTATACTGTGAGTCTTTGCATATGCAGTGTTGGAATTTCCTAGTTATATGTGGGATAACTTCGGTCAGTTATCACAGGCACGCTCTCTCTCTCTCTTTTATAATTTAAAGAGGGGAGTTAGCTGTAAAAAGAAGTGCATCAGTACGAGTTTCAGGGCTATGAAGAGTTCAATTCTGAGAAGCCAGGGAAATAATGCAAAGTAAAACTGAGGTACCTTTGGTAAGGAGAGAAAACAAACCTTCTGAAGGTGGCAGAAGAAAATCAAAGAGCAAGAAAGCAGTGTTAATATAATTTCTTTGAAAAGTAGAAAAAGAGAGCACAAATAGAAGTGAGGTGGAGGCCTGTGAAATACAGAATGGGTGTTGAATCTAGTTGTGTATCAGATAATGTCTGTGACTATGCAATCATTATTCACTACTGACTATTTTTTCTTCCACTTAGGGTCTATTCCTGAACTTTTTTTTATCCTGGCCACGCACCCTTTCCCCTACCCCTTTTCATCAAAAAGGAAAATACATTTATCACTTCTTAAACTTTTGATTAATGTCAAATTATATTAAATTGGGCCTAAACCTGCCTCCCTTTGTAGTGAACTTAACCCAACTAAATATGTAAACAACATGCAACCTAATGAGACTATATTCTTACAACAAATAACTGAGTCTCAGCCAATCATAGAGGCTGAGCTTTCAGCCAATCCCAGGATGCAAACTGCTCAGACATGTCCAAATAAAGCAAAGGCCACCAATCAGGCTATTTTTTTTTTAATGTCAATTCCTTTTTCTCTATATAAATACTACCTGCCCACTTGATAGCTTTCTGAACCTTTACTGATTCAGGGTGCTCCCTGATTTATGAGTGCTTCTTTGCTCAAAGAAACTCTGATAAATTTAATTTGTCTAAAGACTTTAACACCAGCAAGTGAGTGATGTGTGTGTGCATGTGTTTGTGTGTGTCACATAGGTACTGACACTTTTCAAATTGACATTTTCAGTTTTGTAGAGTCCCCCATAGACATATTATATCATAGAGAGTGCTGTACATATTCTCACCAAAACTGTTAGCTTTAACTAGAACTAATACCACCAAATGAGTAAATCGTAAGGTGGTTGTCAATGGTTAACACCAAAGTTGAATGAATGTGTCATTTCCAGGGTGACAAAAATAATCAAATCTGAGAAGGAGTTTTTAAGATTTTCAAGTAGTTAAAGACTTCATTTCTTGTATTCATTCATAAGCTTTTAAGGAATTCAGAGTTAAGTTAATCCTTTGCACCATTAGACAAGTTTTCACAGGAGATCTAGCAGTTTTCTGTGCATGAATACTGGGATGGCAGCAGTCTTCCGTATAAAAAATTCTCTTTCAGGAGTCTGGTAGTCCATGTTCTACCTCATGTTCTGGTCCTTAGTTCTGTGATGTTGAGCACATCTCTTTATTATGTTAGATCATTTTTTCCCGAATCTGAAAAGGAAGACAAATAATGGCTTCCCAATTGCCACTTATATTGCTACTCCAAGTTCAAATTGATACCATACTGTAGAGACAAAAGTGACTCCATCCTGGATGCTAATCTGCAATGATAACTTCTGATTGGCCCCAGTCCCATGAATGCCTCCTGGTTTCAATTTTATTTCCTGTTCCTAGTATAAGAACAAAGAAGGCTGCGTGTGGTGGCTCATGCCTGTGATCCCAGCACTTTGGGAGGCCGAGGCGGGCGGATCACCTGAGGTCAGGAGTCCGAGACCAGCCTGACCAACATGGAGAAACCCCATCTCTACTAAAAATACAAAATCAGCTGGGCGTGGTGATGCATGCCTGTAGTCCCAGCTACTTGGGAGGCTGAGGCAGGAGAATTGCTTAAACCCAGGAGACGGAGGTTGTGGTGAGCCAAGAATGTGCCATTACACTCCAGCCTGGGCAACAAGAGCTAAACTCTTGTCTCAGAAAAAAAAAGAGCAAAGAAACTTGATGTTGTCGCACAAATTACGGGCTATGATGCATACAGCATTCTTGCCTGTTCTGGAGGCCTTTAATTGTCTTGCTGGAGCACATATACTGTTTCCCTATGTTATAGAAGCCTTGGGTCTAAGGAATAGTGGTGCAGAGATCCACACGGCCTAGGACCACACTTCTGCCTGTAGGTTTACTCAATACATCACTGGATACCAACAAACTGGATTTGTCTGCCTCCTTTTCGGTTTCCTGGCTTCTTCAGCATTTTTGGGTCACTTTATATATGGCCCTTTTTTGAAACACATAGCAGAAAGCATGTTTAGTCTATTCAATGCCAGAAAATCATACAGAATCATCTTCAGAATGTGAAAGAATGTATTGCACATATGTATATTATTACATTTTTTAAGATTTCATATAATATGCAAGAAGTTTCTATTTGGTTATAGTATCCTGCAATGTGATTTTCTCTTAGGTTCTTGTGAAGCTCCATAATAATGTTTCAGAAAAGGCTTAATTTTTAGCAAACCCTTAATTTTTATAAAAGTATTTTAGTATATTTTACAAACACATTTTCATAGAAAAAAATAAAATATGTGTCACTAGTAAATAGCCCAGGGAATAAACAACTTGAGTAATTATTTACCATATTGTTATAAAAATTTTTATTTCTTAGCAATAATGAGTTACCTACTCACATTGGGATTTTCTTTACTAAAAAACTGATACAAAAATTTCCATGTGTTGTTTTGTGCTTTGTGTATTGAACGTTTCTGTGTGTGTGTGCGGTAAGAGGAGGTGATGAATATGTTTAATGTCTTGATTGTGGTGATGGTATCACAGGTGTATGCATATGTCAAAACATATCAAAATGTATAAATTGTATAATTTGAATTTATGCAACTTTTTCTATATCAATTATAACTCAATAAAGATTTAAAAAGAAAACTGGTACAAATATGAAATACAAGTTTGATAGAGTTAATTTTTGATAGAGTCTGGAAGACTCCACTATACAACATTTTAATTAAACTATATGCAAGGAAATTAAGTGATAGTAAAATAAAGTTTGGATTATATTTATTGATTGTAAATTACATGTTTCAGTTTTTAATTTAGAATAATTAAAATAAGTTATTCTATCAACCCAGTCAAAACCAGTGATATGAATAACATGTTACTCTAATTTTATGTATACATTGCTACTATGTTTGAAATGGTAGAAAAATAAGTTTAGATGTTTTAGAGAAAAGATTTCTTAACAAAGTGAAATTTTGTTATATGTTATATTTTAAATGTTTAGAAGTTTAATAAAGATAGACTAGATGATGCAAATTTTTCAATAGCAATTAGGTTTTGAGGAAAAAAGGGACAATTATCAATTGCTAAGGTCTGCAACTGTAAGGATTATAAGACTGTTAATGCTATTAATGGATAATATTTTTCAATAATAATTAAGAATCCTAAAAATACATGTCACATGAATTATTTACATTATATCCACAAGACTATTAGTGAGGCACCCATGTAATTGAGATCAGTATGAATCTCCATTTTAGTGAATTTGTTTCAGTTTTATTAGCAAGATGGTATTATTTTTCAACATGGATCTATATTCCATTGATTAGTAGATTAAATAAAAAGGTTGTTGCTTTTCCCAAATGGATCCATGCTGAGACATGGTAAGCAAGATGATTAGACATAACCCTGTGTACCAAACATGCATCCTGGGGAACTGCTATCACATGCAGCCATCACTGAACAATGAAAAGGTCACTTGCTTCGTTATGTGCTTTAGTGCCTGGCTAACATTCAAAGTTCACACATCAGACATTGAGTTGAAGTATTTATTTTCTCTGCAAAACAAAAAAAAGTTTTTGGAACTAGGGCTGAATGAGCAAAGCTCATAATTGAAACAATTTTCTAGACTTTATTTTTATAGGCTATTAGTAATCATCTAACATAATTAATTACAACCTTTGAAGCATGGCCAGGACAAAAATATAGAATTACTTTGTCTATTATTATCATGTGGAGGGGCCTTTTCAGGTCAACAATCTAAATGCCTTGGAAAACAGTAGAAGAAGTGTTGTTTTATGAGCGATGAGAATATAATGTGATGTAAACAAGTTTTAACATGTTGAAAGTGGAATACCTGCATCTGAGGGGCAGGATTTACTAATGGAATATTTTCTCACTAATAATATCTCCAAAGCCTGAATATTTCTGGGTGGTATGTAAGATGATCTTTCCAAAATAATATACCAAAATAACATGTCAGAAAGAAGGGCAGGATTGTTCAAGATGAACTGGTTACAGCTTTTATAATTCAGTACATGAAGAAAAAACATGTTATTTACAAAGACAGATGTGAATACACATTTCACTGAATGCACTGGAAGTTTTAAATAATTTACCATTACATATCGTGCTACAGTTTAGAGTCTAAATTTGTATTGGATTGCAGAGAATTGTTCTCCAGGCAGTCTTGCAACCATAAGACTCAGGTGGAAGGGACAATTGCTGCATGCAATTCCTGTGCTACTGTGTTAAAAGCATATTTAAAGTGTTGTTTGCCGTGCGAAGGATTCTCCAAGATATAAAACAGTGTTCACTACAAATACTTCTACAT
Source organism: Pan troglodytes (assembly GCF_028858775.2). Lineage (NCBI taxonomy): Eukaryota > Metazoa > Chordata > Mammalia > Primates > Hominidae > Pan > Pan troglodytes. The sequence goes on from NC_072401.2 coordinate 134,835,829, forward strand.
TTGTATGTTCAGTTGATACATTATTGTCCTACAGAACTTGTGACATATTTTAGTGTAAATGTACTATCAGTTATCCCTGTGTCTTAACTATTGTCAATCTGAACTGAAAGTGGAGCAGATTTATTAGTAAAGCTACAGACCTCTCATGCAGCTGCTGATTCTATTTATGAGGTTCAATGCAGTTTTAGAAATGTAGCTGTAAGTGCACTTGTTGTTCTAACTCTTTATAATTTAATCTATCATTTCAGACTCATAATGTTCTCCCTCTCTGTCTCTCTTGTTTTTTTTTTTTTACCAGAGGTAATAACATTTATTTTACCAGTAGCTTTATTTAGTAATAATCACTCAAAGTTAAATAGCATTATTATGCCTTGCCTCATGCTGTACTTTTGGAATCCTGCTACTGAGATAGAAATTAAGAGAGTTTTCATTCACTTGAGTGCAAGATTAGATCAATGGATAGAATGACATTACTTTTCTGCTCCATGATTTTTACCAATAAAAATCTCTGTCTCTCACTCTTAAAGTGTTTTTGGGATTCTTATGCTAAGAGCCTCTATTCTGGGGCAGAAAACAAAGACACTGTGTGTCCACTGTAGAAGTAAAATGAAGTTTTTGCAGTAATTGGTGCTTCCTTTATAAAACAAAAATTGGGTGAGAATGAGTAAAAATAACTGAGGGCTCAAAAAAAAATTCCAAATGTAAGCTCATAGTAGCAGCTTCACCCTGCTGTTTTATGATCATTCGAACATGATTTTCCTAAATGCAAAGATTATTTTGTTGCTTTGTTCTCTCATCCTTTCTTAAGGCTAGAAAAGGATGTGGCTGTGGTATCATTCAGTAACAGGGTCAGAGAAGAGTGAGACATCAGACAGTTGGGAACTATTAGCGGAAAAAGATGAGAGTTCAATATGCTCAAACAGTAGAAGTAGTTTTATGGACTGCCATGTAATGCAGGGGGTAAGAATAGCTCAACTTCTCACTCTAAAAGAACAAAAGTCATTAGCATTTCCACTGACCCACTATGTAACTACCAGTCCATCCATCCATTTATCCTTATATCAAGCGATAATGATTTTTGTTATACTGTTTTCTTGCTCTTTACATGCTTAAAGAGCAATTTACTCTTTAAATGCTCAAATAACTTTTCTATTATATTGATGAAGAGTATTGGAATATGAGGACTTTTTAACACTTTCCAAGACTTTCCATTAAGACATAGGCTATTATAATTTAATATAATTAAAACTACATTAAATAAAATACTTTGACATTATTTTATATTTAAAGCTTCATTTTATTACCCAGAACAAAATAATAAAAGACATAAATTAATCGTTTTTTAATGTTTATTTTTAAGGTTTAGTTTTTTAAGGTGTATTTACATAATAATAACTAGTGATTTTAAACATGTTATGGTACCTTTATTGATTCCATGCTTTGTTGTTGATCTCAGATTACTTGATCAGTTTTATCTGCAGGAAAAAAATCTTTAATAATTAAAGGCAAATGAATTGGCCAGAGAAAGACCTGAATTTGAGCATGGCTATTTCAATGTGTTGTCTTTATTTGGGATGCAATGTTCACAAACATAACCAATCTAATACATATCAGAGTGTTTCTGTCAACTGTGTTACAACCGCCACCCTGCAATAATATCTACATTTTATATTAGAGAGAAAATAATGCATTACCATCTTTTTTTGCACATTGCCATATTCTTTCTTCCAGTACATTTTTATGCCAGAAATCCTTAAAGGTGAGTTTTCTTATTCTATCTTTTGGCTCTGATTATGCTTAAAAATAAAAAAAATTTGAATTGCTACATCAATTTTTTAAACTGTACTTGTCTATAGCCTATTCTGACAACACTGTGTAACTATTGTTGTTTTAAGGATCCTGAAAAAGCCTAAAGCAAGCTCGTCTCTCAGTTGGACACAATCAGAAGTTGGAAAGGGGGCATTTCAAAGGCATAAACTACATCCCTTTGTGGAATATGTAACTGATATACAAAAGTTTCAGTTTATACGCCAGTAACTAAGGTAGTTTACTCCACCAGCTGTGGTACTTTTTCCTGGTCAGATTGGAGGTTCTTTGCTATTACTTGCCACAATTGTAACTATATAGAAGTGGTGCGTTATTTGCTAATCGTCTGTTTTCCTGACAAGAAAACGTACTGGATCTGCTTCATTCAGAAACTATCCTTAGTATATAAAAGAGTAGCTGGCAATTAGTAGCAGCTTTAAGAATTTTTGAATTAGTGATTGTATCTTTGACACCTGACTTTATAATGAGCTCATGGTGGCCTTCCAGGGTAAATATGATAGAGTGCTGAATTTTTAATTATGGAAATAAAACATTAACTAAAACACTTTGACACTATTTCGTATTTAAAGCTTCATTTTATTACCCAGAACAAAATAATAAAAGACATAAATTAATAGTTTTTTAATGTTTATTTTTAAGGTTTAGTTTTTAAATGTGGGTTTATATAATAATAACTAATGATTTTAAACAGGTTATGGTATCTTTATTGATTCCATACTTTGATGTTGACTTGCTTTTACTCTGCATTTCTTACCATTGGGTTAATTAATTTATAATTTAGCTATATGAAAAATTTAAGTATCAATACATTTAATAAGAAAAGAAAATACCTTCTACTTATTTTATTTCTGAGATTCTAATTATGTTTAAAACAGGTTAACTTGTTTCAACTTGGAGTCTAAATGTATACCTTAAGACGTGAGAATGTTTAGACACCAGTTTAATGATATTCTATAATTTTCATGTAACTATTTATTTTAATTTTGAAATAAATATATAAATTTATATTTATTATTAAGACAATTTAGTTTCTTGAATGTGTTTTCTTTTGTCTTCCATTCTTTGCCTTTGACATATTTAATATATTTCACTTAATATTTAGCAATAAAATAATTATGACAGTTTGATGAAAGACACGTAAGTTGCAAAATCAAACCATTAACAAGAGTTATATTGTGCCCTATAATGCATAACATCAATAGGACAGATGTAATGGTTAATTTTCTGGGTCAACTTGGCTGGACTATGGTACCCAGATTTTTGGTCAAACACTATTCTGGATGTTTCTTTGAGGGTGTTTTTTGGATGAGATTAACATTTAATTCAGTGGATTTTGAGTAGAGCAGATTTCCATCCATCATATGGGTAAACCTCATCCAATAAGTTGAAGGCCTTCCTTTCCCCCAACTCCAAGCCAGAAAGAACTCTTAAAAATATATCTCTGTCTCTCTGTCTCTCTCTGTCTCTCTGTCTGTCTCTCTCTCTCTCTCCTTCATATGCTGTTGGTTCTGTGTCTCTGGAGAACTCTGACTACCACGACAGACTTTATTCATGTACTCTGTCAAGCAGGTATATCTAGCAGTTCAATAGTTGAATACTGTGTTTGGCTCTATGGTCTATTCTATTATTATTTTATTCCACCACTGTCAATTCTATTCCTATTTTGTATTTTTATATGAACTAGAATTAACACTATTCTTTTGTTTTGTTTTGCTTTGTTTTGAGACACGGTCTTGCTCTGTCATCCAGGCTGGAAAGCAATCATAGCTCACTGCAGCCCTGATCTCCCGGGCTCCAGCTATCCTACTGCCTTAGCCTCCCGAGTAGCTGCAACTACAGGCATTCGCTAGCATGCCTGGCTAATTATTTTATTTTTTGTAAAGATGAGGTCTCACTTTGTTGCCTAAGTTGGTCTCGAACATGTGGGCTCAAAAAACCCTCCTACCTCAGCCTCCCAAAGTGCTGAGATTACAGGCATGAACCACCATGCCTGCCCCAAATTAACCATATTGGAAAATTCTAGTGGGTTTTTGAGGACACTAAATATATAAATCTATGAATCACTTATGTATGATAATCTCAGGATTTTGAACTAACACTATGTAGGTTACCAGTATCTTATTATAACCACTTGTTTTTATATTTCTTTTTAAAGAAGTGTACTGTACTGTTTAAAGGAGTGCCACAATGATTATGTAATTGCATAAATATGTAATTGCTTATCACATACTTATTACATAATGCTGTATCCTTGCTGCCTATCTTCTAACCCTGGTAGTTCCCAAGACATCTTTATTGAACCCTTTTGATTCTAGCACCATAGTCTAAAAAGCATTCACTGGGGAATGGTTCTATTTTTTCTCTTATTTCTGTGTTGTAACTGAAGCTGCTATTGCTTTTAGGATGTCAAGTGTAATATCATATTTGCTGTTTTAAGTGTCTTACATATAAGCCTTGCAATAACAAGTGCTCGATAAACATTTTTATAAGCTGTTCGAGTTCAGCTATAATTTCTAATGGTATGTTCTGTCTGCTAGTCATGTGAGCATCCATAAAAGACAAGTATATTGATCTAACTTAAAGTAGAAACAATCACAAGTAGAATTTTTTAAAAAAGAAACTAGCAAATTAATGGAGGAAAAGGGCTTCGGAAAAGTGAAGAGGGCTAGAATTGTCTAAAATGTTAATTTAAATACACAAGAAATATTAGGTAAGCTGGGCTATAATATAGCACAGTTATTTAAACTAGTGTAAATTATATATGTTTTTCTAACATATCTGCCTTATAAGTCTGTAGCTTTTAACTCCAAATGTCATTTTTATTTTACTTTATTTAGTTATATATTCATTCAGTTATACGTATTTTCCAAGCTGTTTCAGAATGAGAATGTAGCTGTTTGCACTGGTGTGAATTTTATGATAATATGTTCCTCGGTGTGTTATATAAGGGAGTTTGGATTCTTCAATAATTTAGAAGAAGACTGTACTTAGGATTCATTTGTATTTGATATGAATGCCAATTTTTAATTGAAATAATCTAATATTCTATCATTGATGATGTAGAGACCAATATAAGCAGCAGTGGATGATTTTTCAATTGTAAAATATTTATCATGCTTCAAAGATTAGATTCTTATAATACTTAATAACAGGATGACAGGATATATTGGCATATTTTTAACCATAGGAAGATACATAGTTTCTTGATGTAAGCATTGATTCTCACTTTAGCCTTAGCCACTATGTATACTTGAGTCAATGAATCTTAATATTGACCTTAATAGTAATCAATTTCTACTTCACATTGGTAAAGTCATAAATCATAGCTATATGACATTCTGGTGTTACTGTATTCTAATTTCCCATGACATTTTCAGATCAATACCTCACTATTTACTAAATGAAGTAAACAGTTTATTCTGATAACTCATTTGTAGAACATAGCATTTTAAAATTAGCAAGCTGATATTTTAACTTTTATAATTTCTAAAAGGCATCGCAAGATAGAACATGATCAAGGGAACTCACACTCCTGACACCTTTGAATCTTAAATAACTTGATTTATAATTGATGATTGATGCACATTTTTATTTCTGTGTGGAAGCTACATAAACAAATAGGTAGTTACATTATTTTATTCAGAGACATGCCACTTAAAGCAATATTAGAAATGCAAAATACTTGAAATTGAATTAAGCAATTTAATCTGAGCCATAAAATTAGTTGCTGGAATGCAAAGTTAGAAGATAATTGCCAGATTTCAGCATCAGTATGTACCATTCTCTAAAACTTTAGAAGTGTTATGACAGTATTTAAAATATAAAAAGCTGCACCTAGATAAAATTGACTCATCAAAAGAAACATACAGCAAAGAGACTACAGAATGCGCCTGGAAAATTAACAAGGCCTGGTGCTCTCCGCCTAAATCATTGTTACACACTAATTAGTGCTGTACTCTGATTTGAGGCTTTAAATTTGTTCCTTTGAAGATTTTCTTAAAATTGTATTCAAAGGAAAGGCTCTTCTTTAATAAAACTGTATAATTCTTCATTCACTTGGGAAACATAGCTTCCCAGCATAATGCTGCTGAAAATCAGGCGCTGACTTCTAACAGAGGTGCTAATTATTAACATTCCGGCATCAGCAAAATGCTGCATTCTCTAAGACTGAAATAAATAATATGCACAAATATTTCTCCTCTTTTCCAATAAGTACTTGAAAAATTCAATAATGTTCATTAAATACATAAATGTGAGAATACTAAAACTAAAGATTTTTCCCCTGTGACTTGTTATGTACTGTCTGAAATGCAAAGCTGAAAGAAGGCATCATTATATGGCATAAAAAGAAATTCTTTGGCTGTTAATTATAATGTAAATTTATCATTATAGCAGGGGAAAAGAGTGACATCATATTTAAAATCATCAGGCATAGCTTGGTCACTCAAAGTATAGATGAATTAACCTTCAATAATTTTTACAGTACAATGTGGACAAGGATAATATAAAATGATGAGATGCCTTAAAATGACTTAGAAGAAAATTCTTGTAATGATCTGTTATAAATGGAAGCTTGACAGAAGAAAAAAAGGTATTTTACATTGTTTCTGGAAGATACAGTAGTTAGCAGGAAAATTTACGCAGACTTTAGTGCCACACAATCTGCAAAGTGCCTTATTTAGTACTGTCTTTTTCTCTATCAGTTTTACAGTGACACTGAATTAATTTACAGTCCCATTCCTAAGTGCAGAAAGTTAACATTGTTGTGTTTGTAAAGAAGACCTTGAGCTGAGATTTAAATTGATAAAGTTGTTGAAGCATCAACTCTCTTGGTATGTCCTTGGGAAATTATCTGATCCTCTCTGCCACTCAGTTTCCTCATCTGTGCAGAGAGTTGCTTAAGCTAAATGATCACAAGGCAGATTTCACCCTGAAAATATGGACAGCAGCAGGTTTGTTGGGTAATTTTGCATTTCGTCAGTTTAGGCTGAAAATATCCGATACTTCCCAGAGTCTCCTTCCTTGTATGGTTTTACGTAAAAATTGGCTGTAAGAGATATTCTTCTGAGACTGAGGAGAAGATGAAACGAAAACCACCGCATTTTGAAAGTACTTATCGTCTAAGGCAGTGAGAAGAAACAGGTGCAGTTGCAATTTGTTCTCTTTTCCTTGCTCCATGACCAGTTCTCCTCAGCTATTTCTGGCCCTGTGGACCAACTAGATACTTAGCTATAAACTCAGAGATAGCAGCAACAAAGAACTAACAATACTCACCTGCTTCGTGGTTCTGCTCTAGCAGCTTCCTGCAAGCTCTGAATTTTACATCCACACAGGGATGTTTAATGATCTTTTTTTCCCATTTCCTTATTTTCTAATTCTTCAGTTTCTCCTTAAATGGTGTAAGACTTAATTTCTATGATAGTGATTTTTACACATAGTGGTCTTGCTTTCCTAATGGAACCCTAGCTGATATGACTGATGAATGCATGCACTGGGGCTACCATATTTAATATGTTTCACAGATCATGTATATGTAGCCATTGAACAGAAAATAAACGACTGAGTGTTTTTTAATTTTATAAATACCAAAGAGTTATTTTTAAAATGCTGAATTCTTAGGTATATTTAATGTTCAAAGTAGTATTAAATCCATCTACTTCAGGTTTTACATCATTTCAGTTTTCTGAACTTTGCCTTGTCTTTGAAATTCTATTCAAATTTTACTGGTCAATATGTTAAAGAAAACTTTGAAATAAACTTGAATTCGATATTTACATAAGCTCACTACGGATACAGAAAAACTTTGAATAAAAATAAATATAGTGAAAATGTATTAATCCTGAAATGACTATATTTAGGATAGTATCATCGTTTCTATGAGATGAAATTGTTGAGGAATTAAAGATTCTCTTGGTTTATAAACTCCAAGTGAGCATTTTTTAATTATACTCAACATTATTTTCCAAAAGCATTGTTTCATGTTTCTTTTCAAGAAGTCTAGTTGATGGTTTTAGAAGCATTCATTCAAACCTTCCCAAATTTTACTTCCTGTTTTCTTTCTTCAAAGTGTCTGTGTGCAATTCATTCATGAGAAAAATGTGATGGGATTCACTAGGGTATTTCCCAGGAATATTGCTAACTATCAAAAGTTGGAGACTTGTGGAAGCTAATAGAAGTGGCAGGATTATACACACACACCAGTTTTTGTGCTTGCCTTAACCATATATTTCCATGTATGTTTTTTTAAAAATCTAAAGCTGTTATCTATTTAGGAATTTTGACTTTCAGAGGAACTCAAGCTCATGAGGGAAAATTTCTCAGAGACAGTGTGGATAAACATAAATCCTGAAATGTCTGAAAATTGAGTTCACAGTTAAGGTCCTGGAAAATGTGAGGAAGTCAAAAAAAATACAACCAGCAGACCCTCCACAAAGGCAGTGGGGCGAGATGAGAAAGGGAGACTGTTCATCATTTACCACCATAAATTACATGAAAGGTATGGAAAAAAAATTATAGGTGATTAAGACATTCTCAGCTTTATCCTGTCTCCTACAATGTTTATATTTTTGTTTCGCTTTTTCTCAATTAAGCAGCAGATTATTCCAGGAGTACTAAAAAATATGAGATAAACTAGAACTCCTCCCTTAGAATAATATGCTAAATTCATGTCCTGCATTTATTGTTGCCAATAATCTTGTTTTTTATTAATGGGAGCTAAAGTGAGAGGAAAACAAGCTGAAGGGGGAAGGGGAAAACATAATGCAAATGTTTTCCCCGGTATTTATGTCAAAAAAAATGTCAATTTTTATGACTTTGAGCCAAGTCAGGGAAAGTTAGAAAATATTTTAATAAAGCTAAGTCTAAGCTAGAACTTTGTTTTACAGACAAGAGAAGAAAATTTTACATATAAGTTTTCCAACTCAGTTGTATTATCTAACAAATAACTAACAAAGTCACAGGGAAGGAGATGTCATTTTCAGGAGAAAATTAGGAGCCTGAAGTGAGCAGCTATGTGGTATTGCTGTTTGTTTTCTGTAAAAGGGCTGGGAAAATAAGCATTGTATCAGTGAGAATTAGCTTTGACTACAAGTGGTCAAAATACAATAGCAGCAGTATAAGGATAATATAAATATTTCTTTCTTGTATAAAAGAAACCCAAATTTCAGCGGTCCATGGCTGGTCCCATACTTTATTTCGTGGTTTCATAAATTTGTCAGTGTGGTAGGAAGAATTCTACTACTGGCTATGAGATTCCTGATACCTAGTGTACATGCCATGTATAATCCTGTTATCTAGGCAAAAATGGTGATGTCATTGCAACTTATAGAATAAGCAAAGGAAAAGGGGTTTTGCAGATGTAATTTGGGTCTCTAATCTCTTGATTTCAAGTTATCAAAAGAGAACGTATCCTTTATAGGTCTTAATTAGCCAAGCTATTTTTAAAAAGATTCTAGGCTTTCCCTTAGTTAGACACCTGAAACAGTACGGACTTTTCATGGCTTTTTGGCCATGAAAGAGTAAACTGCCATGTTGTGGAGAAGGGTACAAGATGATGAGAAGTCTCCAACAGCAGAGCACTTCAGCCTTGCAACTGCTAGGAACTGAATTCTGTCTATAACCACGAGTTTGGAAAAGGACCCTGAGCATTAGATGAGACCATAGCTACAGTCAACATCTTGATTAGTTTCATGAGAACCTCAACACAGGCCCAGCCTAAATCATTTCCTAACTCCCAACCTCAGAAACTGTGAGATAATAAATCGTTTCTACTTCATGATCCCAGACAATTCCTTGAACTTTCCCCCCATATCTCTTATGTAAAATGTAACAGGAAGGAAGGATTAAATAAGAAGGAGAATGAAAAGGAGAAGGAAAAGAAGAAGAAGGAGAAGGAGGAGACGGGAAACAAAAGACAGTGCCTCCTTTTAAGAACACTTCCTAAATTTTACACACAATAACTGCTTTATATTACTAGCTAGAACATGGCCACATGACCATTGAGCTTCAGGTTGCTTTGCTCTGGGTAGTTATTGAGAGCTCTATTACTGAGAAAGAATGTGAGAATAGATACCAGGAGAAAGCCAGACTCTACCACAGATTTGAAGTAGTTCAATATGTTAATGGGAAGCAGGCAGCAGGATGGGTGTGCTTAACTAGAATGCTGGCAGAAGAGAAAGCCATCTTTTCTATGAGAGATCTACAGTCAATCTTGTCATAAAATAATAAGACAGAGCAATCAAGTCTCTTAGAAAATCATGCTTTTAACTTAAAAATACACACAAATTCTAGGTAATAAAATGTTTTATGCCTACTACTATCTCTGGAATATAGCAATACTTCTATTCTAAGTATACTTTTGTTATTGTAATTTAAGGAATGAATCATTCTAACAAAGTTTTTGTTCAATCCACATTTAAGTTTTATGCTTTAAGTACATTAAACACTTGTTGTGATGGGTAATTTTATGTGTCAACTTGACTGCCCTAAATGATGCCCAAATGATTGTTAAAACATTATTTCTGGTGTGTCTGGGAAATAGCTTATGTACAGTGTGTGTCTGTCAGGCAAAGTAAGCATCATAGATGAGGTGAATCAGTGCAGAGGCTCCAAATACCACAGATAACAAAGAACTGATGACTAGGCTATTTTGATTTTGTTTCACAAGGCAACTCTTCAGGGATTCACCTTTAAACTCCCAAAAAGGAGGAATATAGAACAGGAAGACACAGTTATTGACAATCAGCCTTGGGAGCCTTAAGGTAAAGTGGGCACTGGACAAGCGCAGTGGCTTGAGCCTGTAATCCTAGCACTTTGGGAGGCCAAGGCAGGAGGATCACTCGAACTCAGGTGTTCAAGACCAGCCTGGGCAACATAGTGGGACCTCGTCTCCAAAAAAAAAAAGAAAAAAATTTTTTTTAAAGTAAAGTGGGTAGAGGAATGATGTTGAGGATTTAATGATCCCATCTGATCCTATGTCATTCAACTTCTTACTCCCACCAAGGATTATACACTGCTAGATATTTCTTCACAAACACTGCTGCTTGGGCTATAGCTGCAGATACAGGGGGTAAGTAAATAGGCAATAATTGTCTTCTGTAATGCTGGAAACATGCCAAAGCAACCACTGGCTTCTATCATTGAACCACCCTTTAACTCCAGCTTCTGGATTCACTAAGCCCTAGGCTGCCTCCTATCCCACAGCCCACCCCTGCAACACACAGGCCAGCTCAGAACAGCCATGTGTATTCCCAGGGGAATTTCCCTATCTCTGTGTGTGTTTGAGTCTGTGTATGTGTGGTTGTGATTTATTCAGATATAAGCTTCTTTTTGACTTCTGTAGTTTCTCCAGGGTAAATATAAAAATAATGATTTAACAGTCTAACTGATTGAATGCTATTATGTAATACTAGCTCTTTTTAATAATCTTTGTCAAGTATATCTTTCCATTTCCAACCTTCCTATATCCTTGCATGTAATATATACTGCATTTCCTATATACACATAAAGCTGGGTTTTTTTTCTTAATTTAATGATTTTTTCCACTATGTGACTTTCTGTATTTTTTCATAAGTCTAATCTCTTTGCAATTATTTTTATTGCATCTATATTTGAATATATATACATTCATGGATTGATCGATTGGTTTTTGAGACAGTCTCACTCTGTCACCCAGGCTGGAGTGCAGTGATGCCATCTCATCTCGCTGCAACCTCTGCCTACCTGGTTCAGGCGATCCTTGTGCCTCAGCTTCCCAAGTAGCTGGAATTATAGGTGTGCGCCACCATGCCCAGCTAATTTTTGTATTTTTAAAAGAGACCGGGTTTCACCATGTTGCCCAGGCTGGTCTTGAACTCCTGACCTTAACTGATCAGCTCACGTCAGCCTCCCAAATTGCTTGGATTACAGGCATGAGCCACCACAGCCAGCTATATTTGAATTTGTTTCTTCAATCTGTGGAGTTTTTTGTTTTTGTTTTTGTTTGTTTTTAATTTGCCAAAGTTTCTCTTTGCTCTGTAGTTGTTATTACTGTTGGTATTATTACTTGCAACATGTTGTTAAAGTAACTACTCAGAAACTTTTGTTCAACAAGAAGGAAAACAGAAACAACGAAAGAGCAGAGGAAACATTAAGCAGCACTAAGTCACTTAATCATTTGTCCTTCAGTTAACTTCTGGAAAATAAGGAGTTAAAGCCAAGCAATGTCAAAACTAATGTCTATTTCTCAAAGGTTATTATTTCTCTAATAAAGGCTAAAATTTGGAAACAAACTAATATAGTTTATCAAAGAAATTGAGATTTGTCTAACAGGCATAAGAAATTTAAACTTGGATGTAATTGTAACACTTAGTAACCATGTGCTTTTTAGCAAATTGTTTTATCTCTCTGATTCTTTCCAGTCTCAAATGTAAAATGCTAATGATCATACTCGTGTGAGGGTTTATAAAGCTATAAGTGACATTTTAATGTAAGAAAAACAGATTGAAAAGCTTGGGAACATGATGCAAGTAGATTCCAGATGTTTAGGATGGAATAATATTACATGGGATTATGAATGTTAAAACTATGTGTCACAGAGATGGCAAGTCTTTGGAAAATGTTCCTGTCTATGACAATTTTACTTGGAATTTCCAGCAATTAATTAATTGAAAAAAGAGCAGAATTCTTTATCAGTATTGGTATTGTTGAGGTTCTTCTAAAGTAATTATACGCATTGGGTTGTTAATAAAAATTTTAAATATATAATATAATTTAGGGTTTCTTTAGTCAATATTGTTTTTAAATCTGATTTGTGTACAACAATTAAATCACTTTTTGAATCTGTTAAATTTTATCACTGTAGCTTCTTCTATCAGGACTCTACTTCTTATGCTCTTACTATAGTCAAATGTTAAAAGCAACCAATTAAATAATAAAATTAACATTTTAAAATATTTTAATGTATTACATATATTATACATTAGTACAACTTTATGAGATAAGATGGGATGTTGTATCGACTAAAAATCTTTCACTTTCCAAATAAAAATCAATAGACCTTGTAATTAAGCAGAGTATAAATAGGTGTCATGAAACTGATATCACATTCTTGCCATTGATGTGATGCTTTCAGTTACAAATAATAGGTTTCATATCTTTCCCTTTTCGTTTTGATTATAGAAACACTTTTTAATGTTGTTGGACTTGAGACTTATTTGTAACCAATTTTTTCTGAACTCTCCAAGAAAGCCACATTACAATTCTATTTCATACATATTAGCTATCTCAGCTGTGAAGAGATGCATAGGCTTTTAAATTTCATTTAAATACAATAAATAACCTTTTATAAAACTATCAGTTTAGCTCTGACAGTATACTGGCTCAATGAGTAAAGGGGTCTGTTATTTCTGTGGTGCTAAGTTTCTCTGAAGTTTCTCTGATCTAAATGAACTCCATTCTCCTTGTTAAATCTGAAGGACAAAGGGTCACAGAGATTGAACTCAATTGGAAAAAAATTAAACTGATTTTACTTTCAGTTAATATAATGTGGCATGGAGCTGGCATTTAATTCCCATTTGTTTACAAACACCAGACAATATACAGCTTCTGAAACGTCAGGAGGGACTCCTCTTAGAAAAGGGAAATAAATAAAAAGGAAAGTAAAAGTCTCTTTCATCCTTTTCCATTTCTTTACTCAAATTGTGACATTCTAACTCATTTTACCAAATTCAAATTCTCTGTGTTGAAAAAGAAATTTGAAAGCAAACATTTATTTCACAAAATAGATCCATAAAATTAAGGGACTGTCTAAATGGATAGTATAGTATTAATCTATAATTGTTAGATGATGTTGGAAATTACATTATTCATCTTTATTTTAGTAATGTGGTTAATTGTTTTTCCTGCAAATAATGCTAGAAGCTAGCATTCTCTGTGGAGAAATTAGGGACTAGGGGAGAAGTGAATGAAACCCCCAAAACGAACAGTAGATAAACCTTTCAGTTCTTCACAGGTGTGGCAGAAATAGTTGGCCACAACAAATTAAAAAGGAATAAGACTACTGTACTCTATGAGTAGCCTCTTACTACTTCTTTGCTACCCTACAACATCCTTCAAGTGAATGTTTTCAATATAGAAGTGAAAAAAGCTTATGCAATTTCCTAGATAGAACTTTTAGCTCCAAATGTTCTAGGTTGGAAAATGGATTAAAGCCCAGTGATGAAAGAAAATATTTCCTAGAGCACTGAACAATGTTCTGAGATTACTTTGTAAAGTATCCTATCTCCTCATCTCTTATACTTCAATTTGTCTCAAACATATTCTAAGATTTTTTCATAACTAATGCACTGATAGATCATAGGATATAATCCCAACTGGTAAAGTTAAAGTGAAAAAGAAAAAAATCTGTCAACTTATTGAAAAAAATAAAGCCTATTTGGTTAGTCATGTCATATAATCTTAATTTTAGCAACGAGGCAGATTTAGATGTTTAATTCTAATAAGTGACTTTTGTTTTAAAAATGTCTTTTTGAAAATTGTTATCTTTGTGAGATCACTCAAATCTTAATTAAATCAACATTTTTTTACATCCTGATCTCAGAAGGGTTGGAGTAATTTTGAAACTTCATGAGAGATTTTTAGGAAAATAAAATACATTAAAATAAAGAAATTATTGATGTTATTTATGTAATCCAAATAAAATATATTGTGGAGAATAATTTTTATTACTAAAACTTCCTATGCTATGATTCTAGACGTAGAAAATATACCAAATCACTGAGTTCCACCCATTTTGTCTTGTTAACAACATGTGCAAAAACACATTTGAGTCTTGAAATGAAGATGTCATAATTTTTAAGAATCTTCTTTTGACTTCACATTTCAAATAATTAATCTTTATATTTATGTTATGTGTTAAATTCAAAGAGTGTTTTGAAATTCAACTTACTTCCAACAATAACACTTTATTATGATCATTATTATCCCCACTCTACCAAGGAGGAATCCGAGTCTCTATCAGGGTAGCTGATTGAACCTAGGCCCTGCAGCTTGAACGTGGTAATCGGTGCTCCATCATGTGGCCCCATTTATTTTCCTGGGACCAAGGGTTTGGAAGTCAAGTCAAATAAATAGGTCCTTCTTTCTGACAAAAGATATAAGACAGATAAGTGATTATAAATAATGATCTATCCTCCAGAATCTATAATTTGTTGTTGCCTCACTGCACTGTGGAACATCCTTTCTAAAGAGTCCTGACATGACCTTTAAAGCTCCATTTCATTTCCTAATTTGCAACTTTGTACCATGTTCCAAGGTTAGAGCAATTTTAGTTCACCTTTATATACTTAACCTTAATCCTCAAAGCAGGGCATTTTGCCAGGTAATTAAGCCTAGGGCTGCGTCCAGGCTTGTCCTCTATTTTGTGTCTGAGATTGGAATCCCCTCAAAACCCTACATCCTTGACGGGATTGCAGATCACCAACCCAGATCACAGCTTCCTTTAGGGAAATTTTTTTTAGGACCCTTGATACATTTTTGGGCTACAAGATGAGCCTCAATTAGAATCATCTCTAACTTTCAAAAGATTCTGATAAAATAAATTGTCAAGGAGAAATAGACCATAATTTTATTCATTTCTTTCAATAAAATCCTCCTAATACATATTCTAATATATTATCCCTTCCCATATACTAATGCATGCCAATAGTTAAGAGGGGTGATACAACTTTCAAGAAGCCAGGATAGATTCTCTTGTTCAGGATAGTAAGTTTCTACTGACTTCATGTTTTTGCAAATGAGACTTCATGCTGTGTTTCCTGTCATAAAAAGAAAAATAAGTACTGGTACAAGATGCCTTGCTTGAACAATTGCACAGTAGGCAATAGCAATTGACACTGTTGTTATTAATTCAGCACTACTGCCAAACCCAACCTAATAATTGTTGAAAAAGGACAAAATTCCAGGCTATGAGAACAAACTGAAATCAGAAAACATGCTCATTAATTTAATAATTGATTGTATTTCATTATTTTATTATACACATTTTCAAAGTTGGAAACATTTTTTAGACATTCTGTATGCCCATCATCTAAATCCTATCTTCATTGTACTATGTTTGATTTATCATATATTTATCCATGTATTCATCCATTGACCAAACTTAAGTTTTTTTATGCATTTCAAAAGACATTTTTAAGAAACGATATGACCATTTTTTCTTGAGTCCAGAATGTATATCATTAAATAGGCTTTAATATTTGTTGAGGTTTTTTATGTTAATTTATGTAAAATGGAATACACACATTTTAGTATACATTCTCTGGGTTTTGGCACACATCTACATGACATAAAACCTTACCGATTAATAGAACACCATCATCACCCCCAGAAAGCTGTCTCTTTCCCTTTCCTCGTCAATTTCTGCCATCCTGCCAGGCGAACATTGTTAATGGTTATTTTTCACCATATATTCAATTAGTTTATTCTAGAAGTCCATAAGTATGAAATGATCATCCAGTAGGTACATTTGTGCATAGGCTTCTTTTATTCAGTGTAACATTCTTGAAATTCTTCCATTTTGTTGAGTGTATGAGAAGTCTGTTTCTTTTTCACTGCTGAATAAAAACTATAGCTTTGGGAGCCAGGCACAATGGCTCACATCTCTAATCCCAGATATTTGGGAGACTGAGGCAGAAGGATCACTTGAACCCAGGAGTTGGAGAATGCAGTGGGCTAGGATCCTGCCACTGCACTCCCGCCGGGGCCACACAGGGAGATTCCATCTCATACACACATAATTGTATAAATGTAACATGGTTTGTTAATGTTCCTATTAATGGACATTGTGGTTGTTTCCGGTTCTTGGCTAATATCAAAAAGCTGCTACAAATATTCTTGTACAAATTTTTGTGACATTTGTTTTCATTTCTCTTGAGCAAATACCTAGTATTAGAATTGCTGAATCTGAATCATAGGGTAGGTATATGTGTAGTTTTACAAACAATGGTCAGATTGTTTTCAAATTAGTTTTAGTATTTTGCAAACCCACCAAGAATATATGGAAGTTCTGTTTGTTCTACATATTTGCCAACACTTGATGTAAATCTTTTTAATTTTAGTCATTCTGGTGGATATTTAGTGGTAGCTCATTATGCTTTTAATTTGTATTTCTCTGAAGTCTTATAATATTGAACTCTTGACACTTTTCCTGGTGCTTATTAGCCGTTTGTTTATCTACTTTTGTGAAGCATCTGATTAAAGTTTTTGCCTCTTTCTATTATTGGAATGTTTGTCTTTTCTAGTATTGAGTTGTCGGAATCTTCATAGTATCTTATGATACTTAGATAGCAATACCTCCTCAGAGATATGCTTTTGCAAATACTTTCACATAGACTGTGGCTTCATTACTTACTCTCTTAACATTTTAGATCTATGAGCAAAAGTTTTTAATTTTGAGGAAGTCTAATTTATCTTTTTTTAAATTTTCTGTGGCTTGTCTAAGATATATTTACTGAACTCTTCAAGTCCAGAAAATACACGTTTTATGGTTTATGTATAAGCACATGTTTCTTCTCAATTTAAATTTTTCATAGAATGTGAGTAGGCATTAAGGTAATTATTATTTTCATATACATTTCCAGTAACTCCAGCACCATTTATTGAAAAGCCTTTTCTTGCCCCACCAGCTTGCTTTGGTCCCTACATTGAAAACTAAATGACCATGTAAATATGGGTTTATTTCTGGATTGTTTTATTCTGTTAATATGTAGATTAATTCTTATGCCAAAACCATATTCTCTTGATTACTGTAGCTTTGTAATAAGGCTAGAAAACAGCTAGTCTAAATCCTCCAGATTTGTTGTTTCAAGATCACTTTAGATATTGTATGATTTTTGTATTTCCATATATATTGTAGAATCAGATTGTCAATTTCTACAAAAAATGCTAAGATTTTGACTTGGTATTATTTTGAAGCTATAGATCAATTTGAGAGGAACCAACATTTTAAAAATATGGCATCTTACAATTCATGATGATGGTTTTCCCTCACTATTTAGGTCTTCGTTAATTTCTGCTATTTTTTTTTTGTAAATTTGGCACAGATGTCATGTCACTTATTTTGTTAAATTTATTCTTCTATTAAGTTTTTAGACCATGATACAATAGAAGTTGCTAAAGTTCATTTTTAAAATTTTTGTTGATAATACATTAAAATACAATTGGCTTCTTAGTATTAATCATGTATCCTGATATCTCACTCAACTCACTGGTTAGTTATAATAATTGTGCTGTAGAGTCCTAAGAATTTTATATGGAAATAGGCCGGCCATGTGCAAATAAGTTTACTTCTTCCTCTCTTACCTTTTGTTTTTATTTCTATTTCATACCTTTTTACAATGTCTAAGACATTCATAGAATTGGTGAAAATGGGCATTTTTTTCTTGTTCAAGTTTTCAACACTGAGTGTGCTGTTAACCCTAGGTTTTTCATAAATGACATTTCCTTTATCGGACTGAGAAAATTTCCTTATGTTACTAAATTGTTATACATTTTTAATTTTGAAAAAGTGTAAAATTTTGTCAAATGTTCTTTCACACCTATTAAAATAAATTTGTACTTTTTCTTCTTTATTCTGTTAATACAGTGAATTACATCAATTCATTTGGAAATTTAACTCAACCTTGTATTCCTGTGACAAAACCTCTCAGCTACAATGCACTACCCCATTTATGTATTGCTGGATTTGATTTTCTAAAGTATTGTTAATAAATGTTGAATCTTAGCTCATAGGGACCTATTAGCTTCTAGCATTATTTTATTTATTTTTCTATGAATTCAGGAGTATTCCCTCATTTTCTATATTGTGACAGAGTTTATGTAAATTTGATGTTATTTCTTCTTTAAATGATTGAAATAATTTACTAGTGATATCATCTGGTCCTGGATTTTTCTTCTTTGAAAGGTTTATGAAAATGGGTTCAATTTATTTACTAGACAGGGTTATTTGGATTTTGTCCTTTGTTTCACTTCAGTTTTGGTAAATTGCTCTTTTCAGGAAATTTGTCCATTTAGTCTAAGTTGTTGATGGAAAATTGTTCATAATATGGTCTTATTAGTCTGTGTATGCCCATGCTACTTTTAGTGATAACTATTCTTTTATCACTGATACAAGTAATTTGTTTTCTTGCTCAATCTTCTTGATCAATCTAGTTAGTGGCTTATAAATTTATTGATCTTTACAACAAAACAAATTTTCTTTGTCAAATAATGTTTTTTTATTTTGTTGATTTCTACATTTATCTTAGTTATTTTCTTTCACTTACTTGAGATTTAATTTCATGTTGCTGTTGGGGAAATGTTGTATACACATCAAATAGGTCAAATTGATTAATGCTATTCAGATCTTTCATATTTTACTGATATTTTGTTTTTGTTTTATAAATTAATTATTATTTTGTGGAATATAGCATACATTCCAAGCTCCTTGTATGTGGAACAATTGCATCACATCTTGAAAATTGTGAATATGACGTTATTCCACAAATTGTTGATTTTTTTGCTTTGTGTGTTTAGCAGGCATTTAGCTTTGTCTTACAGGCAGCTACACAAATACCAGGTTAGTTATTTTATCGATAGCCGGAAGTTGTCTCTTGTATCCATGGTTCCCATGTAAGTCAGAAATTCAGCATAGATTATATGCAGAATTTGGGGCTTCTTCACCTTGGCTCATGCGTCTCTCAGATTCACCCTTCATTTTATAATATAAATGGTTGCTTAAACTCTATCCTCTGTTTCTTTAGGCTGGAAAGGCTTCATTTTGTATCATTATTTTGACCATCATTTTTGTACCACAGAGGTCTTCCTTAAAGACTAAAGCCAGTGAGCAATAGCAAACCTATGCCTAGCCGTTTTCTCCTATGAATATTTGACTTCCCTCTGTAATCTACTGCCTTTGCTCACTCTCCAGTGCCTTTGTGTTTTGTTCAGAATGATCTGTGTGAGGTTGGGTCTAGTAGGAACTTACTCAACCATACCAGAAGTGGAACCCTCAATATTTTAAATTTAAAAACAGATACATATGTAACTCATTGTACTGATATTCTTATTGTTTATGGAAGTTTAGTTGTATTTAGAGAAGAATAGAATACACATGGGAGACTTATTCTTAATGAAAGTTTTAATAGTGAAACATTTCAGGATTCAAAAAGAAAGCAGATGTTGTCATTTGACTAATTATTGTATATGTGACTCAATTACTAATTTCCATTCATGTAACTGGTGTTGGGAGATTTTTACTTCTTATTTCCAGCAATATTGTATAGATTAATCAAGCACAGGAATTGGCAAGCTGTGGTTTTCAGATTAAATCTGTCCCACTAGGTGGTTTTGCAAACAAAGTTTAATTTAAACACAGCTACATTTATATATTGTCTATGAATGCCTTTGCTCTATATTAGCAGAGTTGAATAGCTGTGACAGAGATCATAGAGCCTGAAAAATTTAAAATATCTATTCTTCATAGAAAGCCAAAAATAATTACTCTTTGTATAAACGTTATGTGATACAGGTTTTCCGTGCACTGGTTACCACTTCAGCTCATTTCTTCTTGGGCTTCAGCTCACTGCACTTTTACTACTAGCCTGAGTCCAATGAGACAGAACACTCACTCATACCACAAGTTACATGAAGTTGGTTTATTACTTCCAGATAGGAAGCAAGGGACAACAGAAGCCTAGGATTCATGATGAGCTGGTTCCCCACCACTCCATCTGCTAAAGGCAGATAGAGTCTTACTGCTGTGCCCCACTTGCAGCACACCTGAGGGACCCCAGAAAGCGGACAGAATTGGGTTTTATACCTTGGGGATCTCATGGCATAGTAGGCCATGAAGAAGAACATTCTGTTTCTAGGAAGGAAAGGAACAGAATGAGGCTGCTCCAGTGAGTTCCTCCATATCTCAGGATGTTGCATTCCAGCACATTCTTCAGTTATTTTGGAAGACTACAAGTGAGAAAGTGGGGAGAACTGGGTGAGTTCAAGGCCATCAGGAGAGTTATCCTGCACATTATGGAAAAGGTGTGCTAAACACAGTCTAGAATGTAGTGTAAACTTCCTAAGTGATTTTTGTGCCAACTTGAAGAGTCCAGAGCATGTGCAAATGGTTGCAGCTTACAGAGTGGTGGCAGGCAATGTTTCTCTCTAATGAGAAAGCAATCATATAATAGTTTACTTAGCTTTGCTAGTCTCTCCCCAGCCATTACATTGTTAATCAGAAGGTTGTTTTATTTTACCATAATTATTGTCCAATTTTATTGTAATTATTTCCAGTGTTTATAAAATGGGATTAATAATGATATGGAAAGGAGGCAGGGAAGTGCTGGGAAGGGAAGGGCGTGGTCCCTGGCTAGGGCTCCACATCTGAGCCTGTGCCCATGGACCTAGGTGAGGACAGGCACTCCTGCCTTTGTGCCCAAATGTTGCATATCCTAAGACCATCCTGGCCCACCACACCCCCATCCTGTGCCTATAAAAACCCCGAGACCCTAGTGGGCACGCACACAAGCACCTGGACGTTGAGACGAACACACTGGCAAAAGAACACACAAGCGGCTGGACGTCGAGAGGACGCCAAGAGCACACCGACAGGCACCGGCAGGCCAGCTGGCCGTTGACCAGTGGAACTACATGGAGTTTGTCCTGGACGATTAGAGGGGAGCCCGGCCACTGAGTAGCCCGACTCCAGGGGAAAACTACGGTCCCACTCCATTTCCTTTCTGGTTCCCCCATCTGCTGAGAGCTACTTCCACTCAATAAAACCTTGCACTCATTCTCCAAGCCCACGTGTGATCTGATTCTTCCGGTACACCAAGGCAAGAAACCCCCGGATACAGAAAGCCCTCTGTCCTTGTGATAAGGCAGGGGGCTGTAATGGAGCTGACTAACACAAGCGGCCTATGGATGGCAAAACTAAAAGAGCACATGGTAACACACACCCATTGGGGCTTCAGAAGCTGTAAGCATTCACCCCTAGACGCAGCCATAAGGTTGAAGCCCCACAATCTGCCCTTCTGCATGCTCCCCGTAGAGGTTGGATTTAAACAGAACAAAGCAAATTAAAAGTAGAACGAGAGAAGAAAACATATCTTAAATGTTCATCATCATTAGAGTGAATTTTTGAGGTCGACCAGGAAGAAGAAAAATAATGTTTTTAACACTTTGTATAAGTCTTAGAGGTGTAGTAGTACTCTTTTGAGGATGGGCATGAGCACAGGCTTTATAAGACATATGCAGATTGTGGTGAGTGTTATAGTTGCTCACATATGAAACTCAACACAGATCATTTTTGTTTTAGGCTTTTTAGTGAGTTTGTCTATCTTTGAGCAGGATGTGAGGGAATGGTGTGAAAAAAAAGACTATCTGCTCACCTAATATTCCTATTCATCATATTTTATCCCACATTTAACATCTAATCTGAAAATATGTATACATATTAGCATTTATACAGTTATATACCTGCATATCTATTTCTTCCAACCAATTTACTTTCTGAAAAGTATTGAATTACCTTTTACTGGGTCAGCCTAAAAACATCACAGAATACAATAAATCCTTTTAATCTGACTATGTCCACATTTGGCCTTAATCTCTTTGTTCATTTTTGGACACAAATATCCAGAACAAAATTTTATTTTCCTCAGAGCAAAGAAGCACTTTCTCTGGCTTTCATGTTTAACAACTCAACAACCTTTTGCTCAAGATTAAATACTTTATTGTGTCTACAGGCAGTTGCATATTTATTACTCCTGAGGCAGTGGTATTTGAAATAAATGGAATTGAATGACTCGGTGAAATAGTTTCTGAAATCCATGTATCTTGAGTTGCTCTATCTCAAAGGAAAAGAAAATATTTCATATCCCTACTATGAGAAGATAGTTCATATGAGAAACACCAGGGCTATAAAAGTGAAGTAAACATTTTATTGTGGCTCAGTTTTTGTTTGTTTTACTGTAAGTCTGAATTCTTAAAATCAGAGAAATTATTTTCCATATTTTTTTCTTTTCTTAAAACAGACAAGATCTGTTTTTGAATTTTTCCAAGTTCATGTATTAGAATTACACGACATTCTCCAAATATACTAGGCATTCATCATTTTAATATGACTCTCAGTAAAATAAGTTTGAATATTAAATATATGCATGTTATATAATAAATATTTGAATCTAATATACATATAGCATGTATATAAAATATATGTAGATATGTATATATATACACATTTGAGGTATACATACAATTAATTTCAATCATCAATTCAACCATACTGGTCTCTACACTGTTTTGAGATGGACTAGTCACTGTTTTGAGATGGGCCACACCTAGTCCTTTTCTCTTAGTCTTCCCTCTCCCTAGAATTTTTTTTTACCAAAATATATCTGCATGATTTATTCTCTCCCTCTGAAAATCTCTACTAAAAATTCCATCATCAGAAAGCTCACCTATGACTCATATACTCTATTCTCATTGCCTTCCTTCATTATGTTTTTATAGCCTTATTACCGCTTACATTGTCTTCTCTCAGTAGAAGTTTAGCTCCATGAGAGAAGGGATCATACACATGCACACATGTGCGTGCACACACACACACACACACACAAACACACATAAAATCTCTGCAGGCTTACAACAATATGTGTAACAAAGCAAGTGGTTTGATTGGATGGTCAAATAAATCTTATTTGTTTCGTACTGAATGTCAATGCAACACCTTTAAATTATTTAATTTTATATTGTACAAAATTCATGCTTTTAAAAAGCTACCAAAGGATAATAACTAGAAAGAAATTTAAAATTATTCAGTGTAAATAATTGTCTTTAAAACTACCTTTTTATGAGATTTTAAAGTATTGAATCATTATCATACTTACATTGTAATAGTGCATTCATCAGATAGCAAACTTTGATCACAACACTACATATCAACATAGTGTGCTAATATTACATGTGATATTGAGTTTATAAACAAGTTAAATAAAATGATGATTTAATAAAATATTAGAAAATGTGTGATACATTTAAGTGAATAGAATAGATGAACAAAATAAATGTTTTATTGCTGGAAAGGGTGAATTGCCATTTAATTTTGCCAATATAAAAATTTAATTTCTTAACAATAGAGTTAATTTAGTTACTATTTTGTCTCATTAGTTAGTTAAAATCTTAAAGTATGTGGATGTCTAGGATAATTCTTGACTATGCTTGACTTCTTGGTTCTTTTTCTTTTAATTTCTGTGGGTATATAATAGGTGTCCTTTTAACCATCAGTAATATCTACCAACCACTTGTATATCTGCCTTTTCCTGCTATTTTTAAAAACATGACAATTTCTGATTCTTATCAACTATCAATTCTTCAAGTAATTTAAAAATGTTTAAATTTTTCATCCATGAGGGAAATTTCTCATATTATACTTCCAAAGGAAAAAGATTTTTATAACAGTAATTTGAATATATGTTTTTTGTACTTGTCTTTTTGAGTGTATGACTCTTTGCAACAAATATAAAGTTTATTTAAATATATTGATTTTATATAACAAACTAGGGCATAGAGAAATGTTTCTAAACTTTTTATTCTTTCTGCTAGAGTCTAACATGAACTTACAGAAAAAAATACAGTAAATGAAAATGGACATTTACCAGAGCATTTTCTCATTGTGTAAATCCTCATTATTACCTTAAGAATAAAATAAAATGTCTTACCTGGTCTATTAAGGTTCCTCTATTACTCATACCATAATTGTTTTTCAATTTCACCTGACTTCCAATCTATAGATATCTTTTTTATCTCAATCCATTAGGGCTTTGTTTTATTATTTTTTTAGTTTTCATCTTTTAAATCATAATGGACATTATGATATGCTTTTCAGATCCTTTTTTACAAAAGAAGGATTTATTCCTCAAGCAACTATGAGTGCTGTGGGGGAAAAACAAAAAGCCTATAACTGTCATAGTTGTGGAGCTACCTACAATGAAGAAAGCCACATCATCCACAATCACACCACCTCCCAGGGAAGTCCATATGTAATGACTGATCAACATGCAGGTACAAAGGCAAAGTTCCCAGCTTGAATCTACTCTGAAAGGTCATCCCAGATACTGAACTCATAGAGTTGGTGAAATGTACATGGAGACTGAAAGTTCATCCCAGATACTAAACTCATAGAGTTGGCTAAATGTCCATGGAGACTGCATCACAGCTCAGCTTCTCCTTTCTGATTTCTCTTCCTTCTATTTCTTTATACAAATATCAATCTCAAGAATGCTTCATAATAAACCCTCTATAAATTGATATATATTTATATATATAAACCATATATATATATATGTTATATATATGTTAGAATTGGTCATGCAGGGAATTCAACATGCCAAATTTGTGCCAGGGGTCTGAGAACAGACATATAAGCATGATATTTTAGAGCTGTGTCACCCATTGTCAGCTGTCCACAAGTACATTATCACTAATGCTTGTGTAGCAAAGAAACCCCTGGCACAAGATGTGAGTGTAACTGTTAAGATTCTCACTATGAGTAAGCTGGAATGGAATACAAGTGAAGAAGAATGCATTAACTGATGCATATACCTGGTATTTGAGAAATATGAAGGAAATGTGGAGAAATGGTACTTTAAGGACAGTGGAATTGTGTATCTATTGCTAACCTGTGTTTTACAAGAGAAGAAATCTGAGTGGTTAATTAGAAATTAAAAGTTAAGTATGAGACCCAGAGCAGTTCTTTAGTAGTATATAATGAAGATCTTGTCTCTTGTTCTAAGGGCATAGAGAACTGAGGTTCGGGTCCAATATTCAATTATAAGAATAGCTAAACCCCAAAGAAGTTTAAGTTTTAAAACTAGGCAGATCAGCTATATCAAGGTCAGAACCTGTTTGAGATGAAAACACCAATGTGCAAATAAAAATCTTGAACTCTTTCTTCTGAATTATCTGTGATTGCATAAGAGCTGTTTCTTTTATCCCCCCATTGCTAGAAAGCAATCGAGAAGCTTCTCCTTTGCTAGACAATATCTGCCTCCTTTAGGATATCCTGCTGTTTTCTCTTCTTACTATTAAGTTTAGGTCATAGCATAATCCATTGAGCACCAAGGCTGGGCCTGATAAGAGAAGAAAGTAGGCTCTACTTCGAAGAAGCTGCAGGAACCACTCATCAGGTGTGGTGTATACATGGGATTATATTCTGAAGGTGCTTGACCAAGGGAGAGAACACATGGTTAAATAAAGGACTCTTACAGACTTGAGATCGCTCTCTGGGTATACAGAATTAAACACCCTGGTATAACACCAGAGGATAGTATGAAGATATTTCCAGCAAGATTCCTAGAAACATGGGAAAATGATGGCCTACACTGAATGAAGAAATGCCAGAATTTGAATGACAGATATAAAAGGATTAAAAGGTTCAGAGACATAGTCGTGCTAGGATGGCTCTTTAATACAGCTGGTAAAAACATCCAGAGGACTATATGACACATGAGAACACAAAGGCTACACTATTCACCAAATCAGTAAGAACACTGCTGGGAAGAAGGGAACCAACTTCACTAAGATACTCATAGGTTGCTTCCCTTTCTAGGCCAGGACTTGAGGGAGAAGATATCTTTATAAAACTGCGTTCACTGATACTAACAGGAATGACAGAACACTGAAAGCACAGAGGCCAGGTGGAAGTGCTAAACTGTTAAAAGATGGGCACACAATTATAAATAGTGTCAAGATCAGATGTGGGCCAGGGAGGGCTGACTGACAAAGAGTTATAAAGATGATTAATAGAACCTGATATTTCCAGAGTCAAAATAGATTAGCAGTCTATGCAAGTACTACTTTATCTGTAATTCAAAATAAATAAAGGATGGATGAACAGGAGGATGAGCAATCTTACTAATAAGAAGTCATTGTTTCTTGCCCAATTTTCGGTCAAGAGCAAGTTTTCAGACCCAGGCACCTTTTTTGAAGGGGAGGCCGGGTCCCCAAGAAGAAAAACTATCTGTATTGCCATGAGAAGTGGACATGGTAATTATTCCCTCAGGTCTTCTTCAAAGCACCGGTGGCCATATGACTGAGTATTTTTTTTCTTTTTTGTTTTTTTTTTTTTGAGACGGAATCTCACTCTGTCCCCAGGTTGGAGCACAGTGGCGTGATGTCGGTTCACTGCAACAACCTACACCTCCCGGTTTTCAAGTGATTCTCCTGCCTCAGCCTCCCGAGTAGTTGGGACTATAGGTGTGTGCCACCACGCCCGGCTCATTTTTTGTATTTTTAGTAGAGACAGGGTTTCACCACGTTGGCCAGGATGGTTTCGAACTCCAGACCTCATGATCCACCCGCCTTGGCCTCTCAAAGTGCTGGGATTACAGGTGTGAGCCACTGCGCCCAGCCATGACTGAGTATTTTTATGCTGGGAAAAACATTTCAAGGATTTTTGACCACAGTGTCTGACTTGACATTGATACCTTAAGATCTGTAGTGTCATTGTGGCCCCTTATCAGAGTGATGGCATATGGAGGAGGTCAGGTAACAAATACAGTCTTCAGATCCATGCCGATGATTTCTTCAGTCTCTGAATATATAATGAGAAATACATACTTGGTGGTTGGCACAAACCACATGTTGATTTCCTGGTCTGTGAGTTGAAAGATATTGGAAAAGGCCATGTAGAACCTTCAGACCTTCCCCTGCTACCACCAGCCAAGATGGTAAATAAAACAATATCACATCCTGGATATAATGACAAAAGTCAGTGTCACACTTAAAGTCCTAAGGAATTCAGACGTGATGATCCTCATTGTATCTCTGTTTAATGTGCCAGTCCGGTTCTTGCAAAAACCAGAGGGATCTTAAGAGTATTATACTAGACTATTGTAAAATCAATGAAATCATAGCTTCAATTGGAGTGGTTTTGCCACATACAGAATCTTTGCTAAAGCAGATCAAAATGGCTTCAAGTGCTTAATGGGGTCTTGTTGTGTTGCCCAGGCTGGCCTCAGGTGATCCTCGAACTATAGCTTCCCAAAGTACTGGGATTATAGGCATCTCAAGGTACTGGAATTATATAGTACTTGACATACCTGGCAACTTCAAGTATATATTAAGTGATCACTGGTTAGGTGAAATTATAATTTTTAGAAACAGTTCACACTTAGTTGGACTGGACAACAGTGCCTAGTAATAGTCTTTTCCTAGGACTATGTTAACTCTTCTACTCTCTGTTTTAAGATATTTTGAGGGGACGTGACCCTGTTGGACATCTCAAAGAACATCTCATTGTTCCACTATCTTTATGACATCATGTGATTGGACTGGATGAACAAGTAATGCCATGTGTATTGGAGTCCTTGGGAAGAATATGTGCTCCAGAAAGAGAGTGATAAACCCTATGCAAATTTAAAGATCTGCTATATAGTAAAATGTTTAATTGTGTTCAGAGTTTTGAGGCATGTATGGGATCCATTCCAAAATAAATAATTTGTTATTGTACTTGGTACTTCCGATCACAAAGAAGAAAGTACAATGCCTGGCAGGCTTCTTTGGGTTCTGGTCAACATATTCCACACCTGGAAATATTATTCTGAGCTATATACTAGGTGAGGCAAGTGTATATCCATACTGTACTACAAGCAGCATTTCCTATTATGCCACATGGCTCAGCAGACCCTATGATATTACAAGCATTAATGATGAGGAAAGATCCTGTGTGAAATTTCTCACAAGCTCAATAGAAATATATAAATCAGGCTCCTAGATTTCTGGAGCAAGGCTATGACATCTACAGTGCGATATTACACACCTTATAAAAACAAGATCCTGATGTTTTTCTAGGTGCTGAGAAATGACTACTAATAAAATATAAAGTTACTATGCAGTCAAGATGGCTTACCATGAGCTGGATTCTTTTATAAGGATGGTTCAGGACCAACAGCAATTATCTTGCAAACTAGAATTTCTACACACAGAACCAAGCATAAACAGAGTGTTGTAAATTTGTGCAATATAGTTGCTGCCTTGGCATCTATTTTTAGGCCTGATGTAAGTTGTTTGAAACCCGGTTATACCCCAATGTCTTTGGCCTACTTGAAACTTTCCCTCCCTATGTTGTTGCTTGCAATATAGCTTGCTTGTTCCTCATTGCCTTTATCCAAAATCTAACACATCCTACAGTTGGTGAGCATCATAAAACCTAATGGTCAACAACAGAGTCATGTAAATAAGCTCTTAGATTTCCTATCAGCATGCTCCTATACTGACTCCTAACCTCTCTGGGATCTGCAGGTAATATATTTCTTCTCTTTCATGTACTTTGATTTCACCTCCTCTTGTGTCTCACCTGACTGACATGCCCAAACTTGACTCTTCCTTCTTTCTTCTGTCAGGGGAACAGTGGCTATCTAGGCTTATGGTATCTCTTAACAGAGAGACCTCAAGAACAAATTAGAAACAACTCATAACAATAGAAGTCACAACGCAGGGCCAGGAATTATAAGCAGACTACACAAATAGTTGACCTAGAACCTCATGTAACACACCATTGTTGTACCAGAGCCTGTTCTTCAGCTGAAAACCAACATCTGTACGAGAGATATCTTCTGACACAAGGCAATGGAGAAAAATGTCTGACCTTGCTTTACAGATAGGTCACCTGAATAGATGATAAACGTATTACAGCCCCACTCAGGAGTAGCCTTGAAAGACAGTGGTGAGAAAAAATTTTCCTAATGGTCAGAATTTTGGGTGATACATCAGGTCATTCACACTGTATGGAAAGAGAAGTGACCCAAGGTTATGTATTCATAGCCAGTGATGTATGATTTCTCTGGCTTGTCAGTGGTCAATCAAGAGAGATATTAAAGAAATTAGAAACTCTGGGGTAGAAAACTATAAATAAACCTATGAGAAAGGGCACCAAATAAGCAGATCTTTGGATTGCTTGATAACATACACCAGAGGCTCTTCATCAGAAAAGAGATATGGAAAGATCAGGTAGGCAGAATAAGCTGACTGGTTAACATCAGTCAGTCTTGGTGTCAGCAGTGTCAACAGTGCTGATACAATGGGTGCATGAACAGAGAATCCATGGTGTCAGGGACAAAAGTGATGTATATATCCAAGGGCATGGGTTTGCACGTATCAAAGCTGATAACTTTCTGCTGCTTTCACTTGTCCAAATGCCAGAAAAAGAAACTAACGGTGAGTCTCTACAACAGTATTAACTGTAATGGAAACCAATGGTCCATATGGTGGCAAGTTGACTATATTAAACCCCTACAACTATGGAAGGGGAAAATTATTTTGAAAGTAATAAATACATATTCTGTACCAGGATTTGCCTCTTGCCAGCAGGTCTTTTGTCAGACTTATTATTGGGGCTTACAGAGTGTTTGATCTTTTGGCATGGATACCACATAATGTCACGTGAACAAAGGATCCATTTTATAGCAAAGAAGATGTGGAGATAGGCCCATCATGATGTGACCCATTGGTTTTATGGCATTCTATTCCACCCAGAATCTGCTGGCTTGATAGAAACATTTTGCCTTTTCCAGGATACATGGTACATGTTAAATTGATGACCTTTAAATGATGTGACTATCCCAATAGGTAGAATCTGTAGGTCTGGAAACAAAGTGGTGGAACATGAGCAACTCTGCTTCTCAGTGACCCACTTTAGGAAATTTGTGGTTCTCATTTCTTCAGCTCTGGGATATGTAAGTCTAGAGATTCCAGTTCCCAAAGGGGGAATGTCTCACCAAGAGACATAGCAAGAGTTACATTGAAATATAAGCTACAACTATTACTGTTGTGCTTTGGGTTTCACATGCCAAGGAAATAAGAAAGAAGACATGTTATTACTATTGTGGAAGAGAGAAATGATGCCTATCATTAGGAGGAATTAAGACATCTATTACCCAATAGCATCATGGACAGGTAGGCTTGGCACAGAAGTAATCTCCTTGCAGATCTCTTGGTACTCTCCTACCTTATTTTGATAACAAATGAGCAAATGCAGCAGCCACAGCTTGAGATATATGTAATGAATAGAAGCTCTGAACCCCCAGAGATGAGGGCCTATGATATATCAACAGTAAGCTACCAAGACCAAAAAAGCACTCCTTTAGGGTATGAGGAATCTAGCATAGATTGTAGAGAATAGTGATAAGGGGCGTTGCATAGCTGAAACCCGTTAAATGACAGAAGAGTCGTTCATCCCACTAACCTAAATTTCTCCCAGAAGAAAAGTCCCACCACAATCCTGGAGGAACTACTCTCATATTTGGTGACCTTTTATACAAGTCAAGTAGATCAGAGCTGCTGAAGGAGTAGAGTGTGATGGATAATTTGATGAGACATCTAGAATGCCTTTTGGGAATGAAGGACCATAAATGCTGCCTGCAGAAAGCTCTAAATTTTCAGCCCCAAGAATTGCTTGGACTAAAGATAACCTCTTTGCTCAGATCACACTTCCTCCCTGGGGCTGCCACTTCGAATTACTAATTGACATAAGAGTAGCAAGGTCCAGCCTTTTTTTACCCAATTTGGGAAAATTTCAAAGACTCACCTTAGCTTCAGAATTCCCCGTAGGGTTGGTTATAGCTTTCTTTCAGGCTGTAACACTGTTCAACTTCTTCCTCTGCACAATTCTACTTTTTCTTCCTGTTTGCAGGTGCTGATCCCAGGAGAAAGCCCTAATAAAATCTCTGCACACTTATTTATCTGAAAGATAGATGCTTTTCAGATAACACAATTTACACTTGCCACAAAATCCACACAGTCTATCCATGGCCAATACAATTTTTCACCAAACACAAATTAAGACATGCAAAAATATGGCTTTCTTCATTTCCTTTTCTTTTTTTTTTTTTTTCTTTTTTTGGAGTCGGAGTCTCGCTCTGTTGCCCAGGCTAGAGTGCGGTGGCGCGATCTCGGCTCACTGCAAGCTCCGCCTCCCGGGTTCACGCCATTCTGTCTCAGCTTCCCGAGTAGCTGGGACTACAGGCACCCGCCACCATGCCCGGCTAATTTTTTGTATTTTTAGTAGAGACGGGGTTTCACCGTGTTAGCCAGGATGATCTCGATCTCCGCCCGCCTCGGCTTCCCAAAGTGCTGGGATTAGAGGCGTGAGCCACCTCGCCCGGCCTCTTTATTTTCTTATAACTAACCTTAGTGCATTTTGGTTGGAAAAGAGAATCAAGCTAAATGTCAAAGCAGAAAACTTAATTTAGTCATTTCCATTAAAATTTATTCATATCTTTATTTCTTATTCATTACGAGTCAAATTCTAAATTTCTTTCTTCCTCCTCTTTATATGTTAAGTTGATTCTAGCTTCTAAGATTAATATGAGTTTTGAGGGTTCTTGAACTCTCCTACACAAATATCTGCTAATATATCCAATTATCCATTGTGACTTTGGGGCTTTATCATACCTACTTTTAGCTGTTGATATTCCTCCCCCGGGGAGGTTTTGGGAGTAGGGTGCATCACTGAATCTATTATGCCTTTTTCTGACCTCCTGCTCATATGGTCCACTTTAATATCTGAGGCTGCAATCACTGGGTCATAATCAGGAGATCCCTTCAGGCTGCCAGTTTTCTCCTCCAGCAATCTTGCTTGTCCTTTTCAGGCGCATGAAATATTTCTCCTGGACCTCTTGTCCTTTACAGGCCCTGGGGGGCTCAGGCTGTCATCGTGCCCTTTCTGGTCCTGATTTCAGATGCATTTCTCTCTATTCTCTTGCCTTTATCCAGTTAGAGGACCTAGTGTCCCTTCAGTAACAGCCACACTCCCAGATTTCCAGTTCCAGAAGGCAGCATTAGGGGTGGATACCCATGGATTCTTATCTTCCTCCACAATTGTAGCTAAAATGTGGAAGGCACAGGGTCTGTCATAATGATATCAAATTGTGTGTTTATTGTCCACAGTACACAAAAGTTTTACCATCTGGAATGTGAATATTACTTCATACTGTCAAGCATTCTTGCCAAATCTATTGTTTATGGCAATAAACATCACTTTAACATTCAAAACCAGATTTTTTTTTTTGGTCACAAATTGTTGGTTCTTTGTAGAGCTTCAAAAAGTTCTCTGTAGAAGCCTCAAAGTCCAGGTTGTTGGCATAAACCTTCCTCTGAAGGTTGTAGTTTGTACTGGATCTCTCCTTTTGCCCCTCAAAACATAAGCAGGGCAGGGCATACCAATGAGTTTGTCAGGTAGATCATCTCTCCACTTTCCCCACCCTGCTCTGTTCAGAAAGATGTTTTCTATGCATTACATTTACTGGTCCCCATGCCCTCTCGTTTCCTGTTGAGCTCCCCACATAAGAGCTGCAGCAGCATGGCAGGAGGAAGGAGCAGACGGGAAAGTGAGCTCAGCACATAGTTCCCCTAGCTCTCTTCCTGCAAGGTTATCTGGAGCTAGCTGTGATCATAGTCACTGCTTCTCTCAAGGCTGCAAACGTCCCCCAGTTCTTTTCTTCCAACTTCTAGCAACTGCATTCCTTCTTAGTGCTTTTGACCTGGTATACTGCTTGGCTGCAACTAAACCTCAGGTTACGACATTACCCCTTGGGATTCCTTTGTAAATGATTAGTTCTTAAAATAAACTTACTCTATTATTATTCATATTTATTCATATTATTTGATATTATTCATATTATTTCCTACTATACATGAAAATGTTATACTCTTATATCCTAGATAGGCAGACACACATACGGATGATAACTATGATATTTCACACCATGTTTTCAGTTGTGAAAAAACAAATTAAAACCTCTAATTTTTCCTTTACTCCATTCAGGATTTACTTGCTCCTTATTCTTTCTCAGGATGGACTCAACATTCTGGGGCCTTTGCATAATCTTATCGTGGTGAAGCATCTGGTCTGTGATTATTCTCTAGAAAGAGTCCTTCTCAACGAGGACATCTGTGGCACCAGCATGAGCTTGCATTTCTTGCATAGAGCACTGGATTACCTGGATCCTACAATTGCATCCAGACATTGATCCACATATGATGTATCTTTACAAATTATTTCAAGGCAGCAGTTTTATCTTATCTCCTCTGGGCCTCTTATGCAGAATAGAGGGACTTCTCTTATTTCCTTCTATACTTACTGGGGCCTTGTTCTATACTTACTGGGGCCTTGGGACACTGACTCATCGGAGGTTCTCTCAGACCAAGCCCTTTTCTCACCTTCTTCCAAAAACCAAGCATACCTCATGCATATCCTTATTTGCTTCTCTCTGAAGCTCTCAAGCCTATCTGGGTTTCTGTCTGTCTTCCTGAGACTCGTCACAGGGGGGTGACTCTCTTCATTTTCCTAAACTGCCAAAGTTGCCTGTAATTAATTGACACTGGGAAATGTTCTGTTTCTCTATGAAAAATGGTAAGAAAGTAACTGTGAATTTGCCTTAAAATTTTCCTTATTCTTAAAAATGACTGTATCCCATTCTGATCTTAAATTTTAAAGCAGTCGTCCTTGGGATCTTGCTCATTGAAATCCTGGGGCAGGAAAAACCAACAACAGAACTTCCTTTCTAAGGCCTTCCTTTCTTCATTCACTTCTAAACATATTATCTCTTAGACCCTTTCCCCGCTGAGGAAGACTTTATATGAATTATATTATTTTGGACACTTTTGTTTCTTCTTGACTTATTGTGCCAGTCTAGTGGTAGAGCACCAATTCCTTGGGAATGTTTTTCCTATCAGTTTGCAAAAAGAAGTTCTAATAATTTTTTCAAGACGCAAATTTGATGATGTCATTTCTCCTGCTTAAAATACTCCAATGACTTCTCTATGTTCTGAAGAAACAAAATACATGTGAACTATAGATTCATTTTACATATGTAAGTCTTTCATGTGGTCTAGAAAATGTTGCATAGTCTGGCTCCTAAAGCATTCTCCATCTTGTTCGCTGTACTCCAGCCACACTGGTTGAATTTTGGTTTCTTAGAAACATGCTCCCTCTACCAAAGGTCCTTGCACATGCCTTTCCCTCTATATCTCCCTTTTCACTCTCTTCTCTTACTTTAATTCTCTCAGCTTAATAATCCTTCTCAGGGAATCTTTTGTTGACCTCCCAATTTAAGGCGGTTTCTTTATTGCAGCTTTGCATATTACTAATGTAGATTTGATCTTTGTCTTATTCTTAAAAATAAGTATAACATTTTCTCTTACAGTTATCTCAGTTTGAAGCTTAGAAAGAATCCAACTAAATTATTTCAAAATAAATATTTTTGCTGATATTTATCTTTACTACTAGATTTTAAACTCCATTAGAACAAAAACCATGTTGGACAATGGATACTAA
This sequence comes from Pan troglodytes, assembly GCF_028858775.2. Taxonomy (NCBI): domain Eukaryota; kingdom Metazoa; phylum Chordata; class Mammalia; order Primates; family Hominidae; genus Pan; species Pan troglodytes. The sequence continues at coordinate 134,871,005 of NC_072401.2, forward strand.
GTTTCACCATACCCAGCCCCTAGCAGAGTGCCTGAAACATTGCAGCTTTCAACAAACAACATGACTAATGAATGACTATGTCAACCTCTGTTCACACTCTCCTCCTCTGCACTAAGCTTCAGTCTGAATTCACCCTTCATGTCCTTTAGATCACAAATAATTTTTTTCTTCCTTCGCGTATCATTTTTCTTTTTCCGTCTTTTGCCTAGTTCTAGCTCTTCAAGCCAGAGCTTACTCATTGCTTTTTCATGAGGACGTTCTTGGACCAAAACAACCTGAAAAGGGCCTTCCGATATATCATTCACTTAACATATTGTACATTTCACTCATTGCAATCGTTTGTTTAATATCTCTTTTCCTTACTAAAGTGTTAAGAATTATAAGGCATAAAGCATAGCCATTTTAAATACCATCGAATGTCCAACACTAACACAAAACCTGGCACGTCATATATGGTTGTTCCTCGTATATTACTTATGAAGTTGCAGAGGTTCCCAAATTAATATATTAGAGGAGGATTCTTGCAGTGAGCTGCATTTGAGCAGTGCCATCAAAGAAATTACATTGTTGACACGGTTCTAATATTATTTCTTACATTAATGCCAATTAAAAAGATAATTATCTTGCCTACAAACATCAAGAATGTTGCCCATAAATATCTGAGGAGCCATGCCTTACAAGCAAAGGGTTTAGCCATATATTACTTACATCATATAGGTCAGTCATTTCTGTTACATGTTTATTGTGCAACTGTTATGCAACACTGAGTGCAGGGTACTCTGTAGAATAAAAGGAAATCAGAGGCATATTCACTGACTTCAAAATGCTTATGGTTATACCCATGCAACATTGTAAGCTTTCATTATACTATTAAGGATAAAAATGTACAATGTAAAAACAAAGATTAAATGGTGTGGTTCTAAAATGTAGGAGTTTAAAGAGCACAGCGATCACTAGAGGTCAGAAGAGACAAAACAAATCAAATGCCTCAAAGGAACTAGAACTTGAGCTTGTTCCTGAAAACTAAAAAATAATTGATAGAAAGAAGGAGGAGGTTATTATGTCTGACTGATATCTACATAATTATTAAAGGCAATCATTATGTAAAGTCAATTTGCAAAGCCTCTGGTTTCAAAAAGAAAAAAACATCATCTTTGCCATCTACAGTCATAGATATGCATAATCATTCCCAGGGATGTAACTTCACCTCTGCAGATCCCTTACTGCCCTGCTTACCATTAGCATTTCAGGTATTGCTTTTAAAAAACAAATTAGAATTATATGAGAAAAATAAACTTCATTATGATTGATTGAATCCTATTTGTGTCTCTGATAGCCAGAACAGAGTACATTATTTATTGATCTCTTACCCACATTCTTCTACTTTACTATTACTAAATAAATTTTGATTTATAAAGAATGACCCATAGAGTCAAATGTCATCTCATACTCAATAGAGTGCTAATTCCTGTTACTAAAATGGTCTCTTTCTAAGAAATGTAATGCATATGTTGCTTATTATAGGATTTCAATAAAATATTGATGTACTAATACTTTATCCACTTACAGGATATGAGGTCAAGGGTTCAAGAAGCAGGGTTGTCTATTCATAGCTTTATCATAGAATACTGAAAATACAGCGACTCTGGATGGAAGAAAGAAGAATGCCCTGCTGTCTCACATTCAGTGAATTTTGTTCTAACAAAGTCTGTACCATATCACAGTTCTAGACTGGCTTCTGTGAAGTGGAAGTTGAAAGAAAACTTTTGTAACATTAAATGGGTCATACTGAAATATTTTAATGTGATGATCTTTTTATGTATATTGTATTATTTATTTATTCAGTACTTTATATTTTCAGAAGTATAGCACAGAGCCCAAAATTGAACTGTAGTTGGTAATTGCCAATTAACTGATTTAGCCTATGTTAGGTGAGAAAAATCTTTAATTAGGGTTAGATAGAAACCCTTCACCCAAATATCTATGCATAATATTGACTGAAAGTTGTTAAGTCTTTATGAAAACTAAAAAATAATTTCTCAAAAATGACTGACTTCATTAATTAAAACGAGAAACACATGAATTTCTAAATATATATCTATTTTTTAATGAAAAAGTCATGCAGTAGGTTCTGATACCATGATCCAAATTTTCTTCTAATGTTTTAGTTCAGCAATTTTTATAATTTATTTTTCAAATTTGTCCTTAATGCTTCTTGTTTAAGATTTTAGAAATCTCTTCATGAAAACTTAGGTAAAGTTCTTTTGCTTGGTCATCTGGTCTGGTTGTCTGCCTCAGGGGACTTAGTCTGCTTATGCACAGGGTCAAAGCACAGTCTTTAAAACACCACATCTTAATCAATTGTCTTCTACAGATAGTTTTGCTTCCCTCCAATGTGTTCTGCAAGATCCTGGCTCCCTGTTTTACTATTTAATGGTGAGGCTGTATCTCTTAACCTCTGTCTCTAACCTGAAAATTCTGAATCACTGTAATTGATGGAATTCTGTCTGTTGGTTGCATTCTTACACCCGAAATTTGCCTTCTGCTTTTTAGGAGAGTAAGAGGAATATTTTTAATCCTTTTGGCTGGAAGTAAGTTCTTATTTAGTACAAGAGGTGAAAATAATAACCTTGCTCTTACCTAACTTTATGGCATGGCCTTTCTAAAAAATGAAGTATCATACGTCAATAATGATAGCTCTGGATTCTGTTATTTAATCACTTCATGTCCACTTTTATTTATTTATTTTTTGTAAATTACCCTTTAACACATTATTTTACCTGATCTTTATTTGATGTGTTAGAAAAAAAAATACACGCTCAAAAATATGTTTTTGTTTTGTTTTGTTATCTGTTGCCTCTATCTCCTATAAAACTATACCTTAAGCTAAAGTGTTCTGGAATTATTACCTCAGAGGCAGAACAATGTAGCCAGACACAGAGAATAGAGTCAAATTATACACTTCCAACTATCTAAGTGCTCTTGAAAAGCAGGGTTTTGATTTACAAGGAAAAATCTTTTTGAGAAAGAAAAGGTTTTAGAATTCAGAAGCCTGTTTTTGCATATCAAAAGCAAAACCCCAAAGGAATCAAGGCTTAGAGCCTCTGCCATTAAAAAAAAAAAAAGAAAGAAAGAGCCAATCTCCCACTTTTCTTACCAAGCAAAACTAGAAAGAACTTTGTAGACAAGGTGGAAAAAGAAATAAATTATTTCTCGATATATGTTTCAGAAAAATGGGCCAGGTGTATCAGTCACCCTCTGCTCAGGCAGCAGGGAGTGTTGTAAAACCCTCGACAGAGTTTGCTTTGGATAGAGTAGAGAGAACACTATCTCACTTGCCACTGATGCCCTAAAACGTGATGAACCTTGTAGAAGAAATCTCCTGTAATCATTCTATGGGGGTAGTATAATTGCAATAATGTCAGAAAAGGTCTAGCTAGAGAAGGCCTGAAAAAGCTTCCAGTCTAGGTGACTCGAAAGAGCTCAGAGGGACTATTCAAACAGGAAGGTTACTATCTATCATCAAAACTGGGTAAACTTTGAGAATGAAAGAGTGCAGAATTAATCATTACTCCAACATAATCCAGTGGTCCAAGGCAACCTAGGGTAGATAGTCATTCACAAAGGAGCCTAAAAGTTCTGAGAGAAAGCCAGAGGACCCAGCATTAAGTCACAAAGTGCATGAAATAAAGGGTAAATGTGATGTTGTGACTATAGATAGGTCATTAGACGCCAGAGGAAATGAATAATGGTAATAAAGATCATGAAAGGAACATAAACATTTTGTAATATCCAGCAATTCCTATATACTAGGTAAGAGCAGGGAATATAGGAAAAAGACAAAGAAGCAAAGAGGGAAAATATATAAAAGGGTTTAAAGACTATTCATTGTCTGATATTAAGTTTTGAGCCAACATTTGTATGATGAGTTGAGACAGAATTTAAGTCATAAAAAAATAAAGTTTTGTCTTTATTTAACTGTGTTTTTGGCTTGAGGATAAATTGTATAAACTATGTCCATAAGCTAAACAGAACAGGAAGTGTTGTTTCCATTTCCACCTGAAAAAATTTTGGCTCAAAGATATTTACTGACCAACCCAAAATCTCAATGCATATAAAGTATGTTGTTACAACACAAAGTCATATCATCTGGTTATTTGTGCAATACTTACATTAATCTTTGTTTTTTTTCCTGTCTTTGCTAATGTAGAGTTGTCCCTTAATCCATTCTCCCATAAATGTGTCTTCTTTTATTTCAGATTGGGAGTAAGATTTGGGGATCAGGAAGAATGTTGTTTGTTGTGATCAGACTACTGTATAGTTTTTTTGGTCTTTGTTTTTTTATAGTAGATAAGTCTAGAGTTCTACTTTCTATTTTTGATGTTTCTTTATAACTCTTATCACTGTCTACTAAAACCTAGTTATTTTCATATGTAGTTATTATCTACACTCTTCCTCACCATTAAAATGTAACTTCTATGAAAACAAAAAATTAATCTCTTTTGTTCACTTAATAACATTGTGACGAAAACATTGCCACACATATAGTATGCAATGAATCAGTATTTGTTTAAATCATTCACTAATGAAGAAGCAGTGAGCTTCATCAGGTATGATACCAGAATACACAGAAAGTTGACTGGTAAATTTTAACTTTCAATTTCATGAGTAGTATTAAATTAATTGTACTATATGTGAAACACATTATAATAGATATCTTCAGAAGGATCATTCTCAAACTCTATCATGTATCATGATCATTTGGTGAACTTGTTGAAAATGCAGATCCTCAAATCCCATCATTAAAGAGACTGCTTCAGTAGAGCTGTAGTACACTACACCAAATCATCATTTAATAAGTCATCATTTAATGAGTAACCTTAATAATATGGTGAAGTTGCCAATTCAATTCAGGCTCCAGAGTAATTACTCCAGTTTCACTAACTATTTTAGATTCTGATTTTGAACTCTAGTCTCAACTACATTCTTCTCTCATGGTAGACAAAGTTTTATAAATCAAAGAACCATGTAGTCAATCAAAATGGCTGAGTGTAATATTAAAGTTGTTAAATCAAGTTTAGCCTAAAGCTGCCTCCTTACATATTGAAGTTGGGCCTACAGGATTTTCTGTACATCAGGAACCAGAACAAGTGGAAGGGCAATCAGATCGTAGCCTACACTTGTGCTAATCACTGAGTTTTCATCAGATGTAGCCAACTGTTTGAACCGTGTTCAAATAACACAAATGCCAAGCTGTAGCCAATCCAGGAGTTTCTGTACCTCACTTCTATTTTCTGTACACCACTTTCCTTTTTCTGTCCATAAATGTTCTTTCATCATGTGGCTGCACTGGAGTCTCTGAGCCTTCTCTGGCTCGGGAAGCTGCCCAATTCGCAAATCGTTCATTGCTCGATTAAACACCTTCAAATTTAATTGGGCTGAAGTACTTCTTTCACCAAAGTCTATTCAGTAATCTTTGGTGACAACATATTTTTAAATCTTAAGTTCTACTGTAAACTCATTTCTGTTTTTCTACTTGAAAAATTTTATGTAAAGCGAGTTTGGTATACCTGGCAGCATTTTCTTCCCACTATTAAGTACCAATTTTTGTTAAGTTATACACTTATAAAATATATACCTATTCATACTATATTGAAAAAATATAAAACGTGATATCATTTTGAAGAAAAAAGATGCATGTTCATGATTGTTCTTGCATATAGACTTGAACTTTCATTTTAAATGTGTACAAAAGGTAGGCTCATGAGATAGATTTAGAAATCTGCACATGTGAGTACTAGACATAGTACTCCAAAGAGGCACACTTGCAGACAAACTGGGATTACACTTTGGAAGATAACATATATTTATAGCAAAATATCATGTCTTTTGTGGGCAGACCCTCTTGTGGTAAATAATTATTGGCAGGAGCCTGAAATCTACTTGTTATTATAAAAAATAAACAAAAGGTAAGGGATGTCAATTTTGTGCATAAATAGAATGGCATTAAAACAATTTGAATACTTTGTTCACTGACAATGGGAATACACTTTTTAGTGGATATTTTGATGACTGTGTTTGATACAATGTTTGCAAATAAAATAAGTTAAAATATGATTTGTTTGTTCTTGCCTACAGAAACATTTACCTTAGGGTCATGGAAAATTTACTATGCCATTCCTGTTGTCTCTATATTGAGGGATGGTAGAAATACATTAGAGTAATTACAAAACCTGTGGTCTGCAATCATTTCTTGGAAGGACATACAGTAATGAGTTCTGAACTCTAGCTACAGTATGTCTTACATGTCCTTGTTGAATGTAATCCAACAAATATTTAGTGTCTAAAAACATTAGAAGTGTATTGTTTGTCCTCATTAAATCCAGTAGAAGAATTTTTTACACAGTAGGCATCTCATACCCGCTATACACTACCAATACCCAAATCTTCTGCTCAGACCTCATGTATTCAACTCCCTGTGAGACTCACATATCCAACTGAAATAAACTTCTAATGGCCTGTTTTGAAGTCCATTATTGAAAAATGATGCAAATCTTTATATTTTTTTCTTTGAAAGTTTGAGTTCATCTGTCACTGGTACTTAGCATTTAAAGGCAATTGGCAGATAAAATAATGATGTGGAGTGATATGGTCTGGCTGTTTCCCCCACCCCAAATCTCATCTTGAATTGTAATCCCTATAATCCCTACCTGTCAAGAGAGAGACCAGGTGGAGGCAATTGAATCATGGGTCTGGTTTCCCCCATGGTATTCTCATGATAGTGAGTGAGTTCACGAGATCTGATGGTTTTATAAGTATTTGGTAGTTCCTCCTGCATTCATTCTCCTTCCGGCCACCTTGTGAAGAGGGTGCCTTGCTTTCTCTTTGCCTCCCTCCATGATTGTAAGTTTCTGAGACCTCCCTAGCCATGCTGAACTGTGAGTCAATTAAACCTCTTAGGAAAGAGGTTTAATAAATTACCCAGTCTCAGGTAGTATTTTTATAGCAGTGGGAGATCAGACTAATGTATGGAGGTTGTGTGGAACAGGTTATGAGGAAAAGCAATTTGGAGAAATGGTGTTCAGTTACTTTTATGAAAAATATATCACAGAAAATTGAAAAAAAAAGACCAAAATTATCAAAAATGTCTGATATTAAATCTGGTTAAACAAGACTAAAGTAGTAAGTGCAGTAATACAAACTCTGATATAATATTTTGAAGCTTGCAAGTATCTAGGAAACATCCTGATCTAGCACTCAAAATAGAAAAATTATTTTGCCTAAGTCATGTGAAATAGGTATCATGAACATGAAACATTTAAATTTGTAAATTTAATTTCTCTTGGATTGTATTATACTGAAAGGACTTGATAACATCCAAGAGAGGTGAATTATCAAGTTATTAATGATTTGTATGACACACATTTAATTAACTGAATTAATAATGAACAGTGACATTATAGAAGCTATCCAATTCTTTTACTGTATAATGACATGCTGGTTAATGCTTAAGAAAAGTGGCCAGTCATTATCAATGTATCACTGTGCATTGTGCTAACATTAATCAGATCAAATTAATGTAGTGTTACTTTTAACTTAAGCAGGAATTAATGAACACTTCATCATTTCAAAATTTTGCCATGACATATCAAAATATCAAATGCTTAACTTAATGTTTAGCATAAAAAGCTCCATTTGATACTCATGTTAATAAAAACTTTGTTTGTTTTTAATTACAGGTATAATTAACAACTGGGATTATAAATACTTTTTAAAAATTATTTAAATGTATAACAGGACCACCTACAAAATTGTATTTGTGAGGAATAATGATGCATTTAAAGCTATGGAAATTATTTTTCACACTCTACTTTTAGCCAGTAGATCAGTTCATTTCTATTAAGAGACAGAAATATGACTTCATATTAATGATGGAATCAAAACAGATGGAGCTATCTAATGGTTCAGGCAGGAAATTGGAGTAGGAATTATAGCTTCTTACCCTTATATCTACCACTGATTCACTGAATGACCTTGGGCAAATTACTTAAGCTGCCAGGTCAAATTTTCTAAGTGCACATCTTCGTTTTTTTATGCCCAGAGCTCATATTAACAGAAAAGGAAACTCTAAAGATATAGAAAAAGGAAATGATATAATATAGAGTGGAGGAAAAAGCTTTTGGCATGAGTGAGATTAAGTGGCTTACCCAAAGTTTCACAGTTAGCATGAGGACTACTGGGGATTCAAATTCAAGTCTGTGACTCATTGGATCTCACTTTTTAAGCCTTTAATCTCAGTATAATAATAGCTGCCTTAAATATTGGCTATAATATTACACATTTAGATTTTGCCTGGCAAATTATAGATACCTAAAAAAAATTTTTTTTAGTCTCTTTGTCAATACCAAATGCTGCTACCAATTTTTATTCTTAAAATAGCTCATCAATGTATGTGTTTATTTGATCTAGACTCCACTGTCATAATTCTCGTACCTAGCATTTCTTATCTAGGCAGTCATTAATATAAAAATTGTCCTCAGTGACTTCTTTGATTTCCCACATTTATTTCAGCTTTCAAGCTTTCTAAAACATATAGAAGATATTTAGGACCATTGGAATTGTGTGATACCATATAGAAAACAAAGAGGGCAATGACAGAGCTCTTTATAACATGAATATTTACCAGTCATGCAAAAGAAGAGCCTGAAAAGGAGAGTGAAACATTCTTGTCTCTTCTTCTCTGTCTTCTTACAGCCCAAATTCATTAAATTAACACAGCACAGTGATTCTACCTCATAGATATTAGAATCTATAGGTAGAATCTATATAATATAAATAAAATAAATAAAAATATAAATTTTTTTTCATGGGGGACAGTGTTTTCACTCGGTTGCCCAGGTCGGAGTATAGTGTTGCAGTCTCAGCTCACTGCAACCTCGACCTCATAGGCTCAAGCAATCCTCCTGCCTCAGCCTCCTGGGCCTCCTTTTGCAGCCTCCTTGTAGCTGGGACTGCAAGCATGCACCACCGTGCCCAGCTATTTTTGCTTATTTTTTGTAGAAACAGGGTTTCACTCTGTTGCCCAGGCTGGTCTTGAACTCCTCGGCTCAAGGAATCTTCTCCCCTTGGCCTCCTGAAGTTCTGGGATTACAGACATGAGCCACATCTTATGTATTATTTGAATCAGTCTGTAACTTTCCATCCAAACAGACATTTCTTTATTTCAGGCTTATAATATTTCTTAAGAACTTTTGATTAATTTTCTCATGTCTAATGTTCCCTCCTCAAGTTCATTCTCCATATCACCTACATGATAGGTCCCGGTGATCCTGTTAGCCTCAATTTCAATTTAGCTTATTAATCTCAAACAAGTCTGAACTTCTATCTTGACCACACGTAACATCTATAGATCCATGCTTATGCTTTCTCCTCTGCTGGACTAGCCACCCTTTAAAACTGGCCTTGAGTTTCACTTCCAGAAAGCCTTTACACTTTGTTCATACCAATTATTGGTGGCACCCTTCTGCGTTCCCATTTTACAATAGGTGTATATTACTACAGTTACATTTATTCTACTGCTTTATGAGTTTTAATCTACCTTTTTCTACCAAATTTTGTTGTTTTAAAGACAATGCTCTAGCCGAGCACGGTGACTCATGCCTGTAATCCCAGCACTTTGGGAGGCTGAGGTGGGTGGATCTGAGGTCAAGAGTTCGAGACCAGCATGACCAACATGGAGAAACCCAGTCTCTACTAAAAAAATACAAAATTAGCTGGGCATGGTGGCACATGCCTGTAATCCCAGCTGCTCGGGAGGCTGAGATAGGAGAATCGCTTGAACCCGGGAGGCAGAGGTTGCAGTGAGCTGAGATCACGCCATTGCGCTCCAGCCCGGGCAACAAGAGCAAAACTCTTGTCTCAAAAAAAAAAAAAAAAAAAAAAAAAAAAAAAAAAAAAACCAAAAAAAAAAAAACTCTATGTAATGTTCTATAATTTTAAGAAAAATTTGCCCCAGATGAAGGTAAACGGGAGAGGAAGACTTTATTCAAGATTGGACCCAATTCCACTGCAACAAAAACATGGGAGATTTTATATGCACTGGGACTTGCTAGTTAAAAAATACTGGAGGATGTTGAAGAGGAGCTTGATCAATTAGGCAATCTGTTAACTGACATTGGTGCTTATAGGAGTCAGGCGCCTATGCTCCCACAGAGACTGGGAGATAAGCGCCCTGTCTTCCTTAGTAACTCTATATCAAAGGGATGCTTCCCTAGCCTTTGAGAAAAATACTCTGGGTTGTAAAACTGGCAGGAGGCTGGGAGATTTACATCTCAAAGAGGTAGAGAAAGAATTTACAACTGCAAGTTTTTGAAAGTAAATGCTGTAAGAAAAGGGAGGTCAGGGGAGTATCACCAGGCCAAAAAATAATGTCTAAAATTTAGTCAAGTTGAGGGGAATGAGAAGGCCATTTTCGTCAACATTTGTATTCACAGCTCCTGAGACATGTTAAACACTCTGTAAATTTTATTTTGCTATGTCCTACAAAGTTTGACAGGATGTCTGGAACAAATTTTTCCTTTAAAAATCTCATGATTATTGTTGTCTAATTACAGATACACTTGAGCATCAGATGCTGGTCAGAATATATATTTTTTCTTTGCTTTGTTTTCTTATTTGCATGCTGATGAAGTTTGCACACCTTCACTTTTTCTTTCCTGCCTTCTCTGTAAGTTCTGCCTCCTAACTGCCCTTACCTCTGGCTTACAAGAGAGATCCAAGAATTTCTTGTCTTCAAGTGCCATCCTGGCAGGTCAAGAGAAATTCTCATATTATATTAAGTAAAGCCTCTTATTGAAAAAAAAAACGCTGCTGTCATGCTAATATTGATCACCACTCATGGTCTAAATGTGATGCCATACTACATTAAGTATGTGTGCATACACATATGTGCAGGTGCATCCACAGACACATATTTACACAGTGCATACCAGAGGTAAATCTGGGACAAGAGGAGAGAAAAGGAAATGTCCTATCCTGTCACATACATAAATGTTGACTAAAGGAATAAGTGAGTATCGATTTTCAACTATTTCATGATTGCCTATAACTTTAGCTTGTAAACACTCTATTCAATACATAACTTTTCCATAGATATATGCATACTACTTCAATGCCAAAAGCGCTAATCCTCTGAAAATTTTCATAGAAAGGACAGAATCATTGCACATTTCTTCTAAATGGTTTCTATGTAACTGGTAAAAATTCTGTCAGCTACAGACATAAACTCAAAGAATTATTCCTTTAAGAATAGTAGTACTATTATTTATACAAAGAAGAAAAGATAGAACTATGTTTATACATTTAAATTTCTAAACATTTATTTTATGTAGAAACCCTGGTTCTACAAATTGTGTAAGGGGCTTTAGTTTCAACTTAGCTCTGCAAAGGCTTGGAAATTATCACTCCCAATCTTACAACAAGAAAAAAAAATACTGAACAAACTAAAGATCAGCATCTTGTCCTGTAAACAGAAGTTACAGGGCAAACCATCCCTCTGAAATCTAGAGAGAAAAAAAGAATTCAGAGTCACAGTTAAGAATGGCTTATGTAAAGAGGCTACTGGGAACATAAACTGGTAGGAGCACTTAAATTGTAATTTCGAAAGATAGCTGGAAACTGTATGTAGACAGTGTGAGAGTTATAAACTCCTGGAGCCACAGTTTTATGGCAGGACCTCAATTTCATGAGTTTTGCCTACAGGAGCACTACCATGTTATCATGGTGAAAATAGAACAAAGATCCCCTCCTGCTTCTGTACGTGGGAGGGGAAGAGCAGTCATTGTGAAGTATGCCCATGCATTTACCCTAACAAAGACTTGCTGTTTGTCTCTTTAACCTCCTCTACCTTCCTTTCTTATATCATTCTTATATCATCTGAGGAAGGGAAGCTAAGAAACACTTGTGAGTTTACAGTACAGGGACATAGGTCCACCAAAAAAACTAAGATTTAATTATATAATTTTAGAATGCTCCTGCTTCCTCAATTCTTACCACCACACCAACAAGCTTTCATTGTAATAACAGTGAATTATAGCTGAAAAAGCTGCAAGACACATATTCTCTCTAAAGAGATATACAAACTCAAAATCAATGGATAAGGCAACAAGAACACTAGGGGAATTTGAAGCCTCCAATAACTACATCTACAGCAATATAAAACATGTTCAACTCTTTGCCAGATTAACTTAAAACTTCATTTAAAAACTAAAGGCCTGTATACTCAATTTCCTATTACCTAACTCATCTTGTATAACTAACAACAACAACAACGACAACAACAACAACAATCACAAGCCATGCTGAAAGGCAAGAAAATAAACAGTCGGAATAGAAAAAGCATGCATCAAAAGCTGACTCAGATATGGCAGAGATTTTGGTTATTGGGCAGGGTTTAAAATGATTTAAACCCTATGATTATGTTAAGGGCTTTCCTGGAAACAGTAGACAGCACATAAGGAAAGATGGATAATGTAAACAGAGAGATGAAACTTTTAAGAAAGAATCAAAAGGAAATGCTAGAAATGAAAGAATCTGTGATAGAAATGAAGAATGTCTTTGATGGGCGTTACACCAGTAGACTGGAAACAGATTAAAAAAAAAAAAGGCAGTGAGCTTAATGATAGGTGAACAGAAATTTCCCAAACTAAAATCTAAGTTTATGTGTGTGTGTGTGTGTGTGTAATTATATATATGCACATTATATATATATACACACATATATATATATATATATAGAGAGAGAGAGAGAGAGAGAGAGAAATTTCAAACCAAACATCCAAGAACTATGAGACAATTTCAAAAGGCATATCACATGTGCAATTGGAATACCATAGTAGAAGAAAGAAAGACAGGAAAGTAGAAATATTGATATATTCATGGCTAAGAACATCCCCAAATTGGTGAAACATACCAAACCAGAAATCCAGGAAGCTCAGATAATATCAATTAGGATAATACCAACAAAAGTATACTTATATTTAAACTGTAGAAAACCAAAAGTAAAAGAAACTTTAAAGAAGGCGGGTGCAGGATGAAGAGCCTGACCTACAGAGAAACAAGAATGAGTGGCCTTCTCACTGGAAACCATGAAAGCAAGAAGATAGTGCAGTATATTTTAAGTGTTTTAATAGAAAATAAACACCAACCTAGAATTTTATATTTAGTGAAATTACCCTTCAACACTGAAAGAGAAATAAGTACTTTCTCAGACAAACAAAAAGTAAGGAAATACATCACCATCAGACCTGTCCTATGATAAATGTCGAAAAAAAATTATTCAGTGAGAAGGAAAATGACATAGGTGAGACATGGACTTACATAAATAAATAAAGACTATCAAGAGAAGGAACAAATGATATTCGAAAGGGTAAAAAAAAATAACCTATTTTCCCTTTGAAATATCTTATACGAATGACGGTAAATGACTGCCAGTCATGAAAGAGCTAGTAGTTCAACCTCTTACCACAGAACAAGGCAAAACAGTAGACTAAATCTGCTTGTCAAAACAGATAGTATTTACACTTAACACGTGTCTATTTACAAGAATTGTACTAAGGTAGTGCTATAGGTGTGATTACTGACAGTGGACTTTTACAATTTGAGATCACAATGGAAACACATGAAATGTACATAATATCAATGAAACATACACTTAAAAAGATCCATAAACAAGGTAAAATTTCACAGCAGTAGAAAGCAGAATTTAGTGCATAAATGAGTGGTTAGAAAATAAAAGTAGGGAAAAGATGCTTATAATCAGGTAGGCCACTTGAAGGAAATGAAATTCTCTATGATCAATTTCAGAACTTAAATAATAAAGCAAAAGTGATAGACAAATGATGAATGAGAAACCAGGCAGAGTGATATTATCACATTGTTTAAATGGTTTGTGAATCTACAGATTCTTTCTTCTCATCCAATTTACAAATATAGATAATTTTGTATAACAGTATACAGGTGATCCTTGAACAAAACAGGCTTGCCCTGTGCAAGTTCACTTATATGTAGATTTTCTTCCACTTTTGACACTCCTGAGACAGCAAAACCAATCCCTCCTCTTCCTTCTCCTCCTCAGCATATTCTATGTGAGGACAGTGAGGATGAAGACCATTATGATAATCCATTTTCACTTAATGAATAGTAAATATATTTTCTTTACCTTATACTTTTCTTACTAACATTTTCTGTTCTCTAGCTTACTATACTCTATGAATACAGGATATGATACATATACAAAATATGCATTAATTAACTCTTTATGTTATTGGTAAGGCTTCCAGACAAAAGTAGGCTATTAGTAGTTAAGTTTTGGGGAGGCAAAAAGTTGTACATGGATTTTAAAATTATTTTTAAATTTTAGATTCAGAGGCCAGGCACAGTGGCTCACACCTTTAATCCTATCACTTTGGGAGGCCAAGGCTGGCGGATTGCTTAATCCTAGGAGTTGAGACCAGCCTGTGCAACATGGTAAAACCTCACCACTACAAAAAAAAAAAAAAATGCAAAAATTAGTAGGGTTTGGTGTGGTGATATGGGCCTGTAGTCCCAGCTACTTGGGAGGCTGAGTTGGGAGGATTGTTTGAGCCTTGGAGGTTGAGGATGTAGTGAGCTGTGATTGAGCCACTGCACTCCAGCCTGGGTGACACAGCAAGACCCTGTCTCTAAAGGAAAAAAAAAAAAAAGGATTCAGGGAGGTACTTGGGCAGGTTTGTTACATAGATATATTGCCTAATGGTAAGCATTGGGCTTCTAGTATACCGATCACCTAAATAATGAACACTGTACTCAATAGGCAATTTTTTAACCCTCATTCCCCAACCACCCACCATCTTTTGGCAACCCCATTGTCTATCATCTCCATCTTTATGACTATGTGTAAGCAAAGTTTAGCTCTCATTTGTAAATGGGAACATACAGTATTTGACGTTCTGTTTCTGAGTTATTTCACTTAAGAAAATGGGCTGCAGCTCCAACCATGTTGCTGCAAATAACATGACTTCATATTTTTGTGGCTGCATAGTATTCCATTTTGTTTATATATCATATTATCTTTATCCATTCAACTATTCCTGGACTTTTAGGTTGACTTCACAACTTTGCTATTGTGAATAGCGCTGTGATAAACATAACAGTGTAGGTGTCCTTTTTATGTAGTGATTGACTTTCCTTTGGGTAGATGCCCAGTAGTGGGATTGCTGGGTCAAATAGTAGTTCTACTTTTGGTCCTTAGAGAAATATCCATACTGTTTTCCCTAGAGGTTTTACTAATTTACATTCCCACCCACAGTGTATAAGAGCTCCTTGTTCTCTGCATCCATGCACCAACACCTATTGTTTTTTGACTTTTTAGTAATAGCCATTCTGACTGGTATAGAACAATAACTGACTGTGGTTTTAATTTCCACTTAATTGATGATAACTAATGTTGGGAGCATTTTTTCATACATTTGTTGGACACCTGTATGTCTTCTTTTAGAAAATGTCTGTTCACGCCTTTTACCCACTATTTAATGGGACTGTTTATTTCTTCTGGAGTTGAGTTCATTGTAGATTCTGGATATTAGTCCTTTCTTGGAGGTATAATTTGTAATGATTTTTTCTTACTCTGTAAGCTGTCTACTCTGTTGATTATTTCTTTTGCTGTGCAGAAGCTTTTTAGTTTAATTAAGTCCTATCTATTTTTGTTTGTGTTGCATTTGCTTTTGACATCTTTGTCGTAAATTCTTTGCTTAGGTCAGTGTCCAGAAGAGTTTTTTTCTATGTTTTCTTCTAGAAATTCTATAGTTTCAGGTCTTACATGTAAGTCTTTAATTCACTTGAGTTAATTTTTTGGTATGGTGAGAGAAATTTGTCCAGTTTCATTCTTCTGCATGTGGCTAGTTTTCCTGTGACTACTTATTGAATAGGGTATCCTTTCCCAATTATTTACTTTTATTGACTTTGTCAAAAATTGGTGGTTGTAGGTATGTAGCTTTATTTCTGTGTTCTCTCCTTGGCTTTATTGATCTGTATGTCCATTTTTATACCAGTACCATGTTGTTTTGGTTCTTATACACTTGAATTATAATTTGAAGCCAAGTAATATGCTGCCTTTGGCTTTGTTCTTTCTTCTTAGCCTTGTTTTGGCTCTTTTTTTGGTGTTACATGAACTTAAAAATTCTTTTTTCTAATTGTATGAAAAATGACATTGGTATTTTGAAAGTAATCATGTGAATCGACAAAATAAAAAGTTGATTCTTTGTATGTGGATTTTTGACTACACAGAGAGTTTGCTCTCTTAACCCCAAGTTGTTCAAAGGTCCACTGTATTCCGAAAATTATATTGTATGCTTAATTTATGAAAAAAAGAAGGGACAAACAACAAACATTGAGTTTTTATTTCCAATTTAAGATGTAGAGATAATTTCCAGTTTTATTACTTGTTTATTTCAACATTATTTTTCCGTAAAAGAATGAAGAGAGAAGGACTAACCCATTTAATATTTTGTGGAAGGTCCTACAGCTTGAAATCTTGAAATAGAAAATTTTAAAAGAGCATAAGAAAAATGCAAATGCATGTTCTTTAAATCAATAACTAAAATAGATAAAACACTCATGAACCTAATGATAGAAAAAAAAGGAGAATAGATAAAATTAGAAAACAGGAAGTAGAGGCAAACGAAAAGAAAATCCAGAAACTGTAAGAGAAAACTACCTGCAACCTCAATAAAAAATAATTTAAAGCCTAAAGAAATGAAGACTTTTTAAACTCAAATATGAACTGCAAAAATTTCATTAAGAAGAAATGAAAAAGCATGACATTCCAATTATCATACGAAAAAATATATAAGGTTTAAAGTGAAATATTATTTTTAAAAAAGTTCACAGTTGAATCTAATCTACCATTTCTAGAATATTGTTTCAATTCTCTAAATCACAGGAAACATATAAGAAGATGGAAAGTTTTTTATGGAAAGTTTTTTAGTTTGTTTCATGAAGCCAGCATTATATGTTTACATCAGTTAAGGAGAAAAAGGCATTTAATAAAACTGAAATGTCATTTTTAACAAAAGAACTAAACAAAATAAGAACAAATGCTATTTAAATCTAATAAAGTCTAACAAAATTGAACAGCAAATACCATTTTAAATAGAGAAACACTAAAATAATTAGGTTAAACAATAATGTCCTTTATCATCATTGATATTACTACTCTTCGGAGGTTCTAATAAATGCTATAAATAAATAAAACAAATGATTGGCTAAATTATCAGAAAAAAATAGAATAAACTATCTTTCTCTGTTGCTGATAGGATTTTATGCTTTGAAAGCCCAAATACACTACTTTAAAAATTCTAATTAATAATAGAATTCTGTGTGAGCATTTGGATCCAATACCTCTTCTCCATAACCATTAAGCACATAGAAATATAAATAGAAAAAAAAGTTCCACTAAAAGTAGAGACCAAAAAAAGTATGTATATTAGACGCAAATGACTTTTTAAAAAGGGATAGCATTAATATGAAGAAAAATATAGTATTTGTTGAAAACCTTAAAACATGATCTTAGCCAATGGGAAGACAAAATATTCTTTATCCTTCCTGAATAAAAATCCAAAATAAGAAAAATCTTAGTTGTACCAAAATAAATATATAAATTTAATACAATTCAATTTATTGGATCTGAAAAAGTACCTGAAAGTTGAAATATACATGTAAAAATTCTAACAGAACCATATGAAAAATATGAACAGCAAGGTGGTACTTTATAGAAATCAGATAATAGCATAGAGAAACAAAATAGATCATTACTGTTTTTATTACTTAAAATATAACACATTTATTTTAATTCAGTGTGAAACATATTTAACATGTAGATAGATCAAAATTCATTAGGAAGAAAATAAAATTGGATCAATATTTTACATCATATCCAAAAATAGATTCCATATAAAGTTTTAATTAGGGCAGTATTAGTTGTTAGTTGTCTTGGTGGCATATCTACCAACTAGTGTAGACTGGATTAACGAATATGCCAAGATTTCTGAATAATATATCATTTTTATAAACAGTGACTAAACCTTTCTCCCCAGCACTACATAACTATGTCTGTGGGTGAGTGTAGGTGTGGGTATGTGGGAGTATACAAATACACATTTGGAAAAGGAACGCCAAACAAAAGAGAAAAGTAACGAAACATGGGCCCTCTTTCTCATTAAAATACTAGTTTATGAAACAATTCATACATAAATATTAACATATAATTATATGTATGTTTTAAAAATATGTGCTTTCAGATCACATTGGCAGTTGTGTTTGTATAATCAATATCATCTTTTAACTTTTTGGTATTACGTATTATTTTATATGCCTGGTCTCCTTTTCCTATAGTTCTGCTGCATCTGGTATATGTTGTCAGCATCCTGTTTTCCTTTTATAGTGGTTGTATTCTATACAGATAATTAGTTATTGACCTTGACCTTCTCTTCTCTGGAGTTTGGATTTATCATATCTGGTAATGTGTGTATAGAGAGGAGCAAAGTCGAGGCCCTGCCCATATCCCTCCTGGTGAGTGAGAGAAGGACACGATGGGCTCTGGCATGGAAAAACACAGGCATCTCAGAACCATCACTGTGTATCCTTGTATGCTACCCCTCCACCACTACTTCTCTCTTCAAAATTGATTTTCAAAGTTTCCAAAAGGAGCAGTGTATAAGGAGAAAATGACTTTTAGAATATCACCTGCCAGCCCTGAGAGTTTAAAGAGAGAATTTAGAGAAAAGGATGGCTAAGACAACTGGTCAACCTGTGTTTCCATTCATCATCTTACCACAGCAGTGTTTAGAATTGCCATGGTATCACCCCACCGGCACCTAGTGATCTGCAGGTTGATACTATTTTCAATCCCATAGTTAGCATGGGAACAGACAGTGACTCTTCAGGTCAATGAGAGGATGAGATAAAGATAGAGTTAAAAATCACTTCCTCAACCCATCTTCTCCAAAAAAATGCAGAAACTAGTTCCTAAAAGCCTGGAGTTTCCCTAGGATTTGGTCATTGTGTGTTTATGGTTTGTTTTATACATCTCTTGAACCACAGTTGTCCATTTTAGTGTTGTGTTTTTCTGAGGTTAATTTTGCTTTTCTGATCATGAATATCCATTGATATGGTTTGGCTCTGTGTCACCACCCAAATCTCATCTTGAATTGTAATCCCCATAAACCCCACATATGGAGGGAGGAGCCAGGTGGGAACTGATTGTATCATGGGAGCCGTTTCCCTCATGCTGTTCCCATGACAGTGAGTGAGTTCTCACAAGATCTGATGGTTGTGTAAGGCAGTTTTCCCTGCTCTTGCTTGCTTCTCTCTTCTGCCACCATGTGGAGAAGTTTCTTGCTTCTCTTTCACCTTCTTCCATAATTGTATGTTCCTGAGGCTTCCTCAGCTATGTGGAATTGTGGGTCAATTAAACCTCTTTCCTTTATAAGTTACCCAGTCTCATGTATTTCTTTATAGCAGTATGAAAACAGACTAACACATCCATTATTTCATTATCAGCATTAAGTATTTTGAATAATGGTATAATATTGGAACACAGAAAATGTCTTGGTCACTTGCTTGAAAAAAGTTGCATGTGTATACGTCCTCTATTATAATTATGGATGTGTGTGTGTTTTTGAGTGCAGGACATTATTTGATGTTTTGCATAATATCGTTAGTTGCAAAATACTAGTATTTGATGTTTTGCATATCAGTGACCTTAGGTTGTAATCTGAGGCAGCTTTTGTTTGTACTTTTCTTGGATTTTGCATTTCTAGCATTTTCCGTTTGCTTGTCCCATGCTGATGCACTTCACTGGAGCTGGCTGTATGTAGTTTTTTACTCTGAGCTGCCCAATTGATGTACTTCCTGCTGATATTACTCTGTTGTCAGAAATCTCACATTAGCTTACTAACCACTAGAGTACTGGCCTTTGGCTGTATTGTCTGTAGAGATGCCAGGTGGCCATGCAATCGGCATTAATGTGTGATATAGTCCATTAGCCTCGAGTCTTTCTGAGGTTAGCTGAATGTTCCAGGCAGACTTTAAACAAAACACATTTATTGACTGAGTGCAGAACTTTATTGCCTGAATCACTGTTGAACTGCCCTTGAACATTTTTATTTGTTAATGTACTTACTCATTTTTACTCTTTACATACTGTTGATTTCAGAATATTTTATAGTCTGTGAATATTATATTTGGTTACATAGTATTCTCACTTGTAAAATATTCTATATTAAATCAGGAATCATTACATGTGCTTCCTATTTTCTTTTGATGTAGAACTACAGGAATTTAAGAAATTATAGAAAATTTAACTATACTCACAAAGAGAAGTGAAATGCAAACAGAATAATCATCTATATTATTTAGCTGAAGGCCTCTAAATTTCAGGCAGAATATTTGGTGTAGGAAATAATATGAATGTAGTAAATTGGTACACCACATTAATATATAGATGTAATAATGTTTACTTAATAATTTGAAGAAGATTGTGGAATTGGTCTTAGTAATATGATTTTCCAAATTCCTTTTAAAAAAATGTACATTTATGAGACTCTGAAAAACTTCCTATTTTCTGTAATTCTATTGCCTCTTGGTATAAACATGTGTTTAAATCTATAGTTACATTTCATGTGTCATATATTTTCTATGTTCACAGAGAGAGATTCTGTTTTTATGTAGATGATGACTTTAGGAAAAATTAAACACAATCTTATAGGATCTTCTGGGATAATGATTGCTGACTACTGATAATCTAAAAACCAGATCATCACGGAGAAAAATATAAAACCATATGAGCTAAAACTCAATCCAGTTCTATAGCAAAATTCAAACAAAAATCAATGAGTACTACAAATTCTTTCTATGTAAGTGGGGAAAAATTTTACACCATAAGATCCATCCCTGAAACCCATGAAAAATATGGTGGAGACTATACGGCAAAGAAAACTTTTATCAAGACCCTAAACATTTGGAAATACAGATAAAATTACCTTCAAAGTCAGAGCATCTCACTCTACATGAGAAAATACTGAGAACAGGGCTGACACGAGGTGGATTTTAAAATGGGATGCTGGAAAACCAAATGAGAGGAACTTAAGAGGATGCAGGACCTGAGGAGGCAACCTTAGGGGGACCACTTCCAAGAGAAAGGAAAGTGATTTGGAGGGGACATACAACCTTTGTGGCTAGGTTGCAAGGTAGAAAAAAAATATGTAAGATACGTCCAGGGATAAGGGGACAAAAACTAATCACTCTCTGAAATCAATAAAGAATCACAATAATTATTTTTAAAAACTCTCTTCACTAAAAAGGTGAAAATGATTAATGAAAGTGCAGCAGCCAATATTAAGAAACAAAGTTACTCTCAAAACATGAAGCCAACTCAGACACCCAAAACTATTAACCCTGCCTGCTTAGAATCACTTCTTATTGTTCAGTATCTGCAAATAAACAGAAAATTTCTGACAAAACCTCTATAAAACACAAGAAGAAAAGAGAAAATGACAATAAACATTTCTGTGATAAAAATCATCCTGATACCATTACACACACACAAAGCAATATGAAGCAAAGGAAAAGCCCAACAGAATGCCTCAAACAATCCTTAAAGAAGTATTTGTAGAAATAAGTTAAATTGCATTGCATCCAGAATTAGGCACAGAAAATAAAAAATGATAGAAATGAGAAATATATCACAAATGATATATCAGGTAAAAATGAAAGTAAAGAAAAAATAAATTGAGAAATGATTACAAATGTGCTCAAGTGAGAATAATTTTCATTAAAGCATTATACAGTTTATTAAAGCCAATATTTAAAACATAATAAAGTGCAATGAATTACATATTGATGACATGCCTTAATGAACAAAAATAAAAATAAAATAAAATTTAAAAATTTAATAAAGAAGTAAAATGATGTTCATAGAGAAACTGATAGAGGTAAAAGAACAAAAAGATACAACATTCATATATTTATTAAAGTTTCTGAAGAGTTAAAACAAAAAAGAAACCGAACTAATTGTTAATAATTCAAGAAATTTTCCCCAAATAAAAGAGAAGTTGAATTTATATATTGACAGTAATCGTATACACCTGGCAAACTTTTTCACAACAGTCAATTTCTTGGCACACCCAAATAAAATTAATAGACTTTAATATGAAAAAAAAATTCCTCTGATTGTGTTGTCAAACAAGTCACTTACCTGAGAGAGAATTAGTCTGGCATCAGATTTGTTCATAGCAATATAGAAAGAAGGGCAGGTTGAACAACATTTTCAAGAAACTCAATGAAAGAAAGTACAAGGCAGACATTTAATATCCAAACAGGCCACTTCACATATTAAGGCAAAATAAAACTTTTAAATGTGCAAGAATTTAGGTAATTCTGTACTCATTAAGTCTTTCTTATGAATCTAGAAAAAGAGGACCGCCAACAACCAAGAAATTACTGGGAAAATGTAAGATAACTACTGGTGAACTGCGAACATATCTAAGACTCAAAAAGTAAGAAGACGGCCAACAAGGGAGTTAAATGAAATGTTTTATGTTCTACCATAGTACACAACTGGAAAAGATTAAAGAAGAGAATGAGCAAATAAAAGAGGGGAAATAAAATAATATCATTGACTGTCTTCTGGTTGCAAATAAAGATTATGTTTTAAAGCTCCCACAGCAAACAGTGCAGGCCTTAGCAAGAAAGGTGTGATCAAAAGACATTATAGGCCAGCACTTTGGGAGGCTGAGGCGGGCAGATCATGAGGTCAGGAGATCGAGACCATCCTGGCTAACACGGTGAAACCCCGTCTGTACTAAAAATACAAAAAATTAGCCCGGCATGGTGGGGGGTGTTTGTAGTCCCAGCTACTCGGGAGGCTGAGGCAGGAGAATGGCGTGAACCAGGGAGGCAGAGCTTGCAGTGAGCCGAGATCACGCCACTGCACTCCAGCCTGGGCGACAGAGCGAGACTCCATTTCAAAAAAAAAAAAAAGGCCGGGCGCGGTGGCTCACGCCTGTAATCCCAGCACTTTGGGAGGCCGAGGCGGGTGGATCACGAGGTCTGGAGATGGAGACCATCCTCGCTAACACGGTGAAACCCCGTCTCTACTAAAAATACGAAAAATTAGCCAGGTGTGGTGGCGGGCGCCTGTAGTCCCAGCTACCCCGGAGGCTGAGGCAGGAGAATGGCGTGAACCCGGGAGGCGGAGCTTGCAGTGAGCCGAGATCGCGCCACTGCACTCCAGCCTGGGTGACAGAGAGAGACTCCGTCTCTCAAAAAAAAAAAAAGAAAAAAAAAGACATCATAAAAGATATACAAGGTATAAAAATATAATTAGAGCAGAAATTGTAGCTTCCTAAAAACCAAAAGTAACACAAAAAGGAGCAAAGAAAATATACACATAAGAAAAGAAAAATAGAAATAATAAATGCAAATGAAATATTATCAAGCTGAGTCCAAACAAATCGGCAATATCAATGTGTAAATTTAACTTAACTATTAGAAAAACAAAATGCATAGATTGTCACACAAAGTAAAATCCAGCTCCAAACTATATGTAAAAAACACACAAAGAATGATAAAATTAAGAAAGTCTTAAAAAGGAAGGCATGGACAAATGTATGTTAGAAAATGCAAATTATGAGAAAGCAGGGGTTGTGATCCTGATATTATTCAAGGTAGATTCTGGGATAAAGCTTAACATGTAGCAAATGACGACACTTTATAACAGTCTCAACTCTCAATGTAAGCAAAGCAGTTTTGAATATCTCTGCATCCAATAAGGCAGAAACCACCTAAAGTGGAAACTACAAAAAACAGAAGCAGCAATAGACTGAAATACACTATTATCACAGGACGTTAACACATCACTGAGTCAAGTGGGCAAAAAATAAGAGTATTATAATTTAATTTGTATGAATATATATCACACTTTCCAAGGTGATAATAAAGAATATACTCTCTCAAGCTCACATGGAACATCCAATGATCAAATATAAAGTAAAAAAACAAAATTTCAATGAGTTTCAAAATGCAGATGCAACACTGGTAGCACTTTCTGATTACAGTTCAAAAAACTAGAAATTAATATCAAATTAAAAAGGACAAAGTCATTTTACATAGAAATTTAAAAATTCTTAATCTGTTCATAGCTGAAAGAGAATTAGAAACCAAAAAAAAAAAGAGAATTAGAAACCACTTACAGTATTTATATTAAAACTGACAATTAAAATGTGATATCAAAACATACAAGTTAAAGTTTAAGCCATGAGTTGAAGAAAAATCATAGCATTTTATTATCCATATAAACACATATTAATAAAAGTAAAATAAGAAAAATGAATGAAAAATATTCTCAAATAAAATAAGAAACAGTCAACCTAAATAGAACATAAGTAGGGAAGTAATATAGGTAAAAGCAGAAATTAAGACTGCCAGGAAAAAATAAAGGCAGTAGCTAAGGAATACGTGTGTGTGTGTGTATTTATTTATAGTAGGTCTATGTAATATGCAAATCATTGCCAAATCTTTAAAAGCAAAACAGAAGAAACTAGAAATTTACAGAACAATACATGCTAAGGAAAAAATAAAATATATATAAAGAGTATATTAGTAATTTTATGACCACTTTGCATAACTATGAAAATGAACTTCAAATCTAGATAAACAATGTCTTGAGAAAATAACATTAACAAAAATTGATTACAGTAGAAGTGGTTTAAACAGGTAAATTTCTATGTAAGAAATAAAAAAAGGAAAGCTTAATTCTTTTCATTGAGACGGTAAAATGTTTACATCTAAACCTGTTGAAGACAATGCAATAAAAGAAAATTACAGACTGATCTCGCTGATAAATATGGATGCAAAACTTCTAAATAAATAGAATCTAGCAGAATATTAAAAATAATATACGGTGACCAAGTGGAGTTTATTCCAGAAATTTTTGCATGGTTCAGTATTAGAAAATACATTCATATATTTACCCATTATAGTAGATCTAAGGAGAAAAATCATATTATCTCTAAAGATACAAAAAAACCTGTAAGTTTTATTAACATTATTAATATTAATTTACAAACATATATTGTACATATATACATACATATGTGGAGAGCTAGAGAGATGAAGTAGGATAATGGTAATAGTTGATAATTTTAGAGTAAAGAGCACGAGATTGATTATATTTCACACTTTCAACATTTCCGTTACTTTGAAATTTTAAAAAATTAGGATGAATCCTACAAACATTTTCAAAAACCTCAGGCTAGATTCAACTCAATGGAAGGCAACTCTAACATAGCAGAGGCATTGCTTGTTTAATCTGTGTTCCCCAGAAAATTTCCAGGAAAAAGAAGTTTTTCTTTTAACATGTCAGTGAAAAATTCGCGCAATCAAGACTATTGAGAAGCACTTTGGCTGAAACAGTCTCAAAATGCATCAATCTTTCTGCATTTGGGTTGCTACAGATTATCTCAGTAAATTAAACTAGCCTCAGATGACGGATTTAACTGGCAAATCCAGCTAACAACCAGGAGTAAACATAATATTGAACATCAGTATGTTTCACAATCAAAATATGAAACACAACACATGTCCCACACTAGGTTATGATGTTCCAAAAGTGGATAGGATTAAAGACATTTTTTAACTAAAAAGGAATTACAAATAAAAGGTAAACTAACAAAATAGACACATGAAACAGAAGAATTACCCCATGGTCTGCTTTACATATATAATAACTCAGTATGTTGTAATGTCATAAAAGGAAATTATTTGTAATTTAAGTTAAATCATTTATCAATATTTTCCTTGATTTTTATATGATTTCATATAATTTTGTGTAATTCAAATTTGTAAAATAAGAAGTGAGATTACAAACACTGAAATAATATCAGAACATAATATTCCTACTTTTATGTACAGGTTTACCATTTGTCTCTCATTATCTTTCTGTTTCTATTTATGCTTACTTCCCTACTGTATCTGTGTAGTTATCATTCTCTACATGAAAAGCCAACATTTGTATTACAATTAATAGAAACTTAAGTAATATACTTGGAGAAAAATGTGATTTATTCTTATTCGTCTAAAAGTAGAAAAGAAAAAGGAAAAGATGAGAAATTACATTGTCAGTGGGATAGAAAAGGGTCATGGGAGGGAAACTGGTCATACAAAATCCAGAGGACAGTTGATTAAATAAAATCTCTTCAGTTTAATCCATTGTCCTCCTATGCTCACTTTTAAGGATGAGAGAAATTGGTCTCTTGTTAGAAACCATTTGCCATGTGACATGGCTGGGTTTAAGTACTATTCTTTCACTCACGCGTTTTTAAGCTCACATATTGTCATTTTCTTAATAGTATTCTTATAATTTCTTTTTCTTATTTTATTTTATTTTATTTTTTTATTATTATACTTTAAGTTTTAGGGTACATGTGCACAATGTGCAGGTTAGTTACATATGTATACATGTGACATGCTGGTGCGCTGCACCCACTAACTCGTCATCTAGCATTAGGTATATCTCCCAATGCTATCCCTGCCCCCTCCCCCCACCCCACAACAGTCCCCAGAGTGTGATGTTCCCCTTCCTGTGTCCATGTGTTCTCATTGTTCAATTCCCACCTATGAGTGAGAATATGTGGTGTTTGGTTTTTTGTTCTTGCGATAGTTTACTGAGAATGATGATTTCCAATTTCATCCATGTCCCTACAAAGGACATGAACTCATCATTTTTTATGGCTGCATAGTATTCCATGGTGTATATGTGCCACATTTTCTTAATCCAGTCTATCATTGTTGGACATTTGGGTTGGTTCCAAGTCTTTGCTATTGTGAATAGTGCTGCAATAAACATACGTGTGCATGTGTCTTTATAGCAGCATGATTTATAGTCCTTTGGGTATATACCCATTAATGGGATGGCTGGGTCAAATGGTATTTCTAGTTCTAGATCCCTGAGGAACGGCCACACTGACTTCCACAATGGTTGAACTAGTTTATAGTCCCACCAACAGTGTAAAAGTGTTCCTATTTCCCCACATCCTCTCCAGCACCTGTTGTTTCCTGACTTTTTAATGATTGCCATTCTAACTGGTGTGAGATGATATCTCATTGTGGTTTTGATTTGCATTTCTCTGATGGTCAGTGATGGTGAGCATTTTTTCATGTGTTTTTTGGCTGCATAAATGTCTTCTTTTGAGAAGTGTCTGTTCATGTCCTTCGCCCACTTTTTGATGGGGTTGTTTGTTTTTTTCTTGTAAATTTGTTTGAGTTCATTGTAGATTCTGGATATTAGCCCTTTGTCAGATGAGTAGGTTGTGAAAATTTTCTCCCATTTTTTGGGTTGCCTGTTCACTCTGATGGTAGTTTCTTTTGCTGTGCAGAAGCTCTTTAGTTTAATTAGATCCCATTTGTCAATTTTGTCTTTTGTTGCCATTGCTTTTGGTGTTTTAGACATGAAGTCCTTGCCCATGCCTATGTCCTGAATGGTAATGCCTAGGTTTTCTTCTAGGGTTTTTATGGTTTTAGGTCTAATGTTTAAGTCTTTAATCCATCTTGAATTGATTTTTGTATAAGGTGTAAGGAAGGGATCCAGTTTCAGCTTTCTACCTATGGCTAGCCAGTTTTCCCAGCACCATTTATTAAATAGGGAATCCTTTCCCCATTGCTTGTTTTTCTCAGGTTTGTCAAAGATCAGATAGTTGTAGATATGTGGCATTATTTCTGAGGGCTCTGTTCTGTTCCATTGATCTATATCTCTGTTTTGGCACCAGTACCATGCTGTTTTGGTTACTGTAGCCTTGTAGTATAGTTTGAAGTCAGGTAGTGTGATGCCTCCAGCTTTGTTCTTTTGGCTTAGGATTGATTTGGCGATGCGAGCTGTTTATTGGTTCCATATGAACTTTAAAGTAGTTTTATCCAATTCTGTGAAGAAAGCCATTGTTAGCTTGATGGGGATGGCATTGAATCTATAAATTACCTTGGGCAGTATGGCCATTTTCATGATATTGGTTCTTCCTACCCATGAGCATGGAATGTTCTTCCATTTGTTTGTATCCTCTTTAATTTCATTGAGCAGTGGTCTAATGGGAAAACCACCAGACTGGGAGTCACAGAATCAGGTGGCTAGTTCTGGCTCTGAAATGAATTACTGTTATTAAGAACTCAGTCATTTCATTTATCTTGCCTTACTTATATCTGACAGAATTTTAAGTAAGAGACAATGGATGAGACTGTATGTACATGAAATTTTGGATTCCAATAGAAATAATTCAGTGATTTCAAAAGAAATTAATTTTAAAGTAAATGATGTAAACACTTTTTTAAGACACTGGCTAAGTATCAAGTATGTGAATAAAATTTGTTAAGAAAATATATTTTAATGTTTATTTTTTCATGTATTTTATAGTTTATTCATATTCTATCCTTTATAAGGAACAGTAAAGGGTATTAAGAATAAAATACATTATTTTTTGTTATTTCCGTTGATCAAAGGAAAAACTTACAATGAATAGTTACATTGATAAAATATATGATATAAAATTTTTATCTAATGCAATTATTGAGCTATGAATCTTGATTCACTATCCCATGTATTTAATTTATTAAAATAATAATAATAAAAATAAATCCATACATTTGGAATTTCTGAAATGAAACTTTCTGCCATTTAATTACATCTTTCAAAGGACTATAATCTCTTAATCACCATGAGCTTCTCTTTTATCCTAGTAATTGGCATTCATGCACATTGCATTCACATTACACTTTTCATGTCGAAAGTAAGGCTGACTGCTGAATTAGAGGCTTTTCAAAAGTAAAGCTTCTGCTCTTTCAGTTGATGATATATGAATCACATTGAATATCCCATCAAATATCACCCTTTGATGGGGTTAATCTATATGTTAATGGTTTTCCTATTTTTTGTGTGATTTCTTGGCTTTTTCATTTATTGAATTCATTGTATTTGTGCAGTTTATATTGTTTAAAAGAAAATTTGCAAGTCAGTAAGAGGACAGCATGCTCTTTGATGACAGGGAAATTATATACTGTAAAATTTGTGTTTAAATGATATATTCAAATTAGTTTAAAATGCTCCTTTGAAAGGGGATTTGTTTGTAACAGAAAGACTTCTGACAGAAATTGCAAACAGATCATGATGGGGACAGACAGGAAGAGTAAATACATTGTATAAAACTACTGCATAAGAAGAACTCTATAGTGTTTTATTTTAACATTCACAGAGAGAAACAAACTCAGAGGTTTTAGGTCAAATATATAGGTCGTAGGCTGTATTATAAACACAACTCTACATTCAGAGTACTGAAGCTTCAGGGGTTGTCCAAAATTACCCCACAGCTGGACAGATACAAGGAAGACACTAAAATGTAAGGTAGCAAATATAGCTTCTGGGCCATTAGGAAGAACCTCCTCTTCTTGGAAGCTTGTGATGTAATATTGGCACAGAGTTAATGAGAAAATGAGACATAAGAAAATGAACTGAGTCACAGGGACTTATCAGGAATTTAATCACTGGAACTCAAGGCAGCTCTTTATCTTATAAATAAAGAACATAGATTATACAACACAAACCTGAATTTACTCTGCACTTCATTTCTATCTATCTGTGTGCTCTCTTGGTTGAGCTAGTTTTAAATTTCCTATGCCTCAGTTTCCACATCTATAAAATAAGGATAATATGTCTATGTAATAAGTTTTTAATATGTGCAGACTAAATGAGGTGATGCATATTAAGTGCTTAACACAGTTGTTTGGACAATTAATTACAATGAATATTATCATTATTAAGATAACTTTGAGAATATTTACAAACTCAGTATTACACTAAGTATATCAGGTATTGACACAGCTGCCTAAATATCCTCTTCTGTCTGCTCCCAATTGACCAAGCTAAGACTGAACAAACAGAAGTTATGTGGATTTATTTGTTAAAATTAAGTGCATATAATTGCAAATATTTGATTGCTTTGGTCTTAAAATTTGGAATGAATGTGTACCTAATTAATTCTATACAGAGAAGTATCCTCACCACATACTTCCAAGTCAATGGGTTGATGCTTAAAATTTTTTGTATAATTGGGGTTTCATTTATTTTTAAAAGTTTTAAATTATTGTACAGTTAACTATATTTTTCCTTCTAATAAAGTAAAACATACCAATCAGGGCTAAGTCTCACTTGACTTTGTCCTTTTTCCTTCTCTCAGAGGGTATTCACCATTAACCAGATGGACTTTCCAGTATTTTTGCTATACATTTACATTTTACATGTGTGGTTGTATGTTGCTTCACATAAAAGATTTGTTGCTTGAAACATTCTGCTTCATTTTTCGCTTACTAACATGTCCCAAAAATATTTCTTTGTTTGTACATATAGGTCTGCCTCCTTTGAAATTGCTCCAAAATTCTTAAGCCACAATATACCTTTCGTGTGTAGACAAAATGTGCTGTATATGTTTTTGATCCTCAAATTGCCCAATCTAGTTTAAAAGTTAGTCATAGACGCAAATTTAAAATGCATGTTAAATCATGCTCATTTTGACTTCATAAAATCAGTCTCTTAGATATCCTACCTATGCCTTGAATATCTCTTGAGGGAGAAAGATATGGATTAAGAGTATGGTTCTTTTGAACTCACATTTTAGGAGAGAATTGGCATCTCTGGCCGTAACTTTCTATGCTTCCTCTAGTTTCTAGAGCAATGTTGCATGTTAACCTGGTGCTGTTAGACTTGCAAATGCTCAGAATTAAATATAAGAAAGGGATTAACTTTTCATCTGTTTCTATTATCTTCCTCAAAGTTCATTAGCCCTCTGTCTTCTATATATTTTCCTCAGTCAAACCCTGTGTGTCTGCCACTTCATTTATTCAGCCCATTGGTCCAGGATCCAGTGATTCTCTCTCATGCAGCTTCATCGCCTTCAGCAATAGCAGGCACCATAATGTGTCCAGTTATTCTCAGTTTAATGTCCATAATGCAAATAGACTGAAGGTGAGGTGAGAGAGAAAAATCTAAGAGCCTGTCTCTGACAGACTATAGTGCATAGCCAAGTGAATGTTGCCACTGGAGAAGAGGGTATGCCAATGAAGAATTCACAGCAACACCTCATCTCTCATTTACCTAATTTTTCTCTTCCTCTTAAGGCCAAAGCCTTGAGAGAAGTGTTCTCTTAATATCCCTCTCACCATTTTACTTTTCTGCCTCTCTCATTTGGTCTTTTTTTTTTTTTCCAGATTGTCATTTTCCGCAAAAGGAACAGCTATAACTTTACTTGCCCCAAGTCATAACATTGATAGTACTTTAGAGTGACCTAGGTGTCATCTGTGAAAGGAGTTTATTCTCTATACTATAGAGGAATTCTGAACAGGATCTCAAAACCTTTCATTATCACAAACTCTGCTCCTGGTAGATAATCTTGTTTTTACATATCAGAAGCTATTATTAACTTCATGTTTGCAATTTGTATGATTTTCTACTTCTCTTCAAAGGGATGGAAACTTTGGGTGAACTGGAGTAAAGTGGTCAGAATTTTTAAAAAGAGAAAAACACAGCTTTTCAAAATTGCATTCACTTTTATCTACCCATTCTCTTCATAATAAAAAATCTTGAATATTCCTACTTTTTTTATTAAAACAAGTTTGCAATAAATATCCTGTATATGTTCTCTGTGTGTGTGTGTGTGTGTGTGTATATATATATATGTGTATATATATATATGTGTATATATATATATGTGTGTATATATATATACACATATATATATATACACATATATATGATAGTTTCTGTAAAGTAGACAATAAGTAATGGGATTGCAGGATATGACATCCTTTTTTTTCACTTTTTTGCCTGTAAACAAAGTAACTGTACTAATCTATAGTACATCAAGCAAAGTCCACCTTCACCAACACACATTAGCAAACTTAAAAAATCAATTTTATTGTTAAAAATGTTACCTCGCTGATATATTTTCTGCTTATATCAGTTAGAATGTTTTTGGTTGCAAGTTGTAAACATCAATTTTACTTAATCTAACAATAGGAAATGTATCATATAATGAAAAGTTTCAAAACCATAGTGGCTCCAAGCACGATATAAGCAATGGTCCAACTCCACTTGTCCGCATTTCCCTATGTTCTGCCTTGCTCCATATGTTTGCTTTGTCCTCAGGCTAGATCTCCTCCTGGCCATTTAATGAGAACAGCAATTTTAACTCTCACATCCAGACACAATAGTGTCCAGAGGCATAAAAAAAGGCAATTTCTCCCCTATGTACTTGTTAAGAGTAAAAAAAAAAAAAAAAAAAAAAAAATCCCTGAAGTCAGCCTCCTGCTCCCAACAATCTCTCAATAAACATTGGCAAAAATAGCCTAATGTGTAAACCTCTCCCTGGCAAAGAATTAGTTTATTCTATACAAATATAAGGTTTTTTTTACCCAAGAGAAACTAGCTCCTCTGGCCTTTCAAGAGGTACATGGACATGAGGAAGAGAGTGGAAATTGGACTAATGAGAAACCCTGTTATGAAAAGATTTCAGGATTGCAGAGATGAATGTTATCCAGGCAAACAACAGTTTTTGTTATATTTTTTACAAGAATAAAATGGAAAATAACTTCCCCTTATAAAGATATCCTAAATGAAGAATAAAAAGGATTCAAGTAGAAAAACATTTTGGCCTTGTATTCAATATACAAAGAGAACTAAACACATTTGAGGATAGAATCCATAGACTGTCCTGACACAAAAATTTAATTTATAAAATATTAATTTTTTTAAAATTATAGTCACATGATCACCAAAATATTTTATGAAAATATATAAATTCATAGAGATTATGTGTTGTAATGCTTAAAATATGGATAGGGCTTAAACATGTATCTTCTATACAAACTAATTACTAAACAACATATGTATTTTAAAAAGTTAGGAAAATTAGAACACCAACATTGTAAGTATCAGTGTCTGGCCACTGGTAACAAAATGGGTCATTCAATGAAGTTAATTCTGTTTTTTCTTACCACTGAAAATATATTTAAAGGTAGATAAAATATCTTTCATGAAGTTCACATTTTAGAAGAGACAGACAGTAAATAAATATTCAAGTAAATATATAATGAATTGAATGGTGATAAGTACAAGAAGGGTGGGAAGGAAAAATAAACAAGGAAGACAGATTACTTGATTAGGGCTGGGTGTTATTATTTTATTTAATACATGTGGTGATTGGTGATCTCTTACCTGTAAGAAGTGAAGGAAGGAGTCACACAGATATCAGCGCATTTTACAAGTCAGGTAGAGAGAATGGAAAAAAAAAAAAAGAAGAAGAAGGAAAGAAAAACAAGTTAAGTAACATTTTCTAGATTAGATAGAAAAAAGAATGCCACAATGGTAGAACTGTTCACTTTGCAAATGTTATTTTTACTTATTCTTAAATTTTTTATATTCAAGACCTAGTTATAGAAGCATGAAATAACATATAAAAATTTCACCACTTATTGAAACTTTCAGCTACATTCTAACTCTGTTCCCCAAGGATACTGTAGCAAAGGAAAAATAATGGATACATCTGGATATAAACTTTTATGAAACAAGATTTCTTCCTATATTTTAATCTACACCACTAGCACTTCTTAGGCACATCTTCAGGCTTGCTACAAATTGTACCATTTTTCATGACAGTTTATAAACGTTAAAATAAAGTGCTAGGAATAAAAATGTGTCAGAGCTTATAAAACATTCTTTGAGGGAAAGACATAGTATGTCTATCATAATTGAGTCACTAGAAACAGAGATCCTACAATGGGTAAAGACAATTATCCAAGTTCTAGTATAATATCTTCCGTGTAGCTCCTCATATGACTCAATTTCCTTTGAATTATTCATACGGTCAGTTCAATAAGGGTATGCATATAAAACTTTTAGGATACGGTATATGCTCAAGCAATGGCTGCTACTGTTATTGTGATATCTATTATTCCATTTCACACTTAATAGACATTTTTGAGATTTCTACTTTTTTCCCCTATACATTGCGATGCTTAAGGTGTCCATGTAAGAAACATACATGTCCTTATCACATAAACCTCAGAAGTTTCTCCCAAAAATACGAGAAACTATAGATAGACAGGGTTGAGTTATTCATATTCTTTCACTCCTAGAACAATATCTTCTTAGGTCCAAATGAATCTTCTCTTATTTAAGAGAAACTCTTAACTCTCACTTTCTCTTCCTGAGTAAACCTGCATAGGCTTCAACTGTAGTGCACTTCAATGTGTTAAATGTGAGCTTATTCCTAGGAAATGCATATTCGTGTGTGTGTGTGTGTGTGTGTGTGTTTGATGAGAGATATATAAATGATATTCTGCTACAGATGTTAAAATAAAGAAATTGACTCCATTTTTTGATGTTTGTTGACAGCTTTTAAGCTGTCAATGGAAAGCAGGAGTGCTCTCTCCTCTGGTGTTGATGGGAGGTTCAAATCATTTAAGCTACTTTCCATGCATGGCAACACCCACTCTTGTTCCATCCCCTAACTGCCACAAAATCTACAAGTTAATCTCCTTCCTCAGGTCTCTTAGCCATTTTTTGACCAGCTTGGGAGTCACCTCCCCACCGCCCCCAGAATGCTTTATTAGTGTGACATTATTAGTCTTGACAGGGCAACCAGATGTTGGGTGAGGAGCCATCTTACTTACTACAGTTGGTCAAAACACAACTTTGTTTTTTTTTTACTTTTTTGACTCAAAAAATTCTTTAATGATACAAACATACACATTGGTGTATCAACATTTAGGTTTTTACTTCTGACTGATGCATGGTATTTTGTAGGGTGTGGTTAAATCCAACACATTTTACTTATCTGTATCTCTGTTGGAGGATACCAGTTGCCACCAATTTTCTACCACTACAAAAAGTGTCAGGATAAATAATTTTACATTTCCTTTCATGACCCTAATTAATATGACTTGGGGATATATATCCAAGACAGGCTTAGGCTATTCATATCCTTTGTGTCTATTTCTATTTTTCTGTTATTGCTTTTTCATTTGCAGGATTGATTTGCATATGTTAAATATTATATTCTAATTTGGTATGTCCATATATCTTCTCCCAGTCAAAGGCCTTCTTAATTTTAATGTAAACAAATTCACATTTTTCTTACTATTGGAGCTAAATGGGTCCCATTTAAAGTGTAGTTTCTCATGCTGTCTTAACTAAAATATTCCTAGCATTTTGACCTCCATCTGGAATCCATATTTTTATTTAGTATAAGGTAAGGATCTAGGTTCATTTAGTCTCCAAAGGTGATACAGTTTTTCCAGAATTAAATAGGAAATGTATATCCTCTCTCTATTGATTTTAATAACCTCTTTATCATGTATCAAGTTACCATGTAAACATGAGACAGGTCTTTTTTTTTTTTTTCCTATTCCACACCATTGTTTTGTATTCTATGGCTTTTTTTTTTTTTTCCTATTCTACACCATTGTTTTGTATTCTATGGTTTGTTACTGTGTAGTAATATTTAGTAGAAGCCACCATGCTTTTTTCAAATATTAATAATCGATTTGATATATTTTATTTTTATTTTTAAATGAAATATGATTGAAGTTGCATTTAGTTGCTAGTTTA
The DNA here is from genome assembly GCF_028858775.2 of Pan troglodytes. Lineage (NCBI taxonomy): Eukaryota > Metazoa > Chordata > Mammalia > Primates > Hominidae > Pan > Pan troglodytes. The sequence continues at coordinate 134,906,742 of NC_072401.2, forward strand.
ACTCAACAAGCAAATATCCGTCATTTAAATCATGAATATGTAAAATATTTTATTTATTCATATAATTTTAATTGGGTATTATGATGTTTGTTAATATAGTTAATAGTTACAAAATTTTCCTGATGATGTCAATTATTTGCCAAGATCTTAGAGCTTTCAATACTATTTAGAGTTGTGCATTAACATTATATTCTATAATACAGTAAAACCATATGGCAATTCACCAAATACAGATTTAAGACATGAGTTGATTGGTTTTTTTTAATATTCCTATCAATTCCCATTCACAAACAGTGGTGTGATAAAAATAATCATAGTTATTATTTTTTACAGGGCGAAAGGGAACATGAAAAAGATGGGAATGTCCCTGGATATAGGCAGCTCCAGAGAGGGAGACAGTCTGCCCTTGAATCATTACTATTATCCCTGCACAATTTTCTTGGATTTGGAGAAAGCTATAGGTAATATACAGGTGAATATTTCTCAGATTATTTCTGTTGTTCTTTTTGGAAGGCTCTGCATGCCAAGCTCAAAAAATCATCCATATCAAAGTTGAAGCCAGAGCAGACAATGGCCCACTGGTGGAGTCAAGCCATTTAAACCCAGCAGCAGAATTATGAGCCCCTGGCAGCCTGTCTGCTCAAATTCATCAGGTCATTTTATTAACTAACTATATTGCAATATTGAATTATATGTGATTTAATTGTTTACACTATTTACCTTACTATGACAGGCCTTACTATATTTTCTAGTTGCATTTTGCTGGTGCAGAAAGATTCATCTTGCATTTGGCAGAATATTATTGTATTCTCCCAAACTCTTGAGTGGCTTGTTAATTTTGTTAGGTTTTTCACAATGAAGATTATATTATCTTCAAATAATGGAAGTTTCATATATCGCTTCCATTTTTTTCTATTATCTGATAGCACTAGCAAACATTATTTTTAAAAACAGCAGTGAGATCAAACATCTCTATATTTTTCTGACCTCAAAGTGAATGTATCTAAATTTTTTCCTTTTAGTATGATGTTTGCTGAATGTTTTTGGCATGTAGCCATTCTTAAACTAAGAATATTCTTTTGTCTTCCAAATTTTCTAAATTTTTCTTTCCAACAGATGATGTTGAATGTTATGAAATTCCTCTGCAAATTAATAACTTAACATTTTGACCATAAATTCCTCTCTTATGAGACATGTTCTTGGCATCATATCCCTAAAGTTCAAACACCCATAAATCAAATTTCTAAAATATCAGTGTTTAACAATATTTTTAATCATAGTAATCAAACTAAGAGACAAAGTTCAATATGAAAATCAGCAGATGTATTTTTAATCTCCCTATCTACAACAGGTAAATCCAAACTGCCTCAGAATATACAGTTGTACTTTTCGTTCTGGCTGAAATCATAAAAATTATTCTAAAAGTAAAGATAAAATTGTATTCTTTAGATAAAGTTAAAAGCGAATATGAATGTGCATTAAAGCTACTTTTTGATTATTTGTCACCCTTTGTTATTATTCACATACCTATGACTAGATACATATATAAAAATGTAATAAAATTACTTGATAAAGAACACATCTTAGGTTTTAACATTTATTTTTAATTGTAAATGCTCCTATAAATGTACTTTTAAATGGCCTAACTAGCCTTTTTATGAATGTCAACTGCAAATGTTCTTGTAAATGTCAATTTCTAAGGTTCATAAAAGTAGATTTTGAAATGTTCTTGCAAATATCACTATGACTGGAACTTAGTGATCAGGAGAATGGAAATGTTTGAATTGCACTTCATTAGGTTTTACCAAATCTTTAATAGTTACAAGTCCTACTGTGAAACAAGCCCAGTAATTTATGATATGAAGAATTTACATATTTGTGTGTGGAGTATTTAGAACCTCCCTGGGAAGAAAAAATGATTGCATAATAAATAAAATTCAAGATGATATAATAGTGTACAATAAATATAAGATGACTCTGAAGAAGAGAAATATGTATATGAGTTTGAGAAAAAGATATAGGGGTTTAACTGAATATTCAAGAATGTAAAAACTTAGCAAAGTAAATGAGTGTTTGGAGTAAAAGTACATAATTTTTATGCCTTCTTACTGTGTTAATACAATGTCTTTAAAAGATACGTATCTTTAATTATTATTATTGTAGTAACAATGTTTTTGATAGTTACTGATATTGGAGGACAGAAATAAACTCTCTTTTTATTTCTGTCTATACCATATGCTCAAATGCACATAAAAGCATACATTTATATTACTTCTAAATTGATTGCATCAAATATTTAATGAGTTATTGGCTTCATAGTCTTTTTCACGTGATTTTTTAGTACTCAGTGTAATAGGAACATAAAAATAATGCTATTAACAATTCCCCTTGCATTGACCTAGAGTAACATAAGCCCTTTATAGTGATTATATATTCTGGTGAACTTGTATTGCTTTCATGGCCCTCTTTTTTACATTTTTCAGATTTATAATGCTTAAGTCTTGGCCAATATGACAACAATGGGAACAGAAACATCAACATGCCTAACCATTGCTTTCAAAATATGTATCTGTACTGATAAGAACATAAGACAATTATGGGAAGGGGGTGATCCAAACTTTCAAAAAACTCAGATTAAGAAATACTTTTACCATTAACATTTAAGTAATACTATTCTGTAGTTATGGAAATGTGTGATTACTAAAAAAGAAAAAGAAAAAAGAGGGAGACTGACATAGTGAATTTGCTTTACATTTATTGGTAGCATTTTATTGCTTGTATTTTAATGTAATCATGTAATATATAGTCTTCATAGCATAATATGAATGCTTTTAAGCTGGGCCTTTCAGACATTGTGACAAAGTTAGCAAGGTCACGTCATCATCAGTAAAGTTTCTAGAATACATAAGCATTAATTGCTTTGGTGGATTTAAAAATAAAGTGATTTATTTTGCTCTCCAATTTCCTACCTGTGTGCACCTCAGTTATTAGTATGTGTGGGCATATTGTCCTCTAATCAAATTTTTCAAGCCATCTTTATTAAGAAGTCAGTAAAACAACATATTGAAATGCAGATTGCATTGATTTGCTCCAAGTTATTGCAAGGTAAGAGGAAACAGTTATCTTAGGGTAAATCAATATAATCTACATTAAAGTACATTGTTTCTTAGAGTGCCAGGAAATATTCAGTGATCTCCATTATAAAAGTGGTCATTGTGACCACCTTATGTTGCCTGTCCTTAAATTTATGTCCCTTGCTCCTCAAGGTAAGCAAGATTGTAAACTTTCTCAGAACCTAAATTTAGTTTCCACTGAGTTTCCTCTCAGTGCTTCTAGTTTCTAGTCAGACAGGGAATCTCACTTCTTGGTTAATGTTATCATAAAGAAATGTGAATATCAGAGTTCTAAAACATCATATCTTTAAAGTAAGAATGTCTTTATATCACTAATATTCCAAAATGTATATGTTTATTATGATTTTGGTTACTATGAAATCATGGCTTTATAAAATATTAGCATCTCAAAAATAAATTTGTGGTTTTTTTTCCCCTCATATTCTTTCTTTAAAAGTCTTTACTAATGATGGCAGGTGATCCTTAACATTCTCGCTTTGGCAAGCCAGAAGAGTGTAACCACTCATTGAGTTCTTCTTGGCCAATACTCAGATAGAACTAATTTTTCAAGACTGAAGAATTGCAATAGAGAGAGTCTTTAATGCACATAGAGACAGCTAAATGAGAGACCAGAGTTTTATTATTACTCATGTCAGCCTCCCTGAAAACATGGAGGCTAGGGGTTTTCAAAGGTAGTTTGGTGGGCAGGGGGCTAGGGAATGGGTGCTGCTGATTGGCTGGTGATAGAATCCTAGAGTTGTAGAAAACAGACCTCATGGGCTGAGTATGCTTCTGGGTGGGGGTCAAAAGACCAGTTGAGTCAAAAATCATGGGTCCAGGTTGGGACATCCAGTCCTCAGAAATGCAAAAGCCTGACAAGACATCTTAAACAGCCAGTTTTAGGTTCTGTGATTTTATTTACAGAAGTAATTGGAGAAGTTGCAAATCTTGTGACCTCCAGAATAATGGCTTGTAATCATTGAAGTCTACATCTTAAAGGATTTCAGGCCCCTCTCATCGTTCTAATTTCTAATCTTGTGACATTTCATTAGTTTCATAATGGTGGTTTACTTTTTCGGATGGGCTATTATCATTTAAACTATAAACTAAATTTCTCCCAAAGTTAGCTTGGCCCATTCCCAGAAATGACCAACAGCAGTTTGGAGGTTAAAGGAAAGATGGAGTTGGTTAGATCAGATCCCTCTCACTATCATAATTTCCTCATTCTTATAATTTTTGCAAAGGTAGTTTTAGGAGTCTGTTAACTGTTCCCCATTAAATAATAATTCCTTGGTATGAACAAAATAAACTTTATAAACTGTTACTAGGAAAGTGTAAAATAGCAAAGGGGAGACAATGTCATCCATATAAAACTGAAATTTTACATTATAAGTACAGAGTTTTCTTGACGTACTGTGGGGTTACATCCCAAAAAACTTATCAGAAGTCAAAAATATCAAATATTATTAGTCAAAAGTGCATTTATTACCCAAATTAACCCATGATAAGGTCAAAAAATCTTAAGTTTTACCATTGTAAGTCAGAGACCTGTCTGCATATGGGAAGAAAATGAAGTAAAGGAAACTCAGAATGTCCTTTAATCTTTTTATCATGATATATCATCAGAATTTCTGAATTTTTTAATCTATGAGAGCTTTTGAAATTTTCAATAATAAAGGATTAAGTGTATTTCCATGTCATAATAGGTGATGGTGAGTGTGAAAGGGGAGGCATAGAGAACAGTAATTTCTAGGAGATAATGCCTACTATTGCTTCATTGGGAAACAACATTTTGCCTGCCTGATTTGAGAGTGGGGCTGGGAAGAGGAATCCCAGGCTGCTGAGATATTTAAAAGCCCAAAAAATGTGGTGCTACCAAGGGAATAAGATAACGAATTATACATTAACAATGAGTAGAATATTATGGAAAAAAAGTTTTCATTGATTTTTATTTTAGCTGATCTTTGCCCAAATTTGTAGTAAATAATAATGCTTGGGGGTGAGGCCAAGATGGCCAACTAGAAACAGCAGAGATCAGAGGCTCCCATCGAAAAGAACCATAATTAAAGTATGAATCCTTCACCAGTAACCAAGGTACCTAGGTTCTCTCATCAGAACTGACTAGGCAGCTGGCACAATCCATGGAGAGGAGGGAAGAGAAGGGTAGTGCAGTGGCCCACCTGAAAGCCACACAAGGCAGGCGACCCCCAATCTGCCACCCAAGGGAGGTGGTGAATGAGCATGCTATGCAGCTGAGGAAACCGTGCTTTTTCCATGGAACTGTGCAATCCACAGATTGGAAGATCCCACTTGCAAACCCAAACCACTGCAGCCTATGGTCCCAACACCGGAGCCAAACAGATTCTTAACAGCCTCTCAGCTGGAGTCTGGCTAAGCCTGCCAAGCTCCCGGGTGATAAGGCAACTAGCACCACAGCTGCTGATGCCTGCTATCTAAGCTACTTGAGCTCCTTAGGGGAGGATCAGCAGCCAGCACTGGAACTCATATCTACCTACCATACTAAGCTGCCTGAGCAGGGGAGCGGGAGCATCCATCTCTATAGCTCCCGGCCATGCTTTTCCCCTGCTGGAGCCAGGGACACTGGATGGTTTGGTCCCAAGAGGTGCTGCCCACAGCCCAATACACCATCTGTGGCAGACTGTAGCCAGAGCACCTCTTCAGGCCTGAGTCTGATACATCCTTCTTTGCAGGGTGGAGATTCCCTGTAGGAATTCCAACAACTCCAACCAGAGGCTCAGGGACAGAAACCGGAGCTCTCTGGGCTTGAGGCTCTAGGGGAAGGGGTGGCTGCAGTCTCTGCAGACCAGCACACTTAGCCTTTTCTCCTGGAAGTTCTGAGGAATCTGAGCAGCCTAAATGATTGGGTTTCCTCCATCAAAGCACACCCTCTCCACAAAGGGACAGTCAAAGCACTTCATTAAACAGGTCCTTTTCCCTGTGCCACCCACACCTCCAACAGGGATTGTCAGACACCCCATACAGGAGCAATCCTACTGGCATAAGATTGGTGCCTCTCGAGGTCAGAGATCCCCGAAGAATGAGCTATCACCCATTTTTGCTGTTCTCCAACCTCCTTGAGTTACATCTCCACGTGCAGAAGGGAACCATATGAATAAGACCTGAAGTGAACCCCCAGCAAACTGCAGCAGCCTTACAGAAGAAGGACCTGACCATTGAAAGTAAAACAGGCAGAAAGCAACAATAACAGCATGAACAACAACAACAAAAAGTACCCACAAAAACCCCATCCAAGGGTCAGCAGCCTCAAAGATCGAAACCAGACAAACTCATGAAGATGAGAAAGAATCAATGAAAAAACACTGAAAACCCAAAAGGCCAGAGTGTTGCTTCTCCTCCAGTGATCACAATGTGTCTCCAGCAAAGGCTCAGAACGGAATGGAGATTTAGATGGATAAATTGACAGAGGTAGGCTTCAGAAGATGGGTAATAAAAACTCTGCTGAGTTAAAGAGTATGTTCTAACCCGATGCAAAGAAGCTAGGAACCTCCATTTAGAGGAGCTGCAAACTACAATAACCAGTTTAGAGAGGAAAATAGATGACTTGATGGAGCTGAAAAACACAGCACAAGAACTTCGTGAAGTATACACAGGTATCAATGGCTGAATTGACCAAGCAGAAGAAAGGATATCAGAGTTTGAAGACTACCTTGCTGAAATAAGGCAGGCAGACAAGATTGGAGAAAAAAGAATGAAAAGGAACAAACAAAGCCTTCAAGAAACACGGGACTTTGTAAAAAGACCAAATCTATGATTGATTGAAGTACCTGAAGGAGGCAGGGAGAATGGAAACAACCTGGAAAACACACTTCAAGATATTATCCATGAGAACTTCCCCAACTGAGCATGACAGGTCAACATGTAAATTCAGGAAATACAGAGAACACCACTAAGGTACTCAACGAGAAAATCAACCACAAGACACATAATCATCAGATTCTCCAAGGTCGAAATGAAGAAAAAAATGTTAAGGGTGATCAGAGAGAAGGGCCAGGTCACCTACAAAGGAAAGCCCTTCAGACTAACAGAAGGCCTCTCAGCAGAAATTCTACAAGCCAGAAAAGATTGGGGACCAATAATCAACATTCTTAAAGAAAATGATTTTTCAACCTAGCGTTTCATCTCCAGCCAAACTAAGCTTCATAAATGAAGGAAAAATAAAAGCCTTTACAGATAAGCAAATGCTGAGGGATTTTTTTATCACCAGTCCTTCCTTGCAAGAGCTCCTGAAAGAAGCAATAAATATGGAAAGAAAAAAAATGGTACCAGCCACTGCAAAAACACACCAAAATATAAAGATCAACGACACTATGAAGAAACTCCATCAACTAGTGTGCAAAATAACCAGATAATATCATGATGACAGGATCAAATTCACAAATAACAATACTAACCTTAAATGTAAATGGGCTAAATGCCTCAATTAAAAGACTTAGACTGGCAAATTGGATAAAGTGTTAAGACCCATTAGTGTGCTGTATTCAGGAGACCCATCTCATGTGCAAAGACACACATAGGTTCAAAATAAATAGATAGAGGAAAATTTACCAAGCAAATGGAAAGGAAAAACAGTAGGGGTTGCAATCCTAGTCTCTGACAAAACAGACATTAAACCAACAAAGATTTAAAAAAATAAACAAAGAAGGGCATTACATAATCGTAAAGGGAACAATTCAACAAGAAGAGCTAACTATTCTAAATATATATGCATCCAATACAGATACACCCAAATTCATAAAACAAGTTCTTAGAGACCTACAAAGAGTCTTACACTCCCCCAAAATAATAGTGGGAGACTTTAACACCCACTATCAATATTAGACAGATCAATGAGACAGAAAATTAACAAAGATATTTGACTTGAACTCAGCCCTGGATCAAGTGAACATAAGAGAATCTACAGAACCCTGCACCCCAAATCAAAAGAATACACATTGTTCTCAGTGCCACATGGCACTTATTCTAAAATTGACCACATAATTGGAAGTAAAACCCCCACAGCAAATGCAAAAGAAGTGAAATTATGACAGTCTCTCAGACCACAGTGCAATCAAATTAGAACTCAGGATTAAGAAACTTACTCAAAACCACACAACTACGTGGAAATTGAACAACCTGCTACTGAATGGCTCCTGGATAAATAATGAAATTAAGGCTGAATTCAAGTTCTTTGAAACTAATGAGAACAAAGAAACAACATACCAGAATCTCTGTGACACAGCTAAAGCAGTATTAAGAGGGAAATTTGTAGCACCAAATCCCCACATCAGAAAGCTAGAAAGATCTCCAATCAACATCCTAACATTACAATTAAAAGAGCTAGAAAGGCAAGAGCAAACTAGTCCAAAAGCTAGCAGAAGAAAAGAAATAACTAAAATCAGATCAAAATTGAAGGAGATAGACAAATGAAAAACCCTCCAAAAAATCAATGAATCTAGTAGTTGTCTTTTTTTGAAAAAAAACTAACAAAATAGATAGATGACTAGCTAGACTAATAAAGAAGAAAAGAGAGAAGAATCACATAGACACAGTAAAAAAATAACAAAGGGGATATCAACATTGACCCCACAGAAATACAAACTACCATCAGAGAATACTCTAAACATGTCTACACAAATAAACTAGAAAATCTAGAAGAAATGGATAAATTCCTGGACACATACACCCTACCAAGACTAAACCAGGAAGAAGCCAAATCTGTGAATAGACAAATAACAAGTTCTGAAATTGAGGCAGTAATTAAAAGCCTACCAACCAAGAAAAGCCCAGGACCAGAGAGATTCACAGTCAAATTCTACCAGAGGTACAAAGAGGAATTGGTACCATTTCTTCTGAAACTATCCCAAATAATTGAAAAGGAGGGACTCCTCCCTAACTCGTTTTTTGAAGCCAGTATCATCCTGACACCAAAACTGGGCAGAGACACAACAAAAAGAAAACTTCAGGCCAATATTCCTGATGAACATTCATGTGAAAATCCTCAATAAAATACTGGCAAACCAAATCCAGCAACATATCAAAAGACTTATCCACCATGATCACGTCAGCTTCATTCCCGGGATGCAAGGCTGGTTCAACATATGCAAATGAATAAACATAATCCATCACATAAACAGAACCAATAACAAAAACCACATGATTATCTGAATAGATGCAAAAGAGGCCTTTGATAAAATATAACATCCCTTGATGTTAAAACCTCTCACTAAACTAGGTATTGATGGAACATATCTCAAAATAATAAGAGCTATTTATAACAAACACACAGCCAATATCATATTGAATGGGCAAAAGCTGGAAGCATTCCCTATGAAAACCGGAACAAGATAAGGATCCCCCCTCTCACCACTCCTATTCAACATATATTGAAAGTTCTAGCCAGGGCAATCAGGCAAGAGAAAGAAATAAAGGATATTCAAATAGGAAGAGAGGAAGTCAAATTGTCTCTGTTTGCAGATGACAGGATTTTATGTTTAGAAAACCATGTCATCTCAGCCCCCAAACGACTTAAACTGATAAGCAACTTCAGCAAAGTCTTAGGATACAAAATTAATGTGGAAAAATCACAAGCATTCCTTTACACCAACAATAGACAAGCAGAGAGCCAAATCATGAATGAACTCCCATTCACAATTGCTACAAAAAGAATAAAATATCTAAGAATACAGCTAACAAGGGATGTGAAGGACCTCTTCTAGGAGAACTACAAACCATTGCTCAAGGAAATAAGAGAGGACAGAAACAAATGGAAAAACATCCCACCATCATGGATAGGAAGAATTAATATCGTGAAAATGGCCATACTGCCCAAAGTAATTTATAGCTTCAATGCTATTCCCATCAAACTACCAGTGACATTCTTACAGAATTAGAAGAAACCGCTATAAATTTCTTATGGAATCAAAGAAAACCCCAAATAGACAACGCAATCCTAAGCAAAAAGGGCAAAGCTAGAGGCATCATGATACCTGACTTCAAACTATAGTACAAGGCTACAGTACCCAAAACAGCATGGTAGTAGTACCAAAACAGATGTATAGACCAATGGAGCAGAACAGAGACCTCAGAAATAACACCACACATCAACGATCACCTGATCTTCGATGAACCTGACAAAAATAAGCAATGGGGAAAGGATCTCCTATTTGGTAAATGGTGCTGGGAAAACTGGCTAGCCCTATGCAGAAGACTGAAACTGGACACCCTTCCTTACACCTTATACAAAAATTAACTCAAGATGGATTAAAGACTTAAATGTAAAGCCCCAAACCACAATGGTATTGCCATTCAGGACAAAGGGATGGGCAGACTTAATGACAAAAATGCCAAACACAATTTCAGCAAAAGCCAAAATTGACAAATGAGATCTAATTAAACTAAAGAGCTTTGCACGCAAAATAAACTAGCTTCAGGGTGAACAGGCAACCTACAGAATGGGAGAAAATTTTTGCAATCTACCCATCTAACAAAAGTCTAATATCCAGACATTACAAGGAACTTAAACAAATTTACAAGAAAAAAAAAACTCCATCAAAAAGTGGGCAAAAGGTGTTAACAGACACTTCTCAAAAGAAGACATTTACATGGCCAATAAACCCATTAAAAAAGCTCAACATCACTGATTATCAGAGAAATGCAAATCGAAACCACGATGAGATACCATCTCATGCCAGTCGGAATGACAATTATTAAAAAGTCAAGAAACAACAGATGCTGGTGAGGCTGTGGAAAAATAGTCTTTTACACTTCTTTTTTTTTTTTTTTTTTTTTTTTTGAGACGGAGTCTTGCTCTGTCATCCAGGCTGGAGTGCAGGGGCGCGATCTCGGCTCACTGCAAGCTCTGCCTCCCGGGTTCATGCCATTCTCCTGCCTCAGCCTCCTGAATAGCTGGGACTACAGGCGCCCGCCACCAGGCTCGGCTAATTTTTTGTATTTTTAGTAGGGATGGGGTTTCACTGTGTTAGCCAGGATGGTCTCGATCTCCTGACCTCGTGATCCATCCACCTTGGCCTCCCAAAGTGCTGGGATTACGGGCGTGAGCCACTGCACCTGGCCAGCCTTTTACAGTTTTACACTGTTTTTGGGAATGTAAATTAGTTCAACCATTGTGGAAGACTGTATGGAGATTCCTCAAGGATCTAGAACTAGAAATACCATTTGACCCAGGAATCTCATTACTGGACATATACCCAAAGGAATATAAATCATTCTACTATAAAGACACATGAACATGTATGTTTATTCCAGCACTACTTACAATAGCAAAGTAATGGAACCAACCCAAATGCCCATCAATGACAGACTGGATAAAGAAAATGTGGCACATATACACCATGAAATACTATGCAGCCATAAAATGGAATGAGATCATGTCCTTTGCGGGGACATGGATGAAGCTGGACCCCATCATCCTCAGCAAAGTAACACAGGAACAGAAAACCAAACACCGCATGTTCTCACTCATAAGTGGAAGTCGAACAATGAGAACACATGGACACAGGGAGGGGAACAACATACACCAGGGCCTGTTGGGGGATGTGGGGTGAGAGGAGGGAACTTAGAGGAACTTAGGTCAACAGATGCAGCAAACCACCATGGCACACATATACCTATATAACAAATCTGCACCTTCTGCACATTTATCCCAGAACTTAGAGTAAAATAATACGAAAAAGAAAACAAAGAATACTTATAACACTTCCTTTTGACTTTTCATATTTATTTCTTTTTAACACATAAAAATGAGTTTAATTGAAAATCATGTTATCATTTATAACTGTATGAGTTACAGGATTGTATTTAACTTTCCTTATGAAATCTTTTTAAAATAACCCATCCATTTTTCAAAAGTAACCAAAAATCTTGATAAACAAAGAGTTTAATGTTTTATGTTTATTGGGGAATTAATATTCAGAATATACAAAATTTGTGCCTAATATATTAACATTATTATTAAAGAGATGTGTATAAGATGCATAATTTTCATTTTTACTTTTTCCAATTTGTTACATATTAGTAATTTGTTGTACTGACACTAGGCTAAAAATTTCTGTAGCCATTTTCACTAACATACCTTTTGTTGATCAACACAACAAAGAAAAAGCAATATTTGGATAATATGTAGGGTTTTTAGGGTGGATCAGATTGACCATGTAAACTACATCAATGCCAACTGGCTGAGGAGCATTATATTTTGTGAATTCTGTAGCTAAATAGATTGTTGCAATGTTAGACAACTCCTCAACAGAAAAATGCACTCTAATGTATAGGCTCATACGCACAAATACTTAGTAAAGCCCGTATGATTACAAGCTTGGCTAATTAGAAAAGTAAATATGAGCCAACATCATATGGAGTGAAAAAAAGCTGAAAACATTTTCCCTAAGACCTGGAAACAGACAAAAATGCCCACTTTCACTATTCCTATTCAGCACAGTTTTAGAAATCGTAGCTAGAGATTTCTAAAACAAATAACCCCAACAAAAAGAAGCCAGAAGACACACACAGATGTGTTTCTAAGAAGATATACAAGCAGCTAGCAAACATATGGAAAAATGCTCAACATCACTAATCTTCAGAGAAATTAAAACCACAATGAGATACCATCTTACACCAATCAGAACAGCAATTACTAAAAAGTTAAGGACCAACAGATTTCGGCAATGATGTGGGTAACTAGGAACACACATACATTGTTGGTGGGAATGTAAATTATTACAACCTCTATGAGAAACAGTATGAAGATTTCTCAAAAGAACAGAAATTGAATTACCATACTATCCAGCAATCCCATTACTGGTTATCTACCCAAAAGAGAAGTAATAATTACCTTTAAAAAAGACACCTGCACTGGTATGTTTATGGCAGCACTATTCACAACAGGAAAGTCATGAAATCAACCTAATGTCCATCAATGGATAATTGGATAAAGAAAATTTGATATACATACACCAGGAAATACTATGCAGCCATACAAAATGAAATTCTGTCTTTTGCAGCAACATGGATAGAACTTGAGGCCATGATGTTTAGTGAAATAACTCAGAAACAGGAAACCAAATACCATATGTTTTCACTTGCAAGTGTGAGCTAAACAATAGGTACAAATGATGGAAATAATGATGGAGATAAGTCACTGGAGACTCCAAAAGGTGAGAGGGTGGGAGGGGTGTGAGGGATGAGAAATTACATAATGGGTACACAGTACACTATTTAGTTAATGGGTGCACCAAAAGCCCAGATGTCACCACTATGCAATACATTCACATAACTAAATTGCACTTGTACAACCAAAATCTATAAAAATAAAAATTAAAAAAAAAACATGTAACTCTAAACTAGTTTGCCTTTAAATTTGTGTTCATAGCAACTCTAGTATGTGCACAAAATGGCTTGGAAATTAAACATTCTTAATAAAATGTGCTTTTATACTTTTAATTTTGTCTTCATTTTGCTTTTTGTAGAACTATTTACTAGCTGTCTAGTTAAGAGCCATTCCTCTCTTCTAGTTTACTCACAGTATCTTCATTTTGAGATTGGGATCTCACAGTGCTCTGGAAAGTAAATCTATCCCCAAATTCTCAGAATAAATAATAACTGTTCTAATTCAAGTATAGTAATTCCATTCCCCTTTGTTCATAATTGGTTTAAGCAGAGGAATGTTAAATTCTTACAGACAAAAGGTACAGTGATATCTAATGAAAAAAAACTAAGGGAAATATTTTCCTTCTATTAAGTAAGACACTTGGTAAGGAGAAACTGCTCATCAGGCAAAAATAATTTGAGAAAGTTATGCCTGCAATGACTGCATGCATTTTGTGACCATGTGTGTAGAAATCATATTCTGGCAATGGCAACTGAAAGAGATCAAGATTAGGAGATCTTTGAGGCCCCAGAATACCACTGCATCCACCAATTCTGGAATCAACCACCTTCAGGCTTCTAATGTAAGATTACAAATTGTTTAAAATTTCTTTAGTTAGGCATATGTTACAACAATAGTTTTCAGATTAATAACGTCCACAAATATGCCCCACATTCATAATGCTCTTAAAGATGAATTCATCATATTCTCATGGGGATAAGGAATGGAAGAGGAGAAACCATCAGAGGAACCATTCTCTTCTCCAAAAAACCATAAAAACAGTGCAATGTAATATTTGTTTGTCCCTATCTTCTTTAGTATCTTTCCTTTGACAGTGGGTCTCGAATCAAAGACACACCATTTGAGATCTTGTGAATCCCTTCAGCAATTTTAGAGCATCTTTCTTTAGTCTGCATTCTCTCCTGCAACAAAAATGTCTTTCTAGTCTGGCGTGGTGGCGTGCAGCTGTAGTCCCAGCTCCTTGGGAGGCTGAGGTGGGAGAATCACATGAGCCTGGGAGGTCAGGGTCGCAGCCACCCAAGATCATGCCATTGCCCTCCAGCCTGGGCAACAGAGCGAGACCCTTCTCAAAAACAAAAAAACAGGTCGAGTGCAGTGGCTCACACCTGTATCGCAGCACTTTGCGGGGGCCAAGGTGGGCGGATCACCTGAGGTCAGGAGTTCGAGAGCAGCCTGACCAACATTGTGAAACCCTGTCTCTACTAACAATAAAAAATTAGCTGGGCATGGTGGCAGGTGCCTGAAATCCCAGCTACTCAGGAGGCTGAGGCAGGAGAAGAACTTGAACCCAGGAGGCGGAGGTTGTAGTGAGCCGAGATCGTGCCATTGCACTCCAGCCTGGGCAACAAGAGAGAAACTCCGTCTCAAAAAAATAAAAAACAAAGAAAAACCAATGTCTTTCTGTCTGTGTATCAAATCTACCCCGCTGTATTATTTCCCATGATAAAACAGAAAGGAAAACAAAACCAAAAGCATCATAGATTTTATCGACTCTTTCATTTTTGTCTTGTTTCTCTGTTCTTTTAATGACAGAATTTGTTTATGATTTTACACTGTTTGTTGTGTTTTCTCATTCCTCAGTCCAGTCCAGACTGTCTTCTTCTCCCACACTCCCCTTGTCTGAAAGGGCCCTAATTATTTCCATGTTTTACAACACTATCTCCTTTTGCTGTTATTCTCTTATTTGCGCAGTCATCAGCATCCTAAATTAACAATATCCTCCTTTGGAAACACTTCCTCCATTGGTTCATGTACTCCGCACATTTCTAGTTTTCCTCCGAAGATTTGGCTGTTCTTTATAAGCCTCATCTTCTCATTAGTTATTCTGGTAAACATTAGTTTTCTTAATAGGACATCTCCTTATTTTCTCTTCATAAGTGATATGATCTATTTCTATAATTTATTTGTGATTTTTGAAATGACTGGTTCTTATCCTAGACCCAAGCTCTCCACTGACTTCATAATAAATATGTCTGACTGTCTTCTTGACACTTTCACTTTCTCGTTTCATAGTCATTTTAAAATTTAAAATATAACATACTAAATAAAACTGAAGTCATTAAAAACTATCATTTTTCCTTCAATTATTTACTATTTTATGTTTTTATTTTCTAACTGCTCTATAGCTTGTAGTATCTGTAGTTGGAAAACTGCTCAGCAGATTGGATTTTGCTGATGTAATGTTCAACTTGGCATTGTCTTTTTTTTTTTGGATGACAGGGTGAGCCATAAACCTAGGCAGCAACACATCCTAGGTCTCAGAAAAGCTAAGCATTTCTAAGCAAGAAAAAACACAGAGATAGGGAGAGCTATAGTTGATATTTTTGAGAGCCATCATAAAAGTAGAGCTCATTTCTTGTTTAGGAATGTTGATAACTTACGCAGCGTCAAGTAGGAACAGGAATTGAATCCCTAGAAATATAGTCAGTGATAGCTAGTAACTGAAACTCAACCTTAGTCCAATAAAGAGACGGTGAATGTGTGTTTTTGTTTGGTGTTCATTTGTTTTGTTTTTCCCATAACGCATGTGGCAGCGAGCATAAAAAATAATCATGGGATAATAAAGAAACAAAATGATGAATAAAGCAGAGAATATGATCCCAGCAGAGATAAATTCACTTGTTAAGGAAATTTACATCTTCTTTTTTATTTAGAAATTAAATATGCATCTCAAATATCCATGAAGTTAAGTGTCATGTCATTCATCCTATTCCAAGTTTCAGATTTAGTAATTCTTAATTATTCAACCCTGAGCTAAGGAGCTCCTTTGTATTGCTATAAAGATAGAAGTAACTTATGACAAATGCAATAAAGATTTCCTTGTTCCTGTGCCATGGATCTGCAAAATCACACCTTAAACAGAGTATGAGAGTTTGTAATAAAATTACAGACATTATTTAATTTCTAGATTCCTAACAAAAAACAACTATTTCTTCAACTGAAATAAAATGTTATGTTCTTAGAACAAAACTGAGAGTACAAGAGACAATACATGGTATTATTTGAGAGACTTGAAAATAAATTTATTATATGTGTATATTACATTTAATTTTTTATATTTTATACATTCATTGTGCAATGGGTCCTACCAATAATGTAGCTGTTCCTGGCTAGATTATATGATAGGTATAACTTTCACTTTTTAAAAAAAGCTGTCAAACAATTTTTAAAAGTACTAGTATCATTTTGCATTCCCGTCAGTAGTATAACAATCAGTCTTTTTAACTTTAGCCAGTCTAATGGGTGTGTAAGGGTATCATGGTTTTAATTTGCATTTCTGTGATGAGTGATGATGTTAAGATTTTTGATGTGCATTTGGCTATTCATAATGATCTTTCATGAATTGTTTCTTAAAGAGTTTGACTATTTTTATATTGTTGATTGCCTCTTTGTTGACTTCTAAGAGTTCTCAATACAAGTTCTTTGTCAGTTATGCATGAAGTGAATATTTTCTCCCATTCTATGACTCTGTTATTCATTTTCTTACTGATGACCCGTGAAGAGCAAAAGTATTTACTTTTGATGAAATTCAAATTATCAAAATTTTCTTTTATGTTTCATGCCTTAGATTTTCCATTTAAGAAGCTTTTGTCCACCCCAAGGTCATGAAGGATTTTGTTTATGTTTCTTCTAGGAGTTTTATGCATTGAGGTTTTACACTTTTAATAGTTTACATTGTAAATGGTTTACTATATAAATAATAAGATGAAGAACTATCATTTAAAAAAGTTTTGCCTATATTATTTCATTTATGTTTTCAGAGATAATGATGATGAAAATAGCTAAATAGGTGTGGAGAGCTTATGTTGATTCAGAACTCTCCGACCTGCATTAGCACATTTTAAGAATAACTATATCAGGTATGTTGTAATATTCCTTTTTATATAAAGGCAAACTGAAACAGAGCTAGTTTATGCTTAGAGTTACTTATCTAGTAAGTTATATATTTGAGATCTTTCCAGACAGCACAATTTCATCTGCATAGTTCATTTTATTGAACATATTATCTCTCAGATATATAATTATTCCTGACCATATTTAAAAATTCCATTAATTTACGTAAACAGCACACTTTCAACTTTTGATGGTTAACAGCCTTGGGCACCCCAATTGACATATATTTTAAAGTTTTCAACTCATATGTTAAGTGGTTTCTTCGTTAAGCTTTTTATTTATTCTGAATAAATAAATAAATTTGATGTTTTATTTAAATGTCTACTTATGGCAATGCAGTAAGCATTGTGTTTTGCTTTTGCCTTTGTTTTTTCAAAAGAGTAGCTTTACTGCAAGTCTTGTCATTTGTATGCTAAACTGGTACTGCTAGGATTGGTGCTATGTAAGGGTGTAAGTAGAACAATCCAAGTAACCTATTTTAAGAAAAGTTTGTCATAAATTCCCCAAAGATATATTTAATGTGTTTTAAAAAGTTCACTCATCTCCGTATTTATTTGTGGGACAAATGTCACATATGTATCAGTAAATCCACACCATCAGCAGAATTATATATACTCAGTCATTATTCATTCCATTTTTCTAATTCACTTGACAGTTGACACTGGTTATGGGTTTTTCCACTCACTTAAGTGAATTTACATTTATTTTCTCATTATTTGTGGACATATTTCTGTACGTCTAAGACAAAGATGGATGGAAATAAAGTAAATGGCTAAGATACATGTCAAATAGATCTGAAATGATCTCTATAGTGACATTTTATACTATAAATAATATTTAAAACTTCTGTAGGAATTTGGAGGAAATACTGTAAATATTTGGAAAGTATTTACTAAATGAAAAATAAATTAACTGAAACAATTTTCACTACAGATTAACTTGAATACTGAAAATAAAAATAAGTTGAAACCATCAAATTAGTACATTATATCAATGAAGTTCGTGGACTCTGTAATCATGCCACTTTCTGATCATTTGGGGGCCAATCACCTAGCCACTTCTTCTCAGTTGTCTAATCTGTAACAGTGAGATACTTATGAGATATAACTCATTGGATTGCTGTTATCTTCAGTAATTTACCTATGGAACATGCTGAATAGTATTTAACTCATATTTTGGGCTAATTAAATATTAGCTGCTATTATTATTATAGAATTCATATGTCTTGGGAAAGCAATAGAAAGCTCTATTTTATTTTAGTTAGTTCTTATTAACATCATATAGAGGATTGTATAGTCATCTTCCATTAGCATTTAAAACACATTACTTTGCAAATCCCATTATTTTAAAAAAACACAATATTTTATGGCTATCCCCTCAAATTTGTGTCCAAAATCAATGATTTCATCTATCTATCATCCATTCATATACTGTCTTTCACTACAATTATCACTCCCTTTCGAGCTAATGCTTCTCAAGCAATAGTTTTCAAACCACCTGTATCAAAAGCCTCTATGGTGTTTATTAAAACAAAAATTCCAAGGTCTTACTCGGAGAGATGCTGATGATTTGGACTCCAGAAAGTCTGGGTAATTTGCATTTTTAATACTTGCTCTATGTATCTTACACACAGAAATGTTTATAATCCAACGTTATGAAAAATTGATTTCTTCATTATTTTCCACATGTTCATTCCTTTCCAAATATTCATTCTTTCTCAGCCAATAAGTGTCCTTTCTATAGATAAAAGGCTGTTTTAGTAATTATGCTCAATCTTCAAAGAATACCACAACTGCACTAATTATACATATGCAATGGTAGCTCGTATATCAAATCACATTCATCCATCAAATTTCACTCACATTCTGTTTCTTTCATGTCTACTACAACTTCTTTAAATCCCATGTAAAGCACATCATTTAAATCCTGCAGAAAGTTTTGCTGTATCACCTGCTTTCTTTCTTTTATTTTTAATCTAATTCACACTGTTAACATAGTGCAAAATTATGGAAAGCACATCTGTGACAACAAGTCAGACTTATGTTTGAACTATGATTATATTAGTTTTTGCAGAAGGTACTTGGTCTCTCTGAATCTAACTTTCCTCATCATAAAATAATTACTAATATTGCTCATATTTACTGATTGGTTTTTATTAAATGTGATTTGCATAAACCACCTAATTCATGCTTTGTACAAATTACAAAACCAAAAAATTTAGTTTCCTCTCCTCTCACTTTATTATTTATGTTTAAGTATTACAAGTGAGCATGTGTGTATTGTGTGCGTGTGTTTGTGTCCCCAGCTAGATGGGATGTTGCATCACTTTGTATCTATAACATATAAATCATAAATAGTTTAATCAACATCATAAGTATAATATTACCTTAGTGGAGAATTCGAGATATATTTATTTTTCACATTAAAATATGTATTAATTTCTCATGTACATGTGTTCCTATCATTAGGTTTGAACTCCCTATAGACAGTCACTGTCTTATTTGTGTATCTTGATGGCCTACCACAGAACTGGGTATAAGATAAAAACTTTCTATATGTATGTTGAATAAATGAGTGGATTTTGCATTTCTAAAGAAAAAATTATGAAGAAATTTTTCATTTATTGGCTTTTTTAGTCTTGGAGCAGAGTAATGGTTTTTATTTTTTGGCTTGATTATTGGTGTATGCAGTAAAATAATTAATGTCTTTACATATACTTTGCTATTTAGTTTAGCTCTTGTGTCATCCACTTTTTAAATCTAGTACTTGGGACCTAGTAGCTGCTGACTAAGTGAAAAAAGGAACAAATAACTAAGTTGGCAGATGTTTCCCAATTGCAGTAGGCTGACATTAATTTACAAAATGGTATTGGAGATGGGTTTAGAGATAACTAGTTCAAAACAATTATGCTTTTAGTTTCAGAGCAAAAAGTGAAGAGATGTACCCAAAGTCATAAATTATTTGAAGAGAAAGAAAGGAATTATATACATATGGATATTTTGGTCATTTATTTTGCATAATGGAAGATAGAATTTTAAAAATCAGCAATATAATGATTTTGAGACCATATACACATTTCAAGGAAGCATAAAAATAAAGATTAAGTTTTTTCTCTATAGACATATAATTATGTGTAATTACTCATGATCAAGAAAATGTGGACCTACAGGAAGTATTCAAAATACATATGAATTAGCAGTAAGCTACTTCATTAAATTTTGTCTAAATATTTATTACTTGGCTAGCAATTTCACTTTGATAAATGTTGCTATGACTCACAATTCTTGGGTCATATATTATGTTAATATATAGAAGAAGCAGTTTTAATTCAAGAGCTAATGATAATGATAACTGGAGAGATTGAATTTTATATAAATTGTTTATGAGTCTAATCGAGGAATAATTGACAGTGAATGAAAAAAGTAAGAAAAAGCACTGCCATTCTTTTCTACTGAAAAATATGTTAATTTTCAGTAGAAATCTGTATGCACCATCCATATTGTGAAACTAAAATTCATTAAACAATATTTACGTAAGAACAACTGTCATAACTTATTTTAATAGTTAAAGAAAATGAGACTGTTTAACTGATGTGGAAAAAGTTATAGTTTTAGAATTTCAACACATTTTACAGGTTAATCATATTTAGACTTCAACCTTTCAAGTGTCTATTGCATGTCTATTTTATGCCTTGAACCATGACCAATCTTATCCTAAGGGAACTTCAAGAGTAAGTTTCAAATTTGTTTTGAATCCTCACTGGCTTAGACTGAGCAGAAGTCTTTTAAAAATGCATATTCCTGGAATCCACACACAGAGATTTCTAATGTGTAGGCCTAGAATACTTCCAAGGAATTGGTAATATGAACCCCATGGGGTTGTTGTCTATACTGAAATTTGAGAATCACTGAGCTGAAAAATAAATAGTCTTTACTTTTTCTTGTTATTTATCATTTAATTCAAATATTGCATAATTGCAGATAAACAGTGTCTTCTCTGCTGTCAGCTCTCTGAATTATGAATATTTTTAAAAAAATGATTGAAGCATAAACAAATTTTAAATATTGTACCTTATCCCAGGCAACCAGCTCTACCATACAACTAGTGGAGCATATATTTCCTAAATTACTTGCAGGCTACCAACAGAGATAATTTTCCTGCAGGATACAGGGACAATTTTATTCTTCACTTTCTGTACTTGAAGGACCAGGAACTTTATCAAAGCATTTCTTATTATAAATATTATCTTATTTTGTTTGCACTGATTAAAAAAAATTCACAGCTGTAAAAAAACAAAAACCCAAAAAACAAAACAAAATTCAGTTATTTAAAGCAAGCAGTATTGCTATGCATCTATACATAATTCGTATAAGAAATCTTTGAGGAAACAGTTAACATTAGAGGACTATTCTAGGTCGATTTTTTAGCAAGGTTCAATGAAAAAAATAAAAATTATGCCATAATGATTGCCTTTAAAACAAATAAATTTCAGATTTGCCCAGTTCATATATTTGGATTGTTACTGAAGAGTTTGAAAGGAAGAAACTTATTAGCTGCAACACATAATTATCAACCAAGCAATTAAATCAATTAATACATACATATTCATCATATGTGCTAATAGTCTGCTCTCCACAAAGTATTGTGCTAAGAACAAGAGAGAATACTAATCCTCCAAAAAAGGGAGAATACTAAATTAGTTTCTGCTTCTGGGAGTTTATACTTAGATATGAACATGAGACATATATAAATCAAGAAATAAAAACTTTGGGTCTCTTTTATGTATTAAGAAGGACTCCATATGTGAAACAGTTCACTAACCGCAAAGGATTGGAATGAAGAAGAAAAGAGTCCAAGTGACAGGTAAGGGCATCACCAATAGATAGTTGGTGCTCAGATTCAAGGAGCTTATTGTGATCTGGACACTCTGAATCACCGCATTAAAAGAAATCACAGAGGCCCTAGAACAAATTCCTTTATTTTACAGGAGACAAAGTAAGATTCTGGTTTTGAAGGCTAATGGAATGATAATCAAATAGTTTGAAAATTTTAACTATATTAAAAATATACATGGCAATGAAAGCTATCATACTTTCACATGAATGTATCAGAAGAGAAAGTGTGGAAACAAATTTAAAATCTGTTCACATATGCACTTAATTTCAACTAAATCTGAAATATATAAACTGACATCTGTATGTGTAAACACATAATCATTCTCTTCTTTTTCCAAAATATGTTCATAACAAACAGCTAAAGCATCACATCCTGTTGTGGTGTTTCTATTTTAGGCAAATAATAAAAAATTTTATGGATAATTAAAACAGTATTGCTCCAAAGTCACTGTAAGGATTCAGAAACTATGGTAAATGATTTCCCAAATGTATCTGCAAAAGCCTACAGGATTTGAAAGAGAATTTAGTTACTGAATTATATTAAAAGACATCAAACATGAGAAAAATAATATATGTTTATTATTAAACATGCAAATATTGAGCATAAAAAGGAACAATTTTCTATACTAGACTCATTTTATTGTTTCTGGGCATAGTTGTAGATTAGAACTCAGTATATTTAATACTTATTTTAATAACATGTTTCCACAATTTTGTTTTGAATGCCACTGACAGGTTGATCCAGCATGTATATAACATGATGTAAGAAATAAAAATATGGTTAATTTGCAAATTATCTCTTTATTGTTTGCTCTATTTATAAACCTTTTCCTAGATAAACTCTTTCTTCTTAATTTGCATATTACATATATATATTTTAGTGAGAAATTTTAAAATCCCTACTTATCTTCCTTTGATCTTTTGAGCTTTTAGTAAAGGCAACAATTTGTTCTATAAATTAGAAAAAAACCATTATTTTAGACAAAACATATTTTCTCATTTCAATGTTTTAACAATTTGAAATGACTTACTTTCTAAAGATATGTAACTATTTACTTTCCTATGTGGATTCCTTTACGCATCCATTTTTATACATGAATAAAGAAAACATTCATTTTGTAAAGTCCAACTGTCAAAATTTCAGTTTAGATTATGCTTCTCTTAGATATTTGCATTTTTAAAATGAGTTCTGCCATGTGATTTTTTGGGGGGTGAGCATGGGTTGTTGGAGCAATACATTTTTATTTGCCATTAAAAATATTAAACATTTTAAATTTCTTAAAAAAATAATTCTAAACATCACTGAAGATTTTCTTAATATTCTAGAATCAAAATTATGAATATTAATTTATTTATGTATAGGCCGAACTAGATGTATCAGCTTTGTTCTAGATGATGGGGTTGTAAAATGATTTGTTTCCTGAATTTTTTTGCATTTGATTTTTTTTTGCCTTTTTAGCACTAGCACACTTTCTCTTCAATTCTAATTTGAAGCTCCTAGTTGCAGTGGGCTTGGGAGCCAGATAACAAAAAAGTTGTATTAAAATGTATGAAATATAAGGATGAATAAGGTTGAGGGAGACTCTAAAGCTATTTTTTTTTGTTAGAAAAATCTGTTTACATTATGGATACACTGACTTGCCAGAAATCTATGATTCTAAACAGATATTAATATGTGTGTGCATTTTTTAAAGTAATAAGCAATTTTTTCTGTTCAACAATTGGATAATTAATGAAAAGATTACAAAATGAATATTTCAGATAAAATAATGCATTTTCCTTACCATTACCATGAAAAAAATTTACAGTGTCTGAAGTTGAGGATCCTCAGAAACAGACCCTGAAACAGGAGTCTGATTTGCAATTACTTTATAAGTTAGTGGTTCCAAGAATGATGGGTCAGGGTAAGGAGGCTTCAAGATCAAAGAGAAGAGAGTATCTAGGTGGACTGAAGAGCAGAGAGCACTGCTGTGGGCAGGTGAGCCCCTCGGGGAGGTGTGGGACACTGTGAGAACACACTTCACAGATTGAGTACTTTATTTACCAAAGCTCCATTAATCACTCTTTGATGACTGTGGTTGAGGAAGGTGAGTCGGGGTAGGAGATGAGGAGTACTTAATTCCCCACACTTCTAGCCTCCTCTCACATTCTTGCCAGCATAGGAATTTATCAGGCAGAGTTGTAATTGCTTGAAGTAATAAGCTGTCCATCCATATGAGAAAAATGAAGGCTAAGTACATAAAAGAATACTGGTGCCTGGGTCTTCTGCAGAGGAGAAAGATGGCACACGGAGACACTTAGGGGTAGTTCAAAATAAAAAGGTCATGGTAATCTGATGTATGCAATGTTACATAATATATGCTTGATGTGCCCTACATCTTTCCTTAAATGTTACCTTTCCAAAAATTAGACCACTATGATTTTGTCTCTATGCTAGGGAAGTCAAGGAACATCACTACCTGCTGAGGAGTAAGGCAGAGAGTGATTGTGAGGCTCAAAATAAAATGAAAAAAAAAATTATTACCGATGTTTCTAGATCCCAACAAAAAGTCAGGATCAAGTACTTCTGACCTTATGAGTGCACAAAACTGCTAAGCCAAAAATCAGACAATGTTCTTCTCACCTGATGTACATTGCTTGAATGGAAACAGACTTTTAGAATTACCCAAACCGTTACTTGGATTACTTTAGTAGCTTCCGTGTTACAAAGAGTGGCTGATGTAGCTTTCAAGATAAAACTAGGATGACATATTTGTATAATGAACATTCAAAATGACATAAATGTAATGATATGGAGGTACTGAAAAAATGTTTGCATTATTTAAAGTGACAAATGTTAATTCAGTGGATAAGCAACCTGTCACCTGCTTGGGACAGACTCTCACAGCTGTGGGAATCAAACTGAAGCATGACTTATTAAAAGTCATTCAGGAAGCACCTGTTCCAGATGAAAGGATAAATTACTTTTATTCTAGGCTTATGTATTATTTGAAATGTGTGGTCATTTGCTACAGAGATGGCATCATTAAGATTTATTCAGTTCACAGATGTTGTGCTAAGGATCAGAAGCAACTGAACTCAAGAAGTCTTGAAATGTAGATTATGACACAGCTAGGGCTCCTACATCTGTCATTATAGATTTTATTAAAAATTATTTTTTTTGAGACAGGGTCTTGCTGTCTCAAAACAGAGACCTCTTGCAGATAGCTGGGACCTCTGTCACCCAGGCTGGTAGGCAGTGGTGCGAACATGGCTCACTGCAGCCTCAAACTCCTGAGCTCAAGCAATCCTCCTGCCTCAGCCTCCTGAGTAGCTGGGGGTACAGATGCATATCACCATGCTCAGCTAATATTTTAATTTTTTTCGTAGAGATAAGATCTTACCATGTTGCCCAGGTTGGTCTCGAACTCCTGGGGTTAAAAGATACTCCAGCCTCAGCCTCACAAAGTGTTGGGATTACAGCCATGTGCCACCATACCTAGCCAAAAATTAATTTTTAAATAATTATAAAATAAAAATATTAAATAAATGGACACAGATCTTGCGTCCTTTTTTTAAAGGACAGTGTTTAATAGTACTATGTTTGTCTTAACTTAGTAAGATAAATTTGTCCTGTTTATCCTAAAACCGTACAAAATAATTAAAAAAATTTTTGTATAGTTGTATGTAGTTCCTATACATGTGTCAAAAGCTTAATATGTCAAAATGTATTTATCTTTTTTAGAGTCTTGGATTTCTCAAATGGTTTATCACAGATGGTTAGATTTTTAATTTCTATATATTCTGATCATAATAAAAATACAACTCAGTAATACCCTAGAGAGAAACCTGCAAATGTATTCCTTAATGGAATTTAAAAGCATAAGAATTTAGTTCAGAAAGTAGGTGTTTTCCAAATGTGTTGTAAAGGTAAGAGTCAGATTTCACATTGTTAATAATATAGTCCTTTTCAGAAAATTTGGTCAAGCAAGTAAGTTATTATATAATCTGTACACTGACTAAAACAACACAAAACAAACCCCAGCTTTCCCTGCACACACATTCTCCCAGCCTGTTCCTCTAATCCAAAACACCATAAATGAAACTTTCATAGCTATTCTTTGGCCTACAAAATTAATTTAAAATATTGGAAAATTAATCCGTAAAATGTAAAGTGTACACACATTTAATGTACTCCATGGTCAGAATAACCATAATTATCCTTCTTCCTAGAATATGTTATCTTTTGAATGAGAACATATTAACTTTAAAGATTACATGCTGCAGATAAGGGGACAGGAATAATATGATTAAAGAAATCTATGTTAACTCAATACTAATATAAAGATACGGTGACAATATAAAAGTAAATATTATAGAAGGAAAGAATCTTACATTGATATATTTCAAAATATTTTAATATTTAGTTAAAACTTAAAAATCATTGCAGATCAACAGAGTAGTCTTTTCTCTATGTATTACAGAGTGTTCAAAACTGTACTAAGTAAACACAACTAAGTTATTATTTTAACATTAAGACCACCAATACTTTCTAAAATGATGTCCCAACCAAAGATGTCTCTTCTGAGTCTCATACTGGCGTAACTAAAAAGACAGCAATCCAGATGCTAGTGACTTTCCTCTTCTTTCATCAGTCATAAAGT
Source organism: Pan troglodytes (assembly GCF_028858775.2). NCBI lineage: Eukaryota > Metazoa > Chordata > Mammalia > Primates > Hominidae > Pan > Pan troglodytes. The sequence continues at coordinate 134,933,710 of NC_072401.2, forward strand.
TCTAGTTAATTTCACTTCCTCAGTTTTTCCATTTATCCAATATTTTGGGTTTTCCATCATCTCTTAGATGGTTTCCTAAAGCTGCCTCTAAGGTAGTCTCTACACTTCTGATTTTATTCCACTTTCCAAGCTACCACAACAATGATATTTCTAAACTAAAATTTTGATGGGCCACTACCCTCTGTATGGATGACATATAAATCATCTAATAGCCTCACTTCTATTATCCTCTCTCACCATGGCTCCCATATCCTACTTTCTATATCCAAAAAATACTACTCTTGTTCTGGTCTCCAATCCTGTAAGGATGCTGTTCTTTCAGCTTGGATTATTGACATCTTCATCTTTACCTGATTGTTTTGTACCCATCTTCAATATTTCACTATGGATATCTGGGCTAAATTATATAACACCAAAAATGTGGGTTATTTTCTCCTATCATATGTTCTACTCCTAAATTGAATTCTGTAATACAAAAAATGAGGAAAATTTAGGGAACATATTTTCAGGTATTATCTATTTTCTTCTTTTTGGCAACTTCAAGAGTTCCCAACACCAAAATGCCTAATAACAATTATTATTGGAAATCATTAATAGTGATTAATCTTACTCTTATTAAGACTACTTTGGATATAGTAACATAATCTATAACTTTTCTATCTGTCTACTGCAATGGCAGTATTTATTTCAACTTGCAGTATTTTAGGGAATTTGGAACAATATAGCCACTTAAAGAATTGGGTGAACTTCAATGAAGAAAAAGTCAAATTTGTTTTGTGTGGTAATGTAGGTTTCATCCTAGCCATCTAATCTAATATATGAATTTTATGCTAGTTGAGTTATGCTACTTGGAAAGGATCATGTGTCATTACATCACTCCAAAAACCTATCAAAACCCTCAAGGCAGTAAACATTCTATTGGTCTTACAAACCAGAAAATTGACACTCACAAAGGCTGATTACCTTGCTCAATGTCATAGAGTAAATTTTGAAGACAAAGAGCAAATTTAATTTTTTAAACTCCAAACCATTACACCATTCTGCCTCCTATGATCAATCTAGACTTCTCAAAAAGTAGCAGCACACTAGTAAACCAAGGTAATTTATTTGTGTCTTAAAAATACAAGTAGAACCTTCCACTATGAAAACTTTGTTTTATCGTACTTCTCATCAATATAATTTATCAAAATGAAAAAGCGGCAAGGGAGAGATTGCTTTATTTCCAATTTATGATTCCAAAGAGCTACTCTTTATAGGGATGTACTCTTACAATTTTCTAACTAATAAAACTGCCACATCAATAGACAGCTTCAGCAATAATATCTATAAGGGATTAATAAAAGGAAATGTTTCCTTGTATACTGTTTCTATTTTTCACAGTATGTATAAAGAGTAATTGTAATACAACATATGTGGTGATAGCATCATTGAACATAGACTCACAGCAAAGCCTTAGTAAACTAAAAAATCGCAGCTGATCTGGATGAGAATAATGACTGGAAAAGATGTCCAGTAACCACTAGCTAAATAAACAGTTATAACTTAACCAATAATTCTACTCATAGTCCAAATACATTTTTTTCTAAAACATAAAACATTAATCTTTTACAAATAAATAGAGAACTACTATATTAATCTTATTATCAAAAAAGAAATACTAACTTTTTAAAGAAAAAATATTCTATATGTTTTTTATTGCAGAAGAAGCAATAGAGACTTTTATGCTTGAAGACATTCCTCAATATTAAGATATTTAAAATGGGACTTTGTATTTTGTTTTGTTTTGATGCTAGACTCTACTGCCTTTCTAGAAGGAGTTCAATTTGCCTCACCACTTTCCTCCCCTTTTATTCTTTTTCTTTTTTATTTGATTTTTGATATACAGTCCAACAGAATCAAGTCTTGATCCTTTTTAAAATTTAGCATATGTTCATAGTAGAATTATTTGCTAGATTCAGTCATGACATATTTATTTTCTATACATTTATCCTAATACATGTTTTATTACAGTGTTTAGTTCCTTTATTCAGATATCAAAATTCTCTCTTTATATTAGAAAAAAATATATTTTCATCTGGCGAGCTTGTATTTTTTTTTTTACTCAATTGTTATTATTCTTTCCCACTGTAATACACTGCTTTCTTAAAATAAATTATTTAAATGAATTAAAGCACAGCATGGATAAACAAATAACAATGTAATTGCGCAAGGAGACAAAGATTGTTTTTTGGAAAAATAAGATCACTTATGCAATTTAGTTATGCAATTTTCTATATTCTGAAGAATTACAAGGCATTAAGTCATTAGTGGGAAGAAAGAACAGCGGTATTTCTGAGAAGCAGGCATAGAAATCCAGAAAATATATGCCTTTGATCTAAATGACAGAAGTAAATTTGCCAATGGCAAAATAATTTTAGGCATGTTTAAATGAACCTATATTACTTGAAATGCAGATTCAATATTTTTCAGTTTGAAGAGGCCATTCAATGTCAAGCATAAATGAAATTAAGTTATATACATAATATCTATAATAGAATTTGCTACATTAACGCTCACAGATGTGGGTTAATATTTTATTTGCATACATCGCCAAGTCTGTCCTGTTCTTTGGTTGGATTTATCACATTTCTGCAGACATGGCTTGCTGCTGGAAATGGACATGAACAATCAAATTTTCAGTTTCAAATAAGTGAAAGATTCCACTCCAGCTGTATTTGCTAAGCCTTTTGGTAGCTGCAATGATAAGGCAAAAAGAGTTTTGAGAGTGAGAAATCTAAAGTGGAGATGCAAATCTCATGCTCCATTGCTATATTATTATCTTTGAATATGCTGATCCTGACTAGCCTCAAACTAGCTGTACCAGAACTGAAAAGAAAAGAGGAAGGGGTTATGGTTCTTACTTTCTGAACTGCGCTACATCCATTTTTTAGCACATTTTTATTACAGTGAAACACAATTTTATTAATATATATTTAAAGTAGTTTTTGTTTCATAAATTATTATGAAAAAGCACTCCGTTTATATTTCTAGTTATTGCTCCTTATGCACAGAGTTACATATCTGTATCATACATTTATATCTAAATGATGTCATATTATGGTTAATCAATCTTATCAAATAAATTGGTGAATAAATGTTGAGTTCTATTTTTAAACAAAACAGAAGTATTTTTAATATTTCTATGATAATTAAAAACAATTTATTGGTTTTAATTTCTACTTTCTAAGGATGTGATTCCTTAACTATTTAGTTAGGAATAGATAGTATTAATTTTTATCAAAGGTGAAAAATACACAAACACTCAAAATCGTGCAGGTATTTTCCTGCCAGTTTAATCATCTGCATTCCAACAGATATTTTTGTTTCAAATAGCTGTGCACAGTCATTTTAATATGACCAGAGAGATACCTCCTTAGTAAATTTTAATCTAGCAATAATCTCACCAGGTAAACTGCTGGTATTTTTACTAATAAGATAAACCATTGGAAAAATTAAAATATCTGGATAATTATGTTTTAAATGTGAACGTTCTGTTTTAAAAAGGTGTAGCAAGAAATGCAAGCAATTTTATTATTGGATTCAGAGTGGTTTGCATTTTTTTCCCCTTGGCTACAGCTCCACCTTTCAGTGACACAAATATGTATTATGGGTAGAAAATTTGTGACAGTTGTTAGAATCAAAATGGGGCCACTAGTGCTAAAATTCCTTTATGAAGCCCAGGAAGGCGATGACAAGGGAGCTCTCAGACACAAATGCATGATAACAAGAGCTATCACACAATACTCTGTTGAAACCACAACTTTGCACAAAGGCCATTTTGCAACTCTATACAAAAAAATACTTCTGCCAGGACATCTGCCTAGTAAGTGTCTGTCCAGTCTTTGACTGATGCTTATAGCCAAGAATAATTATCTCAAAACAATTATATAATCCTCCTCATTTTTCCTTTAAAAATGTGTGTCTTCCTTTACCTACCTAAATAGGCATACAGTTTTCTATGGCATACATATTCCCATTGAAATCCCTTTTTCAAATAAATACCATTTTATTTTAGAAAGTCTCCTACTTTATTATTTAGGTTGACAAACTAAAGATAAAAATGGTCAAATTTTTTATTTCTAACATTTAGCATGAAGCACCCAAATAATATGATGTGCCTCTAACTCTATTTGTTGAATGGAACCAAGGGTGGGTTTCATGCGCATCCATGTGAAGAGACCACCAAACAGGCTTTGTGTGAGCAATAAAGCTTTTTCATCACCTGGGTGCAGGCGAGCTGAGTCAGAAAAGAGAGTCAGCGAAGGGAGATAGAGGTGGGGCCATTTTATAGGATTTGGGTGGGTAGTGGGACAAAAAGGCTACAGGGTGCGGTCCCGGTCCTTGTATAAGAATTCCGACTGCACAGCCTTGTACTTTGGCTGTGTGTAATGAAAGGGTTGGGATGAGTCAGAGAGAGCTAGTGTGGAAGCAGTCTCTAAAGCTGTCTTCAAGGAATGGAAAGAGGAGTGGGGAAAGGATTTAGGATCTATGGGGTCAGCAAGGTTTATCTAGAACAGAATAATGGGTTGTGGAGGGAGGTATCGAGGACAGGAGAGTGTATGGGTTTGGCACCATGGGGTGGATAAGCAAAGCAATTTGGTTGATAAGGAGCAGATCCTGAACTAACCTGTAAGGCTCATCCAGTTCTAGGACAGGTAAAATGAGGGAATTGTAAGGAGAGTTTATAGGCTTTAAAAGGCCATGCTGTAACAGGCGAGTGATAACAGGCTTTAATCCTCCTGAAGTGTGCTGTGGGATGGGATATTGGCATTGAGCAGGGTAAGGGTGATTAGGTTGTAATGGGATGGTAAAGGGAGCATGATCCGTCACCAAGAAGGGAATAGAGGTGTCCTATACTTGTGGATTAAGATGGGGAGATACAAGGGGAGGATGTGAAGGAGGCTTTGAACTGGGGAAAAGGGCGGCAATGAGATGTGGCTGTAGCCTAGGAATAGTCAGGGAAGCAGGTAATATAGTTAAAATGTCTCGGCCTAATAAGGGAACTGGGCAGGTGGGGATAACTAAAAAGGAGTACATAAAAGAATATTGTCCAAGTTGGCACCAGAGTTGGGGAGTTTTAAGAGGTTTAGAAGCCTGGCCATCAATACCCACAACAGTTATGGAAGCAAGGGAAACAGGCCCTTGAAAAGAAGATAATGTGGAGTGGGTAGCCTCCATATTGATTAAGAAGGGGACGGACTTACCTTCCACTGTAAGAGTTACCCAAAGCATCTGTGATGGTCCAAGAGGCTTCCGAGGTGATCGGGCAGCGTCAGTCTTCAGCTGCTAAGCCGAGAAGGTCTGGGAAGGAGTCAGTCAGAGCGTTGGGGCCAGTTGGACAGTCCAATTTCCAGTGGGGTCCCACAGAGATGGGACAGAGCTTAGCAGGAATCCTGGGCTCCGGGCATTCCTTGGCCCAGTGGCCAGATTTCTGGCACTTGAAGAAAGATCCTGATGGAAAAGGTCCTGTAGGAATGCTTGACTGCTGAGGCTTAGTCATTTTGAAGTTCTTGAATGCTGGAGATGTGGCTGGGGTTTCTCTCACAGTGGAGGCAAGGAATTGCAACTCAGAAATACATTGCTACTTGGCTGCCTCTATTATTGTACACCTTGAAGGTGAGGTTAATTAAGTCCTGTTGTGGGGTTTGAGGGCTGGAATCTAATTTTTGGAGCTTTTTTTAAAAATGTCAGGAGCTGACTGGATGACAAAATGCATATTGAGAATAAGATGGCCTTCTGGCCCTTCTGGGTCTAGGGCGGTAAGGCATCTCAGGGTTGCTGCCAAACGGGCCATGAACTGGGCTGGGTTTTTCATATTTGATGAAAAAGAGCCTAAACGCTAACTGATTTGGGAGAGGTCGGATAAAGAAAAAAGAGCATTAACCTTGACTATGCCTTTAGCTCCAGCCACATCTTTAAGAGGAAATTGTTGGGCAACTGGGGGAGGGCTAGTCACAGAAAGAAACTGTAAGCCAGACTGGGTGTGAGGAGGGAAGGTGATAGAAAGATTATAGGGTGGAGGAGCGGAGGCTGGGGAAGAATTGGACCTGGCTGGGCCTGGAAAGGAGCAGCTTGGGGAGGAGGGGAGAGGTCAGATGGGTCCGTAGAAACTCAGCAATGCTTGGGGTTGAGACTGAGGGGACAGGCGGGAGGGAAAGAAGGAAGATTTGGGACAAGTTGCATTGGGAACAGAGACTAAGGAGGGACTGATGTGTAAAAGAATGCCTGGACGTCAGGCACCTCAGACCATTTGCTCATTTTACGACAAGAGTTATCTGGACCTTGTAGGATGGAAAAATTGAAAGTGCCGTTTTCTGGCTATTTGGAACCATTGTCGAGTTTGTATTGGGGTTAAGCAGCATTGCAGAAGAAAATGAGGCATTTAGGTTTTAGGCCAGGTGTGAGTTGAAGAGGTTTTAAGTTCTCTAGAACACAGGCTAAGGGAGAAGAAGGAGGAACGGAGGGTGGAAGGTTGCCTATAGTGAAGGAGGCAAGTCCAGAGAAAAGAGAGGGTAGAGACACAGGGAGAAGGGTGGGGGGTACTTGCCCCCCCAGGAAAATGGTGCTTGCCACTAAGGGTGAAGGATCAAGGCAGGCATCCATGCAGTGATCAGACACCTCTGAAACTTAGGTGAATAATCAAGCAGGCATCCCTGCAGTGATTAAACACCAAGGGAAGACTGTCTTCCCGAGTCCGTGACCGGCACCGGAGTTTTGGGTTCACAGATAAAACACGTCTCCTCTGTCTCTACCAGAAAAGGAAAGGAACTGAAATTAAGAAAAGGGAGAGATTGAAGGATGGCACCAAGATTGAAAGGAGAAAGAGGTTTAGGGATAGTGAGAGAGGTTGGAGAAGAGAGTAAAAAGAGACTGCTTACCCGATTTAAAATTGGTGAGATGTTCCTTGGGCTGGTTGGTCTGAGGACCCGAGATCGTAGGTGGATCTTTCTCATGGAGCAAAGAGCAGGAAAACAGGGGATTGATCTCTCAAGGGAGGTCCCCCGATTCGAGTCACGGCACCAAATTTCACATGCATCCATGTGAGGAGACCACCAAATAGGCTTTGTGTGAGCAATAAAGATTTTTAATCACCTGGGTGCAGGTGGGCTGAGTTCAAAAATAGAGTCAGTGAAGGGAGATAGGGGTGGGGCCGTTTTATAGGATTTGGTTGGGTAGTGGAAAATTACAGTCAAAGGGGGTTGTTCTCTTGCAGGCAGAGGCAGGGGTCACAAGGTGCTCAGTTGGGGAGCTTCTGAGCCAGGAGAAGGAATTTCACGAGGTTAATCGCTCAGTTAAGATGGGGCAGGAACAAATCACAATGGTGGAATGTCATCAGTTAAGGCAGGAATGGCCATTTTCACTTCTTTTGTGATTCTTTACTTGCTTCATGCCATCTGGATGTATACGTACAGGTCATACGGGATATGATGGCTTAGCTTGGGCTCAGAGACCTGACGGTAGGTTTATTGTTTCTATTTGTACATTAAAAACTGATTTGCAAAAATATAGACAAGATATTTCTAAATCAATAGGCACATTCTTCATAATTTTTAGAATTTTTTCAGTTTGTACTGTAAGTTCTGCTTTTTAAAACTAAATTTGAGTTTATTCTCTCCTTGATCTTGGAAATTGTTCTTTTAGAAAGCAGTAATTTAAATGTGAACTGCCTAACTATAAAAATGTTATTTGGTTTAACACTATACAACATGTAACATTACACATATTACTCAACTTAAAGAGGAAAATGAAATACTAAATTAAGCAAATAAAACATTTATCTTTTTTTGTAAACATACTCTAAACTACTGTTTGTTTTTCTTAAGATGGAGTGCCTGTATGACTTTCTGGAATTACAAATTTTTCTGTTTTATTTTATTATGCTTTCAGCATTTACCATTGCTTTTAAACAATCTTGACCCTTTGAATGGCTGAAAATATAATGTCTTTTTAATGGAAAATTTGCTATTTTAGCATTTTTCAATTAAATCTGCCTGTTTAGTACAGAATCACAACTATTGTAGTTTTAATTTTTAAAACAGTTCACAATTGCTTCAAACATGTGACTATCGATAACCACAATGTCTATGAATGTTTCCATCCTTGTAACACATCACTGTGAGGATAGGAGGAAAAACAAAGTTACGGTGATTAAATATTGAGACAACTGAAAGTCAGAGATATAGAAGACAAAGATGATAGTTTATTAGGAAAAGTATGCATTATATACAAGCATTTGATAAAATATACTGGTATATTTAAACCTGCAATACAGAGGTTATATAGTGCTAATATCTGTCCAAAGAAATATTGAACAAATAGACATTTTATTGTAATTCTCTTATTCCTCTCAAATTCATAATCACAGTGTAATTTTAAAATTAATTACTCAGTGGGACACAGTGGCTCACGCCTGTAATCCCAGAACTTTGGGAGGCCGAGGCAGGAAGATTGCTTGAGCCCAGGAATTTGAGACCAGCCTGGGCAACATAGTGAACCCTGTCTCCACAAAAAATACAAAAATTAGCCAGGCATGGTGGTTTGAGCCTGTAGTTCCAGCTACTTGGGAAGCTGAGGTGGGAAGATTGCTTCAGCCCAGAAGGTCGAGGCTGCAGGCTGCAGTGAGCAATGATAGTGCCACTGCATTCCAGCCTGGGTGACAGAGTGAGACCTTGTCTCAAAAAAAAAAAAAATTAATTTGTCTTCAGATGCATTATGGAGGTAGTTAATATATATCCAAATACAGAATGGCAGGAAATAAAACCTTCTACCACAAAGCAATCATTTTAAAAAAAGGGCATAGAACCAATGGATGATACGTATGTTTTATGTTTTAACACAGAAAAATTTGTGATAATATTCATCTATATATATTACTTTATCTAAAAGTACTTCTCGTTTAATATTCACAGTTTAGTTTGCAGTTTACTTCTTTAAAATGTTTGCCTCTAAAATGGAGTTAAAGATGTCTTTCTGTTGTTTTCTTATAATATGTATTCTTAACACATATATTGAAACGATATATATTATAATCATGTACTTTTCTTTATTCTTATATGCATTCTGTTTGATTCCACAGATTGTAAGCAGCATTGCAGTCCTGGGGGTACTTTGCCAAGTAACTGGAATTTAATAAATATCCTTCAAATTAACAACAATTATTTTATACAAGATAGTATGTTGACTAGATTATTTTATAGTATAAAAATGGGAATAAAATTAAATGAAAAATATATTCTGTGGCTTTGATTTTAGAATGCAGAGCTTCAGATAAAATAGCAAAAAAAAAAAAAATAAAAGCATGGAAACTATACAGGCCAGTTTAAAGAAAATCAAAACAACAACAACAACAACAACAACAAAACAACCAAAAGCCTCTATTGGCTCCCAATTATATGTCAAATTTTATAGACATTAATATCCTAACATGGGTATCACCACTAGATTACAAGAGAGAAAATTGAAGTTCAGAGCTTTCAATCAATTGACCACACTCACTAGCAATAAAGAGCTCAGCTGGAATTTAAAAATTAGGTCAGTTCAGTATCACAGCCTGTTACCTTCCTTGCTTTACCCCCCAAATTTTGAGTCCCAGTGGAAGCACTAAGTTTCTGGCTCTGTCACCCCCTGCAAAGTAATACTTTGGAGAGCTAGACCTTCATCTTTTCCATCTGTGCACTGTCACAAATTTACTTGGTGTTTCTGATATATGTATTTAATAAATATCTGTTGAAGTGAATATGAGTTTTTAGTTAAATGTTAAATACACACATCACAAGTACGTAATAGTTTTAGGGAGCCTATAATTTGGATCTATGAAAGTATTTAGATTCACATAGTAATTAGAATATGCTTAGGTTTCATCAGTAAAATATCAATCAGATCTACAGAAAGCAAAGACCATATTACTTAGTAAAGATAATTTCATAACTATATGCTCAAGAAAAATCAACTTTTGGTATTCAAATAGAATAAATTATAACAAATATTTGTGAATTTTCAAATAGAGTAACTAAACTCTTAGAATAATAGCACATTTTATTTAATGGTTGTAATGCATGTCAAAAAAACGACCTCTGGATTTAAAAGCTAAGCAGTGCTTGTAATGACAGGATATCCCAGAAATAACTCTTAATGACTCCCAATCAACACACTGTTGCATTTTTATCCTATACATTTCTGATGATTATTTAACACTATCTTTTAAGGTCTTAGTTTTATGGAGGAGGGGGAAGAAGAACAATAATTTAGTTTAATATTAAAATAGTGATTAGTACTGACAAGCTATGTGAACAAGGTCTATTATCTACCTGATTTTTAATTACCTTTTAAAAAATATATACATGTTCTGGGATTTTACTTTTCTTCATTATACCTGCTAGACCCTGAACTTTTAATTTCAGACTATTAATTACTATGATATCCCCAGGTCATTTCCTACTCTCTGTTTCTGCAAGATTAATATCATCCTAAACATTTACGTTACCTCTCCTTTTCTATCTCCCCAGATAGCTAACTTAACTTTACACACACTGAATTTCACATCTTTTTGTTGCTGCCATAGCTAATTTCTATTTCTTTTCTTCTTAACAATATCCTCCTTAGTGCTAACATTGTTTCCTACTTTATCACTAAATTTTATTGTCAGGAGATTCTGCTGTGGAAATTCAATTGTCTGTAAATCTGAGCAGGAGTAAAGCTGCTAAAATCATTGTGAGTCTTATTTAACTGTCTGGCACATAAATCAGGTGGATTTTATTCGATTTCAGTGGGTTGTTTTTCTAGACCTTAGCGATCTAACACATACTGATATTAACTAACTGCACATTCAAGTGCATATTATTGCTTCAAAGAGGGATAATTCATCCGGTAAGGACAGCCTATCTTTTAAAAAGGCAATCATCAAGAAACATGTCTGAGTAATGTCATCCTGGGTCAGTGATATAAAAGGCGACTGGAAATTCAAAGCTTTTCAGTGTTGTCATTACTTCATTCCATGCCTTCGTACTAGTCCTTAAATGCTAGACATATTGCATTCCTGTTGTATATCATTTCAGTCTATCACTATTGGCATGGAAAATAATATTTTTATAGTGATATAGTAGGTTACTATTGTTGGCTGTGTTTCTACACACATTAATTTTATTGTGTTCTTTAAATCTACCAATAACTGTATATAGTAAATAGTCTTATCACTGTTATTATCTTAAGGTAGTAAAATGTGAGATTTGAAATTTAAAAAGATACATAACTTCTCCATAGAAGAAACATTGATACAGGCCAGAATCATGATTCAGATACAAGATGGCATATGGATGTGTGTGTGTGTGTGTGTGTATGTGTGTGTTTAGGATTAGATATATGTATATATATTATGTTAGTATATATATTCTAAAGGTCTATGTATATATGTGTGTAGAAACACAAACATAAACATATATAAATATATACATATACATGTATGTATTTAGATTATAGCTAATTAAGAAAAATACAAATACATACACAAAAATGTTTTAGAAAAATATTGTCAGAGGCAGAGATGGTAAAGAATAATATATAGACATATCCAGGTTGATTTCATTAGAAAAAGGAAATGTATTTGATAGTACAATTCAGATGCTCATTTAGAGTTTTAACAGAATGTCACTTTCCCCTCTTTGCTTGTCACTGATTGTCTTCAAATCTTTTTAAAGAGATATTTTCCACGATTTTCCAGGAACCTTTTTAGCCTGTGCCCTTGATTTCGTATGAAGCCCTCTCTTCAGGTAGCTAAATTGTAACCTGGCTAATCACAGTTAGTTCTCTCAGGCACGCAGGGGAATACAATTGCTGTCATATTGAATAAACCGAAGAATAGAACTGAATTTTTTTTAACCTGTTTTGGCTTGTTAAAGAATTGCTTATAATGGCAGTTAGTTTCTATTTACATATGCATACATGTGTTAATTTTGGAAAAGCAAGATTCACTTAAAGAGGATATATCCCAAATAAGGAAAGCTAGATTCCATCACCTAAATCCTCATCAGATTAGACTGTGAATGCTACAGTAAATTTTCAGTGTACAAACTAAATAAAATAAATAATCACATTTTTAGTGAAGTGTAAGTCAAGATTTATCTGAGTCAGAATGCAAGCTGATTTCTTTAAAAAATAAATTGACAAAATCTTAAAGAAAAGATTAGAAACACATATATGCACACAGTAACAATCCAACATTTTTAAATGAAAAATTAAGAAAACCACCATAAATGAGACATTATAACCACAAGAGCTTAGATATTGATCCTATAAAACACTTCATGTAAAATAATATTTCAAGTACATAACGATTAAAAAAAGAGAGTGTTGCAAACATAAACAAGGAACAAGAAATTATCCAAATCAGTTAGAAACATATAAACTAGAATTAAGTAGAATTTCTAAACATATAATATACAATAATTAGGCTGGGCACTCTGGGAGGCCAAGGCAGGATGGCTTGAGCCCGGGAGTTCGGACCTGTCTGGACAAAATGAAAATACAAAAAATTAGCCAGCTGTGGTGGCACACGCCTGTTATCCCAGCTACTCAGGAGGCTGAGGTGGGAGAATCACATGAGCCCAGGAGGCCGAGGTTGCAGTGACCTGAGATCACACCACTGCACTCCAGTCTGGGCAACCAGAGTGAGACCCTGTCTCAAAAAAAAAAAAAAAAAAAAAGAAAATCATTAGAATTAAAAGTTTACTGACTGCATGAAGTAGGTAATGATTTTTATCAGCTGAATGATATTCCTTAAAAATCCATAATGCAACATGTTATGAAAAATATATAAAACAAAAAATTTAGGAAAGAGGATAATAGGGATTCCTGTTTTTCCTATTTAATATTTTTTGGCAGATCTAGAAAATACAGGGAAAAATAATAATGGTTTTAAGAAATATGTAGAATTAAAGAAAAAAATACTCTTGGTCATTGATGATATGATACCTATTCATGAAATCCAAAATAATTTCCTGACAAATCATGAGAATATGAGATTAAGAATATAGCAATATGAGATTAAGATTTAAAAATTGCATTTTTATGCACCAACATGAAGTTGAGACATATGTAATATATTACATGTTTATGAAAAGAGTGAAACTCTGTAAACCATTTCAAGATTTTTTTTCTGAGCCAAATATGGGTGACCACGGCCTATGGCACAGCCCAGGAGATCCTGAAAACATGTGCCCAAGGTGGTCTGGAGCAGCTTGGTTTTATACAACTTAGGCAGACATGAAACATCAATCAAATACATTTAAGATACACATTGGTTGGGTCTAGAAAGGCTGGACAACTCAAGGGTGGAGGGGGTTTGGGGGAGTGACAGGGGTGACTTTTAGGTTATAGGCAGATTTAACATTTTCTGATTGGCATTTGATTGAAAGATTTATCATCAATAGAAAGAAATGTTTGGGTTATGATAGGAGGTTGTGGAGACCAAAGTTTTAGGCACAGGGAGCCTCCAGGTAGCAGATTTCAGAGAGATCCTACCTATTCCTTACCAGACTTAAGATCTGTGTTGATGTTAAATGCTGGTCAGCTTTTCCTGAATTCCAAAAGGGAGAAGGGCGTAGTGAGGCATGTCCAACCCCCTCTTCCAATCGTGGCCTGAACCACTCTTTCAGGTTAATTTTAGAGGGCCCCGGCCTAAAAGAGGAAGTCCATTCAGATGGTTGAGGGGCCTTAGAATATTTTTGGCTTACATCCAGATAGATACATATGTAGATAGATACTTATATGCACATATACATACATGCATAGTAAACACAAAGATGCATGAACGAAATAAAAACCATTTGAAATAGCCACTAAAAATATGAAATTCTGAGAAATAAACAGAACATACATGTAAATAAGGTTTTATTATTCTGAATGTTATAGAACTTTAGTCAATTCTGTGAGTATTGGCTTTATTACCCTTTTGCATCCGAGATAGCTTCTGTATTTTATAACAAATTGTAAGGCAGGTTATCATATGTAATATGTTACATTCCCACTGCCTTCCAAAAATGTTTTTCCTCTGCAATCCTTATGACTGTTTCTATTGGATTACTGTAGAAGAATTTCCTTCTCTATATACTTCTTAGATGTTGAATTTCTCAGTGTGCTCAATATGCTCTCTATATTCTATTCCTAGTTGATCATACTGATTTTCAGAGTTTTTTTTTTTTTTTTTTGAGACGGAGTCTCCCTTTGTCACCCAGGCTGGAGTGAAGTGGTGTGATCTTGGCTCACTGCAAACTCTGTCTCCTGGGTTCAAGTGATTCTCCTGCCTCAGCCTCCCGAGTAGCTGGGATTACAGGTGTGTGCCACCATGCCAGCCAATTTTTTGTATTTTTAGTAGAGACGGGGTTTCACGTTGTTAGCCAGGATGGTCTTGATTTCTTGACCTCGTGATCTGCCCGCCTTGGCCTCCCAAAGTGCTGGGATTACAGACACGAGCCACCGTGCCCAGCCGATTTTCAGAGATTTTAAAAAATTAATTATAGTCCTTTGACTTTAATTTATATGACCTTCCTTTATATTTAGTCTGAATTATTGACATGAAAACATAATTGAGCATATCTACTAATGTATAAATCTAACATGTCTGAGGCTAGACTGTAGACATCTACATTATGTATTTCATGGATATTGTGAGATGATGATACTGGTCATATTATAATCCATGTGATTGACACCACTTAGAAGAGCACATGGCCTGTGCAACGTTCCACAACATTCCTCCCCCATGTATGTCCTCCTCCCTGGTCCTCATCACATCAGTAAAATAATACCTCTATTCGCTTAGTTGCTTCTGAAAAATAAAAATAAAAAACTAATATACATTTTGTGACTTTATCAATTAAATATCACATCCAAGTTATGTGAATACTCTCAGTTGTACCTTAACTACACGAAAAGGGATGTGTAGTTGCAGGAATGATAGAGTAGGAAGGTGTGGATTAAGCCACTACCTATAATCAACTGAATAATTGGGATAGCATCCTAACACTGATGCCAAAGCAGCATTTTAGGGACAAGACCCAGGACAGCTCCTCCAATAACTGTACTAATAAACTGATGGACAAGACCTTTCAATAAATTAATTAGACTGGGGGTGGAAAGATATAGGCTTTAGGGGCAATTATAAAGAAAATGCTCAGTAAATATGCCATATTTTGGTTAGAAGGATTGAAGAAACTCAAAAAGGCCCCAAAATGATAATTCTGAAGAAATCCACCTGTGGAATAAACTCATGGCTGAAAACAAATGTCAGACTTTAACACAGCTGGAGAAAAGAGGCATTACTTTCAAAGGAGCAATTACAAGAGTACCATCAACTTCAGAAGAGAAGATACCACAGTGATATCTTCAAAGTGCTATAGGAAAATTAATCCTATCCTAGAATGCAACTAAGTGAGTAGTACAATGCATGGAAAGATGAAAAAGCTAAAATGAAACTATGAATATTAGTTTCAGCTTTCAAATATTTTATCTTTTATTCCTTATAGCTAGAACTTAGGTTGTGTGGTATAAGAATGGCGTATTAAACTACAGAGAGTAGGGCCAGAATCAGGGAAGAGGGTGGGCCCAGATCGTGCATTAGCCACTTGCAATGCTGCTGCCAAACCAGGGAACAGAAAGGGGCTCTGCAGTTTGTAGAACTGAAAAAGATAATAATAATAACAGGGGAGAAAAAGAGGGTGATATCACCTATTGATTAATTTGCATCCTGTTTTCACCAAGAATGAAAGCTAATAACTTCCCTTTCCTAATCTAAATATACCTCGGCTCTAAGTCATGGGTCCTTCTTTGCTAAAAACCTGAACAATAAAATATCAATGTGATGGTTAATTTTATATGTCAACTTAACTGGGTTAAGGGCTGCCCTAATAGCTGGTAAAGCAATAATTCTGTGTGTGTATATAAGGGTGTCAGTGGATGAAATTAGCATTTAAATGAGTAGATTAAGTGAGGATTTCCCACACCAACACTGGTGGGTATTATCCAATCCACTGAGAAACATAATAGAACAAAAAAGAGGAGGAAGAGTGAAATCAACTCTTCTTGAGCTGAGATATCTATCTTCTTCCCTCAGACATCAGCACTCCTGGTTCTCAGGCCTTCACACTCAGACTGAATTATACCACTGGATTTCCTGGTTCTTCAACTTGCAGACAGCAGATCATAAAGTTGGCCTTTATAACTGTATGAGCCAGTTCCTATAATAAATCTCTGCTTATATAGGTGTTCCTATATATACTACTGGTTCTGTTTCTCTGGGGAACTTTGGAGAATCTTGGCTAATACTATCCACATTTTAGTATTTCCATAAAGGACTTCATGAAGACTGGCACCCAGGACATTTTAGAGAGAGAGCCTCCTTCTAAAATAAAGAAGAAGGCAAAGGTTTGAAAGATTGGTGGATGTACAGGTAGCACAACATGAGGGAAGATGATTGAAATTGCTGAGACTGGATTCACAAAGCATTACAAATTTTCCAAAAGTAGAGAAAATCTACATGTTGTCCCTAGCCAATACTTGGAAAGTGTATTTCTCCGTGGAGAAGAATTGACATGAGGTACCTTATTTTGGAGTCTTACAAGAGTTTGGCTTGGAAGTAGGGTAAATGTTTTTAACTGCAAAGTATGAGCTTGACTGCATATATTTAAGTGGCAAACATAAAAGGAGGAAGCCTAGAGACTCCTCTCCTTCAAGTTTATTTACCATGTTATCCACCACAACCTGACCTAAAGCTTCTATAAGACCGCAGAATCAAACTCAAGTCTTAGTGATTGTGGTCTTATGACTATTTGGCATTTATTAGCTACTAAGCATTTGAATAATTTTTCTACTTGAGGGTATCAGTTTGTTAGAGGACAAGGCTCTGCTTTAAACAAGGGAAGCCAAGCTGACATATCTTTCCATTTGTTGTCTCTTATTAACAAGGATATGGTCAATCAGCAAATCAGATATTCCAGCCTGAGATTCTGAATCTTGAGGAAAAGTTGCAAGTACATACGAGACTTTATATCTAGATTCCAATAGTGACATCGGCTGCAAGTCCTGCACCACATTGTAATCAAGTGTCTTAACACTGGAGAGTGATCAGGACTGTCCAGGACAGATAAGCCAGCAGTGTAGTCCTAACCTGACTATTCCTGTGCAATGGCTTTGGGCATGAATTCTGTTGCCCAACCTCTTTGCTTTTCCAGGTACTATTTCCCCAGCCATTTCAATGATTCTGAGTCCCAGTTAAAGTCTATCAGTCTCTTCTACTTTTGGTAGCCTTAAGCTGCCTTAAGTGGGGATGTACTATTGAGGAAAAATAAAAATAGTCCAATCCTCACTGTATTTGTAATATGATGGAGAAAAAAGATTAATTAAATATTCAAAAAATATAAGAAAGGAATTATAACAAATGCTATTAAGTTTTAGATATATGATGCTATGAGATTCAATAATGTAGGACTAGATTTAGGTATACAGATCAAGAAAGGTTTCTGTGCAAAAATTACACTGAATATCGTATCTAATGGGTGGCTGGAAACAAAAGACCATGCCAAGCAGAGAGAAGATGTGTGTAAAGATTAAAATGTGCATGGCAAGGAAGAAGGACTAAAAGGTCAGTGTGTAGATAGGGAAGGAACAGAGATTGACAAAGATGTTGTAGTAGGCAAAGATCACATTGTAAAAGGACTTATAGGTCATATTAATTTTGGTCATAATTATATTAACCATGGAAAGCTGCTGAAGAATTTGAACCATGATGTGACATGACCAGGTTTGATTTTAGAAAATGTCTCCCAAAGCAGTGTGAGGAAAGGATTAGAGGAAATTCAGTGAATAGGAGGAGGACATTCATTATTTTGCAAGTCTAGGTGAAAGATGGTATTTCCTGAGACTGTATTGATGAAAACAGGAAAAGAGAGAAATGAATAGTTTCAAGAGAAAGTTAGAGCTACAATTACTAGAATTTGGTGATGGTTTTGTTGTGTGGAGCTGAAAGAGAGCTATGCAGTGTGACTTCTTGGTTTCTTGCTTGATCAACTGAGTGGAGGATTGTGTTTTTGAACAAGATTAGAGACATGTGAAAGGACTTTGCTTGTCATATATATGAGTTGTTGGGGGGCGGGTGGCAACTTGTGCAGTGAGAGGTGGAGGGAGAGATCTACGGCTTAGTCTTTACATTCAGCTGTTTGGACTGCTATGACAAAATACAATAAAATGGGTGTTTTATAAACAACAGAAATGTAATTCTTACATTTCTGGAAACTGGGAATTCCAAAATCAAGGCGTCAGCACATCTGATGTCTGCTGAGGGCCCATTTTCTCATAGACAGCAGTCTTCTCACTGTAACGTCACATAGCAGAAGGGGCCTGAACTCTCTCTCGTATCTCTTTTATAAGGGCACTGATCTCATTCATGTGAGCCTTGCCCCGATGACCTAATCACCTCAAAAAGGTTCCAGCTTCTAATATTATCAGCATGGGGGTTAAAGTTTCAACATATGAATTTTGGGGGAATATACACTTTCAGGCCATTACAGTCTTAGATATGCATCTTAGATACGCTGAGTTTAAGATGTTTGTGAGGTAGGTGAATATGTAGGTGTTGAAGCCAAAGTAAGACTTTAGGCTGTGAGTGGTTTGCGTATAATTGAAGAAAATAGTAGGAATGATTTTGCTGAAACACTCTAACAAGAAAAGAGAAACTAAAATTGGGTTTTAGCATGATGGAAGGAAGAAATAGAGTGTGCTTGAGAGCAAGTGCATTCAATCTTAAATATGGCTGTACATTTCATTTATTGTTTGATTTTTTAAAGGAAACATACAGAGGAATTTCACAAGAAAATAGCTACACATTATTACCTTCATTTCATCATTGGAGGTTAAATCATGTCACTTAAAACATACCAAGATAACTTAAAAATTTAATAACAACTACGTTATTATTCGGGGCATAATGCTCAACCTTAAAATGTTAATAAATGTTGTCTTAAAAATGGATTTTGATCTAATTATCTCTGACCTATTATATGGCTATATATTTTTCTCTTTTTTTATTTTATTTTATTATTTATTATACTTTAAGCTCTAGGGTACATGTGCACAACGTGCAGGTTTTTTACATATGTATACATGTGTTATATGGCTATATTTTAAAGCCAGCTTAATATTGTATAGCTTTTCATTGCTCACCTAAGAAAAGACTTTTGGGGTCTGCATAAGACATAGAATAAATATAAAGCTTATAAAGGCATAAGAACTTTGTTCAAATGATCATGTAATATTTTTAATTAAAAAACAAAATGTACTATTTAATAGTTATTTTCTATTAAATCTCTTTCGAGTAGTGTGTGTGTGTGTGATGTAATCTCATTCACATCAAGTTATCAAAGAAAGAGATTCATTTACATTTATGCTTCTTCCTGAATTGGTAGATTTGACTATCCATTTTCAAGGAAAAGCAACTTAGAAAAGCCAAGCAAACTATACATATAATCAGATAATCAAAACTTAATTTGAATTATAAGAGATATATATGAAAGACATTATGTCAGATATGTTGCCTTCAATAAAATATTTACACTTGTTGAAATGTAAGAGTAAACTAAAATGATTATCTTTTAAAAATCAACCTGCTGAATACCCACCAGCATATCTGCCATTGGTAAATTAGATTTAAAAATTACCGTTTTTTCATTAAGTACACATGGATACAAGAAGGGAACAACAGACACTTGGGCCTACTTGAAAGTTGATGGATCAAAAAACTACCTGTTGGGTACTATGCAGACTCCCATGCCATATAATTTACCTACATAACAAATGTGCACATGTATCCCTGAAGCTAAAATAAAGCTAAAAAGTAAGCAAAATAATAGCTTTTTGATAGTAATTAAAATAAAATCCATAGTTCAGCTGATTATCATTTTATTGTTCATTTTATTGCACTTTTATAGGGTTCACTCTTCAAAATTGTGAATTCTAAAAAGGCAACCAGCATAAGCCAACAAAAATTTTTCAATTTTTGGCTTGTTTAATTTTTATATACATTAAAACAGAATATTCAATGTTCATTGTCTTCACTTCTCTGGGCCACATTGGAAGAAGAAGTATTGTCTTGGGTGAAATGTAAAATACACTAACACTAACAAGAGCTGATGAGCTGAAAAAAAAATCGTATAATGTTTTAAGAACGTTTACAAATTTATGTTGGGCCACATTCAAAGCCATCTTGAGCCATATGCAACCCACGGGCCATGGCTTGAACAAGCTTGCATTAAAATCTATATTCAGAACAATTAAAAATAGTATTATTTCAGCCTTTCATAATGATGCAAACTCTAAATTACATGCGGCAATAAAAACTAACAGAAGAAAAGGAGGAGAAGCCAAGAGCTACATTTGACTACAGGTAAATGAGGTGACCACTAACTCTGTAGAATGAATGATGCTAAATGTCACTAAATGTCAATCTCATCACAATATGTCTACATTAGAAAAAGTATCATACTTCCTTTCTCTTGACAAATGGATCAATGGACTCATATAAAAGGCAATGCTATAGTCTCCTATTCCAAATGAGATAGGAACTCCTTATATATTATTTTCCAGTATGGTCATAACAACCTTCCAAACTCTGGACTCTTATTTTTCCACGTGTTATAGTCTTGCTTTTGCCTGATTATGTGCTTGCTGTTTCAGCTAAAATTTCAAACCTCACTGTACTGGCTACAGGAAAGTGAGAATCTACTTCTTACCTGCTGAATTATGTAGGTGACATATATGGAAGGTGAAAAGAATATAGTTTAGAAATTCAATGTTATAAGAGAGACATTGAAGACTGGAACGTTTTCTGAATTCTTATTTATAATAACCAGATGGCTGACTCAATGATTCCAATGGTTTTTTTAAAAATTTGCTTTAAGTCAGTCTTGTCATTAAATATTCACCCCTTTTCTATATATTTCATTCTCTTCAAAATATGATACTTTGTCTTATTTTAACCATGTTTTGAAAAACAGAAAACCATAAAAATGTATAGCTCAAGTTTTGAGCATTAACATGCATATCTTTAAATGAAAAAACTACCAAATGTTTAAAATTTGCTCTAAAATTAACTCTAATTACTATCTTTGGTCAATGGACGTATAATAATATGTCAAAACAAAATTAAACTATTTAAAGACTTACAATGTTTTATATTCTCTGGCAAGTATATAGACGTTGAAACTTTGGAGAATTCTGTCTTCATTTATGTGGTTAGCTAGGTTTAAAACGTACACCCTTCAGTGAAGAGAAAACAACAAAAAAGTACCCAACCCTGAATAATCTGAATAATCAAGCAAATATTAGTTTCAAAAGGTTTTTTGAGGCATAACCTACTATAAAGTGCACAGATCTTAAATGTTTAGTTCAAGTAATTTTTAAATATGTGTATGTCTATATATGAAGCATAGTTATAGCCTGCTGTTTAGAACAGTAAGAATCAGATTATAGTTAGTGGGTTCATGGCTAAATAATATGTGTTTATCTTGACATCTAAAAGATGATTCCCACCCCCACCCCACCCTGAGTGCTATCATCAACTGACATGAAGTTTTAAATTTCTAATTTTGATTTTATCATCACTGTTTTTACCTTTAAGTCCATACTGTTTCGTTCATACAAAATTATTCAAAAGGATAAATTAAAAGAAAACCAAACTGTAATGACAGAACACAGTTCATCTATTCAAATCTGTCTCACATGTTTCCATTTTTTAAGCTCTACAAGTGCATCCTGATAGTCATATCAATATCAGAATAGATATTTAATAGTTACTATGTAATAGTCTTCTTTAAATTATTTTTTATATATTGTGATATAAACGTGTAACCAGCCTACACTTAATATTTGGTGGGTTCAGGACTAGAGAATACATAGAAACGAATATACCTCGTATCAAAGTGTTTATGATATATATATGAAGTTATAAATGTTAAATATAATATTATATGTTCTACCTTCAAAAATAGACGTTTATAAGATTCTTGACTTTCCAGATCTGAATTTATATTTCATGGACTCCTTAGCCTGTGTACCTTCCCCTGCCCCTGTTTTCTCCATACCTGAATCTATTCAATCCCAAGAGACCTTTGTGCATGCTATGGATATCCCAGATGACACTGCATTCCGAGCATCCATAGCCATTTGATAGAAGTCCTCATGCCACTTCTAAGGTCACTCCGTGGTCCTAGGATGTATGCATTATGGTGTGTTGGTCTTTATTTGGAAAGTCTAGGAGAAGAGAAGAGAAGCCTGGAAGTGGGTTCAAGGCAGTTTGGATAGACAATTCCAGGTTCCAAGGTTCTTTAAATTCAGAAGTTGTGAGATTCTGGTTTCTCATGGACAAGTCTTCATTCAGTAGAGACAAATGTGACTGGTTCTGGGTCCAGGTGAGGCCCAATGAAGGAGCCTCGATTGCCCAGACCTAGGATAGTAATGTATAAGTGTACACACATTAAAAATTATTATAAAGACAGCTGTCAACTTTCCTTTCTAGTATATTGAATAGTTTGAGACGAATGAATGATCCCACTGAGAACAACCATTTAGCAATATTTGTTAATGCTGATCTTACACTCTATTAAGAGTCCCACCCTTAGGTATACACCCATAGAAATATACACACATGTGCACCAAAAGATAGGTACAAGATTGATCGGTCTATCATTGTTTATTATTGCCTCAAACTGAAAACAACCAGACTGAGCATACATACAGAATGCATAAAGCAACAGTGGAATACAATTGAGCAATTAAAACAAATAAGCTTTGCTAAATGCATTGCAAAGAAACTAGACACACTCAAAGAATATATCCTGTAGGATCCCACTTGTACAAATCCTTAAATTGGTAAAACTAACCTATAAAGATTTAAATCGACATAGTGGTTAGTTTTTAGACATATGTTAATGTAAGTCATCTATTAATATCTCAAATGTGGTGCCTGCATTACTGGCAATGTTTTATTTTTTATTTGGGAAGTGGTAATGTGTTTATATTCACTTTGTAAAAATTCATCAAGCTGTACTTTACAATTTGTGCACTTTTCTCTGAATATGCTGTATTTAAATTTATCTAAAATAATTAAAGAGTTACTTAGAGCAGTGCTTTAGAGATTGCAAAGTTGGTGAAGATTTTTTTTTTAATAATCGAAACATTCTTCTAGTTAGTGTCTTACTGGAATCTCTTATATGACAATTCTAATCCCTGGTCATCAGATTTTTCTGTATTACTTCAGTGACAGGAAATTAACTTCCAAGTTAGTTCATTTATATTTTTGAGAATTCTAATGGATATGTGAGGCTTACGTAAAACAAAACCTCATCTGCCTTCGATTACCCTTGAATGTTACCTTTATCCTCTAGAATACACAAATTATGAAATGTCCCCCTAAACGATTCAGCCTCTGAATAGTTGAAGTGTTTGTGGCTCTTCTCCAGGTCATGTATTTCCTCGGCTAACAGAACTACTTCCTGCCATTTTCTTTATAAGTATATGGTTGTAAACAATTTCTCCATTCTGTTTACTCCTCTCCAGTCAACCAACTACTAATAGTTTAATCTAGGATCCGAATCTAAGTTAAATTTAACAAGTGCAATATGAGCAGCACAGATGTGTGGTGCAAATGTCACCTCCCTTGATCTGAACATTGGCTGTGAGTTCACTGCATCCAATCCCATTGGCTTTGCTGGCAGCCATAACACTGATGACTCTGAGCTAACAGTCAAATAGACCTCCTGAGCCTTTTTGACGTGAAATGATATAGAACTTTTCCAGGTGGAGACTATTTCCCTAGATATGAATTCAGTTTTTCTTTCATCTGTAATAAAACTTCATATTGTTGGTCTTGGGCCATCATTTCAGTTCCTGAGATAATTCTCTATCTGAAGTTTACCTTCCCAACTTTACTTCACTGGATATCTGATAAATAATTTTGTGTCTTTATATTTGTTGTAGATAATGTTGAACAGAAATGAGTACCTAAGCTTTTATTTATAATGATCTTTTCTCACCATAAGGAGAAACAGCAGATTCCAGAGTGGAACAGAAAATTATAAGCATAGAACATCTTGTCATATAAGAAAGAAAGAAAAATTATTGATGACTAATAGACTATCACTGGAAAAGAATAAAGACTTTAAGCACTGATAAGCACAATCGAAATGAATTGTAATGTGGTAAATGTTTCAATGTGTGAATCTATAATTATACAACAAAGAAAATGTCACTGATCACATTTGGAGGATGCTACCAAATCAAATCTTCATTTAACATTGGTAAATAGTTGGAAAATCTCTAGCTCCACCTGTGGAATAACTTTAGTTTATTAGCTTCAGTTAATGGCAAGTTTATGAAGGGAAGTTTCCCTTTAAAGAAGTATTTTGGACAAATGGCCAAGCAATGATAGAATTAGAATGCCATACTTTTGCAACTCCTAATGATTTGTGGTTCTTTGTAAAGATCATTAGAGAAATTAAAGCTACCATTATCTAAAGAACAAGACCTGCTTGTCACCTTATGGAGTTACAAGCACAACCAATGAAATAATTACATCTGATCAAGCTTTCAGACCTACCTACCATTTAATCAGAAATTCAGGACCTGGACTATAATCAGCAAAATTTAGAAGTGTAGAAAACAAGCAATGCAGTTTCTTCTATGTCAGAGTTATAAGGGGGTAGAGAATGATCAAAAGAAAACTATACATTTAAAAAAGAATTAAAAAACAAAGCAGCCAATCACAATATAGATAATTTATTTAGATCTTAATTCAAACATAAAAGGTAGTTTCTTAAAAATAAAGTTTTGGAAACAGGAATATTGACTAGATTATTGGTGATATTAAAGTATAATTGTTAAAATTTAAAGATACAATAGTATAAATATGATTATTGTCTTTTCAGAGTTCTTGTTTTTAGATACATATTGAAATGAATTTAATGAGATAGTGAAGCCGGATATTTCCCTGAGAAATTTTGCTGAGTATGATTGACTAGTGAAATATAATTCAGGTCTTCCTTTCTGCACTTTAGAGATTAGTGTTCTGATTTTTTTCCCTATTGCCCCAACTAAATCAGAAATAGAAAGAAAAGGCTAGGGAAAATAAATAGTTTTCAATTTGCCACAGAAATTTAACGTTAAATCATCTAACTGGACCATTCTTAAAAAAAGAAAAATTGCCAAACATGACTGTCTAAAAACAATATGTAGGTGATTGTGACAATCAGATGTCTAAACAAAACCTATGGCCTTTTAACATCTTTAAGATCAGAATGCACAGTGACATTTGTCATAAGCATTATAAACTGAAAAGGAAAAATATTTTACCTTTTTTTCTTCTTAATTATTTTTCTCTTTCAGTAGTACATAAAAATTAAGTAGTCACCACTTTCAATCTGTACATTCTTAAGGCTCAAGATTATAGTACTTTTATTAGCCAGAATAATGAGATGCATCATAGATCTATTAGCCGGTAAATAATGCATTTGGCAATATAACATTCCCATGAATAAGAATTGTTCTGCTTATTTTTTTCTAACTTTGTAGAAGGGCTATGGGATGCTACTTATCTTTCCTTTTTTGATTAAGTACTTGAGAAAAATGGATAGTTAATGACAAGGATAAAAAGCAAAATGGTGTTTTGCTCAGTGTTCTTCATCTATGGGCTCTAGAGCACTTGTAGAACATTAATTAAGCCACTTTGATGAAGAGATAATTTTTGAAAAGTAAGAAATGGAGAAAATAAAAATATAAATAATTTGCTGAAGGACACAGTACAGCATGACTTTGTAATTCTTCTGTCATTCCTTTTATGTTTATTGTGATTTACCATAGCACACTTTGTAATCAGAGATTCAACAAAAGCAAGAATTTGTTCTACTTGCTCACTTTTTGGGGATAAAATAAGAATTTGTTGAACATACCTGCAAATTTGCAATTAGCAAAAATATTGCCCGTAATTTTATCAGCAAGCCTCAAGATAAAGATGAATTCACCTAAGACAAGATTGCCTAAAATTCCATCTAGTTTAAATGCTTTAAATGTTTAAAGTTTTATACACTTGAATTCTAGATCAACAGTATTTGTATCCCTTTTCTGGCCATACATCGTATTTGTTCTTCTGGTCAGGAGCTTCACAAAAACTGTGAACAAATCAACAGTATTCGTATTCATTTTCAAAAATTTAAGCACTTTTACACATTTTCTCAATTTTAAAAATTGATAATCTGATTCCAACTTTGTCTTTAGAAGAATGCATATATATATATATATATATATCGCTTTTTTGCATTGGATATTAAGTTCCTTAACAAAATCACTATATATTCTCAGATTCTGCGTTGTGCCACCCAGATTCCCATTCAGAAATAGAGGACTTGTAGCCCCAGCTGGACATGTGATTATCATAAGGCCTCCGGCTCTCAACATCCACAGGAATTACCTGAGCTGACAAGAACTACCTCACACAAAGCCACACCCCTTACCTTGGGTGGCCCAT
Organism: Pan troglodytes; assembly: GCF_028858775.2. Lineage (NCBI taxonomy): Eukaryota > Metazoa > Chordata > Mammalia > Primates > Hominidae > Pan > Pan troglodytes. The sequence goes on from NC_072401.2 coordinate 134,960,309, forward strand.
CCAAAGACTGATCAATGTCAGAGTAATAAGGACCTGCCTCATTTGCCTTGATTGCAGGCCACTCTATACTTCCATCTCAACATCAGAGCTCCATCTGGGGTCAACTGAAGCTAAAATTAGGACTGCATCACAGCTCAACTTCTTTCTCTGACCAGTCCTATTTCCTTCTCTTTTCCTCCACAGGTGGTGATCTTAAGAACACTGTCCAATCAGCCTCCTCCACACCAAAATGTCTGCTTCTGAAGAAACTTGATGTCAGTAACAAAGAAATATATTTCTCTTATTTTTATGTTTCAGTATATAATAAAGAATCAATTTGGGGGAAAAATTGGGAAATTATTGTTTAACCCCCCCGCCCCACAAAGTAGACTTCGATTTTAATGCAAAGTGAATTTCAATAGTGAAGCTATTTTATAACAAATAAGAAGATGAAAGTATGTAATAAAATTTATAATGGGCATTGATATGTAATCTTTGCAGTCTAGTCTATCTTTACCACTCAGTTTGGCCACAACCATGCTGAAACACTGATTCACAAATTATGTTTTATCAAATGGTATCAGTGTTCCCATGACCAGAATTACTAACTTATATAAAGCTAGTTACAGAAACCTAAGACAAACAAATGTGGTTTAAACAAAACAGAGGCTTACTTTTTTCTCATTTATATCATCAATATCACACACTTCTGTCTTTCGTCTTCACCATCCTTAACATGTGACTCATAGTGATAATATCATTGCACAAGAAAGATAAATGAAGAGGAAAAAGTAAAAGTTTAATTACTGCTGCTTATACCTCATTGTCTATTTTTGTCTGGGGTGAAGCCTGAGAAGTGAAGTCTTTCTATGAGGGGGTAGGGGGTCATATTTCTACCTCCAATAGTATAGATAATTTAAGAAATAAGGAGAATTTATATTGAGTAGAAAATTAAGCAGTCCCTATTGGAGAAGAAACCCTTCAATCAAGAGGCACAAAATTATAACAATCTATTTGCATTCATGATGTATTCTATAATTTCTTTTACTCACAAGTCAGTGAAAAGGAGTTTAATAAGTTCTGTTAGTGTTCCCTCCTCAGTAAGAATGTAACAATTAATTCATATCCCACTAAGTTGTAGTAGAACAAATGTTCCCGTCAAAAATAATGTATTGATTCTAGATGTCAATAGATTTTCACCTGCAATAAAGTTGAGAAGTTTTCAGAAGTATATCCTGCCAAGTTTGGTGGCCTTCAGTTGCTGTTTTCTGATGGGCATGTTGATAGATATCATGCTTAGCAACACGCATGTTTGTGATTACGTAGCTTCCAATAAAAAGAATGTCATCATTTGAATGGTCCCAACATATTTACTCCGGAGGAAAAGCCTCTTTCCTTTCTGTCAGATTCTTTTCTGTCAAATTGTTTTTTTGAGATTTAATTTTATATGAGAAGGAAGTATTTTTTTCCCAATAAACATTATATCAAATGCTTCAAGATGAATTCTCTGCAAATCCAGTAAATTGTCTGAGTGGTAGAGAAGAACTTCATGTTTTATTCTCATCACATAAATTAAAAAATACTTAAAAGGAGGATGAGTCAAGGCTGTAGTTCTGATGATGACAAAGACTTTCTTCATGTTATCCAAGACTGCTGCAATAATATGTATAAAACAAATAGTGCAGCACTTGCCAATGTGGAAATTAGAGAGTCACAATTTTTGTGAAGCTCTTGACCAGAATAGCAAATAAGACGTATGGCCAGGCGTGGTACATTTCACTTATATTGTAACTCTAAGCTTTCTTTTTCAGACAGAGCTAATTGGTAAAGGGGTTTTCCAAACAATTAAAGGCACAAAATATATTTTTAATCATCAGGAAGCTACTGAAAAATTAGTAATTCTCCTATTTAATGGCATTAATACGCACATAACAGGAAAAGCAGAATCTTATAGCCTTGAGGGAAGGCAGAATTTCATTCTAATTGCATACTGATTGGAAATGGGATAGCTGCCATTTTCTTCAAAATATTCATTTCAAAATACTGAAAGATAACTTTGGTATTTCTAGATCAGATAATGTAATTTGGTAGCAGAAATGGCTTCAATTTTCTTCCCTTGCTCTAAGGCTCAAACCAACTCAAGCATTTCCAAGGCACATGTCCAAATTAGTTATCTGTTTTCTGAGCAGATGCTTATGTGGTTTCATCTGCAGCAAATTAATAATAAATAATTTATCACATATGTGTTATCTAATTTTCGAATACATTTCTACTTGTTTTTTTTTCAATAAGATACTGAAGAGTTAAGGGTGAAATATCTCAGACCAAACTAACGTTTTGCTCTTTCCAGTTTCTATTTACTCAGATTTCTATGGTAATTCGATTCATTGAAATTAACCACAATGTTCCTGGTTAGAGTCTGTTAAAACTTCTCTTCAAAAGTTAATTTACTAATTTGAGGTTCTTTTAAGATAAGGTTTATTTCAAGTTGCTTTAAATGGGTTCACTTTGAAATTCAGTATTTATGCATCGTCATGTTGCTTGAAATTAGAGATAGAAATACCACCAGATTATCATATTTTCTCTTATTTTTGTTATATTTTAAAAAGTGTTCAATTGCAGCATGGAGTTAATATAAAAATCACAACAAATAAAAAAGTCCAACACACATATTTATATGTAAATACCATATAAAGAGGAGTTCTAATTTTATTCTGTTAATTTAATTTAATTTAAATTTAAAATATTTAATTTTATATTAAATTAGTGGTCCAATTGTAGCAAATTATAACATTCTTGGTATTAATGTTTGTAACCACCCAAATAAGTGTTTTTAGACATATTGTTATGAATTCAAGAAAAGAACATTGAACTACTTTTAAACAGTAATTAACACCCTCATTAACTTTGTTAATAATATGATAATTAATTATTAATAATAAAATTTGTTAATTAATTCAATAATATAAAAATTTAATAATACATAGTTATTAATTATTAAAAACTCACCATTGGTTATCATCACATTCAATTAGATATAAAAATGCAAATTTTATTTTCTAGAAAAAAAAGAAAAGCTTTTATTTTACTGATTTAAAGTATGAACCAGTAGCCGTTGAGTCTTCTCATCACAGATGTACACTAAAACTATATATTATCTCAACTAATTAGTTTTTAGGTGAGTTAACTTTGGGATTTCTAGATCAGAAAATGTAATTTGTTAGAAGAAATTGTTTCAGTTTTTACACAATTTAAAAGTTTATTATCAGAAGATAATAACTCAGGAGTCAATAGAACATTTAATTATATACAGACTTTTAAGAAATGTTGGATAGAAATTTCGACTTTTGAACCTCTTAATAGAAAAAGTTTGCTATTTTTTACAAGCATTTTGTGTTACTTGACTTGAAGTGGTAAAATCATTTTCAAGATAAACTATTTTGTTTGAGAAAATTTGACTAATATGTTTTTTTAATTTCAATGCACATTATTTTTATTATATACTGGATTAGAATGTTCCCAATACACAACCCCCTCAAAGTACTTACCATCGCTAAAAAAGAAAAACTGTACACATCTAAAATAATGGCAAAATAGAACTACCAATAAATGTAATAAGAACACAGAGTGAATATATATTTATTTTGAAAAGGATATCTGTAGCAGTTATAACAAGACAACTTCAAAGTACAGATCAAACATAAATATTCTTTTATCATGGGAGGGTGCCCATTACTGGCATACAAGAACTGGCATATGACAGTTCACATTTCTATAAACCAATAAAATATCATTTCAATGGATTGCTTTATTAGCCATGTGTGTCATTGTCTAATACATATATCACTACAATAATTTTTAATCATTTTAAATGACAATGTATGTTCTTCATTTTTTCAGGTTTGCATATTTGAAATAATCTAGAAAAAATTCCCACTAAAAGAAAAACCTCTTCATTAATTAAACAGAAAAAATATAAATTTTAAAATAAATTATGTCATCCCAAGTATAAAGCAGTAATGTTGGCTACATCCAATAGTCAGAACTGATTATCCCCTAGTTATAGTAACTATCCTATTCAGTGTTTTCTAGATTTGTGCTTAATTAAATAAGAGATGAAAATATATTTGTCAAGAGTATTGGGTATAAACAAGCCATATGTTCGAAATACAAAATAGAACAAACTATTATATGTGACATGTAAACTTTTTTCTCGGTTTGGCCAAAATCATGCAAATTTGTATCAAGGTTGGGTACTTTTCTCAATCAAAATATTTTGGTTTTAAAATGCTTTTACCTTATCAAGCAAAGGAAATATTTTCAATTAGGAACTAGCTGCATACACCACTGGTAGCTATGTAAATTGGTACATGTTTTGAACAGCAATTTGTTAGTCCATGATCAGAAACTTGCAAATAATTATATTTTGGATCCCATGGCTCCAATGAATATTCTTAGGAAATAATGAAATACAGAGTATGAATGAGAAGAAGATGTTGAACTAAAACGTTTAATAGAATTGCTTACACTAGGAAAAACTGGAGTCACCTCAGGTGTACGAAATCTTGGTTTGGGTTCCCAGAAAAGTAAACCTATGACATATGCAGCTAGTTTATTTGGAAGGTGATCCTAAGAATCATGAAAGAGGGAATTATAAGAGTGAGATAAAATAAGAGACAACATTAATAAAGTGAATTAATGATCTGGTTACTGCTTTTGGATCTTGCTGTGATCTATCTGAAAAATCATACCAATATTTGTATCATTTTCATCTTGCAAAAGACAGGTTGGTGCCTTTAACTTTTGAACCCTAATAGATGAAAATTTCCTCAGCCTTTCAACCCTCACATTCTGAGCTATCACATATTCCTGTAGTTTTGAAAACAAAACAAAAATTAAGGACAGAAAATCTAAAAGCTGTGTTGGGGTTTAAATTCAAATGCTGAGAGTTTACATAGGAACTGTTAACTGCAGTTACAACTAGAATCAGTAATGGGCTGAAAATATGCGGATCAGTGCACTATAAGCATCTGACACAAATAACTACTTGTTACACTCAAATTAGGGCACGCCCCAAATCAAGTGCACTCAACGCAGTGGCTTGTCACACTAAAAAAAATGTAACATAGGAAAGTTAGTGGAATAAATATCATCCACACCCTGTAGCTAGTCTTGAGACCCTAACTAATGGTTTTACAACCTCCTCTATGAATACTGTCACTGGATCCTTGGGATGTTGCTCGACCTTTGCCTGCTGAGCTCATTTCGCCAACTCAGCATGGCAGGCTGCACTCAGCTAGCATTACCAGCCTGAATCTCATGCCTGCCGAGGGCGAGCCAGAGAGGTGTGTGGAGCAGAGAGAGGTGTGTGAGTGAGCGAGCATGGGTCCAGACACTGTGCACATCCAAGCACTCTAGGTGCGGTGGGGCGAGCCGCTCCAGGTGCCAGTATGGGCACCAGCTCCCTGCAAGGTTGCAGCTGGACCAGGCATGCCCCAAGCAACTTCCACAGCTGGGACTAGGGAACACAGTGGTGCCTAGAAGCTTGGAGACATCAGGAACCACAGAGCCCCAGAAAGGGTGTCACAGCCCTGGCTCGGGGAGCTCCTAGGTCTAGGCTCCCTGGAGGGCTGTAGCTCTTCTCCCTTCTCTTTTCTCATTCTTGTGGTTCACCATGTGGCAAGCAAGGGGTATGTTTGAGGCCTGTTTGTGTTTGTGTGTGACAGGGGGCTGTCATGTCAACGCTGCCCCAAGCATGCACACACTGAGCTGGGTTGCAACAGCACCAGGCTTGGCCTCAACTTTGCTCTAACATTGGAGAGGTAGCCAGGAGCAGGGAGAGGGAGCCAGGAGCAGGGAGAGGCCAAGCAGCAGGAGCAAGCACTTCCAAGCCTGCAGGGGCAGGAGGATGCTCCCCGGGCCTCTGAGAGTGCAGAGATGCCCCATCTGCAGCCACAGCTAGGTGACTGGAGTTGTGCCTCGGGAATGTGAAGCTCCCACCCTGCCAACTTAGAAGGGGATGGGGTTTCTGCCTGATCCTGGCTCACACCAGCTATGTAGAGGGTGTAGCCCCAGCCACGCCTCCCCCACTGCAGCTGGCATTAATGCAGTGGCCACTCCAGATGAGCCACCACTGCCATCAATACTATTTTGGCATCACTCTCAGACACCGTTTCAGCTTCCCTAGGTAGCTTGCATGGGGGAGTCATCCAGATTTCAAATCCTGAGGGACCAGAGGCCCTAGTACTTTTATCCTCTGGTCTGGCCATTCTTATGTTTTACCAGACATGGAAGCAACAAGAAGAACCACAGTGAATCCCTCAAGTCCCTGACACACACATATGGGTCTGCTATGTGCATGTGGAGGGCCTGCTACCTACACATGATAATCAGAATAGATTATCCTCTACAGTATATGAATTATGTACTTTCTTGCTGGACATTGTTAAATGACATGGTATATCATCTCATGTTTCAACTGATAAACAGCATCTTGTAGCATAGACCTCCAACTCTTCAAGGTGTCATTCAGAATGGTCACTGTAGCTACATGTTTAATGATCACCTGTGCAGGATTTCATCACTGTAAATCAGACATTCTCTATGCCCTCAGATCATAAAATAATGAATATTTCTTATCAAAATCTATTTTCAAGTAATATTACTCCACTTCACATATAGTATAAGAACCTCTCAGTGGCATATTTTCATTTCTCCTCTCCTATTCCTTATAATATTAATGTGAAACGTTGTACTCACATATATGTTATAAAGCTCACAGCTCATTGTTATTATTTGTTTAAATTGTCAATTATCATTTTTAAAGATCTAAAAAAAAATTACCCATTACATTACCATTTATTCCATTTGTGTCTCCAGATTTCAATCCAGTGTCATTTTCTTCTGCCTGAAAGATTTCCTTAAATGTTTCTCATAGTGTAGATCTCCTGGTGACAGATCTTTTCAGTTTTTCTATGTTGATGGTTTTCTATTTCACTTACTTTTAAGAAAGATTTTCAGTGAGTGTAGAATATAAGGTTGACATTTTTTTCTCTTTAGTGATTTAAATATGTTGTGCCATAGTCACCCCGTTTACATTATCTTCAATGAGATATCTGCTTTCAACCACATCTTTGTTCTTTTCTATGTAATGAGCTCTTTTTGACTGCTTTTAACATTTTTTATTGATGGTTTTAATCAATTTGATTATAATGTATCTAGCATATTTTTCTTTATGTTTATTGTGCTTGAAGTCTGTTTAGATTCATGGATCTTTCATTTTCGAAATTTTTTTTTTTTTTTTTTTTTTTTTTTTTTTTGAGATGGAGCATTGCTCTTGTTTCCCCAGCTGGAATGCAATGGCGTGACCTTGGCTCATTGCAACCTTCGCTTTCTGGGTTCCAGTGATTTTCCCGCCTCAGCCTCCCAAGTAGCTGGGATTACAGGCATGTGCCACCATGCCTGGCTAATTTTGTATTTTTAGTTGAGATGGGGTTTTGCCATGTTGGTCAGGCTGGTCTTGAACTCCCGACCTCAGGTGATCCACCCACCTCGGCCTCCGAAGTGCTGGGATTACAGGCATGAGCCACCACGCCTGGCCCATTTTAGAATTTTTAAAATCAAAATTGAAAAGTTTAGCCATCCTAATATCTTTTCGTGTTCTCCTCCTCCTCATTCCTCCTCTTCTTCGGAAATTATAATTGATGACTTTTAAGTGTTATTCCCATTTAGCAACTATCTCAATCAAATCACAAAAAGCATTTGAAAAAATGCAACATTCACTCCTGATTAAAATTATCAGGAACTAAAAATAAAAGGGAACAGCCTCAATTGATAAAGTGCATTTATAAAAATTATATCAGAGACAGGAACACAAGAAAGATATCTGCTCACACAACTTCTATTCAACATTCTACCAAAATGTAGGGCAGTGCAATCAGGCAAGAAAAATAAATAAAGCACATCCAGATAAGAAAAAAGGCAGTGATATTGTCTTTATTTCCAGATAACATCATTATATATGCATATAATCCAGCAGAATCTTAAAAGTAAGCTACTAGAACAACAAATAAATTTAGTGAGGCAGTAGAACATGAAATCAGTAAAAAAAATATTTTGTATATCTATATACTAGCAATGAACAACTAGAAATTAGAATAACTTTTTAAAAACTTTTTATTTTATTTATTATTATTATTATTTTTTGAGACAGAGTCTTGCTCTGACATTCAAGCTAGAATGCACTGGCACATTCATAGCTCAATGCAACCTCGAACTCCCTGTTTTGGTCTCCCAAGTAGCTGGGACTACAGGTGTGTCACCACAACTTGTTCATTTTTTTAATTTTTATTTTTAGCAGAGGTGAGGTCTCTCTATGTTGCCCAGGCTGGTCTTGAACTCTTGGTCTCAAGCAATCAACCCGCCTCAGCCTTCCAAAGTCCTGGGATTAGAGGTGCAAGTCACCACATCTGGCCTAAAATAACTTTAAAATTCTATCTATTTATGGATAAATTTAACAAATTATGTAAAATGCCCATACACGGACAATTACAAAACATGTCTGATAAAATACTTGTATTTAGAAAAATATAAACAACTCTCAAAACTCAATAACATGAAAACAAATAAACCAATAAAAAATAGGTACAAGATTTGAACAAAAACTTCATCAGAGAAGATATATGGATAGCAAACAAGTATATGAAGAGTCCAATATTAAGCAGTCATTAGAAAAATGTAAATTAAATATGTAATGAAATAGCATTATATACCCATTAGAATAAATAAGATTAAAAATAAACTAAATAAAACAAAAACAAAGCTTACCCATACTAAGTGTTGATGAGAATGTGGGAAACTGGTAGTCTCACACCTTGCTGATTCAAATATAAATTCAAAATTTTAACTTTGGAAAACATTTGACATTTTTCTAAAATATTAAACATACACCTATTACATAATAATATTAAATTTCACTCCTAGGTATTTACCCAGAAAAAAAGAAAGAAAATGTCCATACAGAGGCTTATACATGAGTGTTAGGGGCTATAAGTGAAATAGACCCAAACCAAAAACAGCTCAGACTTCCCCACTAGGGAAATGGATAAACAAATCGTGATATATTGATAGGGTAGAATACTACTAACCAATAAAAAATGAGTGAACCAATAAAAAATGTATTGATGCATACAACATAGACGATACTCAAATAATTGTGTAAAAAAAATTTACACGAATGTGTCATCCTCTATGATTCCACTGATTAAAAACTTCAGAAAAGAATACTTAATGTATAATCAAATAAGGTACAGCCGTGATTGCCTGGGGAAGGAGAAGAAGAGAGTTGCAAGACAAAATAGATTTTATAGAGACATGAGTAAGTTTTTTGGGGGTGAAAGATAAGTTGACCCTCTTGATTGTAGTTATTGTTTCAGGGATGTGTTCATATTTCAAAGTTGTCAAATTATGAATAATAAAAGTACTGCATTGTATATCAATTTACTGTATCTCAAAAAGTTGTCAAAAACTTTAACATATATATAAGATTTTGTGACTTGCCAAGTGAAAATATAAATATTTCTAGATAATTTTCAAATTTAAATGTACATATTTTGGGTTCCTAAATAAACTCATTCAATGCCCATTTTACAAAAATATTTTCAAACAAAAACTCTTTTGAAATTAACAAGCAACTTGCACATTTCTACTTAAGGAAGCAATTCATTGCAGTGCTTTTTTTTCTTTGCCTTAACTGATGATATATTCTAAAACCAGCATAGATAGACTAATTGTTTTTCCTACTGCCACATTTTCACTTCAAGTACCTTGAGAAATGATCCCACTTTATACTCTGCCTAATGCCGTAACATTATGTTTTTCTCCTTAAACTTAGTTGTGTCCTGTAATTCTATTTTTTACACCTCTTCTGATTTTACACCCTGTTTGTTCACTTAAAAAACTGACATATGAAACATTAGCCTTATCCATTACAGGAGTTCTAATATTCATGTTAACATATAGTTAATACCTTAAAAATATTTGCTGATAGGCTGATTAAATGTATATGGATAGATAAACATATAGGTATCCTACTTGCACCTAGCATTTTATTAAAAAAACTAAATAATATGGTTCTTTCAATTATTTAACAACCATTATATTTAGAGTTGCTACTATACATTACTAGTCTTTAGAGATTCAAAGATAAATGGAATGAATGTCTTCTTTTGGGACTACTTGTTGCATGTTGCTGACAATTCAGAATCTAAACTTCACACCATATAATTTTAATTGCATAATTTTTGTGTATACATCATTATGTTTTATTGAGCAGATGTTTATCCATTATGTATAATCTCATAGTTATCAATAACAGTTATATTCTGACAAGGCAAAGAGTATTTTCCATACAATTAATGACTTTCTTGAGTAGGACTAATGAAAACTAACTGAACTAGTCAGTTTCTAAGATACAGAATATTTTAAAACTTGCTGTGTGACATAACAAGAAATATGCCTCCTTGAAAAATAAGAAAAACATGAATCAGAACACTTAAATACGGGCACTGTTATTTTAACCATGCTCACTCATTTATTTTGATATATGATATGTGAAACAGTAATTTCAAATTACTGCCCTGACTGTGTTCAACCAACATTTCTGGACAAAATTTCCATGCCTGCTAATGACACATTCTCAAGAGAGTCATATTTTACTCTGGCTGTGGCCATAATTACAGCAAAATGGAAGTAAAAAATGGTTTGGGATCAACGGTGCAGTATTGTTTAGAAATGTTTAGCCTAGTTACCTGGAAGGCATCCAATATTTGCCTACTAACAAAAGATTTCTGACACCAGAACTTCTAGATTGCCTGAAGCAGCCTCAGTATTTACTTTCACTCTATCATAACCCTGAAGGGCTATAATTGTTGCTGCAGTAAATTTAAGTGTGACAACTTTGCAGATTTTTTCTAACAGGAAATTATTTAACATATATACAATGTGCCACAGGATATGAACCCACAAAATTTTTATGAAGATTTAATTTGTCTAGGATCGCGATTGCCGTAAATTTAAGCAAAGGTAGAGCTGGAATCATGTATGAATGATTGTGGTTGGGGAGTGGCAGAGGGAGGCATTTCTTTAGTGAAAATATAAACATGTTATCATTATATCAGTGAAAATATCACTTGGAGTAAATATTGGTAAGCCATATTTATGATATAATATTTTAGCAACTATTGATTATAAATTAGTGTTGGAGCACATTATGTCTTGTTATTTACTTGTGCCAAGTCACAGATAGATCCATAACTAGAAATAAATTTTGTTTGTATATGTCCAACATGTTTTTCTGAAAGGTGATTTAAAAACCGACTGATAATGGTCTCAAGGTATGTTGACATTATATATGAAATGTATGTATGATATCTGTTAGTTATTTATATGACTTAGTAATTTTTTTGATGAAAAATTTTGATTAATATATTTAAAAATAAACTGATTAGACACACAACAACAGCTGGGCAGGGGTCTCCTCTTCTCCAGTAACACAAACCCAATAGCACAGCTATGGGGTTGCAAGGGTTATATAGCCAAAAAGGGACTGGTCTGACTTGAGATTTCTTTATTTGTATTTTTTTTTGTTTTAAATTTCTAATGAATAGAAATCATCTACCTCTTCGTATGTGGAAATTATAAAATTAGCTCTCTGTAATCTAGATTCGCTAAAAATATATATTACTAGTGTGTTGCTTAAGTATTTCTTTATTTGCTTTTTACCAATTAATTGTCTAAATAATATACCATTTGAAAAAATCATTGTACCTTCAAATTATCTTGACATTTAGTTTTTATTTGCGTACTTAAGGTAAGTTTATGCAATTGGCACCTACTTTTCTTTATGTTTAAAAAAGTAACGGGAGTCAACACTACATTAGCTAGGTGATCAAGGTCAACATCAATGGTGATAAATCAGATTTATAGTATATACCCTTGATATCATGTGATAAAAATGACACTTAACCTCTGTAGTCTTTCCCCTAAAACCACATAACCCCAGTTTAATCTTATGAGGAATATTGGACAAAAAACAATTAAGGGAGATTCTACAAAACAAATGACAAATACTCTGCAAAACTGTCAAGGCCATCAGAAACAAGGCCAGACTTAGCAACTATCATGGCAAAGAATATCTTAAGGAGACATGACAATTGAATATAATGTAGTGATCTGAATGGGATGCTGAGATAGAAAAATAACTTTTGTTAAAAACTGGGAAAATCTAAATAAATTAAAATGGATTAATAACAATGAATTAATATTGGTTCATTAATTCTAATAAATGTCAATATTAATGTAAGATGTTAATAAATAGGGTGAACTGGGTGTGTGGTATATGGGAACTGTCTTGTAGCATCTTTGTAATATTTTTGTGAATCTAAAACTGTTCTGATATAAATGTTAATTTAAGAAGCATTAACTGAGTGACAGAATAAAGATTGATTACTTTTATGGACTGTAAAGCACAATGACAGTAAACAAAGGACACATAAACATCACAAAAAAAGCATAAAATTTTTCAGATATTTTCATTAAAATTAACTTAGATTTCTTCTTATACTTCAAAGAAACTCATTTTTACTGAGGCTTGGTGAAATGAAGAAACATGAAGCTAATGCCTCTATAGCTATACTATAAAAATCTGATTATATTTTTATGTGACTTGAATTATTAACTATAAATATACTCTGACAATTTTATAGCGGTTCTAATATAGTAGCAGATTTTTTAAAAAATCATATTTCCCTTTCATATCACAAATGTCACCAATATATTACTAAACTCTCAATGTTCCTAATTGTATACTTCTATATAAGGGGGTAATATCTTTTTATAATTGCATTAGTGATTAGCTTTTGTCCTGAAACACAAGGAATTGTTCTGCCTTTGTAATTTCTTTGCTAGAGAATGTAATAGCAAGGGGTAGCTTAAAACAAATTCTACTTCTATTTTTCCATATTATCTACCTAGTAAGCACTGTAGGTCAGTACAGAAGAGAAAGAGAAGTAATCCCTTCTGGCAGGTCACTCTGTGGATATCAGTGTGGGTCATCTCTTGAAACTAAGATAAACCATAAGTTAGTTGTGATGTAAGCAGTGGTAGGTGTATCAAAAATTACAAAAACTACTTATAAGTTTTAATTAAAATGCTGTAAACAATTTTAGTTTTGAGGTGCAAAAAGAAATTTTCCTTAAATATTTGAATTCCAAAAATTCTATGCATATTTTGACCTCCTCATGGGTGACAGGAAAGGAAAGAAAGGATATGTGCTATTTTTTTGTAGAAAAATCCAGTGGAAAAACTAGTTTCATATAATATCTAAAGACTTTAATGCTGAAATGAATACAATGTTCTATGACAGATCTGTTTAATAGAACTTTGTGTAATGATAGAAATTTTGTGTATCTGCTTGGTCCAATATGGTAGCCATTTGCCACGTGACTATCAGTTGCTTGAAATGTGGCTGGTGTGACTGAGGACTTAATTTCAATTTAATTAAATTTAGATTTAATTTAAATAGTCATACGTGGCTAGTGGCTACTATATTGGACCAAGGAGTTGTGTGATAACATGCCACCGTTTTGTTTTTTCCTTCTCAGATACATTAAAAATAGTGCAAATTATTTGACATGGAGTATATGGTTAATATTGGCAGTTTAAAACAACTCTTTAGAAGGTACCCAATGCAACACCTTGTGATATGATATCCACTATTACACACTTAACAACTGAAGAGTCTTTTCTTTCACTTCAGAAATTTTAATTTGTTTATCTTTTAACTTGTATTTTATTACTGAACATCAATACAATTTTAAACAGTAATAAAATATACATTTAATTGTCAGCATTTGTATTATGCCCAAACATATTTAACTGTTAACATATATATATTTAAAATACTAATTTTTTTATTATACTATAAGTTCTGGGATACATGTGCAAAACGTGCAGGTTTATTACATAGGCATACATGTGCCATGGTGTTTTGCTGCACCCATAAACCCATCATCTACATCAGGTATTTCTCCTAATGCTGTCCCTCCCCTTGTCCCCCATCTGTCACTTTCAGGTACACCAATCAATCGTAGGTTTGGTCTTTCCACATAGTCCCATATTTCTTGGAGGCTTTGTTCATTCCTTTTCATTCTTTTTTCTCTAAGCTTGTCTTCATGCTTTATTTCATTAAGTTGATCTTCAATCTTTGACATCCCTTCTGCTTGATTGATTTGGCTATTGTTACTTGTGTATGCTTCACGAAGTTCTCGTGCTGTGTTTTTCAGCTCCATCTAGGTCATTTATGCTCTTTTCTAAACTGGTTATTCTAGTTAGCAATTTGTCTAACCTTTTTCAAGGTTCTTGGCTTCCTTGCATTGGGTTGGAACATGCTCCTTTAGCTCGGAGGAGTTTGTTATTACCTGCCTTCTGAAGCCTACTTGTGTCAATTCATCAAACTCATTCTCCATCCAGTTTTATTCCCTTGCTGGTGAGGAGTTGTGCTCCTTTGGAGGACAAGAGGCATTTTGGTTTTGGGAATTTTCAGCACTTTTGTGCTGCTTTTGTTTTTTCATCTTCTTGGATTTATCTACCTTTGGTCTTTGATGCTGATGACCTTTGAATGGGGTTTTTGTGTGGGTGTCCTTTTTGTTGATGTTCATTTATTGCTTTCTGTTTGTTAGCTTTCCTTCTAACAGTCAGACTCCTCTTCTGCAGGTCTGTTGGAGTTTACTGGAGGTCCACTCCAGATCCTCTTTGCCTAGGTATCACCAGCGGAGGCTGCAGAACAGCAAAGGTTGCTGCCAGCTTCTTCCTCTGGAGGCTTCATCCAAGAGGGTCACCTGATGGATGCCAGCCAGAGCTTTCCTGTATGAAGTGTCTGTTGGTTCCTGCTGGGAGGTGTCTCTCAGTCAGGAGGCACAAGGGTCAGGAAACCACTTGAGGAGGCATTCTGTCCATTAGCAGAGCTCGAGCCCTATGCTGGGAGATCCACTGCTCTCTTCAGAGCCAGCAGGCAGGAAAGTTTAAGTCTGCTGAAGCTGTGCCCACAGCCACCCCTTCCCCCAGGTGCTCTGTCTCAGGGACATGGGAGTTTTATCTGTAAGCCACTGACTGGGGCTGCTGCCTTTCTTTCAGAGATGCCCTTCCCAAAGAGGAGGAATCTAGAGAGGCAGTCTGACTACAGTGGCTTTGCGGTCCAAACTTCCCTGCAGCTTTGTTTAAACTGTGAGGTGGGGGAAAACCACCTACTCAAGCCTCAGTAATGGCAGACGCTCCTCCTCCCACCAAATTTGAGCATCCCAGGTAGACTTCAGACTGCTGTGTTGGCAGTGAGAATTTCAAGCCAGTGGATCTTAGCTTGCTGGTCTCCATGGGGGTGGTACCCACTGAGCAAGACCACTTGGCTCCCTGGCTTTAGCCCTCTTTCCAGGGGAGTGAATGGTTCTTTTTCATGGGGGTTCCAGTCACCACTGGGGTACAAAAAAATACTCCTGCAGCTAGCTTTGTGTCTGCCCAAATGATCTCTCAGCTTTGTGCTTAAAACCCAGGGCCCTGATGGTGTACACAGACAAGGGACTCTCCTGGTCTACTGGTTGCAAAAACTGTGGGAAAAGCATAGTATCTGGGCCAGATAGCACTGTCCCTCACAGCAAAGTCCCTCACAGCTTCCCTTGGCTAGACTGCTTGTGCTTCCTGGGTGAGGCAACACCCCACCCTGCTTCTGCTTGCCCTCCATGGGCTGCACCCACTGTCTAACCAGTCCCAGTGAGATGAACCGAGTACCTCAGTTGGAAGTGCAAAAATCACCCACCTTCTGTGTTAGTCTCACTGTGACCTGCAGACTGGAGCTGTTCCTATTAGGCCATCTTGCCAAGTTGCAAAATACTAATTTTTTGTGTGTTTAAACACAAAAAATCAATTAATTTTTAATTGATTCATTATATTCTTTAGTAGGACACAATTGATTAAAAAATACATTTTTATAGTTACTAAATACATAAAGTAATACTGTGGCAGTATTATTCAAATATTCTCTCTATGGGTTCTTTGTGAGTATTGGCACAGTAAATAATACCTAAATGAAAATAATAATAACCAGTCACTGGAAAACTCAATAGTTTTTTTCACAATTTTGAAGGTAGAGTGATGAAAGCCAACTGATTTTTGAAAGTTATTCTTTCTCAGTAGAAAGTTTTAGTGAAATTTTAATTAAAGTTTTATAATTGCCTTTAATATCCCTCTGTGTTTTTTTTTCTTTTTTCTTTTTTGAGACAGGGTCTCACTATATATCCAGGCTGGGGTGCAACAATGCAATCACAGCTCACTGCGCCTCGACTTCTTGGGCTCAAGTGATCATCCCACCTCAAACCATTGAGTAGCTGGGACACAGGCATGCACCACTACACCCAGCTAATTTTTGTATTTTTTTTTGTAGAGATGAGGTTTCGCCATGTTGCTCAGGCTGGTCTCCAACTCCTGGGTTCCAGCAATCTGTCTGCCTTGGCCTCCCAATTTTGGTTTACAGTCATGAGCCCCTGCCTGGCCTGGCTTTAACTTTTTATAGACAGTCTTCTCATAATACATCACTTTTTCTTTTACTCTTTATAGAGAGGCATCTAAAAGGATTGAAATATTTAGATATCATTAATTTCAAATATATTTTTAGTAACTTTAAAATAAAATGATTTGATCTTATATGTTATAAATACATTTTTATCAAAACTGTGTAGTAGCATAATTTTTTCATTCAATAGACAGAAATATCCAACACACAATCAAATTGAGAAAGCCAAACTCATTGTCTACTGAGATTGTTAAATCAGATCAACCTTCTGTAAGAAAAAGTCTGACTTAAAAAAAATTTGAATAAAGGTTTGATGTCAACTCCCTAGGTTACACATTTTTCTTCTTAATTTTAACTTATGGAATAGCTAGAAAAGGCACAGATGTTTGCCATGATTAAGTCACATAGATCAAACAAGATATCATTCTCTTTATGATTTTATATAGGTTTTTAAATGATTTCTGTAGGACTCACTCTCTTAAAAATGCATTTTTTTGTTACTGAAACACCAGGGGTTTGGTCTAGGTCCTGCAACTCGCTGCACAGAAAGCCAATCACTGAGATGACAAGTATTGCCAAGGAAGAAGGTTTTAATCTGGTGCTGCAGCCGAGGATATGCGAGCTCAGTCTCATATCCATCTCCCTGACTGACTGCAACCAGGGGTTTATATAGCAGGGAAGAAATGTAACAACGTGTAAGAAAACAGGAACTAAGGAGGGGCCCAGAAGCAATCATGATGAATGAGGGGTCAGGCATCTCATTGTCAGGATGTGGTGATCTGGTGAGTTTTAGCTCTTTGATACTTTTATTTAGAGGCCTGAAGGTCCTTTCCTGCGGAAGGAACTCACATAAAACATACACAAGTTTCAAGCTTTAAGAGCAGAATGGTTAATGTCTACGTTGATCCAAAAAACAACTCCCTATGGGACCATTGGGCCTGTTTCACTTTGACAACAGTAAGGAGATGGCCATGACAAGATCATTAAAAGATAATCTTCAGAATTTCTGCTCCATTCAACAAGATGAATGCAGAATATCCCAGCATTGGTCGGATAATGTGCTTCTTTCACCTAACTAAACAAAAATTTGTATCATATGGGGAAGACAAATATTCTTCCAATGGGTAATTTATACCTTGAATAAGGAGTGTACCCTGACACTAATATTATATCTTTGTTTGACCCCTCTGTAGGATAACCCACCAAGGTGAATGACATCTTATTGTTTTTAAGTGGAAATAAAAGGGAAAAGACAAGTGTAAAAGGAAATAGCCGTAACATTTCCATGACATTCATGTTTTTCACCAGACCAGTTTTAGGAAAGAGTGCATATTGAAGTGAAGGTTCTGGAAAGTGATGCCCTAGAGATTATGTATGTTCAGATAGCCTTTAAAACAAACTTAGTGAATCTCCAGTACTATTCTTAGAAGTAGGAAACACTCTGGCCTTTGATGCTGAGACATAAGAAAGTAGGTTGTTGCTCAAACTATCTTGTCTATTTTACCCACATTTTTAGAAAAGCACATAGCAAAAACTAAAAAATAAAAAAACAACAAAATTATTTTTTCCCAAGGGAGGTTTAAATACTTAGAAAATTCTAGTTAACTTACAAAACATATGAATACTTTTAATGATGGGGCTGTGGTTGCTGTAAACTAAAGAAGTTAAAAGTCATTGCTACTCCCTGTGACAAAAGGAAGTCAAAGCATAATTAAAATCTATGCCTAAATTTTGAATGTAAATCAAAATTTAGCATATGTCTCATTTTATTTAAGTATAACACTTCACAGAAATAATATGTTTAGATATTTTTCTTTTCTTTCAGTTGCAACACTTTCCAAAGTAGGAAAATAACTTATGTTTGTTAAATACATATCTAAAGAAAGCATGCTATAAAAATGTGTTTCCCTCATAATAAACTTTTAAGTATTTGCATCACTAACTTACAGTTGAGGTAAAATAAAAATGTTAACAAATGTCTTACTATTCATTCATTTAATATTAACAATCTTTTGATTTGAAACTAAAATGCACTTGTTTATTTATTTGTCAATATTTCTGGAAAGCATTTCTGCTTATCTATATCTCTACTGCTTCAGCATGTAGAAAATTTCTCCTGATTCTTTTTATTTTAGAGTGCAATAGATTATTTTTATTTTCACTTAAGAAAAAGATGAAAATTGCAAGATATCACCAAACTTTCATCTAAATCTTGGACCTATTTCATCATTGCTAAATTGCAAACTTGGCAAAAAGTTGTTCCTTTTTTCTTCCATTGATTTAAAAAGCTATGAAGTTTAAGAACTACTAGTGTAGACAGTTGAGTCTCACTACACAAAGGCTTGTATTTGTATTCAATTGCTTTTTTCTGCTTCTCCCATCATACAGTTTATTTGTATTTAACACAAACATAGGTGATAATTTGAAGACAAGAAAGGTACTTTCTATTGAAGAATTTGGCCAAAGTGTCTGTTTGTATAAAACATAATGGATCTTTATAAGGAATTATCTTGATGTCAGCATGCAGCTATTGGCACTTGATTACATTTTAGCACAAAGACTAATGAGGAAATAGTGACTGCTGTGGGTTGTGTTAGAAGTTTTACTTTATGCCTCTATTATTAGGTTATCTAGATATTAATCCTCTAGTTTTTATAAGAATTCCTCTGAAGCTTAAAAGTAGCTACATTCTCATATAACAATGTTCTCTGTTAAAATGTGAATTCATTTTGAAAACACTTGAGCTGTCTATTATTCAGGGTTCTTCAGAGAAACAGAACCAGTAGAATGTGTATGTGTGTGGAGTGTGTGGAGCAGGATATTTTAAGGAATTGATTCAGTTGATTGAGGCAATTGCAGGGCTGACAAGTCTAAACTCTGCAGAGAAAGCCAACAGACTGGAGACACAAGGAAGAAAGAATTGACACAACTCAAGTCTGAAGGAGAAGTGCTGGCAACATTCCCTCTTCATCTGGGGAGGCCAGTCTTTTCTTTAAGGCCTTCAACTGATTGCATGAGGCCCACCTGCATTATGAATGGCAATCTACTTTACTCAAAGTCTACTGATCTAAATGTTGATTCCATTCAAAAATATTTTACAGAATGTATTACCTATTTTGCCGCAGACAGGAGGGGCAGCCCACCCACCAGCAGCCAGAAGGGGTAGAAGAGGGCATGGATATGAATGTTATAGGTGATGAACAGGAAAATGCAGTGGCCATACATGTCATAGCCCTGAGAAGAAGGAAAATCGCTCAGGATGGGCTGGCCTCTGGCCCCTCATGGGGAACCTGGGAAATAGATGGTCCATTGGCCTGCTCCTCTCATTCCAGGTTCTGGGGCCTCAGGATAGACGCACACCAAGGCCTGGCTCCTCTTTTAAAGACAACCCCACCACCATTTCTGGCTCCGTATCAGCAGTGCTGACATTTGGAGCGTGATGATCTGGGCTTTACACAAGTAGGCGAGAAAGTAAATGAAGGATGAGTCATCCAGCCAGTGGCCGAAGCAGGTGCCAGTGGAATCAGAGTGCCCACCTGCTACTCAGTTCTACTTAGTACTGGGGGTACCCTGCTATTACCCTTAGCCAGCATCAGGGGCTGCTCCTACATCATTCCATCATTGTCTCCTTGGGCAAATTTCAACCTAATTCAACCATGCATCAAAATCCTCTGTTGTACTTACAATAGTGGTGCCAAATGTCTTTATCCTATGCAGGAGGATGGCAACCAGGATGAAGACCAGCATGAGAAGTCCTTTGAGTTCACGTGAATTTTCTGCCAAAATACCAATTCATTCAGGCTGGAGGATAAAATAGGTCTTCTACCTGTGCCTTCTCAGGCTTTGCCTGGTGGCCCACCTTCTGCCAGACATGATATTCCCTGATAACCTGGAGGAAGTTGACTATCTTGTTGGGATCATGGACTGCAGCAGCCCAGGAGAGGAAAGGAGAGATAAGAGCAAGGCAGCACTGGGCTATGAGGTTCTGGAGAGCAAGGCCTGACTCCTACTCATCACTCTAACTTCAGGGAATGAGGCCTCCCACAATGTATGCTGGCTGACAGGGGGAGGAAAGGGTAGTAAAGACATGGGGAATGGGGAAATTATTTCCTTGCCGCTAAAATACCTGCAGGAAGGACAACCCTCTGAAACAGCTAACTGAAGTAGCAGCTATACAGAGGACTTAGAGCCCAATTGGGCCTTTGGAAAGGGCCTGACCATTTATCTATTTGACCCATTTCCCTTTAAAAGGCTTGTAAACCTCAGCAGAGTACTCAGAATTCAGGGCTGTGATGGTGAGGACCTGGAAAATGTTGAGAAGAAAAAGTGTTAATGAGGGAACCAGTATGCCTCCTGCCTCTTTCTGCTTAACTCGTCTTCCTGGCACCACTGAGCATTTTCTTGAGAAATATATTTAAAGTGTTATGACAATTTCACACACACAAAAATAAAAGTACAGGTCACTTCCCCATGCTTTTCTTAAGTGGCTAGCTCCTAATAATAGCTTGGAATTTAGCTAGATTTTGCTTCCTTTGGGAGACCTGCCCTGTCCCACCCACCAACCTACTCAGGCTCGGGTGTGTCTCCTGCATGCCATGATAGCACATGGGTACTGTATTGTGACTGCACTCCAGGGCAAGACTCCTATCCATCCTCACCACAGAATTAGACACAGTAAGTATAGGGCCTGGCATGGAGCAAATGCTTAATGAATACTTTCTTAACAGTCCTAGGTATTTGATAGGCACTGATTACATTAAAGGATGAAAGAAAAAAAATATTTCACAGAAACATCTCGAATTATATTAGACCAAATATCTGAGTACCATGGCCTAGTCAAGTTGACACATAAAATTGACCATCGTAGGATTCATCCTTTATTTTCTCTTTCCTAATTGAATCTGAATATGTAGTCTAAGTATATAGAAAACACAACAGATGTAGTGTCAGGGACACATCCAAAATTCCAGAAACACGCATACACACACACACACACACTCACACACATGTTCAAAGTATTTCACAGAGGTGCTGGGTGTTTAATAGTTTATATGCATCTTAATAATGAGGGTAGCAATTAAAATAACTTTTATATCATATCATATCTTACTGGTCACTCTATTAATTATGCAGGGAAAACAGTGACTCCTGAACTACATGAATAAACTTCAGCAACTCAGAAGAAACAGAGGAAGAAATACCTTCATTAGTATTATAACTCCCATGTGATGAAGACCCCTGTAACTTTGACAAAAAGAATGCTTCCAGGCTCTGATGTAAGAAGTGAAAAACAGCCATGAACTTTGGATTAGGGGCATTTGTATTTGTGCAGAATAATTGATTTTAGTTGCCCTCTATTGCTTACTTCTTGGCTTACTAATACAGAGTTGGTAGTTTCTGCATCTTTAAAGCTGCCCTAGATAAAGGTTATTTCACTAAGACCTGATTATATTTGTATTTCATAGTGTTTTTCCGCATAGCAATCTATTCATCATTTATACAAGGAGAGCTGATGGCATCACTTCCCACTTCTGTTATGTTTGTCAGGATGAACTATGTTGCACACCTTTCTATCAGAAGGCATCTTTGAAGGAAAAATAGAACTCTGAGAACCAGTGAACAACAGGAGCATCTCCAGCACCAGAGAAACAAAGGAGAACATAATATAATAATGTGTTCCATCAGTACAATCCTGCCTATTTATATTTATCACCATCTGACATGGTTTGGCTGTGTCTCCGCCCAAATCCTCATCTTGAATTCTCACATGTTGTGGGAGGGACACAGTGGGAGGTGATTGATTCTTGGGTGCAAGTCTTTCCCATGCTGCTCTCGTGATAGTGAATGAGTCTCACAAGATCTGATTGTTTTAAAAAGGGGCATTCCCCTGCACAATCTCTCTCTCTTTGCCTGCCGCC
This sequence comes from Pan troglodytes, assembly GCF_028858775.2. NCBI lineage: Eukaryota > Metazoa > Chordata > Mammalia > Primates > Hominidae > Pan > Pan troglodytes. The sequence continues at coordinate 134,982,827 of NC_072401.2, forward strand.
ATCCATGTAAGATGTGATTTGTTCTTCCTTGCCTTCTGCCATGATTGTGAGGCTTCTCCAGGAATGTGGAATTGTAAGTCCAATTAAACCTCTTTCTTTTGTAAATTGCCCAGTCTCCGGTATATCTTTATCAGCAGCGTGGAAACAGACTAATACAGTAAATTGGTACCAGTAGAGTGGGGCACTGCTGAAAAGATACCAAAAAAATGTGGAAGCGACTTTGAAACTGGCTAACAGGCAGAGGTTGGAACAGTTTGCAGGACTCAGAAGACAGGAAACTGTGGAAAAGTTTGGAACTCCATATAGACTTGTTGAATGGCTTTGACCAAAAGCCTGATAGCAACATGGACAATAAGGTCCAGGCTGAGGTGGTCTCAGATGGAAATGAGAAACTTGTTTCGAACTGGAGCAAAGGTGACTATTGTTATATTTTAGCAAAGAGACTGGTGGCATTTTGCCCCACCCTAGAGATTTGTGAGAGAGATGATTTAGGGTATCTGACAGAAGAAATTTCTAGCAGCAAAGCATTCAAGAATTGACTTGGGTGCTGTTAAAGGCATTCCGTTTAATAAGGGAAGCAGAGCATAAAAATTCAGAAAATTTGCAGCCCGACAATGGGATAAAAAAAAAAAATTCCCATTTTCTGAGAGAAGTTTGAGGTGGCTGCAGAAATTTGCGTAAGTAACAAGGAGCTGAATGTTAATCATTCAGCATGTCATCCAGGGCATGTCAGAGATCTTCATGGCAGCCCCTCCCATCACAGGCCTGGAGTCCTAAAAGGAAAATGTGGTTTCCTGGGCTGGGCCCAGGGTCCCCATGCTATGTGCAGACTATGGACTTGGTGCCCTGCATCCCAGCCACTCCAGTCATGACTAAAAAGGGCCAAGGTACAGCTCGGGCTGTTGCTTCAGAGGGTGAAGCTCTGGCAGCTTCCACGTGGTGTTGAGCCTGTGGGTGCACAGAATTCAAGAATTGAGGTTTGGGAATTTCTGCCTAGATTTCAGAAGATGTATAGAAATGCCCGGATGCCCAAGCAGAAGTTTGCTGCAGGAGCGAGGCCCTCATGGAGAACTTCTGCTAGGGCAGTGCAGAAGGGAAACGTGGGGTTGGAACTCCCACAGGGTCCCTACTGGGGCACCACCAAGTGGAGCTGTGAGAGGAGGGACACAGCCATCCTCCAGACCCCAGAATGGTAGATCTACCAACATCTTGTACCATGCTCCTGGAAAAGCCTCAGACACTCAATGCCACCCCATGAAAGCAACTGAGTGAGAGGCCATACCCAGCAAAGGCATAGGGGAAGAGCTGCCCAAGACCATGGGAACCCACCTCTTGCATCAGCATGACCCGGATGTGAGACATGGAGTCAAGGAGATCATTTTGGAACTTTTAAGATTTGACTGCCCTGCTGGATTTCGGACTTTCATGGGTACTGTAGCCCCTTTGTTTTGGCCAGTTTCTCCAATTTGGAATGGCTGTATCTACCCAATGTCTTTACTCCCATTGTGTCTAGGAAGTAACTAACTTGTTTTGACTTTACAGTTTCATAGGCGGAAGGAACTTGCGTTGTCTCAGATGGGACTTTGGACCCGGACTTTTGCATTAATGCTGAAATGAGTTAAGACTTTGGGAGACTGTTGGGATGGCATGATTGGCTTTGAAATGTGAGGACAAGAGAGGGGCCAGGGGTGGCTGTGCCCCCACCCAAATCTCCATCTTGAATTCCCATGCACTGTGGGAGGGACCCAGTTGGGGAGGTGATTGAACTATGGGGGTGGGATTTTCCTATGCTGTTCTCATGATAGTGAATGAGTCTCATGAGCTCTGATGGTTTCATAAAGGGGAATTCCCCTGCACAAACTCTCTTTCTTTGCCTGCCACCATCCACGTAAGATGTGACTTGCTCCTCCTTGCCTTCTGCCATGATCCTGAGGCTTCCCCAGCCACATGGACTGTAAATCCAATTAAACCTCTTTCTTGTGTAAATTGTCCAGTGTCAGCTGTCTTTCTCAGCAGCGTAAAAACAGATTAATACACCATTCTTGCCTCAACTTATTTTTTGTCTAACTACTTTTTTTTTTTTACAAAATTATTAAAGGCAGACTCCACAAGATCCAGAATTTTCACAACTTTTTAATCAACTATTTCCATCTTAATAGAGAATAAAAAAATCCCATAATTTATAGGTGCATCTACATACAGAATTAATACATTTCATGTCAATAATAGACACAACTAATCATAAAGTTAAGGCAGCACAAATTCTATTTATAATATTTTTTGTGCTATGTGATTGGCCATGTTGTTGCACTGTGCTAAAGGCTTTACCTGTGACTTCCTTCACTCAGAAGGTGGAAATGTATGTGTATTCAATTATGGGTGGTTATTCCTGCCTGTATTTTGGTGATACAATAAACAGTAGCCATCAGCTTATACTCAAAGTTAATTTTCTTTGGAAATACTTATTTTTATGAATATTTGCTGTATTTCTAGGATAAGAGGAGGCTAAGTTTGGAAATCACTTTACTTTTCCCCTACCAATACTCAAACTCATACTTAAACTCTTTCTCTAAGACTCTACAGGTCTGTCTAACTGAACTATCATCAAACTCTTTCTCTAAGCCTCTTCGAGTCTATCTTTACCTACCATTAATCTCAAATGTCAGCATCACAAAATGTCACTGTCTTTTTTTTTGCTGTGTTTATTAGGGGTTCACAGTCTCCTGATGGAGATAAGTTGATTCCAATTATTAAATATTTTATGTTTAATATATATGACTAATTCATGCTGATCTTTGTTGTTTTTTTATCTGTTGACTGTTTTTTTAATTTATTTTTCCCTTCAAGTTAATATTCATCTTTTCTCCTCTCATTATTTTCTCTTGTTTTGCTTATTTCCAATTTGTCTCCTCATTTTATTTTAAGACACAATCAGACTTTGAAATTTTTCATTTCAAGTCTTCTCATTTTCTTGCTTTTATTTCACACATTAGGAAAGTCTATTAATTTTCCCTTTGAAACCCTTTTATTGTAGTGGCAAAGGACCACATAGCTAGCAGTGCTACCAGGAATCCTGTGAGAAAGCAAAACAACTTAAAATTTTCAACTGACTGCATGAGGAAAGGAAGCAGTAGGTTTCTTCAAGTCAAAGGGATTCTGTTTGCAGTTGAATACATGAAGTCATTTTTTACGTTTTGCGAGGATAAAATATAGTATTAGCTGTCTGAGGTTTAAGATTATAATAGCTGAAAACAGGAAAAGGGAAGATAGAGGATGTCTTGAGAGGGGAGGTGAAATAGAAATTGCAAAAATATTTAAAGGCTCCTTATAAAATAAAACTAAAAGTTTGAAAAATGCTTATTCAAACACACATTCTTTAAAAAGGTAGGATATAAAACGTAAATAGCCAGCAGTACTGAATTTTTCCCTTCTCACCTTCCCAGTTTACTTTTATATAACTATGATGTCCTAGAGCAAATTACTAACATAATATTTTTATCTTTTCTGTACCATTCACTATAGGGATGGCAAATAAATCTTATTTCACATGTGCACTCAAGAAATGAATAGTGACTGCCTGGTGAAATCCACTCAGCAGCCCTGGAAGCTATGTCTGGGTTCAGGGACAGAACAATAATTTGTATTATGAATTACTGAGGGAAAAAGGGGACACACCACTTACATTTATACCTTAGAAAATACTTAGTTTAAGGAGAGCATTTTGGTCCACAATTTCATCTGTGATTCATAACAATATTTAGGAAATTGCTTTAGGTTATTTTATATTATAAATGACTGAAAAATGACAATGTTTAAATAAAAGTGACAAGAAAATGTAAATAATACATTATATACAATTATTTTATACATAATATGAAGGACAAGAAAATGTATTTTTTATAATAGACCAAAATATACTTTGTAAGCTTAACATTATTCTTATGAAAAGTTAGGACTCAGCTGACTGACAAGAACTCCTCTCAAGTATGTGTAACTAAAAATTAACATAGCATTTATTAAATAATCTTCTGTTGTTAAACTTCTAATTTCAAAACATCCTATATATGTGTACATGTACATATGTGTGTGTATACATAGTGTATATATAGTTTGCAATAGTTATGTGGAAATATTTTAGACAATTTCATTAACAATTTAATTGCCTGTGAGTTTCTTTCTTTTCTTTCTTTCTTGTGTTCTTCCTTCCTTCCTTTCTTTCTTTCTTTCTTTCTTTCTTTCCTTCCTTCTTTCCTTCTTTCTTTCTTTTCTTCTCTTTCTCTCTTTCTTTCTTTTTCTTTTGTTTTTGTATTTTAGGAGAGATGGGGTTTCACCATGTTGGCCAGGTTGGTGTCTACTTCCTGACCTCGTGATCTGCCTGCCTCGGCCTCCCAAAGTGCTGGGATTACAGGCATGAGCCACCACGCCCAGCCAAATTGCCTGAGTTTCATACTTTTATACAAAAAGGAAGTTTCTTGCAGAAAATATAATGTTAACTAATTTGGTAAGAATTTACTATGAGTGTCTACAATCTAAAATTCAGCTGTGGAGCAAGTTTGAGATTTTCATATTTCTGATGTACAACAAATTGCGCTGCATATGCTTTTCAATGTACTCATTTATAAAATAGCTGATTTGATACTCATATCCAATGGAAGCAGGCCAGTGTTTCAATATAGGACACAATTCAATTCTAATCATAGCTAACTGCGATTTTTATATTGAAAAGTTGCTGTTGTCCTTTAGCAAATCACTGAAGTGAATTTAGTGGCTGGGAAAACTGCCAGACAAGCAGAGATCCAAACCAAACTCCTTTAAACCATAGAATTACAACATCAAAGTAAGCATAATTATCACTCTTCATATCCTGCTCTGCTGGCCACTTCAGCTTGGCCTTGACAGAGACTCTTAAGTTTTTAAAGTGAAAAACTTTAAAAAGTATACATTCAGTACAATGTCTACAAATTAAATATCTTACTCCATATTACTAGGTTGGTGCAAAAGTAATTGCGGTTATTGAAAGTAATGGCAAAAACCGCAATTACTTTTGCACCAACTTAATACATTTTTGTAATATAAAAATAATACTTCTTAAATTTTCAACATATATGTACATTTATCATAAGCATATGTGTATAAATTTAAAAGCAGCAATCCACTTACTGGTGAAAACCTTAAGGCATTAGAATTAAAATTAGAAAAATAAAAAGAAGGCCCAGCTTCACCAGTAATTTTAACACAGATATGAACATAGAAATACTGTTAAGAAAACATAATATTGTGCATAATACATTGGAAAAGAAAATAAGAGTTGTTTTGTCAACCTTAAAATAGTATATTTAACTAGAGGAAAACTATGAAAATTGATTAGTAATTAGTAAGTTTTTAGGTCATATTATAGATAGACAAAAATCAATAATTTTCATATAAATACAAAACATTTCCAAATAATTTTTAAAATTGAGCCAATTACAATAATGCATTTGTCTCTTCCACTTTCTTTCTCTATATCTATGTATATAATTTTCCAAAAGTATGAAATGCAGAGTCTATGCAAAGACACATAAAAACTGTTAAAATACATTAATAAAGACTTTGAATAAAGAAACAAGTGATAATTAGACTATTTGATTTTATAAAGATGTGAATTACTTTTATAATAAGAATCATGTAGTATGTAACCCAAATCAATCATATTTCTATACATTTTGGGGAGCTTTGTATATGTGTATATTATCATTCAAAAATTTAATTTGTATAAAAGATACATAAAAATAATTGATAATGTAACATATATATGTGGCAGAATATCTAAATGTTATGTCTAAAAAAGTAATACCTGTTTTATGTAAGTGGCACAATTTACATAATTTTAATTTGAGTTAATTTATTTTATCTTTAAAGTTTTAACAGAATATTTATTTAAGAAAGTATTAAATTAAAAAAATTATAAAAATTGACAAAATGTTTAAAAAAAATTTTTTTTTGAGACAGGGTCTCTCTGTTGCCCAAGCTGGAGTGCAGTGGCATGATCATGGATCACTGCACCCTTGACTAACCAGGCTCAAGAAATCGTCCTACCTAAGCCTCCTGAGTAGCTGGGACTACAGTTGCACACCACCAGCCCTGGCTAATTTTTTATATTTTATAGAGACTGTGTCTTGCCACATTGCTCAGACTGGTCTCAAACTCCTGGACTCAAGCAATCCTCTCACCTCAGCCTCCCAAGGTGCTGCAATTAAAGGCGTAAACCACTGTACCTGGCTACTTTTAAAATTTCTGACATACAAAAATTCAACATAATTTTAGATTGTTTCTGTGCTCATATTTATGAAGTCAACACAAATAAGAACAGCCTTTTAAATTATTAGAAAATTTGGATGTGTTGAATTAGAGAACTAAATTTTAAAAAAGTTCTATTAAGCAATAAAAAAGTAAATAAATTATTAAAACAATTATATGATATTTTGCCAATAAAATCGGCAAATTTCACAAGTATGAAATACCCTCCCCCTCATTTTTGAAGTAAACTGAAAAATTACAACCCATATTGACCTGTAAATTGCACAAAGGGAAATGCAATTTTTTTCAGTTACTCCCAGTGTATATCAGATATACTCATTCTCACTCTTGTGTATTTTTCAACTAGCAGATTTTGTACTTTTGATTGGGACAAGAGGCAGGGAAATTCTGGGCAGAAGAGGATGGGTCACCAGCAAGGGCCCCACCCTCAAGCATGGGGCCACAGCCCAAAGTGAATATGTGCATTGCTGTTTTCCCACTCTAATGTTGCCTTTGCCAAAACCACCCTGGCCCTCACTGCCCCTCATCCTGTGCCCATAAAAACCCCAGGCTCTGCTGGCAGAGAGCAGAGAGCAGTGGAATGTTGGAGACTATGGTTTGACATCAAAGAAAAGCAGCTTTACTTCAGGGAGATGGCTTCATGGCATTGCTCTGGGGGAAGATCACCTTCCCATTCCATTCCCTTTCCAGTCCTCCTTCCCACTGAGAGCCACTTTCATTGGCAATAAAATCTTCTTAATTTACCACCCTTCAATTTATTTGTGCAACCTGATTTTTCCTGGATGCTGAACAAGAGCTCGGGTGCCATGAGTGTGGATGCTAAAGGTTGTCACACCAATCCTATCCCCTCTCTGGTGGAGAGCAACACCTCATGTTAAAAGGCATAGGACCCACTGAGCTGTTTAACACGTAAGCCGTCCACAGGCAGCAAAGCTAAAAGAGCACTGTAACACACACCCTCCTTGGCTTCAGGGGTTGTGGGTACTCCTGCTAGACGCTGCTACGGGGCCGCATGGAGTTTTGCTTTGGCTGGCACCCAAAAGCACTCACTTAGATCCCTGCACCCACTCACCTGCATGCTCCTTCCTGCAAGGGGTTAAGTGCAACAGGGCCCAGTGAGTGGAGTTAGCCCCTGCTGGCACCAAAGCAGCTGACTGGCTCCAGCACTGGCACTCCAGTTCCCGCCTGCAGAGGTCAGGGAAATTTCCTGCTTCATCTGGAGGCTTATTTGGGATCTACCAGAAGGGGGAGTAAACGCAAATCTGTCGGATCTGTCTCGTTGTCCTCAGACTTTCCTCTGAGCTATGCCACTTGCAGGAAACAGGATGCAACCTTGCCATCTCTCTTTCTTTTGGGTGAAAGGAATGTTTGGTCTCTTTCCCATCAAGAGATCTTGATGTTGCAGGGGACCGGAATAGAGTCCTGAGGCAAATGAAGGCGTCTGGCCGAGGTCACTGCCGGGTGTTGCTGGCCTCAAGCTGGAAGGTGTTGCTGGGAGGCCTCAAGACTGAACCCAGTCTCTGACTACCTGTCAAGGTGTTGGCCAAGAACCCCAGACTTTTCTATGACATTTTTTGTCTCCTTTCATCATTTAAAATGGCTCCTATCTCTTCTTTTATAATATTAAGAATTTTGTGGCAAACTGCAGAACTGTTACTAAGTAAAATGAGCATTTGGCCCAGCAATCAGATATCCATTTCAGAACAATGTAATTTTCATTTGTTCCTAGAGGTGCCATCTCCACCCCCACCCTGACAGCTGCAGACACCTGCAACGCACCGTGGCTCCCCTTGTCACCGTTTCCCCTCCCAGCTGGAACACTTGGGCATGTCTGCAGGATGCACATGCCGCTCCCAATGGCCACTTGGAGTGCGGGAGAGAACTGTGGCTGCCGCCAGAGCCCCAGTGCAATCTTGGGGAACAAAGACCCCATGTGGGTGTCTGGCCAACATTTCCTGCTTTCTGGTCCCTCCCACCATGTGCCCATAGAGTCTTTCCTCCCCTGGCCAAGGAGACCAGCTTGGTTTGAAACGGAGGAGGAATACATTGATTGAAGAAACCCATTTGAAAAGAGCAAGAGGCTCCCCCACCCCTTTAAGCTGCTTTTCTTTCTTTTTTCCTTTTCTATGTGAGAGAGTTCTTTTCCTATCTCAGAATTCTGCTTATGATAGGGAGGCAACAGAGGAGTGATCTCCACCAGCTTATAACTGCAAAATTGGCAAGGCCTTTCTGGGACTTAATCTAAATAAACCCATGCACCCCCTGAAACACCTTTTTGTCCTAAACTCAATACTAAACTTCAGGTTAAAGCCCTAGAAAGGGAAACCAGATATAAGGGACCCGAAGTGAGGCAGCAGGCACAGTATAAACAGGCAGGCAGAATCAATTTCCAGTTTCTGCTGATTAAGCTTCTGCTTCATGGAAGGAGGTCATGCTTCATGGAATAGATAAGACCCAGGGAAGCAAAAGGTTGCTGACAGTAGTGGGGATGGAGGCGTAGGTGAGTGTGGAGAATCCCTATTCTCTAGGCCTTCCCTGCTTCACGAGTGCAGGCTGTAATGGCACACATGTGTGGCGTCTGTCTAAGGCCACTGGGTCTTGGGGATAAAAAGACAGAAGAGAAAAGAGGGATACCCATTTTTTCTCTCTCACACACCCCAAGATTTTGCTGAAAGAAGGAAGTGAAATGAGAAATGCCTATTTCCCTTTTTTTCAGAAGAACCATCTATCTTTTCACTACCTCCAATCTATGCTACTCTGGAGTATATCCTAAGTCACTGGAACTACTTTGACCCTCTGACTCTGGAGAAAAAACACCTCATAGCCCTCTGCAAAAAGGCTTGGCCAGATTATAATCTGCAGGAGAACTGGCTTCACCTCAGGAAAGAAGCATTCATTTCAATACCATCCTGCAGTTGAACCGTTTCTGTAAGTGTGAGGGCGAATGGTCTAAAGCCCCACATGTGCAGGCTTTCTTTATCTTTCAGGGTAATCCAGACCTTTGCTGACAGTGCAGGATTGATCCAGCACTACTATTCGCCATCTCAAAAGAGGCTGTAAGGGGCTATCCCAGGGAACTAAAGAAATGAACCCCAGAGGCATCTCCAGCAGGGGAGCCAGCTCCCTCCAGCCCTGCTTCTCTGGGTCTACCCCATCCTCCCTATCCAGCTACTCTCTCTCAGTTGCCTCCTCTTAGAAACCCTCACCCTAGACAAGCCCTAGTCTCCCTCTTGCCCTCCAACAGATGCCCGGTGAATCTGGCCCCAGTAAAGCCCAGGTCCCTTCTCTCTACAGAACCTAAGGCAAATTTAGGGGGATCTTGGCCAGTTTTCAGATAGCCCTGACAGATATACAGAGGCTTTCCAGAATTTCACCCAAGTATTTGAAGTTTCCTGGCAAGATGTTATTTCACTTTTGAACCAAACCCTAACTAACACTGGGAAGCAGGTTGCTCTGCAAGTGGCAGAGGGATTTGAAGATGAGCTCTGTATTACATATAGTGTTAAAAAAAAGGGGTCAAACCTCTGCCTTCCTGGAAAGGTTAAGAGAGGCCTTGGTAAAGCACACCTCTCTATCTCCCGATTCAGTCAAGAGATAGCTAATCCTAAAGGATAAATGTATTACTCAGGCAGCCCCTAACATCAGGAGGAAGCTGCAGGAACAGGCTCTGGAACCAAACATTACTTTAGAGAACCTCCTAAAAGTGGCCACCTCAGTCTTTTATAATAGAAATAGGGAGGCCCAGGAGAAAGAGGGGAAAACAGGAAAGAGGCAGAGGCTGTGATGGCCACCACGCAAGCCCACAAACCTAACAATCCCTGAGGTGCACCTGTTAACTGCTACAGATGTGGTAAGCCAGGACATTTTAGCATTTTAGGAAGGATTGCCCAGGCAGCATGAGGAAGCCACCTCAACCCTGTTCAATCTGTAATGGAGACCACTGGAAGGTGAACTGTTCCTGTGAATGCTGGTCACTGGGTCTGGAGTCAATCTCCCAAATGGACCAGCAGAACTAATGGGTCCTGGGGCTCCTCTCCCCAGTTCCAGTGGTCCAGAGCACCATTACTATCCAGGAGCCCTGGGTAATCCTGGAAATCATAAGGAGAAAAGTAGACCTCCTTTTTGACGCTATGGCTGGTGTCTTGGTTCTCTTCTCCAATCTGGGCTCTTTTTCCTCTCTTAGAATGACCATGAGGGGCATCTCAGGAAGGCCCTTAATTGATGCTTTCCCCAACCCCTTAGTTTTAGTTGAGGAGACTTCTTGTTCACCCATGCCTTTCTAATTATGCCTAAAAGTCCAATTTCTCTGTTGGGCAGGAATATTCTGGCCCATAGGGGAACCACCATTCTGATGGCACTAGGACAAACTTTTTTGTCTCCTCCTGGTGGAGACTAATATTAACTCCAACGTTTGGGCAATTCAAGGGAAAATTGGCCAAGCCATAAATGCCACACAGTTCCAGGTCCACCTTAAGGATCCCACTGTCTTTCCTAACCAGAAACAATGTCCCCTGAAACCAGAAGTTAGGAAAGGACTAGAAGTCATCATTAATAACTTAAGGTTGCAGCACCTCTTCAAACCCTGCAACAGCCCTTGTTGTACCCCGATATTGGGGGTACAAAAAGCCAATGGGGAATGGAGGCTAGTTCAGGACATCTGCCTCATTAATGAGGTTGTGGTCCACTATACCCAGTGGTTCCCAAACTTTGTACCCTATTAGTTCAAGTACCTGAGGTAACTAAATGATTCACAATCTTGGACCTAAAGTATGCCTAGAATGCCTTCTTCTGCATACCATTACACCTCAACTCCCAGTATTGTTTTCATTTGAGGATCCCTCTGACCAAAAACTACCCAGTTAACCTGGATGTTGTTACCTCATGGATTTTGAGACAGCCCCCACTTGTTTGGGCAGGAATCGTCAAGAGATCCTTTCAAGTTCCTTTATCCTCAAGTGTATTAGCCTGTTTCCACACTGCTGATCAAGACATACCTGAAACTGCGTAATTTACAAAAGAAAGAGATTTAATTGAATTACAGTTCCACACGGCTGGTGAAGCTTCATAATCATGGTGGAAGGCAAGGAGGAGCAAGTCCTATATTACATGGATGGCAGCAGACAAAGAGCCAAACGAAAGGGGTTTCTCCTTATAAAACTGTCAGATCTTGTGAGACTTATTCGCTGCCATGAGAACAGTATGGGAGGAACCACCCCTATGATTCAATTATCTCCTACTGGGTCCCTCCCACAACATGTGGGAATTATGGGAGTACAATTCAAGATGAGATTTGGGTGGGGACACAAAGCCAAACCATATCATCAGGTTAAAGCTTTACAATACATAGATAACATTCTCCTCTGTTCTCCAACTGAGAAAAATCTCTCAGGAGGGCAGTATGGCTCTTCTTAATTATCTGGCTAACAGAGAATATAAGGTTTCAAAATTTAAAGCTCAGCTCTGTCAAACTTCAGTGATGTACATAGGCCTGGACTTGTCAGAGCGTACCACGGCATGGGGCAAAGAAAGGATTAAGCCCATCACCTCTCTTGCCCTCCCCCAAATCCTCAAGCAACTGAGGGGATTCTTAGGCATTACAGGATTCTGCAGACTATCAATACCTTGGTATGGTGAAATAGCTTGTCTCTTATATCACCTAATAAAAGACTCAGGAAACTAAAACTCACTCTCTAATTTGGAACTGGAGGCTAGAAAGGCTTTTAACTAATGAAAACAAGCCTTTCTTAAGGTACCATCCCTTAGTCTCCCTATAGGGAAGATGTTCAACCTTTATGTGTCAGAAAGAAAGGGAATGGCATTGGGAGTTCTAACACAGGCCTGAGGTCCAGCCCAGCAGCCTAAGTAAAGAGCTTGATTTGATAGCCAAAGGATGGCTGGCCTGCCTCCATGCAGTTGCAGTGATAGCCTTGCTGGTACCAGAGGCTGCTAAGTTAAGCATGGGGAATAACTTAACTGTCTACACTTCACATAATGTGGCAGGACTGCTGTCTTCCAAAGGGAGTCTCTGGGTAACAGATAATTACCTCCTCAGTTATCAAGCTCTGCTATTAGAAGGATCTGCAGTTCAACTAAGAAGGTGTCCATTTATAAATCCAGCCATTTTTCTCCCAGGGGAAGCTGGGGAGTTTGAACATAACAGATAGCAGATAGCAGTACAAACCTATGTGGCTAGAGAGGACCTCTTTGAAACCCCCTTAGAGCACCCAACCTGAATTCTCTTTACAGATGATAGTCTTTTTGTAGAACAAAAGGCTCCATAAAGCAGGGTATGCAATAGTTACTCTGAATAATATTGTTAAGAGTGTGTCTCTCTCCTCAGGCCCAAGTGCTCAACTAGCTGAACTAATTGCCTTCATGAGGATGCTTGAATTAAGTGAAGGAAAATCAGTTAACATTTATATTGATTCTAAGTACACTTTCTTAGTCCTCCATGCCCATGTCACTATCTGGAAAGAGAGAAACTTCCTCACAGCTAATGGGTCTCCCATTAAATATCATGAGAAAATTGATAGACTATTTTCCTTGTTTTTTCTCCTACAGGAAGTGGCAGTAATACATTGTAAAGGCCACCATAAAGGTATGGATGAAGTAGCCAAGGGAAATAGTTTGGCAGACCAAGCAGCTAAATCAGCAGTGAGAGGTCCCCAGATTTCTGATCTACTTGAAGCCACACTGATCTGGGAGGGCCCTATAAGAGAAATAAAACCTCAATATTCTCCACAGAAATAAAATGGGCCATCTCTCAGAGATACATCTTTCAGTCCTCAGGAAGGCTACAATAGAAGGACAACAAGCTTTATCTACCAGCTGCCAATAAATGGAAAGTTCTTAAAAGCCTTCACCAGGCCTTCCACCTAGGTAAGGGTGAAACCTATCAATTGGCTCAGAGATTGTTCTCAGGTAAAAACCTGATACAAATGGTTAAATAGGTCATTAACCCTTGCAAAACCTGCTTTAAAAGTAATCCCCTTAATCAATGGCTTATTTGCCCAGGTACCCAAAGGATAGGAGGCTACACAGGCGAAGACTAGCAAATGGATTTCACCCATATGCCAAAGGCAAGTTGCATCCAGTATGTCCTAGTACAGATAGACACCTTCACTAACTGGGTGGAAGCATTTCCATGTTGGACAGAGAAAGCCTCTGAGGTAAAAAGAGTACTAATTAATAAGATAATTCCTTGCTTTGGACTCCCTAAGTACCTCCAGAGTGATAATGGTTCGTCATTCAAGGCAGCTGTCTCCCAGGGGGTCTTAAATGCACTAGCCATACAGTGCTACCTTCTTTGTGTTTGGAAATCACAATCCTCAGGAAAGATTGAAAAAACAAATAATATTATCAAAAGGCACCTCAAGAAAACTGTCTCAGGAAATTCACCTTTCCTTAACTACCCTTCTCCCCAGAGCCCTACTATGTATTAGAAATACCCTTTCAAAGCTAGGTTTGAGTCTGTTTAAAATGATGTATGAATGGCCTTTTCTCACCAATAATTTCTTGCTAGACCAAGAAACCTCTGATTTCATTAAACATATAACTTCTTTGGCCCCTTTCCAACAGGAACTAAAACAACTGTTGAAGGCTGAATCCTGTGAATTAGGGCCACCTCTATTCAACCCAGGGGACCTAGTACTGGTAAAGCTACTTCCTTCCCACTCTTTCTCTATAATCCTAAATTGGAAGAAACCTTAAATGTACTTCTCTCTACTCCTATGGCAGTGGAGTTCACTGGAATAGATTCTTAAATTCATGATATCCAAGTAAAGGCCTGGGAAGCCAACAGAGTTACCTCCATTAACCCAAAAAAGCACCCAAAGCACCAACGTAAAGAGATAGGGGACCTCAGCTAACAGTTGCAAAAAATAAGTGTTAATAATTAACTTTCCAAGACTATAAGGCCTTCTTTATAGTCTTGCCTGTGCTTGAAGTTTTCACCTCTGTTCTATTCTATACTATGGGGTACAATGTTATTTTCAGAATAATTAGTATATTTCATTTCTTATATCTGTAATCTTTGGCACTAAATTCTCTCATTTTAACTTCTCTTTGCGTAATACACATATTTAATCCATGCATACTTAATTTTGTGAAATTTGTTTCTTCTTTCCTAGAGGCCATCAAACTCCAATCAGGCAATCAGAGTCTTGAACAATGGCTCCCTTTTACCAAGGACTGTTAGATAAACCTCTGGGAGGAATCTAACTGCTGTTCTTCCCAAAACAATGCCCCCTGTGAGCAGGAAGTAGCTAAAACCGGTCATTATCCATATTCTAATGGCAGTTAGATGTGCCTCTTTGGAGGGTGGAAATGGTAGGGACAGGAGTTAGGGAAATCCTAGGCAGAAAATGTAGGTCCTCGGCAAGGGCCCAACCCTCAAGCCTGGAACCATGGCCCAAAGTGAGAACATGCATTTCTGTTTTCCTGCTTGAATGTTGCCTTTTCCCAAACCATCCTGGCCTGCCCTGTCCCATCCTTTGCCCATGAAAACCCCAGACTCCACTAGCAGAGAGCAGAGAAGAGGAGAAGGAGCTGAACCTTGGAGACTGTAGTTTGACATTGGAGAAAAGCAGCTTAGCTTCAGAGGAGCAGCTTAACTTCAGAGGAAGAGCTTAACGGCACTGCTTTGGAGAGGAGGCCAGCTGGGTATAGCCAGATTCTGGGGAAAGATTATCTTCCCACTCCATCCCCTTCCCAGCTCCTCTTCCCTCTAAGAGCCACTTTATCAGCAATAAAATCTTCAGCATTCACCACCCTTCAATTTGTGCAACCTGATTTTTCTTGGACGCCAAACAAGAACTCTGGTGCCACAGATGCGGACGCTAAAGTCTGTCACATTGACCCTCTACATTTGCTGGTGGAGAGGAACCACCTCACAGGAAAAGGCAGTGGCCCCACTGAACTGTTTAACACTTAAGCCGTGTGCAGACAGCAAAGCTAAAAGAGCATTGTAACACACAACCTCTGGGGTTTCGAGGGTAGCAGGCACTCCCCCAAGATGCTGCTGTGGGGCCCACACAAAGTTTTGCTCCTGCCAGCATCCACACTGGCTCCTGTACTCGCTTACCTGCATGCTCCCTCCTGCGACGGGTTAAGTGCAAGGAGTTCCACTGCAGGAGTTTACCCCTGCAGGTGCTGAAGTGGCCAGCTAGCTCCAGCACCGGCACTCCAGTTCCCAACTGCGAAATGGTCAGAAAAATTTCCTGCTCCACTTTCCTGACTAGTTTCTTAAATTTCTATTCCATTACAGTGTCAAAGGTGTCAGCCTGATTTTATTGGTAGTTAAATATAAATTCTATTCATCAAAAATTAGTTGTTTCTTTTACAATTCATTAAACAAATGGTAATGAATTTCCAATAATGGTGACTCCAGTGAGCATTAAAGTTAGTTTAAGATGTGATCATCCTTAAGCAAATTACATTCTATACTGGTGAGACAGATGTTAAAATATTTGGATTATATTCTATAAATATAAAAAGCTATACTTAAAACTGGAATACTTAATTTATTCACTTTTAATCTAAATTATTTTCAGAAGTTTTTTCAAACATAAAATAGTATAATGAAACAAAATTTAGTATACAGTTTTGTTCTTTACATTTATCTTCATACTTACATTGGAAAGAGAAGTCATTTTACCTTGTTGTAATGCAAAATGTATTACAAAAAAGGCCTGGATATCTTTTATAGTTATTTCATTAACGAGGTGTTCAGTATATCTTAAACTATGTTTCTATTTTCTTTTGATATTAGATATTTTGATTCTGTTTCACTCTAAACTTCATTCTTCAAATAAGGCTATGAATGTTTTTGTTCAATAACAGGACATTTTTAGTGTATAATAGCAGAACATGCCACCTTAAAATATGCCACTTTGAGTTGAGGATTATTCTCAGCTGAAGACAATTAAGAAGCAGATACAAGAAAAATTATCTGCTCTGTGTCTATTTGCCTAAAAGCAGAAAATAAATTTACAAAGGTGTCTCCCTTCCCTTTTCCTCTGGAAGGACAAATGTAAATCACTGGAGACAACTCTACACCTTTATTAATGCAGAAACAGTACCAGAGAAATCTACATAACAAACTTTACTACTAGCTCTTATTTTCTTTTAGTTTCCTTACATATTTGCCTTTCCACAATTTACTGCTCCTGAAAGCTTAAAGTTCTTTTCCTTTGTTTTGTCACCTCTCTAAAAATGTATTGTTCCTTTATTAAGATCCTAGATAAGCCCAATTCTAATCAATCCTTGAATAACTCATCTCTGGGTACTTAATTTGTAAACTTTATGCAAATCAGTTTGTTTTTCTTTTGTTAATCTGTCTTTTGTTAGTCCAATTTATGTGGTTCCAGCCCTAGAACCTGGGAGGGTAGTAGGAAAAAGAAGTTTTTTATTTCCCTAGAGTAGGAAAACTAGGTATTGCTCTCTTTCTAGTATCTCTTCTGCATAATTATAGTCTCCTTATTAATCAGCTTTTCCAAAATCTATGAAATAAAATTCAATGGCAAAAGTCATTGAAGAACTCTGTTAATAAACTTTGATAACATCATTGACCGTCTGGAAATCATGCTTGTTTTTATAATAGTGACGATAATGGAGATTACTGTTCATTATTGCTACAAGACTTGTAAAATATTTTGGCGTATTACCTGATTTAATTATAATTACAAGCATGTGAGGTATTTTTCCCTAATTATGCAGTTAAAAAAACAAGTTTAGACTGATTAAATGACTGCTTTAGGACCACAGAATGACAAGTGGTTGAGTCAGCGCTTACATCCAAAAAATTTATAATTGGGTCTTTTTTTATGAAAGATTCCTCCCAAAATACTTGGGGAAAAAAAAACCCACTCATTTTTATTTACACATACCATAATTTTTGACTATCTGTGGGTCACTGGTTGTCATACTTCATTTTTCAAAAAGAAAGAGGAATGCTCTTAAGAAATGGATTATACTTTCAACAATGCTTGCATCATACATTTCATGCTTCTAACAAGCCTAAAATTGAGTCATTATCTACTGAATAAACAGAGGTTTCTTCAAGTGAGGCAACTTATTTAACGTCATTACATTAGAAAACAACAACAACAAAAAACTCAAATCCAAGCTGTCTGACACCCTATTGTTGCTTCCTTTACAGCTCTACTGTGGGTAGCAGGACCTTCCACCAGGCTCTTTGAGTTCCACAATAATTATTTATTTTCCTGTTAATCTCAAGAATCCTCTGAACATATATAGCCTGGCATTAGGCCAATTACTTGATAAAGTGCATATTTTTCTTATTACAGTACATTCATAGATTCTCCCTTGACGTAAATTGTGTGAACTTAATAAATTTGTTGAAAGATTTTATTCTCGTTCAAACACCTGGATTATGCATGGCTCTTATGAAAGCAATAGCTGACTCTCCTAAGTGACACATATGTGTAAGTTCTTGGTTATACTAAATCTGGATGGGTAAATCTTCACAGTTCTGAATTAATCTAGGGCACATGTTCTCTTACATCATTATTTAAAAGAAAATATTTTAATAAACAAGATGTTTAATAATTTAAGTTTGTATTATTTCTATTATATAATTTTTGTTACTGGCGCAACTCAATTTGGTTCAGATACCATCTCATAACTTCTCCATAACATGCTTCTTTAAAAGAAAATACAAATTTTATAAAGCACTCAGTTGTATGGGTGCACAAATGGAAAATGTCTCTGATCAAAATTAATTCAGTTGCATAACAGCCAATTTGTAACTAGGACAATAAATAACTGCTGACACTGGGTTTGGATGGGAAATAATTT
The DNA here is from genome assembly GCF_028858775.2 of Pan troglodytes. Taxonomy (NCBI): domain Eukaryota; kingdom Metazoa; phylum Chordata; class Mammalia; order Primates; family Hominidae; genus Pan; species Pan troglodytes. The sequence goes on from NC_072401.2 coordinate 135,000,944, forward strand.
ATCAGGTAAAAACTAGAGGTCATGGTGCATTTAAGACAGCTATTTACAGAGCTGAATTTTCTTGCAAAATAATTTAGCTAGGACTTTTGAAGCAATTAATTTATTAAAGGCTGCCATTTATCAGACTAAACCAGACATTTCTATTTCCTTCAAATAAGAAACAGATTAGGCCCAATCTATATAGATAGTCTAAGTATTTTACAGCTTATAGTTTAAAAACTTAGTAAAACAGATTAAAAATAATTGCACAAAACATACCATTAAAAAGATTTTAGGAGATATTACTGTCTAATTTCCTTGGCATAAAATATTTCAAAACCTGACTTAGGCACAAATATGTAAGATAGACAGCTATCCCTATGGAGACCATGGTAAATCAATGGAAACTTGACAATGTGTACCTACATGTGTCCTTTTCGATGACTTGATTTTAGAAAAATGAAGGGTTAACATAATGTCAAGTAGATCTTTATTTTATTTAAATTTATATAATTTTTAAACATAAAATATATACTGTGTTAATCGTTTCTAAAAGAGTACTGTCTACACTGTTATCAGTTATTGTGTTTTGTAGAAAGTATATTTACAAATATTGGACTATGTATGTAGCTGTTAAAGTCTATAGTATTATCTTAGTGTTGTCTAAAATTTGATGTCTTAAAATTTAGTTAATTGCAACTGAATTTCTGATCACATGCTTTTTTATAAAATTAAATAATTGCAATGCTAATAAAACAAAAATTCTACTATGTACAAAATAGGATATTCCTTATGTGACACTTAGCATTATAAACATGAATTATTTAGTGAATTAAAATAAATTTAAATTATTTTAGACACATAAACATAGAATCGATAATTTCTAAACTTTTGGTTTTCAAAGGATATTTTATTATTACTGTAGACATTAGCAAATATTTTTTCCTACAGCTATCAATCTAAGGGAGTATGCTACTGAAACAGGAGAGTTTCCTTATCCACCTCTCAGGAAGAAACCACAAGGCTGTGTGGCTCACTCCTTCGGCTGCCCAGCTAATCAAACCCTTACGGGGAGCATGCAGACAAGCAGGTACAGAGGTCATGGAGAGCACTTTTGGGCTCTAGCCCCTCAGCAGCATCTAGGGGTGGGTGTCTGTGACTCCCAAAGCCCACATGGGCATGTGTTACAGTGTGCTTTTTCAGCTTTACTGTCTGCAGATGGCTTGTGTTAATCAGTTCAGTTAGACCCTCTGCCTTATCACGAGGGCAGAGGGCCAGTGTGACAGCAAAGATTCCTTTACTGTAGAGAATGGCTGATGTCTTAAAACATCCTACTGAGGATATAAAGGTGACACTTCTACATACATACTACCAGAAATACACTACTGGGTGACAGTTTTCTCCAGTTCTAATTAATAGATGACCCTATACACAAAAAGACACAGTATTTGACTTTTTACAATAATAACATGATTAAATACCTGCATAAGAATAATTTGATGTATCCACTTTCTCAAAAAATTGTTCAAATATTAAAATCCCAAGTCCTGAATAACTTATACAGTAGTTTTTTAAATGAGATACATTTCATACAGGATAAGTTGGAAAAGTATACATTCTATCATGCATAATAGATTTGTTATTTTGTTTAGCACATAAGATGAAAAAAATGTAACTAAAGAAAGCATATTACAAAGTAGTAATTGTAGTGAGGAAATGTAGAATTTCCTTTTTTGTTGCACAGGGCATATATTAAGCAATTTACAGAAATGCGTAGTAAGAAAATAATTTAAATATTGATCATTTATTGAAAAAGATGATAAAAGAACTATGAGTAATTAAGTTTCTGAATACAGATACTTTGCTACAATTTGGAAAAGTCTGTTGATAGTCTAAATGCACCTTCAAATTACACCAAATCAGTATAAAATGCTGAGTCAGTGAACATGCAATCTCAGAGCTTCAGTACTGAAATGACTCATAAAATGATGGAAATCAAAATGGTTAAGGTAATTTCAAGCAGAAAAATGTACTTCATATTTTATCTACTTGTAACATATGGTTTTGAGAACATAAGAACTTATTGCCTAGTATGTTTCCTTTTTCAGCATTTGGCTTAATACTAATATGTAAACATTTCATCCCTTAACTTTATTCTCTTTCATTTGAATTAGCTGATTATACATCTTAAACTCATTTGTTACTTTTATTTCAATAATATTCTATCAGCACCTATTTTGCTTCCTCTATTGACATATTTTCACTGCCTTGCACCTTCCCAGAGAATATCAAGTCAGTGCTCTAAAGATATGCCCTTTTGTCGCCTACAGAGCTGAGTTGCTCCTTTCATTTTAGACTTCCTTCATCTACCATAAAAATGGAATGAAAAGACCGTACTCTCATTTTAAATACAAAACTATTACTACCCTTCAGGAGCTCCTGCCTTCCTTATTTCTGGATCTTTTTAGGTATACTTATGATAGGTTCCTTAACAAGATTTTTTTCTCTTTTTTTCAGCTTCCTTTGTGATTGAAGGTGGTAGTGAGAGAACTTTTGTATATTCCGTGTCTGCAGAGCCCTTCTTAGCCGATGGCAGAAATTGGTCTCTTCATTGTGCTAAAAAAATTGGTTGCCTTTGCTGCATTTAAAATGGTACCAATGGATACTTTTGGCTTAAGAATGTGACGGTCATAAAATTTTATTGAATTTCATAGTTCCCCCTTGTTCTGCTTATTTTTCTCAAGGGAGATTAATTAAAAATTTTCTATACTTTCAAATCACTCTAAATTCTTTATTTTTCTCTGCTCACTTCATTGACTCCCATTACCTAAATTTTAGGCCAAATATAAACATTTCATTAAGTGGAATTATTGCGTATGACATTGAAAATAATGCCACGTTGAATATTCACTATAGCCCTGGAGTGAAACTATACAAAACCACCACCACCAATTAAAAACCCATATATACCTAAACCTTTATGATGAAATATATTTAAGTAGATATTCCTGCACTTTATATGTTTATACATAGATGGAATTGAGAACTAATTTTAAATATATAATAGAAGTATTCTATATATATATATATATATATATGCTTTTCAATAGTTAATATTTTAAGTGTAAGAGTTAAAGAAAGAGGAAAGAAACACGAAACTTGGCTTGCAGTTAAAGACAAGTTTTCTTTCGTTAAAACCTGAGACGTGCTCCTGGCCGCTTTCGGTCAGGAGCGCTTTCTCTTACAGACTAAGAGTGCATAGTGGTTTTTAGGGTGAGGGGGCTTATCAGAAGCTTGGAATGTTCCTGTCTGAGGGAGAAGTTTTATGGCGGAGTTGGAATCTCTGTGGGAGGAGGAGAGTTCATCTTGGGGCAGGCATCTTTCCGGCCAGAGGGGGGTTATCTCGAGACTGGCATCTTTCTGATGGAGGGGGTTATCTCAGGGCTAGTATGTCTCTGTTCAGGAAGGAATTTGGAATGTTTCCGGTTGGAGATGTTATTTGTGATGTATGGTCACGCTGACCCTAGCCATTAGGCTGATGCCCTTTGGCTTTAGGCAGTTTTTTATCAAGGTGAACTTTAGAATGAGGGGCTTGTCCAAGATGGCGATGCTCCTGCTCTGTCATTAAGCAGAATTTTAATCACTTAAATAAAATAGTTCCATTATAATTTTTAGTTGAGTCTATATTATCACTATTTTTTTTTTTTGGTTTGAATATGAGGAATTAAGTGCACTTAAATGAATTTACTATTTTGTATTATTTTTCTGTTTTCTTTTTATAAATTGTCCCAATAAATTTATATATACTCAAACTAAATTCTTGCACCTATAGATTGTTTCTACTGAAAACACAATTCTTTTCAGGAAGCCTTCATTAGGTTGATTTTCTTCTTTCTAGGCTCTGTGCCCAAAAGTCAAATTTGCTTGACCAGTGTTTCTGCAGAGCCTATTCCATGCTAGTCATTTGATTGGATGCTGCGACATATTTACTTTACTTAATAATATATAATAGATAGATTTTTCCTTAAACAACATATTTGTTTAAGTAACTAAGATTATTAAATAAAAATTTATTTTGTTTGTTATGGTAACATTTCTAGAAACCCAACTTTAAAAAATAAATTTAATTAAAATGAAATAATTCGTAAGACAATCTTAGTGTATAATTTAACGTCATTGAGTTTCCAAAAATGTCCCTTTACTATGATCTTTCATTTCTAAGTTACTTATAGAAAGAAAACAGAAAAAAAACGCATAACTTTTTACTTTGCCTTCATTTTCCTGAAGAACTTTTGAAACTGCTTTTGCAAAATTATGACTGAGACAGTGAAAGAGATCTAACCTAACTGACTCCATCTTGCTGCTAACCTCCAAGCTATTCTTGTTCATTCCCAGGTGTAGGACGAAATAACTTTGGGAGGAACTGAGTTTATAGTTTAAAACAAAGATGATAACAGCCCTTTCCCAAAACAAACCTTCTTTCCTGGAAACTAGACTGCCTTTGTAGGACTAACAAACTGACCACATGGTTAGAAATTATAGTTTAGGAGTCATGCAGCCGAGGCTAGAAGATTCTGACCCTCCCTAAACTGCTCCTAAGATCAGTGCTTGAGATATTTTGCAGACCCTGCACTTGATGGATCGGCTGGTATCACCCAAACTGATACACTGGCCCATCTCATTTTGTGGCCTCCACTCAGGAACTGACTCAGCACAAGAGGACAGCTTCAATTTACTGTGATGTCATCTCCTACCTGACCTATCAGCACCCCTGGCTCACTGGCTTTTCCTCACCCATTAAGTTATCCTTAAAAACTCTGAATGCTCTGGGAGGCTGATTTGAGTGGTAATAAAATTCTGGTCTCCTGCACAGCCTCCTCTGCATGAATTGCCCTTTCTCTATTGCAAGTCTGTCTAAGCAGCGGGCAAGGTGAACCACTGAGTAGTTAAACTTTTGAGCCAGAGATAGTTGATTCATTAGTTTATTGAATCCTATCTATTTAATAACTTGAGAAGCTCAGTAATTAATAATTATTACAATTAAATTATTATTATCAGAATAAATGTTTTAAACTTGAAGAACATTAATTATCCAAAATGCTTAGAAGAATGCCAGACACATAGGAAGTAGTCACTTTAATTTAGTTACCCAGTAGTAGTAGTAGTAGTAGTAGTAGTAGTAGTAGTAGTAGTAGTCATCGCCGTCGTATTTATTTCATAGCATTGGAACCATAGTAAGTTACGTTTCTTGGATTGTATCAAGGATTTATTAAGAAAATGCATGCCAGAGAGAAATCTCTATGGGAGTGGGGACAGCATAATAGGAAAGGGTAAGAAATTAAGAAGAATGTGAGTTCAGGTAAGGTCTAGACTCAGCCTTAACCCATAAAAGCTCTGGATCATAGACTGAACTGTGGAGTTTATTCTGATTTATTACTTCTTCCAAGAGAGCTGAGTTTTCATTTCCTAAGCTTGTTACCTATTGGTTATTGATTACCCAACAGAAAGAAGACAGAAGAAGATAAGTTACAGGTGGCTCATGGTATGTGGCTTGACTCATTTAAAAGCAATTTTTCTAAAAAGGTGTATGCTCTTAATAGCAACACCCAAACCCATTGGGGGTTGAATTTCCATTACTGGCGAATGGATTCTAGGAGAGCTGGTTTAGTCATGAAGAAAGTCAGCTATGGGAACTTTTTACTTCTCTTTCCCACAAGTCTCTGATGAACTCAATATAGGTCTTTGTCCTCTTACTTCATTTTAATTTAGTATGCCATTAATTAACAGTGACAGATATATTCTATTTTATTTATACATTGAATTGAAAAGAATAACAGCAAAACATAAATGCCTTCAACAATTAAAGAGACAAATAAATAAAAATAAGATATTTTGTTCAAAAGCTTAAGGGAAGGAACTTATGAGGTTCAAAAGCATATGGTCTTCTTAAAATATGTGAGGTCTCTGGAATATTTTATAGATATGTGCTTTTACATATGCATGCATATTTTTTGAAACATATAATTACATTCTAAAAATATTCTATAACATAAAACATTGGAGAATCCCTGATGTACAGTTGAAAACCGTTGTGACTATATTAGCTTGGCACTACCATGGTGAAGTCCTGTCCCCTCCACTTTGCTTAATTGTAATCAATATTTATCTGTAAGAGTAAGGGGATATTATTGAACTAATTACCAAACGACTGGATTGGAAGACTTTCAGCACCTCATTTTAACCCTTTGTTCCTAATGTTATTATCAAATAGTGCTACAATAGTTCAGAATTTAAAATATAATTTGCCCCCTGGCTTAATGCCATTTTAAAAATGACTTTAGTATTTTTGTGTGTGTAGGGATCTTATTATCTTTTGGCTGGCCAGATAAGCATAATGTATTAGACTATAAAAGCTTAGAGGAAACCACCATTATTTAAATTTTTCTTTAATTAATTTCTAAAATCATTAGTAATTTCTAATTGTTATTAACTTATTTGTAATATTAAAGATGTTTTTCCAGTTTAAGAGACAGATAGAGGTTAATAGTAAGTTATTTAACATCTCTGTATGTTTCTTCCTCTATAAAATGGTAATAACAAAAATAATTATTCTAAAAGTCTTGTGAAGTTTAAAATAGTTAACTCTAAGTTGCTTTAAATATTTAAGAATTATTAGCTAGCATTTATCATATAAAGTCTCAATGCTATTCTGATGATCTTATTTAAAGAAAAATAATTTAATAAAAATAAAGCAGAGTGAAGATGGAAATTATCTAAACCCAAATTTTTAATTTATAGACTTGCTTACAAAAACCTTGGAGCAGGAGGGGGCTATCATCAGCGTGGGATTCTGCATTTATCTACTCAAAGTGCAGCATGTCTCCCTGAAAGATGCTTATTAGCATCATCATCCATATTTGATTATCAGCAATCACAATTAACAGTCTTCTAAATAATAGCATGAAACACTGGAGCTGTCCATCAATACTGACAATAGAATTCCTTGTAAATACTGATATTAGAGTTGAATAATTATAAAAGTTCATGGTCACCTTCCAACAATTAGAGTTAAATATTCTGAAAATTAAACAATTGTATTATTCAAATGATATCTAAATTATTTGATGGTAGTTGTATTTGTCCTTTATTAAAGGCAATCAAATGCTTTTCTGATGTAATTTAGACTTAGCCTGGGTTCACTTAGAACTATTAGAATACTGCCAAAAAAAAAAAAAAAAGAAAAATAAGCAAGAAAATTTGCTTACAGTAAAAAAAAGAAACCATATTCTTTAGGTTTAATAAAAACTAAAAAGGTGATTGTTTCCATGGTAATATAGACTTTATGGCCCCAGGGTTGCTTTGGACAAAGACTGTAGAATCAGTGATGATTATCCTATTTCTATTTCTATTAAACAAGATGAGTTGAAAAAATACACATTGTTCTCGATTACTGCTGCAAGTATAATGTAATTAAAATATATAAATCTAATTATAGAGAAGAATTTCAGTGTCTTTATAATTGCATTTGTTTTAATATTGCTCTTTCTGATAAAATTACAAGAATGTTTATTTAGCTGGAGTTTCAAAAGAGGAAAAATAAGGCCATTTTTCCAAATATTTGATTACATTTTTCTGAATTTTACTTCTCATGACAGTGAATGGTTTTACTCTGACATTTCTTTTTTATTAGCTATTGACCTATATTAATTTGCAGCCCTCTGTGCTTCCTTTTTTTTTTTTTTAATTTAGGAGATTGTTTTATGGACAGTAATCTTAAGCTCCTTTGTAAAACATTATACTTGACACTTCCTTGTTATTTTCCTTTTGTACTAATCTTAGAACATGCTGGTTCTTTCCTTAATTCTTGAAGAGGGCCACCCAAATGAGAAAAATTATTTGGAAAACAACTTTTCCCTTAAGAATTAGTTTCATTGGCATATCAATATCAAGACAGATTTATCAAACCTATTTCCTCCTGGAGTGCTGGATGGCACTAGTCCTAAGGGCACCATTCACTTTCTATTCTGGGATTGTGCTCTGGGAATGCATTCACATAGAATACAATGAAAATAATGCTCTCTGAAGTTGTGCATGCCAATGAAAATAGTCAAATTCTGTAAAATATTTGAAAAGATTTATGTTGAGCCAAGTAGGAGTGACAAATGGCCGGTAACCCAGCCCCAGGAGATTCTAAGGACATGTGTCCAAAGTGGTTGGGCTACAGCTTGATTTTATACATTTTAGAGAGATGTAAGGCATCACTCAACATATGTAAGAAGTATAACCATTTATTCCAGAAAGGTAAGATAACTTGAAGGGGGCAGATAGGCTGCCTGGTCATAGGTAGAGTTAAAGATTTTTCTACTGGCAAACAGTTGAATGAATTTGTTTAAAGACCTGGAATCAAGGGAGAAGGGAGAAGTCTGGGTTAAGATAAGGGGTAATGGAGACCAGATATGTCACATCACATGATAAAGAAAAAAGAAAAGAAAATGAAGACATTTTCTTAATACAAGTGTATACATGCACAAACATGTTTTTAACAAAAGAAGGAGTAAATACTCACGACAATTCAGTCCTTGTTTCTGCAGCTGGTCGTGTGGTCATAGCTGGTATTGATGACTATCTTCTTATACTGCCCATTCTGTAGTCCATTTGCCTTCAGCAAGCACCTCAGCAGGTTGTGGTTTGTTTCCTGGTGGAGTGACTCAAACTTTCATTTCTGAAGGGTCTGGGTCATTTGTAGTCCTGCCTGGATTGGGCTGTTGTAGTTTCTCATTGACCTTAATCAAAGGGCGTGATAATACTAAGTGACGTCCTAATGGATCTCCTGTGTTCCATGCATACTCTTCCTTACCTCCATTGTGGAATAGTAGATTGATTTCGTCTTGATACTCTGGGTCAATCACCCCAGCCAAAACTGTAACTCCCTTCTTAGCCTGTTGACTTAAAAGTAGGAGCCCAAAGGGTCCAGGTAGCAATCTTAACTTCCAGTTTAATGCAATTGTTGTTGTGTCTCCTGGTGGCAGCATTCCTCCCTCTGGAACTAAGACCTCTAGACCAGCAGAAGGTAATGTCGTGGCAACAGGAAGCAAAAATGTTGCTATTGGATCACTAGGGGTGATGGTGAGTAGTGCCATTTCCACTTCCACTTCCACCCCTTGATTCCTGGATCCGTGAATCCTGGCTATGGGAGAAACAGTACCATATATTGGATGCTGATTCAGAGCATACACGGCCTTCTGGAGAACTTTGCCTTAGACCTACAAATTATTGTAATCTAGTTAGCATGGTAATGTTGACTTCAAAAGGCCATTCTACCATTCTATCAATCCAGCTGCTTCAGGATGATGAAGAACATGGTAAGACCAGTGAATTCCATGAGCATGAGACCACTGCCACACTTCTTTAGCTGTAAAGTGAGTGCCTTGGTCAGAGGCAATGCTGTGTGGAATACCATGACAGTAGATAAGCCATTTCATGAGTCCATGGATGGTAGTCTTGGCAGAAGCCATATCCAGATAGGCAAACCTATACTTGGAGCTAGTGTCTATTCCAGTGAGGACAAACCTCTGTCCTTTCCATGATGATAAAGAGGTCCAGTATAATCAACCTGCCACCACGTAGCTGGCTGATCACCCCGAGGAATGGTGCCATATTGAGGGCTTAGGGTGGGTCTTTGCTGCTGGCAAATTGAGCACTCAGCAGTGGCCATAACCAGGTCAGCCCTGGTGAGTGGAAGTCCATGTTGCTGATCCCATGCATAACCTCCATCCCTGCCATGATGGCCACTTTGTTCATGGGCCCACTGGGTGATGATAGAGGTGGCTGGGGAAAGAGGCTTAGTGGTGTCCTCAGAACGGGTCATTCTATCCACTTGATTATTAAAATCCTCCTCTGCTGGTGTCACCCGTTAGTAAGCACTCACATGAGATACAAATATCTTTACAGTTTTTGACCACTCAGAGAGGTCCATCCACATACCTCTTCCCCAATTTTCCTTGTCACCAATTTTCTAATCATGCTTCATCCAAGTCCCTGACTGTCCAGCCAAACCGCTGGCTACAGCCCATGAATCAGTATATAATCGCACATCTGGCCATTTCTCCTTCCATGCAGAGTGCACAACCCGCTGCAGTGCTTGACGTCCTGACCACTGGGAAGATTTCTTCCCACTGTCCTTCAGGGATGTCCTAGAAATGGGCTATAGTGCTGCAGATGTCCAATTTTGGGTGGTGCCTGCATATCATGCACAACCATCTGGGAACCAGGCTGTAGTCTTCTCTTCCTCTGTCAACTGATCATAGTAAACTCTCCATGAGGCCATTGGTGCAGGCTGGGGGAGAGAAGGCAGGATGGCAGGAGTGGAGACCATGGGGATTTGAGCCACTTCCTCACGTAACTTACTTGTGCCTTCACGACCTTCTCAATTCCTATCTCATATATACCACTTACATTTGATGATGGAATGCTGTTGTGCATGACTCACTTTATGGCTAGATGGGTCAGAAAGCACCCAGCTCTTGATAGGATATTCACGTCACATGGTGACATAATGACCCATAGTCAAACATTCAGTTTCCACCAAAGCCCAGTAACAGGCCAAGAGCTGTCTCTCAAAAAGAGAGTAGTTATCTACAGAAGATTACAGAGCCTTGCTCCAAAATCCTGGAGGCCTCCACTGTGACTCACCTATGGGGACCACCAAAGGCTCCAAACAATATCCCTATCTGCCACTTACACCTCAAGCACCATTGGATCTTCTGGGTCATATGGCCCAAGTGGCAGAGCAGCTTGCATAGCAACCTGGACCTATTGCAGAACCTTCTCCTGTTCTGGGCCCCACTCAAAACTGGTGGCCTTTTGGGTCACTCGATAAATGGGCCAGAGTAACACACCCAAATGAGGAATGTGTTGCCTCAAAAATCCAAATAGGATCTCTAGGCATTGTGTCTCTTTCTTGGTTGTAGGAGGGGCCAAATGCAGCAACTTATCCTTCACCTTAGAAGGAATATCTGGACAGACTCCATACCACTGGATCCCTAGAAATTTTACTGAGGTAAAAGTTCCCCGAATTTTAGGTGATTTTCCATCCCCTGGCATGCAAATGTCTCACCAATAAGTCCAGTATGTTTGCTATTTCTTGCTCATTGGAGCCAATAAGCATAATGTCATCAATGTAATGGACCAGTGTGATATCTTGAGGAAGGAAAAAGTGATCAAGATCTCTTTGATTAAGATTGTGACTCAAAGCTGGAGAGTTGATAAACCTCCAAGGGAGGATGGTAAACATACATTGCTGGTCTTGCTAGCAGAAGATAAATTGCTTCTGGTGGTCCTTATGGACAGGGATGGAGAACAAGGCATTTACCAAGTTAATGGCTGCATACCAGGTACCAGGAGATGTTAAATTTGCCCAGGCAATGAAATAGCCTGAATAGCCTATCTGGTACAGCAGCTGCAATTGGAATCACCAGTTGTTTAAGCTTATGATAATCCATGGTCATTCTCCAAGATCCATTTGTCTTCTGCACAGGCCAAATGGAAGAGTTTAATGGGGATGTGGTGAGAATCAGCACCCATGCATCTTTAAAGTCCTTGATGATGGCACTAATCTCTGCAATCCCTCCAGGGATGCAATATTGTTTTTGATTTACTGTTTTTCTAGGTACAGGCGCTCTAATGGCTTTTATTTGTCCTTTCCAACTATAGTAGCCCTCACCATACCAATCAGGGAGCCAATGTGGGGGTTCTGCCAGCTGCTAAGTATGTCTGTGCCAATTATGCATTCTGGCACTGGGGAAATTACTATGGGATGAGTCTGGGGACCCACTGGACTCACTGTAAGTTGGACCTGAGCTAAAACTCAATTAATTAACTGACCTCCATAAGCTCCTACTTTAACTGGAGGACCACAATGACGTTCTGGGTCCCCTGGAATCAATGTTAGCTCAGAGCCAGTGTCCAGTATTCCCCAAAGTGTCTGATCATTTCCCTGTCCCCAGTGCACAGTTAACTTGCTAAAAGGCCAGAGATCTCCTTGGGGAAGGATGGTAGGAAGATTAACAGCATAAATTGTCGGTAATGCAATGAGATCCTTCCTCAAGGGGACCCTGCCTTCCCTCCATTCAAGGGGTGCTGGGTCTATAAACTGGCTCAAGTCTGGAAATTGATTGAGGGGCCATGATTCTGTTTTTATATTTCAAACTAGTCTTTTGTGCATTCAACCTAGAAGTTTTCTGCTTATATAAATTAAGTAGTAATGCAGTAGGCTTCCTATCAATTTCACTTCTAGGAACACCATGACTAATTAGCCAATGCCAGAGGTCTACACAAGTCAGACTATTCTGATTGATGCTTTGCCTCTGCTGTCCATTACGGTAGCTATGCCCACCTTGCCTTTGTCAGTTGAGTGCCGCCACTTGACCTCTACCACCTTGGGATCCAATTCTTCCCATTGTATTTAAATTTTGTAGATGAGTGACTGTGGTTTCCACTATTAGATCTGACACACAGAGAAGAGCAATTACAGGGTTCTTCAAAGATGCAGGTGCTGCTCTCACAAATCTATTTTGCAAGGCGTTGGTCAAGGGTATATTTTCTGGACCCCCCCCCCAGCTGGGATGAGTATATTTAAAGTGACTAATCCATTCCATCATCTCAATCTCCCTAAGCCTTTGGATCACTTCCTCTACCTTAAACCAAGCGAATCAGGCATTCCCAGCTCACTCACACTGGGCCATCTTTTAATACAAATTTTAGCTAACCAAACAAATAAACTATTAGAACCATTTTTTACTCCTTGAGCTGCAACATTAAACACAGAGTTCCTACTTAGTGGGCCTAAATCAATAAATTCAGCCTGATTCAACTCTATGTTCCTTCCACCATTATCCCATACCCTTAATATCTATTTCCGTGCCTGTTCTTCAGATTTCTGTTCACACAAATTAGAAAACTCAAGCAGTTCTTTATGAGTGTAGTGTGCCTTCTCATGGGTTATGCTCTGAATCTGACTTCTGGGGGCCTGCCGGGACTTTAGTCTAATTATAGGTCTAGAAGCAAACAGGAGAGTTGGGGGTGGCTCCTTAGGAGAATCAATATTATTGTGCCTGGCAACTGCCTCAGGGGAGGCCATCACAGTTGCCTCAGGCAGCCCAGGGTTTATTTCTTCAGACAAATGTGGAAAGGCTGATGGCAGCATGGGTTGGAGAGGGGATGTTGCCAATACTGGGGATGAGGAAGCTGTTTCTTCTGGCAAAAAAAGGTTTCATCAGAGTTTACAAACTCAGTGTCCCCAGCTTCATCAGGGTCCTCCCACACATCCCCATTTCAAGTTGCAGGGACCTATTGTTTTCCAATCAATGCCCCCACTTTAACAGTAGACACCTGGCGAGGCTCTGCATGCACCTTTTTTGCAGGTCAGACACTCATATGATAAGAGCTTGTGTCTGTTTATCCATAATTTCAGCTCTTTCTCGAGAGAAGACAAGACTGTCAGTCAGGGCAATCTTAGCAGATTTGAGGCTCAGTATCTGCTTCTGAAGCCAGAAGACAGAATCTCTGAGTTCATCATTTTCTTTCATTACTTTGTCCACTGAACTTAGGAGCAACCAACCAGCCTTATTATGTTCCTTGATTCTCCATATATGGTCAAAGGTATTATGTATAGGGTCACTAAACTCCTTACCTCTCAAAAGTGGTGAATGAGGAGTGTCAAATGCATTTATTTTGCATAATTGTCTAAAGAGTTCATGCCAAAGACTATCAGTGTTCTCCATACTATTAGAAGTAGAGTCCTTAGCAGTTTTGGGTCAATCATATTAAGCAGCCAACTCCAGAAACCCCAAAACAAATAAAAGAACTCCATCCTTAATATTTGGTTCCTCCGGAACCACTTCTGGTACCAATATCTGTATTAGTCAGGGTTCTCTAGAGGGACAGAACTAATAGGGGAGATATATATATACAAAGGGGAGTTTCTTAAGTATTAACTCACACAATCACAAGGTCCCACAATAGGCCATCAGCAAGCTGAGGAGGAGGGAGAGCCAGTCCAGGTCCCTAAACTGAAGAACTTGGAGTCCGATATTCGAGGGCAGCAAGCATCCAGCATGGGAAAAAGATGTAGGCTGGGAGGCTAAGCCAATCTTTTCGTGTTTTTCTGCCTGCTTTATATTCTTGCCATGCTGGCAGCTGATTTGATGGTGCCCACCCAGATTAAGGGTGAGTCTGCCTTTTGCAGCCTACTGACTCAAATGTTCATCTCCTTTGTCAACACCCTCACAGACATTCCCGGGATCAATACCTTGCATCCTTCTATCCAATCAAGTTGACACTCGGTATTTACCATCACAAACAATAATCTTAAATTTTGTTACAGTACACACACAGCATCTAGTAGAGAACTGGACACAATCTTTTCAGTATAATAAGGGAAGAACCACTCTTACCAAAAGATATAATACTGCTAGCAACACCATGTGGATACAGAACAAATCTTGCCTGGTGATTGGCAGACCTCTCAGTGATGGCCAGTAGGTACCCAAAATACAGCACGAGTCTGAAATGCTCATCTTCTAGGTGCCAAGAAGATAGCTAAAGTGTCCCTTGTAAAGAACCTGGGAAAGTGGAGATGAAGGGGAAAACTTGACATGGCAGAAGGAGCCGGGAGGGGGAGTCAGAACTTCAAATTGATTGAATATTTGAAACTGAGGCTCTTCTAAAATCAGGGATACTAAGCTACCTTTAAACCTCAGACTTATCTCATAGTAAATGGATACGGCCACCCAAGAACAAGAAATATCAGTAACAGATAATAAGACATTTAGATTCTATCGCATATATAATTTACAGCACACATACAAGTTATGTCTTCCCACATATATATTTGTTCACACAAGATGCTACAGTTTCACAGCAGATCTAACCACATACATTTGATACATAGATATTTTTAAACAGATATAACTTGTTCTTGTCACTGAGAACTAACAATAAAAATCACTATTATTTCTGCCCTTATGAATATTGCACCTTAACGTGGGAGGACAGATATTAATAAGACACTCATGATAATGAATGCAAAATTAAAAGCAGATAACAACATTTCTTTATAAAAGGAGGGGAGCAAAGAACTATAAAGTTTTAAACAAAAGTGCATGACTTGAAGTTTGAAGGCAAGAGGACCTGTGCAGGACAAAGAATATTTCTCTGAAGCAAGCACACCTGACCTGACCTCTGAAGAATGATCTACAGTTAATGAATGTGACTTAAAGGAGAGAAAGATCTTATTTCTGTTCTACTCTTTGCTCTCTCACCTATTAGAAAATTTAGACAATCTAGAGAAAAAAAAAAAGTTTTCTAAATTTCTTTTTAATGTCTTTTGGGTCTTAAAACTAATTTGCTTGTTTAACATCTTTCTTGATGAATACATGTCTAATGTATACTTGTCTATACATACTAAGTTGAGGAAAGGAGGGATTAAATAAAAGACAAACTGAAACTTTTGCCTTTCTAAATGCCATGTAAAGAAAATAATAAAGCAAGATACAAACTGATAAAACAGTATCTGTGATACATAAATCTCATAAAAGGCTTGTATCTGAACATAGTTTTTAAAATCCTACAATTTAATGTTGAAAAGACAAATATCCAATTTTAAATAAATTTATTAAATCAATACATCTTTAAGTAAATGCATTTTTAGAATAATGTATTCAACGAAAGATATACCAAAGACAAACAGCCATTTTAAAAGGCACTGAAAATCATTAGTTATTAAGGAAATGCAGATTAAAACCACAATATCCCTACACACCTATTAGAATGGCTAAAATGAGAGATTGACAATAACAAATGAGAATATAAAGCAACTTGAAATTTTATATACTGCAGTTAGTAATACAAAATGGTAGACATTTTGGAAATTAGCATTTTTAAAATAAAGGATAAACATTTACTTACCATACAACCTAGAAAGCCCACATTCCATGTATAAGCTTTTATCTGAGAGAAATTAAAGAATATATATATATGTATACTCAAAGCGTTGAAAGTGAATGTTCAAAGCAGTTTTATTTGCAATAGCTAAAACCAAACAAATGTTCATCAGCAGATAAATGTATAAACAAATTGTGATATATTCATATAATAGAATTACATTCTACAATAAAATGGAACTATCAAAACAGAAAACAGCAAGAATAAATATCCAAACTATTAAGTTAAATAAACTAGCCACAAAAGACTACATATGGTCTAATTTTATTTGTATATAATTTTAGGAAAGGTGGAAGTGTAGTACATAGATCAGTGGTTGCTGAGATTTGGCTATGGGGGGAGGCATCAAGTACAAAAGGGCATGAAGAAATTTTGGAAGATCATTGAAATGTTCCATATGTTGATTTTGGTTGTAGTTAGAAACTGCATAAATTGCTCATAATGCACTAAATTTTACACTCAAAATTGTGGATTTGATTGATTAAAAATATATGGCAATGCTTTAATATTTTTAAATATTGAATCCCTAACTAATTAATTTATTTTGGAAAGATTTTTTTTTTTTTTTTTAGACGGAGTCTCGCTCTGTCGCCCAGGCTGGAGTGCAGTGGCACAATCTCGGCTCACGGCAAGCTCTCCTGGGTTCACGCCATTCTCCTGCCTCAGCCTCCCGAGTAGCTGGGACTACAGGCGCCACCACACCCGGCTAAATTTTTGTATTTTTAGTAGAGACGGGGTTTCACCGTGTTAGCCAGGATGGTCTTGATATCCCGACCTCCTGATCCACCCGCCTCAACCTCCCAAAGTGTTGGGATTACGGGTAGGAGCCACTGCGCCTGGCCTTATCTAAAAATTTTTTTAAAATTTTAGCTATAAATGAAAAAAGTTCAAATGGATGCATTTGTTTCATGTTATTTAATTATTCTGTACAGAAAGTATTTTAAATATTAGTGTACAGTGCATGTGAACAGATTTATATGTCATAATTTAATTTAAGAATATTAGTAAATATTAGGAAAAAGGTAATGTGTTTTTTAAAACAATTCTATTTAAATCTCTAAGCCTAGAGATTTTTTTCATCACCATAATGGGTATGAATTTGATTTTTTAAAATACAAAGTCGTATTATTTATTTACTTACTTATTTTTCAGTTTGGTTCTTGCTGTTGTTGCCCAGCCTGGAGTGCAGTCATATAATCATGACTCACTGCAGGCTTGAACTCCGGGGTTCAAGTGATGCTGCCACCTCAGCCTCCTAGGTAGCTAGAACTACAGGGGCATGCCAACATGTCAAGCTACATTTTTATTTTTGTGGACACAGAGTCTCATCCAGACTGATCTCAAATTCCTGGCCTAAAATGATCCTCCGGCCTTGGCTTCCCAAAGCTTGGGATTACAGGCATGAGCCACTGTGCCCAGTGAGAGTTGTATTATTTACATATGGAATTGTTCCTGATTATAGAATTAGCACACATGAATTGTTAAAACTTGTAAATTGCAGCCATCTTGAAAGAATGAATTTAAAAACATTAAAAAATATTACTTGAGTGAACATTTTTAATATTCCTGTTTCTTTCTTGATTCTATTTTATTTTATTTCTTTACAAATAAAGCTGGTTTGTAAACATCTTTATTGATTAAATCATGATCTTTTCCTACATTGTTAAATATGTTTTACAACATGATTTTTAATAAGAGCTTATTATCATCTAGTAAGAATGTATTTCATCTACATTTATTTATGCAGTGTTCTCTGGTAGGAGACTACCAAAAATACATAAAAATAAGTAATGTTAGATTTTAGAAAACCTTTAACCCTGTGATGAATAAAGGTTTGTGACGATTTCCTGAGAGTAAATTTCTAGAAGTTCTTTTATGAGTTGATATATGAGAGTTTTAGATGTTTTGGTAATTAGTAACAGTTTGCCTCCAGAAAGTTTACATCACAATAATGTTTGAAAACACTAATTTCACCATATATTCTATATCATTGTTTGTTATTAATTAATTATGCACCAATTTTATAGGTAAAAATGGTATCACATTTGTTTTATTTTACGTGTTAGTTACAAAAGATTTTTTAAAATTGTTTCTTAGCCATTTGAATTTCTTATTTTATTAATTTTTCATTGAATTATTCATCTATGAATCCATGTCTACTGGTATCCATCTATATCTCAATTTAAAATTGAGTGTGTCCCCATTTTTTTAATGATTTATAGTAACTTTTTTTTTGAGACGGAGTCTTGCTCTGTTGCCCAAGCTGGGGTTCAATGACACAATCTCTGCTCACCACAACCTTTGCCTCTGGGTTCAAGTGATCCTCCTGCCTCAGCCTCCCAAGCAGCTGGGATTACAGGAGTGCACCACCATGTCGGGCTAATTTTTGTATTTTTAGTAGAGACGGGGTTTCACCATGTTGGCCAGGCTGGTATCGAACTCCTGACCTCATGATCCGCCCGCCTTGGCCTCCCAAAGTGCTGGGATTACAGGCGTGAGCCACCACGCCTGGCCGATTTATAGTAACTTTTACAAATATCTGGATAGCCTACCTGGGGTATATGGTTCATATATTGCTTAGTGGACTGTTTTATTTTTTTAAATCAGTTATTACTTTCTGGGAAATAAAAGGTAGAAAACTTCTTAAATTACTAAAAAGGGAGTGCTTATTAAACCCTCTCTTCATGAGCTAGGCCATACCTGGAAATGTTTGATTTCATTAACTTAGGAAGTTACTGAGTGGAGCGCAAGAAATAGTCTGTCCCTTTAGCACTTGAGCCCTGATCAAAATATAACGAGTCTTAGTGGATCTATTCCCACGGCTTTATAGCACTGTACTATTGTGACCACCTTTACACAAAGAAGTTGTGCATGTACTAGGTATAGCATTCTTTTCTATGCTTGAAAAAAGCATGAAAGATCTTGTGGAAAAATTCTGCTGTAATTTTTCTGCAGAGCAGATAAAGAGCCACTAAATATATTGGAAGAAAAATAAAAGATGAAATGATTATAATGAAATAGTAGGAATCTAAAACTGAGTTGACATGAAAAAAATGAAATACGAAGCTGAGAGGTGGAAAAAGGTTTGACAATGAGAAACTACACAGGACCTATGAGTTTATCTTCTTCCACAGA
Source organism: Pan troglodytes (assembly GCF_028858775.2). NCBI lineage: Eukaryota > Metazoa > Chordata > Mammalia > Primates > Hominidae > Pan > Pan troglodytes. Next base: position 135,020,060 of record NC_072401.2, read on the forward strand.
GAATCTAGACATACCAGAGAAGATGAAGCATCGCTGAATCTCACAATGGCAATAAGAAGCTGTAGAGAATCAAGACTAAGGCTGAGAAATTTAGAAATTTATTTATCTGAGAAAGATAATACAGAGACAGATCTAGATATAGATAGATAATCAGATAAGTAGATCAGCTGATAATAAATGTTTCATAGATTTATTAGGGTGTATGAATATTACCTACAAATAAGAAGCAAAACATTATGGAGTGAAGGCATAGCAAGAAGGCTGGATAGGATGCCAATGTATTATGCTATGTATTTGGATAGATTATCTGTTCAGATGTAATTCTGTAAGGGGCATTGTTGATGTGGTTTACCTACTTAATTTGCTACAAATTGAATAACTACAGTTAAAACATATTTTCTTTTATACAAATAGATTTACTTGTTCATCACTTTATCGCTAATGACTAGTACAAAATCACTGTGCATTTTGTTTGGCTGTCTTCTTGTGTTATTTCCACATTTAAAAAATACATTCAAGCACTTTTTATGGATTTATTCACTGATGTTTGATGTATGAATTATATTAATACTGGGTTTAATAAAAGATTAAATAATAATGAGCAAGGCCATGCTAAAGTGATGATAGATACAATTTCTTGAAAAACAATGAAAATATACATTACAGGTTAGATTACTGTGAAGTAAATATTCTGATATTTATTTTAATTATTCATTACAAATAAATTACAATATATATAATTACAAAAGATGGATTTTCTCAGCTGTCCCTTTCTTATCATCTTCTTTATTACGTGACTCTGGTTGCTCTGCCATTCTGTGAACTACACAATCTAGATTGGAAAAATTCTTGTATTGCATTTAAAAAAATAATGTGCAGAGAATTTTCAGTATCTTCACCTACTATTTTATCTAGATGTCTATTTTAATTACTAAATCTTCATCAATCTTATATACTTTGTTCTAGATAAGTATTTTTCCTGCAAAAACAATGTTGTGTAATGGTAAAGACCACACACTCTGGAGCTAAGTGTCTGATTTTAAAACTGGGTCTCTTCTTTTACTAGCTATGTGACCTTGAGAAGTTATTCAAATTTTCTATAACTCAGTTACTTCATCGCTATAGGGCAGATAGTATTAAGACTTATCTCATAAGTTTCTTTGAAGCTTAAATGAGTTATTCATTGTGAAACACAAGAGTAATTGGCCTGTATTAGTCCATGTAAGTGCTATTTATTTGTATTATTGTAACCACTGGTACTGATGTTACTATCACTACCATATATATCTGTTTCATTCTTGATCTTTCAAGGCATAGTATGCAAAATGTCAGCTTCACAGTATCCTTTAAATTATTTTATTTCTGTCTGTTGAATGATCTGTAATATGTATCCTAGTTCCTGAATCAATAAAATATCATGGTAGGAATGTGTAGCATGGTGGTAAGTTTGATCCATCAACCTGACTGGACTAAGAAATGTCCAGATAGCTGACAGATATTATTTCTGTGTTTATCTCTGAGGGTTTTTCCAGAATATACTAGCATTTTAATTGGCAGACTGAGTAAAGAAAATCACCCAGACCAATAGGGTGGGCATCAACCAATTTGTTGAGGGCCTCAATAGAACAAAACGGCAGAGGAAGGGCAAATTTGATCTCTTTGCTGGAGCTGAGACACCCATCAGTTTTCTGCCCTTAACATCAGTGCTCCTGGTTCTCAGTCCTTCAGACTCAAACTGGGACTTACAAACTGGGGCTCCCACGGTCTGCAGGCCCTCAGGTTTGCACTGGAACTATACCTCCAGGTTTTCTCTTTCTCCAGTTTGCAAATAGCAAATCAGGAGATTCCGAAGCTATTTAAAAATGAGGGTAATGTTTCTCAAGATATTTGTAACATTTTTTGTGCTAGGGGAGATCAAGAGTAATTGCCTATGAATTTATAAAACAGTAATGTATCTAAATTGGGAGAAGAAAAGCAAGATACCAGAAATACATCATTTTGAGAATAAGAATTTTTTAAAATTAATCATGGTGAGCTATAAAATAACAGGTATTTTGAGATCCAAGGAAAGATGCACCATCCTATGCTGCCATTTTAATCATGATTTAAATAATTTATCTATGTGTAACTTCTGCAAAAACTGCTTTGAGGTTTGAGAGAAGTATGGTATTTTTGTAAAAACTGCATGTAAGGAAATTATCATGTATATTTCTAATCAAATAATCTATTTCAGGAAAAACGATGCCGAAGCTTTGTTCTATAATTACATTTCAGTAATTAAAAATAATGAATAAATTCTAACACATTTCCATTTCATTTCATTTTATTATGGTTTTTATATAATGGTTCATTTGAAAAGAAATGGTTTCTTTTAAAATAAGCAGTGGAAGTAAAATCCATAGTATGGCATACATTCCAGAATAGATAGGAAGAATACATTTATAACAATTACAAATGGCAATTCTTTATTTGCCATTTATCTCTTTTGTCCCCTGTTTTTAGGCATTAGAATTCAGTCTGGGAAATAGACCAGAAATCCCTGCCTTTGGAGAGCTTAGATTCTAGTGGACTCGTAATGAAGTAAATAAGTAAAATATAATGTGTGCCAAGATGGTGGAAATGAATAAAAGAAGAGGAAATATATGTCAAGCAGAATATGCCATGTCCAACAACGTAGCTGGGAAAGTCTTCACTGAAAGAAGACACGGAAGAAGTTGGGGAGGAAAGTGGGGCATGGGAAATGCCGGATCACAGAGGGTATAATGGACTTTCAGAAGGATTTTGGCTTCACACTTAATATAATGTGGAGAATTAGTGAGATAATGAGAGGATAGATGTATTCTGATTCATGTTGTGAAAAGATCTTCTGAGTCACTTTGTGGAGAATAGATTGGGTTAAGGGTACAATAGGGAAACATGGTGGATGCACAATGGCAGCAATCTAGTGAGAGATATTGTTGGCTAGAGTCAGGGTGGTAGCAGTATAAACATCATAAATAAGTGGGACAATTATAAATGTATACTTTAGAGATATATCAGGTAGGTTTCCTGAGAGGCTAAAGAGTTAGAAAGGATATCTTTCAGGACAAGTGTGCCATTCATCGAATTGGGGAACGTGAAGGACGAACACGATGGATGCGTGGTATAGGTGATGATTAGGATGAGGATGAGAAATGAACAGACTCTTTCCCTAGGAGAGAACATGTTTTGCATACTTTTCCTTCACAAGTTGTATAGACTTCAGAAGTGATGGTCAGTTTTTATTATTATTATTATTTGAACCACAGAGATGAAATTTTAGCTCCAAAGTTTTGATAAAGCTTCATAAAGAGAAAAGCAGACCTGTATAATTTGAAAATCTCAAGAAAACAATCATGCCCCTAGTACTTTAGTCTCATCACTTAATTGATCTTTAATTCATCTAGTCATTTATTCAAGAAAAAATGTTGGAGTGCCTCCTTCGTCCTGGACAGTATGAAAAGGATTTACAAATACTGATAAACAAAGCTAGTATGGCCCCTACACTTACTAGAATTTATATAATCCATTGGGGATATGTATGTGTGTGTGTATCATTAAAATGGTTCTAGATCAGAAATTTTGCCATCTTATTGTAATAAGATGCATCAATATGCCAGCAGGTTAAATGTTCAGCAACAGTCACTATTATAAGTGATTAGCTATGTGGATATGCACAATAGGGAGTCAAAAATAGATTTTAAAATGTGGTGAAAAATGATTTTTCATAGAAAGTGAGGAATATCATATTACATTTACAAGCTTATATTTCAGTATCTATAGTTAATCTCAAGATTTATGAGAACACTTCAAAGTTTCAACCACCAAATAGTAACTTAGGACCACTTAAAGATGAGCTAACAACATAAAGGATATTCACAAGATAGCAATAATTTTTTTAAAAAAGTATTTTATTGGAATATAAAGACCAAAAAACTTCAATTCAGGAAGCAGTGCTATTTTCAGATTTTTTTTCTCATAAGTTCGATGGGGTTAGAAACATATTTGCTAATAAAAGTTTTTAAAATAATGACATAAGTAGTTGAAACAACATTCATAACAAAACAATCTAGAAATATATGAAATGATCTATTGGTATTTATATATATACTATTACATATGTTTTATTTGCATATTTTTCATTCAGATATATTAATAAGAATTTCTATTTTGAAGGTAGTTACTATCAATAATAGTATTAAAAATACTTAATTTATATAGCCACATATATATTTGTTATAAGTTTATGGGTATATACTATATAAATCATCAAGAAAAAAAGAAAAACTAGAAGTTTTAAAAAATCTAAACATTTTATATTAAAATTTTTGACACATTCACTGAGTATGGTTATGCTCAGGTATACCTTTTCTCTACATTCTGAGTTTGTCAAATCATTTGGAAAATTCAAAAATTCATAATAATCAGTATTTTTAAAAGATTATATTAAATGAGTCACAGGTATGTATATTTTGTTCATGTCTACCTTGAAAGGTTGTAGTTGAATTTTCATAGGCCATTGCAAGATTTATACACTCTTCCTTTTTCATGCCCATTTACTATAGGACTAAATTAATAAGTAAAGCTAGTTTATGTAGTAGAAAAATTTCTTTGGCTGTCCTGCCTAAGAATTATCCCTTACCCTAGAGTACTTGGTACCTTACCCACCTTATGCTGTGAGTCTTGGGAATTGGTAGGAGTTATAAATCACCCTGCAATATTGAAGGTTAAATACCAGATACTCATTAACTTGGCCTTTCTTACACTAGCCCATGAGCATCTGAAAGGAAGCAGGTGAACGTGACCCAACCTTTGAAACGGGAGACAGTGATGTAAAATCCAAGTGATCATGGAGAATTGATTTCTGTGGCAACCATGCAGCAACATCCAATTGACAGGAGCTCAGTGGCAGTAATGACAGTAATATATATTATGAAATATATATAAAATATTTTGTATATTATTATTAGTTATATATCAATATGTACGAAACACTTTACAGTATGTAAGTTTTTCATTTGCTTGGGAGACAGATTTTGTAGATATAACTACAACAATATATCCATCCCACATGCTCTTCTAGAATGTGACTTAGACATACCTTCATTGAAGAAGACTCCTGGCTTGACAGTAACCAATAGAATGGGGTGCAGGCAATACTGTGGTATTTCTCAGGCGAGACCAGAAGAGGCAATGTTGCTTCTGCTTTATCCAATCAGATTCTCATTCTTGAAGGCTTCAGCCACCATGGAAACAGTCCAACTCTTTTGAGGTCACCAAGCTATGAGGAAGCTCAAATTATCTCACACGGAGAGACCACATGAGGATGTCTATATGAAGAGACTTGAGACTACATGAAGAGGAAGAGATGGTTGGCTGGTTGCTCCAGTCTCCTGCATGTCAAAATCCAGCCACCTTCTGGTATAACTGCATATGAGACTCTGAGCCAGACAGCTGAGTTGTGACTGGATTTGTGACCCTCAGAAGCAGTGAGATAGATAAAAATATTGTCATTATTTTAAGCCATTTTGTTTTGGGATATTTTGGTATTCAGCAATAGATAAGCTGAAATGGCTTTGGAATAAGTGAAAAACAGTTTCAAATATTTGCTTAACTGAAAATAGGAAATAAACAAATTTCCTCCCACATACGGCCACATTCCTGGTTTTATAATTATCTAGTTTGAGAGGAATTACATGTGAGGAGTCCTTGATTTGGGCTTCCTTCTTACTCCTCTCTGATGCTTATGCTGCAAACGCTAAAATAGGTATAGTTCTAACCTCCTGTTAAATCTTCTCAGCTATTTGTCTCAGTTGGGTATTCCTATTCCTTAATAAATCCCTGATGTTGAAACTTAGACAATTCTCATGGAAGGAGAAGCTTTTTTCTTTCACTTACTAGGATAGTGAATTTTTCTCTCTCATTTTCTTTAGTTGTACTTTGCTTATCCGAGAATTATTTCCAGTCTTTTTTGGGGTCTCTCTTATCTATTATTCCTCTGACTCTTACTGTTTCTATGACACACTGAGTGTTATGAGCATGTTACATTTCATAAACTTCACTTACAGTGTTTTGGCAAAGGAACTTTCTCATCTGCTTGTTTTCTATTGCAAACACAGTTGCCCTTTGCCTTAGTGAGTAAACAGATCTCTTAAAACTAAGAAAATAGGGTTATGCCTCAGGATAAAATAGGGTTATTATCTATTATAGAACCCCACATGTGTTTGTTTATCCTCAAGTCATCTCCCTAATGTCCCATGAGCCTTTCTTACTGTTGTCTTTACAGATCATCTGCAAGTGGAAGCATATTTGCCTTTACACATAACTTCTTTCACTTCTGTTAGCTTTTTGCTATTCTCTTGTAAAATTGTCCTCCTATCTGTGTGCTACCCATCTTAAAACTGCTGTCAAATAGGACTTTCTTCAACTTTGAATGCTCTACGGTAGTTTATTCAAAATACAGAACACTTTATCTTGAAACTAATCCTATGCTTTTTCATTATTAAAAATAAGTTTTGTTTGATATCTTTGTTCTTTTCAATAGTTGCAGATGAGCCAGAAACTGGAACTGACTTTGAAATAATCTTGAGCTAATAGAGAAATCTCTGCTACAATACGTAGAGACTCTTTATAATATTGCAAATATACTGTGATATACATGGGTAGACAGTAAGGAAGAAGCAGAAAATGTTAAGGATAACAGAATCAGTCTTCACTTGAGCCTGTACAGGGAAACATAACAGAGAGACTCTTTGCCTGTGCATTTCAAAGAATGTGTACTGCCGCTACAGGATGTTATCTAGAGTATGTCAGGAGGTCATCGAGAACACAATAGCCAAATACTAAACTGAATCTATTCTGTCTTCTCAACTCTGCAGCTCCACAGCTACCAAGCAGGTCTTTACAAAAGACTAGTATAATCTTCAGATCAAAAGCATCTCCGATGGAACCCATCACCCAGGGAAACAGAAGCTGCTGCGTGTATGGAGTTGGCAAATAGTGAAGAGAACCTCTCATATAGCTAAATGTCATTTGAAGCCCAGCGAGAACAAAGTTCATTCTTCATATTAGGCTTAGAAATATATTACTAGTGGTCTCCATTAAAGTGCAAAAGAGAAAACAGCTGGTTTTCTCAGTCCCAAGTTCAATATTTTTATTTGTTATACTCCATGGCTTATGTAAAAATGTTTCAAATACTTTGGATATCTCTATGAAATCTTTCAATTGGGTTTTCTTCTTGCTTTATAGAGTATATATACATACTATAGTGTATATAGGATGATTATAAATCATATCAGCATTGTTCATAACAAATTTGTTACGTATAATATTTTTATGAACAGGACAGATGTGATTTATAGTTTTACCCAATGATTGAGAATTCTGAAGACAAAATAAAAAGAAAGTTACAATCATTTTATGACAATATTGAGCCTGTATTTAGGATATGAAAGTATCATTTTAGGAAGCAACAGAATAATTCAAATATTTTTCCATCATATCCCTGTTGGAAATGAAGCAAAAACTTACTTTTGGTAAAACTTATGTACATTAAAAGCTAGAAATTTCTGTATTTATAAAAGCTTTCATATAGCACACAGAATTTTCATAAAAATTGGAAATAGGATTTTCTTTTAAAATTAATAATTTTAAAAATAAATTATTACAAAGGGTTTTAAAACGTAATTGACTTAAATAATGACATATCCAGAGAAGTGAACAAAAAATGTTTTTATTATTTGTATTACATTCATAACAAATGACATTGATAAGAGAGTAACAAAAATGAGGTGAAAATTGGAGGCATATTCACAGCAATTCTAAGTGCCTTGAAAAGTTGATCTGAATTGCTTGCTTCAAAGGGAAAATAGACTCTTTAATGATCACTTCTCTGACAACTAACAGTAACATCATTTTTAGCTATGACTGCTAAAATTAGATACCTTCCTCTTAGAAATATACATTCCCAGGCAGCAGCAAAGGATGACAGCCTTCACCTGATGATAAGAGGGAGAGTAATAATTCATCAGTAAATGAGCAATTTCTGTGATGAAGGAAAAAAATGTTACTTAACAAGGATTTGATGGCAGAATAACGAAAAATAGTGCCACACTAATTATTTAGCAATATTTAGTGAAATGTTTGCTTTGATTTTAAATAGAGTGGTACAATTTTCAAGATACATATTTATTATTAGGACTGTTCATACCAGGAAAAGAAAATTTTATTGGTGATAAAGGGCTTTAACAAAGTTATAGAATTATGCTTACTTGAATCAACTATACAATAGAATGTACTTGTTAGAAAGTGCAAACAAATGCCTTTTAAACTGCTGCCCTAAGGCTGTTAGCTGTTGATAACTAAACTGGCGGGCCGATGCCACCATCATTTCCCTAGCAATGCAAAACTAGACTAGGGGACCTTGTCAGGCCATCCATCACAGCTTGTCACCTGAAGACATAAATAAAAATTCAGCATTTCCCCAGATTTATCAGAAGGCTGGTATATCTATTTACAGTCCCCATGGCAAAATTATGCCTTAAATTCAGGCTTTTAAAATGTATACATTAGTGCTATGCAGACATAGCGCCAACATTTATTTTGCAAACTTATAAAATGTACCAAGAAAATTAGGCACAAACTAAGAGAAATAGCTACAGAAAGAATATTAAGTTAACGGCCTTTAATTTTATAAATCTTAGTAATTTGACAGATCAATGCGTTAATGGGAAAGAATTGCATCTATTATGGCTCTGTAGAATCACCAAAATATTTCAGGAAGGGAGGAAATATCTTTCCTGTTCTTTTGAAATATTTTGTTAAAACACACTCTAAGCAGAAGTGTGGGTTAGAGAATTACTCTAGAACAGGAGCCTGCATTTTTTCTGTCTCTGCAGGGACAGATACTAAATATTTTAGGCTTTGAAATCTGCACATGGGCTCTGTTACAGATTCTTTTTTGGTTTTATTTCATAACTCCTAAATATATAAAAACCATTCTTAATCCATCAATGATACAAAAGGAATTAGAATCCACTGGCCAGATTTGAATCATGGGACATAATTAGCAGATTCCTACTAGAGAAAATAAATGTTTATATATTTAATAAAATGGCACAATTTTATAATTTAAATTACTGGGGTTTTGCAATGACTATTTTTAAAGAAACAATTCTATTAAAATATGTTGTATTTCATGATATGAGAAAAGTAATTATTATTAGACATAACTGCTGACACGCAAGTGCACTTTAAATTGTTAGCATTTCTGGCTATACTTAACACATTTTGAAGGAGAAAGTTTAACGCAAGTTGGATGGTATGCCAGGTGTATACTGTCACTTAAAATGGGACAGTGGGTAGTCTTGAGACAAATAGCATTAAAGTGAACTCAATGCCAAAAGCAGCTGTTTGAAATAGATCTGGCAGCGCTTCAGAGGTGTGTATCTTGGTGTGAGACTACCAGTCATCTCTTTTAACTTGCCAATTTTACCGATAACATAAAAGCAACAAAATAAACTTTGAATTTTTAATTCTTTTTGAATCTCTGTGTGTGTGTGTTTCTTATAGCTTCCTGAAAGGTAAAGAATGATCAGTCGTTAATATTTTAGTGAGTGACAAAAAGCATTGTTAAAGAAAAAAAAAATTTCATGAGTTCCACAGGTAACAAAAGATAGCACAATTATTGTCAGATACTGTGGAATTAAATATGTATTTGATACCATTCCCTGAAATAAGCTAGATTATATGCTACTTATTAATGTATTTAAAATTACTGAAAATTTGTCAATTAATGAAAAGTTACCACCTTCAAACAAAGCACACTTGTTAATCTTCTGTTTCAAATGCCTGTTTGTTTTCAATTTGCTATTGCTATTTTTTGAATCAAAGGAAATAAAGATATTTAAACAATTCTAAAGCTATTTTTTAAAATACTGAATATGACTACATTTTCTACCATTATAACATTTTTAAAAAGTTAAGTATTTAAATGTTATTGACATTTTGAGCCAAATTTGGACCAATTTTTATATGTTTATAAGTTTTTTCATTAATATCATAATTCATTAATAAATAGCTACTGTGCTCCAGGCAGTGAGTAGAAATGAGGAAGTGGAAAATAAATAAAGCTAAGTAAGCAATGCATTTTAGAGGAGACAACAGGCAAGATGCAGTATAGCTTTAACATTTGTTGGGCATAGATATATCCTGAATGCCTTAAGTAAATTGATGAATTGACACTTAAAACAACCCTCAAGTCATAAGCTGAGGCTCAGGAAATTTAAACAGTAAATTTAGTACCTAATATCAAACAAATAGCCAATAAAGCAATCAGGATCTGAAGATAGGTTTACTCTGAAGCCAAAGTCCTATTTTGTATTTGTATTGGTTGGTTTGTTTTTCTCAATGTATTCCATAGCCATTTTTTCCCGCAAAAGCAAAATAAATCATTAAAAGTCTTAAAGCAAGCACACTTATAATTCTCTAAGGCCTACTAAGATTATTTCTGGGTTGTATTCTTGTGACTAAACATATCTTCTTCACCAGGATATTTTATTATTTATAACTTTTGTCAGTTTCTCATCTATTTCCTCATTCCATAACTCTTGTTTTCATTTAACTTGTGTGCTCATTTTTATGATTCTCATTTGTATATAAATATCTACTGAAATTATTAACATCAGATCCTTTAGATTATTCTCATCTATTTTTTTCCCTTCGTGGTATATATAACTCTCTGTTTCTAAATCTGCCATCTTCTGCATTCAGCCAGTTTTTCTTACTTCCTCCTAAACAGTTAAAACTTTTTTTCCAATGTAGATTTTTTAAAGTGCTGGTAAGTAAATGACAAAAAGTGGGAAGTTACTGAAAGGAAAATATTACTTTATATCTTACAGAAAGCCTCAGTGTGCACCCAGCAAAGGGGGGTTCGGGAGGGGGGTTCTGTGACCTCGGTCATCTTTCTTTGTGTCTGGATTTCTCTATGAGATAGTAGACTGCTGATCCCTACACTGCTGGCAGAGAGGGAGGCCAGGGCTTGCTGAGCATGGAAAAGACTTTGTGATCTGTCACACAGCAGGTGGCTCTCTCCACTTGACCCACGGGTTTCCAGATGAACAGTTCTACCTTATGTTTTCATTGTAGTTAAGAAGCAAGGGTGTATTCCTCATGCTTAAACCAAGAGTGTTATTTTTCTATACTGAGGCAGATAGTGGGTCTGGCAAAAGTTTATTCAGAAGTTTTTTTGTTAATATTACAAGCAACTAAAAGCATATCTAAAATCTGCTTATTAAACAGCTGCCAAAATGTTGCTAACCAGGCACAGTAGTACACACCTGTAGTCTCAGCTACTCAGGAAGCTGAGACAGGAGGATTGCTTGAGCCCAGGAGTTTGAGTCCAGCCTAGGCAACATAGCAAGACCCCCATCTCTGAAAAATAAATAAGTAAATAAATAAATGTTGCCTGAGGGAATTTTAAAGAGAAGAAACTATTTTATCAGTAACTTCTGTTAACATTTTTGATTATTTAAGAACAGAAACACTTATGACCAATAAACTTCTAACATTTCCTTAGACACAAAGAGTTTGAAGAATGCTTAAAACTCCTCATTCATGCAAGGCAGTTGTTTCGGAGTGTTGTGATGCTTGTATTTAAGTAGAACAGCTTACACTGAATGAGGTTTTAGAGCTATCACAGTGATTTCATTTATATGGCATCACAGTGGAAACTCCTGTAAAGGCTGGGTATGTAAAAATGTGTTGACTGTTTCAGAGTAGAGATCAGCCTAATGCCTCAATGCTAGCAAGCATTATACAGCTGGGGCCACAGCACACATCTGATCCTTGGGACAGCTTTTATTACACATGCTATCTCCCTTGTAGTAGATGGAGGAGAAAGTGGCATTGGGTTAATCATGGGCTTCTCTCAGGAGATTCACACAGAGTTCAGGTGCCCTTGAAGACTGCCTTATAGTCTCAAGGTTCCTGCAGCCCAAATCCCTGGAAGTTGGGGGATCATGATGACATTCAGTGCCACTCAGTAGTGTAGATTTCACAAAGAAGCAGAGTGATTCTCCCGTTGTATCCGGGCTCTCAGGAGGCTGTGATTGAGTGTGGTTGGAAGGAGGCGGGTGGCACGTCAGCACCATGGGACAGAAAAACCCGTGAGCACCAACACTATCTTCGAGTTATTTCATTTTATTATTTATATTGCTGGAATTATTGTTTGCTGGACCATTAGGATATATTTTCCTATCTCACAGAAGTGTTAATATGATATAAAGTTATTTTTAACTTAAAGATCTATCAATATCTGCTGCTGCAGAAGTACTTATAATCTTCCTTTTTGGTCTCTTATGGATTCCATTCTTGTAGTACCAGCATATGCTTTAATATAACAAAATGCTCCTATAACCTGTCACAAATTTTCTAGTTTTACTTTTAAGCAAGCTTTTATTCTTGATCCAGGAACAATGTTCAACATCTCCTCACTCTCACCCCCAATTAGATTAGAAATTCATCTGCAATATTCTTCTACTTATATTTCATCATCTCACTTTTTGGTTTATTATAAAAGTCTCCTTTCCTTACCCAGGCTAAAGCTCCTACATTCATATGTTTTTTTAAATAAAAAAGGAAAATGTTCTGACCCTTCTTTATGGTAGCACTTCTAACATTGCTGTGGCAAAACAGGTGCCCTGGTCCCCGAATACAAAATCCATACGAGGGAACTTCTCACTTGTTCTTCATGACTGATTCTTCTTAAAATCACCACGCGAAGTTTAGCAAGGGGTACAACAGAAAATAGAGTGGAACAGGTGTTATAACACCAACTAAATAACTACAGAAAACAGAGAGGAGGAAAGAAAGATGGAAGGAGAGAGGGAAAGAAGGAGAAAGATAAATTAATTCAAAGAAAAATTGGCCAAGACTTTACTGATGAGTGAAAACACACACAGACATACACTCACAAGGAAGAAGGGAAGAGACCTACTGAGGGTGGTTAATGCTGCTAAGTAGGAAGAGAATCTTTTAAATGCAGCATAATCAATTTCAGCTCAGCAATATGCCCTCACTGGGCACATCTCCACTGCGAGGTGTTATTCCCAAAGGCTTTACTCTCATTATTCCTCCGTGTAAGGATAGCTTCACAAAAAGGTTCAATTTTAATAGGCTCAGTAATTATCCCTGACTTCTTTTAAGAGTTTTTATGGGAATTATTCCCACTAAAATTTTACACTGTCCAACAGGATTTAAAGAGGTCAAACCACTTTCCTTGAGGGCCTATAAATGCCATAATTTTATGTATTTTCCCTACAGATTGCCTTACAAGTTGGGATACTACTTGAGGCAGATCTAAATTATTTTTGTTAAATCTTTTCATGCCTGTTGTGTGAAGTATACTAAATTCCTCTCTGATTCCAATTAACGAACTAGACTTCTTTCACAAAACAGCATTATCCAACCATTAGTTTATTTATTGACTTATTTATTTATCCTTTCAAAAACATTTATGAGCAATTTCTCAGTGCAAGGCATTATTCTAGGTTCTAGGTTATAGGGATGTAGTGACAAACAAGACAAAAATCTCTGTCCTAATAGAACTAAAATTCTAGCAAAAAATTTTTATAGAAAAAATTTTTTATAAAAAAATGTATTATAGAGACAAACTATCTCTAAAATAAACCAGGATATGGGGTTAGAAACAGAGGGAGAGGTATACAATTTTATTTTTTATTTTATTTTATTATGTATTTATTTTTAAATTATACTTTAAGTTCTAGGGTACATGCGCACAACATGCAGGTTTGTTACATGTGTATACATGTGCCATGCTGGTGTGCTGCACCCATTAACTTGTCATTTACATTAGGTATATCTCCTAATGCTATCCCTCCCCCTCCCCCCACCCCACAACAGGCCCCAGTGTGTGATGTTCCCCATCGTGTGTCCAAGTGTTCTCATTGTTCAATTCCCACCTATGAGTGAGAACATGTGGTGTTTGGTGTTCTGTCCTTGTGATAGTTTGCTCAGAATGATGGTTTCCAGCTTCATACATGTCCCTACAAAGGACATGAACTCATCCTTTTTTATGGCTGCATAGTATTCCATGGTGTATATGTGCCACATTTTCTTAATCCAGTCTATCACTGATGGACATTTGGGTTGGTTCCAAGTCTTTGCTATTGTGAATAGTGCCACAATAAACATACGTGTGCATGTGTCTTTATAGCAGCATGATTTATAGTCCTTTGGGTATATACCCAGTAATGGGATGGCTGGGTCAAATGGTATTTCTAGTTCTAGATCCTTGAGGAATCGCCACATGGTCTTCCACAATGGTCGAACTAGTTTACAGTCCCACCAACAGTGTAAAAGTGTTCCTATTTCTCCACATCCTCTCCAGCACCTGTTGTTTCCTGTTTTTTTAATGATCGCCATTCTAACTGGTGTGAGATGGTATCTCATTGTGGTTTTGATTTGCATTTCTCTGATGGGCAGTGATGATGAGCATTTTTTCATGTGTCTGTTGGCTGCACAAATGTCTTCTTTTGAGAAATGTCTTTTCATATCCTTTGCCCACTTGTTGATGGGGTTGTTTGATTTTTTCTTGTAAATTTGTTGAAGTTCTTTGTAGATTCTGGATATTAGCCCTTTGTCAGATAAGTAGATTGCAAAAATTTTCTCCCATTCTGTAGGTCGCCTGTTCACTCTGATGGTAGTTTATTTTGCTGTGCAGAAGCTCTTTTTCTTTTCTCTTCTTCTTTTTTTTTTTTTTTTGAGACGGAGTCTTGCTCTGTGGCCCAGGCTGGAGTGCAGTGGCTCAATCTCTGCTTACTATAAGCTCCGTCCCCTCCGAGTTTCATGCCATTCTCCTGCCTCAGCCTCCCGAGTAGCTGGGACTACAGGTGTCTGCCACCACACCAGGCTAACTTTTTTGTATTTTTGGTAGAGACGGGGTTTCTCTGTGTTAGCCAGGATGGTCCCGATCTCCTGACCTCATGATCCGCCCACCTCGGCCTCCCAAAGTGCTGGGATTACAGGCGTGAGTCACTGCGCCCAGCCAGCAGAAGCTCTTTAGTTTAACTAGATCTCATTTGTCAATTTTGGTTTTTGTTGCCATTGCTTTTGGTGTTTTAGTCATGAAGTCCTTGCCCATGTCTATGTCCTGAACAGTATTGCCTAGGTTTTCTTCTAGGGTTTTTACGGTTTTAGGTCTACCATTTAAGTCTTTAATCCATCCTGAATTAATTTTTATGTAAGGTGTAAGGACAGGATCCAGTTTCAGTTTTCTACACCTGGCTAGCCAGTTTTCCCAGCACCGTTTATTAAATAGGGAATCAGGGAGAGGAATACAATTTTAAACAAGGATGACCATTTTCTGGATAGGGGACTCTTGAGAAAGTGAGTAAATTAACATGGTTGACAACAGAAGAGAAATATTCCAAGAAAAGAGAACAGGAAGTACAAAAATTACTCAGTGGGGGAAGGGTTTGGCATATTTGAGGACTAACTAAAACATTTGTGTGACTAGAGCTGGGTGAATGAAGGGGTGAATGGCAGAAGTTTAGTAAAGAAAGGTTTATTTAGGCATCATCCTTTTGAGCTTTGTGTATATTTAGGTTTCAGTCTAAGCATGGTGAAAATTACTAAAAAAACTGTGGCAAGTAGGGGTGACATAATATTTATGTTTGAAATTTAGAGAAACCTGTACGTGGAATATTTATGCTAACATTTTTATAGAATGGTGTACTGTCAGGCTCTGGGAAGCTGTGTTGGCACAGGCAATTGTGTAACATATTGAGATGTTACACTCAACTAGGTAAGAGAAAACAATGTTTTGAGTTGGGGAGATGGGGAAAGTGTGAGATGGTAAAAAGTAGCCTGACTGAGAAATTGCTAATGAATTTTATGTAGAATATGAGGGAGAAAGGAGAGTCAATGATGTATGTTCCCCTGAGTGACAGAGTTGTTGGTGGCAATATTACTGGGAAGGTAAACATTGGGTGTTGGGTAAGATAGTTTGTGGAGAAGAATCATGTTTTTTGTATGTTTGTTTTGAATGTATTAATATTGAGATAATTATCAGTTAACCAAGTATATTTGTTAAATAGGGAGTTGCATATTATAATTAAGAATATAGTGACAGGCTAGGCACAGTAGCTCACGCCTGTAATCCCAGCACTTTAGGAGGCTGAGGCGGGTAGATCACCTTAGATCAGGAGTTCAAGACCAGCCTGACCAACACGGTGAAACCCCATCTCTACTAAAAATACAAAAATTAGATTATCCCAGCATGATGGCAGGCATCTGTAATCCCAGCTACTCGGGAGGCTGAGGCAGGAGAATCACTTGAACCCGGGAGGTGGAGTTTGCAGTGAGTCAAGATTGCATCACTGCACTCCAGGCTGGGTGACAGAGCGAGACTCTGTCTCAAAAAAAAAAAAAAAAAAAAAAAAAAAAGAATATTGTGACAATGTGACAATATGACAATATCTGGGCTGAAGACTTCAAAGTCATCAATATAATAATGACTTGATAAACTACATAAGAGAAAAAGAGTGGGTATATACATAGAAGATAGATGCCCTAGTAGTAGGGAGTTCTAAATAATTTCAACTTCAAATAATTAAGGAAAAAAGAGAAAGTAGTGGAAGAAATTGAGAAGGAACAACAAATAGGATACAGAGAAATTCAAAACATGTAGTGTTTCCATGGCCAAGTGCATTTGTCTTTAAAACAGTAGGGGTCTTCTGTTTCCTGGAGATGGCACACTTGATGTACAGATAAAATCCTCCCAGTACAGATTCTTATAAATGATAGATATAATATTTTAAACAAAGTTGTTTTCAGGACAAAACAGAGCAGCTGGTAATGTTACAAGAACAACCAAATGCTAGAAGTGACAAGAAAGCTGTATTCCACAAATACAAGCTAACACTGGAGCTAGCATTTACTTAAAAATACTCTCCATTCTCCGTTGGCCTGGAAGCTGGTCTTGAAAAGCCATCTATGTACAATGTAGAAAAGGCAAAGATGTAGACTGGTTCTGGTGTGAAAGGATCTGAGACTTCTACATAGTGAGGACCCAAATGGTTGAACTTAGGGGAAAAACGTCTGTCAAAAGGAGGATTTTCTGTCTTCATTTTGTTCTTAGTAAAAACAAGGGAACTAAAAGCTTCCTTTGAGAAATCCCAACTACACACCAGCATTCACTTGGCTAGTGTTTGAATTCTTACTTTTGTGACCTAAGAAATCTCAAGTTGAAAATGTACATTAAATTTTTTTGGAGTTGCTTATACTGTCAGCCTCCACACAAATGCCTGGATGAAATAACACATCCTTTCTAAAAATAAATAAACACATAATCATACTCACATTTATAAAAGAGACCTAAGTGATGTGATACAGAACAAATAAAATTTCAAGGAACATGAGACAACAATCAAAAATTGCTAAATGTATCTGGAAACAAGCCCTGACATCAAAGACTGCTGAGAAGTTAGCCAGAGCGATGTTGATGACCTTGAAATGGGTGGCTTCTTCCCAGATATAGACAGGAAACACTGACAGGAAAGATGTCAGGGTCAAGATAGAACAAAGACTGTAGTAGTTTCTTATTGCTGCTATAACAAATTACCACAAACTTAGAAGCTTCAAACAATACAAATTTATTACCTAACAGGCTTGAAGGTCAGAAGTCCAAAATGGATTCCACTGGACTAAAATCAAGGTATTAACAGGGCTGCATTCCTTCTGGAGGCTCTAAAAGTAAATCTGTTTGCTTGTCTCTTCCAGTTTCCAGAAGCTTCCCTCATTCTTCTTGTAACTCTTTACTCATCTTCAGAGCCAACAGTTACATCACTTTGATGTCTGTTTCCATAGTTACATCTCCTTCTCTGACCCTTCTTCCTCTATCTTCCATGTTTTGAGGACCTTTTTGATTACATTGTCTATTCAGATAATCAAGAAAAAATTCCTATCTTAATATCCTTAATCACTTCTGTGAAATTCCTCTTTGTCAGGTAAAGTAACAGAGCCAGAGATTCCAGGGATTAGGACATGAACGTTTTCAGAAGGCCATTAATGTGTTTTCCACAGAGGGTGGAAAGCTGTAGTGAAGTAAAAATAGACCACAGATTAGAGAATATTCTATAAAGAGAAACAAGAGCAAAGTTAACGGATCAAAGGAATGTTTTGTTGTGCATTTTTAAGAAGCAGGGGCCATCTATTTTCTCTTTCAGTGTATTTTAATACACATTTTTAATGCATGATCTGTAGTCAGTTTTGTATACTTATTGGAATTATCTAGTGGGGAAGGGAAGATGATGACTCAGGTAAGAGATAGATATTTGCAGGAAAAAATCCACAAATAGATTAAAGGAGATGAGATAAAGAATGCAGGAGGAAGAGACTGGCATGTATTGAATGAGGACCATTCATCAAGTATAAGTTTGATGGGGAAAGTTACAGCATAGTAGATTTGTGGTGGGAGGCTTCATCTCAAGTATGATCTGATTGGTTCTATTTTTCAGAGAAATAGAAAGAAGGTTATTAGTAAAATTTGCTATACTATTGGAGTTAGATTTAAATGGAAAGAGCTAATAGCACTGTTCAAGATGAAGTTGAACAGTAAATACATTCTAAATTCCAGTGTGGAACACAAACAAATTTGGAGCCAACAGTCAGGGACTAGAACAGAATTATACTAAATAATAGAGGGAATGGAAGCTAGTCAAGAAATTCTTACAGGGCATATTGCCTGGATTAAAAGTACAGGACAGAAAAGCCCACAAGAAATAGGGACAAGACTTCAGCCATGAAACAAGGGAGATGGAAAAAGTAATTGGTCTTTTCAAGGCCAGAATCCTCAGCATCGTTTACCTCACCCTCTCTTAGATTATAGATCCCCAACTCCGATTGAATGTACCATCAGAAATATTTTGAGTCATTTTCTTAATTTCCTATCTCATTCCTATTGCAATATATTTGAACAAGTAATAATATGTAACTTTGGTATAAAAATCTCTAGAATTAGAATTCTGGCTTGGTTGTTTATAAATATTAATATTTTACTATTTAAAATACAAGTTATAGCAACGATGATGATGATTATACTCATTCTTATAACTAATAGTAATACTTGTGCATGATCCTGTCATTTTCATAGTAGTGATAATTAAGATCCTTTCTTTGATTGGAATAGAGCAATTACTTCACAACTGGTTTGCCGGAATCCTCTTTCTGTGCTGAACAATGAGGCCTGAATAATTTTTTAGCAACAAAAAAGAAATAATAAGAAAAATATTAAACCTTAAGATGTACTACAAACTTTCAATTACAGACATTTATCTAATTACATGTTATAATTCATTTAATCTCCTATGAAATATTAATAGTGTTAGGTTAGTACTAATATAATACTATCCCTATCCTGGTGAGGGTACTTAATATCCTGAGGCTTCAGGATATTAAATAACTCTCAGGGTATTGAATAATAATTAAGTATCACACCTGATAAGTGGCACAATTATCATGTTAATTTAAATAATAAATTAGATAACACCTACAAATAAATGGTAAAATCATCATGTTACCAACTGTCTTCTCATGAAGTGCTTCAAGAAATAGTCACTTAGAAGAAAAACCAAGTTTGGGATATATGTGACCCTTATGCCCTGATCCCCAAATAGGCATAGGCCTTATACTTCACTTCTCTTATTGACCTCCATGATGAGAAAAACAAGTACAATGGACCTGTGTGAACTTTCTAATTTGTTTTCCATATACAGAGTAAAGACATATAATTTTCTCTAACAGCATTGAAGTAATAGAGCAAATATATTTCCTATATTAAGAAATGTCTAGAAAATTGAGAAGTATCTTGATGAGTAGATTTCATTGCTTGATAACTTGTATCCCACGCAATCTGCTTTGATAAGAGGGAGAGGCATGGCATCAGACAGTTGCAAAGAACAGAGAAGTGAGGAATTTTTACAAAGTAATAGATTTCATGTAAAATTATGAAATTCAAGGGAAGTAAAAATGTTTACTGTGAATAATACTAGAATGCCTGATAAAATTACCTGCATCCGTGCTGTTATTACTTCAGTGGTACAACCATATGACAAAAAATTTTATTTAGTTTTTTAGGATGTATTATTTAATAAGAGATTTCTCATATCCATTCATTATGATTGCCGTTCACAGGACTCCCAGTATTATCATGGGATTAAAGGCTCATTTTTCCATGTCGTCTTTATCTAAACTTCCAATTATTTTGAGAAAGTTATTAGCCACTTTGTTTTGGCAGAAGCATTTTTATTTAATAATACCTTTGCAAGCTTTAAGGTAAGATACATAAATTACTGAATGCCACTTTTCCAAATTATGAATGCTATTTATTCTTATTATCTTTTCATTAAACTTAATGTAATTATCATAGAATCTATGAGCCATGGTAATAAAATGCTAGGAGTAAAATCAGGTATTACTGATGTTGATATCTTAAGCAATGATTTAATGTTGTTTATATAAGACGGATAAAGATTGTGAACAAATATTATGGAGAGAAAGGAAATCATCTTGTATATGGCTAATTGAACTTTAATTCACTAATTTATTTTCAAGAAAGTATGCAATGTATTTATTTATTTTCTGATTTATAAAGCGCACTAATTAAAGATAATGCATGTGGAAATTTTAAAAATTAGATTCTGTATATTGATTAATCTATATTTTTACCCTTAAAAATTCACATAAACTACAATATTTGAATCAGTAGCCCAATTCTTCAAACAAATGTTTTATATCTCTGTTTCTTCTCTTCTTATTCACTCCAGCACCAAATGTAATCCTGCCTTCCACCCCTGCTACTCAAGAAGAGGAAAGGCTCAATTGTGTTGCCAACTATCTTCATAGCATTAAATTTAATGAACACCTTTAGTTCCTTATGTTTGACTTTATCATATAATTAGATACTGTTGAGGTTCTTCTCAAAACACTATCTTCGTTTGGCTTCTTAATCTTAACAGCCTCCCAGTTTTCCTTCTGTTTTTCTGGAAATCTCCTCTTTTCTTTGAATGATTATCCTGTTCTAAGCAGACATTATATGTTGCAGTTTTCCTATGGTTGATTCTCGGCGCTATTTTCTTTTCTTACTTTTTCTAAGATGATCTCTTCCATGCTGTAATGATCATCTTACAAAAAGATGCAGCATAAATTCAGGACTTAAGCCTAGACCTTTTCCAAGCTCTACTGCTGTGCACTTAACTGCTCATGGGACACCTTTCCTTGGCCTCAAAGATACCTCAAAGGCCGTATGTGACAAGTCTACAGCTAACATAGTATTCAATGGCAAAAAAGTGAAAAATTTTAATCTAAGGTTAGGAACAAGATAAAAATGCCCACTCTTGCCTCTTCTATTCAACATAGTACTGGATATCCTAACTGGAGGAATTAGGCAAGAAAAAGAAATAAAAGTCATCCAATAGGAAAGAAAAAATTTAAATCACTTGTTGACACATGATATGATTTTATATATAGCATACCCTAAAAAACTCCACCAAAACACTGGTAGAACTAATAAACTCATTTGTTAAAAGTGCAGGATACAAAATCAAATATGAAAATCAGTAGCTTTCCTATATATTAACAGCAAAATATCTGAAAAAAACACCGAAAATCTCATTTACAAGAGCAGAAAAATACTTAGGAATGAGTATAACCAGAGATATGAAAGATCTGTGAACTGAAAATTATATAATACTGATGAAAGAAATTGGAACCATCTTAAACAAATAAAATGATATCTAGTGTTCCTGATTGAAAAAATCAATATTGTTAGATTGTCTGTGCTACCCAATGTGATCTACAGATTCAATGCACGTCTGTCAAAATTCCAATGACATTTTTCACAAAAGTAGAAAAAATATATTAAAATTTACATTGAACCCCAAAAATGCTGAATAGCCAAAGAAATCTTAAGAAAAACAAACAAAGCTAGAAGAATCAGAATCATATTACCGTACCTAAAAGTCTATTACAAAGCTACAGTTGTCAAAACAGTATGACACTGGTACAAAACAGACATATAGATCAATGGAATAGAATAGAGAGCCTAGAAATAATCCCAATCATACAAAGTCAACTAATTTTCAACAAAGTCACCAAGAAGACACTATTTTGGGAAAGGATACTCTATTCAATAAATGACACTAGAAAAACTCGATATCCACATGCAAAAGGATAAAATTGAATTTTTTTCTACATCATACCAAAAAATATACTCAAAATGGATTACAGACCTAAATGTAAGACCTGAAAATATAAAACTCCTGGAAGAAAATACAAGGGAAAATTCACTGACACTGATTTGGCAATGATTTCTTGGGTAGAACACTAAAAGCACAGGCAAAAAAAGCAAAAATAAACAAGTGAGACTATATCAAACTAAAGCTTCTGCACAGCAAAGGAAACAATCAACAAAATGGAAAGGCAGCCTACAGATTGAGAGAAAATGTCAGTGAGCCATAAGACTGAGAAGGGGATAACATCCAAAATATATAAAAAACTTACACAACTCAGTGGCAAAAACAAAAACTAAAAAACAAAATCTCATATGACTAGGTTATAAAATGGGCAAAGAACCTGAACAGACATTTCTCAAAAATGACATAAAAATGCCCAACAGGTATATAAAGAGGTGTGTTCAATATCAATTATCAGATAAATACAAATTAAAACCATATGAGATATCATCTCACACCTTCTAGGATGGCTTTTATTAAAAAAAAAGAAGTAATCATTTTCGGTGAGAGTATGAAGAAAAAGAACCCCTTGTATACTGATCGTGGGAATTTAGATTTGTGCAGTCACTGTGGAAAAGAGTCTGGGCGTTCCCAAATAAATTAAAAGTAGAACTACCAGATGATCCAGCAATCTTCCTTCTGGATATATACTTAAAGGAAATGAAATCACCACCTTGCAAAGATGTCTGCACTCCCACATTCATTGCAGCATTTTTAATGATAGTCCAGATAGGAAAACTACAGAGCCGTTCATTAACAGATGAATGGATAAAATACGGTTATATATATATACACACACACATACACAGACACATGCACTAGAATACTATTGAACCTTAAAAAAAGGAGACCATGGCATTCACAACAAAATGAATGAAACTAAAGGGCATTATGCTAAAGGTGAGATGCCAGACACATTTAGAAAAATACTGCATGATTTTATTTACATGTGGAATCTGAAAAAAAATAGTAAAATTGAACATATAGAAACACAGTAAAATGGTGGTTGCAGGGAGGGGAAGGGGAATGGAAAGACATAGGTCAAAGGGTTTAAAGATGCAGTTACGTAGGCTAAATAAATTTAGAGGCCTGATTGGCAACATGAGGACTAGAATTAATAACACTGTATTGTATACTGGTAATTCGCCAAGAGAGATTTTAGTTACTCTCACTAAAGAAAAAAAGAAAGAGAGAGCAAAAGAAAGAGAGGAAGGAAGGAAGGAAGGAAGGAAGGAAGGAAGGAAGGAAGGAAGGAAGGGAAACTATTAAGCTTTTTTATTTTTCATCTTTGGGTGAATAAAAATAGAATTTTTGCTTCCCACTTAACCCAATTTTTAAACTATTCCCTAATTAGCTAAGTGTTTTGTTGTTCAACACACAATAAAATGATTGAAATATAGGTCTTAGACATAAAAAACTCAGAATATTGGCCAAACCATTAAAAAATCACATCTACCTTTTCGGGGAAATGTTTTCCTAAATAAGAAGACAGTTATAGTATCTGTACCAGCATATTTAAAAGCAGATAAATATTTTCTTTAAACCCAGAATCATGTCCTACAGTGTCTTTCACAATTGCCATATTAACTATTGTTTGGGATAATTAGTTGACACATACACAGTTCTGAGCAGTGTAATCACAGATGAACAGCTTCAGCAGTATTACAAAGACTTTGAAACATCCATGGAAAAATAATAAAAGACTTGAAACTGGAATAGATTCAACAGGCTCTTTGCAGTTAACCTTTAAAAATGACATTTGAAACTATTGAAAAGAACCAGTACAGTAGTTTAAGAAAAATGTGTCATTATGAAACGTTATTCTAAAAAATAGTCATGATTGAACTAGTTTTTCTATCTAGAATACGTACACATTCATATCTTGCAGAAGATTGAAGAGTATTACTTTTCTGAAAGTGAAATGTACAAAATAATTTCTCGTTCATTTTAATGAAAAATATAAATGATACAGCAACAGTCACCTCTTTTATTACTATTTCTCTATATGAATTTTATTTCATAATTTTTCCTGCGTGCTATATTTGCTTATATGAGGTGCCAAAAGTTTACATAATCAAGAATGCTAAAAGGTAACAACATCAGATTGACCTGCTATTTTAATTGGTTTTGATGAATTAGAACTGTTTTTCCTGTTATTTTGAAATTATCTAATTTTTTAAGAAACAAGAACTTACAAAATAACAGAAGATAATTTTGTACCAAAAAAATAAAAATAGAGTTTATATGCAAGGTATAGGAATGACAGGTATTTTTGACAAAAATATTTGTTTAAAACTTTATAAATTCTCAGTCATCTTTGCCTTGGAAATAATTTGCCTTGCAGTACTGAAGAGATCTAAGAGAAAACCAGAATCTAAAGAATAAGAACAGAAAAACTATATATATGTATATATATTCAATAATATGTATATTCAAGAATACATATATTCTTGAAACCTCTTTGCTAAATATTTTTTATTAAAGAAAACATGTAATATTCTTTTACGTACTTGTATAATCTCCTATTATCTACATGAAAAACAAGAAACTTTGAGAGGGTGATTATCTATGCCATAGCCTTGCTGTCATTGTTTGATTCTGCCTACATTCTCCTGTACCCACAGGTATAGCCTTAGCATTGAAACACTGATGCTGTATGAAAAGTGAAAGAACACAGAAAGGTTTCCTAGCAACTCCTGGGAGTCTTCTAAACTAAGTCAGTTAAAACCATATAGTACGTGCAATAGGTGTAAAGTAGAGTGCAAAGCTCAACTGCAGATTTTCAGATGCTCAGTATAAAACACAATAACCTGTAATAGGAGCCAAATTGCTCAAGAAAGAAATCTCATCAGAACCTTGGTGGTTTAACCATTATTTAAATAATCCTGCTGGAATTCCACTGAAAATGTAGAAGTCCAAGTACCAGAACCAAAGTGGCAGAGTGCAACATGAGAGTTAATAAACGAGTGCGGGCTTTGAGAAGTGTTTTATGTTGGCCCACTCCTACACACACACAGACACAGACACATACACACACACACACACACACTTATTGTCCTCACTGGAAAAAGTGAAAAATTGCTAGTGGGATACATTCTTATTGATATTTGATTAATAAGTTTCCTGTTTTCACAATATACAAATTCCTTTATGAACACAAAATATGGTTAAAAGATATTTTCATTGAAATATTAAATTATTAAATATTAAATCACTGGGGGAACTCCTCATTCCCTTAAGCTCCTTATAGTACAATAACGAGTAACATTTGTATGGCACGTAGCATTTGATAAAGTACTTTGCTTCTGCTTTCATTTTATATTTACAAAAACTCTCTGAGGTAGTGATTATCAACCCCATTTAACAGATGTGAGAACTGATTTTAAGGGAAAGGTTAAATGGTTCATTAATTGCTACTTTGCAAATAAGTGGTTGAACCAAAATTCCAGATAAAATGTTGTAACTGCAAAGAATTTTCCTCTTGTCTTCGCATCAATGTCTCACCAATTGTCACAGAAACATTTTAAATGAGTCTTTTAAAAAGATGTACTTGTCTTTTTGACTTATGATCCATGAATGATTAAAAGTTGAAAGAGGAATAATTCCTATTAAGTGAAGACTGCCTTAATAAAACTTTGAAAAATTTTGTTCTCAAGACGCTAAAGATTCTTAGCAGTAATTATAAGTAAATACCATTTTGTGTTTTTCTTATTCTATTCTCACCTACTTAAAAAGAGAGAGAGAGAAATTTTAAGGACTCACAAAAAGCAATAAGCCAGGGCAGAAATAGCAGCAAACATTTAGATTAAGGATAGTTGGTTCAATCTAGTAGAGTGATAGCTTAATTCTTCTAGCAACTAGGAAAAAAATCCATTTCATGATGGGTGTGTTGGCACATGCCTATAATCCCAGCTTCTCAAGAGGCTGATGCAAAAGGTCCACTTGAGCCCAAGAGCTCTAGACGGACCTGGGCAACATAGTTAGACCCTGTCTCTATAAAACAAGAAAACAAAAATCCATTTCACAAACATCTAACTACTAGGTTCTATTGTAAACAATGCTTTTACTTTCTAATACAGAAAGCATATTACTAATCAGAAGAATTCCACACTTTATGTGAAATCGGAACTTTTTTTAGCTTCACTAAAATTTTCCTCCTTGATAAATAGCAGGCAATAATTCAACTCCTCTAATTTGTCTTTGGAAGTTGAAAAGGGAAATTTGGAAATTCTTCTATAAGCAACCAAATTCTATTCAAAGATATTATAATTAGTATGACTGCTAAGAAAGGGTATTATATTGGAGGAAAATAGTTAATTCTTATCAATAACTATTATATTTATTAAATACTTATCCAGATTTCTAAATGTTTACTTGTGTAAAAAGTTATTTGCCTGCAGAAATGAGAATTAAAAATGCCCACAATAGAATCAAAATGAAATAAACATTTAAAATAGTTAATTCTTCCATTTTTATGAATGTCTTGCACCTTACTGTCAAGAATGTTAATGCTGATTAAAGGTGTGTGAGAGAAGATACGAGGCCAAAGTGATGAGGAGTAGCAGTGAGTAGAGTAATTCATGACTAGATCATTCTTGCTTTTAATTTTGGTTTGAACAATAAATGTTACAGTGAAGATGACAAAATTTCCCATTGGATTGATTGATAGATTAGTTTTTTAATTTATCATTTACTTATCTATTCATTTATTTTAAAATCAGGAAAAACTTAAGTTTTATAGGTCATATTTACTCTGAAGTATGTCAAATAAAGAGCAAATCAGGATTTAGATAAGAAGAGACCTTAGGTGAATAGATTATTGTAACACAATATCACAACAGGAAGAATATACCAATTACCCATGATATAAGCAAGTGTATCAAAAGTTAGGTACAAAAGTGCTTTTCTTTTATAAAGAGAATAAAAAAATCCAGAAAAAACATGTTGTGGGAAAGAGATGAAAAGGATCACAGGTTGAAGGCGTCAGTGATAGAGTAGTATATCAGAGAAGGAGGCTAGCTAATTCTTGGAGGGTCTGTTAAGGAGGGGTTTGTTTACAGTCTCAAGCTTGTGGTCAAAGTTCAGGGGCCTGTGGGAAGCAGAGAAACTTAATTAAAGTTTGATTAAGTAGCATTCTGTTCCCATTGATTAGTCGGGAAAAAAACAGCTGAGTTAATCACTTATTAGGTATTTAAAGGGTCTGTGCCTGGTCTTTTCGTAAGTAAACAAGGGAGCATTCTTGAATCCTTATCTAAGTCACAGGGGGAAAGCTGTTTCTTTGCAATAAGTAGCTTCCTGGAACACAGAAGGATGAGACAGTTTCTTTAACTATCACTCCGTTATGGGATCACAGGGATAAAATTAAACATTACCAAGTGCTTCTTCTGAATTAGCTAATATTTGATTTTTTTTTTTTTTTTTTTACCATCACGCTCATTTGTCCTCTGTAATTTAAATATTATGAATACTTGGCTTTGAAAAGCTCTGTTTTATTTTCTTAAGGCTTTAAAGAAGTACTTTCCTAGGTACTCTGTCCTTGACTCTTGGCTTACAGGAGCTTTTGTATCATTTTTGAAGAGGACAGGAAAGCAAATGAGGCTTTGAAAATGCTCCAGTGCAGTTCAGTAACTGGTTGCAGGCTCACTTGTGATCTTACGGATGTTGCATGTGCATAGTCCTAAATATTCACTAAATGTGGCACATTCACAATGTTTAAATCCATAATAACTCATTAAGGGTATTATTTGCTTCTGAACAATAAAGCATTCCTTGTTAATGCCTGTGACTTATTGATTGTTGGTAATGTGAAGAAACAAAAGTTTGCTAAAAGCAAAACACCTGCTTTCTGGTAAAAAAAAAATACAAGTAAACATTATAAAATCTACATTTTATGACAATTTCCTACTTTTCTTTAATAACTTATGTGTAAGATTGGTAATCTATAACCTTGTATGAAGTGAAATTAAGCACACTATATATATTATGTACCTTATTTAAACTTTGCAAAGATTGAATTCAGTTTATTTCCTCTTATGTCTGTCCTTGTAAATGATAGATTAGGCATCAATTTGACGGGTAGAATGGCAAATGTGCTTGATAAGATATGCTAAATAAAATAAAATACCATGTAAACTGTGGAATTTTAAAAATTAAGATAAGGATAACGTTTTGGTATGGAAAACCCTTTCCTTAGGAGTTTCTACACCTTTACATTTATTTATTAGCACCTCTGATTTCAGCTCCTTTTCCTTTCTCAGATGAGTTAAAAGTAATTTGCCCCATTTACATTCTTTGCATTTGCTCACCACCTACAGAAGACTAAAACATCTCTTGTTTATAATTTTTTTCTGCCCACTAAGTAGACCAAAGAGACATAGAGGACCCAAATTAAAAACAGTCGTATATCGTAAGTCTAATCTATTCATTTCTTTCTAGGGCAAAAGCCTAAATCATAACATACTTCGTGAGGGCTAGTGTATGTAAATAACTTAGCAGAGCTTTGCACACATAGTAAGAGATCAATAAATGATAGATGTTATTCATATCACCACAAACCCTTGAAATAATATTATCTGAATTTTACATAGGGAGAAACTGAAGCATATGATATGTCTGAGGTTCCACTTGTAGTAAATGACAAAAACAAGATCTGCATCTGTGCCTGTCTGTTCTCACAGACTTAACATCATAACTACTATAAAATACTGTAAAAAACATTTGACCAGATGGTTCTTCCAAGCCAGAGGGATAAGCGGCCAAAATATGCCTGCTTCAGGTAAACATCTGTTTAGTTGAGTTTATGTCATTGTTTAGTAATGATGCATATAATTCATGTAGTGTGAATTTAATTAGCCAAAATAAGTTCTTTGTTTAAAAACATTCCAATTAAGGAAGCCTATGTAGAATAAAAGTACTGGCACCTATGAATAATATATTAATTTTATTCATTTTCCATTGCTTTTCCAACCTGAGAGTATGTTACAAAAAAGGAATCACAACAAGTAAACGATAGAAAAAACTATCTTTATGAGAGCTATCTTCGTTGTTCCATAAAAGATTGAAAACATTAAATATCTTCTGTAATTCAAAATCAAACAGTGCCTCCAAAAACATCCTGGACCTTCATTGTTTTCTAAATTGTCTCAATTTATTTACCTGAATTTTCTTTCAAGCACTGTCAAAAACCACATTTCACACTAGCTAATGAGGTCTTCACAATTTGCACCATGTAAACAGACATCAGTCATGCTCACCCCATCATTGTACCTTTCTGCAATGTTTTTTTCAGATTAACCCGTGTACTCCTTTGTAGATATTTTGAAAAGTTGATATTATTATCCCCACCCTATGACCCAAGGTATTAAAAAATGTTATAAATTGTGATGGTCATAAGAGTATTTGCTTAATGGTAATATGTAAACTACATTTGTCTTCATATTTTTCTATTTGTGTTGCATTTATCAATAAAATGTTATTTTCAACTATCAAAAAAGATATCATAAGTAATGAGGTCAATGAATTTAAAATTTCAGATGAAATGAATAATCTCCTTGAAAATACGACTTACTGAAATTGATCCAGAAATAAAACACTATTTTCAAAAACAGAATCTTTAAAAAATTTCTCAGTGAAATCAAACAAAAACAAACAAATACTTCACGATGAGGTTTATTCACCATTTAACTTAAAGAAATCATACCAATTTTCACAAACCTTGCCAGATAATTAAAAAGGAGGAAACATTTTTTCATTTATTTTATCAAGCTAGAACAGCCTTGATACTAAGCTGTTAAGCAAAATGCAAATTTATCTTATTCATACACATATTTAAAAAATCCTTTAACAGAATATTAGCAGAACAAATACAACTGTATATAGAAAGAATAATAAAGAGAAAAATATATTACAACTAATTCAAGTTACTCCAGGAATATGAAGTTGATTTAACATTTAAATTAAATCAATGTAATTAAACATATGAATGTAATACAGATACAAAATATTTGATTAATTAAAAAGGAGCAAATATTTTAATGAAATTTTAAACAAAAATTTTTGATAACTAGCTTGAACAAACCAAAAATAATGAAGACTGTATAAAATCTGATAAGGGTAACTACATATGAACTATAGAAAATATTACACTTAATGATAAAAAGTTACAAGAGTCACACTCAATATCAACAATAAAAGATCTCCTATCACAGCTTATTTTCTTGACCTGTACTGGAGTTCCTAGACAATACAATAAAAAAAGATTTAAGGTTGTGTTAGAATTGTAAAGAAAGAAACTATTGTTATTTGCAGATATATAATTATATACAAAAAATAGAAAACAATTTCCAAATAAATCATTTATTTACCAAGCCAATTTAGCAGGCATTGCATACAAGACAGTAATCAAATGTTGTATTTTATATGTAATATGAGCAGTATCAAAATACAAAATATACAGGGAGCCACAAAAATAGATCTTATGACTCTATTAATAAGTTATTTTTTTAAAAAATACATTTTCATGAACTAAAAAATTTAATACTGCTAAGATGCCAAATCTCTCTAAATTGATCTATAATTTTAATTTGATGCAGCTGATTTAAAAATTTATATGGACATGCTACTCGGGAGGCTGAGGCAGGAGAATGGTGTGAACCCAGGAGGCGGAGCTTGCAGTGAGCCGAGATCGCGCCACTGCACTCCAGCCTGGGTGACAGAGCGAGACTCCGTCTTAAAAAAAAAAAAAAAAAAAAATTACGTGGACACTCAAATGAGAAAAATTAACCAAGACACTCTTGAAGAATAACAAGGTTGAGGAAATTGTTCCAGTTATCAAAACTTACTATAATGCTATAGCAATCAAGACATGGTGGTTTTAATGCAAAGGTAGTCAAATAGCAGAGCAGAATAGACTAAAGAGGCAGAAACCCACACATCTACTGGAAATTTGTGTAGTTAATTTATGACAAGTGGCACTACAAGAGTGGGTAAAGGACAGTGTTTTCAGTCAACTGTGCTGAGTTGACTGTTCTATTCAATATCTACAGTTAAAAATATGAAACTTGACCTATACCTCATACCCTAAACAAAAATCAATCCCGTGTGGATCGTAGATATCAATGGCAAATGGCAAAGATAAACTGTCAAATATTAAAGGCAAAATAATAAAGATGATATTATAAGAGAAAATCTTCATGTCCTTAAAGTGTTCTTAAATAGGATAAAAATAAACCGACATTTAAATTACAACGTTAAAATTAAGAAATTCTGAGCATCAAATTATGGGTTAAGAGTAGTGAAAGGCCAGCCACAAAGTGAAATATATTGGCAACATAAATGAACAACAAGGGATCATTTTCTTCTAGGTTTAAATATATTCAAAATAAATAATAAGACTGGGTGCAGTGGCTCACGCCTGTAATCCTAATACTTTGGGAGGCTGAGGCAGGAGGATGACTTGAACTCAAGAGTTCAAGACCAGCCTGGGCAACATAGTGAAACCCCATCTCTACAAAAAATTCAATAATTAGCCAGGTGGGGAGGCTGAGACCTGTAGTACTAGCTACTCGGGAGGCTGAGGTCCAGGGATCGCTTGAACTTGGGAAGTCAAGGCTTCAGCAAGCGCTGATTGTGCCACTGCACTCTAGCCTGAGCAACAGAGTGAGATTCTGTCCGAGATAAGTAAATAATAAACAATAAATTTTTGCAAATTCAAAAGGCAGTCAGATAAACCAATAGAAAATTAGATTCACTGGGCACTTCATGAAACATGTTGACTAAAGGACCAATAAACATGCAAAATGATCTCAAGCTTACTACTAACATGGGAAATAAAAATAAAAATTAAAATACGGACACTATTTCCATGACCAGCAAAATGAATAAAGTGAAAAGACTGATAACAACCTGATGTTGGTAAGCACGTGAAGCAAGGAAAATTATCAATGTAATACTGTCACCGTCTATACTATTGCAAATACTGCTAAAAACCAGAATTGTGTATTAACTTTGATATGTGTAACCTATAATCAAATCATTCTACTCTTAGTCACATACCCAACAGACAAACATACACATATGTACCAAGGGTCACACACAGGTATGTTCATAATCCCGTTTTACATAATAGCTAAACTCTAGAAATGCCTAAATTTCAGAATTGTCAAACAGATCAATAAGTTGTACATACTATGCAGTGATAAAATTGAAAAGTAAATGACATAGGGCAATTCTTTAAATAATGTTCTACAACAAGGTTGACACATAAGGATATCTAGTATTTTATTTGATTCTATCTAAATAAACTTTTAAAATACAGAATATAACTTAAAGGATTAGAAGCATAATGGTATCGACATGTATTGCAGAGGTAGAGAAACATATTTAGGAGAGGCACAGAGAGGGATCTGACATGCAAAGTTTTATCCTTGACATGGTGGTGGTCCATGTTGGTTCATTTTGTCACAATTCAGCCAGCTATATATTTATGCTGTCTGCTCTTTTACTCTATGAATTATGCTTCATAATCGTTTTTAAAATCATGTACCATGTAAATATCAAAAGTTGCTAAAAAATTAAAAGGCAGTTAAATAGATCCTGGCTACTATGTGTTATGATTATTTTGTTCTTGTGCCACAGATGAGAATGCAGAATCTGGTGATGAGAGGTAACAGGAAACGCCATTATGCTTGCTGTGTTTTTCACTTGTTTGTCTGGTTGGTAAGTTTTTTTGGTTTCTACTTTTGTTAAGGGAGGATAATAATCCTTTACTTTTCTAGTTCTGCCTAGATTTATTCAGCTCTTGGATTCTAGCATTAGGCTACCTGAATTGGAATGCTGGAATTGCCTCCAACTAATTTTGTGACCTACTTCAAGAAACTTATAATCTCTATGGACTTTATTTTACTATAAGAAATGAAAATAATAATGGTTACTGTTGGTTGTGGAGATCAAATGTTGTATACATGCACATTTTGCATAACTCTTGGTTCATAGGAAGTTTTTAAAAAATCTGTTTTTATTATATGTTACATTTTCTACTATTTAAATTTCAGGCACTTCAGTGGACTTCAATTCATCAACTCTTCTACAAGAGCATGCTTACTTTCTGACACTGACCTGAATCTTCTTTTCCTTTGTTAGAGGATAATTAAAGCCTCATATGTAGAAGCAGGGCTGTAAAGTCACACTGCTAAGAGTACCAATCTTGTGACTGCAGCTGAAAGTCCTATGACTCTTTGGAAATAATTAACTTGCACTCCCTTAATTTTGCCTTGTCAAACTTTTCATTCACTAAGGTTTTAAAATATTAACTAATCTGTTTATTTGGAACATGCAAAATATCATGGAACAAAACAAAATATCAGAATCAAAAAGACAATATGGAATATTACCTTATGGAAGAAAGTAATTAGTAATATGAATTTGTTTTTACTCATTCAATAATATTCGACTCTCTTCATTTGAAGTAAGAAAAAAAAATAGCTAAACTGAAGTAATTCAGGTTATTTAAATTTGTTTTAGCCTCTTTTAGTTTGCTAGGCCTGCTGTTACAAAGTACTACAACTTGGGTGGTTTAAACAACAGAAATTTATTATCTCACAGTTTTCAAGGCCGAGAAGTCCATTATAAAGGTCTTGTTAGGGTTGGTTTCTTCTGAAAACTATGAGAGAGACTCTGATACATGCTTTTTCCCTGGTGTCTTAGTCCATTGTTTCTGCTAAAATCTATGAGACATAAACAATAGAAATTTATTTATCACAGTTATTAAATAAATTTCTTAAGTAAAGAAATATATTTCTTTCCCAATTCTCACAGAACCAGGAAGTTCCAGATCAAGGCTCCAGAATATTCAGTGTCTGGTGAGGGTCTGGTCTCTGCTTCCAAGTTGGCACCCTTAGAATTTTTTTTTTGTTTCAACTTTTATTTTTAGAAACAGGGAGTATGTGCACAGGTTTATTAAAGGGGATATTGCATGATGCTGTGTTTTGGGGTACGATTAATCTTATTACCCAAGTAGTGAGCCTAGTGCCCAATAGTTTGTTTTTCAGCCCTTGCTCCCTCTCTCTCTACTCTAGTAGTCCCCAGTTTCTATTGTTCCCATCTTTATGTCCATGAGTACATAACGTTTAGTTCCCACTTATACACAGGAAGATGCAATATTTGGTTCTCTGTTTCTGTGTTAATTCACTCAGGAGAACAGCCTCCAGCTTCATCCATGTTGCTGCTAAGGACATAATTTTATTCATTTTATGGCTATGTACTATTCCATAGTATATATGTACCACATTTTCTTTTTCCAACACACCACTGATGGGCACCTAGGGTCATTTCTTGTCTTTGCTCTTGTGAGTAGTGATGCAATGAACATACAAATGTATGTGTCTTTTTGGTAGAATGATTTATTTTCCTTTGGGTATATACCCAGTAATGGGATTACTAGATAGAAAGATACTTCTATTTTTAGTTGTTTGAGCAATCTCTAAACTCTTTCCACAGTGGCTAAACTAATTTACATTCTAACCAATAGTATTTAAATGATCTTTTCTCCACAGCCTTGCCAGCATATGTGGTTTTCTGACCTTTCGATAATAGCTGTTCTCAGTGGTGTGAAATGGTATCTCATTGTAGTTTTAATTTGCACGTATTTAATGATTAGTGATGTGAAGCATTCCTTCCTATGTTTGTTGACAATTTGTACTTCTTCTTTTGAGAAGTGTCTTTTCATGTCTTTACCTGCTTTTTAATGGGGTCGCTTGTTTTTTGCTTGTTAAATTATTTGAGTTCTCTATAGATTCTGGATATTAAATGTTTGTCAAATGCATAGTTGCAAATACTTTATCCCATTCTGTAGGTTGTCTGTTTACTGTGTTAATAGTTTATTTTACTGTGTAAAAGTCCTTTCATTTAATTTGATCCCACTTGTCAATTGTTTTTGTTGCAGTTCCTTTTGAGGACTTATTCATAAATTCTTTCCCAAACTCAATGTCCAGAATAGTGTTTCCTAGGTTTTATTTTAGGATTCTTATGGTTTAAGGTCTTATATTTAAACTATTGATTCATCTTGTGTTAATTTCTGTGTAAGGTGAAAGGTACGGGTCCAGTTTCATTCTGTAATGGCTAGCCAGCAATTTCAGCATCATTTATTGAATAGGGAGTTCTTTCCCCATTGCTTATTTTTGTCAACTTTGTTGAAGGTCAGATGGCTACAGGTGTGTGGCATTATTTCTGGGCTCTCTATTCCATCCTGTTGGTCTAGATGTCTGTTTTTCTACTGGTACCATACTGTTTTGGTTACTGTAGTCTTACAGTATACTTCGAAGTCAGATGATGTGAGGCCACCAATTTTGTTCTTTTTTTTTAGGATTACTTTGGCTATTTGGGCTCTTTTTTGGTTTCATATGAAATTTAGAATAGATTTTCTAATTCTATGAGAAAGTGCTAGCCAGAACAATCAGGCAAGAGAAAGAAATAAAAGTCATCCAAATAGAGACAGAAGAAATAAAATTATCCCTCTTCACTGACAATATGATTCTCTTCCTAGAACACCCTAAAAACTCCAACAAAAGGCCCCTAGCAACTTCTAGGAAAAACATATGGTGTATCATCACATGACAGAAGGGACAGACAAATAAAAGGGTCTAGCTAGTTTCCTCCAGTCCTTTTATAAGGTTGAGGAGCCCTCATAACTTAACCACCTACTGAAGTTCCTACCCTTAAAAACTATGACACTGGCAATTAAGTTTCAGCATATGAATTTCGGGGGACACATTCAAACCATTGCGCCCATCTTCTGGTGATTTTCTGGCAATCTTTGGTGATCCTTGGCTTTTATGAATATTAATTTTTGTTTTTATCTTCACATGGTATTTTTCCCCTGTTTTGTGTGTCTCTGTGATCAAATCTCCCTTTTTTTCTTTTTTATAAGGATACCAGTCATATCAGGTTAGGGCCCACCCTAGTGATCTCACTTTAGTTAATTCTTTAGTTAATTACATCTGCAATGACCCTATTTCCAAATAAGATCAGATTGTGAAGTACTAGAAATTAGCATTTCAACATATGAATTGCAGGTAGGGGTAGACACACAATTTAATCTATAATGTAGCCCTCTTTCTTTTTTTTCCTTTTACAACCACTCATTGTTTTACACTGGATTGAAATGTTTGAGTATAATAAGACAGAGCAAAGATTATATGGTAGGTTTTAATTAGGCAATGACAAAATGCAGGTCATGATTTCAAAAGATGAACTGAAGTGGAAAAATGAAAGTCAGGAAAGGCTATCATCAGTGTGATAATAAAAGTTAACAGAAGTTGGAAATAATAAGTTTTCCATTTTGATGGAAAATTAAAACAAAAGAGAGTATCTTTAGAAACTAATATAATTATTTTTAAAAACTTCAGATATAATAAAGGTGACTGCTTACTTAGCAAGCAGATTGTGTGTGTTTTTTTTTTTTCAGATTCTAAGTAAAGTGATAGTAGAAAAAAGATTAGAGCCTGGTAAATCTGGACAAGCTTTATTGGAACGTAAATGAGCAAATCCCTGGGAGATTGCATCATCAGAGCCAAATCTAAAGGATGCACAGAATGCTTTTTTCTGTATTTTTTATTGCTTGCGCCCTCAGATTTCCTGACTTTTATCCAAATTTCACCTTATCAGAGTGGACTTCCATATCTAAATTCATACACATTATTATGTTTAGTAGCTTTTTCCCTCCGTTAGAATGAAAATGAAATTACATTAGTCTATTTCATTCACTCTTGTATCTTAATCACCTAGAGAACGTCTAGAAACTAGCAAGTGCCCATATTTGTTGAAGGAGTGGGCTTTGTTACACAGTAACGTCTAGAATGTACTGTCTAGAACGTATGTATCAATAATGTTCACACTGAGAACTGCACACTGATGGGCAGAAATCCATGTTTTGCCTTTGTTTTCTTGTCTTTAGTTACAGTCTCTCATATTTTCTTAACTTTTCATTATTCTATTTTCTCTCTTACTAATTCTTCCTTTCTTTCTCCTTCCTTCTCTTTTTCTTTTCTGTGTTTTGATTCTCTCTGTGCTACTTTCCAATCTCTTTTCCTTTCTCTTTCTTTTGGGTGTTTTTTTTTTCTTTGTGAATATTGCAAATGTTTTAAAACATATAACTCATTAGTAAGTTATCTTCCCTTTGGAAGGTTAGTCCAGAGGTGTAAATAAAGTCAGTTTATTTACACAAAGGGAATTTTACAGTTTATTTACAACAAAGGGAAGTACCTATAGTGGTTACAAGCAGAACGCTCAGTGTAATATTCTGGCTTTTGGTAGCTGCACAGCTTTGACAATGATTATATTACATCGATCATCAATTTATTCAAGTATAGAGCAAAGATAATGTCACTATCTTATGCAGTTATTATGAAGATTGTGAGTTAATGAATTCCCCCTTAGTTGTGAATCATTTTCTGGTACCATAGAGAACTTTCAAATGATGTTAGCAATTATTGTATGAAGGGCTAGACAGAATAGAGAGTGAAAAATTAGCCAAATTCATAACGCCTAATTAATCTGATGATCAAAGGACCATCCTTTCAATAAACAGAAAAGTTAGAAGGTGATCATGAATCACAGTGGTATCATAAGTACAGTTTCTATAAGGAAGAAACGTGCAGTTCTGATGCTTATATTCTCTGGTCCACTGCTGGACGTAAATTATCTAGTGGTCTCACTTGGCTTACATTTACTTTGCCTGTTACTGGGTTGGTTCCACCAAACTTCCCAAATCTGTCACCAAACTATTTAAGCCATAATAATTTAATCAAATATTGCATCTTTATGTACATTTTTTATTGAATATATAAAAATCTTTCCTAAAATAATTTATATAAAAGAGTAACCTATTTAAACAAAGTATTAAAATGCATTTTATATTCCAGGAATAAATAATTACCTAGCATGTAAACTCACCCATGACTCATACAGTATTATGAAATAAAATTTCAAATGTGAAACACTATTTAAAAAATAACTATAAAGATATAAGGAAAAATATTATTATAATATTGCCCAACAGAAATTTCTGCAATGATGGAAATGTTCTGTACATGTTCCATCCAGTTTGCTAGGTATTAGTCATATGTGACTATTGAGCACTTGAAATGTGGCTTAAGCATCTGAAGAACTAAATTTTTGATTTTATGTAATTTTAGTTAATTTATATTTAAATTTACATCAAGTTTGTGTGAGAAAGTCCCTTAAATGGTATTAGTAGCAATGATTTGGTTCTATATTTATTTTATATCATCTCATAATATATAATCTCTTATTGAATTACAAACTTATTTTATAGTGACCTGGTATGTTTCTTGAAACATGTGGACAACCTTAGTGTAAATATTGTTTTAGAGTCAGTATAACTGCATCAATCCAATTTTAGTTTCTTAATAATTATAACTGCAATAATTAATTTTCCAAATCAATCAACAAATCTGATTGAAAACAGTATATTTCTTCACAGCCACATATTCATATTCATTTTTAAGTTCTAATAACCAATTTTACCTATGTTTCATACTGAAAGTCCATAGGATTAAATAAAATTAATAGTGAGCAAAAATAACATCTTGTAATCCATTCTAGCTTAATTATTCAAAGAAAAAAGTCATGAAAACTTAATTATTAATATGTATTGTTTTTTACAGAGTAATTTACAAAATATATTTTGGAAATAATTACTTATTTTATTACTAAAGGGATGCATTATAAGTGAGCATGTATCATTAAAATATTTTGATCACCTCATTCAATACATAAGTTTATACAGTACTGCATCGTGTTATTAAAAATAAATAATTGTTGAATAAGTGAATAAATAAATTACAAGTTAGAAAAAGAAAAAAGAAAATATATAAATTAATTACCATAGAAAAATTAAAACAAATAGATTTGCAAGTGAAGATAGAAGTACAAAAGCATGGAACAAGATGATGAAATGGATATTTATTGGGCCACATTAAATGGAATGTAGTCAAGGTCTTTGGGTTTATAGTCCCAGTCTAAAAAAAGAGATATTCTTCTTTTCTTTATTTTTTCAATTAAAAATGTTAATGTTATGTTTTACTATGATTTACAATGTTAATATTAATCTCAGTGGGAACTTTCGCCATTGAGACATAAACACATAAAACTTGGTTACTATTTTCTTTTCAGGGTTTGAAAGTTTTTATTTATATGAGGCAGCCCATCCCTTTGGCAGTATGGTTCCTACCACTCCCAAGTTTAATAAATATTCTACATTTACTCCAAGATAGAACTTTATTCTATGACTATATACTGCTGCTGTAAACCAATTTGTTGTGTGAACCAATGGATTGCCTTTTTGAAGAATTATGATAGCTAAAGATTTTTTAAATTTTTGGACTGGGAAGATAGCTGTTGAACTTCATGGTTCTTAGATACGTTAGGCATATGAAAGAGGCAGGTCAAAACATCTTCAGCCAGATTTGCATTTGAGAGAATAATGTAATTATAACCAAAATGGGATGAAATCAATAAAATAACAAAATTTTATTCTTCAGATAAGGTATTTGTGTTTCTTCACAGTTTCTCCCTTTTTCTGAGTGTTATAAACAAAAGATTAATAGAATTGAAAATTTTAACAGATGTTTAATAAACAGTTATTGTTTCCAGATTACTGTGGTAGAGGCTGAGGAGGAGATACGAATAAATAAAATAAGAAGATACCTATTTTTTATATTAAATCTGTAGTAACATTTGATTAATGTAAACTGATCATTCTGATAATCTGAATTCTGAATGATGGCTTATAGTATTAAAATTTACGGTGGCTCCAGGCTGCATTACTTAGCCCCAGAATAAAAGGGAAAATGTACATAATGCTAATCATATTTTCAAAAATATTAAACAATGTGATAAATGTTTCTGGATAAATTTGCATGGAAATCCTTCTTTCCCTTACCATACACACACACACACACACACGCACACGCATGCACGCAACCTTAGAACAAACTATGTGGTATGAGTTAACACTCTAGAGTTTCAGTGTTGACCAACTTTGGGAGAAGTAAGTAAATGGTTGGAGTAAGATAAATATTCTACTGAGCATTTATTATGTGTTAGGCCTTGATCTATGTGCTTAAAATATGTGATTTTATTTAACATAACACTATATGATAGATGACATTTTCTAATGTCCTTATTTTTATAGATAAGGAAATTAATAAAATTTACTCAGATCATAGAGTTATTAACAACAAAACAGTCATAATTCAGAATTCAGATCTAGGCCTCTTCATGTTGTACTCTACTGTTTCCCAATGTATGGCACCCAAACCAACAGCATCAGCATCACCTGAGAATGTGTTACACGTGAAAAATCTTGAGCCCCAATCAGAACCTACTCAATCAGAAACTCTGGGGCAGGGCCCAGCAATTTGTGTCTTAGAAAGACCCCCTGGTGATTCCAGTGCATGCTAATGTTTGAGTATAGTTGCCACAACTCGTTATCTTAAGCACAAACCTACACTATATTGGAACTTTGTTATTTCCTACAACTCATATTTCTGCTGAATGTCACTGCTTCTGGTAATTGAAAATATTAGATTACCGTATTAATTTGGGCTGAGGTAACAAAATACCACAGACTGGGTGACTTAAAAACAGACACTTATTTCTCACAGTTCCAGAGGCTGGAAAGTTCAACATCAAGGTGCCAGATTTGTTTCTTGATGAGGGCCCATTTCATGGCTTACAGATGGCTTCTTTCTTGCTGTTCTTTCACATGACCTTTTCATTGGGCCTAATATTATAATGGAATTAAAAAATATGGTGATACTCAAATATAAGGTTTAAATATATAATTCCTGCATGTTTCAGTATATCTTCCTCTAATGGAATAGCAAAAAGAAAATAGTGAGCCTAGAAACTATCATGTAGATAACACATTTTAGTTGAGTATAATTTTAAAAAGTGATTCAATAAATAAATATGATTTGCATCCCACCTGAATGAACAAAGTTTTAAGTGTATCTGAAATTTTTCTAATTTGCTGGGCTAGAAATTATATACAGTTGTTTAAAATCTGTATATATTGTTCTCATGGTACTATTTATCAATGTAGATAAAAATAGAACATTGTGTATTATTTTAGAAATGTAGTTGGT
Organism: Pan troglodytes; assembly: GCF_028858775.2. NCBI lineage: Eukaryota > Metazoa > Chordata > Mammalia > Primates > Hominidae > Pan > Pan troglodytes. The sequence continues at coordinate 135,061,554 of NC_072401.2, forward strand.
CATTGTATTGGAAAACTGCCAAACTGTTTGAAGTATAACACTTTCAAAAGCATAGAATGATTTTCAACAGAAAATTTCAAAATTATAGGAAAATGAACGAAGATAAAACATATCCTCAGAGGAGTGTGTGCTTGATAGCTATATTGGTTTCCTAGGGCTGTAATAACACATTGGCACAGTCTGGGTGGTTTAAAGCAGTGGTCCTCAACCTTTTTGGCACCAGGGACCGGTTTTATGGGAGACAGTTTTTCCACAGATGGGGCATGGGGAGATGGTTTGGGGATGATTCAAGCACATTACATTTATTGTGCACTTCATTTCTATTATTATTATATTGTAATTTATAATGAAATAATTATACAACTCACCATAATGTACAATCAGTGGCAGCCCTGAGCTTGTTTTCTTGTAACTAGACAGTCCCATCCCGGGGTGATAGGAAACAGTGGCAGATCATTAGGCATTTACTTGTCATAAGGAGCCTGCAACCTAAATCCCTTGTGTGCGCAGTTCACAACTGAGTTTGTGCTTCTATGAGAATCTAATGCTGCTGCTGATCTGACAGGAGGAAGAGCTCAGGTGGTAATGCTCACTGGTCAGCTGCTCACCTCTTGCTTTGCCGCTCAGTTCCTAAAAGGCCATGGACAGGTACTGGTCTATGGCCCAAAGGTTGGAAACCCCTGGTTTAAAGCAACAGAAATGTATCGTTTTGTAATTCTGGAAGCCAGAAGTACAAAATCATGGGTGTCGGCAGGACCACACTCCCTCCAAAGGATCTAAGGAAGAATCCTTCCTTGCCTCTTTGAGGTCCTGGTGGCTCCTGGAATTGCTTGGCTTTATAACTCTCTGCCTCCACCCTCCCATGACCTCTTTCCTGTGTGTCTGTGTGTGTCCTCTTCTCTTTTATAAGAACACCCGCCCTAGAACCCTAAATCAGGAAGGATTTCATCTTGAGGTCCTTAAAAATAATTAAATCTTCAAAAATGCTATTTCCAAATAAGGTCACATTCTGAGGTACCAAGTTGATATTCAGTTTTTCAGAACACTATTCAACCCAATCCAGTGGGCAAAATGGTAGATATTAGATTTTAAAGGTTATATTTATTACATGACATTTTGTAAAAATTTTCTCAAAGCATTATAAAGAAATGTTGCTCATGCTACTCTAGTTTAATTCACATAAATAATTGAAATTCCAATGTTTAAAAAATATTGAAAAGTAAACATCATTTTTTAATTTAAGCTGTTTTGATTCCAAGTTATTCTAAGCTGGTTAGTTTAGTATAACCAGCAACATACCCACAAAATATAATTTAATTTTAAGGGATATTTTTGTTTCATATTTAATATAAAGAATGTAGATCTTTGGTAAGCAAATTTCGGGAGGGGAAGTCTGTTGTGTTACTCACATTCTTAAAATTCTCATAAGCATATTTACCAATTTTAAACCCCCTCCCCACACTTTTGGTTTTTACCCCTAATAACATAAAGACTGTTGTGAACTGACTGCTGTAGAGAATAATGCAACTTATAATTGGTGGTAAAAAAATTCACTCTATGTCCACAATGAAAATTAAGCAAACAGATGTAAGTCTTGCCATTTCAGATAAGCATATTTTTTTCTGTTAATAAGCTATAGGTAATATGAAAAAGTTATTTGTGTGTAACTTACACTGATGATAATTCATTTACTCAATAAATATTTATTGAGCCAAACAGGGGATATCACTCTAAAGAGGAAACGGCACCAAAGAATTAACACATTCCTGTTGGGGTCACAATATTAAATATCTCTAGAAGAAATGGAAGTGATTAAAGTGGAGAGCAGGTACAGAACAAAGGCTGTAGTGAAGGCTGAGGAAAATGGGAGATTATACAATCCATTTAATGGCACTGACATGCAGACTACTTAAAATAAATATCAATAAATACATATGAATAAAGGTTCATTTCAGCTTTCATGCATGAGTGAATACTGGTGTCAGATTAGTTCACTTTTGCTACTACTTCCTTTTTTATAGACTAAGAATCTAAGGTGTTTTTATTGCATTCTATTCAATACCAGCATGCTTATAGATAAAAAGAAGTTAGTAAAACCAGCAATCTAAACACAAAATGATAAATATTTTATTAAGGACATGCATCGGGACAAACTCAGCAGAGTTGGGGACGGTTTTCCTAAAGCAATGGCATCTTAGTTAAGGATGAAAAGGACCAGTCAGGGCTTGATAGAGAGAGAAGGCAGAAGGACATTCCATTCAGAGAGATCAACAGTGTGTGAAACTACCGGGAGAGAAGTTCAGTTTACTGTATTATTGGGTATTGGAAGAGAAGTGCTAGGGGTTGAAGCTGGGAAGGTGAATAGGGCCCAGAACATGAGGAGACTAGTAAGCTGTACAGAGATTTATTCTGGGAACATTGGGGAGCCACTAATATAATTTACTAGAGATGTGACTTGATCAGATTTATACTCTAAAAAGAACATTTTGGCTACAGTGTGGAAATGGATTTGATTTGCAAACACGACTGGAGGCAGAAACACTAGTTGGAGGCCATTAGTGCAATTCAAGCCAGAGATGCTGGTGGCATGGACTAAAGTATATCAGCAGAAATGGAAAAGAAATGGACCAGTGTGAATCATATTTAGGAGACAGCCTTGACACAATGTGGTGATGGATTAGGTGTAGGAGACAGGAAAAACGAAAAGGCAGTAGTCTGATGATACAGTTTCCTGGCTTGAATAAAAGAGTAGATAACAGTGCCACTTTCCCTTAAGGAGTGAGACAAGTTGAACATGCTAATCAAAAAATGTATCTCTTATTTTTCCCACTCAATTTCTTTTAGGACATAATTCAGCAGTTCTAAATTCAGCTGGAGGACATAATATGAAATGGTGACTCTTCCTAATACGTTGCCAAAGTCTAAGTAACACATTTCTCACATTTTTTCTGAAATCAGGATATCTTGTAATGAATGCCAAAATAAATTTGCCAGGCTCTTGGCAGAGAAGCACTGTAGGGAAACTACTAGAGGGGATATTCTGGCAGAGATTACACCTATATGTGTTTGCACTTCCTTTTCTTTAATGAGAGTAGTTAATAAGAATGCATACATGCAAGGAATGCTATCTTGGAAACACCAAGTTCATTAAGGCAGACTTCTTCAGAAACAACGAACAAATATATGTATGTTAGTTGATGCCACCAGCATCTCTGTACACACACACACACACACACACACACACACACACACGGATTGGGGGGAGAGAGAGAGAGAGAAAGATTATTATAAGAATTGGTTCATCCAATGCTTATGAAGCTGAAAACAAAGTCCCATGATCTTATTGATGTTAGCAAGCTGCAGAACCAGGAAAGCTGGCAGTGTAATTCAACCCAAGTGCAGGAGATTAAACTGAGAACAGAGGTGGACGAGTAGGGATTTGGGGGGTGTTGGTGTTGGTCTAAGTCTCAGTCTGAGTTTAAGGCTGAGAATCGGGAGTGCTGATGATGTCCAAAGGCAGGAAAAGATGGATGTCCCAACTGAAGTAGAAAGCAAATTTGCACTTCTTCTGCCTTTTTTTTTTTTTTTTCTATTTAGGACCTCAGTGGGTTAGATGAGGCCCATCCCCACTGGGGAGAGCCATCTGTTTTACTCAGTCTACCGATTCAAACTCTAATCTCTTTGGGAAACATTATCATAAGTACACCCACAATAATGTGGAGTTATTTTATTTTTAAATTCATTTTTAATTAACAAAATTATACATCTGTATTGTGTACAATATAATGTCTTAAATATGTATACATTTTGGAATGAATACATTGAGCTAATTAACATATTTATTGTCTCACATACTTATTTTTTGTGGCAAGAACACTTCAAAGCTACTTTCTTAGTGATATTCAAGAACATTGTTTTACTAGCTGTATGGGCATCTTTTTGACCAGTCAAGTTGACATCTAAAATTAACCATCACACCAAGATTGGCCTCCATTAGAAGAGAAAATGGCAGCAGATCTACTCAAGTTACTGGATGGAAGCTATCACAGTAAGGAACGTTCAGGTTCACAGAAATCACTAAACGTTTCCCCCTGCACAGGATGAGTATTTGGAGAAAGGGGGTAAAATTAAGACAGACAAGCAGTTTGACTACTTCTGTTTATAAATGAGAAAAAATGTGGGGGAGTATTTTAAGAGTCTCTCAAGTAGAAGTTGCTGGAACTAATCCTAGCAGGCAGAAAGAAAAAAGATAACTGAGTCTAAAATTGTAATTTAATGGCTGCCATATCGAGGATCTAAGTTTGACCTCAGCACTGACAGAATGGCTGTGCTCTTGAAGAACAATGAGGCCTGACTAGGATGACACCAGCAAGAGATCTTTAAATCAGGGAAATCAGATGACCAATGTTTAGTTGATTTTCAGCACAACACAATGTGGCATTAAGAAGTAGTCACAAAAGTGAACTAATCTGACACCAGTGTTCATTCAGTGCATGAAAGCTGAAATGAACCTTTATGAATGGCATGGGAGTCCTGGGCTGTTGGAAAATATACACAGCAATTCAAGCAGGGTATATTGTACTTCTTAAAAGTATTAAATACAATCAGCAATAATAAAAAATAAAGAGTTATTACTGTATGTCCACTCTGAATTTAATGAGTAGTTTCTATACGTAACAGGAATAAGTTATGTACCAGAGTGAAGGTTGTAATACACGAATGTATATCATCCACTGATTTTTACTGTGCTTGACTTATTTGCATTGGTAACAGAACCAAATTGAAGTTTAATTTAAAGATTTAACACTAATTCTTGATAATAAGAACATTAAAATGCCTTCTAAAAATATTTTGATGATCTTAAAGTGAAACTTTCTGCTAACTACACATAAAGTTATATATCAGACAACACAATGAAAGGCAAATAAATTAACAAATGTCTTGGAAATGTTGAAGTTTTTTTCCCCTTCATAGGGGGGGTTGTTGCTATTATTTCTTTAACTGTTGAACATTATTATTCTTGTATGTACGCAAAAAAAAACACACAACAGCTTAGATGCAAACATTTATTATGATATTCACTCCAAGAAACCAAAAAAAGTACAAGATTTTCCCCAGTTATACAGTTTATGTATGCATGTGTACATATATATATTCTACACAATATTAACATTGTTAATATTACATATATGTTAATACACGTTAATATATATTTATATCTATATTCTACACTATGCTAACATTTCTTCTATTAAGCTGTTTTTAAAGTGATGCTATTTCAAAAAAGAAAAATGATGCCATCTTAGAATGAAGATATTATGGTCAAACCTGTCTTAAATAATGAGGAACAACCACCTGTCTCTTTGGGTTGAAATGGATTTTATTTTCATTTATATCAACAAAAGCTAATTCTAAGAAAGAGTGTCTAATATTAAAAACTTGCAAGATTCTATATCTCTTAAGCAATCAATGTGCATGTTGATGCAAAGATACAAATAGCTCTGGATTAAGCTATAAACCTTACAGGGTGTGCAAAATAGAGTCGAAGTATTATCTCAAATACTCTTCTTGCTCAAATTCCTTTACCTTATTTAAACAATTCAGTGTTTTGCATCTGGAAAGTGATGAGTAAAGAAGGATTGTACCAATGCTAGATGTTTATGTAGCCCACCCCTTCATTGCATTCAAGCTTCCTGCTCAAATGATACATACAAAAGACACCTTTCTTGACCTTTCTAATTACACACACATACACATACACACAAACACATACATATGCACACAAACACACTGCCTTTCCAGCCTTCGGCCACACTGTTATGTATTATCTTACATTATTTAGAATTATTACAATTTCACAATATCTAAAAAGCTATGTATTTACTTGCTTATATTCTTCCCATTCAATTGGGAGGTTCAAATAATGAGGGTATAACAATGCCTTATTAGGATAGTAGTATCAAAAGTGTGTAGAACACACCAGACAGACATCAAGTGCTCAATGCAAATACTGTTGCATATGTGATTTATCTGGGTAACTTGTCAAAAATGACCTTGTAGAAAACTAGCGATCATTGTCCTTGAAGGAAGAATCACTGCAAAAGAATATGCTTCTAGAAAAATAGTTAGGTATTTGGATAAAAAATATGGAGAAGTGGGCTAGGCGCAGTGGCTCACACCTATAATCCCAGCACTTTGGGAGGCTGAGGTGGGCGGATTGCCTGAGGTCAGGAGTTCAAGACTAGCTTGGCTAACTTGGTGTTAGCCATCTCTACTAAAAATACAAAAATTATCTGGGCATGGTAGCACAAGCCTGTAGTCCCAGCTACTCGGGAGGCTGAGGCAGGAGAATCGCTTGAACCAGGGAGGTGGAGGTTGCAGTGAGGTGAGATCACACCACTGTACTCCAGCCTGGGTGACACAGCAAGACTCGTCTCCAAAAATAAATAAATAAATAAATAAACAAACAAAAAATATGGAGAAGTGCTGACCAGTCTGGGAAAGAATCAGCAATAGCCACATGAACTCTATCAATGATAACATTAATCTCTGCTGTTGTCTTGATTATTTCTGATAAGGCATTTTTATATTTAGTTTTTTTCCATTTTAGTTCCAGCTTTCAAGTTACTTCTTTATCCAATCTATGCTCTAAATTATTTATCAGTTTTTATATAATTTCTTAGCAGAAAACTAAACTTTTTCCTAATACCTAAAACTGGCTAAGTTAGAGAATGGAGTTATGTAGACAGTTACCACTTTCATTTGCAAGTATTTCTCTAGACTTCTTTTTTAACTCTAGATTCTTGGGGAGATTCTTCTTTCACTTTGAGAGAAAATGATTCTAAGGGTAATAAGTGCAATGTTCACATTCAAATCAATGATATAATTATATTCTCAGAGAAAAATAAGTACCACAGATACATACTAAAATATAAGAATGATGAGAAGAAAGAGGCAGAACTAAAACAATGTCTGATTTTATAAATTAGCCCGAGTTAGAAAAGCTCCATCAAATAGCTTGTGGAAAATAGAGAGCTAGATATGAAGGAGATATTGAATAAATTATTGTGTAATTTGATTTTACTGAAAAAAGACTTGTAAATTTTGTCAATTTGGCAGAAGGTTAAAAATAACTCTATTCTTCTTAACTTACACCGCATGAATTCATGATAAACAAAAAACTAAATATGGAAGAGTCAGTGTTAGGTGCTGTGGAGGATTTTTTAAAGTGCTAAGATATGTATCCTGCTTACAATAATCTTATATTCATGAATTTCTCTAATATAAGATCAAGAGTGGTGTGTAAAAAAGGAAACACTTAAATGTCAGGAGGTTCAGAGAACAAAAAGAGTACTTTTAACTGGAAAGATGAGGAAAGGTTTCATCAAGCGAACTACATTTGTTCTTGTCTGGCAAGGACAAGTATGATCCAGGTATTCGGCTGTGGGCAATAGATTATTCTGGATAGTGAAAACAATGTGAATAAGAATACGTATTTGGGAAAATACAGCGTATCTATGTAGGCCTGTGCAAATTTTATTTGCTAAAGTTTGATAATTGGATAAGAGTACATAGGGTGGTGACAATAGAAATTTTGTATGCAACTGGGTTGTGCAAACCTTGGGTCAAAGTGGAAAAGGTTTATTTGGTTGGTAATGGAAAATCATTATGTATCCTGTATTGCTTCCCATGAGCGCCTGATATGTTCATTGTATTTTACGAATATGTGTGTGACATCAGTGGATATGGAAGCTATGAACAAGAAGTTAGTTAGGAAATTATTTTCAAGGTCCAGACAAAAGTTAATAAATTCTTCTAAAGTAGAAACTTAAGTAACTTCTGATAATAATCATGGAATAAGAGTACAGATGTCAGATAAACTAAATGAAGAATGAGAGAACTTGGCAAATAAAAAGTCAAAACAAATTATAAGTGATTTAAAATTATGAAAATGCTTGAAAGTTTTGCATAGATATGTGTATGTGTGTCTGTGTGTGTGTTTGTGTGTGTGTGTGTGTATGTATCCACAGCTGACCCTAAACAACGCAGGGGTTAAGAGCACCGACACTCCACATATTAAACAACCCATGTATGACTTTTGATTGCCAAAAACGTAACCACTAATAGTCTACTGTTAACCAGAAGCCTTCTTATGACTAGATTAAACAGTTCATTCACACATATTTTGTATATGTATTATATACTGTATTATTACAATGAAAAGCCTTTAGATTTTAGTTGTCTCTGATGTCTTCGCTTTTTCTTGAACCATATTAGAATCTATGGATATGCCTTTCTTATAACAATGCTGCACCCACATAAAAGCTTCTAAGATGAAAAGATATTTCATGAAAAGTGTAAGGTCTGCACCTGCTTGCATAGCTGTAGTGATGCCTTCACAAATTTTCTTTTCTTTTTTTTTTTTTGATAGCGGTCCTTACCCTAGATTTATTTATCTTGAAATAATGGGCAACCACAGCTGCAAGCTTTAATCTATAGCACATATCAAGCAATTCAACTTTTTCTTGTAATGTCATTACTTTTGCCTGCTTCTTGGAAGTACTTTTGGCGTCACTACTGGCACTTCCTTTTGGTTTCATGGTTATTCACGGTTTACAGTATTGCACTAAACACAACAAAAAATACTTGAGAACCATGAGAGAACAGTTTTTACTGAGATATGCAATTTACTGCGGAGAACTGCTCATGTGGAGATGATTAGCATGACATGATGCTTTAAGCAGGCACTTGCAAGAGTGAGCTCACCACAATAGTAATAGAAGGTGGCTACAAAATTATTGCAGTGATCCCTTATTTCTACAGTTAATTTTACGTAGCTAGGATTTAATACTGTATCATTATGTTTGACAAACACTACAAGAGACTAGGGATTAAGGTTAACATCAACATCAATAAGTCATATGAATACTGTGTAACTGTATTAGTTTCTTAGGGCTGTTGTATCAAAGTACCACTTACTAGGTGATTTAAATAACAGAAATATATTTTCTCACAGTTCTACAGATCAGAAGCCCAAAATGAAGGTGGCAGGACCATGCTCTCTAGAAGGCTGTAAGGCAGAATGTGTTCCATGCCTTTCTCTTACTTTCTGGTGTTAAAGGCAATCGTCAGCATTCCTTGGCTTACAGCTGCATCACACCAACCTTTCCCTGAGTCATCACATGACATTGTCTCTGTTTCTGGTTTTACTTGGCTGTCTTCTTAAAAGAGCACCAGCCATATTAAATTATAAACCCACCCTTTAATCCAGTGTGACTTCATTTTAATTTAACTAATTACATCTGCAGCAACCCTATTTCCAAATAAAATCATATTCTGAGGTAACGAGGGTTAGGACTTCAATAAATGTTTTTTGAGGGAACACAATTCAACCCATAAGAGTACCCTTGATGGAATATAATGAAAGTGACACTTTACCCTTTCGGTTTTCTTCCCCCAAACCCAAAATCCCATTCTAATAATAAAAACCATCAGAAAAATCTCAATTTAGAAACAAGCTACAGAAATTTATTTGACCAATACTCCTCAAGATGTAAAGGTTATGCAAAGCAAAAAAAGTCTGAGAAACTGTCACAGTTAAATGGAATCTAAGGAGATCTGACAGTACAATGTAATGTGATATTCTAGATGGGGTTCTGAAATAGACAAAGATGGTGGGTAAAAACTAAGAAAATTTAAATAAAATATAAACTTTAATGTAATGTAATTAATTACAACAAATATAATTATAGTAAGGTGTTAATAATAAGATAAATTTATTAGTCACTGGGTTATACAGGAATTTGCTATACTGTCTTCAGAAGATTTTTCTGAATATCTAAAGCTGTTCTAAAAGTTTATTTAAAAATATATTTCCTATTGTGATTAAGGAATGAGATAATAAATGTAAAGTGATTTGTACAACGCATTACACATAACAGATGCTGTAAAGTAGCAATTGCTTATTTATGTTTTATATCTTTATAAATATTTACATAAATTTTGAATAATAATTAGCAAGTAATAAAATAAATTCACATTTTAATGTGAACTTCCTTCTTCCTATTTTTAATAGGAATTTAGCATTCTAAATGTGTATCTCTTGCTGGGATCTCCAATGAATGAACATAGTTTAGCAAATTTATAATTTGTACTAGCGTTTAGATTGCAATTGTCAAAGGTGATAGTTTAAGTAAAAGTTTTTGCCTTGATGATAGTAAATTGAAATTAGTTGGAATTTTATAAATGCATGGAATTTAATAGTGCTTAAAATTTCTGGATAGAGACAAGCCTAATTTCCACATGCTGACAATGGTTCTGATCAGGAAACTTAAGGTTATTATAGATACTGCCGCTTCTCAGTACAAACATGATACTGCATGATCGTGGTTGCTTGGTTTATTTCACTTAATGAAGAGGCTTGAATCTTTATGAAGATTATTCTGTTTAACTGATAGAGACTCCAAGTCCCAATTTTGGAAAAGCAAAGGATGATTTGTAACTGTCAGTACTCTGATAAGGAGTAATTGAGTGACTAGTACAGGCTACTTCCTGCAGTGGTCTACAAAATCCAACACAATCCATCATTGTCTCTTCAAAGACATCTGCCTCTTTTTCCCTCGCTGACTCTGCTTTAAAATCAGGAGGTCTCATTGCTAGTCCTCCAACACACCAAATCAGCTCCTACCTCACGGCCTTTCCACTGTCTTGTTCAGAATTCTCCATTGCTGTCTCTCCCCTCTGTCAGGCCTTTGCACTAATTTCAGTCGGTAAAGCCATCCTTTACCACTCTGTTTAAAAATTATAGTACTGCTCTGGCCCTCTACCCATCCTATCCCCCTTCCTTACCCTACTTTTCTCCACAGCTATTCTCCTGCTCACACAATCGTTCTCTAATTGTTCTCAGTTGTTCTCTAATTGTTCTCAGTTGTTCTCTAATTTTAGCTTGCACATGGTCTTTTCACTAAATTGAAGACAATAACTTTGTCCTGTTTTGTTTTCCACTGTAATCTAGTGCCCTGAACATTGTCTGTAACTTACCAGGTGCTGAGTAAATATTTGCAGAATAAAAGGTAAACAATAAAAAGTTAATGAATTTATTATTTAATGAAATTCTACAATATTTTTTCCCTTTTTAAATGTTATTCATTGTTTTATCTAGTTGGGAAATTATATTTATGTTTTATATTTTGCATATAAGCAGAAATAAAATTGATATTATGTCATAGAAATTCCAAATATCCATGGAATCATTATGAATTTGACAAATGGGTCATTATGGTCTAATATATGATGTATTTGTCTTCTTGGAGACAGAGTCTTGAACTGTAGCCCAGGCTGGAGTGCAGTGGCACCATCACGGTTCACTGCAGCCTCCATCTCACCGAGCTCAAGGACTCCCAAGTAGCTGAGACTACAGGCACACGCCACCATGCTCATCTAATTTTTATATTTTTTGTAGTGACAAGGTTTCGTCATGTTGCCCAGGCTGGTGTCAAACTCATGGGCTCAAGCAATCCACCCACCTTGGACTCCTCCAACGTTGGGATTACAGGCTTGAGCCACTGTACCACTGTACGTGGCATCTCCTCAGTCTCTATTATACAGTCAAATACAAAGCTCCTATAAGGACAAACAGTATCAGAATGTTCTTATCGTTCTTTAAAACACCTTATTTCTTACTGAAATAAGATGATTAAATATCTTTCTGTCATCTACTATTTACTCTGGATTGTAATTCATTATTTTCAGTTGAAGATTTTATACACTTGACTTATTATTAAAATAATAGATTGTAAAGATTTCTCTGGCAACATGCAGATAGATTACCCATTTATATAATAAAAGAACTTGCTGCATTTTTATTAGCATGCCATGATTCTGATAATGCACTTACCCTCTCATAAAAACATTAATTTTGATGTATGGCATAGATGAGGACTAAACAGTAAACATAAAAAGAAACAGTGTAATGATTTAGATCTATGGGTGGCTTCTAAATTAGTCATCAACTAAAGAAATTAAAACGATGAAGATATCAGTGTCATCAAATAAATATGGATATTTTTTCGATAAACTAAAGCAGATAACAAGACTGCAAGACGACAATCTTTTTACATACTTTTACACATGTATGGTATTTACCTTCAATAATATATCATTTTGGTCACTACACAATACAATGCAATTACATAAATTAAAATGAGTCAAAAATTCTAAAAGATGCTATTAACTTTACGTTTCTTTTCTTTGCATATTTGCTATAATTCCAGTTCTTTGAAATATATTTTATCTTTTTACTGTAGCTTTTCAACCAGTTAAAACCTAATCATTTATTCAATTTGCCTGCACTGAAGAAAAAGGATATGCAGACTTTCTCTTCATAGTTTATGCTTTGCTGATGGTATTTATCTCCATAATTAACATATTGTATTTTCATGTTTAAAAAGATGGCATAAATGACTTAAGAAACTGTAATAAGAGAAAAGAATTAATAGAATAAAACCTAACCATATATACACCCCTAGATTTAGCTTTTGTGAATGTCTTATACTTTCTCCAAAAAAATTTTGGTGACTACAGAATATTTAATAATGCTATATCACAATATTTACCTATTCCTGCACTGCTTTAAATGTTGGCTTTATTTTTGTCATTGCAAGTAATGTTATAATTAAAATCCTTGGACATTGTCTAATTTGGATGCCTCATAAAACAGAGCCAGGACAAAGATCTGGTGCAGGTGTTCCACAAAGAAGGCGAACTCAGGAAGCAGGTCAGAGGGAGCAGGTAGAGGCAGCTAGGAAGGGAAAGAGCAAATGGGGGAGGGGTTTATAGCTAAGTGCTGTCGGCCTCTGGGGCTTAATCCTCCTTGGGCCTGTCCAGGAACTTTGGAATGTACTCCAGAATTATTTCTCCTAAAGACAGGGGAGGATTTATCTGTTTTGTTCCCTTTGTGGAGGTTTGCCTCTGCCTCTCTCACTTCCTAGTTGCTCTGAACACAGGTGGAACCAGCTGAAGAGGCTTAGGAAGTCTGGAGCGGCTAAGCACAGGGTTGTGGTGAGTGCCTGAGCAGGGCGTTTTCAGCTTGTTTGAAGAACTGTCTGCGGTAGCTGCAGATGAAATGAAACCTGGATCTCTGGTAGAGAGACCTTCTCTAGGTTCTGACCAAGATCACAGTGAAAAGCCAGGTGCTGTCCGCAGTTCCAGTTCACTCCAGTCACCAGTCCTAGATCAGGGCTCTGGCAGCACGACTTCTCCTTGCCGACTTTATAGTGCTGGTTGCAGTGACTTTGCAACCTTAGACCCTCTGGGTCATCTGGAGTCCTGGCCCAGTGGGAGGACATGGGATCACCAAGGAACCTCTGCAATGAACCTTACAAAGGAAATTGACAAAATGCCAGGTTCCAAATATTCCCTCTTTTCTCAGACTTTTCCAATAGTATGCAAATGTGGCATTTTATTTTCCAATCTTAAAAATAATAACATTACTGTAGACCCCCTTTCCTTTTTACCTATCATTGCATTCCTATCCTTTCCTTTACAACTAAACTGAACTGTATGGGTGTGTGCGTGTGTGTGTGTGTGTTTGTGTATTTTCCACTCATAGTTTTAAATTCCCCTCCTCCTATTTTCTTTTGAAAATATTCAGTTAGGCTTTTGCCATTAATCCACGGAAATCTCCATTACAAAGGAGGTCACTAAATCCAATGTCAGACTTATTTGACTTATTAACAACATTTGATAAAACTATATTTCTTCTTCTCCCTTCAAAAATTTCTTCACTTTATTTAAAGAATTTTTTTTGTCCTGCATAATTAATTGCTTTATCTCAGGCTCCTATGGTAGTACAAATAATTAAATGTTACATAACATATTTTCCCTTAATTTTTGCCTCTAAGTTAAAAAAGAAAATGAAGGAAAATGTATCTCTATGTTTCTTTAAATTTCACTATAATCACTACTGGGTGTCAAACCTTTATATCAAGGTTTTGGTATTTTTATACCATCTTTCTTTCTTGAAATATAGATTAATATTATGTGCTAAATACTTATAAAAGCAATTCAATACTTTGTTGAGAAGATTTCTAAAATTACTGCTCAATTTCCTTATGGGAGGTAACAATGGAAGATGAGGGGTCTGAGTTAATTCATCCAAGAAAGAGGTAAATACATAATATTAGGCAAGAAGGTATGAAAATATTGCTTATAAATCAATTTCTAAACATAATTCTACCTCACTGGTTATTAATTTACTCATATCTGAATAAAATGTGCAAGGAATTGTTGAATAATTATTCTAGGTATTTTATAGTTTCAAATACTTTCTTTAATGTTTACAGAAAGACAACTTGAACATTGTTGGATATGTGAAAGCAAACTTTACTTACAATTTCATCAAATGCTGAATTGTCTCTGCTGTAACATGCTCTCCCTGAGACTTCATTCAAAGAATGGACCTTCATGGGTTTCTTATTGAACTCTTAAATCGGTAAGCCTCCTTTGACATTACATTCAGCAAAGTAACTGCTTAAGTCAAATTTGTCTTAGAAGACCTTAGAGACAGGTCAGAGACAGGTAAAAATTAAAACACATTCTAACTGATTAAGTATTTCATCTATGAGTAAATATTATAGAAATTAGATTATTAGAATTATGATTTTTCTTTTGAGATGGAGCTTTGCTTTTATTGCCCAGGCTGGAGTGCAATGGCATGATCTCAGTTCACTGCAACCTCTGCCTCCCGGGTTCGAGTGATTCTCCTGCCTCAGCCTTCCGAGTAGCTGGGACTACAAGTACCTGCCACCAAGCCCAGCTAATTTTTTGTATTTTTAGTACAGATGGGGTTTCACTATGTTGGCCAGGCTGGTCTTGAACTCCTGACCTCAAGCGATTCACCTGCCTCGGCCTCCCAAAATATTGGGATTACAGGCGTGAGCCACCGCGCCTGGCCTAGAATTATGATTTTTATTAAGCTAAAGACTCATTTATTTTCTAAAAGAAGAAGTAGTGTTTTCCACAGAAATCTTCAAACTTTAGATAGTATTATAAAGCAAAAATATAACCTGAAGCAGATTTTTTGAATTATAATTTGAAGTAAATTATTTAAATATGTTTGGAAACTAATGTATTAAAATAATGAGAACCTGAATATTATAATTCATTAGTTATATATTTAAGTATTTTTTTCTAATGTTGTACATCTTGTTTGCATAGATGAATTATGCATGAACTTAGAAAATATTGAATTTGATAAAATTAAAATTAATAATTTCCCTTTTAAAATATATGTTCTCTAAATAATTATTAATTTATTAAATTTAATAATGCCAAATGACATCACATTTGTCTTGAAATTTAATTTTGCTTTTATTATATTTTAAAATACAAGGGTGCTAAAATATTACAAATATTTTAATATTTTAAATTTATTTTGCTAATAAAAAACATAATAGTTCAATGCTTCAAGTGCTGAACTTTCAGCTTTTAGTTAGGCAAAATAGTATAACAATTTTTTATTTAAAGTCATATTTATCTGAGTCTTTTAAATGTATTGCTTACAATTTATTTTAACCTGAATTGATTAAATTGAAGAAGCTTAAGTTTAAAACATAAAAGCATATGTAGATAAAGAAGGAATTGCAATAAACAAAGCAATTGGTAATTTTCTTCCTTCAAATCCAAACAGTTTAAAAATAATCTATTTCGACCATCCTACCATTACCCTTCTCATTCATCAGATAAATTGGTTAAAATAATTCCCAGTAGTGTGGTATGCAAGTCATTCTCATATACATTATCCTGTATTCTACCTTCACCTTGCATCTGAGATAGGCAGGACAAGCTTTGTTTTATTATCACTGTCTGTGTGAGGAAGAACTGGATGCTGAGATATAATGTGCCAAGTTCAAGATTGAAAACCAATCTAACTTAGTAACTAACGCCTGGCAATATTGTGTTGTCTTCAGAGTTTTGGTATACAAAATATTATTAAGGTAAATTGTTAAGCAAATAATACAATACCATGAAAGCAAATATGTTCTCATTTTAATGATCATTTTACTTCTGACAAAAAATTTACCATAATATACACTTTTTTGAAACTATTCCTCATGATAGAGAATATTTGCAAATAAATTATGTCGTAAATAGAACAAAAAGAGGCCAAATTTGAAATCCCTTAAAATGAATGATTAGCTTTGGCGTGTTTTTCTTTGCTGTTTATTTTATGCTATTATTTAATGAGGGAGCTCTTTTCATTTTAAATATGGTTGAATACAAAGAATTTAACAGCATCAACTTCTAACGGAGCATCTGTCAGTGTTAGGCTTTATAGCACACACTTTTCAAAGTTTAGCTTTTTAAAATTTTTCTTCAAATTTTTGCTTTATGTATTATTGTCCTGTAGTAGAGGCAATATTTTATCTCTGACCTCTTAGGGTTTCTGGCTGGGCCTGATAATTGAATTGATATAAGACAGATTAACAAAAGTATATAAATTTATGTAAGTTTTATAGAACATGGGAGCTCTCATAAAGAAATGATGACTCAAAGAAGTGGCAAAACTTAAATGCTTTGATTGTAGGTTAGACAGAGGCAATTGAGGGAAAGTAGCTAAACCAGGTGAGAAGGCTAAGAAATGATAAAAAATTATTCTAATAAGATCTGTTTTTTACAGAATTATCTTAGTCCCCACTTCCCATTCTTGATAAGAATGTTACTCTCCTTCTGGTACAGGGAGTTAATCTACACAAGGGTTTTATCCTCTGCTTTCAGGAAAAAAGAGGGGAGAGTCATAGTCTCCATCTTGCATTGTTGTTGTTCTTGTTGTTGTTTTTAAGTGCCTTTAGCTCAAAATCATCCTTATGCCAAAATGGTGTATCTGGGTTACACAGGGCCATAACCTTTTCATAGAAAAATGCCAAGAATGATTTTTTTTAAATTAACTTGACCGCAAACTTGAAAACAATCACATGACTAATGACTATGTTCCTAGAATACTCACATTAGGAAAATAAAGACATCAAATTGATGGCCTTTACCTTATTTTTGTTTATTTTATTTTTTTTTGAAACGGAGTCTTGCTCTGTCGCCCAGGCTGAAGTGCAGTGGCACGATCTCTGCTCACTGCAAGCTCTGCCTCCTGGGTTCACGCCATTCTCCTGCCTCAGCCTCCCAAGTAGCTGGGACTACAGGTGCCCGCCACCACTCCTGGCTAATTTTTTGTATTTTTAGTAGAGACAGGGTTTCACCGTGTTAGCCAGGATGGTCTGGATCTCCTGACCTCATGATCTGCCCGCCTCAGCCTCCCAAAGTGCTGGGATTATAGGTGTGAGCCACCGCGCCTGGCCGGCCTTTTCCTTCTTATGTCCCAGCACTTATCAAGTAACATTTGCCTTTTTTTTTTTTTTTGAGATAGAGTCTTACTCTGTCACCCAGGCTGGAGTGCAGTGGTGTGATCTTGGCTCACTGCAGCCTCCACCTCCTGGGCTCAAGAGATTCTCATGCCTTAGCCTCCAAAGTAGCTAGGACTACAGCCAACCACCACTATGCCTGACTAATTTTTGTATTTTTAGTAGAGATGGGGTTTCACCATGTTGACCAAGCTGGTCTTGAACTTCTGGCCTCAAGAGATCTGCCCACCTTGGCCTCCTAAAGTGCTAGGATTACAGGTGTGAGCCACTGTGTCCCGACCACTTCCTTAATTTTTGAAAGTATTTATAGTGCATTTGGGGAGTTAATAATTATGCACATATTATTGTAGAATTTTCTTGCTTTTCTGGCTTCAAGGAAAATTCAAGCTGGTATTTAATTCAGTCCCATTCAAAGACTGATGCTCATGACGTTCCCTTCTCCACTCTACTACAATCCCAAGAATCATGGACCACTCACTGTATTTATTTGTAATGTAGAGACTGGGTTTATAAGTGTCCAAGTTATTGAAAATGGTTGTCCACAGAGTGTTTTTTATTGCTGAGAAATGTCTTGGAGTTTGAGTTGATAATTGTCATTGGGAAGTCCACAGCTGATGACAAGAAAACATGTTAATACCATTCTTTAAGTTGGCTCCCACTTCTTTTTCTGATGATGGTGATTTAGGAGCTTGCCCAGGGTGCTAGGCAACCATGCTGTGCTGACTTTCTTCCTTTCACATGGTCTCTTCTGGTCAGATTTCCTTTATCATATGTCCTAGTCATCTCATCCCAAGTCTCAGTGACTCAGTTTCACACTGAAGCTAGGCAAATTTCTGCCTCTTTATCCCTTTTTTCCCCTATATGTTGTTTATGGTATAAATGCTATGTTTGGTTCCTTCATTTCTTAGCCTTTAGGCATCCAATTGCTTTATTGTCCCAAAAAACTCTGAAAAGGATGTTCTATTTTTGTTTCAAGGCTGCAGTCTCTCTTCCCCAGTTGAAAATCTCAATGAATTTGCATTCCTTTCATTGGCCTATTCCCCTGGAGCATCTGAGTCAAAAAAAAAGGCAAGTTGGCAATAGGTTAGAGCCTTAGTTATTCTCTCTAAATTTGCTTTGGTGGAAAGCAAGCTGGAGGTGTAAAAAAGGGAGATGACAGCTTACTATAGCCTTTCCTCTCTCTTTTCCAGTTCCTGCCTGTCTTAGTCTATTTTGTATTGCTATAAACGGACACCTGAGACTGGGTATTTATAAAGAAAAGAGGTTTATTTGGCTCTTAGTTCTTCAGGCTGTGTAAGCTTGGCACAAACATCTGCCTGACTTCTGGTGATGTCTCAGGAAGCTTTTACTCATGGCAAAAGATGAAGGGGGAACAGACGTGTTACATGGAATGGCAAAAAAGGAGGCAAGAGAGCAAGAAAGAGGTCTTTTTAACTATCAGATCTCATGGGAACTAATAGAGAGAGAATTCACTCATTACCCTGAGGATGGAACCAAGCCATTCATGAGGGATCTACTGCCATGATCCAAACACCTCCCATTAGGCTCCACCTCCAACACTGGGGATCACATTTTATTTTTATTTTTATTTTATTTTATTTTATTTATTTATTTTTTGTTGAGATGGAGTCTCGCTCTGTCGCCCAGGCTGGAGTGCAGTGGCACGATCTCAGCTGACTGCAAACTCCACCTCCTGGGTTCACGTCATTCTCCTGCCTCAGCCTCCCAAGTAGCTGGGACTACGGGCACCTGCCACCATGCCCGGCTAATTTTTTATATTTGTAGTAGAGACAGGGTTTCACGGTGTTAGCCAGGATGATCTCGATTTCCTGACCTCATGATCCGCCCACCTGGGCCTCCCTAAGTGCTGGGATTACAGGCGTGAGCCACCGCACCCGGCCTGGGGATCACATCTTAACATGAGATTTGAAGGGGACAAATATTCAAACCATATCACTGCCTTTCATTATCTTATAACTAGACATGGTCTCTGGGACATTGTTAAAGAAATTATGAAGCAGAAAACTTTTCAAACTCAAGTTGGCTTCTAGAACATCTTTTCTTAGAATTAAAGAGGATGTGCTTACTCAGTTAACAGTTGTTCTATACTACAATAGACATGGTAACAACCATTACTTGAACAACTGAGCAGATACCATGTTTCATTTACTAAACTAATAACTTTAATAAATTAAAAAATAATGTCTTGAAGTACTGTTATGCACTAATATGTATCATTAAATGTACTTTAAAGATTATCATAGTGAAAGCTGGACAATATATATTTCTCAAGATCACGTAACTGACAAGTAGTATATTTGTAATTAGAAGCCAAATCTTTCTAACCTCAAACTCTTTCCTTAAAACACTAAATTATTCTTTCCTGTTTTTTAGCCTAAGCCTGCTCATAAGAGCTTACTTCATACTCTAAGAAACATATAAAGTATAGTAATGTTTACTATACTCATAGTTTGTAAAGAAGGGAAGTGTTCAACAAAATGAACCTGGGAATGAAATAGAAACTTGTTATTGAAAAGATCTCCTTCCAACAAATTGAAGGTGGATGTCTTTTCTTTCTTGCCAGTTCAATAGAAAATCTTGCATTTTAAATATGTTTGCTACCCATAAATTTAGATTTACTTTTTGATTTTCATATGGTGTTTTAGGAATTTTGAAAATGTTGGATTTAAATAGAATATCTCTGTATTTGCCAAAATTTATCTAAAAGTTATTTTTTTCTAGAGAAGGCTTAGCCCACAAAAGTTCCAGCCAGTTCACAGAATCTCCTCATTTAAAAAAATTAACTATTCTCCATATGGAGATATATAAAAACATAAATTTACATTAGGTCTTGAGATAATTCAAGTAGTAGAATCTGAGAGTTGGCAGTGAGGTGAATGGAATGTTACTTTAGAACAGTTCTCAAGGAATAATTCTCCTAAAGATTAATTTCAATTTTAAATCAAACGAGTTTAAATGACTATGAGAGTATTGGGGGAAAGTCCAACATGGGCATATTCTCTTAGATGGGAGGTCATTTTGAGCAGCTTTCTTTTAGGATAGACACAAATTATTTGAATTTCAATCATAAAGACATAGTCATTAGAGGTTTATTTTAAATTTACTACTAACTAGTTGTGTTCTTTTTATGAAAAAAATAGTGATGGCATCTCATGTTGGTATTTCCTTTATGGGTTATGTGAGATAAAAATTGAATTCCATTTTATAGTATCTTGATCAAACTTTGGTAGTTAACCATGAACCAAATAATAACGATACTACTACTACTACTTTTGTTAATAACAGTAATAATAAAGATCCAATTTGAGTGATCCAAGAGAACACTGAAGTAGAAATACAGTTAACCAAGATATAATGTAATGTTAAAATTTGATCTTTTGTAAGAATATATTGTGAATATTAATAATTATTTTTAAATAAACTCCTAAATTATTCCATAATTTTTGAAATTATTTCAAATATTAACACTTAAAGCATTTCTTCCATCTAATGTCACTATGGTGCTATTTCATGACATTTACCATTTCAGAGCCATATGTGGTCACCCTTCATTTCATACTCTTATAGATAGCACCTTTTCAATTTATTTACTTGATAGAATAAAAGATGTGAGATCCAAGTGAAGGAATGTTTATATAGGAAACCAGTAACAAATTTCCAGCTACTCATCAAAGTGTTGTTATATAAATCAAAATGTTAAATCAACTAAAACTTAAAATTTAGGTCTTCTAAAAAAGGGAAAACCATTTTAAGGAACAAGAGTGTTCCTATAAACCTCTTTAATAAATTCAGATTTAAAAGAGGTCAAAAAAAGTATGTGAAATTTGGGAGTAATGCAAGAAGATGGGCTGCACATCATTTCAATGTCACATGAATTAACATCTGTTCAACTATCATCTGTGTAAATATATACTTAGTTAACCTCACTGTTTCGTATTAAGGAAAATTCCCAGATCTATTAAATTTACATGATAACTCATAGATTTTATACAGTAGCCCTTCAGATAATTTCTCTTCAGTGGAACAGATAACCCTGAAA
Source organism: Pan troglodytes (assembly GCF_028858775.2). Classification (NCBI taxonomy): domain Eukaryota; kingdom Metazoa; phylum Chordata; class Mammalia; order Primates; family Hominidae; genus Pan; species Pan troglodytes. Next base: position 135,083,028 of record NC_072401.2, read on the forward strand.
ATTGATGGCCCTATTAGACATTAATTAACCATTTGTAGCTAATCTAGAAACTCAACTTGAAAACATGATTTAAACCAGTTGTCTTAGGTTGTTTGGGCTGCTGTAACAAAATGCCTTAAACTGGGTTATTAGTAAACAACAGAAATTTATTGTTCACAGTTCTGGATGCTGGAAAGTCCAAGATCAAGGCATCAGCAAATTTGATGTCTGGTGGGTGCTCATGCCTCATAGATGGTGCCTGCTATGTGTCCTCATATAGCTGAAGGGCAAAAGGGTAAACCAGCTCCCTCAGCCCTCTTTTATAAAGACACCAATCCCATTCATGATGGCTCCACCTCACCACCTAGTCACTTTCCAACGGAACTGCCTCTTAATACCAACATATTGGATACTTTATTGCAGCACACAAATTTTGGTGGCATATAAGCATTCAAACAATAGCATTGGTTGTAAAATCTTATGCTTCCCCCATTATATTGCCTGAAAAATGTAGGATAACAAAAATGAGTTTAAAAAACTCCATATATTACTTAGTTTCCCCCTGACTTTAAAAAGAATGGTATCTCAACTATATCAGACCATTAAGCCTTTTTCTCAAAAAAGTAATGTATTTTATTTTTATGGCAGTTTTAGGCTTACAGAAAAAAATTGAGCAGAAAGTACATATTGTACATAACTTCCTGCCTCCATATGGTTTCTCCTATTATTATCTTACATTAGTGTGGTACATTTCTTGTAACTGATGAACCAATATGGATATATTATTATTAACTAATGTCTATAGTTTACATTAGGGTTCACTCTTTGTGCTGTACCGTTCTATAGGTTTTGACAAATGCATAATGTCATGGATTCACCATTACAGGATCATATAGAATAGTCTCACTGCCCTAAAAAAAATCTTCTGTGTTACGTCTATTCATCTCTTCTTTCCTTCTTCCCTGAAATCTTGGCAACCATTGATCTCCTTGTTGGGTATTTTTACTTTTGCGGAATGTTACGTAGTTGGAATCATGTAGTATATAGCCTTTTCAGACTAGTTTCTTTTACTAATGGGCATTTAAGGCTCATCCATGTGTTTTTGTGGATTGGCAAATCACTTAAAAAATTACTGAATGATATTACACTGTATGGCTATTCCACGGTTTGTTCTTTCACCTATTGAAGGACATCTTGATTGTCTCCAATTTTTGACAATGTGAGTAAAGCTGCCATAAACATCTCTTGAATGTTTTTGTATGGACTCATTTTGGTAAATATCAATGAGTACAATCACTGGATAATTTGGAGATGATAGGTTATTTTATAAGAAATTGCCAAACTATTTTCCAAAGTGGTTGTAAGACTTTGCATTCCCACCAGAAATTAATGAGAGTTCCTGTTGACATATATCCTCACCAGCATTTGGTGTCACATTATTTTCCTTGTATAACAAACATTTTACAAAAATTCTCATTAATATCCTATGAAAATCATGGATGAAATGTGTATAACCTAAAACAAAGAAAGTACATGTTCTATCACATAAAGGAAAAACATAAGTAACTTATTAAGCAATAATTTGTATCACAATGTATAAGTGCTTGAGCTTGACTAAGCCTGATATTATCATGCAGAAATCAAATGCTTGTACTTAAACTACTATTGCTAAGAGTGTAAGAGCTATGAACACAGACTGATATGAGGAGATTTTATGAGTGATGCAAATATCACAAATACTGGTGGCACCAAAACGATGATTTTTCTGAAATCTGAAATAAACTTGGTAAAATTTCATTTGAAACAAAAGTCTCCTTTCAATTTATGAAGTACAGCGAGTGCTCACCTAAGGTCTTGGAAATGGCAACTTTAAGTAAAATAATGTATACTAAAACCAATTTTCCCATAAGCTAATTGATCTAAACAAGAGTTATGCTTTTATGGCATATTTCTTGTCACAAAAACATCACCAAACTTCTAAAGAAAGACCAAAATATTTCTGATATTAAACATTTAAAGAAATGTGAGCTATACGTACATTTAAGAAAGGTTAATAAAAACAAGTCAGATAATTATTTACCCAATTATTCCAGTTCAGGATACTGGGTAGCCAAAGCTTATCTGGGCAGCTTAGGATGCAAGGAAGGAACTCACCTTGAACAGGAAACCAATTCTATCACAGGGCACATTGACACACAGACCCACACTCACTCAGACCAGGAAAATTTAAACACCAATTCACCTACTATGCACATCTTTGGAATGTGGGATGAAGCCAGCGTACCTGGAGAAAACCCAGGAAGACATGGGGAGAATGGGAAAACTCCACACAGACAGAGGCCCTAGTGAAGTACCATTATTATTCTTTTCTCATCAATGTCATAATAAAACAACATTGAACTAGATGAAATTTTTTGAGGGCCTGCTATAATTTCCTTACTAAAAACTTCAAAGTATATTTGGAAATAAACATGCAAAAATAGTATATATTAATATGCAAGTGTAGCTAAGTCTTGAAATGTTAAAAATAGTCCTTTAACTTATAAAACCATTTCCTAAAACATCTGAAAATATTCAGAGATGGGACTGCCCTATACAGAATATGGTGGCTAGTAACTCTAGCCCTAACCTATAAACTTCAACAGCTCAGCCCATCTGTGTAACAACCAAAATTCCTCTTAGGTTTACAAAACCTGCTAGTTTGGGCTACAGTACTCCACTGACTTGTATCATATTGAGTAGGACAAATTTAATAATTGCAAAGTATACTTATAAGCATATAAAATCTTGAAGAAGGTTTACATCTGAAAATTTAGATATAGTGAAAAGGCAATTTGATTTCAGTGCAATTGACTCAAAATTTATGATTTTATGTTGGTCTGAAATAACATCTTTCCTAATGTGATCAGGTTGAGATTGTATTTTCTTACTGTATTTACTACAATTGTCCTTCTGTTCTTTTTTCCTCTTTATTTCAGGTGAATCTATTCCATACTTTCATTAATAGGACTCTAAATCTTTACTAAATATTATTTCAAATATTTTTGAAGACAATTTTACCTTGAGATCTACTGTGTTTTTAAAGTTTTATTTTTTGGTCTTCAGATAATACTATAAGTCATGAAAAAAATCACATTTTTAGGGAATAAAATAATATGATTAATGCAAATTTTGGAGGACATTTATCATTTTGAATCTTATGTAACCAATCAGGAAATATATGTAGTAAACATTACAAATAAACAGGAAAGAAGCTGTTAGAGATTTCTAGGTTGAATGTAGGAAAGTTTCTACTTAATGTGATGACATGAACATAACATAAGAGAAAGGAATGAAAAAACATAGTAAAAAAGCTTTGGGGAAGTAGGAATTACAGGATTTAGCTATGAGGGTGAGCGTGCAATAGATAGATAATGATTATGAGCTACCTGGACTAATTTCTGGGGATATGGTAGTAATTAAGAAGTCAAGAGTAGAAGCAAGTTTGGAAGATAACAAACTTGGTTATTTACTCTTGAGGTTATCAAATAGATTGGGAACCTAAACAATATTCTAAGAATAAGAAATAATAAAAGTATGGTATTTGTTCTAAATGTCTCTCCATCTGTTCGATTGAGTTTCTAGACAAAAACATCCAGCATTCAGTTAGAATTCATAATTAGAATTCTAGGGAGATGTCAGAATTCTATTATGATACATTTTAAAGCTAAAACATATGATTGGAATTTAATTATTTGTATATTTTAGGACATAATATCATTTAGTAAAGAAAAAAGCAGCACCATTTAAAAAGTTGTCTTATATATTCACCTTACATTATGGGTACAGATACAGTCTTCTAAACGGATGATTTCTAAGAGTATAAAGAAAACATAAATGTGTAGTAACTGAGATGTGTCTCTGTAGTATGTTTTCTAATTTAAAAAATTATATCATTTAAAAAGTTATACCTGGAATGACACAAAATGAAGGACATAGAATTTTAAAAGCAACCTATGCATTGTGATTTTAAAAAAAATCAGAGGTTCAAAATAAATTATTCTTTTACATAGCTATAAGGTTATTCTTTGATACTATAGTACTTTCTAATTTTAATTTAATTTTTTTCTTTTTTCGATACATGATATTTTACATATTTATGCTATACATATGAGTATTTGTTACATGCATAAAACATATAATAAAGTCAGAGTATTTGGGATAGCAATCGCCTTGAGTATTTATCATTTCTATAGGTTGGTAGCAATTCATGTCCTCTCTTCTAGCTGCATTATACAAAAATCCAATATATTGTTGATATTTGTCTCTTAGGTGCATTTCTGTTTACATCCTGAACTGTTTTTCTATTTTCTTTTTATTGTTTATCAGAATTTTCTTACATCCCATTGAAATTCTTTAGTGTAATTATTTGAATTCTTTTTCTGGGATTTTTAAAATTTGTTTTTGATTGAGATCTTTTGCTGGAGAATTATTGTATTCCTTTGGAGGTGTCATATTTCTTTGCTTTTTCATGTGTCTTATGTCTTTATGTTGGTATCTGTGCATCTGATGAAATGGTTGCTCCTTCCAATTTTTCAAAGTTTTTTTTTTTTTTCACGAGGGCAAACAACTTCCTAAAGATGTGTCTATGGTATTCGTTGGGTAGGACAGTGTGACTTTGATTCTGGGTGCACAAAGTGGTGTACTATATATATAATTTCTTTTGCAGTAAACAGATTCAGGGTTGTCTTGTAATTTCTTTGGTAGCATAGTTGTGGTTATTAGTGGATGCTGCAATGACATTTTGCTGGAGATGGGGATACCACATAGGCCAGTTTTTGGGACATGGGGGGTGGCAGTGGTTGGCTAAGTGTACCTGTCTTTTGGGCCTCCGAGTGGTGTATGTGGTGTATGTGTAGTGGGTCCAGGCAAGTCTATTCTTTGGCTTCCAGATCCTTACTCAGAAGTCAATGGTGGCAGTGGTATGCTGGGCAGGTAGATGTGTTCTTTGGCCTCTGGACTGCCAAGTTTAGCAGGGTAATGTTAGTGGTAGTGGCCACTGGCCTTTTGGCTCCCAAGTGATGTGTTTTTGTGTTCACAGTGGCTGTAATGGACTGAGCAAGCCAGTCTCCAGGCCAGCAGGTGGCACGTTCAGATAGGTGTAAACTGTGGTGGTGGCAGCAGGGTGGGTAGTCCCATCCTCCATCCACCAGGAGAAATGGTTATGTGCCAATGGTGGTTGACTGGGCTGAGCAATCCTCTGGCCCCTAGACTGTATGTCCTGGAATGTGTGGGGTATGAAGCCAAGTCAGGTGGGGTTGTTCTCAGGCATCCCAAAGGCGTATGCAAGTGCTAGCTGTGTTGGGAAGGTCAAGACTATTCCCCAGCCACCAGAAGAATGTTCAGGTGAGGGGATAATAACAGCTGTTTTGCTGCCTTGCCACTGAGGAGGGTGGAGCTACATTCACCAGTGGCACTCTAGCCTGGAACATGTAGAATTAACACACAGCTTAGGCCTCAGTGCTGTAATGCTTGCGCCTCAGCTCGTATGGCAGTAGCCCATGTCTAAGTTGCATTTCAGCCCAAGCTGCAGCAGTCTGTGCCTTGCTCATGCCTCAGCTCCAGGGGCAGCAGCCCTTGCTTCTCTTGAGCCTCAGCCCCAGTGCCACTGGGCCCTAGGATTGTGTGGACTCTGTTGAGGACACGGCTGTAAAATGGCACCTTATGTTAGCTGCTTAGGTTTTAGCAAGTGTATAGAACCCAGCATGAGATCTCTTCCTGGCACAGTGCCATTGCACAATCTCTTAGCATGTTCCGATGTTAAATTCACAGCCCGCAAGGATTGAGGGGCTCTCCTGTGGCTAAGATTGCAGGAGTGCACAGTTGGAATGTGGACTACTGAGGTTCTCTCACTTATCCTTTGTCCACATTGGGGAGTCAGTCTCAGCTGCAGCCAATCTTGGATGACCATGCTGCCTCCTTTCCTCTCCTACATTGCTTTAGGCATTTCCTGTCACTTTTCTATTGAATTACTGTGTTTACCTTGGGTGAGCTATTCAAAGTGTGATTATCTACTCACTATTTTACTTCTTTCTACTGGAGGGGCGAGTATGAAATGATTCTAGTCAGCTCACTTGAAGCCTGATGGTAAATTTTAAAAATTGAAATCACAGAAATGCACAATTTTTCCAAAGAAGAAAACAAAATGAAAAAAAGAGAATCACATTTAGAAATTTAGGGAATGCCTAAATTCAAGGCAAGAAGATAAGGAGGACTTAAGGACCTTCATCATTGAATTACATTTGGTTGAACATCAGTTTGCAACAATCCTTATCTGGAATACGGGATATTGGGTAATCACAGATACAAACAGGAGATCACAGTGAAAAAGGCTAATCTTGTTTGGGGTGGGGATAGGCATAAAAGAGTTGGAGAAGATTTTCTAGTGTGTTAGATAGCAAAATGTAGTTTGAAAAAGGATGTTGAAAAATTGATGGAAACAAACATGGCTGACTAGATGGAGCCAGGAATATCTTCTTCCAGTGAGAGACCAGGTTACCAAGAAGACCAGCACACTCTGGACAGATCTATGGAAGGAAGGCATTGAGAGTGGATACAGGGACAACATAGACCCTGCACTGAAGTGGGAGAAAGCTAGGAACATTGTATGGGGTTGTCAACCACCAGGACTCCTTCTTGGCCTCAAGTGACTCCTGAAAAAGGTGTGAGTTTGAAAGGTGTGGAGTGGCCCACCCTCACCATGGACTTCCAGAATCCTAGCTGCAGGAGACCCCATGACCCCCACAGACATTTGAACAGACAGAAAAAGCTGCTTGGAGAGTCAGAAGGAACAGGACTCCAGCCAGTGGAGAACCCAGAGGATTTGATGCAGGAATGGCTGAAGTGGAGCACAGCCAGGGACACCCATCTCCCAAGTCTTGCAACATTCCTCTAGGTGGCTTTGCCCTTTGTTGACTGTCAGATCTGTACACAACAGGGCCCTCTTACCTTTGGGATGGGGCCAGTCTGAGCTGAGTGTCCTTCTGTCTGCTGGCCTCTCCCAGGCCCCTGCCTGGTTGCATTCACTTGTGGCAGTTTCAGATGCCCAAAAAGGTGCTTCCCAGAGGCCACTGCCATAGCTCCTCCACAAGTAACCCCTCCTGTCAGAGAGCTTCTGCAGATGGGCCTCCACTGGCTCACATGCATCCACAGCATCCCTCCACGACTTTGCCAACATGCACTTGCCTGCAGCCACCTCCCACCATTTTGCTTATATTAGCCATCATTGCGCCAAAGAAGCATTCTTGCCAGCACCTCTGCCCCCGCCAACCAGAGTGTTGTTGCCAGTGGACCAGGATCATTTCTGTCTCTCCAGCGCAGCAGGTGCTTAAGCTCGAGGGCCAGAGAACAGAGCTGTGGGCCAGTTCTCAACCCTCCAGTGTAAGATCACACAGCTCAGGAGTGCTGAGCTAAGCTTTGTCCCCCTGAAATCATCCAGAAATTAAGCCAATCTAGTGAGTGCAAAATCTAACACAGTCAAACGCTCAAAAGCATCAAAGAATACACTTGCAAAAAGCCCTATTCAAAGGACAACAACTTCAAAGATTAAAGGAACTTAACCCCAGCCCACACATATGAGAAAGAACTAGTATAAGAATCCCAGAAACTCAAAAAGCCAGAGTGTCTTCTTGCTTCCAAAAAACTGCACCTATTCCCCAGGAACAGTTTATAACCAGACCAAAATGACTAAAATGACCAACATAGAATTCAGAATCTGTATCGTAACAAAGATCATTGAGACTCAGGAGACAGTTGAAACCCAATGCAAAGAATCAAAGGAATTCGATAAAATAATATAAACCCCGAAAAAAAAATAGCCATTTTAAGAAAGTATCAACCTTGTAATAATCAGCAATCTTGAGCATTTTCTCATATGTTTGTTGGCCACATAAATGTCTTCGTTTAGGAAGTGTCTGTTCATATCCTGTGCTCACTTTTTGATGGGGATCTTTTTTCTTGTAAATATGTTTAAGTTCCTTGTAAATTCTGGATGTTAGACTTTTGTCAGATGGGTAGATTGCAAAAATTTTCTCCAAATCGGTAAGTTGCCTGTTCACTCTGATGATAGTTTCTTTTGCTGTATAGAAGATTTTTAGTTTAGATTCCATTTGTCAATTTTGGCTTTTGTTGCAATTGCGTTTGGCATTTTCATCATGAAGACTTTGCCTATGTCCTGAATGGTGTTGCGTAGATTTTCTTCTAGGGTTTTTATGGTTTGGGGTTTTATATTTAAGTTTTTTTTCTTTAATTTATTGTTATTATTATGCTTTAAGTTCTAGGGTACATGTGCACAACGTGCAGGTTTGTTACATATGTATACATGTGCCATGTTGGTGTGCTGCACCCATTAACTCGTCATTTATATTAGGTATATCCCCTAATGCTATCCCTTCCCCCTCCCCCCACCCCATGACAGGCCCCAGTGTGTGATGTTCCCCACCCTGTGTCCAAGTGTCATTGTTCAATTCCTACCTATGAGTGAGAACATGCAGTGTTTGGTTTTCTGTCCTTGTGATAGTTTGCTTAGAATGATGGTTTCTAGCTTCATCCACGTCCCTACAAAGGACATGAACTCATCGTTTTTATGGCTGCATAGTATTCCGTGGTGTATATGTGCCACGTTTTCTTAATCCAGTCTATCATTGATGGACATGTGGGTTGAGTCCAAGCCTTTGCTATTGTGAATAGTGCTGCAATAATCATATGTGTGCATGTGTCTTTATAGAAGCATGATTTATAATCCTTTGGGTATATACCCACTAATAGGATGGGTGGGTCAAAAGGTATTTCTAGTTCTAGATCCTTGAGGAATGGCCACACTGTCTTCCACAATGGCTGAACTATTTTACAGTCCCACCAACAGTGTAAAAGTGTTCCTATTTCTCCACATCCTCTCCAGCACCTGTTGTTTCCTGGCTTTTTAACGATCAGCATCTAACTGGTGTGAGATGGTATCTCATTGTGGTTTTGATTTGCATTTCTCTGATGGCCAGTGATGATGAGCATTTTTTCATGTGTCTGTTGGCTGCATAAATGTCTTCTTTTGAGAAGTGTCTGTTCATATCCTGTGCCCGGTTTTTGATGGGTTTGTTTTATTTTTTCTTGTAAATCTGTTTAAGTTCTTTGTAGATTCTGGATATTAGCCCTTTGTCAGATGGGTAGATTGTAAAAATTTTCTCCCATTCTGTAGATTGCCTGTTCACTCTGATGGTAGTTTCTTTTGGTGTGCAGAAGCTCTTTAGTTTAATTAGATCCCATTTGTCAATTTTGGCTTTTGTTGCCATTGCTTTTGGTGTTTTAGTCATGAAGTCCTTGCCCATGCCTATGTCCTGAATGGTATTGCCTAGGTTTTCTTCTAGGGTTTTCATAGTTTTAGGTCTAACATTTAAGTCTTTAATCCATCTTGAATTAATTTTTGTATAAGGTGTAAGGAAGGGATCCAGTTTCAGCTTTCTACATATGGCTAGCCAGTTTTCCCAGCACCATTTATTAAATAGGGAATCCTTTCCCCGTTTCTTGTTTTTGTCAGGTTTGTCAAAGATCAGATGGTTGTAGATGTGTGGTATTATTTCTGAGGCCTCTGTTCTGTTCCTTTGGTCTATATCTCTGTTTTGGTACCAGTACCATGCTGTTTTGGTTACTGTAGCCTTATAGTATAGTTTGAAGTCAGGTAGCGTGATGCCTCCAGCTTTGTTCTTTTGGCTTAGGATTGTCTTGGCAATGTGGGCTCTTTTTTGGTTCCATATGAACTTTAAAGTAGTTTTTTCCAATTCTGTGAAGAAAGTCATTGGTAGCTTGATGGGGATGGCATTGAATCTATCCATTACCTTGGACAGTATGGCCATTTTCATGATATTGATTCTTCCTATCAATGAGCATGGAATGTTTTTTCATTTGTTTGTGTCCTCTTTTATTTCACTGAGCAGTGGTTTGTAGTTCTCCTTGAAGAGATCCTTCACATCCCTTGCAACTTGGATTCCTAAGTATTTTATTCTCTTTGAAGCAATTGTGAATTGGAGTTCACTCATAATTTGGCTCTCTGTTTGTCTGTTATTGGTGTATAGGAATGCTTGTGATTTCTGCACATTGATTTTGTATGCTGAGACTTTGCTAAAGTTGCTTATCAGCTTAAGGAGATTTTGGGCTGAGATGATGGAGTTTTCTAAATATACAATCATGTCATCTGCAAAAGAGTCAATTTGACTTCCTCTTTTCCTTATTTAATACTCTTTATTTCTTTCTCCTGCCTGATTGCCCTGGCCAGAACTTCCAACACTATGTTGAATAGGAGTGGTGAGAGAGGGCATCCCTGTCTTGTGCCAGTTTTCAAAGGGAATGCTTCCAGTTTTTGCCCATTCAGTATGATATTGCCTGTGGGTTTGTCATAAATAGCTCTGATTATTTTGAGATATGTCCCATCAATATGTTGTTTATTGAGAGTTTTTAGCATGAAGCGTTGTTGAATTTTGTCAAAGGCGTTTTCTGCATCTATTGAGATAATCATGTGGTTTTTGTCTTTGGTTCTGTTTATATAATGGATTACGTTTATTGATTTGTGTATGTTGAACCAGCCTTGCATCTCAGGGATGAAGCCAACTTGATCATGGTGGATAAGCTTTTTGATGTGCTGCTGGATTCAGTTTGCCAGTATTTTATTGAGGATTTTTGCATCGATGTTCGTCAGGGAGATTGGTATAAAATTCTCTTTTTTTGTTGTGTCTCTGCCAGGCTTTCATATCAGGATGATGCTGGCCTCATAAAATGAGTTAGGGAGGATTCCCTCTTTTTCTATTGATTGGAATAGTTTCAGAAGGAATGGTACCAGCTCTTCTTTGTACCTCTGGTAGAATTTGGCTGTGAATCCATTTGGTCCTGGACTTTTTTTAGTTGGTAGGCTCTTAATTATTGCCTCAATTTCAGAGCCTGTTATTGGTCTATTCAGGGATTCAACTTCTTCCTGGTTTAGTCTTGGGAGGATGTATGTGTCCAGGAATTTATCCATTTCTTCTAGATTTTCTAGTTTATTTTTGTAGAGGTGTTTATAGTATTCTCTGAGGATAATTTGTATTTCTGTGGGATCGGTGGTGATATCCCCTTTATCATTTTTTATTGTGTCTATTTGATTCTTCTCTCTTTTCTTCTTTATTAGTCTTGCTAGTGGTCTATCAATTTTGTTGATCCTTTCAAAAAACCAGCTCCTGGATTCATTGATTTTTGTGAAGGGTTTTTTGTGTTTCTATTTTCTTCAGTTCTGCTCTGATCTTAGTTATTTCTTGCCTTCTGCTTGCTTTTGAATGTGTTTGTTCTTACTTCTCTAATTCTTTTAATTGTGATGTTAGGGTGTCAATTTCAGATCTTTCCTGCTTTCTCTTGTGGGCATTTAGTGCTAAAAATTTCCCTCTACACACTGCTTTGACTGTGTCCCAGAGATTCTGGTATGTTGTGTCTTTGTTCTCATTGGTTTCAAAAAACATCTTTATTTCTTTTATTTCTGCCTTTATTTCGTTATGTACCCAGCAGTCATTCAGGAGCAGGTTGTTCAGTTTCCATGTAGTTGAGCAATTTTAAGTGAGTTTCTTAATGCTGAGTTCTAGTTTGATTGCACTGTGGTCTGAGAGACAGTTTGTTATAATTTCTGTTCTTTTACATTTGCTGAGGAGTGCTTTACTTCCAACTATGTGGTCAATTTTGGAATAAGTGTGGTGTGGTGCTGAGAAGAATGTATACTCTGTTGATTTGGGGTGGAGAGTTCTGTAGATGTCTATTAGGTCTGCTTAGTGCAGAGCTGAGTTCAATTCCTGGATATCCTTGTTAACTTTCTGTCTCATAGATCTGTCTAATGTTGACAGTGGGGTGTTAAAGTCTCCCATTATTATTGTGTGGGACTCTAAGTCTCTTTGTAGGTCTCTAAGGGCTTGCTTTATGAATGTGGGTGCTCTGTATTGGGTGCATATATATTTAGTATAGTTAGCTCTTCTTGTTGAATTGATTCCTTTACCATTATGTAAAGGCCTTCTTTGTCTCTTTTGATCTTTGTTGGTTTAAAGTCTGTTGTATCAGAGACTAGGATTGCAACCCCTGCTTTTTTTTTTTTGTTTTCCATTTGCTTGGTAGGTGTTCCTCCATCCCTTTATTTTAAGCCTGTGTGTGTCTTTGCACGTGAGATGGTTCTCCTGAATACAGCACACTGATGGGGCTTTACTCTTTATCCAATGTGCCAGTCTGTGTCTTTTAATTGGAGCATTTAGCCCATTTACATTTAAGGTTAATATTGTTATGTGTGAATTTGATCTTGTCATTATGATGTTAGCTGGTTATTTTGCTTGTTAGTTGATGCAGTTTCTTTCTAGCATTGATGGTCTTTACAATTTGGCATGTTTTTGCAGTGGCTGGTACCAGTTTTTCCTTTCCATGTTTAGTGCTTCCTTCAGGAGCTCTTGTAAGGCAGGCCTGGTGGTGACAATATCTCTCAGCATTTGTTTGTTTGCAAAGGATTTTATTTCTCTTTCAATTATGAAGCTTAGTTTGGCTGGATATGAAATTCTGGGTTGAAAATTTTTTCCTTTAAGAATGTTGAATATTGGCCCCCATTCTTTTCTGACTTGTAGAGTTTCTGCTGAGAAATCTGCTGTTAGTCTGATGGGCTTCCTTTTGTGGGTAATGCAACCTTTCTCCCTGGCTGCCCTTAACATTTTTTCCTTCATTTCAACTTTGGTGAATCTGACAATCATGTGTCTTGGAGTTGCTCTTCTCAAGGAGTGTCTTTGTGGCATTCTCTGTATTTCCTGAATCTGAACGTTGGCCTGCCTTGCTAGGTTGGGGAAGTTCTCCTGGATAATATCCTGAAGAGTGTTTTCCAACTTGGTTCCATTCTCCTTGTCACTTTCAGGTACACCAATCAGACGTAGATTCGGTCTTTTCACATAGTCCCATATTTCTTGGAGGTTTGTTCATTTCTTTTTACTCTTTTTTCTCTAAACTTCTCTTCTCACTTCATTTCATTCATTTGATCTTCAATCACTGATACCCTTTCTTCCACTTGATCAAATCGGCTACTGAAGCTTGTGCGTGCGTCACGTAGTTCTCGTGCCATGGTTTTCAGCTCCATCAGGTCATTTAAGGTCTTCTCTACACTGTTTATTCCAGTTAGCCATTCGTCTAATCTTTTTTCAAGGTTTTTAGCTTCTTTGCGATGGATTCAAACATCCTCTTTTAGTTCAGAGAAGTTTGTTATTACTGATCGTCTAAAGATTTCTTCTCTAAACTTGTCAAAGTCATTCTCCATCCAGCTTTTTTCCATTGCTGGTGAGGAGCTGTGTTCCTTTGGAGGAGAAGAGGCGCTCTGAGTTTTAGAATTTTCATCTTTTCTGCCCTGGTTTCTCCCCATCTTTGTAGTTTTATATACCTTTGGTCTTTGATGATGGTGAAGTACAGATGGGGTTTTGGTTTGGATGCCCTTTCTGTTTGTTAGTTTTCCTTCTAACAGTCAGGACCCTCAGCTGCAGGTCTGTTTGAGTTTGGTGGAGGTCCACTCCAGACCCTGTTTGCCTGGGTATCACCAGTGGAAGCTGCAGAGCAGCAAATATTGCAGAACGGCAAATATTGCTGTCTGATCCTTCCTCTGGAAGCTTCATCTCAGAGGGGCACCTGGCTGTATGAAGTGTCAGTTGGCCCCTACTGGGAGGTGTCTCCCAGTAAGGCTACTCGGGGTTCAGGGACCCACTTGAGGAGGCAGTCTGTCAGTTGTCAGGTTTCAAACTGTGTGCTGGGAGAACTGCTACTCTCTTCAAAGCTGTCAGACAGGGACGTTTAATCCTGCAGAAGTTTCTGCTGCCTTTTCTTCAGCTATGCCCTGCCCCCAGAGGTGGAGTCTACAGAGGCAGGCAGGCCTCCTTGAACTGCAGTGGGCTCCACCCAGTTCGAGCTTCCCAGCCACTTTGTTTACCTACTCAAGCCTAAACAATGGCAGACACCCCTCCCCCAGCCTTGCTACCACCTTGCAGTTCAATCTCAGACTGCTGTGCTAGCAGTGAGTGAGGCTCCATGGGCGTGGGACCCTCCGTGCCAGGCACGGGATAAAATATCCTAGTGTGCTGTTTGCTCAGTTGGAAATGCAGAAAACACCCGTCTTCTGTGTCACTCATGCTGGGAGTTGTAGACTGGAGCTGTTCCTATTTGACCATCTTGGAACCTTTGTCCTATATTTAAGTTTTTAATCCATTCTGAGTTAATTTTTTTATAAGGTGTAAGGAAGGTGTCCAGTTTCAGTTTTCTACATATGGCTAGACAGTTTTCCCTGCATCATTTACTGAATAGGAGATCTTTTCCCCATTGGTTGTTTTTGTCAGGTTCATCGAAGGTCAGATGGTTGTAGATGTGTAGTATTATTTCTGAGGTCTCTGTTTTGCTCCATTGGTCTATATGTCTGTTTTGGTACCAGTAACATGCTGTTTTGGTTACTGTAGTCTTCTAGTACAGTTTGAAGTCAGGTAGCATGATGCCTCCAGCTCTGTTCTTTTTGCTTAGGATGGTCTTGGCTATACATGGTCTTCTTTGCAGGAACATTTATAAAGGTCCTTTGCAGCAACATGGATAAAGCTGGAAGCCATCATCCTCAGCAAACTAACACAGGAACAGAAAACCAAACAGTGCATGTTCTGACTCATAAGTGGGAGTTGAATATCGAGAACCCATGGACACAAGGCAGGGAACAACACACACCAGGGCCTGTTGGGGGATGGGGGGTGAGTGGAGGGAACTTAGAAGATAGGTCAATAGGTGTAGCAAACCACCAAGGCACATGTATACCTACATAACAAACCTGCACATTCTGCACACATATTGCATTTTTTTTAGAAGAAATAAAAATGAAAATTAAAAACAAACAAACAAAGTAAAAAAAGAAAGTACCAGCCTTATCTAATAGACCTGAAAAACTCACTGCAAGAATTTCATAATACACTCAGAAATATTAACAGCGGACTAGACCAAGCTGAGGGAAGAATGTCAGTGCTCAAAGACCGGCTTTTAGAATCAACTCAATCAGACAAAACATGAAGAATAAATAATGAACAAAGCCTCTGAGAAATATGAGATTATGTAAAAAAAACCAAACCTATGACTCCTTGGCATCCATGAAAGGGAGGAAGAAAGAGCAAGCAACTTGGAAATATATTTGAAGACAGTGTCCATAAAAGTTTCCACAAGCTCACTAGAGAGATCAACATTCAAATTCAGGAAATTTAGAGAAGCCTTGTGAAATACCCTACAAGACAACCATACCCAAGACACATATTCACCAGGTTCTTCAAGGTCAACATGAAAGAAAAAATATAAAAGGCAGCTAGAAAGAAGGGGCAGGTTACCTACAAAGTAAACCCCATCATGCTAACAGTGGACCTTTCAACTGAAACCTTGCAAGCCAGAAAAGATTGTGGACCTATATTCAGCATCCTTAAAGAAAATAAATTGCAACCAATAATTTCATATCCAACCAAACTAAGCTTCATAAATGAAGGTGAAATAAAATCCATTTCAGACTAAGAAATGCTAAGGAATTTGCTACCACCACACCTGCCTTACAACAGGTCCTTAATGGAGAACTGAATATGGAAACAAAAGAGTGTTACCAGCCACCACAAGGACACATAGATGAAAGACACATAGACAAGTACATAGACGATTGACACTATAAAATAACTGCACAATAAATTCTATATAACAACCAACTAGCATGAAAGGATGAAATACACACATATCAATATTAACCTTGAACATATATGGGCTAAACACCCCACTTAAATTTTAGAGTGGCAAGTTGTAGAAAGAAACAAGACCCAACTGTGTGCTGCCTTCAAGAGATCCATCTCATATGCAATGACACCCATAGACTCAAAATAAAGGGACAGAGAAAAATCTACTAAGCAAGTGAAAAACAAAAAAGAGCTTGGGTTGCTATTCTTATTTCAGAAAAAACAGACTTTAAAGCATCAACAAGAAAAGAGAACAAAGAAGGGAATTATGTAATGATAAATGGTTCAATTCAATAAGAAGACTTAACTATCCTAAATATATATATACCCAACATGGGAGCCCCAGATTCATAAAACAAGTTCTTAGAGACCTACAAAGATAGTTAGATAACAATACAGTAATAGTGGGAGATTTCAACACTCCACTGTCCAATATTAGACAGATCATTGAGCAAGAAATCTAATGAAATTATTCAGAACCCAGATTTGACACTTGACCAAATGGACCTAATAGACATCTACAGAACACTTCATCCAACATCACCAGGATATACATTATTCTCCTCTGTACATGCCACATATTCTAAGATTGACTACACACTTGGCCACAAAGCAATTCTTTGCAACAAATTAAAAAGAATTAAACTCATACTAACCACACACTCAGAACACAGTGCAATAAAAATAGAAAACAATGTCAAAGAGATCTCTCAAAACCATACAATTACATATAAATTTAAAAATATGCTCCTGAAAGACTTTTAAGTAAACAATATAATAAAGTAGAAACCATGAAATTATTCAAAACAGATGTAAACAAAGATATAACCTGCTAGAATCTCTGGTACACAGCTAAACCAGTGTTAAGGGGAAGTCTATAGCACTAAAAACTACATCCAAAATTAAACAGTTAAAAAGTCAAGCTAACAAACTAATATTACACCTAGAGGATCCAGAGTAAACAAGAGTAAACCAACTCTAAAGTTAGCAGAAGAAAATAAATAATCAAAATAAAACCTGAATGGAATAAAATTAAGGGACCAAAAATATACAACAAATCAACAAAACCAAAAGATTTCTATCTGAAAAAATAAATAAGAATAATACACCCCTAGGTAGACTAATAATTAAAAAAAAGAAAACATTCCAAATCAACACAATCAGAAATGACAAAGGGGACATTACCACCAACCCATCAGAAATTGAGAAACCTCTCAAAGAGTATTGCAGACACCTCTCTGCACACAAACTAGAAAACCTAAAAGAAATAGATAAGCTCCTGAAAATATACAACCTCCCAATCTTGAAACAGAAAATAAAACACTGAGCAGAACAATATGAAATTTGGAAATTAAATCAGTAACAAATAACTGTCAACCAGGAAAAGGCCTAGGCCAGAAGGATTCACAGCCAAATTCTACCAGATATATTGTAAAAATCTGATACAAATCTATTTGGGGAATCTGAAACTATTCCCCCAAAAAAAGTTCAGGAGAAGGAACTCTCCTCTATAATCATTCTATGAGGCCAGCATCATTCTAACACCAGAATCTAGAAGCACCCCCCCAAAAATGAAAACTTCCTGCCAATATTTCTGATGAACATGGATGTGAAAATCCTCAACAAAATACTAGCAAACCAAATCCAGCATCACATCAAACAGCCAATCTATCATAACCAAGTAGGCTTTATTTTGGGGGTGCAAGGTTGATACAATACACAAAAATCAATAACTATGATTCATCACATAAAGAGAAACCACACAATCATCTCAATAGATAGAGAAAAGGCTTTTGATAAAATTTATCATCTCTTCATGTTAAAAACACTCAACAAATTAAGCATCAAAAGAACATACCTCAAAATAATGAGTCATCTGTGACAAACCCCCAGCCAGCATCATATTTAATGAGCAAAAGCTGGACACATTCCCCTTGAGAACCACAACAAGATAAGTATGCCCACTCTCACCCTTTATTCACCGTAGTACTGGAAGTCCTAGCCAGACCAGTCAGGCAAGAGAAGGAACTAAAAGACATCCAAGTAAGAAGAGAGGAAGTCAAACTATTTCTCTTCGTTAATGATGTTTCTATGCCTAGAGAACACCATAGTCTCTGCCCAAAGCCTTTTACATCTGATAAAAAAAAAGTTCAGCAAAGTTGCAAGATACAAAATAAATTTACAAAAATCAGTAGCATTTCTATACATCAATATGTCCAAACTGACAGCCAAATCAAGAATGTAATTTCATTCACAATAACTGAAAAAAGAATAAACTACCTAAGAGCAGAGTTAACTAGAGAGGTAAAATATCTCTACAAGGAGAACTATAAAACACTGCTTAAAGAAATCAGAGATGACACAAACAGAAAAACATTTCATACTCATGGATAGAAAGAATCAATATTGTTAAAGTGATTATACTGCCCAAAGCAATTTACAGATTCAATGTTATTCCTATCAAAATACCAACACATTTTTAACAGAATTAAAAAAAAAACTATTCTAAAATTCATGTAGAACTAAAAAGGAGCCCAATTAGACAAAGTAATCTTAAACAAAAAGAACAAAGCCAGAGGCATCACACTACCCAACTTTATACTATGCTGCAAGGCCACAGTAACCACAACAGCATGTTACTAGTACAAAAACAGACACATAGACCAATGGAACAGAATAGAGAACTTGGAAATAAAGCTCCATCTGCAGCCATCTTATCTTTGACAAAGTCAACAAAAATAAGCAATGGAGAAAGGACTGTATTCAATAAGTGGTTCTAGGACAGCTGGTTAGCCATATCCAGAAGATTGATACTGTTCCCCTTCCTTTCATTATATACAAATATAAACTGAAGATGGGTTAAAGTCTTAAATGTAAAATCTAAAACCATAAAAATCCCTAAAGAAAACCCAGTAAATATCATTCTGGACATAGGCCCTGGTAGAGACTTCATAACAAAGACTCCAAAAGGAATGGCATCCAAACCATTTTTTTTTTTTGAGAGACAAGGTCTCACTCTGTCACTCAGGCTGGGGTGAGGTGGTGTAATAATTGCCCACTGCAGCCTCTGTAGCCTCTATCTCCTGGGCTCAAGCAATCCCCCCACTTCAGCCTTCTAAGTAGGCTGAAGGCATATGCCACAATGCCTGGCTAATTTTTATTTTCTGTGTGTGCTACAATGCCTGGCTATTTTTAAAATTTTTTAATAGAGACAGGGTATCTCTGTGTTCTTCAGGCTGGTCTTGAACTCCTGGGTTCAAGTGATCCTCAGACCTCGACCTCCTAAACTCTGGGATTACAGGCATGAACTACTGTGCCTGGCCAAAGACAAAAAAATTGGCAAGTTGTACCTAATTAAATGAAAGATCTTTTACATAGCAAGGGAAACTATCAACAGTGTAAACAGACACCCTACAGAATGGAAGAAAATATTTGCAAACTATGTATCTGACAAAGGTCTAACATCCAGAAACTATTAGAAACTCAAACAAATTAACCAGCAAAAACCAAACACCCTCATTAAAAACTGAGAACTAACACTTCTCAAAAGATGACATACATGTGGCCAACAAACCTATGAAAAAATGTTCAAAATCTTTGATCATTATAGAAAGGCAAATAAGAACCACAATTAGATACCATCTCTCACCAGGCAGAATGGCAAAGATTTCATGATGAAGATGCCAAAAGCAATTGCTACAAAAACAAAACTTGACAAATGGTATCTAATTAAACTTAAGAGCTTCTCCACAACAAAAGAAACTATCAACAGAGTGAATGAACAGACAATGTACAGAATGGGAGAATATATTTGCAAACTATGCATCTGACAAAGATCTAGCATCTATAAGGAACTTAAACCAATGTACAAGCAAAAAACAAACAACCCCATTAAAACATGGGCAAAAGACATTAACAAACACCTTTTAAAAGAAGAAATACACATGACATATCAAAATCACAATGAAATACTATCTCACTCCAGTCAGAATGGCTATTTTAAAAAGTCAAAAAATAACAGATGTTGGTGAGGTTGTGGAGAAAAGGGAATGCTTATACACCGCTAGTGGGAATGTAAATTAGTTCAGCCACTATGGAAAGCAGTTTAAAGATTGCTCAAACTTAAAACAGGATTACCATTGGGCCCAGAAATCCCATTATTGGCTCTATACCCAGAGAAATATAAATTGTTCTACCTTAAAGACTCGTGTAAACATGTGCTTATTACAGCACTCTTCACAATAACAAAGACTTGGAATCAACTTAAATGCTCGTCAATGGTGGAGTAGGAAAAAAAAAACTAGTACGTATACACCATGGAATAATAATCTGCCATAGAAAAGATGAAATCAAGTCCTTTGAGGCAACGTGAATGCAGCTAGAGGCCACTATACTAAGTGAATTAATGCGGGTACAGAAAGCCAAATATTGCATGTTCTCACTTTTAAATGGGAGCTGAACACTGAGCAGGCATGGAAACAAGAGAACAACAGACACTGGGCCCTACTTGAGGTGGGGTGTGAGAGGAAGGTGAAGATTAAAAATCTCTCTATTGGATATTATGCTTATGACCTGCATGATGAAATCTGTACACTAATCCTCCATGACACACCATTTACACATGTAAGAAACCTGTACATTTACCCCCTGAATCTAAAACTTGTAAGAAAAAATGTAAAATTAAATTTAAAATTATGTGATATATATTTCCATATGGGGTGGAAAATCTTTGTAAAAATCTTTAATGGATATCTAAAATGCCTTTCTGTATCTGTACCATGATTTAACACTTTTATATTATTAATTATACTTTCTAATATTCTGCTGTGATAATATAATAAACATCTCTGTACATAAAAAGTATAAAAATAAAAATAAAAAAGGATGGAATGAATTACTTGAATAGAGACAAAAGGCAAAGATGAGTCTCTGGGTGATGTGAAGATAAATGAAATATTCACAGAATTATGAGCACTTTCCTTTGAATAGATCATATTAAAGCAATGAAAATCAGTAAATTGTTAGACTCTCAGGTGGACAGTATGTCTAATACACTCATTTTGAATAATTCATTACCTGTGTATTTGCTTAAAATAGTGACTAGAATTGGTTATTGGTTGTATATAAGTTTACAGAATGGTGCATAAAAAGTCAGAGAGGCAATATCTCATTTTTCTTAATGGTATCTTTGTTATTTATATTATTCCTAATAATTGTTAATTTATGAAAAATTTAAAAAATATATATCTGAAAATATTCAATCTACACATTTTATATTATACTCTATTGTGACATCCTAAAGAAGAAATTATATATACTTAAAACAAATATCCAGCACAATCCTGGATATATTATTGTTTACAGTAAAAAAGAAGGGTAGTGTTTAAGCACAACAGATTTTGGTGTTTTGTTAATTGTTTAATGTTATACCTCTTGGTAAAGTAACAGTGAAATCCTAAGAACTATTTACAATTTCTATATAAATGTACTATCATAAGCGTAGCCATACCCCTATTTAAACTTTGACTCTAGAGCCACCATGTCTAACCGTAAATGTTCCTATCTCTCTAGTTCCAAGTAACAGTGACATATTTCCTAAAGTAGTATTAAAATATTGACCTTAAATGAAGCTCATTTAGTTATTGATTGATTAATTTTTATAGTAGTTTGATCAACCTTAAGACTATCACTTAAAAAATCCACAATCCTTTTATTCAGTTTTTGTTGTCATGCTTATATGAGGTATTATATGTCTGTGAATGTTGGTATAGTAATTGAGTTTTCCCCCTTTTTTTTCTGAAAACAATGCATCCATTTAAAGAGAATTCACTTGGCCTATGGAGCTAATGACTTTGAAAAGCATTGAAAAACAAAACTATTGACCAGAAAACTTTTTTTTCTGGATATGTTTTATGTGATAGAATTTACCTGATAAAATTAATGATCTTACAAACTACAAATCTGGAATCATTTCTACTTATTCACTATAGGGTTCTCTATGCTGTGTGTACAGCACTATTTTTAAAAAAATCTGTATAGGTCCTATTTACTTTGTTTCTCATAGGATTATTATTCTTTGCAAAAAACATTCTGTGAAAATTAGCAAAATGTTGTTAGCAATGAATTATCTAAAATAAGGAACAGTTGCAGAGAAAAAGACATTCACATACAGTCCTATTTTTATTGCCGTTTTTGTATAAAAATGGACATGCATTATGAATTCTTGATCCAGGTAAAACAGAGTAGGTATTATTTTTTCATATTTTGTTGGTAAGAAAACTGACTTCTTTATTTAAAGAGATATGGGTAGTATCATAAAGCTAGCAAATGGAAGATTGAGTTTAAATCAAAGCTTATGATTTTAGGTATTTTTGCAATAAGATATACATTATTACTCTGTAGGGCTTTTTTTTTCAATACTAATACATGTTCCTTGATATATACCTTTCAATAGTGCCAGGGAGGTTAAAAAACAATTTGCTTCTTTTTGAAGAATATCTAAATAAAATAGATTGCTTCACTGTACTATTCATTTCTTCTTGCTTTTAAAAATGAATAGCAGCATTTTATGAGCTGAAAAAAGATCACTTGTATAAAAATGTTCAAAAAATTTCTAGAAAAAAACTATTATAATGAATATTTATCCTAGCAATATATGTTGTAGGTATATAAATTCATATATTTACTGTCTTGATTTCCTATTATATTGTTATAACTTTCTACTGCTGATATTTATTTGATTAATACTTCTTTTATCTTTAACTTTTTCAAACAACATACAGAAATGATTAGGGCTTGAATTTTCCTGTTTCCCTCTTTAGTGAGACAAGACTGCTTTCAAAATGAATATTAAGCAAATCTGTACTGAGTAGCATTATCTTTTCCTTGGGTGCTACCAAAAGTAAGAATCATTTTTCAACACTTTAAAAATGTTTAAAAACTAATTTTACTTTTATTCACCTTGGAATACTCATAGCTAACATTTATTTAAATCATACTATGTGCTGTATGTATGTGATAAGTACATAATCGGTTTAAATAAGTTATTTCAAATATGATAACTCTATGAGGATGTAAGGACATTTTTTGAGGTTATATATCAGATAAATGAACTTATTAATCAGATGGTTTAATCAAGGTATCCAAATTAATGGATTGGCCTATACCTCCTTCCCTCTATTTAAAGAGCAGTCAGTGGATTACAAAAAGTATCATCCAGCAGCATGCAGACATATCTTAGAAACACTGAAGGTTTGGTTCCAGATCACCACAATAAAGCCAATATCACAATAAAGCAAGTCATGTGGACTTTTTGGCTTCTCAGGGAGTAATGTTTAGACTATACTGTAATCTATTCAGCATGCAATAACATTATGTCTTAAAAATGTGTATACCTTAATTTAAAATACTTTTGTGCTAAAACATGCTAATAATCAATATAGCCTTCAGCGATTGTATGCATTTTGCTGGTAGAGGGTCTTGACTTGATGTTGAATGGTGCTGACTAATCAGGGTGGTGATTCCTCAAAGTTGGGGTAGCTTTGCAAATTTTTAAAAATAGGATGACAATGAAGTTTCCTGTATCAACTGACTCTCTTTTTTTTTTTCACAAATAAAATTTTGGTAGCATGCAATGCTGTTTGATAGCATTCTACCTATAGCAGAACTTCTTTCAAAATTGGAGTCAGTCCTCACAAACCCTGCCACTGCTTTATCAACAAATTTTATGTAATATTTTAAATCATTTGTTGTCATTTCAACAGTGCTCATAGCATCTTCACCAGGAAGAGGTTTCATCTCAAGAAACCACTTTATTTGCTTATCCAAAATAAGTAATTTCTTATCCTTTAAAGTTTTATTCTCAGGTTGCACAAATTCAGTCACAGATTCCAATTCCATTTCTAATTTTAGTTCTCCTGCTGTTGCTACCACATCTGCAGTTACTTCCTCCACTGAAATCTTTAACTCCTCAAAGTCATTCATGAGACTTGAAATCAATTTCTTCCAAACTCTTATGAGTGTTGATATTTTGATTTTCTATGAGTCATAAATATTCTTAATGACATCTAGAATGATGAATTCTTTCCATAAGGTTTTCAATTTACTTTGTGCAGATCCATCAGAGAAATTACTCTTTGTGGCAGCTATAGCCTTACAAATGTATTTCCTAAATAATAAGACTTGACAGCCAAAATCACTCTTTGATTCATGGGCTACAGAATGAATGTTGTGTTATCAGGAATGAAAACAACATTAATCTCGGAATGAAAACAACATTAATCTCCTTGTACATCTCCATAAGAGCTCTTGATTGACTAAGATCATTGTCAATGAGCAGTATTTTGAAAGGAATCTTTCTGTTTTTATGTTTGTTTCCTGAGCAGTAGGTCTCAACAGCGGACTTAAAATATTCAGTAAACCATGATAAAACTGATGTGTTGTCATGCAGGCTTTGTTGTTCTATTTATATAGTACAAGCTGAGTCAATTTAGCATAATTCTTAAGGGCCATGGAATTATTGGCATGGTAAATGAGAACTGACTTCAACTTAAAGTCACCAGCTGCATTAGCCCATAACAAAAGAGTCACATGTACTTTGAAGCTTTAAAGCCAGACATTGACTTCTTCACTCTACTTTGAAAATTCTATATGGCATCTTATTCTATCAGAATAGTATTCCATCTTTAGAAAATCTATTGTTTAGGGTAGCCGTCTTCATCAATTATCTCAGATCTGAATAATTTGCTTCAGCCTCCACACCCACACTTGATGCTTCACTTTGTATTTCTATGTTATGAAGATGGCTTCGTAAACTTCACGAACCAACCTTTGTTACCTTTCAACTTTTCTTTTGCAGCTTGCTCAACTCTGTCAGTCCTCATAGAGTTGAAGAGAGTTAGGGCCCTTCTCTGTCTTAGGTTTTGGCTTAAGGGAATGTTGTGGCTGGTTTGGTCTTCTATCCAGACCCGTAAAGCTGTCTCCATATCAGCAATGAGGCTATTTCACATTCTTATCATTCACTTGTTCACTGGAGTAGCACTTTTAATTTTCTTCAAGAACTTTTCCTTTGCATTCAGAACTTGGTTAACTCTATGTAACAAGAGGCCTAGATTTAAAACTATATCGGCTTTCAACATAGCTTCCTCACTTAATTATTTCTAGTTGTTTATTTAAAGTTAGAGATGTGTAACTTTTTCTTTCGTTTGAACACTTATAGTCCATTGTAGCCTTATTGACCTAATTTTAGTACTTTTGTGTCTCAGGAATTAGGCAGGCTTGAGAAGTGAGAGAGAGATGGAAGAATGACTGGATCATGGAACATTCAGAGCACACACAACATTTATCCATTAAGTTTTGCTGTCTTATATGGATGTGGTTTATGTCACCCAAAATGATTGCAGTAGTAATGTTAATAATCATTGATGATAGATCACCGTAAGAAATGTTATAGTAATAAAAATTTGAAACAGTGTAAGAATTACTAAAATGTGACACAGAAACATGAAGTAATAATACATGCTGTTGGGGAAATAGAGACAACAATAGACTTGCTTGACTCAGAGTTGCCATAAATCTTCAATGAAAAAAAATGCAATACCTGGGAAGCATAATAAAGTGAAGCACAATTAAAAAAAGTAGGCCTTTATGTATCTTAAAAACTTGGTAGCTTATATGTGTTCTAAAAACTAGTGCAATATGACCTAAATGCATTCCTGGTAATTTTATGAAAATAGATACAATTTTGGTCTGTGAAACATAAGAACATCTAGTGTGCTAAATTGATATCATATATCTGGTGAAGAAGAAACCAAATATACAAGTGTATTTGTCAGATAAATAATTTAATAAGTTTAAATGTAAATAAAATAAGAAAACACCCAATAGTAAATAAATATTTGTTTGAATGTTTTCAAGACGTTAGACTTTATTTTTTCATTTAAGTTCAATTTCATAATTAATTCTTTATTTCTTAAACGTTGGTATCAAGTTGTAGAAGAAGCTACATTACATTAAATGTAAATGGAAGGTATCAGAAATATTGGCATAATTTCTATAATTTTCTTGTGATTTAAATGACATTATTTTATCTTCTTTATTTATTATGGGATACAGGGAATATAAAGCACTAACTTCAGTGACCTGTGGTAAGGGTAAAATGGCATATTTTTAGAAAATAAAGTGTTACAGACATTAGTTAAATAGTGAGAGCCACTGTCATGAAAAGGATAAATGTTGAGCAATGAAATTGATTAGAAAGAAGATATATTAACATTTTAAAAAGTCACTACAGAATAATGTTTTTATTTTTGATATTCTTGAAAAGTAGATACACAAAATATATTATAAAATATAAGTGAATTATTGTAAATGACAAAATATATTAACTATAATTTATGCCAAAAAAGGAAGGGAAAGAGGCTAATATAGAATATACATTATATAGTATATATTAATATACTATATGTTATATGTTATATATAATGTATAACATATTATAGATATATACTAGATCCTAAATACCTATATTTGTATTTATTGTCCAATTAGTTCCTAGCAGACACTCATTTCTAGATATTACAACTAATTTGATAAGTTCACATTAAAACACTTTTTAAAGCTTCAAAGTTGTCAGTAAAATCCTTAGTGTGTGTGTGTATATACATCTATCATCCTCAGTATATATATCTATATATAAAAAAGTATCTATATATAGATATATATATCTATATACATGGATATATATAGTATATATGTCTATATATAAAAAAGTGTATATATATACACCCACACTTTGTGTGTGTGTGCACGTGTGTGCACATATATGTATATTTTGTGTGTATATATATACTTTGTGTGTGTGTGTTATATAGATATACATATATACATATGTATACACACACACATATATATATACTTTGTCCATTTGACAAATAACAAATTAACAGGAGAACACATTTATTACATACGCATAAGCAGGTCTTCATAGAAAAGAAGTGAAGACCCAAGTTGTAAGAGGTTAGACTCAGGGGCTACATATCATTTTAACAAAGGACAATAAATTGTGATGTATAAGGAAACTAGAGAAAAGAGGTTTGTCTTCTTATTGGGGGAACCCACCCCCAATATTTCAATGTAGGTTCTTTCTATTTTCCATAAGTGTTGGCCTGCTGAAAAATAAAGAGAGACAGTACAAAGAGAGGAATTTTACAGCTGGGCTGCCAGGGGTGACGTCACATATTGGTCAGATCTTGATGCCTGCCTGAGTCTCAGACCAGCAAGTTTTTATTAAGAGTTTCAAAAGGGGAGGGAGTGTAAGAACAGGGAGTAAGTACAAAGATCACATGCTTCAAAGGGCAAAAAGCAGAACTATTAATAAGGGTCTAAAAAAGATCACATGCTTCTGAGGGAACAGGACAAAGGGAAAAAGCAGAACCACTGATAAGGGTCCAACAAAGATCACAGGGCAAAGGGCAAAAGCAGAACCACTGATAAGGGTCTATGTTCAGCGGTGCACGTATTGTCTTGATAAACATCTTAAACAACAGAAAATAGGGTTCAAGAGCAGAGAACCGGTCTGACCACAAATTTACCAGGGTGGAGTTTTTCCCCAACCCAGTAAGCTTGAGGGTACTGCAGGAGACCAGGGCATATCTCAGTCCTCATCTCAACTGCACAAGACAGACATTCCCAGAGCAGCCATTTGTAGACCTCCCCCCAGGAATGCATTCCTTCCCCAGGGTATTAATATTAATATTCCTTGCTAGGAAAAGAATTTAGCGATATCTTCCCTACTGGCACGTCCGTTTATAGACTCTCTGCAAGAAGAAAAATGTGGCTCTTTTTGCCCGACCCCACAGGCAGTCAGACCTTATGGTTGTCTTCCCTTGTTCCCTAAACATCGCTATTATTCTTTTCTTTTTCAAGGTGCACTGATTTCATATCATTCAAACACATATGTTTTACAATCAATTTGTACAGTTAACACAATTATCACAGTGGTCCTGAGGTGAAGTACATCCTCAGCTTACGAAGATAACAGGATTAAGAGATTAAAGTAAAGACAGGCATAAGAAATTATAAAAGTATTATTTGGGAACTGACAAATGTCCATGAAATCTTCACAATTTATGTTCCTCTGCTGTGACTCCAGCTGGTCACTCTGTTTGGGGTCCCTGACTTCCTGCAACATCTTCTAGAGCAAGTAAATTGTAGAAAGATGTTGTGTGAAGAAACTAATAAAAACAATGAGAGTTATTTTGGTAAGATTTGTCAAGCAAACTCAATCTTGACAAAAGAAGAAGATATAGATAATAATGTCTTTAGTAATTAAGTCATTTCCTCTTCCTACTGGTGATGAGGACTGGCAACTTCACAAAAGGAAATTTATACCTTGCCTTTATGCAGAAAGGGGAATGGTAGAAAGCTTTCTTGCATCTGTTATGTTTGAGTTGCCTTCAGCTTAAAATAATCCTTACACCAAGATGGTATATATTGTGGTGGCATATTCCTATTCTTCTTAATAATTAAAAAAATTAAAGAGAAAAATACTTACAGCACATTCCATATGGTAAAATAATGTAATAAAGGGATGAGAAAAGCATAGAAATGAATAAAGTAGGATGACCAAATTAAGTCCAAGGAAATGCAATACTTTTCATTTTTATAACAGGGTAAGCAGGTAGTCTGTCTAATAATCAATGAAATTAGTTTTTAAAAGTCAATGTATGCTGTCTGTAATACACCTCCCAAACAGTGACACACTAATATAAATAGTACAATAAAGTGTATTATATAAAATAAAATAATTATTATAATGAGTTTGTCAAATGATAGGCTAATGAAGTTAAATAAATTTTCATCAGGATCTCTCAGTCTTTGATATGCTAATGTAACCTTGATGGTCATAGAGGAGGGTGTATTATGTTGTAGTTTCCAAAGTGATTTAAGATAGGATATTTTTCCACAAAATTTTTTTAGAACAAATATTCCTTGAGCATGTTAGTAAAACCATATACTGGCCTGATATCCAACATCCATTTTAATATACGCCTACAAACTCCTAACCAGGTGACCTGTCCCCACACATTCTAGATTTTTTTTGAGGATTTACAAAGTGTTTTATAAAGAGACTCCTACATCACATTTTATGAATTTTATTAATCTGACTCTTTTTCATGTTCATTAGTTAGTGACTCCACAATATCCTGCTTTATACTATATATGTTTTAAGGCATGTTTCAAGTATCTACCTATCTAAACTGGCATTTAGGTTGACTTTCAGTTATGACTTATGATAACTGGCTAAGATGTATAAGACCTCCATTTCCTATTGAAATACAATCATCAACAATTTTCTTACAATTGACATAATTGTGAATCATTTACAAATCTAAACAAGTCATATCTGGCCTGCTTAATACAAGCTATTTTATGAAAAGAATCATTAAATGTAAGATTTTTATTTAAAAAATGCACAACATTTGTTTATATGTTTGAGTGTGATAGAAACTTGTATATATCCTCTAGCTATTTACACTTTAACAAGATTTTATGTTTTGAAATGCCCTAGTTTAATTTTTCATGTAACTTTTTTGTCATGGTTTTATCTGGTATTAAATTTTTGTCACAAAAAAAATCTTTGAAATCATTTTCACAACATTTTTAATGATTCAACTGTTTCAAACCAAAAACTATTCTTTTCCTTTTGGTACATAGTAACATTTTATTATGTTATTGTGTGCATTTTTATTAAATATTCTGAAACATAATTATCATCATTCACTTTGGTGATGTCAATATTGAACAATAATAAGAATGTAATGGGCTGTATTAAGAAGCCTATTATAAGCCCTCATGTATTATAATCTCTATTGTGACTTGACATCCATAAGTGTGGTTAGATTGTTTATGAAGAGTAAATAGCTGAGTAGTACTAAGTTTGTAACCTCGGAGATAAAAGTGATTATGTATGAGAAATAAGTAATTGAACATGAAACACACTGGTGGTTGCTGCTTTTTAGCTCCTTAGAAATGATTGCAAGTCTATTAGGTTCTGTAAGGCACTGAATTTCATGAGCAGTGTTAATGGCTTTGTACTGTAAGACATCCCTCGGTATTTCCAGTTATGGCAATAAAGTTTAGATGCTATTAAGGCTACACTTGGTAAATCTGACTGGTGTCTGAGAAGAGTATAATGAAAGAGTAATTGTAAGGTAATGAAAGATAATTCTTTATAAGAAGTTCTACGAAGAACAAATTTGTGGATTGAATTGTAAATGATACTTTCAGTATGCAAATGACAAATATTAATTTTTTTGTAACTTTGAAGGAGATGTTTAAAAATATTTAAATGTCAAGGCTGTGCAAATATGCACATATGTGGCAATTAAAAATCAACCTAAACAAATTCTTGAAATGACAAATTTATTATTTCCAAATACATGATATATCATCACTACTACTTCTTCCAGAAAAGTTAAAACATTAGTTAAGAACTGCAAAAAATAAAACCTTTCCCTTCTACATTTTTGTTTTCATAACCATAAGTTAATATATAGTAGAATCAAATTGAGTTTTAATCTCAATCAAAGCTAGAATGTACAATTAGAATATGTATTGTATATCATACTTTCAGGAGAGAAGAAAGGATGACATGACCACTTTCACATTCCAGTCAATGGAGTGCTTTTAGTTATCACATTTTCTTATCAGAGCCTCCTTATTCTTTTGTGAGAGAATTACATAAAGTTTTCTTTACAGTTTTCTGAAACTGAGGACAGGCGCGGTGGCTCACTTCTGTAATCCCAGCACTTTGGGAGGCCGAGGCAGGCGGATCATGAGGTCAGGAGATCGAGACCATCCTGGCTAACATGGTGAAACCACATCTCTACTAAAAATACAAAGAATTAGCCGGGCATTGTGGTGGGGGACTGTAGTCCCAGCCACTTGGGAGGCTGAGGCAGGAGAATGGCATGAACCCGGGAGGTAGAGCTTGCAGTGAGACGAGGTCATGCCATTGCACTCCAGCCTGGGCGACAGAGTGAGACTCCATCTCAAAAAAAAAAAAGTTTGTGAAACTGAGACCCATTAATGGAACACAAAGAGTATTTGAACTCAAATAGATCCTGATTACAGTGTGTATGTGTGGTGTGTGTGTATTTGTGATGTGTATAGGGGAGTTTATTTTCCTGAACAAAAGGCCCAGATGTCGTCAATCTGAGTGAATTTATCATATGATCTACACAAGCAGAAACAAAAATTAAAAAATATTGAACAAGTGCCTTTGCCTATAATTTCTGTTATCTGAGAGAGACTATTCTAAAATAGGTGCTTTATTAATTTTTAGTGATTAAAGTGTACATAGACATTTGTTTGTATGTGTGTTATTTTGGTATAATAACCGTATTTATTACTGAATGTGTACAGTTTAAAATAGAGAGAAACCAAGGCAATTATATAAATCACTTGCTCAGAGTCCTAAAAAATTGCTACTCAAAAAAATATTTTATTTATTTATTTCTTGTGTTAAACTACACATGCTATAATATTTATCATTTTAACCATTATAAATGTACAGTTTAACAGCGTCAAATATATTCACAGTGTTGTGTAACATGACTCTTATCTACCCCTAAAACATTTTCATCATCCCCAACAGAAACTCTGTATCTGCTAAAACATGGTTCCCCGTTCCCCTCTCCTTACAACTCTTGCTATCCTTCTTATATTAAGATATAAGATATCTTATCTCTGTGGTTTTGCCTATTTTTGGTACCTCATATAACTAAAATCATGTAATATTTGTCCTTCTGTATTTATCTGGCTTATTATACCAAGCATAATGTTTTCAATGCCTATTCCTATTGTAGCTTACATCAAAATTTCATTTCATTTTCATGGCTGAGTATTATTCTATTGCATGTGTATGTCACATTTTATTATCTATTTATCTATTAACAGACACTTGAGTTGTTTCCAACTTTTCACTATTGTGAATGATTTTCCCATGAATATTTATTTACGAATGTCTGTTGTAGTACCTGCTTTTAGTTATTTGGGATATATAGGAGTTGAATTCCTGGGTCATATGGTAGTTTTGTTTAGCCTTTTGAGAAACTACCAAACTGTTTTCCACAGCAGCAGCAGCATTTTACATTTCTACCAGCAATGCACAAAGGCTCTAATTTCTCAACATCTTCTGCAAGACTTATTATTTCTCCCCCCCTTTTTTTATTATACTCATCCTGGTACGTATAAAGTGGTAGCTCATTGTGGTTTTGATTTACATTTTCTTCAATGACTAACAACATTGAGCATATTTCCATATATATATGTGTGTATATATATAATTTTATATTTTATAGCATTTATATACATATAAATGTTTAGTGGCCATTTGTATATCTTAATTGTAGAAATGTGTATTCAAATCTTTTGCCTATTTATTTATTTATCGTTGCTACTGTTAAATTGTTGGAGTCTTTGTATATACTGGATGTTAATCTATTATCAATTACATGACTTGAAATTATTTTGTCCCATTTTGTAAGCTGTCTCTTCACTTTCTTGATCATATGTTTTGATGCACAAAAGTTTTTAATTTGAATGAACTACAGTTTATCCTGTTGTTGTTGTTGTTGCCTGGGCTTTTGGTGCCATGGCTGTGAGATTGTTGCCAAATCCGAGGTTGTAAAGATATTCCCTAATGTTTTATTCCAAGGTCCTCATAGTTTTAGCTCTAAAATGTAGCTCTTTCATTCATTTTAAGCTGGTATTTGTATAAGGCTTAAGGTAAGGGTTCAGCTTTTTCTTCATTTGCAGGTAGATATCCAGTTTTTCCAGCACCATTTGTTGAAAAGACAGTCCCTCCTCATTAAATGATCTTGGCACCCTTGTCAAAAATCAATTAGCAATATAGTTGAGGTTTTAGTTTTGAGCTTTCTATTTTATTCCATTGTTTTTTCTTATGCTAGTACCACACTGTTTTAATCACTGTAGCTTTGTGGTAAGTTTCAAAGTTGGGAAGTGTGAGTCCTCCAAATTTATTATTCTTTTTCAAGATAGTTTTGATGATTTGGGGCTTATTAACTTTCCATATAAATTTAAGAATTAGTTTTCCCATTTTTTGAAAAAATGCTGCCTTTATAGGAATTGAGTTGTATCTGGTGATCAATTTCTATAGTATTAACCCTTTAACAATGTTAAGTCTTCTTATGTATGAATATAGGATATCTTTTTTTTTAACTTAAGTCTTATCTTATTTCTTTCTGCAATATTTTGTATAGGTTGGTGCAAAAGTAATTGTGGTTTTTGCCATTAAAAGTAATGGTCTAGTTAGTAATAGTTTTCAGTATGAAAGACTTTCACCTCGTTAGATAGGTTTATTCCTAAGTATTTAATTCTTTTAGATGCTATTGTGAATGGAATTGATTTCATAATTCCCTTTTCAGACTGTTTATTGCTATAGTACAAAAAACTCATTTTTCTGTGTCTATTTTGTACCCTGCAAACTTACTTAATTTGTTTATAAATAATAGCAGCTTTTTATGGATTCTTTGGATTCATTCCATCTATAAATAAAGATAGTTTTACCTCTTACTTTCTAATTTGGATGTATTTTATTTTATTTTTCTTATTAAATAGCTCTAAGTAAAACTTCCAGTACAATGATGAATAGGATTAATAGGAGCACTGAGAGTCACCATTTTTGCCTTATTACTGATCTTAGGGGGAAATCTTTTAGTTTTCCACCAAGTATGTTATTAGCTGAGTTTTTTAAAATAAAAACTCTTTATTAAGTTATTAAGTTGAGAAATTTTCCTTCTACTCTGAGTTTTGTGAGTAGTTTTTTAAAAAATTATGACAGAGCATTAGAATTTTCAAAAACATTATGTGTCAATTGAGATGATTATGCTTTTTTTCCCATTAGTTCTGCTAATATGTTATGTAGCATTGATTGAGTCTCTTACGTTCAACTATCCTTGCATTTGTGAGATAAATCCCTGTTGGTCATGGAGAATAATTGTTTAGCATGCTTTTGGATTCGCTTTTCTAATATTTTGTTGAAGCTTATAATTTTCTCCTTTTTTATCCCTTTTTTTTTATCTTCCTTCCTTCTTTTCCTCTTTCCTTCCCTTTCTTTCTTCCCTTCACTTCTCCTTCCTTCCTTTCTTCCTTCTTTCCCTCTCTCTTTTTCTTTCTGTCTCATCTCTTTATCCAGCTTTGGCATGAGATGATGCTCTCCTCATAGAATAAATTAGGAATCTTCCTTCCTTCCTTCCTTCCTTCCTTCCTTCCCCCTCCCTCCCTCCTTTCCCTTCCCTTCTCTTCCCCTTCTCCTTCCCCTTCCCCTTCTTTCTTTCCTTCTCTCCTTCTCTCCTTCTTTCTCTCTTTCGCTATTTCCCTCTTTCCCTCTTTCCCTCTTTCTTTCTTTCTTTCTTTCTTTCTTTCTTTCTTTCTTTCTTTCTTTCTTTCTTCCTTTCTTTCTCTTTCTTTCTTTCTCTCTCTCTCTTTCTCTTTCTTTCTTTCTTGTCTGCCCACCTCAGGTGAATATCAACTTCTTTTTATTCTTTTGCAAAAGATTGAGAAGGATTGATGTTAATTCTTTAAATATTAGGTAGATTTTATTGGTGAATGCATATCATCCAGGAAATTTCTTTGAGTTTTTTTATTGCTGATTTAATTTCGTGGAACCAACCCAAATGCCCATCAATCAACAAATGGATAAAGAAATTTTGTTACATATATACATATGTATATATATATGTGTGTGTGTGTGTGTATATATATATACATATATATATTGAAATACTACTCAGCATTAAAAAGGAATAAATTAACAGCATTTGCAGTGACCTGGATGAGACTGGGGACTTATTCTAAGTGAAGTAACTCAGGAATAGAAAATCAAACATTGTGTGTTCTCATAAGTGGAAGCTAAGCTATGAGGATGCAAAGGCATAACAATGACACAATGGACTTGGGGACTTGGGGGGAAAGGGAGGGAAGGTGGTGAGGGATGAAAGACCACAAATTGGGTGCATTGCATACTGCTCAGGTGATGGGTGCACCAAAATCTCACATGTAATCAAATACCACTTGTTCCCCAATAACTTACAGAAATAAAAAAAATTAAAAAATAAAAAAATACATGGCCACATTAAATAATTTCAGGGTATGCAACACAATATTATTAACTATAGGCACTATACTGTATGGTAGATCTAGAACTTAATTATGTTGCATAACTGAAACTTTATACCCCTTGACTAATGACTTCCATTTCTTCCTTCCTTTGCCTTTAGCAACAATCATTTTACTTGTTTTTATGATTTTGAATATTTTAGATTCCCCTATAAGTGGCATCTGGTAATATTTGTTCTTTTGTGTCTAGCTTATTTCATTTAGAATAAGCGTCATCCAAGTTTATCCATATGGTCACAAATGGCAAAATTTCCTTCTTTGTTAACATGGAATAATATTTCACTATATATATGTTCCACATTTTCTTTATTGATTCAACAGGCAATGGGCCTTAAGGTGCTTCCATGTTTTGGCGATTGTTAATAATTTTGCAATAAATATTGTAGAAACAAGGAGTGCAGAAATCTTTTTGAGAACCTCATTTCAATTATATTGTGCGTATACCCAGAAGTAGAATTCCTAAATGATATGGTATTTCTATTTATAATTTTTTGAGAAACCCCCATATTGTTTTCCTTAGTGACTGTGCTAATTTATATCCCCATCAACAGCATACAAGGGCTCCCTTTCTTCATATTCTTGCCAGTGCTTATTCTTATTTTTTTAAATATTAGCCATCCTAAGATATGTAAGATGATATTCCATTGTGGTTTTGATTTGCATTTCACCGATAATAGGTGACTTTCAGCACTTTTTTCATATACCTGGGGGCCATTTGTATATGTTCTTTGGAGAAACATGTATTCAATTCAGTTCCTTTGCCAATTTTTAAAATTGCTGTTGTCATCAACTGAGTTATTTGGGGAATTTTTTGCTATTGAGTTGAAATAGTTCCTTATATATTTTAGAGTTAACACTTTATCAGATGGTTTGCAAACATTTTCTCCCATTCTGTAGATTGTTTTTATTTTGTTGGTTGTTACCATTGCGAAACTGAAGGCTTCATTCACACTGCCTGATTTCGGAATATATTACAAAGCTACAGTAATCAAAATGTACTAGAATAAAAACAAATATATAGACCAATGAAACAGAATAGAGAGCCCCCAGATAAACCCATGCATGTATGGTCAATTGATCTTCAACAAGTATGTCAAGAATGCACAATAATGAAACGGCATTTTTGTCAATAAACTGTGTTGGAAAAACTGAATACTCATATGCAAATGAATAAAATTGGCCCCTTATCTTATA
Source organism: Pan troglodytes (assembly GCF_028858775.2). Lineage (NCBI taxonomy): Eukaryota > Metazoa > Chordata > Mammalia > Primates > Hominidae > Pan > Pan troglodytes. The sequence goes on from NC_072401.2 coordinate 135,119,195, forward strand.
CTACACACACAATCTACACAAAACGAATTAAAGACTTAAACATAATACCTGAAACTGCTATATTCCTAGAAGAAAACATAAGGGAAAACTTCCTTTATATTGATTTTGGCAATAATGTTTTGGATGTGACCCAAAAGCACAGGCAACAAAAGCAAAAATAGACAAGTGGAAATATGTTAAACTATAATCTTCTGCATAGCAAAGAAAACATTTTCAGATTTATTTCTGAACCTGTGTCTTTTTCTGTGCATCTATGCAGGGAAAAGTTCATCACTTTTCAATTTCTACTCTACGTGCAATTGTTTTTGAAGTTTCAAAAAGAAAAGTGTAGTCCCTTTAATTTCCCTAGAAGCTGCTCAGACAGTGGGTGTTGAAACAATGTCAGCCATCTTCTTGCTTTTACTTCTTCTTTCATCACTAGTAGAACTAGAATACAGAATCCCAGTATGGAGGATAAGGTCCTTATTGCCTGCCCTAACTTCTGTAGCTGTTCATGTGGGTTGTGGCCCCACAGCTGCCTGACTCAACACTAAGGAATGGGGGATGGATAGTTACTATCACGCTGGTATTTACTGATATTAGCGGTAATTTTACAGTCGAGCTTTCACTTGGAAGTTGCAAGCATTCAAGTAGACTTCAGAATTCCGCAACAATCACGTCAGATGGTTTCTGCCAGTATAATTAATGTCTAGGTGGAGAGACAGTTTCCTGGCACTTCCTATTTTGTCGTTCTCTCTGATATTACTCACATGCACTTCTTTTTATGGAACTGACCCATGTTAATAAAATACTTCACCACCTGATCTTAGTTTATCCAAGTTGGTTATTCTATCTGTAAGCACCTTACCAAATATGGCCCGTTATTTCTTTATCTTGATTTTTAAAATGGGGAGCCAACAGTTACATAGATAACACATGATTCTTAGGAGAAGGAGGCGCCTTTATAGCAAATTGGACTACAGTGGGAGGGAGTGAAGCAAAAAGAATAAAAGACAATAGTTAGAGCAAGAGTTTTGGAAGCCTGAAAGTCAGTTTGTAGTTAATTCTGTTCCAATACTTTGTCTTTTCCCCTCCTTTTAGTCTCTGAGCCGATATATTCTCCCCTTCTCCCTCCCCCTTTTTAAACTATGTAAAAATATCTTTTGTCTGTTACAATATCTATTCATCAAGAATTCAATGTATCTTTTTTGTCCACTGACTATATGCATTGTATTTTAAGTTATCATGGTTTTCAATTCAGAGGACTGTTGTTAAAAATAACTTCCTTTAGTAATATAAAAATATTTACATATTTACTTTAATCTCAAAAACTTGAGGGGATCCAGCTATGTAAAACTATTTTGTTTAAATTGAAGTTAAAAATATGTGAATTATGAGACTCAACTTTTAGAAATAATTAATAGAAAAAATTAAGAGTAACAGTATACTAATAGGCTGAAAGCACTGAAAATTATTATTTAGCAGCATATGATTTGTGTCTTTGCTCCCATTTTGAATCCTAAAAATGATTATTAAATGCATAGTTTTAATATTTTCAGGATTTAATAGCTACCTGATGTCTCAGCAATTTTGCACTGTATTATATTTTCTATTAAAAAATGAATAACATTTTTCTTTTAGTGTGCCATTCAAATTCTATTAAGAGAATTTTGGTTTGGCCTCACTTGTCATTCTCCACTCTATTAATATCTAGTTCTTATTCATTTTACTTTTCAATGGTGTTTTATTTACATTTATTGTTGACTCTGAGTTATTGAGAAGCATAAAACAAAATGCAAAAATAATAATAATGTGTTTTAGATAATTACAGTGAAGGCTACACCTTGCAATAGACGTTTCAAACATGCTTGTGTAGAAATATTGAAATATTGTAACATTACAACAATATAACATAATTTTCTCATTAGCATTTTCTTTCTTTTTGATCACGTGCATAGATCACCAAATAGATTATAGGAAATCTTCCAGAAGTTACTTACACTGAATAACAACCATAGGTCGTTGGACTATAGCTCTCTTTCTGAAGACTGCTAAAAAGGTCTTTCTTTAATGGCAAACAGCTTTTCCTAACTTCTTGTGATTCCAGAAATGCTAATCAGCAGTTCTAGTCGGCAGCACATTTATTACACCATGACATGCTGAAGACAGTCAGTTACAAATAGAACTGCCTCTTGAAAAATGCTGCTCCAGTGTTTTATAATAAAGTGCACCAATTAGATGCATTCATTAGGACAAACTGCTTGTCTTTTTCCATATTAGGGCTTTTAAAAAGGCACACTGTATTTCATAGCTCACTCTATTCTATATTATTATTAATTGAACAGGGCACATACAGAGTTTTAATCCAATAAATGTAAATACATAATGAGTAATGTTTCCTTCGTGACTGTCAGATCTACAAGAGCTCACTGTGTTTCATATCCAAGATACATAATGTGGAACAAGTCACTTTCTTTTTCAAAGTTTTTCTGTATATTTGAGAAACCATTGCAATAAGAAACAACATTGGCTGATAATTTAAAGTTGTCACTTTATTTAAGAGTTGATTAGAAGTCTCCTCTAAAATATATTCAAATTTTATTCAGAATAAAGATTCATAACCTTACACATATACACACATATATGTTGCCTTATAAACTTAACTTTCTCACATAACTTTATAGCTTGATATTAAAAAACTCCTGGGGGTAACTATTTCTAAAGGGAAAATGAAATAATAAATGTGGAATATAGTCAATAATCTGTCCTTTTCAGGGTGAGAGGGAATGGGATTATTATACAACACTGTGAATAGAATAGAACAAGTTGATAGGGCTGCTTTTTCTGATGGCAAGAACATTATTTCTCAGTTTTCTTCTTGTACACAAAAACATGCAGTAGCTAGAAATACCCAGTTCTTCTCTAGAATGGATATAATTTGCATTAGGATGCTGACCTGAATTATAACTATTTCACCATTTAAACGCAGCAGTCTTCAAGATGGTAATACTCTTGGCCACTCACTTTTATCTATTCATAATTCATACAGTTTATGTTCTTATGAATTACTGGAAAATGGAAACATTCAGCTCCATGAAGTTTTTGGATTGACCTCAAACTGGAATAAGAGAATAAAAAGAAGGCATGCCAGTTAATAGAAAAGAATAATACTCTAATTCCTAAATTTTTTCTCCAGTATAGATGGTATACTCCAGAATGTATACCATCTAGATATTCAGAGTGAAAAATCTACTTTTAAAAATATTAACAATACTTTTGTTTTTATTTTTTGCTAGAAACTAACTTTGTTAGCTGGTGCCATTTGTTAATGCAGTATGTTTAACAAATTTCATTATCACCTCCCATTATTATAGAAAATTTCACTGTAGTCGCAAGCTCTAACATTTTTGATTATGAATAACAGTAAGAAGAATATGTGACCTATAAACATTAAAATTATGTAAATAATATCCAGGTTTTGTACTGAAGACATTTAACATTACTTATGGAATGGAATCCAGCATCACAATACATGGATTAAACAATTTGTATAAATGTCAAACATAAACAGCTGGTATGGACATACTGGCTTTTACTGGCTAAATAGTAAAAAAAGAATATGTAAAACAAGTAAAAATTTTATGAAGTATATTTCTTCTATGTATTAAAAATGTAGACTGTTTTTTGGTACACTGTCTCCTATTTTATTCCAGTCTATTTCATATTGAAATGTTAGTCACAAACTAGTGCATTAAATCCATGATCCACTAAGAGTCTAGATCTGCAATTTGACAAACATTTCATTAGATAATATCATCATAACATTTAAAAATAAATATTTATAGCCCTTCTCTTTCCCAAGGTCATAGTGAAAGTTTGGTCATAAATAATAACTCTCCCATCATCATCATGCACAAAATAGTTTTAAAATACTCTACAAATATTTAATGGGCCCCATCTAGACACTATGTGATTTGCTATTGTAGCAATCTTCATCAGAAAGATTAAGGACGTCTTTTTATGTATGTGTTTTGTTTATGATATGCAAGTTATTATAATATTTATTTATACCAGTAAAAAAACACTATCAAAATAATGTACATTAGTTCAACTGGACTCCAGAGTCTTATTTTTATGTTTCTTGGAATTTCAATATGTGATTAAGTATAATTGAAAGATATATTCTAAAATGGGCCAGAATGTTAGTCTTAGAAAATTTAAAACTTCTCACTCTTTAAATATGTTAAACATTATATGTGTTCTGTAGTTCCTTGTATAGGTCCACATATTTAAGAGATGTTAAGATAAATAATGTTCTACTTGATATTTATATTCTTATTGTAGTATAAAATTTAATAATATTTAACTTGAAATTCTAAATTCTATAAGATTAAAAAACATTTTATTTTATTTTATTTTATTCATTTATTTATTTATTGAGACGGAGTCTTGCTCTGTCGCCCAGGCTGGAGTGCAGTGGCGTGATCTCGGTTCACTGCAAGCTCCGCTTCCTGGGTTCACACCATTCTCCTGCCTCAGCCTCCCCAGTAGCTGGGACTACAGGCGCCCGCCACCATGCCCAGCTAATTTTTTGTAATTTTAGTAGAGACGGGTTTCACTGTGCTATCCAGGATGGTCTTGATCTCCTGACCTCGTGATCCGCCAGCCTCGGCCTCCCAAAGTGCTGGGATTACAGGTGTAAGCCACGGTGCCCGACTAAAACATTTTATTTTTAACACCTATGCAGTAGTTTGTAATATCCTACTATGCTGATTTTTAAAAGTGCATTATTTGGAAGATAAATATTTATTTTTCTTCATGTGTGAACTTCAAAAATTTGAGACAGGTCTCAGTTAATTAAGAAAGTTTATTTTGCCAAGGTTGAGGATGTGTGCCCATGACAGAGTCTCAGGAAGCCCTGACAATATATGCCCAAGGTGGTCATGGCACAGCTTAGTTTTATACATTTTAGGGAGACATGAGACATCAATCAATATATGTAAGAAGTATGTTGGTTCAGTCTGGAAAGGCAGGAAAACCTGAAGCAAAGGCAGAACTGGAGGCAATCAGGGAGGCTTCCTGGTCACAGATAGGTGAGAGAGGAGGGGCTGCATTCTTCCAAGTTTCTGATTGGCCTTTCCAAAGGAGGCAATCAGTTATACATCTATCTCAGTGAGCAGAGGGGTGACTTTGAATAGAATTGGAGGCAGGTTAGCCCTAAGCATTTCCCAGCTTGACTTTTCTATTTAGCTTAGTGATTTGGGGGCCACAAGATTTATTTTCCTTCACACATGTTAACAAATAAAGTTATGTGTCCACATAATTATGATAAAAAAAATCATGGTGACTAAAGAGCCATCATATATCTTTATATTTGAACATATTAGAACTATTGGAAGTAAAACCATGACATAACTGCTGTCACTTTGAATAAGTGAGACAAACAGAGTGCCAAACAACATCTCAATATCCTCTTATTTTTAGATATCTTTAACTTTATTCTTAGTGACATGAAGCCTTTGTCTGGACACTCGATAAAAATGACAGTTAAATTTCACATTACTATTATATGGTTTCTTGACATTGTATGTTATAGTACTAATTAAGGTTGTTTTGTCATTCTTCTTCAGAGGCACGTGTTACTTTATCATCAATGTGCAAAGAGCTCACAAAATGTTGTACAGTATATGAATGCTTAAATAGCAAATCCACAAAAGGTGCTATAAGACCGGGGGATGTTTTTAGTTTTTTTATGGGAATTACAATGGATCTGATGCTTTAAAGTAATGCAAAAGCCATTGTCACCTAATACTAAATTAGAAGCCAAATAATACATTGACTGTAGTCCTCACAAGTCTGAGAAGCCAGTGTCGTGAGCACACCTAATAGAATGGCAGATGGACACTGGGCATAAAAAGCCTGGATCTCCATAGGGAGGGAGAGCGGGAATGGAAAGGAAGAAAGTAGTTCTTGACTAACAAAGAAAATACATGGCAGAAAACCCAAGAAAGCACAACCTTTGATAAAGATTGGATTCCTATACTTTATGCAAGGACAAAAACGGAACATGAATATTTCCTATGAAGAACAAAGAAGGCTTTAATATTGGAAATGACAGCCCAGAGAAGACAAATGGAGAAATATATAAGAGCATGAAAATACTATGCAAAAATAAAAAAGAGAAATATAAACTGGCTAAAATAGAAACTATTCACTTGGCTGTAGTGGCGTTGTAATGAGGAAAAATTGAAAATTTATATAACAAGAATCTCAAATAATTTGTTTCATATAAATTTGCTTCACTTGACTGATAGTAAATTGGAAATCATTCTCACGTTTTGGTGAGTGTTCAGTAATGTGCTGCAAATCCTGTCGACACCTGACAACTGTAGGGACAAGCCTTCCTTGGCCATGGCAGATAGATGCATCTCCAGACCAGCTGTAACCTCTTTTATTTTGCTACAACTTCATATGAGATTCTGATGCCCAGAAAAAGCAAACTTGATAAAAAGCACTGCTGTCTGTTAAATATTTACTTTTATATAAAGATTTACAAGGAATTAGGCCAAATAAAAACACATTACAAAAATAATTTACACCAATGACACATCTGCCTCAATGATTGATACACTTAAGGGCAGTTTGTTTGAAAGAACCTTTACGATATACGACTTAAAGAATATATTTCATTTAAGTTTGTTTCAGTCTACATTTTTTACTGGTTTAAATGCAGCATGCCAAAAACACAAAATAAGTATATCAACGACAGGAGAAGTACCTTTAATATTTGTTAAAAATCCCTTTTTCTTTCTAACTCAAAACCCCGAGATTTAGTGAAAATCCTTAGGATTTTTTTATCTTGTCTATTCATAATAATCTCCTTGTATATATAGCCTGACTCTCCAAATAATCTTCACTGTTGTTATTTCTCTAAAATAAAAACTGGATCCTGTTTTTACTCTCTATCTCATGATTCCCTATGGAGTGAAGTTGTACAAGTGTCTTCATGAGTTTTCTCAACTATTTTACAGTCTTTTCTGTCAGAATGGCCACATCCCACCCTTTGGCCACCCATAACTATTTAATATTTTCTAAATATGCCATATTCAATCATGTCTATACAACTTTGCATGTTTTTAAATGTTCTCATTTTTCTGAAATGCGTTTTTGTAATTTTTCCCCCAAGAAACTGTTTTCTGTCCTTCAAGCCAATTGCTATGTGAAATTGTTACTTACTATTGTAATTATTGGTAACATATGTCTTCAGTCATTACATTATTCAAGGCAAGAAATGGGTTTAGTTCATTTTTATACTCCTATACATATTAAAACAGTCAATAATGTCTGGTTGACTCTAACTTATGGACTAACTAAATTTTCATTGCCTGCTTTTCTAGAAGTTTTTAACATTTTGATTGTGTTTAGAAATGCAAGGCATATGTATGATGGTAATCAATGTATTATCCCAAACACTCAAGCAAACCAATAAACAAAAAACACAAGCCTCTGAATGTCTATACACTAAGGGCAAAATTACTTTTGTTGGCTTGGTGTTATTTATGAGTTCCTTTTTAAACTCCCTTACTTTGAAAATATATGCAGCTTCAAACATTTATTTCAAAGTCTTCTGGAAATAATGAATTGCTTTGCATTGGAAACCACATTAATTTGTTTATTTCATCAGCAGTGAGGCAGCTGTTTTAGGTTGATGCTGTCAGTATTGACTATATCAAATTTGAGTTGATTTTTAAATTGATCACTTACCCAGTTACAAGCTAGCCTCAGGTCTTAAATTCTTACTCAGATTTATTAAAGTTACTTAGTGCTTAAAAAAAGGCATATTGCTCCCCATACTCTGTCAAATCCTTGTAATACTTTTTCTTTGGCATACTGATCAATTTGTTAATTCAGCACATTTTCTATGGGTAATTACAACACCACTCTTTTAACAATAGGAGAATCATAAGGATGAGGAATATTCATCTAGAGCATACTGTTTAAAAATAATCAGCCCCAAAGGAAAGTTATGCTTCTCCTCTATAAGCATATTTTTAAGACTGACATGTATAAATTCCTATGTTACAAGGTAGATGCATAAGCTTATCTTTTTCATGTGATGTCCATATTTGAACTTGGAATTTTTTATAAATTGATGTGTTTATATTTGATGTAAACTAACATTTTGGCTTATTTTACTTTTGGCTACCTTTTCCCTTGCCATTTTTCCACATTATACAATACAGAAAATTAATAAAAAACCTCTAGAATTTTAAAATTATATATAAAATAGCATATATATTATTCGAATTTAAATATAATTTATAATATTTTTAATTACATATGCAAATAATCTTTCACAGAGAAAAATGTCTTCAGCCTTTGCATTTATAATATGTTTAATTGTAACATAACTTGTAAATGTGAAAATGTCCTTTTTTATAAATAGCCTGGTAATTTTTTTTTCTAATTTGATATATTTCTTTTTAACCTAAAAATCATCCCTTCAACTCCAAAAATTATCACCACATACTTACATGTAATTTTATAATATATGTATATATCATACCAAATGACATCTATCTCTTACCCATTTGCCTGGATGATCATGACTTTCCCTAAGACAGGAAATAGAAAAGAAGGAATGGGGTAGGACTAAATATTAAAAAAAGTATCAACTATTTCTGTTTTACAAATGTAGATCTTCACCTGCCTGTGACACAAATAAATGGATAGTTCTGAGAAAATTTATACATGTGTAAGTATCTCCATAGCTCAGAACTTTTCATAGGGTTGTTTTTTGTTTTTTAGGTTTTTTTTTTTTGAAATAGATCGGAGCATGTGTAAAAGCCTCTGAGAAGAGAGGAATCATTGTCAAAGTGAGGTTCTTGAGAAGAAAGCAAAGATGAAAATTACAACCTAGGGATAAAAAATTCATCTGACAAGAAAGAGAATGATATTATATATTGTAATACATAAAAATAACAAATGTGCATGTGCAAGTAAATATCTTGCTCAGAGGTAGAATTTGAGGGGATTACTATGTTATTGCTCATAATTTCTTTAGGAGTAGAAAATGAGTTATTTTCTCAAAGGGGAGCTTTAAGTGAATACGGGAGATGTTTTGAAATAATCATAGTAAAGAAAAGAAAAGGAAAGGAAGGAAGCAAGGAAAGAGAGAAGGGAGGGAGGAAGGAAGGAAGTGGGGAGAGAAGAAGGGAAGGAAAAGGAAAGTAACAAAAGGAAGGAAGGGAAAATAAGAGCAGCATAGATGGATCTGGAACATTGCTCAGGGTCTGTTCAATTTAGTGGTCATGAATTTAAAAAGGAACCAATCTGCATAATCAAATATCCTCTAACAAGGTAGACTTGCATTCTATAAGTATTTTTATTTAAGATCGTGTTTTTTTGTTTGTTTGTTTTTTGTTTTGTGGGTGTGTAAGATAGGATCTCACTCTTGTCTTCCAGCCTGAAGTGCGGTAGCTCCCTGTAACCTTGAATGCCTGGATTCAAGACCCCCAGCCTCAGCCTCCCTAGTAACTGAGACTACAGGTGCACACCACCAAGTCCAGCTAATGTTCTTTTTTTTTTCTTTTTCTTTTGTAGAGATGTAGTCTTGGAGTCTTGCTACGTTACCCAGGCTCGTCTTGAATTACTGGCCTCAAGTGATCCTCCCACTTTGGCCTTCTAAAGCAATGGGATTACAGGTATGAGCCACTGCCCTTGACCTGGATAGGTATGTTGTATGGACAATGTGATAAGGTAATTGAGTTCATCACATTTAAAATGATAGTCTATGACCTAGATATTGATTATTAAAAATATAGAGAGAACAGAGAGACTTAGAAAATAAAGTAGATATGCCAAAGTAGTTAAAGAGAGGTTATTTTTTTGGTATGAGGATATGTATATACACTTGAATCCAGAATGCTACAGTAAGTATATCTCCTGATTTATATGGTTCAACTATGTAAAACTAATATGCCAAGTTTGAAATACCTGAAGCAAATCTGCCTACTCCTCTTGGAGTAAGAGTAATTTATATTTGTCTACCTTTGTGGATGCATGGAAGTAAGAGCAAATAACAGTCACATATAGCTTGTGCTATTGAAAATGGAAAGTAAATGTAGAAGCACATAGCTTCAGAATTCATGGCTGCATGTATTTTCCTATTGAATGTTTTATGTTTAATTCTTACTTCATTTAATGACTTTAGTTACAGCTTTTAGGCATCAACCACGCATCGTAATTTATTTTGTTAATAAGATATACAGTGGCATTAAACTTGATTAGAACTTTCCATCTTGAGGAAGACATGGTAATAGTGTTATTGCATACAGCCACTGTATGACAGCACTTGTTTCCTGTGTGTGTGTGCATGCGCACATGTGCATATATAAGTAATTTTCCCTTCATTGCTTTATTACAGGCTACTATCTTAATGCAAGGATTTAGGAAAGACATATTTTCAAAGTTGGTATTTGAAACTTCTATGAAACATAGTTGTCTAAAATAATGTTTACTTTATCTATCTCTCTTGAAACTCATAAAAAAGACACAACAAATCTGAAAGAAAAACATCCCTAAAACATATAAACAGCTAAAGAGACTCTAAGCTATAGAGATATTTGCCTAATCCTGAGATAGTTACAATAAAATATAAAAAGATGGGTCAAAACAAAACAAAGTACACAAATATGAAAATAATGTAAAAACAACAAGATGCACATAATTTTAGAAATCATCATTATTCATAGAAAGTCCATCTTCAATTCCACTCATTAGAATGGTGTGTTTTATGATTCTGGTCAGATTATAAAATATAACATGATAGAGAAAAGAAGACAAAGCAAAAGCATACACCATTCTTAAACGTAGTTTCTGCCATCCTAGTATGCCTGCCAAAAATTTAAATTAAAAAAAAAAGAAGGCCACGCAGTGACTTCCAGGAAAAACAAAGCGATCTAGTGCTTTCCTGTGAGCAGCACCAACTTTCGAAATGTCCTCTTGCTAAGCTAAGGCGATAACACATGTAATCGGAAAGCATTTCAAACAGCAAACAGAAATCTTTTGTGGGCACTTCTCAGCTCTTTTCCTCTTAAACGCTCCTTAAAAAATCTTTTCAGGAAATTGTTGACTGTATTTACATAAAAGTAATATTCTCCAAGATATAATTATATATACTGTACAAAAGTTAAATAACTTATATAACGGAAAGAGTTTTTAAAGAAACTAGTAATTCCAATACCTCAAAAAAATTATGAATAGCATGGTATTACTAAGCAAAACAGTATAGAAAATAGCAATGGCTCAATGATGAGGCTTGTTTTTAAAGAAAAAATATACAAGTTGACAGAGCTTAGTAAAGAAATAAAAGAGAATAATAAAAAGAGTATTAGTATACATGTTAACATAAGATTGAAAGCCAAAAGAAACCAACTTGATGTTTAAAATATCTATTGAAAACCATGCTAAATATTGGAGAGAGACCAGAAGATATGAATAAAAATAAAAATAAAACTGTAGGACTAGAATGCAAACAAAGGAGTTCCAGCATGCACAAAATTAATAGTTCCGAGAAAGAGAGAGAAAAAAATAAAATTGAAAAGAAAACAATCAGAGAAAGGAAGTTTTGTAAAAAAGATGCAAACATTACAATACAAAAAGCCTATCTTCAACCCACGTTTATATCATTGATAGAGGGAGGGAACAAAAGTGTTATTAGCTTGATCCCATATTTCTCCATAGGAACACTAAATATCAGAATTCAGAGAAGCAATATCTATAATGTTATGAAGCAAATAAATAATACTGTTTTATAAATTTTAGCTCAATCTAATTTTTGCTTCAATATGAAGAGAGTATGCAAGATTAAAGGGATTCAGTTTAGAAATATTAATCTAGGGTTTTTACATGTAGGCGTAATTGAAATTTTCCTCAAATTGTCTTTGAGTGTAAGAAATATTTTTGATAATTAAAACTTATACTGTGTGAGAATGTAAGTAAAAAAAGCTTATACACAGCAGAGAAAACAATCATCAAAATGAAAAGGCAGCCTATCGACTGGAAGAAAACATTTGCAAACTGTATCTCTCATAAGGGGTTAATATCCAAAATATACACATAACTCACAGAACTCCACAGCACAAAAATAATAACCCAAACTAAAAAATGGGCAAAGAAACTGAAAAGACATTTTTCCAAAGAAGACATACAAATCATCAACAGATATATGAAAATGTGCTCAATAGCACTAATCATCAGAGAAATGCAAATTAAAACCACAATGAGACATCACCTCACAACTATTTAAATGGCTACTATGAAAGAAACAAAAGATAGTAAGTGTTGGTGAGGGTGTGGAGGAAAGGGAACCCTTGCATATTGTTGAAATTCAGTCATTACAAAAAACAGTATGGAGGTTCCTCAAGAAGTTATAAATGGAGCTGCCATATAACCCAGCAATGTCTCTGCTGGGTACATAGCCAAAGGAAATGAAATTAGCACTTCATAGAGATATTTGCACTAGCATGTTCACTGCAATATTATTCACAATAGCCAGTGATAATAGCAAAATAATCAATACTTTATGGAAAACTAATTGGTCATCAATGGATGCATGGATAAAGAAATTGTGAATTTGATATACAAGGCAATATTAGCCTTATAAAAAAGAAATACTACCATTTACAAAACACGAAAGAACCTTTAGACATTATTCTAAGTGAAATAAGTCAGACAAAGAAAGAAAAATACTGCATGGTCTCACTTGTACGTGACATCTAAAAAATTTTCAAATACATAGAAACAATAGAATGGTAGTTTCTAGGGGCAGGGAGAAGCAGGAAAGAGAGAAATGTAGGTAAAAGAGAACTAACTTGGAGTTATATAGGATGAGTAAGTCTAGAGAGTCAATGTACTGCAGGAGACTGTAGTTAATAGTCCTTAGTTGCTTATGAAAATATTGCCTAGTAAATTGATTTTAGGTGCTCTTACCACTAACAAACAAAAAAGCAGTAGCTACAAAAGACTATGGATATGTTAATTTGCTTTCCTGTAGTAATTATCTTACAATACCTATGTATACTGAACATCATGTGCTATACTTGAAATATATACAATACTTTTTTTAATGAAGGCACATGTATGAAAAAATAACAGATTGGATAGTTTTTTCCTCCATATTCAAAAATATACCCATAACCTAAACCACAGAATCTCACCTCTGAATATAAATCATAAAGAAACTCTTGTGTAAGGGAATGATTATCCATGTTTAAAAATATTTATTGTATAATTTCTAAAAAAGAAGAATATTAAAATACCCAGGGGTCAATAAGACAAAGCAAATAAAATTGATAATTTTTTAAAATAAAATGTTCTATATATTTTTAAATAATTAAATTTAAACTACCAGTATCAACATAGATACATTTCCAAAACATATAAATGGAAAAAAATGTGGCAGTATATTAACATCAATTGGAAATAAAAATATTATTTAACAATTAAAAAGTGAGAAAATTTAACAGTTTAGGACAGAGTAAATTGTATTGTTCATAATATAATATTCTGTATAGTGCAGTAATTTTAAGTGTTATTAAAATTTTTATTATATTATGGAAATATATATATTACCATAAGCCCTCCTGTTTATATCAATATGTATTTGTCTATATTTATTATATGTAAGACACTAAATTGACCTAACATGTAACTACAGTTTTTTTAAATGATCTAGTAGTGCTAGAAAAATAATCAATACTTTACAGATTTTTAATTTTTTATGGTGTTGTGTTGCTTCAAAGTAAATCTGAATATATCTATAACAATTAAAATAACACATTAGGATAAAAGTGTAGGAATTAAGTGTACTATGACATACAGAAGAAAATATCAAAAGAATCTATACAAGTAACAACTGCAAATATTCATCAGGAAGGTTTTTAATTGCAGTTGATAATTAATATTAATATAGTAATGTTCAAATAAAAATATTCATGTGTTTCTTGAGTTTCATTAATCATATGGTAAATCATAAGAATGATATAATTGCTTGTAAGTTAGAGATTACATCTGTATTTGCTTTTTCAACTTAATTTGATTTGTACTAAATATGTATTGTTGTTAGCTGATTGGAATTAATATTAGTCCATTAATACTCATAAATAAATACAACAAAATATTGAAATTTATACATTTTTAAGTGATTTTTAGAAGATAATTTTGGATGAAGAAGAAATATTTGTCAATTAGAATGTGATTTAATAACATTTAGGATGAACTTATACTAAACAACCCATATCTTATGTTACTATATTTTGTGACAAAATATAGCTATAATTATGAAAATTAAACTTGATTTTATTGTTAATAGAAGGGAATTCACTCTTAATTATAAAAGCTCAACAAAAGAAATGTTTTTCATTGACATGTCTACATAAATTACTACTTGTTTTAACTTTATATGTAATCTGATTTATTCAAGTCTATAAACCTGTCCTACAACACAAATGCACATGTTTATGCAAGCAAATATAAACTTAATTTAAAAACTGTTCATTGTAAATATGTTAATTTAATATTTTTATAATACATAAATATAAAGCTAAGCTATGAAAATACTAAGATATGGGCTGATATACAGTGAAAAAACAACCAGAAAAAGTGAATCCTAAAATTGAATAACTGAAATTTAAATGTAACTCAAAATCATATGTTGCCTGGTTTCTCAGATTTTTTTAAATCTCTCAAATTTTTATTTCTTTTGAAAACTTAATAAAATATCCATAAATAGAGCATCTTTCTATTTCTTCTCTAGTGTTCTCATGACTACTGAGATTTTTTTCTATGATATAATCAATGGAGTTTAGTATCTGTGTTCACAAAATGTACTTAGCATTATATTTTTGCTTTAATTAACATTGACTTGAAACAGAGTATCATTACTAGTGTGAAAATCTAGATGATAATTTATAACACAATAAATGTTTTATGCCCTATGGAATAAACAAAACTTCAACCTTTTAGAAGCTTTGAAATACCAAATAGCAAATAAGCTTTGAATATCAAATAAGTATCATTATTAGTGTGAAAATCTAGATGAGAATTTATAACAGAGTAAATGTTTTATACCCTACAGAATAAACAAAACTTCAACCTTTTAGAAGCTTTGAAATACCAAATAAGAGTAATAGAGATCATTGATAATTATTTTAGTACATAAAAATAGGCAATATTGACATATAAGCAATATACTTGAAGTGTACTATCATGGAATTATCAAGTCAGGGTTTTCAGACACATATATATCTTCTTTATTCTTTCATTTTCTCCGTACAGTCTAATCTATCAAACACAATCCTTAAGCCTTATATTCTACCTAAAGACTTTCCTGATAACTTTCAATTCATTATTTTTTCTCTTCTCTGTTCATGATTTTATTTTTCAAAATTTTGGGGTACATATTTATGTGGATGAGATAAACAGCATTTAATAAAGTTCCTCAGAAATAATAATAGTGAAGAGGAACAAGTTAGATTAGGATGCTTTCAGATACAAATAGCAATACTCTTTAGCAAATATTTTTAAAATAGGCAAATTTTACTAGTTCATACAAGAGAGAGTCCTAATGGAGGGTAGCTCCAGAGTTCTTTAATGCAAAGATTTAGTCAAGGGTCCACCTGTGTTTGTTATGCTCTTCTGCCTGTTGGTTCATTAGACTGGCTCTACTCATGATTTCTAAACAAACTGCAAAAGTTTTCCATGTCTTTACTTAAATCCTTTTAAGTCTTTCTTTTCACATCAAGAGCTTTTCCTCTAGTACCCATCATCTATAGGGAAATTGTTTGTTTGGGGTAATCAGTATTCACCCCGGGAAATTTAACACCAATCAGAGTGACTCTGAGGTAAAGCTTAAAATAGCTCCTTGGAATATAAATAAATTTTACTGCTCACTTTTGTCTTTTACTTTGCTTTTCATTTCAAAGTTGAGAGTAATTTATGTCAAAGGAGGAAGTGGCTTTGACAAATAAACACCTAATTTAACTGCTGAAGTATATGGAGTTAACCTTGCTCAAGGAGACTAATTTGTTTGCAATCAGAGATTTAAGTCTTTCAGAGTCCTGATGTCTAAACATCAACATCAATAAATAAACTGTCAATTATTAATAGTATATTGGCTACTGCCAATGTAAGTAGCTTAGAGATTTTGGCCTCTTATATCTTAAAACAAGCCTTGTTCCTTTCTAACATTATTCTTAAATCCACTGGACAGAGTACCCTTAAACCGTTCCAGGAAATACAAATGTCACCAAAGTTGCACTTTTTCTCCCTAAGATCTCTATTCACTGCTATTCATATCAAAACTCCTAGTTTTTGATGATCACTGATCTCAGTTGAAAGTTAAACTTAAAAATTCTCTAAAAGATGTCTCTGATTGGTCATTCATATTTTAATGCATATTAAATATAATGACATCTAATTGGTGACATTGGAGGAAGAGATATCTGTAGAAGGGATTCCCTTCAATGCTTACTAATAGCTGTTTTAAGAGCTAGAGCAAGATTGTTTGAGCTCTGCTGGAAAGGTATGTTACATTAATCCTAGATTCTTCAGATTCTAGTTGACAAAGACAAAAAACAATTTTCGACAAAATTTAGATAAAATTTACTTTCACATTTGTTTTAAAAAGTTAAAAGTTATGTATATAACTACAAGGCTACAGTAACCAAAACAGCATGGTACTGGTACCAAAACAGAGAGATAGACCAATGGAACAGAACAGAGCCCTCAGAAATAATACCACACATCTACAACTATCTGATCTTTGACAAACCTGACAAAAACAAGAAATGGGGAAAGGATTCCCTATTTAATAAATGGTGCTGGGAAAACTGGCTAGCCATATGTAGAAAGCTGAAACTGGATCCCTTCCTTACACCTTATACAAAAATTAATTCAAGATGGATTAAAGACTTACATGTTAGACCTAAAACCATAAAAACCCTAGAAGAAAACCTAGGCAATACCATTCAGGACATAGGCATGAGCAAGGACTTCATGTCTAAAACACCAAAAGTAATGGCAACAAAAGCCAAAATTGACAAATGGGATCTAATTAAACTAAAGAGCTTCTGCACACCAAAAGAAACTACCATCAGAGTGAACAGGCAACCTACAGAATGGGAGAAAATTTTTGCAATCTACTCATCTGACAAAGGGCTAATATCCAGAATCTGCAAAGAACTCAAACAAATTTAAAAGAAAAAAACAACCCCATCAACAAGTGGGCGAAGGATGTGAACAGACATTTCTCAAAAGAAGACATTTATGCAGCCAACACACACATGAAAAAATGCTCATCATCACTGCCCATCAGAGAAATGCAAATCAAAACCACAATGAGATACCATCTCACACCAGTTAGAATGGCGATCATTAAAAAGTCAGGAAACAACAGGTGCTGGAGAGGTTGTGGAGAAATAGGAACACTTTTACACTGTTGGTGGGACTGTAAACTAGTTCAACCATTGTGGAAGACAGTGTGGCGATTCCTCAGGGATCTAGAACTAGAAATACCACTTGACCCAGCCATCCCATTAATGGGTATATACCCAAAGGACTATAAATCATGCTCCTATAAAGACACATGCACACATATGTTTATTGCGGCACTATTCACAATAGCAAAGACATGGAACCAACCCAAATGTCCAACAATGATAGACTGGATTAAGAAAAGGTGGTACATATATACCATGAAATACTATGCAGCCATAAAAAATGATGAGTTTTGTCCTTTGTAGGGACATGGATGAAGCTGGAAACCATCATTCTCAGTAAACTATCACAAGGACAAAAAAACAAACACTGCATGTTCTCACTCATAGGTGGGAATTGAACAATGAGAACACTTGGACGCAGGAAGGGGAACATCACACACCGGGGCCTGTTGTGGGGTGGGGGGAGTGGGGAGGGATAGCATTAGGATATATACATTATGTAAATGACAAGTTAATGGGTGCAGCACACCAACATGGCGCATGTATACAAATGTAACAAACCTGCAAGTTGTGCACATGTACCCTAGAACTTAAAGTATAATAAAAAATATATATTAAAACGTTATGTATATATGAAACTTTATATATAAACAGCATTTATATATAAAGCATATATATATATATGCACTTAATATATAAAATCCAGGAATCATAATTTAATACAAATGGAAAAAACAGAGAATAAGACTAACAATTAGTAAAATTTGCTTTTTATTACTGACATTTCATGTGGAAATGATGGCATCCATATTCTGGATAGGTGGGGAAATATATGAAAAATATCAGGAAGAATATGATCACATTCAGAGGGTCCATTCTCTTGATTAGATGCCTGTTTTACTCCTTGACATGCTCACATTAGCAGGTTGTTATCACCCTTGTTCTTAATTTTGGCTCTCAGTCATTGATGCAGCATTTATATCACTTTAGATAGATTTTATAGCCCATTTCCTTTTTGGCTATGACTTTTGACAAGCCAGAGACATGTTAATAGAGGCAGAAAAACCTGTAATTAATCTTAATTGTAGACCTAATATTTCGATATTACCTGTTTTAACCTCAAGCTCTTAAGATTTACTTTCTTATTTACAGGCACAAGTTATAGTAAAATTCATTGTTAACAAGAGCCAGAAAAACACTTTCCCTCCCATCCTCCTCAGCAGTTACCTTAAATCCTTGATTACTTCACCAAGGAAGAAATACACAGAATTTTAAGTGACTTCCACAGCGACTGTTTTACCCCTGTTGTTACATTAAAAGTAATTCCTTACCCAATGGGACACATTAAAACAAAATATCATCCCCTGAAGAATGTTTAGAGTATTATTTTGCATTTAATTCCTTATGTGATCATTTAGAATCTCAGTGAAGATTTGTGAACTCTTTGAAGTCAGGCTTCACATAATTTTAAAATTGTGGTATTTGCTTTAGCATCCTCTCTAACATTAAATAAGCATACTTTAAATCTCATTACACTTTTCTTTCAATAATTGAAATGATAATAACAATGATTATTTTGTGATGGCAAGAGATCCATATACTCTGCCAATTGCCATTTAAATGAGATCTGGCATACCATTTGACCCAGCCATCCCATTAATGGGTATATACCCAAAGGACTATAAATCATGCTTCTATAAAGACACATGCACACATATGTTTATTGTGGCACTATTGACAATAGCAAAGACATGGAACCAACCCAAATGTCTAACAATGATAGACTGGATTAAGAAAATGTGGCACATATACACCACGGAATACACAATTTTCAATATATGTGTAATATAATATTCCTTACAATAGGAAGAAAAGCCTTTAAGTTCTTTATCCTATTATGATTGAATGTTTCCAGCGTTAACATTTAGCCTACATCTATCTATGGGTATTTTAAGGTAATTGATTAGAAGATGACAGATATCAATACATCCTTTATCAATAGTGTAACAATTTTTGTGAAAGTCAGTGCAAAAATATAGATTAAATGATCCAGTACTTTTGCAATTGAGACTGGATAAAATATTCTTGAATTATTTTTAGGAATTATTCATGCAAAGTATTTTCCTCAGCAGACATTTGGTTGATTGGCCAACACTAGCATTATGTTTAAAGACTTTCTAAATGAAATTAGACTGTCCATTCAGATACTGGCTTAACAGGGAACAGGTCTAGGCAATCGTTTGGCTTGGACCATGTACAAAACTAATTGGATCACTGTTCAATACCATGTCTCAGGAAATCGCTGGGTACATAAGGAGTGGATATTCACCACAGCAGAATTAAGAAAGGTACAAAAAAAAAAAAAAAAGCAATACCCCCTGATATTCGGTAGATGGGCCAGCACTTATATTTTAGCCATGCTATTTTTCTATTTCATATAAACTATCTCAAACAGCATCAGCCTCAGGCAACTTTGCTCTGACACAAGGATAAAATGAGACAAATAGGGGCCATTGCATATTTTCATGTAACAATGAAAACAAGATTATCATAAACCCTCCAAAATTAAAAATACCACCCCCTCCTTGGCAAAATGAATGACTGCTATTTCTTTTTTTTCTTTTTTTGAGACAGAGTTTCACTCTTGTTGCCCAGGCTGGAATGCAATGGCGTGATCTCGGCTCACTGCAACCTACGCCTCCTGGGTTCAAGCGATTCTCCTGCCTCAGCCTCCCGAGTAGCCGGGATTACAGGCATGCACCCAGCTAATTTTTATGGTTTTAGTAGAGACAGGTTTTCTTCGTGTTGATCAGGCTGGTCTCGAACTCCCGACCTCAGGTGATCTGCCCCCCCTAGGCCTCCCAAAATGCTGGCATTACAGGTGTGAACAACTGTGCCCAGCCCCTACTGCTATTTCTTAACTAATTACAGCTTAATTCTTGTTCTAGTCTCCGATTTCTGTGGATAAGATTTATTGTGATGGCCTATCACAGAATTGTCCCCTCTTTCTGATAGCATCCAATCTAGAGTAAACCCTTGCTTTTCTAGACTCTCCCCAAATTTACACAACAGCCCCTAAATCCTATAATAGCTTCTTTCTAACACTTTCTTACTTAGACACCCCTTGGTTCATCACAGTATGTGTTCTCTGTCACATGATAAATCCAATTTATTTAACTACTGGTGTGTTTCTGGTGGTCAGATATTTCTCATGGGTGAGAATGATAGGCTCAATAATGTCCCCCACTGCCCTCCGCCACCATGCCCGTGTCGAATTTTAATCCTTGGAAATTGTGATTATGTTACCTTACACTTTAAAAGGGATTTAAAAGACATAACTAAGGTTATGGACTTTCATATAAGGAGAATATCCTGGATTATCTATGTGACCCCAGTCTAATCACATGAGCCTTTTAAAACTGAGCATTTTCTCTGGCTGGAGTCAAAAGAGGTGTAGCAAAAGAAGTCACAGTGGTTACAAATATGAAAGAGATGTAACCTGCTGGACATGGGCCACAGACGAAGCATGAGAATAAATGTGGCAGCTGGTAGGAGCAAAGGTTGGACTCTACCTAACCACTGGCATTAAAATGGGGTCCTATGAGCACAAGGAGAAGCTGAATTCAGCCAGCAACCTAAATGACCTTGGCTGTGAATCTAGAACCTCCTAAAAGGGACACAGCTTTGCTGACATTTTGATTGCAGCTGAATGATACTCTAAGCAGAGTACACAGTTGTGCCATGCTCTACATGGATGTTTTACATATACAATTATGAGATAATAAATGAGTGCTGCATCCAGCTGCTAAATTTGTGGTAATTTTTTTATCCAGCAAGAGAGAACTACAAATTCTATTTAAAGCCTGGGGAAAACCCTTTGCTCTGCACCCTTTTGGGAATAATGCTATTATCAGAAAAAAGGTGATTCTCAATCTCAACATCTTTGTTTCCTTTATATAGATGTTCGTTTTCTCTAGAATCTAAAATTCACTTTTATATATGTTTTAAGTTTACAGAATATTTTTACCTAGAGGATGGAAAATAAAGAAAGGCATATGAGACCTGTCTTAAAGGAGTATCTAGGCAACAAGAAAGTATAGTAAAAGAACATGCAAAAAAAAATTCAAGTATAGATTAATGTAAGATATGAATGCAAATGTAAATGTTGTTATACTAAAGCTGTTGGGCTCAACAGAGAAAATATCCCAGAATTGATTTAATAAGTTGATGAGGGAATGAAAGAATTCTGAGAAAAGTGTCAGGCATTTGAACATGGTGAGAACAAGGAAGTAGATAACAAAATACTAAATCTTGGTGGCTAGAAAGTTATCAAGTCTTTAAAGGGAGAAATAATTTTGAAACATAACGCTTAAACAAGATGCATATAATTATGAGTATCAACAGAAGTATGTATATGTTATACATTTCTGTACTTATATTTTTAATTAAAAATGTACAAAAATCTATATAGTTTCATGACGGAATTATTTGGATTTTTGATAACTAGTTTATATTTTTTTGAAATTACCAAAACAGAGAAATATGTTTTGTATACAAGAAATGTTTAAAACTCTAGAGACTTAAGCAAGCATTTGCAAAAGACAATAGTTGTACCTAGTCAGATATAGCTTCCTGTTTATTAGGGAATTTTACAACTACTTCAAAAATAAAGAATGTTTCTAATTTAATTTTGCAAGATTTAAATTTGATCATTTACTTAAGAAGGGATTGTGAATTTAGTTTGTTTTCAGGCATGCTAAATATAATATATAACATATAAAACAAACTTTAGTGTTTATTAATTATATTAGAATTTGCTTAATTTCTAATAAATGTAGAAAATACAGTCCCCACATTTAATATCTCCAAATATTTTGAAATATTGCTAAAGTGAGTTAATTCAGTTTATAATATTTTGAATTTTTAAAGGGTCTATTCAGCTACATATATAACAAACCACTGACTAGAGTGGCTTAATCAAAAGTGGATTTTTTTTTCTTTTTTGGGGGTTTTTTTTTTCTTTTTTTTTAATTATACTTTAAGTTTTAGGGTACATGTGCACATTGTGCAGGTTAGTTACATATGTATACATGTGACATGCTGGTGCGCTGCACCCACTAACTCGTCATCTAGCATTAGGTATATCTCCCAGTGCTATCCCTCCCCCCTCCCCCCACCCCACCACAGTCCCCAGAGTGTGATATTCCCCTTCCTGTGTCCATGTGTTCTCATTGTTCAATTCCCACCTATGAGTGAGAATATGCGGTGTTTGGTTTTTTGTTCTTGCGATAGTTTACTGAGAATGATGATTTCCAATTTCATCCATGTCCCTACAAAGGACATGAACTCATCATTTTTTATGGCTGCATAGTATTCCATGGTGTATATGTGCCACATTTTCTTAATCCAGTCTATCATTGTTGGACATTTGGGTTGGTTCCAAGTCTTTGCTATTGTGAATAATGCCGCAATAAACATACGTGTGCATGTGTCCTTATAGCAGCATGATTTATAGTCCTTTGGGTATATACCCATTAATGGGATGGCTGGGTCAAATGGTATTTCTAGTTCTAGATCTCTGAGGAATCGCCACACTGACTTCCACAATGGTTGAACTAGTTTACAGTCCCACCAACAGTGTAAAAGTGTTCCTATTTCTCCACATCCTCTCCAGCACCTGTTGTTTCCTGACTTTTTAATGATCGCCATTCTAACTGGTGTGAGATGGTATCTCATTGTGGTTTTGATTTGCATTTCTCTGATGGGCAGTGATGATGAGCATTTTTTCATGTGTTTTTTGGCTGCATAAATGTCTTCTTTTGAGAAGTGTCTGTTCATGTCCTTCGCCCACTTTTTGATGGGGTTGTTTGTTTTTTTCTTGTAAATTTGTTTGAGTTCATTGTAGATTCTGGATATTAGCCCTTTGTCAGATGAGTAGATTGCAAAAATTTTCTCCCATTCTGTAGGTTGCCTGTTCACTCTGATGGTAGTTTCTTTTGGTGTGCAGAAGCTCTTTAGTTTAATTAGATCCCATTTGTCAATTTTGGCTTTTGTTGCCTTTGCTTTTGGTGTTTTAGACATGAAGTCCTTGGCCATGCCTATGTCCTGAATGCTAATGCCTAGATTTTCTTCTAGGGTTTTTATGGTTTTAAGTCTAACGTTTAAGTCTTTAAACCATCTTGAATTAATTTTTGTATAAGGTGTAAGGAAGGGATCCAGTTTCAGCTTTCTACATATGGCTAGCCAGTTTTCCCAGCACCATTTATTAAATAGGGAATCCTTTCCCCATTTCTTGTTTTTGTCAGGTTTGTCAAAGATCAGATAGGTGTAGATATGCGGCATTATTTTTGAGGGCTCTGTTCTGTTCCATTGATCTATATCTCTGTTTTGGTACCAGTACCATGCTGTTTTGGTTACTGTAGCCTTGTAGTATAGTTTGAAGTCAGGTAGCATGATGCCTCCAGCTTTGTTCTTTTGGCTTAGGATTGACTTGGCGATGCGGGCTCTTTTTTGGTTCCATATGAACTTTAAAGTAGTTTTTTCCAATTCTGTGAAGAAAGGCATTCGTAGCTTGATGGGGATGGCATTGAATCTGTAAATTACCTTGGGCAGTATGGCCATTTTCACGATATTGATTCTTCCTACCCATGAGCATGGAATGTTCTTCCATTTGTTTGTATCCTCTTTTATTTCCTTGAGCAGTGGTTTGTAGTTCTCCTTGAAGAGGTCCTTCACATCCCTTGTAAGTTGGATTCCTAAGTATTTTATTCTCTTTGAAGCAATTGTGAATGGGAGTTCACTCATGATTTGGCTCTCTGTTTGTCTGTTATTGGTGTATAAGAATGCTTGTGATTTTGGTACATTGATTTTGTATCCTGAGACTTTGCTAAAGTTGCTTATCAGCTTAAGGAGATTTTGGGCTGAGACAATGGAGTTTTCTAGATATACAATCATGTCATCTGCAAACAGGGACAATTTGACTTCCTCTTTTCCTATTTGAATACCCTTTATTTCCTTCTCCTGCCTAATTGCCCTGGCCAGAACTTCCAACACTATGTTGAATAGGAGTGTTGAGAGAGGGCATCCCTGTCTTGTGCCAGTTTTCAAAGGGAATGCTTCCAGTTTTTGCCCATTCAGTATGATATTGGCTGTGGATTTGTCATAGATAGCTCTTATTATTTTGAAATACGTCCCATCAATACCTAATTTATTGAGAGTTTTTAGCATGAAGGCTTGTTGAATTTTATCAAAGGCTTTTTCTGCATCTATTGAGATAATCATGTGGTTTTTGTCTTTGGCTCTGTTTATATGCTGGATTACATTTATTGATTTGCGTATATTGAACCAGCCTTGCATCCCAGGGATGAAACCCACTTGATCATGGTGGATAAGCTTTTTGATGTGCTGCTGGATTCAGTTTGCCAGTATTTTATTGAGGATTTTTACATCGATGTTCATCAAGGATATTGGTCTAAAATTCTCTTTTTTGGTTGTGTCTCTGCCCAGCTTTGGTATCAGAATGATGCTGGCCTCATAAAATGAGTTAGGGAGGATTCCCTCTTTTTCTATTGATTGGAATAGTTTCAGAAGGAATGGTACCAGTTCCTCCTTGTACCTCTGGTAGAATTCGGCTGTGAATCCATCTGGTCCTGGACTCTTTTTGGTTGGTAAGCTATTGATTACTGCCACAATTTCAGATCCTGTTATTGGTCTATTCAGAGATTCAACTTCTTCCTGGTTTAGTCTTGGGAGCGTGTATGTGTCGAGGAATTTATCCATTTCTTCTAGATTTTCTAGTTTATTTGCGTAGAGGTGTTTGTAGTATTCTTTGATGGTAGTTTGTATTTCTGTGGGATCGGTGGTGATATCCCCTTTATCATTTTTTATTGTGTCTATTTGATTCTTCTCTCTTTTTTTCTTCATTAGTCTTGCTAGCGGTCTATCAATTTTGTTGATCCTTTCAAAAAACCAGCTCCTGGATTCACTAATTTTTTGAAGGGTTTTTTGTGTCTCTATTTCCTTCAGTTCTGCTCTGATTTTAGTTATTTCTTGCCTTCTGCTAGCTTTTGAATGTGTTTGCTCTTGCTTTTCTAGTTCTTTTAATTGTGATGTTAGGGTGTCAATTTTGGATCTTTCCTGCTTTCTCTTGTGGGCATTTAGTGCTATAAATTTCCCTCTACACACTGCTTGGAATGTGTCCCACAGATTCTGGTATGTTGTGTCTTTGTTCTCGTTGGTTTCGAAGAACATCTTTATTTCTGCCTTCATTTCGTTATGTACCCAGTAGTCATTCAGGAGCAGGTTGTTCAGTTTCCATGTAGTTGAGCGGTTTTAAGTGAGATTCTTAATCCTGAGTTCTAGTTTGATTGCACTGTGGTCTGAGAGATAGTTTGTTATAATCTCTGTTCTTTTACATTTGCTGAGGAGAGCTTTACTTCCAAGTATGTGGTCAATTTTGGAATAGGTGTGGTGTGGTGCTGAAAAAAAATGTATATTCTGGTGATTTGGGGTGGAGAGTTCTGTAGATGTCTATTAGGTCTGCTTGGTGCAGAGCTGAGTTCAATTCCTTGGTATCCTTGTTGACTTTCTGTCTCGTTGATCTGTCTAATGTTGACAGTGGGGTGTTAAAGTCTCCCATTATTAATGTGTGGGAGTCTAAGTCTCTTTGTAGGTCACTCAGGACTTGCTTTATGAATCTGGGTGCTCCTGTATTGGGTGCATATATATTTAGGATAGTTAGCTCTTCTTGTTGAATTGATCCCTTTACCATTATGTAACGGCCTTCTTTGTCTCTTTTGATCTTTGTTGGTTTAAAGTCTGTTTTATAAGAGACTAGGATTGCAACCCCTGCCTTTTTTTGTTTTCCATTTGCTTGGTAGATCTTCCTCCATCCCTTCATTTTGAGCCTATGTGTGTCTCTGCACGTGAGATGGGTTTCCTGAATACAGCACACTGATGGTTCTTGACTCTTTATCCAATTTGCCAGTCTGTGTCTTTTAATTGGAGCATTTAGTCCATTTACATTTAAAGTTAATATTGTTATGTGTGAATTTGATCCTGTCATTATGATGTTAGCTGGTGATTTTGCTCGTTAGTTGATGCAGTTTCTTCCTAGTCTCGATGGTCTTTACATTTTGGCATGATTTTGCAGCGGCTGGTACTGGTTGTTCCTTTCCATGCTTAGCGTTTCCTTCAGGAGCTCTTTTAGGGCAGGCCTGGTGGTGACAAAATCTGTCAGCATTTGCTTGTCTGTAAAGTATTTTATTTCTCCTTCACTTATGAAGCTTAGTTTGGCTGGATATGAAATTCTGGGTTGAAAATTCTTTTCTTTAAGAATGTTGAATATTGGCCCCCACTCTCTTCTGGCTTGTAGGGTTTCTGCCGAGAGATCCGCTGTTAGTCTGATGGGCTTCCCTTTGAGGGTAACCCGAGCTTTCTCTCTGGCTGCCCTTAACATTTTTTCCTTCATTTCAACTTTGGTGAATCTGACAATTATGTGTCTTGGAGTTGCTTTTCTTGAGGAGTATCTTTGTGGCGTTCTCTCTATTTCCTGAATCTGAACGTTGGCCTGCCTTGCTAGATTGGGGAAGTTCTCCTGGATAATATGCTGCAGAGTGTTTTCCAACTTGGTTCCATTCTCCCCATCACTTTCAGGTACACCAATCAGACATAGATTTGGTCTTTTTACATAGTCCCATATTTCTTGGAGGCTTTCCTCATTTCTTTTTATTCTTTTTTCTCTAAACTTCCCTTCTCGCTTCATTTCATTCATTCCATCTTCCATTACTGATACCCTTTTTTCCAGTTGATCGCATTGGCTCCTGAGGCTTCTGCATTCTTCACGTAGTTCCCGGGCCTTGGTTTTCAGCTCCATCAGCTCCTTTAAGCACTTCTTTGTATTGGTTATTCTAGTTATACATTCTTCTAAACTTTTTTCAAAGTTTTCAACTTCTTTGCCTTTGGTTTGAATGTCCTCCCATAGCTCAGAGTAATTTGATCGTCTGAAGCCTTCTTCTCTCAGCTCGTCAAAGTCATTCTCCATCCAGCTTTGTTCCATTGCTGGTGAGGAACTGCGTTCCTTTGGAGGAGGAGAGGCACTCTGCTTTTTAGAGTTTCCAGTTTTTCTGTTCTGTTTTTTCCCCATTTTTGTGGTTTTATCTACTTTTCATCTTTGATGATGGTGATGTGTGGGTTTTTGGTGTGGATGCCCTTTCTGATTGTTAGTTTTCCTTCTAACAGACAGGACCCTCAGCTGCAGGTCTGTTGGAATACCCTGCTGTGTTAGGTGTCAGTGTGCCCCTGCTGAGGGGTGCCTCCCAGTTAGGCTGCTTGGGGGTCAGGGGTCAGGGACCCACTTGAGGAGGCAGTCTGCCCGTTCTCAGATCTCCAGCTGCGTGCTGGGAGAACCACTGCTTTCTTCAAAGCTGTCAGACAGGGACATTTAAGTCTGCAGAGGTTACTGCTTTTTGTCTGTGCCCTGCCCCCAGAGGTGGAGCCTACAGAGGCAGGCAGGCCTCCTTGAGCTGTGGTGGGCTCCACCCAGTTGGAGCTTCCTGGCTGCTTTATTTACCTAAGCAAGCCTGGGCAATGGCGGGCGCCCCTCCCCCAGCCTCGCTGCCACCTTGCAGTTTGATCTCAGACTGCTGTGCTAGCAATCAGCGAGACTCCATGGGCATAGGACCCTCCGAGCCAGGTGCGGGATATAATCTCGTGGTGCGCCGTTTTTTAAGCCAGTCGGAAAAGCGCAGTATTCGGGTGGGAGTGACTAGATTTTCCAGGTGCGTCCGTCACCCCTTTCTTTGACTCGGAAAGGGAACTCCCTGACCCCTTGCGCTTCCCAAGTGAGCCAATGCCTCGCCCTGCTTCGGCTCGCGCACGGTGCGCACACCCACTGACCTGCACCCACTGTCTGGCACTCCCTAGTGAGATGAACCTGGTACCTCAGATGGAAATGCAGAAATCACCCGTCTTCTGCGTCACTCACGCTGGGAGCTGTAGACCCGAGCTGTTCCTATTTGGCCATCTTGGCTCCTCCCCCGGATTTTTTTTTTCACTTACCATGTTTGAAGGTAGGTTACCCAAGGCTGGGACATGTCTTAATATCCCATTCATCTTGTGTCTTTCAGCTACTATAGTTTTAATAGGTGTTTCATAACTGTGAAATGTACATAAAGACAGTTCAGCTATTTCATCCTTTTTTTCTGTATGCCACTTAGGAAAAAGAAAAAAAGAAACAACAAGCCAGAAGTGGTGAAAAGCAAAATATTCTCAGAAACCTTAAACTTTTGTTTAGTGGGCCAGAACTGTTTCACTTGGATAACCCTAGTTATCCAAGAAAGTTTGAGAAATTTATCTGATAACCTGGGCATACAGCCAGCTTGGGGGAGAAAAAGGAGCTTTACTTGGTATGGAAAAGTGAAAGCTGGATTTGGGATTGCATGAGCCATGCATAATGTGGCTTAATAACCTCCAATAAAGACATATTCATGTCCCCATCTTTAATGTCTAATGTCATACCACAATTATGCATAATTTTATGCATAGCTACTAATTATAATGTCATAAGGCAGATGTGCAAATCCTTTCTTCTTTGATGTTGTCTAAGAAGTATAACATTTTATCAGTGCTGATGATCAACTCCATATTTTTCATCCATTTCTTAAGAAGTATTTTTGGAAGCATAATTTGGATCTTGGTGCTCAAGTTTCAGATACAAGCAGGTTAATATCTGGTTACTAGACAGTTATTGGGTAACCACTTAAAATATACATTTTTAAATGTATTAGGATGGAATGTGTCCACACATCTGTGGGCACATAGAAGAATATAAGGAAAAATGTAGAAATGCTCCTGGTGAAACAAATGAAGACATTTTTTTCCCAGCCATGTGGTGTAGCTAATTTAAAGTTTGGAATAAAAAATAAACTGCAGATTGTTTGATATTTCTGAAAAACTCAATGCAATCCAAATGGAAGGGAGAGGAAAGGGTTATTAGTCTTCCAGAAGGTTGATGGGACTTGTAAGGAGGAATTTTGAATTAAATTATAAATACTAGTTATGTTAAATGTGAGTTGCTTTTAGGTGTTTGGATATATGGGAATGGAAAACAGCGGATGTCTGACTGAAAAATCAGCATGGGTTGTTGATGCCATGGGGGTGAACTTACTGACAGGAGATTATAGGTAGAAAGAAAAGACAAGAAGAAATTAAAACTATGAAGAATAGTCACTGAAGGGACCTGGGAATGAGTCAGTTTGATAATAAGAGCAACAACCAAAACAATTAATATTTATTGATTGCTTATTTTGGTGCCACTCTTTGTGTTAAGAACATTACAGCTATTAGTAATTACAATGATTTTTGTAAACATATATTTTTTCAAATTTCAGTTTATGTTTAGGGGTACATATACAGGATTGTTATATAGGTAAATTGCATGCCACAGTGGTTTGGTGTACAGATTATTTTGCTACCCAGGTAATAAGCATAGTACCCAATAGGGAGTTTCTTTTAATCTTCACCCTCCTCCTAACCTTCACCCTGAAGTAGGCCCCTTTTGTTCTCTATTTTGTGTCCATATGTACTCAATGTATACCTCCCACTTATACATGAGAACGTGTGATATTTGGTTTTCTGTTCCTGTGTTACTTTGCTTAGAATAATGTCCTCTAGCTCCATCCATGTTGCTGCAAGGAACATGATATTATTCTTTTTTTATGTCTGCATATTATTCCATGATGTATATGTACCACATTTTAAAAAATCTGGCCAGTCTTTTGGTGGGCATTTAGGCTGTTTTCATGTCTCTGCTATTGTGAATAGTGCTGCAGAGAACATATGTGTGCATGTGTCTTTATGCACATGTCTTTATTGTAGAACGACTTGTATTCCTTTGGGTATATATCAGAGGGCAGAATTGCTTGGTTGAATGGTAATTCTGCTTTGAGATCTTTGAGAAATCACTAAAATGCTTACCACAACAGCTGAAATAATTTACACTCCCCCCAGCAGTATTGTGTTCACTTTCCTCTACAAACTCACCAGCATCTGTTATTTTTCGATTTTTTAAAATAGCCATTCTGACAGGTGTGAGATTGTATCTCATTGCGGTTTTCATTTGCATTTCTCTGATGATTAGTGATGATGAGCATATTTTTATTTGTTTCTCAGCCACATGTATGTCTTCTTTTGAAAAGTTTCTGTTCATGTCCTTTGCCCTCTTTTTAATGTGGTTGTTTATTTATGTGTGTTGATTTAAGTTTCTTATGGATTCTCGATATTAGAACTTCATCAGATGCATAGTTTGTAAATATTTTCTCCCATTCTGTAGATTGTCTGTTTACTTTGTTGATAGTTTCTTTGGCTGTGCAGAAGCTCTTTAGTTAAATAAGTTTATATTTCTCAGTTTTTGTTTTGGTTACAATTACTTTTGGGTTCTTCATCATGAAATAATTCTCAGTTCTATGTCTCAAATGTTATTTTCTAGGTTATCTTTCAGGGTTTCTATAGTTTGAGGTTGTACATTTAAGTCTTTAATCCATCTCAAGTTCATTTTTATCTATGGTTTAAGGGAGGCATCCCATTCCAATCTTCTTCATAGTTAGCCAGTTATCCCAGCACGATTTATTGAATAGGGAGTCATTTCTATGTTGCTTGTTTTTTGTCAACTTTGTTGAAGATCAGATAGTTGTAGGTGTGTGGCATTATTTCTGGACTCTCTATTCTGTTATATTGGTCTATATGTCTGTTTTTGTACCATGCCATGCTGTGTTGATTATTGTAACCTTTTAGTATAGTTTGAAGTTGGGTAATGTGATGCCTCCAGCTTTGTTCTTTTTGCTTAGGATTGTCTTAGCTATTTGAGCTCTTTTTTGGTTTAATCTGAATTTTAAAATATTTTTTCTAGTTCTGTGAAGAATGTCCTTAGTAGTTTCATAGGAATAGCATGGAATCTGTAAACTGCTTTGGACAGTATGACCATTTAAAAAATATTGATTCTCCTTATCCATCAGCATAGGATGTTTTTCTATTTGTTTGTGTCATCTCTGATTTCTATGAGCAGTGTTTTGTAATTCTTATTGTAGAGATCTTTCACTTCATTGGTTAGCCATGTTTTCTAGATATTTTATTATTTTTGCGGCTATTGTGAATGGTATTGCGTTCTTGATTTGGCTGTCAGTTTGGATGCTGTTGGTGTATAGGAATACTACTGATTTTTGTATATGGATTGTGTATCCTGAAACTTGGCTGAAGTTGTCTATCAGATCAAGGAGATTTTGGGCAGAGACTAAGGGGTTATCTAGGTATAGAATCATATTGTTCACAAACAGGAATAGTTTGATTACATCTCTTCCTATGTAGATGCCTTTTATTTCTTTCTATTACCTGATTGCTCTGGCCAGGACTTCCAGTACTATGCTAAATAGAAGTGGTGAGAGAAAGCATCCTTGTCTTGTACTGGTGTATTACTTCATTCTCGCATTGCTACAAGGAATAACTGAGACTCAGTAATTTGTTAAGAAAAAAGGGGTAATTGACTCACAGTTCCACAGGCTGGATAGGAAGCATGGATAGGGAGGCCTCAGAAAACACAATAATGACAGCAGGTGTAGGGGAAGTAGGCACATCTTCACATGGAGGAGCAGGAGAGAGAGAGAGAGAGCACAGAGGGAGGTGCTACAGACTTTTAAACAAACAGATTTTGTGAGAACTCTATCTCAAGACAGCACTAGGGAGATGGTGCTAAACCATTAGAAACCACCCCCATTAGAAACCACCCCCATGATCAAATCACCTCTCCCCAGGCCCTATCTCCAACACTGGGGATTATAATTCAATGTAAGATTTGGGTGGGGACAAAGAGCCAAACCATATCAACCAGTTTTCAAGGGGAATGCTTACAGCTTTTGCCCATTCAGTAGAATACATATAATTTTAGAACTGATGAGCAAGACATAGGCTGGGATCGGTGACTTGCATCTGTAATTCCAGCACTTTGGGAGGCCAAGGCAGGTGAATTGCTTGAGGTCAGGAGTTCAAGACCAGCCTGAGCAACATGGTGAAACCCCGTCACTACTAAAAATACAAAAATTAGCCAGGCATCATGGTCCATACCTGTAATACCAGCTTCTTAGGAGGCTGAGGCAGGAGAATTGCTTGAACCCAGGAGGTGGAATTTGCAGTGAGCCAAGATTGTGCCACAGAACTCCAGCCTGAGCAACAGAGTGAGATGGAAAAACAAACAAACAAAAAAACAGATGAGCAACAAGTAATGCCATAATGCTTGAATGATGTTCAGTAAGTGAGTGGTCTTTAATAATGTACCTAATCAGCAATGACAAATATTAAACAAAAACAAAGAAGGTTAAGAATGAAATGTGCTGTATTTCTTCACATTTAAATGGAAAGCACATGATTTTATAAAATTGCATGATAATATTATTCCAAATTGAAAAAGCCAACAATATTTTTTTCTTTGCTGCTTTATTTTATTTATCTTAATGCTCATAAAATTAAGGTTAGAAGAGACATTTCTCAAATTTCTAGAATGTTATTTATCCATTTCACCTGCCATTTTTTTTCCTTAGTGTAAATATGAATTTTTAAACTATTTGATTGAGATTTGCAAAGAACTCTTGGCACATAAGGACTACCACCAAATCCCTGAACTAAGAGACTTGACTAACCCCACTATGGTATCTAGTAGCCTAATGTGGAATACCTGAAACATCTCAAATCAAGTTCCTTTCTGAGATAGCTCAGGGCTGCCAAAAGGATTTACTGATTGCTCTAGGCCAACATCTGAGGACAGATCATGACTTCCATCTTCTAGAGCACTTAGCAACAACTTCTTACACTTGTGAATCCTTCTTCTGTCTCTTTGAGATTTATGTTTATCTCTTACAACTCAGGAATGTCTTTCTCAAGGACCTGAAACCCATACCTTGGAAATGCAGTCATCAGTAAGGACACGGCCTCTGTCTCCCAGTCACCCTGAGAGGATAGAATCTTAACCTCTACGATTCCCATCTACCAGATGCAACTGGCCTATTCACACTCACAGCAATCAGCACTTTGTTATTTTTCACTTCTCTTATTCTATGTGAGTCCTCAGTCACTCTTCCTCTTTACTCTCTCGTTCTTCCTTTAAAACACCCATGCAGTCACCTCTGCACAAATTAGGTTGGAGCTCAGCTCTTTCCCTTTCTGTGTGTAGTTATTGAATAAAGTGATTTCACCACTTTAAGTAGTATCTGGCTTTATTTTTCTTTGACAAGCAAACTTACAAGTGCATCAAGTTTTGAGTGTTGTTAGAATGGTTTTACAATCAAGTAGGCAAAACCAAATAGCTTTTGGAAGTCCTGAGGCAGTTTTCTACTCACTGACAGAAGGCATTATTTTCAAATCTTAGCAAACATCATTCACATAACTTTGACTCTGTAGTTGAACAAGTTTAAATTATTTATGTAGAATACTAAGGGGAGATTAAAATTATGTGATTTAATACTATTAAGAAATGTATTGAGTTGAACCAGCCTTGCATCCTAGGGATGAAGCCGACTTGATCATGGCAGGTAAATTTTTTGATGTGCTGCTACATTTGGTTTGCCAGTATTTTGTTGAGGATTTTTGCATCAATGTTCATCAGGGATGTTGGCCTGAAGTTATCTTTTTTTGTTGTTTCTCTTTCCAGTTTTGGTATCAGGATGATGCTTTGTTCATAAAATGAGTTAGGGAGGAGTCCCTCCTTTTCTGTTGTTTGGAATAGTTTCAGAAGCAATGGTATCAGCTCCTCTTCGTATTTCTGGTAGAATTCAGCTCTGAATTTGTCTGGTGCTGGGCTATTTTTTGTTGGTAGGCTATTAATGACTGCCTCAATTTCAGAACTCGTTATTTGTCTATTCATGGATTTGACTTCTTCTTGGTTTAGTCTTGGGAGGTGTAATCCATCACATAAACAGAAGCAAAGACAAAAACCACATGATTATCTCAATAGATGCAGGAAAGGCCTTTGATAAAATTCAAAACCCCTTAATGTTAAAAACTCTCAATAAACTAGGTATTGATGGAACATATCTCAAAATAATAATAGCTATTTCTGACAAACCCACGGCCAATATCATATTGAATGGACAAAAGCTGGAAGCATTCCCTTTGAAAACTGGGACAAGACAAGGATGCCCTCTCTCACCACTCCTATTCAACATATATTGGAAGTTCTGGCCAGGGCAATCAGGCAAGAGAAAGAAATAAATGGTATTCAAATAGAAAGAGAGGAAGTCAAATAGTCTCTGCAGACAACATGATTTTATATTTAGAAAACCTCATCATCTCAGGTCAAAATTCCTTAAATGGGTGAGCAACTTCAGCAAAGTCTCAGGATACAAAATCAATGTGCAAAAATCACAAGCATTCCTTTACACCAACAATAGACAAGCAGAGAGCCAAATCATGAATGAACCCCCATTCACAATCACTACAAAGAGAATAAAATGCCTAGGAACACAGCTAACAGGGGATGTGAAGGACCTCTTCGAGGAGAACCAAATCCACTGCTCAAGGAAATAAGAGGACAACAACAAATGGAAAAACATTTCATCCTCATGGATGGGAAGAATCAATATCATGAAAATGGCCATACTGCCCAAAGTAATTTATAGAGTCAACGCTATTCCCATCAAACTACCATTGACATTCTTCACAGAATGAGAAAAAAAAAAAACTATTCTAAATTTCATATGGAATCAAAGAAGACCCCATAGAGCCAAGACATTCCTAAGCAAAAAGAGCAAAGCTGGAGGCATCACGCTACCTGACTTTGAACTGCACTACAAGGCTTCAGTAACCAAAACAGCATGGTACTGGTATCAAAACAGGCATATAGACCAATGGAACAGACTACAACCATCTGATCTTCGAAAAACCTGACAAAAACAAGCAATGGGAAAAGGATCTCCTATTCAGTAAATGGTGCTGGGAAAACTGGCTAGCCATATGCAGAAAACTGAAACTGGATCCCTTCTTTACACCTTATACCATAATTAAATCAGAATGGATTAAAGACTTCAATGTAAAACCCAAAACCATGAAAACCCTAAAATAAAACCTAGGCAACACCATTCAGGACATAGGCATGGGCAAAGGCTTCATGACAAAAACACCAAAAGCAATTGCAACAAAAGCCAACATTGACAAATGGGATCTAATTAAACTAAAGAGCTTCTGCACAGGAAAATGAACTATCATCAGAGTGAACCGGAAGCCTACAGAATGGGAGAAAATGTTTACAATCTATAAAGGTCTAGTATCCAGGATTTACAAGGAAGTTAAATTAACAAGAAAAAAAAAAAAACAACCTCATCAAAAAGTGGGCAAAGTATATGGACAGACTTCTCAAAAGAAAACATTTATGTGGCCAACTAACAAATGAAAAAAAGCTCAACATCACTGATCATCAGAGAAATGCAAATCAAAACCACAATTAGATACCATCTCACACTAGTTAGAATTGCAATTATTAAAAAGTCAGGAAACAATAGACACTGGCAAGGCTGTGGAAAAATAGGAACACTTTGAGACTGTTGGTGGAAATGTAAATTAGTTCAACCATTGTGGAAGACAGTATAGCAATTCCTCAAGGATCTTACCCAGAAATACTATTTGACCCAGCAATCCCATTTCTGTGTATATACCCAAAGGAATATAAATCATTCTACTATAAAGACACATGCACACGTATGTTTACTGCAGCACTATTCACAATAGCAAAGACATGGAACCAACCCAAATGACCATCAATGATAGACTGGATAAAGAAAATGTGATACATATACACCATGGAATACTATGCAGCCATAAAAAGGATTAAGATTTTGTCTTCTGCAGGGATATAGATGAAACTGGAAGCCGTCATCTTTTTTTTTTGAGTCTTTTTTTTACTTTATGTTCTAGCGTACATGTGCACAACGTGCAGGTTTGTTACATATGTATACATGTGTCATGTTGGTGTGCTGCACCAGTCAACTCATCATTTACATTAGGTGTATCTCCTAATGCTATCCCTCGCCCCTCTCCCCATGCCCCCGCAGGCCCCCATGTGTGATGTTCCCCACCCTGTGTCCATGTGTTCTCATTGTTCAATTCCCACCTATGAGTGAGAACATGCGGTGTTTGGTTTTCTGTCCTTGCAATAGTTTGCTCAGAATGATGGTTTCCAGGAAAGCCATCATCTTCAACAACCTAACACAGGGACAGAAAACCAAACACCACATGTTCTCACTCATAAGTGGGAGTTTAACAATGAGAACACATGGACACAGAGAGGGGAATAACACACACCAGGGCTTGTTGCGGGGCAGGGGGTAAGGGGAGGGAACTTAGAGGACAGGTCAATGGGTGCAGCAAACCACCTAGGCACACATATACCTATGTAACAAACCTGCATTTCTGCACGTGTCCCATTTTTTAGAAGAAATAATTAATCTAAAATTAAAAAAAACTTTTATTTTGTTTTAAAAAAGAAATGTATAAATAAAATTAGTAGATGTTTAACAGTAGAACTTAAAAGTAAACGTGAAAGTTTTTTTATTCAAGAAGGCAAAAAGAACAAAAGTATTCATGTAGTTTATGCAATTTCTTTAAACTATGGTAAAGAAAGAGGGCAGAGCAGCTGAGATCACAGCTTAACTTATTACCTAAGAGCATAGCATCAAAATAGGGAGCGAATCTGTTCCAGAGAGCTTTGGAGAATTGAGTATAACGATGTTGAGATGTGGGCTGAAGAGGAACAAGTAAACCTGATATACCTAAACCAACTCTTATTTTACCTATGGCACAGAACACTAGCAGTTAACTATGTAACCCTGGACCCCAAACAGGCAAATAAATAACCATTTGGCAAAATTAAAAACAAAACAACATAAAAAATTATTTGCTAATATTGAAAAAAATGGCAGTCAACTGAGAATTCTAATGTTAGCATTGGCCCTTTCTCTTTGTGGTGTTGAAACATCACCAGCACAGTGGCAGATTGCTTTTTCATTTGTCCTTAAGTGAAGTTGGATATTTCATAAATTCTGGACATGTACACACAGCTCCACATTTATATTTTTAGAATTATATTATGTTCTTACATATGAATAACAAAGCACAAATTCCAAAATTTCTATGTAAAAATGAGATACAAAGACTAAGAAAAATATACAGAAAAATCACCCATGGAGAAGAAATAGTCAAAGATGATAAGAGAATAAAATTAAATAAACAAATCAAAACAGGAGGTGAAAAAAGTCTTCTACTAAATATGATAAAAAGTAAATATAATAAATAAGAAAAAAATGCATATATATGTAACAATTTAGTGAAATAAGGTACAAGAAAGAACACTAAAATATTAAATATATATTGAAAATCAAAAGCAAAATACTTGAAAGTAATAAAAAAGACAAGTATGAAAACAAATGGCATGAAATGAAAATCCTTGTCCCTCATGTCTGGGAATGAAGGAAGGGCAAGAAACTCTCTTATTCGTTGGAACTAGGAGTTTGGGTTAAATGAAAAAGTAAATCATCTTAGCTTTCTAAAAAGTCACATATATAAAAATATATTTATTCTGCTATATTTTGTTATAGGGCCAAGCTTCTTCTCTCTATTTTGAGTGCAAATATTGATCACTTTTTCTTTATAAAACATACCTATGTCATACTTTTTGCAATTTTCATTTTCAGTTTTTTTAAAGTGAAGTGAGAATTCAGAGACTCTTGTAAAAATATACTAAATGCAGTTTATTTTTAACGTTTCTGATCCTTTGTAGTTGTGTCACCCACATCTATTCACCAGCAAGTATTTTTAGTGCCTTAGCTTTTTCAAGGCTTTTTAAAACATCTTTAGTTTTCATAAATACAATAGCGTTTCTCATTCATGTTCAGTATATTTTATGAAGAAAAGAGACAGCAAATGAGTCAAAACAAATGCTATTTAAAATAGTGTCTAATGTTCAAACTTATTTATATCATTATATATTTGTCTATGCACATATTTTAGTAAAGTTAAAGTTAACGCAATATTTCCAAGAAAAAAAAAAAACTAAGCTGATTGTATGCTTTTATCTTATGTTACATGGAAAACATTGATCTCTCTTTACTTGCTGTGACAAAGATTTTGTTCTCTCACTTTATTGCCTTGATATTGTTTATCTGATTTTTTTTGGTACTTGGTCCAATTTCTGAAGAGCCATTAAGCTTAGATATCTATGACTATTCTTTAATAAATTTCAGGGAGCAATAAAGATTTTAAAGAGCCTATATAAATGTGTACTATATATATACATATATACACACACACACACATATATATATATATCATTATATAAAGACAATGAGATGAATCTGAACCTAATTTCATTTTCTTTTACTTAAAATTTAGAAGATTTGGTAATTGTGTTCAACATAGATCCTGTGATATATGGGCAGACTTATATGTCTTTTTAAATGACCTTTTTTTCCACTAAAAAATCACCCATGTAAAATTGCTGCTTAATTTTTCTACTTTTCTTTCTTTCATATGAAGTTTGGTGACTTATTTTCATATAAAAATGTATTCTTTCCAATAATTTGAACGTAGGTGCCTTATCATGAGTAAGAACATGATGTGACAATATAATAATTAAGAATGCTGGACACATGTGGTGGTTTATGCCTGTAATCCCAGAAATTTGGGCAGGAGCATTGATCAAGTCCAGGAGTTTGAGGCCAGACTGAGTGATGTAGTGAGACTCTGTTTGTACAAATAGTAGTAATAATAAAATAACCAGGCATGGTGGCACATGCCTATAGTCACACCTACTCAAGAGGCTGAGGTGAGAGGATTTCTTGAACCCAAGAGGCTGTGGCTTCAATGAGCTGTGATTGCACCCCTGCACTCTAGCCTGGGTGACAAAGTGAGACCCCATGTGTTAAAAAAATGAAAATAATTTCTTTAAGCCATATAATACATTTCAGGTAAAAATAGAGCTTGATATAAATACATAGCCTTACTATAAATTATCATCAGAAAATAATATCAATTTATTATCTTGTATCAGTGAAGACACTGAATGGATATCAAATGGCTGAAGATAAAAAGAACTGAACAATAATACTGTAACCTATTATTATAGTAAGTAAATTGTTTCTCACAGAGATGTGGTTTAGAAGTTTGGAAACAATTGTTTTTGTATACTATGGTTGAACAAATAAGTAAATATGTTGTAGGTCATTTGAGCTAGGTTTCTTGATGAGATAGAAGAAAGTTACTGCAGACTGAGTAACTACTACTCATGGATGGTAATATTGTTGAGAAAAGTTTAAGCAGAACTAGAACATTTGAATTATCTCAAAGTATCTTCTCCCAAATATTTACTAATTACAAAGGGAAAAATAATAATTTCACCATAGTGAATCAACTTTAGTCAGATGATCAAGGTCAAGACCTCTAGCAATACCTGTAAATATCAAATACCTCCTGAATAAGGAGGGCACAGTACTTTTGTTTTACTTTTCCCAATAGTGAACACCTCCATTCTGATCATGAAAGAAAAAATTTACAACCCCAAATTTAAAGACATTTTAAATAAAAAATTAATGACAAGTATTCTTCAGAAGTGCAAAGGTCATAAAAGACAAGAGAAGACTGAGTTATGATCACAGAATGAAGGAAACTAAGAATACAGTAGATGTGATGTAGCAAACCAGACTGGATCCTCAAACAGCAAAATCATAGTGGAAAGAACTGGCTAAATCCAAACAAGGTCTATATTATAGTTAAAAGTATCGTGACAAAGTTAATTTCTTAGTTTTGATAAATCTCCTATGGTTATGTAACATTTTAACAGAAGAAAAAGCTGAGTAAATGGTACATGAAAATTCTGTGCCATTTTTGCAAGTAGTTATAAATATAAAATTATCACACACATACACATACTAAACATTGAGAGTGTTCTGTATGAAACTGTAGCTGTAGCCATACATCTTTATAACTTAGTCACAACCCATACAATTATCCACCAAAATGTCTAAATTTTATTGTATATAATATTTTTTCAACAAATCAACCAGGACATAGGTGTGCAGACTGATTTCAGGCTATGACAGGTGAATTTAACTATACTAGAAATGTATTACATAAACAAACTGAAGGGGATAGGAAAGAAAAGAGCTGACCTAAGTCAGCTTCATTAAACATTTGGTGGAAATTGACAGTGAAACTATATAACCCTTGAGTTTTTCTTTTACAGAAAAGTTAGAAACTAGAAAGTCAATTTATTTAATAGGTATAGAGTTATTAAAATTATATATATTATTTTGAGTCAGTTTTATTAGTTTGTGTCTTTTAAGAAATTGGTCTATTTCAGGGGTCCCCAACCCCTGGGCCATGGACTGGTACTGGTCTGTGGTCTGTTAGGAACCAGGCTGCAGGGCAGGAGGTGAGCAAGCATTACAGCCTGAGCTTCAACTTCTGTCAGATCAGTGGTGGCATTAGATTCTCATAGGAGCATGGATCCTGTTGTGAACTGCACATGTGAAGGATCTAGTTTGCATGCTTCTTATGAAAAGCTAATGCCTGATGATCTGAGGAGAAACAGTTTAATCCTTAAACCATCTCCCCACATCTCTCCACCCCCGTCTGTGGAAAAATTGTCTTCCATGAAACCCATCCCTAGTGCCAAAAAGGTTGGGGACTGCTGGTCTTTTCATCCTCATTTTGAACTTATAGTAATATAGTTATTCATGACATTCCCTTATTATTATTTTACCTCTGTGGAGTCTGTGGTGATATCCCTTCTTTTGTATCTGATATTGGTAATTTGTGTCTTCAATTTTTTAATTTTTTGCCACTCTGGCTAGACTTTTCTCAATTTGAATAATACTTTTAAAGAATGGGCTATTGGTTGCATTAATGTTCTTTATCATTGTTGTGTTTTAAATTTTATTGATTTCAACTTTTATTATATTCATTATTCTACTTGCTTTGGATTTACTTGTATTCTCCTAGTGTTTTAAAATGGAATCTTAGATTATCATTTGAGAACTTTTATTGTTTCTATTATAGCATTTAACATCATAAATTTCCTTCTTAGAACTGCTTTAGCTGCATATCCTAAATTTGGACCGTTTGTGTTTTTAAAAATATCTATGTTGTGTTTTCATTTCTATTCAGTATATTTTTAAAAATTTCCCTTGGGACTTTATCTTTGATTCATGAGGTTTTTAGAAGTTTGTTGCTTAATTTTTAAGTATTTGGGAATTTTCCAGTTATCTATTACTGAATTCCAATGTTTTTCAGGTCTTTCATACCCTTACTGTTTTTATATTTATTTGTGCTAAAAATTACTTGGAGGACTGTTTGGGGCTCCAACTAAAATTCTGTATTTATCTATTTCTATTTTCAATTTCATTAGTTTTTGCCTCATGTACTTTCAGGCTCCGTTTTTAGGTACATACATATTTAGGACATTAACAACTTTTTGAAAAATTGACTCTTTTTTCATTATGCATAATAATATTCTTTATTCATAATAATATTTATTCATAATAATATTTCTTGTTTTTAAGTCTGATTTTTCGATAGTAGTATAAATATGCCAACTTTCTTTTGGTTAGTGTTTGCAAGAAATATTTTCTCATCTTTTTACTTCTAGCCACTCTATGTTATTATATTAAAGTGGGTTTCTTGTAGACATATACACTTGAAACTTCTTTCCTATGTAATTTTTTAAACCTATGTTTTTAACTGTTCTGTTTAGACCACTTACATTTAAAATGATTATTGTTATGACTGAATTATAATGCAACCTCTTGTTAGCCATTTTTAACTTTTTCTCTCATACTTTTTTTTATCATTCTACCTTCTCATGTGTAAATGGAAGATTTTTATAATTCCACTTTATCTAATTTATTGGCTAATTATTTGAATTATTTAATTTAAAAAATCTTATTTTAGTGGTTTTACTAGAGTTTATAATATACACCTCCAATCAATGCCAACATTCAAATATGTTGTCTTAGGTTC
Source organism: Pan troglodytes (assembly GCF_028858775.2). Classification (NCBI taxonomy): domain Eukaryota; kingdom Metazoa; phylum Chordata; class Mammalia; order Primates; family Hominidae; genus Pan; species Pan troglodytes. Next base: position 135,161,722 of record NC_072401.2, read on the forward strand.
ATCTGTGCTGCTATAGTATAATACGAGAAACTGAGTAATTTATAAAGGACATACATGTGTTTCTTATGGTTCTGGAGGCTGGGAAGTCTAAGTTCAAGTCTGAGACACTAGCAGATTCACTGTCTGGTGAAGGCTGCTATCTGCTTTAGGTTGGCACTTCGTACTGTGGCCTCACATGTTGGAAGGAGTTAAAAGGAATTATAAGGTCATTAATCCCATTCATGAGGATTCTGCCCTCATGACTTAATGATGTCTTCAAGGCCCCGCCTCTTAATACTATCACATTAGTGATTAACTTTCAACTTAAGAGTTTTAGGGAACATGTTCAGAACATAGCATTCTACCCCTGCCTCCCCAAATTCATGTTCTTACATCACATGCAGAGTACATTCATTCAATCTCAATAGCCCCAAAGTTTTAATTCATTCCTGCATTCATTTTAAAGTCTAAGTTCAAAAATGTCAACTGAGCATCATCTAAAGTATATATGGGTAAGATTCAACGTATGATTAATTCTGAGGCAAATTGCTCTCCACCTGTGAACTGTGAAACCAAACAAGTTACGTGTTTCCAAAATACAATGGTGGGACAGGCATAGGGTGGGCATCCCTGTTCCAAGAGGGAAAACTAGGAAAGAATAAAGGGGTAACATCTCCCAAGTAAGTCTAAATCCCAAAGCAAACATTAAATCTTGAGGCATAAAAATAATCGTTCACTCTATGTCCTGCCTTCTGGACACACTGGAGGTTGGGGATGGGCCCCTAAGGCTCTGGGCAACCCCAGCCTCATAGTTTCAGTTTCTCACTCCTACTTCTAATAATATTACTGTCATTCATTTTCACTTAACCATATGCTATAATCAATGACTTCATTGTTACAGTAATTATTTAGAACAAGAGTTTTTTTTTAAATCAATTAAGAATACAAAAATAAAATATTGTATTTTACTTTAACTTATTCCTTCTTTGACACTTTCTCTTTCTTTATGTAGACCCAAGTTACAGATCTATAAAATTTTCCTTTCTTCTAAAGAGCTTCTTTAATATTTATTGTGGGGCAAACCTCCTGGCAAAAATGTCTTTCAGTTTTTGTTTATCTGAGAGTCTTTAGGCCTATTTCATTTTGAAGAACAATTTATTTTACTCTAGGATTCCAGGTATTTTTTGGAACACTTTAGATATCTCAAATTGTGCTCTTCTTGCTCTATAGTTTCTGATATTGAGCCCAATATAATTATTATTCTTGTTCTTCTGTTGGAAAGGTATCCCGCTTACCCTGGTTCTTTTTAACCAGGTTTGTCTTTGTCTTTAGCTTGCTGCATTCTGAATATGTTATACCTAGGTAGAAATGCTTTGTAATTATTATATTTGGTATTATCTGAACTTCTTGGATCTGTGATTTGGTGTCTATAATTAGTTTTTTAAAATTCTTGGCCATTATTATTAATACTTCAAATATTTTTCATCAATGTTCTTTATTTTTTTACTCTCTGATGTTCCAATTACATGCATGTTCTGCCTTTTGAAATTGTCCTACTGTTCTTGGATACTATTTTTTTATTTGTTTTTTGCATTTCAGTTTAGAAAGTTTCTATTTACATGTCATCATACTCCCTAATTATTCTCTCAGCTTTGTGCAGTGTTTTAGTTCACTTTATGCAGCTACAACAGAATACCATGAACTGGGTAATTTATAAAGAAAAAAATTTATGTCACATAGCCCTGGAGGCTGGGAATTCTAAAAGCATGATGTGGACATCTGGGGAGAGTCTTTTTGCTACATTACAGCATGGTGGAGGGCAAATATACACAGAGAGAGAGAAAGGAGTGAACTTTATTTTAGAACAATTTGCTGTTAGTATAACTAAACAATTCCCACAATAATGACATTAATCTGTTCACAAGAGCAGAGCCCTCATGACTTAAACACTTTGTAAAGGCCATGCCTTTTTTTTTGGTAAAAGATCATACTCTAAATTTTATTTATTTTAAGATCTGGGATACATGTGGAGGATGTATAGGTTTGTTACACAGGTAAACATGTGCCATGGTGGTTTGCTGCACCTGTCAGCCCATCACCCAGGTATTAGACACCACATGAATTGCTATTTATCCTGATCCCTTTTCCCACAACTCCCAACAGCTTCCGGGGTTCATTGTTCCTCCTCCTTCTGTCCATGTCTTCTCATTGTTTAGCTCCCACTTATAAGTGAAAATATGTAGTGTTAGGTTCTCTGTTTCTGTGTTAATTTGCTGAGGATAGTGAGTTCCAGCTCTATTCATATCCCCGCAAAGGACATTATGCCATTTGTTTTAATGGCTTCATAGTATTCCGTGGTGTATATGAACCACGTTTTATCTATTGAGTCGATCATTAGTGGGCATCTGAGTTGATTCCATGTCTTTGCTATTGTTAATAGTGCTGCAGTGAACATACGTGTGCATGTATCTTTATAATAGAATTATTTATGTTCTTTTGGGTATATACCCAGTAATGGGATAGCTGGGTCAAGTGGTATTTCTGCCTCAAGGTCTTTGAGGAATCACCACATTGTCTTCCACGATGGTTGAACTAATTTACACTCCAACCAACAGTGTAAAAGTGTTCCTATTTCTTCACAGCCTTGCCAGCTTCTGTTGTTTCTAGACTTTCTAGTAATTGCCATTCTGACTGGTGTGAGATGATATCTTGTTGTGGTTTTGATTTGCATTCCTCTAATGATAAGTGTTGTTGAGCTTTTAAAATATATTTCTTGGCTGCATAAATGTCTTTTTGAGAAGTGTCTGTTCATGCACTTGGCCCACTTTTTTTTTTTTTTTTTTTTTGAGACAGAGTCTCCCTCTATTGCCCAGGCTGGAGTGCAGTGGCGCAGTTTTGGCTCACTGCAACCTCCGCCTCCTGGGTTTAAGTGATTCTCCTGCCTCAACCTCCCGAGTAGCTGGGACATGGTAGCAGGTTCATGCCACTATGCCCAGCTAGCTTTTGTACTTTTTAGTAGAGACAGAGTTTCACCATATTGGTCAGGTTGGTCTTGAACTCCTGACCTTGTGATTACCCACCTCACCCTCCGAAAGTGCTGGGATTACAGGTGTGAGCCCGGCCTTGCCCACTTTTTAATGGGATTTTTTTTTTTTTTGGCTAGTAAATTTGTTTAAGTTCTTTGTAGATTCTAGATATTAGACCATTGACAGATGGATAGATTGAAAAAATTTTCTCCCATTCTGTAGGTTGTCTATTCACTCTAGTGATAGTTTCGTTTGCTGTGCAGAAGCTCTTTAGTTTAATTAGATCCCATTTGTCAATTTTTGCTTTTGTTGTAATTGCTTTTGGTGTTTTTATCATGAATCTTTTCCCATGCCTATGTCCTGAATGGTAGTGCCTAGATTTTCTTCTAGGGTTTTTATAGTTTTGGTTTTACATTTAAGTCTTTAATTCAACTTGAGCTAATTTTTGTACAAGGTGTAAGGAAGGGGTGCAGTTTCAATTTTCTGCATATGATTAGCCAGTTTTCCCACCACCATTTATTAAATAGGGAATCCTTTCTCCATTGCTTGTTTTTGTCAGGTTGGTTGAAGATCAGATGATTGTAGATGTGCAATCTTATTTCTGATACCTCTATTCTTCCACTGGTGTATGTGTCTGTTTTTGTACCAGAACCATGCTGTTTTGGTATTTTGTAGGTCTCTAAGAACTTGTTTCATGAAGCTGCATGCTTCTGTTTTGGGTGAATATCTATTTAGGGTAGTTAGTTCTTCTTATTGAATTGATCTCTTTACCATTATGTAATGTCCTTTTTGTCTTTTTTGATCTTTGTTTGTTTGAAGTCTGTTTTGTCAGAAACTAGTATTGCAACCCCTGTCAATTTCTGCTTTCCATTTGCTTAGTAAATTTTTCTCCATCCCTTTATTTTGAGCCTATGTATGTCTTTGTATGAGAGGTGGGTCTCTTGAATACAGCACAGAAATGTGTCTTGACTCTTTATCCAGTTTGCCATTTGGTGTCTTTTATTGGGACATTTATTTCATTTACATTTAAGGTTAATATTGTTATGTGTGAATTTGATCATGTCATCATGATGTTAGCTCATTATTTTGCAGACTTGTTGATGTAGCTGTTTCGTAGTGTTGTTGTTCTGTGTACTTCAGTGTGTTTTTGCAGTGGCTGATAATGGTTTTTCCTTTCCACATTTAGTGTTTTCTTCAGGAGCTCTTACAAGGCAAACATAGGGCCACAAATTCCCTCAGCATTTGCTTGTCTGGAAAGGATTTTATTTCTCCTTTGCTTATGAAGTTTAGTTTGGCTGGATATGAAATTCTGGTTGGAAATTCTTTTTTTTTTAAGAATGTTGATATTGGCTCACAATCTCTCCTGACTTGTAGGGTTTCCTGCGAGAGGTCTGCTGTTAGTCTGATGGGCTTCTTTTTGTAGGTGACCCTATCTTTCTTTCTGGCTGCCCTTACAATTTTTTCCTTCTTTTTGACTTTGGAGAATCTGAAGATTATGTGTGTTGGTGTTAATCTTCTCATGGAGTATCTTACTGAGGTTCTCTGAATTTCCTGAATTTGAATGTTGGCTTGTCTTGCTAGGTTGGGGAAGTTCTCCTGGATAATATCTTAAAGTATGTTTTTTAACTTGCTTCTGTTCTCCCTGTCTCTGTCAGGTATCCCAATCAGTCATAGGTTTAATCTTTTTTACATAATCCCATAGTTCTTGGAGGTTTTGTTTATTTCTTTTCATTCTTTTTTCTTTAATCTTGTCTGCCTGTCTTACTTTAGCAAGATAGTGTTTAAGCTCTGAAATTCTTTCCTCTGTTTGGTCTATTTGGTTATTTGTGATATTTGTGATTACATTGTGAAGTTCTCATTTTGTGTTTCTCACTCCTTCCAGTCATTTATGTTCCACTCTAAACTGATTATGATTAATAGCTTCTGTAATGTTTTATCATGGTTCTTAGCTTCTTTGCATTGAGTTAGAACATACTCCTTTAGTTCAGCAAAGTCTGTTATTACTTACCTTCTGAAGCCTACTTCTGTCTAGCCATCCATCTCAGCCTCTGCCCTGTTCTGTGCCCTTGCTGGAAAGGTGTTTGATCCTTTGGAGGAGAAAAGGCACTCTGGCTTTTTGAATTTTAGCATTTTTTTCATGGATTCTTATCTTTGTGAGTTTACTTAGCTTCAATCTTTGAGGCTGCTGACCTTTGGATGGGGTTTTCATGGGAATTTTTTCGTTGATGCTGTGTTGTTGTTGCTTTTTGTATGTTTGTTTTTCTTTTAACAGTCAGGCCCTTCTTCAGTAGGGCTGCTGCAGTTTGCTGGGGTGCACTCCAGACCTGAATTTCCTGGGTCTCTCCTGCACCTGGAGATGTCACCAGTGGAGCCTGCAGAAGAGAAAAGATGACTGCCTCTTCTTCTGGGATCTCTGTCCCACAGGGACTCTGACCTGATGCTGGTGGAAATGCTTCCATACAAGGTGTCTGGTGACCCCTGTTGAGGTGTCTCACCCAGTCAGGAGGCATGGGATCTGGGACCCACTTAATAAAGTGCTTTGCCTCCCCCTTGGTGGAGAGAGTGTGCTGCACTGGGGGGAATCCCACTCGTCTGGACTGCCCAGATTCCTCAGAGTCAGCAGGACAAAAGACTAAGTCTGCTTGTTTGCAGAGACCACAGCCACTCCTCCCTGCAAGGGCTCAGTCCCAGGGAGATCAGAATTCCTCCCTAATCCATGGCTAGAGTTGCTAAAATTCCTGCAGGGAGGCCTCATCCAGTGAGGAGGAATGGGTCAGCGTCCTGTCTGAAGAGGCAGTCTGGCAGGCTGGGCGTGGTGGCTCACGTCTGTAATCCCAACACTTTGGGAGGCCAAGGCGGGTGGATCACGAGGTCAGGATCAAGACCATCCTGGCTAAACGGTGAAACCCCGTCTCTACTAAAAATAAAAAATATTAGCCAGGCATGGAGGTGGGCGCCTGTAGTCCCAGCTACTCGGGAGGTTGAGGCAGGAGAATGGTGTGAACCCGGGAGGCAGAGCTCGCAGTGAGCCGAGATCGCACCACTGCACTCCAGCCTGGGCGCAAGACTCCATCCCCACCGCCCTGCAAAAAAGGCAGTCTGGCCATGATCTGCCACAGCCACTGTGATGCACTGTTGGGAATTCCTCCTGGGTGCTAACCAACTAGTCTCCCTAGCACCGGCAGGGGAAAGACAGCAGATTGGAGCTGCAGTGATGGCTGCTGTCCCTCCTCCTAGGAACGTGGTAGTCTTAGGCGATCTCCAGATGAGTGGTCACTGAGAATCTGCACAGCTCTGTGCTTGGGACCCAAGGCCTTGGTGGCATGAGCTCATGAGGGGGATCTCCTGATCCACGGGTTGCACAGATCTGTGGAAAAAATGTGGTTTCCTGGGCATGGTAGCATCATCATTCACTGCCTCTCTTTGCTGTGGGTGGGAGCTCTCCTTGCTTTGTGGGGCTCCCAGGTGGGCCATCATATCACCTTACTTTTCTTTGCTCTCCACAGGTCACGCCAAATGCCTAGTCAACCCTAATGAGAGAACCTAGATACCTCACCTGCCGATGCAGCATTCACTTGCCATTTTCGTTCTTCTTGGTGGGAGTTTCCGACCACAGCTGTTTCTAGTTGGCCATCTTGGCACCCCACCTCTTAATACTGTTACAATTACAATAGAATTTGAACATGAGTCTTGATACGAACATTCAAACCATAACATCCAGTCTACTGAAGAGGCCATTAAAGGTATTCTTTACTTATTTTATATTTTTGATTATTAGCATTTTTTATTGATTATTTTTTAGAGTTGTAATTGCTGTGCTTACATTGCCCATATGATTTTACATGTCTACTTTTTCCATTAGAGTCCTTAATACATTAATCATTGTTATTTTAAAAATTTAATGTCTGCTAATTTCAAAATCTGTGTCATGACTGAATCAGATACTGGTGATTACTTTGTCTCATCATACTATCTTTTCCTGTCTTTTATCATACCTTGTGATTTTTTTGTAGAAAGCTAGACATGATGTATTTGGTAATAGGAACCTAGGTAAGTCAGGCTTTAGTGAAAGGTTTTATGTGTTTCTGGCTATAATTAGGCTTTTGTTTAATATTTTCTGTAGTTGTATGTGTCCGAGTCTTCAAATTCCTCTAGGGTCCTTGATTTTGCTTCCTCTGTTGTCTTTGGATTTCCCTAAGAATTCCGTTTTAAACAGTTTGTGCTGTGCAGCAATCCCAGTTTCAATCCACATTTATTTTACTAGAGACCTGTTGCTTAAGTCTCAAGGTATGGAAAAGGGGGCACATTCTATAATCTTATATCAAATTTTAGTCTTTTAATGAGCCTGCATCCCTGGGCTGTGACTTTGATAAGTCTTTCTTAGTTCCTCCAAATTCGTTAAGTGAATCAGGAAAACTAGAGGGCAGCCTTCTTTTCCTCAGACCAGATAAGGCCCTGCTAATGTCTTTCCCTATGCAGAGCAGACTGTTTTTATGGACAATTCTCTGAATATATTTCCAAGTAGTTACTTCTCTGCTCCTATGCCAGAAACATGGAGCAGTTTTTTTCAGGTCTTCACCCTAATAACCTGGTCAGGTCCTGGAAGTAAAACCCACAAATGTGATGATGTCTCCTAAAACTAGGCTAAAAGGAGTTTCTCACTTTTAAGGTAAAGCACACTAGTTTTCCAGTAATTCCTCAAAATTGTAATGTAAGTGTTCCTATCAGTTTAAAGCCTCAGTAGCTCCTGCCCCATGTAAGGTGATCTCGGCTGTGATTTTCTTTGTTTGTGTATCTTTCAGATTTGTTCTGTTACGTAAAATCTCAAATGAGTCTAAAAAAAGTTATTAATTTTCAGTTTTTCAGCTTTTTTTTCTTGTTGTCAAGATAACACTGAGGCCTTACAACTCTTTAAATGTTGGAGCTGTAACAAAAAAAAAAGTTATCGTTTCTTATATGTTTACTTCGTGATAATTTATGGAGCTGTATATTTAGTAGTTGGGAGCTTTTGAGTATACATTATTTTAATAAAAGGTTTAATATCACTAAAATATAATATATATTCACTAGTAAATTTATAATTTATAAAACTGGGCCAGGCATGGTGGCTCATGCCTGTAATCCTAGCACTTTGGGAGGCCGAAGCGGGTGGACCAAGAGGTCAGGAGTTCAAGACCAGTCTGGCCAATATGGAGAAACCCTGTTTCTACTAAAAATACAAAAATTAGCTGGGTGTGGTGGCATGTGCCTGTAGTCCCAGCTACTCGGGAGGCTGAGGCAGAAGAATCACTTGAACCCGTGAGGCGGAGGTTGCAGTGAGCTGAGATTGCACCACTGCACTTCAACCTGGGTGACAGAGCAACACTCTGTCTCCAAAACAAACGAACAAACAAACAAACAAAACCTGACAGTACCAAGCATTGCCAAGGATAAAAAAAAATTGAAATTTTGAAACACTGTTGGTGGAAATTTAAATTCATGAAAAATTCATCATCTATCGCAATAAATATCCACATACTATTAATAAATTATATAACTCTCCTATGTATTCATACATAAAAAATAGTGTACATGTACATCAGAAGACTTCAAAGAAGGTTCAAAACAACATAGCTTCTAATATCTAGGATATAAAAGGAGCCTAAATGCCTATAAACTGTAAAATTAATAAACAAATCCTGACATAGCTATAGAATGTGATGTTGTATAATAATGAAAATGGAAAAAAACCTATAGATACAGGTTAATCTTACAAATGTAACATTTAACAAAGTAAAACAGTCGTGAAATAATACATTCTGTAATATTCCATGTATGTAACGTTTTTAAAAATATGAAAAAAAACCTGAAGGATAGAAATGCAAATGATAATTAAGGTAGGGGACGAGGAGGAGCACAATGATAGAAAGTAGGCACAGGGTGTCGGCTGAGATCCTGTCAGGGTTGTATTCCTTGATGTAATTGGTGGATAAACTGTATGTCAATATTGTGACAATACATAAAACTGTCTATTTCAGTATTGTGTGCTTTTCTGCGTATGTTTTAACCTTCAAACAATAAGATGAGACACTTATTTAAAAATCACTTTTAAAAATGCAAAAGGAAAAATTTCATAGCAGATGACAGTGCATTTTAATCCTTTTCATAAGTCCAGTTATGGGGCTATAGGATACATTATGGAGACCTCACATATAGCTGAGGGGAAATTAATGGATAAAGAATTTCTAAATGCATGGGGGGCAAAAAGCACAGAGACAGTGGAATACAAGTTAGCATAACTGATTTGGCTATGTACACACTGGTAATTTTTAGAGAAATTTAGGTTTTAAACATAAGATAAATGCAGTCATTAAGTCATTTTAAGGAGAGATTGCATTTTTGTCTGCTTGTTTGTTTTGCAATGAACTTGAACGAACATTGTAAGTAACTTGCTTCATAAACTGAGTAAAAGTGACAAACTACTTAATTTAAGAATTTAATTATTGGTTGGGTGCAGTCACTGACCATTTGGAAGACCAAGGTGGGAAGATTACTTGAGGTCAGGAGTTCGAGGCCAGCCTGGCCAACATGGTGAAACCCTGTCTCTACCAAAAATACAACACTTAGCCAGGTGTGTTGGCACATGCCTGTAATCACAACTACTCGGGAGGCTGAGGCAGGAGAATCGCTTGAACCCAGAAGGCGGAGGTTGCAGTGAGCAGAGATGGTGCCACTGCACAACAGCCTTTTTAGACTCTGTCTCAAAAAAAGAAAAAAAAAAAAGAAAAGAAAAAAGTTACTTGTCATGATAGTTCAAGATGATGCTTTGTCTTGGATACTTTTACACATGTAAAGTCAAATGGGAGAATTTAAGTTATTTGGGGAATTATTTTAAAAGCCATATTGTTCCCCTTATCAAATACTCCTAAAACCTACTAAAACCTAAGTGCCACTTTCTTAGATTTTCCAGAACACTCTAGGCATTTATAACAGTAGTTAGTACAACGTTCTGTAAATATTGGTTTAGGGGTTGGTCTCTTCAGTTTAGTAACATTTCATTAACCACCATGAATGGCATAGTGTATATTTTTCATTTGTATTCAACAAAAATTTGTAAAATAAACATCCAATAAAAAATATTCTATTTGACTTCATTTTCACCCAGGGTCTTGTTGATTCTCTCACTATTCAGTTTTACTGATAAGAAATTTAAGTTTAAGGTCTCTCCCGTTTGTTCCATTAATTAGACTTTTTTAGGAAAATATGTTCAAATTGACAAGTGCAATAATGGAATAGAAAAGGTATGTAATCAGCATTTTTCTATTAACTCAGTCATCTTTTATCATAAAAGAAGTTACTTGCTCACAATCATTAAATTATATTAATTCAAAAAATACGAGAGGCTGCACTGTCCATTTGAAACATTTCATCTTAGCATATAGTCTAGGGACTAAGGCAATACAGAGATCACTTGTATACTTAAGCGGTGTGGTGATAAATGGTTAACAATCAGTTCTCCAGTGGGAGATTCATAGCATCTGCTGCTTTATAAACTACCCCCAAAGTTGCTGATTTAAAGCTATTCATGTGATTTTTTTTTTTTTTTGACAGAGTCTTGCTCTGTTGCCCAGGCTGGAGTACAGTGGCATAATCTCAGCTCACTGCATCCTCCGTCTTCCAGGTTCAAGCAATTCTCCTGCCTCAGCCTCCCGAGTATCTGGGACTACAGGTGTGTGCCACCACACCCAGCTAATTTTTGTATTTTTAGTGGAGACAGGGTTATACCATGTTGGCCAGGCTGGTCTCAAACTCCCGATCTTAAGTGATCTACCTACCTCGGCCTCCCAAAGTGCTGGGATTCAGGCATGCACCACCACGCCCAGCCTATTCATGTGATTTCATAGAATACAGAGTTGAGAAGATAGAGGGAAAATTGCTCTTCAGAGGACACCACTCCAGCCTACCACTATCTATCTATATATATTTTTTAAAGTCACAGGTAGGGTGATAGATAAAATAAATCTCTGTTACATTTTTCCACTTTAGATTTCACATTAAATGACAGTAAAAAATTTCACATTATATTTTTAAAATCATGTTTCTGTGAAACTAATATTTAAAATTCATTTCAGAAGGATTGTCATACTAAATCACTTACATTCTTTTAACAATTTCAAGTTTGTTTGACAAAGGGGCAAATGGTCTGAAGTGAGAAGAGTCTACATATTACATAAGGGCGTATGTAAAAAAAAAAGGAAAATAGCCTCAGAAAAGCAAAATGCTTCCGTAGTCTTTGCCTTCAACTACTCTTTTCATAGCTGTAGCTTTGTTTCAAATATCTTACATGAGTAGTTTAGGATATAAATAAATTTAAATGACAAAATACCATTTTAGTATGGATTGTGCCTGGGTTTACATTTTTATTACTGTTCTTCATTGTCCAGTGTAGTACATAAACATATATTTTAATATGCATTTGACAAAATAACTTTAATGTAGAGATATTTTGAAATGATTTAAAGACTTTGTTTTTAACTAAGAATGCTATATGTAGGCATACAAAGTGTTTTTATTAAGAAATAGAACATTCCCACATCTTTTATTATACAGAGTTTGCAAATTTTCAGTTGCTCTGCGTTCTCCAATGGGATAAACTCACTTTTTGGTGGCTTCTTGTGTACAATGCATTTCTACGGGAAAGAGATGTATTTTGAGGGAGATACTCTAGGATTAACTGCAAAGTAGTAAATTTCCTTCATAAAAATTTGAAAACTCCCATAGCACTTCTTGAGTAATATGACCTTAAAGCTAAATGCAAAATATTTCACAGTTTTGAATAAAATGAAGAAAGAGTATTTGATTGGCTCTCTTAAAGTATTAGTTATTCTAATATAATTGTATAGTCATTTCATAGTTTTGACCATTTATATACATTATTTATTAGGTTTCTTCAAATTATTTAGTTCAATAAGTTTGGAGATTTAGTTTGTGCTAGCACTGGGCTAGGTTCTAGGAATGAGTTCCCATAACAGCAATAGGTGATTTCAGGCAGAGGAAACAATTTATCCTTAAAAAAATTATGAAACAACATGATGTGCCAAAAAGAATTAGCACTGGGAACAAATTCCAATACACTAACATTTAGAAAACTCCGTCTCTGTCATATTAGTTACATGTTCTAACTGACGAAAATTGCACACATGAGAAATGAGTAATCATCTAAAGACAACAGGCCAAACTGATAATTAAGTGAATAATTTGTGTAATAAGGTAAATTTATTTAACGGATTTGATTACCCATACTCATTATCTGCATTTGTGAAGTGCTCTACTTTCAATTCTGCTTTAACTAATGGAGACATCATTTTAACATAATTAAGATGTTACAATTATCTGTGTTATAGATTTTGATGTTTCAGTGTTACATAATTTTAGTTTCTTATAGCAATTATTCTTAGCTTTTCTGAATATTAACATATGTTTCTCTATGATATTTTGAGTACCAATCTATATTTTTTCTCTCTTATTTTCCTTAGTTTTTCTTTCATTGTTCATTTTCATAGGAAAGATGAAAATATGAGATAGAACAAAAATCACATGTAGCTGATGAGTCTTTGTATTTACTTCCCATATCCTAAATTTCATGGGGGGTATTTATAAGATTTTAGAAAAAAAGAAAAAGAAAGAGAAAGAAAGAAAGAGAGAGAGAAAAAAAAGAAAGAAAGAAAGAGAGAGAAAAAAAAGAAAGGGAGGAAGAGAGATCAAGAGAGAGGGAGAGTGGGAGGGAGGGAACGAGGAAGGAAGGAAGGAAAGAAAGAAAGAAAGGAAGAAAGAAAAGAAAGAAAGGAGTAAAAGAGAAAAAGAAAGGCAGTGACGTGGTAGGCAGATAATGTTCTGCCCCAAGATACCCTTGTCCTAATCCCCAGATTCTGTGAATGTGCCTACCTTATATGTGCAAAGGCACTATACGGATGTGACTAAATTAAGGATCTTGAGATGAGGTAATTATCTTGGATTATGTCTTTTTTTGAAGTGTCTGTTCATGTTTTTTGCTCACTTTTCCAAAGGGGCTGTTTGTTTTTTTCTTGTAATTTTGTTTAAGTTCCTTATAGATGCTTGATATTAGACCTTTCTCAGAAAGAGTTTGCAAATATTTTCTTCTATTTTGTAGGTTGTCTGTTTACTGTGTTGATAGTTTCTTTTGCTGTGCAGAAGCTCTTTAATTTAATTAGATCCCATTTGTCAATTTTTGCTTTTGTTGTGATTGCTTTCAGTGCCTTTGCTGTGAAATTTTTGCCCATTCCTCTGTCCCAGATGTTATTGCCTAGGTTGTCTCCAGGGTTTTTATAGTTTTGGGGTTTACATTTAAATCTTTAATCCATCTTGAGTTCATTTTTGTATAAAGTGTAAGGAAGGGGTCCAGCTTCAATATTCTGGTTATGACTAACCAGTTAACCCAGCACTGTTTATCAAATAGGGAGTCTTTTCCGCATTGCTTGTTTTTGTTAGCTTCATTGGAGATCAGATGGTAATAGGTGTGTGGCCTCATTTCTGGGCTCTCTGTTCTGTTCCATTGGTCTATGTGCCTGTTTTTGTACCAGTACCATGCCTTTTTGGTTACTGTAGCCCTATAGTATAGTTTGAAGGTCAGTAATGTGATGCCTCCAGCTTTGTTCTTTTTGCTTAGGATTGCCTTGGCTATTCAGTCTTTTTTGTTTCTATTTGAATTTTCAAATAGATTTTTTTCTAGGTCTGTGAAGAATGTCATTTTTAGTTTAACAGGAATAGCATTGAATCTATAAATTGCTTTGGTCAGTATGCTCATTTTAATGATATTAATTCTTCCTATCCATGCGCACGTGATTTTTTTTTCATTTATTTGAGTCATCTCTGATTTCATTGAGAAGTGTTTTGTAATTCTCATTGTAGAGATCTTTCACCTTGCTGGTTCTCTGTATTACTAGGTATTTTGTTGTTTTTGTAGCAATTGTGAATTGGATTGCCTTTCTGATTTGGCTCTTGGTTTGGCTGTTTTCTGTATAGGAATGAGACTGATTTTTCTACATTGATTTTGTATCCAGAAACCTCACTGAAGTTGTTTATCAGTTGAAGGAGTTTTTTTGCTGAGACTATGGGGTTTCCTAAATATAGAATCATGTTGTCTGTAAATAGGGATAGTTTGACTTCCTCTTTTCTTATTTGAATGTCTTTTATTTCTATCTCTTGCCTAATTGCTTTGGCTAGGATTTCCTATAACATGTTGAATAGGAATGGTGAGATTTGGTATCCTTTTCTTGTGCTGGTTTTCAAGGGGAATGCTTCCAGCTTTTGCCCATTCAGCATGATACTAACAGTCGGTTTGTCCTAGATGGCTCTTATTATTTTGAGCTAAGTTTATTCAATACCTAGTTAATTAAGAATTTTTAACATGAATGGGTGTTAAATTCTATCAAAAGCCTTTTCTGCATCTATTGAGATAATTATGTGGTGTTTGCCTTTAATTCTGTGTATGTGATGAATCACATTTATTGATTTGCATATGATGAACCAGCCTTGCATCTCAGAGATGAAGCCTATACTTGATTGTGGTGAATTAGTTTTTTGACATGCTGCTAGTTTTAGTTTGCAAGTATTTTATTAAGGATTTTTGCATTGATGTTTTTCAAGGATGTTTGCTTGAAGTTTTCTTTTTTATTGTGTCTCTGCAAGGTTTTGGTATAAGAATGGTGCTGGCCTCATAGAATAACTACAAACTTTTAACATGTTTCCAACCTAAGTCACAATAACATGGAATTTGAGCTATTTTGAAACTCATAAAAAAGTACATGAGAGTATTTATGTATTAAGAATATTTTAAACAATATTTGAAAATATTCTTTGATGATGAAGCTGAGGTAAATAAGTGGAAAATAAAGCAAGCATATATATGTGTATGCATATATATGTGTATATATATATATACACACACTATATATATATATATACACACACACACACATATGCCTAGTTGAATTCTTTTTTTTTCTTAATTATTTCCAAGTTTGGCCTCTGAAGTTTTTTTTAACCAAAGGTAGAACAAGATTGTTGGCATCCAATTTGCTTTACCCTGATAATTGACAATTATATTAGAACCATTAAGAATATTTCCTATGAGCTTAACATGATTTTTCACCTGGATTCAGAGAGTTAAAACATTTCAAATAATTTCTTTAGTTGCATAATTTTAGCCTTAGTCTTTCATTAATTTTAATAAGTGCTTAAATTGATTCAGCATTTGCTGAGTATTTTAATATTGAAAGAAGAAGCAATCCTGCTAATTTCAAAAGAATAACAAGACTCTCAGATTATTTTTTTTTTGGAAGGGAGGATCCAATTTGCTTTTCCCTTGATGGATAGGCATATACAGATGTGCTTAAACTTACAATGATATTACATCCTGATAAAACCATTGTAAATTGAAAATATAATTCAAAAATACATTTAATATATCTAATCTACTGAACATCATAGCTTAGCCTGTCCTACCTTAAACATGCTCAGAACACTTACATAAGCCTGCAGTTGGGAAAAATCATCTAACATAGAGGCTATTTTATAATAAAGTGTTGGATATCTCATGTAATTTATTGAATCTTGCATGAAAGTGAAAAACAGAATGGTTGTATGGTTTCTACTAAATGCATATCACTTTTGCACTATCATAAAATAAAAAATGATAAGTTGAACCATTATAAG
This sequence comes from Pan troglodytes, assembly GCF_028858775.2. Lineage (NCBI taxonomy): Eukaryota > Metazoa > Chordata > Mammalia > Primates > Hominidae > Pan > Pan troglodytes. Next base: position 135,177,441 of record NC_072401.2, read on the forward strand.
TCTTGGGCCATCTGTAGCAGTTTCAATTATCTAAACTAGAGAGGAAAGGAAAAAATAATCTCAAATCATTATCTAGTGCATATTTATATGGTTTGTCTGCTAGCTATTCACATTATTGGTTGGTTATTAAGAGGTGCAGATCTCATTTTTATACTATTATAGAATATAATGGAAATATTTGCACTGTAAGAATAAATGTAATTTATGACAACAAAATTATGATTATATGTTTATAGAGTATTAGAAATCAACTAATCTAAATTTTCTTTTTAATAGGAAATAACATTAGGAATAAAGTTTATTTACTTCCCTAAGGTTTTTAACCATCTAGACACATTCAAAAATTCAAAATTTTATTTCCATTTTTGTATTTTTTTAACTTGCTGCAGCCAATAAATTGATTTTATGTATAGTATTCTATGGATGTTATTTGTACATCATCTTTCCTTTGAGTACTATAATGTATGTGATAACCCTGAAATATGCATTTTATTAAGGCTTTAATAATGTATTTTCCCAATTCTTTATACTAGAATGCAAAATTAAATAAATTTGTTGAGCTATACATTACAAGCAGCACACTAGCTCTACCCTAATCCCTCCTCCTAGGCTGATACCAGAGAAGGAAAATAGATGCAGAAAGAAAAGAATGAGTGGGAAAGATGAAGAAAGAGACAATAAAAATACTGTGCTCTGCTTCCACACTATGGCTACATAAATTATGAGATTAAGTGTAAACTGAGAAGATGGGAAATAATTTAATTAAATTTGATGTTAAAGTTTTAGATTAATAGACACAGAGAATAAGACATGCAGATGAAAAAGTAAGAAAAAAGTCTGGGACTGCATTAAATATGTTGACAAGGATGGATTCCAATATTTTTGTTATTACCCTCAAGGGAACTAAAGGAGAGAATGTGATCTACAAGGTGAGATACCTCTTCATCACCACGGGTGAAAAAGCACACTTAGTTTTAATGGTCATATAGAATTAAGAAGTTGAGGTCTTGTACTTACTCAAATGAGATGTTGGAGATGAAAAAACTATATGTATTCATTCATTTTCATGCTGCTGATAAAGGCATACTTGAGATTTTGAAGAAAGAGAAGTTTAATGGACTTCTAGTTACACAAGGCTGGCAAGGCCTCACACTCATGGTGAAAGGCAAGAAGGAGCAAGTCACATCTTACATGGATGGCAGCAGGCAAAGAGTGAGAGCTTGTGCAGAATATTCTCATTTTTAAAACCATCAGATCTCATGAGACTTTTTCACTATCACAAGAACAGCACAGGAAAATCCCTCCCCTATGATTCAATTATTTCATACCAGTTCCCTCCCACAACATGTGAGAATTATGGGAGCTACAATTCAAGATGAGGTATGGGTAGGGACACACAGCCAAACCACATTATTCTACCCCTGGCCCCTCCCAAATATCATGTTTTCACATTTCAAAACCAATCATGCTTTCCCAACAGTCCCCCAAGTCTTAACTCATTTCAGCATTAACTCAAAAGTCTACAGTCTAATGTCTCATCTGAGACAAGGCAAGTCCCTTCCACCTATGAGCCTGGAAAATCAAAAGCAAGTTAGTTACTTCCTAGATACAATGGGGGTACAGGCATTGGGAAAATACAGTCATCCCAAATGGGAGAAATTGGCCAAAATAAGGGAGCTACAGGCCCCATGCAAGTCCAAAATCCAGCAGGGAAGTCAATCTTAAAGCTCCAAAATGATCTTTGACTCCAGGTCTCACATCCAGGTCATGCTGATGCAAGAGGTGAGCTCCCATGGTCTTGGACAGCTCCACCCCTGTGTCTTTACAGGGTACAGTCTCCCTCCTTACTGCTTTCCTGGGCTGGGGTTGAGTGTCTGTGGCTTTTCCAGGTGAACAGTGCAACCTCTTGGTGGATCTATCATTTTGGGGTCTGGAGAATGGTGGCCCTCTTCTCATAGCTTTACTACATGAGGTCCCAGTAGGGACTCTGTGGGCACAACCCCACATTTCCCTTCCTCACTGCCTTAGCAGAGGTTCTCCATGAGGGCCCCACCCCTGCAGCAAATGCTTACCTGGGCATCCAGGTGTTTCCATACATCCTCTGAAATCTAGGTGGAGGTTCTCAGACACCAATTCTTGACTTTTGTGTACTTGCAAGCTCAATACCATGTGGAAGCTGCCAAGGATTGGGGCTTTACCCACTGAAGTAATGGCCTAAGCTCTCTGTTGGTCCCTTTCAGCCTTGGCTGGAGAGGCTGGAATTTAGGGCACCAAGTTCCTAGGCTGCACACAGTATGGGGACCCTGGGCCCAGATCATGAAACCATTTTTTCCTCCTAGGCCCCTGGGTCTGTTATGGGAGAGGCTGCTGCAAAGGTCTCTTACATGCCTGGGAGACATTTTCCCCATTGTCTTAGTGATTACCATTCAGCTTCCCATTACTTATGTAAATTTCTGCAGCTGGCTTGAATTTCTCCTCAGAAAATGGGATTTTATTATCTATTGCATTGTCAGGCTGTGAATTTTTTGAAATTTTATGCTCTGTTTCCCTTTTAAAACTGAAAGCCTTTAATAGCAAGCAAGTCACCTCTTGAATGCTTTGCTACTTAGAAATTTCTTCTACCAGATACCCTAAATCATCTCTCTCAACTTCAAAGTTCCACAAATCTGTAAGACAGGGGCAAATGCCTCCAATCCCTTTGCTAAAACATAACAAGAGTCACCTTTGCTCCAGTTCCCAACAAGTTTTTCATTTCCATCTGAGACCATCTTAGCCAAGACTTTATTGTCCGTATCATTATCAACATTTTTGGCAAAGCCATTCAACAAGACTCTATGAAGTTCCAAACTTTCCCACATTTTCCTGTCTTCTTCTGAGCCCTGCAAGCAGTTCCAACCTCTGCCTGTTACCTAGCTCCAAAGTTGCATCTACATTTTCAGGTATCTTTTCAACAGCACCTACTCCTGGTACCAATTTATTGTGTTAGTCCATTTTCATGCTGCTGCTAAAGGCATACTAGAGACTGGGAAGAAAAAGAGGTTTAATGGATCTACAGTTACACAAGGATGGGGAGGCCTCACAATCATGGTGGAAGGCAATGAGGAGCAAGCCACATCTTACATGGGTGGTGTCAGGCACAGAGAGAGTGCTTGTGCAGGAGAAATCCCATTTTTAAAACCATCAGATCTCATGAGACTTATTCACTATCACGAGAACAGCATAGGAAAGAGCCACTTTCATGATTCAATTAGCTCCCTCTGGGTCCCTCCTGCAACACATGGGAATAATGAGAGCCACAAGATGAGATTTGGGTTGGGACAGAGAGCCAAACCATATCACGATATAAACCCAGGTTTCTCAAAAACTTAGCTTGCCCAGTATAATAACGGGCAAGAGAAAATAAAATTACATAGAAGCACGGGGTGATTATATGGGGTCTATAGTAACTAGGCATCCACTCAAGAAGAAAATATTTTAAAAAAGAGAGAGAAAAAAAGAAAGAGGAAGGGAGAAAAGGGAAGGAAGGCAGGCAGGCAGGAAGGAAGGAAGGAAAGGGAGGGAAGGAAAAAAGGAAGGAAGAGATTTTCATCCACCCGTCAATCTGTAGTCTTGCTATCACAAAGGCTTGGGATCCAAATATACATACATGTAAAATACAGAAAAGCTAAAAGGTAGAGATTAAGCTAAAATAAAATCAAATTGATAGTGTCCAAGGTCCTTCAGAAGATGTAAATACAATTTATATCTGGAGAAACTCAGCCTGAAAATATAGCCCTCATGATTTTTAAACATTTAAATCAGTTAAATGTCAACTAACAAAAAGTAGGAAAAATGTGGAATACATCATTAAAGGCATTAGAAGCTATTAACAGCAGAATTCAACTTTGACATTTTAAAATATGATATCATATTTGATAATGTGAACAGTACAGTATAAGAACTCTAAGAAGTTATACTGGGAAAAGATAATTGAAAAGAAATCCTCTGTGGTTAAATTTTAGTCTTCAAAATAGACTTGAAAGTAAAAATAGTATTACCAGGTTTAGAAAGGGCCATTATATAATGACAAAGGTTTCAATTCACCAGGAGACAGGAGACAATAAACATTCTAAATTTACCTAATAAACTTGTCTCACTTTTTATTTTTAATCAAAAGAAGCCATGTTCACTTTCATAGTTGGAGAAATGCAAGACTTTTATGTTCTGTAGTTTCCTCCCAAGTTGCAGAATTCTAAAAAATGTATATTCTTTTCTTAATAACAACTATTCATTTATGACAAACACACATCCGATCCAGTCCAAAGTTATTTCAGAGCTTCCAACACTGGGAATGTCCTCTGAAGAATGTGGATACTGCTTTCTTACCCATTCTGATAAAAGAAAATAAACCACCTTATTAGCTGCATTCTCCCTAATCACTCCCCTGGGGGTAATAAAAACAATATGATAATCTATCACTGTCAGAATTTTTTTCAGCCGCAAAAAGTGGAATTTTAGGAAAAAAATCAATTCTGAACCATTTCTGTGGGATTATTTCAGCTCTGCCTCCCTCTAGATGAGTTTCAGCCCCAGGATGATTTCCCTCAAGGTTTCATGGGGCAGCAGATGCTACTGAAGTTAGATAGGTATATGTTCACATTTACATGGAAAGAGAAAACAACTCTAACAATAAAATATTTTTCCTTGAATTTTTTAGACAATCTCATGTTGTCTATTACATCTAACCCATAATGGCATTAATTTAATACCATGTATTAACTAGATTATGTATTTCCTGACCCAAATGCAAAACTCCTGAAAGGGTTAAGATCACCAGGACTGACTCAGAGCCCAGCATTGCAGCAAGGGTTGGCTTCAGCTTTTCTGGAGTTAGCTGGAAGGTATGTGTCAAACCAACACAAGATGAAATTTCTGATTGTCTAAGTAAAATTGACAAGGGGAACTGACAACTACTTACGGGTTAGCGTGTAGTAACAAAAAAAAAATTTCCCTTTGTTGAATCTAAAAATCATAAAGACTAAATTTCTAATTTAGGAAGAAAATTATACAAAACTAATGTATCTCTCATGACTACGCTATTACATTAACAAACCAGTGGCTGTTATTACCTTTAGCGGTTTAAATATTTGGAAATCATGTGCTAAAATATGACTTTAGCACATGTGATTATGTTCTCTTTATGGAGGGGATCTAGCAAATTAACCTTATTTAGTCAAGAAAACAATGGGAAAGTGTTTTTGGAAAAGCTGGTTTTTCCAAAGTGCTGATTATTCATTACCGGCTTTGGAGGTTTTATAGGTTTACATTTCATCTTTCTAAAGAAACTGTAAACATTATCAGCACTGAATATATGCATTTTCATATCAACTCAAAATCTGTTTTGGTGACCTTCACAACATCCTTAATTAGCTGAGCCTTACTAAATGAAAGCAGTTACACTGCTTTACTAAATTCCTTTAATATGTTCATAGTTTAACATCATTTTCTTCAAAAGAAAATTGCAAATATGCCCTTAACTTGGCCCATTCTATCAATTTAAGTGTCTAGAAATCAAACAGAATATAAAAAGTAGGCTTTTGTATAAAATTGGGATTTAACTAAAAACATATCTAGATAGTAAAGCAATGAAGCAATGAAACATAAAGTAAATTTTATGTTTTGCTTTAATGAATCTGAAATAATATCTGCATGCCTGTGCATATCTATATAATATGCAGAGTGTTTAAACACATACATAATATGTATATAATTAATTAGTTTAATTTACATAATTTATAGATTTTTGTCTTTATAGTCAGCTTAATACTCTTCAGAAAGAGTTAACTGTGATTATTCTAATTTTTAAATAAATGTCTTTTCAGAGTTAACTCCATCCTCCCTATCAGAATGTTAGAAATGATATTTTGAACAACTAACCACAAGCCAGTGGCAGACTTACTTTGATGCAATGTAAAAAACATATTTTCGGGAGACCTAAAAAAAAGTACCTAGGTCAGCATTTAAGGCATTTAAAAAACTTTGGCCCATTAAGATACTTTAAAATCTTTCTCAAATATAGTCATACATTGTTTACTAAATATTGAAATACATTCCAAGAAGTGTGTCATTAAGCAATTTCATTGTAGGAACATCATAGGGTGTACTTACACAAACCTAAATTTTATAACCTAGGCTATATGGTAAGGGCTAGGCTGTGTGGTAAGGGCTAGGCTGTGTGGTAAGGGCTATTGCTCCTAGACCACAATCCCATATAGCAGGTTACTGTCCTGGATATTGTAGGTAATTGTAACACAATGGTAAGTAGTTGAGTATCTAAACATAGAAAAGGTGCAGTAAAAACACAGTTATAAAAGATAAAAATGGTACACCTACACAGAGCACTTACTATGAATAGAGCTTGCAGGACTGGAAATTGCTCTGGATGAGTCAGTGAGTGAGTGGTGAGTGAATGTGAAGGCCTAGGGCATTACTGTACACTATGATAGACTTTATAAACACTGTATATTCAGGCTACACTAAATTTATAATTTTTCAATAATAAATTAATCTTAAATGAGTATAATTTTTTACTTTACAAACTAATTATTTAAACTTTTTGAGTCTTTTGTGATAATATAGCTTAAAACACAAATACGTTGTACAACTGTACCAAAATGTTTTCTTTCTTTCTATATTTATTCAATAAGCTATTTTCTATTTTGTAAATTTTAAATTTTTAAAAAATGTTTTAAACTTTTTGTTAAAAACTGAGACACAAACAAACACATTAGCCTAGACCTAGACAGTTTCAGGATCATCAATATCACTATCTTCCACCTCCATATCTTGTCCAATGGGAAGGTGATATGGTTTGGCTGTGTCCCCACCAAAATCTCATCTTGAATTCCCACGTGTTGTTGGAGGAACCTGGTGGGAGGTAATTGAATCATGGGCAGCAGGTCTTTCCCTTACTGTTCTTGTGATAATAAATAAGTATCACAAGATCTGATGGATTTAAAAAGAGGAGTTTCCCTGAACAAGCTCTCTCAATTTGCCTTCTGCCATCCATGTAAGATGTGACTTGCTCCTCCTTGCCTTCTGACATGACTGTGAGGCTTCTCTAGCCATATGAAACTCTAAGTCCAATTAAACCTCTTTCTTTTTAAAATTGCCCAGTCTTGGGTATGTTTATATCAGCAGCGTGAAAACTGACTAATACAGAAGTTCTTCAGGGACAATAATATACATGAGGCTGTCATCTCCTATGATAACAATGCCTTCTTATAAAATGCCTTCTGAAGGACTTACTTAAGGCTGTTTTACATTTAACTTTTTTCTTTGATAAGCAGGAGTATACCATAAAATAATGGTTAGAACGACAGCATAGTAAATACATAAACCAGCAACAGTAGTCATTTATTGTCAAGTATTATGTGCTGTACGTAATTGTATGTGTTATACTTTTATAGGACTGGCAGTGCAGTAAGTTTGTTTACACCGGCTTCACCACAAACACATGAGTATTGAATTGCACTGTGACTTAATGATGCCTGTGATGTCACTAAGCAATAAGAATTTTTTAGCTCCACTGTAATCTTATGAAAAATCATCATATATGTGGTTTGTTGTTGACTGAAGTCATTATGTGGTGCATGACTATAATTTCAGGGAAGATTTTGCTTATAAGCTTAATTTGTATCTTGCATATTGCATATTTTTAATAAATGTTTGACAAAAATACTTGAATATATATAAATATATACACATGAAATATATATACACATATGTATGTATACATATATATTCATTTATCTAATATTCATTTTATATATATTTGCATATATGTATCTCTCTGTCCATATATATATATATACACACACAGATATATATGTGCATGTATATATATATATTTACTCTTAACTCTAGTAGATAGGAATTGTTTCCTGAAAAACTTTATTTCTTTTTAACTTATCATTAATTAAAAATAAAAATAAGCTATTCATAAAAAATCAATGTTAAAGTTTCAGAAGTTAATATTGAGTGAACAAGAAAATTCAAACTAAAAACTTTCCCATATGTTCAGTAGTAAAAAAAAAAAAAAAAAAAAGTCCTTAAATATGCCTTTGAAAACATGAGGAGAAGAGGAGGTCCTGGGAGCCCAAGATAGAGTGATTCAAATGGCAGGGAGATAATATGAAAATGTGAAACGTGAAAATGAGTGAGGAACATGGTGCTTCACTCCATCAACACTCTCTGAGATGCTGTAAAAGGGACATATGGAAGCTCAAACTTAAATAAGAAGTGGGAATTTCCTTGCAGTGATCATAATGATTTTATAAAATTCCTTTTACTTCTGTGGAGACAACGTGTGTTAAAGATATCAAAAAATGTCATATTTATTATAAGCTGTTTAAAATGTTTTCTTTTAAGTAGAACATTATGCCCATAGAATATACATGAATGTGAATGCATACTTTTCATTATAATTATTGCAGAATAAATATCTGCAATAATCAAGATATTTGATTATTATCTGCAAAAAAGATATCAGCTATCTTGTTTAATTTTGCAAGAAATTTAATAAATAGTAAATTCTTTGTTAAAAATCTGTTGAGTCCATTTACTATACATATATATGTTTGAGGATACTATCAGCATGAGGAACATCTTACATGACAGACACTGTTGCATATGTAATCTCGATTAGTGAATAGGATTCTAACTACTTTTAATGAACTTCAAAACACATATTTGACACATACATTAACAGAGGATCTAGAATTGAGAAGTGAAATATTCTTTGGTATAGGTAGATACTATAAAGTTAATAATACTGGATAAGTAATGATGTATAAGCACAGACAACATCATCTTGTGACATCTATTTTGTTAGGTGTACTGTGGATATGATTTCAGATGACATTTGAAGTGGTTCTACACAAAATAGAACATCTCAATCTTAGTGATTTTATTAACACTATTGTCATTAAAATGTAAAAAGTTGAATGTTTGAAAATTATATATGTAATACAGACATATGTATATATGCATACATAAATACATGTATAAAGATGTGCATAAATACATATAGAACACATACAGTTGCATTTATATTTTTTCAAAAATATATTGAAGAGATTGCTAATTAACTAGTATGTATTACACTGAGCATACAGTAGTCATTCATTAGCTGTGGCCAAGGCCCCTACTGGACAGCTGAAACCATGGATAATAGAAAATTATATGTACACTATACCCAAATTTCTTCTTCCTTTTCCACGATTTCCTGTATAGAAGATTCGTTCTTACTGTAGATCTTAACAATCTCAGCATAAGATTTTTTTTCTTTCCTTATTAATCAAAGAACTTTCAATTTTTCACTTAAAGGAAGCACTTTATGGCTTCTCTTTGGAATATCTGAATTGCCAGCATGATTACCCTTTCACTTTCGGGCCATTATTAAGCAAACTAAAGCTTCCTTGAAGACAGGCACTGCCATACTGTGACAACCAATCTGATAACCAAGAAAGCTAAGAGACTAATGAGCAGGTAGTGTAGACAGTGTGGATGCGCTGGACAAAAGGATGATTCAGATCCGGGATGGGACAAACAGAAATGGCATGAGTTTCATTACGCTACTCAGAAGATAATGCGATTTGAAACTTATACATTGTTTATTTTTGGAATTTTTTATTTAATACTTTCAGGCTGCAGTTGACTGAGTAACTTATCATTTACTTTTGAGCTATAAAAAAGGTTTTAGTTACTAAAAAGGTCACAGTGCTCAAAAAACAGTATGTATCAAAACAGACTTTGTATATCAAATCTATTTTTGTAGTTCAATCGATGGATTCTACATTTAAATTGTAGTGAACACAGTATTTTCATATGGAAGCATGAGTGGATTGTGGGCAGGAAGCTTTAAGCATTAACTCATTGTTTTAATTGCATTTTTCCACTTGAATTCTCACAGCTCTATTCTTCACCCAAATTCAGGTAGCTAGGCCAAATTACCATTTCCTCAAGGGGACTATTGTCACTCTGGAAGCAAATACGATATAGATATAAGATGAAAATCTTTATATTGCATGCAGACAGAAAAAAATTCCATGACCTAGATAGTGAATATCAACTGCAGAAACCGCCCCCCACCCCATGCTAGGGAACATCTGGCAATGTCTGGAGTCATTTTTGGTTGTCACAACTGAGAGTGGGGGGTTATGTTGGCATCTGGCTAGTGGAGGTCAGATCTGCCGTTAAACATCTACAATGCAAAGGACAGTTCCACAACATAGAATGATCTGATCCAAAATAGCAATAGTGTTGAGATTGGCAAATGCTAGACTAGAGAAAGGGGAGAGAGAGGAACATCATTAATATGACAGAAGAGGCAATAGCATGAGATCAACAAGTCTTATCTAAGAATGCACTCCCAGGATCAGGGATGCCTTCAGGAACTGAGTCTGTTTGCTATTCTTGTGAGTACCAAACATAACCTATGCTAACAATATACATTCGTTGCCTGCTTTTTGCAAACTAATAAGGATTTCTCTTTGATGGCAACAAGCATGTTGACCACTAATTGTCCAAGGAGTTCTGATGCCTCCTTTTGATCCATAATTTGTTGTCTTACCAAATGCACCCTATATAGGCTATCCATGTTTCAGTGACCCAGGACACTGAATACATTTCAGGGAAGTGGTAGTGTGGAAGGAAGGCTTTTCCATTTGGCCCAAGTGGTAGCTAAGTATCAACTAAAGAGTGACCTTTAGGCAGGGTAGTGGTTAAATACTCTTGCCTTCATACACACATCTTCATCTTGAAAAAAAATTATATCACATTATCATACAGTAGTAATAAACACATCTCCATTCTAGCAAATAATTAAAAATATTAAAAAATTATATTGAAAGAAAATATTTCTATTGTTTGCCTTATATGCGTAATATTTCCCTTGTAAGTCCATGGTAATTTGCAGGAAAATTCATTGTGATGTAATTAGTTTCATAAGATTGACAGCAACAGCCCATCTATTATAGATTTTTATGACATGCTAATTTCCCATCTGTCCAGGGCACTTCTTTTCATGTGCCAACATTTTAGAGAAAAGTTATAAGAATTGAAAACCTACTCTTCTTCTAATTGCAGGATGACAATTATTAATGCAATATTCTTGCTAAAGGAGAAGGCACGCCTCTTCATTTTTTATAAAGGTCACTTTTATAAAAAATGATAGTTCATTATAACCTCCAAATTGAAAATTATTTTCTAGTAATATAAGCAGGCCCTGTCCCACTTTCACACTTATCCCTAAACCTAAAATGGCTTCCTTTTTCATATTTATTATCCCCAGTATTCTCTGTGAAATTTCTTTTGCATTAAGAACCTTTCCAAGAAGGTTTCACTGAAACATGTCACATAGGGGATTATAAAATTAATGTGATGTCTTTTACAAATACATTGTAAGTACTATAAATAAATCAACCAATGACAAACTGCAGTATTTCTTTTCCCTCTTATGAAAGAAAGTGAGACAATATGCACAGAAGGCTTAAGAAGCTCAAGTTGAAGTAAAAATTTAAGCTACCCCAGAAAAGACTATAAATACCTGTTTATTACATTTGATTTCTGGTATGCCTAAAGTGAGCTACATCTGTGCCAACATATGGATAACTTTGTTCTGAGGGCCTGGGTTTACTGGAGGCATGGGCTGGTTGCCTCACATCAGAAGAAATCTCATATTTATACTCAAGTATTATACAGATATTTTGAGTAAAACATTTGAAAAATGTTCAGAGGAATTGTTCCATATTCTAATATTTGGATGTATCATTTTATCATTATGCAAATTCAAGAAAAAAATTAATGACCTTGGATGCGAAGAAGAGGATTCATGGGAAATTGGTAGGGAGTTCAGAGTGAAATACAGAAAAGAAGGTACTATAGAAATTATTTTACTTAGGTACAATGCAATAGAATACATATTGTTGTTGACTAGTAATAATTTTGCAAACACTGTTTGAAAAACCAACATTCTAGAATGAAGAAAATTAAGAAGACTAACATTCATAAGTATTTCAAAGGGATAATTCTTGATTATAGAAGCGTACGTTCAGTGCATTTTAAAATGACTCCTCAATAGTTTCTATCACTTAGTATATTGCTCTATAAATAAAGACATTATACTATTTTCCCCAAGTGCTTCGGGGGAAATCCTCATTTTGACTAAAATGCCATTAAAATGATGTGATAAAAAGAAAATCAATATTAGTGAGAAAGGTAAATTTAGTAGTGCTGATGAGATAAATACAGTACTCAGCTGTTGTGACAATTATTGAAACCAGCATTTGCAAGTTGCATCAAATCTGCACCTTTTTCATTTAATTTATTAGAATGCTCTGAATAAAGATTAACTCCCTTAGCCTAATATTTCTTGGTTCATTAGCATTAAAATGAGAACTGCAAGTTCCTTGGAATAACCTTTAAATTGTTTCTTCTAACTTCAGCATAACTTCTGACAGTATCTCTAAATCTCCTTGAACTATTATTTTGTCATGTTCAACTCTTTTCAAGCTGTGTTTAATTTAGTCTTTACCAAGGGCTAAAGTTTTAAAATTGACTTTTAAAAGCAATCCACAAATTTTGTCTTAGAGACTGGGGGCACACAGCAAAGAACTTTCAAGCCTTTATTCGATATGTTAGCAAAACTTCAGGCCATATGGAGGCTTTGAGAATAAGTCCCTAAAATATACCAAGGGGCATAGTGAGGGTGGTCACACAAAATGTTTTATGCATGATGTTTTCTCCAAATTTTAAGTAGCAGGGAAAAAAAGAGTAAACAATGAAGTTCTTGTTACCAATCTTGCTGCTTTTTCAAAGGACTCAGGAAGGAAATTTGCTGAGGGCACTGCATAGTATAGGTTATACCAGACAGATTGCACAGAAACCAAGTTAGCTCATAAGAGAGATACTTTGAAAATGGAGTAAAAAGTAAAGGGAAGAGAACAAAAAAGCACTAATGAAAACATTGTTGAAACATCTACAGGCAATGATGGAAAAAAAACACAACATAATACAATCTAAAGATTTCAAGATTTCTCAGATGACAAACAGTTCAAAATTATCATATGGATTCCTTTGTAAATGAAATGACAGTGTAGAGATATATATATAATATATATCATTTTATATATATCTTATATATTATATATACATCTTATATATATATCTTTTATATATATCTTATATATATATCTTATATATATAAAATCCAATAATTTATTTATTTATTTATTTATTTTTTATGTTTTTGGGACAGAGTCTTGCTCTGTTGTCCAGGCTGGAGTGCAATGGCACGATCTTGGCTCACTGCAACCTCCGTCTCCCAGGTTCAGGTGATTCTCCTGCCTCAGCCTCCTGAGTAGCTGTGATTACAGGCATATGCCACCATGGCCGGCTAATTTTTGCATTTTTATTAAAGACAGGGTTTCGCCATGTTGGTCAGGCTGGTCTTGAACTCCTGACCTCGTGATCTGCCTGCCTTGGCCTCCCAAAGTGTTGGGATTACAGGCGTGAGCCACCGTGCCCAGCCTATTTATTTTTTAATAAATGTGATAACAGGAACGTTTAGGAAAAATTCTTGGACATTTAATTAAAATATTAAAGTACATTTCAAACAGACAAGCAGGTAAGACTTTCTAATTTAAAACAGTAATCTTCAGAAAATAAAAATGAGTTAACTCTCTGAATGCTCCAAGGTGAAATGGACCAATCTCAAATTTCATGACTTAAAATTGAGAGACAGTTTTTGACGGCACTTCAGTAAATTAAATTACATTTTTATGCTTCCTTTTCAATTGTGCAAAACTAAAACAATCTTTAAAATATATTACAAAATTACACATTGTGACTTGGGTTAGCAACAGAATTGAGGTTATTATATTACTGTATTTTACTATTTCTGACTATATGTCTATATAGTTCAACAATATTAATTTTGTTAACTAGATAATATATATTTCAATAAATACCCATAGATTCCTTATTTTTTCCTGTTTCCATTTGCAATAGTCTCTAACGTTCTATAACACATTTAGCAACTTGTTTTTTCTGTAATTAATGGTATTGATTCTGACACTTATGATTAATTTGCTCTAAATTAACTCCTTTAAATATAACTGAAGATTGACTCATAACTAATTCATTTTTAATATAAGTGCAATTCTTCGGCTTGTGTTAAAATAGCTATCAGTGCACATGTGTCTGTAATAGCCACGTGCCCTTTGCTGAATTTTATTACATGTTAATAAAACACAGTGAAATGAGTGGCTTTGTATTGTAACTTCTGGTTTCCCATTATGACCTTCACAGGCATGTATTCTAGTCCACTTTGTTGCTAAAAGCTTAAAGAAATTAAACAATAAGTCTTACCCATTGAGACAACACTTTCAAATAATATATTTCAATTTCTACAGATAGAATCGTTTAACAGACGTGTAGTTCGTGCTGACACTATTTTGATTTCAACTTTATATATATATATATTTTTTTTTTCTAGTGGTGAAGAAATACTTTTTTTAAATTCAGTTTTTTCCCCTAATTCTGTGTGCTACATCACCATAGGGCTGTGCCCATTTAGACAAACAATTTTGAATCATTTCAGTTTAAAAATAACAGCTTGATATCAGTAAAGCAACTGTGATTTTGTTTGCTCATGAGAAATAACTTATTTGCTTTAATTTTGGCAAAGTTTTTTGTTAACATAACTTGTCATTTAGTTATCACTCATGCTTTAGAAATAATACAGCAGAATCAAACTTATCTTAAATATTTTCAGATAATTTATTCATCCTAGGACAACCTCTAGTGGGTGATAAGATACAATCTTTTCTTAATAAATACCAGCATAGTACAAGAGAAAGTATTAAGATCTATAATCAGAAATTCTTGTTTTGTTTCTGTATATATAAACTTTTACTTTTTTTCAAAATTCTAAAATTCTGAGAAGCTGTGTAGGTTTGTCATTAAATCATATCTGCTGTACTTGTTAGGCAAAGGAGGAATCCATGAATTCTCAAATTCTTGCCATCTGTTAAAACAAGTGTAATTTTTTTATTTTTATTTTTTGTAAAATCACCTCTGTTTCTCATTTGTAGCAGATTTAATGAGGAATTCCAGTACGCTAGCTAGAAGCCACCCATTTTTCCTTTGGGTTATTTTTCTTCTCTGTAAAGGATTTTCTATGATAGTTTTCTTAGTGAGGTTCCGTAAGTGGTAAATTCTCTAAATTTTTTTACATTAATAATTAAGTATATTCTGGCCTGGTGTGGTGGTTCATGCCCATAATCCCAACACTTTGGGAGGCTGAGGCAGGTGGATCACCTGGGGCCAGGAGTTCAAGACCAGCCTGACTAACGCGGCAAAACCTTGTTATCTATTAAAAATAATAAAAAGTATCCAGGCGTGGTGGCACGTGCCTGTAATCCCCGCTACAGGGGAGGCTGAGGTAGGAGAATTGCTTGCACCTAGGAGGTTGAGGCTGCAGTGAGCTGAGATCACGCCACTTCACTCCAGCCTGGGTGTGAGACTGTCTCAAAAAAAAAAAAAATTAAGTATATTTTGACTTCATTCTTAAATGATGGCTAATTTAGATGTAAAAATCTAAACTGAGTGTTATTCCCCCCACCCAAACCCCAACAATTGGAAACTATTACTACATGCTTTTCTGGTATGTATATGTTTGCTAATGAGGAATTGTACCTAGAAATCATATCGTTATAGGTAATAATCAGCCTTTTCTCTCTCATTTTAAAAATAATGTGCTTCTTGAGCTATGGTTTTACTTCATTGTATCTAGGTATACATTTATTTTTACAGATGTTATTTAGTAACCCAGAGCTAAATATACTGGCATATATTTTGCCAATAAAGGTACTCGATAGTCAGGGAAATCAAACTGAATATAAAAACTACTTTTGGGGACTTTGTGTTAGCTTGAAAGAAAGAAAGAAGGAAAGTAAGAGAAAGAGAGAAGAGGAGAAAGAGAGAGAAAGAAGGAAAGAAAGAAAAAGAAGGAAAGAAAGAAAAAGAAAGAAAGAAAGAAAAGAAAGAAGAAAGAAAGAAACAGAAAGAAAAAGAAGGAAAGAAAGAAAGAAAAGAAAAGAAAGAAGAAAGAAACAGAAAGAAAGAAAAAGAAAGGGAAAGAAAGCAAGCTACAAGAAGAAAGGGAGGGAGGGAGGAAAGAAGAAAGGGAGGGAGGAAAGAAGAAAGGGAGGAAGGGAGGAAGGGGGGAAGGGAGGGAAGGAAAGAAAGAAAAAAGAAAGAAAGAAAAGAAAAGAAAGAAAGAAGAAAGAAAGCAAGAGAGAAAGAGAGAGAGAGTGTCTATAGTTGACCATTGAACAACACAGAGCACAGAGGTTATGGGTGCTGACCCTACACAGATGAAAATCCACTCATGATCTGTGATTCCCCCAGAACTTACTGCTAATAGCCTGCTGTTGATCAGAAACCTTATCAATAACACAAGCAGTCAACACACATTTTGTATGTGGCACGTGGTATATACTGTATTCTTATAATAAAGTAAGCAAGAGAAAAGAAAATGTTGTTAAGAAAACCATAAAGCAGAGAAAGTATATTTACCATTCATTAAGTGAAAGTGGGTCATCATAAAGGTCTTTATCCTCATTTTCTTCTCATTGAATAGGCGGAGGAGGAGCGCAGTGGAGGGGTTGGTCTTGCTGTCTCGGGGTGACAAAGGAGGAAGAAAATCCCAATATAAGTGAACCAGTACTATGCAAACCAGTGTTATTCAAGGGGCAATGGTACACATAGGGCTACTGTTATGAACAATGTGAAAGTAATTTTCTAGCTTTCTAGGAAACTCAGGTTTCAGTTTTCTTAAAATCATGACCACTGGTGCTAGGTAGCTCATTTCCTGTGATAGGTTAGGTGCTGATGTATTTCTTTATATCATCTTCAAAGATTATCTGTATGTTTCTTTTGCTTGATAATCAAATGCACCTGCATATTTTCCAGTCCGGTGCACAGAAGCATTGTAGGAAAAGCAAAAATGTACATAATTTGTTCTTCCCATGCTCAATTCTACTTTTTTACAGGTTGTTTTATTCTTATTTTTACCATTATATTTATTATATATCAATTTAGTTTGTGATTTCTTCCAAGTACTGGATGTTAAATCTTAACAAATAAAATGTTAATTTCCATATTTTAATTATTTCTTTCAGCCTCTTCCTCAATTTGGTGCTCTACTTCAATAAATTATTTCCTAATTTTGTTAGGCATAGTTTGTTTCTGTAGCTTGAAAATACTGAATTTATCCAACAACATGCCCATAGGTAAAGAATTATCTTCCCTGTGTATATGAATTATTTTCATTCATATGTGACCTTCATACCCCACTCTGCAATCTCATCTATTTTTCTCTCTACCAAATTTAAATTTTCTTACTCATAGGGTTGGTTATCATGGTTTCTCTGGAATTTTTGTACATAAGACTCATTTAGATGCACCAATTTATCAGTCCTGAAAATCAGCTCATTAGAATTTCTTAGATAAAATTCCCAAGGGAACAATTCCAGGTGGCCCTATTTTTTTTTTTTCCCATGGCAGGCCATAGATGTCATATTCTGGCCACACTAATTATTGGGCTAAATATAGCTGGATTAGTCACCTCAGCCTAGGAAACTGGGATGGTATCTTCCAAATGGTAATGCAGGAATTTTAAGGTAAGCACAGGGAGACAGAAACATCTCATGAGCAGAAAGGCAGAATTTCTGATGGATTTTGACTTTTCTTTGCGGATACAGATGGTGAAAGTGAGGCTCAATGATCTTCATGATCCTTCTGACCACTGGGATCTTAAGCAGGAGGTGTCAGAAAATTTATCACAGAGATCATTGCAATGTGGTGGCTAAGTATTCATGGCAATGCCACTGTTTGGTCCTTAGATATTAGCACTCCGTTGTAAAATATTGGTTCTTCATTGTGAAGCAGACTTCACTAAGGGTGGGATTGTTCACCCATTAATAAGAATTTGAGCTGTGATTAGGCAATGGTGATACAAGACAGTTTTGTCCTACTGATGATGTGTTTGTTGTTGCCATAGGAATCCTTCTCATTAGAAATGGAACAGCATGTTCAGATCGATAGATCGTACCTATTGCTGGTACTATATATGAATAAAATTCAAAGTTTAAAAAATTGTCTTTAAGATAAATTGATTAATAAAATGATAAAAATATTGTTTAGAAAATTTATTTAAAACTTGTATGTCTGTGTTCTCATGTCTAGGTAGATATTTCTATAGGAGGACTTAGGTAAAATAAAAGTGAATATTTAAAAATTAATACAGATGAGCATATCAGAAGATCTTACTTCAGTGGTATGTACGTTTAACATACATACCATAGAAAATAACAATCTTTTTCAAAGTCAGATATTTTGAATAAATGAATAGCAAAGACGCTGTGTTTGTATGCACAGTATATATTAAAACCTCGTAGAAATTACATTTAGAATGCAAGGTGACACTTTATGAGCTCTACTGAATTCAACTTGTACACATTCAGTAACTTTCGGCAAGTTACTCTTCTAGGTAGTAGATATATAATCGTTAAGCGTCTTAAGTATTTCTTGAAAGAACACCTAAATTCAGAACAAGTACACAGACAGACATATGGTATAATAAATGCTGTAATGAGAAAAGAAATAGTAATTTTTAAATAGAAAAGGCTTATTAGATGAAATGACGTATAAAATAAGAAAGAAAATATAAGTAAAAAATTTTCAAGTGAAAGAGATATATACAAAAAGGAGTATTGCCGAAGAAAATACAATACATATAAATGGACCCCAAATAAGGAAGAAAGATCACAAAACTGCAGAAATGCAAAATAAGTTAGTCTACTTGGAGTAAAAAACTTAGTCTACCTAGAGTAAAAATCATGAAGATGGTGAAGGTGGGTGGTAGTTGAGTGATCAGGTTTGAAGCTGGAGAAGGCAAATGCTAGTTCGTGTAGAGATCCTTTCCTAAGATATGTGTAATATTCCAAGGCCAATGGCACGTTAACAACTTGGAAAGTTGTGAGAGGTATAGAAGGTATATGATTATGTTTGCATGTTGAAAGATCATTTTTATTTCAGTGTGACTAGTTGATGGGAAGGCATCTGGGAGAGGCAGTGATGCCAAACAGGAGGGAATCGCAGTTTTCTATGTGTGCTATGTGCCAGGAGCTTCAATATTTTCTATGAAATATAAGCCAAATAAGCAATCTGCTATGTATATTAAGAAAAATAAAAGAAGTGATTTTAAGCCATACTTTATATGAGAATCATATATAAAAATTATTTAAAATATTAATATTTTAGAACACAAATACTGCTTATTAAATTGAATGATCTGACCACTTTTTAATGACTAAATTCAGAGCTGTCTATATTCTTAGTAGATATGCTATACTAGTAATGAACACAATCTGAAATATGATTTTTTTGTTTATTCTGCTGACATTTAATGTAATAAAATTTTCATCTAACCAGTATTCAAAACTGTTAAGTCTATACGAAATATGTCTGCCCTCAGCTTTGCCAGAGGCAGAATGTACTTTTATTGATAGATTGAGCATTATGCTTTCTTCTGAAATTCCCTATTCATGGCTTATTCAAGTGTTCTTTCGTTTTGTTCAAAGTACTCTCCATGTGTGTGCGTGTGTGTGTTTCTGTGTGTGTGTGTGTGTGTGGTTTAAACCATATGCTTGGAACGTGTATGGTTTTATTTTCTGTGAATTAAGATGATAGAGTATTCTTTTGAAAAATGAATTAAATGGAATATAAATAGACCCATCTTTTGTCAGCAGCAAAGAAAAGCATTAAAGGGAAGCAATTTGTGGGAGATCTGTATTAGGTAGGGAAAATGTGTGTTCTATTACTCCAGAAAAATATAAACTTGTGATTTATTAAAATAATAAATGTCTTACTTGAAAGCACAGTAAATAGACTAAATAGGGCTTTGTGGCCCCTTTTCCCTTCCCTTTTTCGTTTTTTTTCAGTTTGGAATATTTCGACATTATATAAATGTAAAAAGGTATACTTTAAATGTTTGTTTAAAGTCAAAACATTATTTTTAAAATTTTTACATTTATATCAAAACAATGCTTCATGAATGAGATAATTGATAGGTTATGGATATGTATATTCATATTTGTTGATTCCATTGTACCAAAGTACCAGCAGGTTAAGTAGCAACTATTTAAATGTTCAGTGATTTTTAAGTTTGCTGGTCTTCTGTTGCCATAAATTAGGACCTCTCTAAGAAAGTGAAGATATATGTTAATAATTATGTGATAATTCAGTAATAAATATGAATATATTATTGTGGTATAGATATAGGGAAACTACCTGTTCACATAATCAAGGACAAACACTTTACAAACTGTTGATTACCAATGTTATTTATATGTTATAAAAATATTTTACATTTTAATCTAGGCTACATTGGATGTAAGATTCCTTTACAATGGCCGTAGCACTTAGGGGTTAAATTATTATTTAATTAGATACATCAATTTCCAAAGATTCTACAATGATACTAGTTTTTTAATTTGGTAATTTAATAATTAGAATCTCTTATTTGTCATACTGTTATAATTTCTGTCAAAATAATAATCTCTATAAAATGTTTTAGTGATAATAATGCATTTGACCATATGAATAAAGCAATTTCCTGATAGTAACTGCATTCTTAAATTTTACCTTGCTCTTAAAACTGGAAGGACACAGTTTATTGTGAGGAAAAAAAAAAAAAACAGATAAATTGAAGTTACACAGCTTTGTCATAGTTAAATACATCACTCCTATTAAAAAAAAAAAAAAAAAAAAACAAACCCGGGCCAGCGCGATGGCTCACGCCTGTAATCTCAGCACTTTGGGAGGCTGAGGCGGGCGGATCTCCTGGGGTCGGGAGTTTGAGACCAGCCTGATCAACATGGTGAAACCCTGTCTCTACTAAAAAAAAAAAAAAAAAAAAAAAAAAAAAAATACAAAATTAACCAAGAGTGGTGGCACATGCCTGTAATCCCAGCTACTGGGGAGGCTAAGGCAGGAGAATTGCTTGAACCCGGGAGGCTGAGGTTGCGGTGAGCCGAGATCGTGCCATTGCACTCCAGCCTGGGTGACAAAAGCGAAACTCCGTCTCAAAAAAAAAAAAAGAAAAAAAATCCTTTCAACTATCACCCCATTAACTATCAAATTCAATACCTTAGCTTGACTTTTAAGATTTGCAGTTACTTATTAGTTCTATTTAATTACTGAATTATTGTTTTCAAAATGTAGTACCTCTGTCATAGTTATTAAAAACACAAAAATATAAATTTTTCT
Organism: Pan troglodytes; assembly: GCF_028858775.2. Taxonomy (NCBI): domain Eukaryota; kingdom Metazoa; phylum Chordata; class Mammalia; order Primates; family Hominidae; genus Pan; species Pan troglodytes. Next base: position 135,198,816 of record NC_072401.2, read on the forward strand.
TAGAATTTACAATAAATCGATGAGAAAGTCTATCAATAAGCTAGGTAAACGCCCAGTTCTAAACATAGCTATCCAGATATAAGTTCCTACTTTTCTTCTTTAGATATAATGAGATTATTAGGTCCTCAAATCCTAAATTGGAGCCCCTCTTTTTATTATATTATCTTTGAATGTGCAATTATAATGTCATCTGCTAAAAATTGTATCACTTCTTCAAGATTAAATTCAAATTCTATGTTTTTATGAAGCATCACACAATCCACAACCCTCAACAAATAATTACTGTTATTTTTATTAATTTTATATAAATGTTCATAAGACTTCTATATATTTTTAAATTAATTTTCATGAATCTATAAATGGGTATTATTTTTAAGCTCACATTGTAATAAGGGTATGAAATTTCAAAGAGTAATGATGAGCTCAAGATTTCCTACCCAAGAAATAACAGTTTTAGAGTTAGTTCTAATTAATTTGACATTCATCTTTGCCTGTGTATTTCCGAAAAAAAAGGCCTAGCTTCCCCATCTTTGCTCTACCCCTTCTAGTTCTATGTTATTTTATATACAACGGTTTTTTATGTGGCTGTTTTCAAAAGTTTGAGATTTATAGATCATACATTTAATATAAACTTTATTCTAATCATTTACTCATTAAACCGGCATTTAGTCTTGACTAAGAGTGCATGTTGTTAGGACAAACTCCAGCACCATAAGAAACTAGGAGCTCTTAATTGTACTTCTTGCTCTGCAGCTAATAGACTCCAGATAATACACACTACAGGAGACAGAATAATTCTCACAGAACCCCAAAACGGCAACTAAATAATAAGGGAGAGCTGAATCGGAAGAAGTTTAGAGCAGAGACTAAACTGACCGTGACTAAGATCAGGGCTCAAAGCTGTTGCATGTGTGTGTGCCCAAGGTGGAACATGTGAAACTTAGCAAGGATTGTTGGGAAACAGATCTCCAGAGAAAGGGAGGCAAGATACATTGTCTTAGAAGGAGGAAGCATAATGGAGCATTACAATGTTAGAACTTCTGGAAGCCAGAATGTCAGGGAATTTTAGAAAACTCTGATAAAATAAACAAATTCCTTGAAAATTGCAATGGAGTAAAATTTATATAAGATAAAACAAAATTTTAATAGACCTGTATTTACTAAAGTAGTTGAATTCATGATTAAAAACTTTGCCACAGAGACAATTTCAGATTCAGATTTCACTGGTGAATTTTAACAAATATTTAAGAAAAAAATAATACCTATCTTACACATACTTATTCAGAAAACAAAGAAAGCAGTATACCTTTTGGCTTGCTTTATGAGGATAGCAAAATCGTAATCCTCTGACTTCGCAGAGACAATAAGATGAAGAAAATTATGGTCTACTACTGCTATGGATGTAGGTACAAAAATACTTTTAAAATATTGGTAACTGAACCCAAAAACATATTTTAAAAATATTGCACCATGACTAAGGAAGTCTTATCTCAGTAACACAAGGTTGTTTTTAACAAAGAAAAATTATTTTTAAAAAATCAATACCAATCTCTGTTAAAAACTTTCAGTAAACTGAAAATATCAAGGAACTTCCTCAATCTAATAAATAACTTATAAAAAATATACAGCTAACATCATAATTGGTGGTGAAATATTGAACATTTGCTCTTAAGGATACATACTCCCATTTCATTTTATCATTTTCTTCTGGTCCTAGATCAGGAAGAAAAAAGTAAAAATGTCTCTGTTTGCTAAAAGCATGACTGTTTACATATTAAATCTAAGAAATATACCAACAGCAACTAGAAATAACAACTCAGCATAATGGCGGAATACAAGCTTAATATATAATAATTTTCTTTTCAAATATTAACATCAAACAGAAAAAATAAAATTAAATTAAAAAACATTTTATTTACAATTGTGCCAAAACTCGTAATTCTGTTAGCCATAAATTAAGCACAAGGTGAGCAAAATCTGTATAATGAAAAAAAATTCCCATAGATATGAGAAATCAAAGAAAATCTAAAACAATGATGAGTCATTCCATATAAATGGTTGAGAAGATCTAATATTGTTGAAAAATCAATTTTCACTAATGAACCATAGATTCAATAAAATCCCAGTCACAATTCCAGGAGCTTTCATTGTTTTTTTGGTAGTAATCAACAAGCTATTTCCAAAATTTCCATGGAAATGTAAATGATCTAGATAACTCAATCTTGGTGAGAAAAAAACAAAAACAAAATTGAGGACTTATATCTCAAGGTGAATATAGATTTGCACCAATCAAGCCAGTGTGACATTGAAATGAGGGAAGACATATAGATCAATGGAACAAGCTAGAACGTCAAAGTGATAAGCAAAACAACAACAAAATGATACAGTTTTAAAATATATTTTAATATTCATAACTAAGCCTATTCTCAAACATTTGGAAATTTTGTATGAAAATATTTTGTCATTTTTTGGTTATAACTGTTTCCTCTTCTTTATGAAGAATTATTTAACATTAACAGTTTTAATTATATTTATAGTAAATATTTCTCAAAGTGCATCTTAATTTTCCTTCTGGTATTTTGTTATATAAAGTTGTTTTTATTTTATTATATTCATACTCCATGAAATAAACCAGGAGCTGTCTCAACAGCCTTTTGTTTGTTTTGACTCTTTCTGGTTTTAGATCTTTTTCTTCTTTTTGTTTTATTTTTAACTTAATCTATAAACATAATTATTAATTATGCTGCATGGCAGAGTGATCCTCATGAGACATCATTCAAATTTTATTTCCCCCTTGCTATTCCTCCTTTAATAGGACTTCTATTTTAAAATGGTACCAGCCTAAGTGCATATAAGGTTGTCTTTTCTAATTTTTCAATTAATCACATAAGACAATACAGACATACCAAAAAAATACAAAAATATCACTAAGAAAGTTCAACTATTGTCTGAGCTCAAATCCAACAGAAAACAACTCTGAATTAATATAAAATGAAGTAATTTCTACCCAAATTGTTTAAATCAACTTTGAAAAAATAGAATACTCCATTTCAACTACAGTGTTATTGTGCCTTGTACCATTTTTGTGACAATGAATTTTTTAAAGTCTTTTCAGGTACAGATAAACTTTTATTTTATTCCTTTGCTATTTATCAACATTTATTTCAACTTTGAGATAAATTAATATGTAATAATAAACACACACTTACAGAACAGATGGCTAGGTTCATAATGAATACATTGAATTACTATTTCTGAATTGTGTTTACCTGTATCTTTATAAGAAAAGGCATTAGCAAACTCTTTATCATTTGTATTGTCACTCTGATTTTTGATACCTTGGAATGCAATTTAAAGTATGCTATTACAGACATTTCCATTTTTAATTGGTCATATTGTAAATTTATGTTTTGTTCTTTTTATGAGATAATTTTCATTCTCTTATTCCCATAGTTTATATATTTGATATCATATGTTTAAACAGAAAGTTTTTTTTAATTTCTAAGAGATGGTTCTACCTTTTCTATTTAGTATTTGTTTGAAATAGCAGGGTTAAATATTTCAAGTAACGAAACTAACTATGTCATGTAAGCATTTATTCACAGGTCAAGTGATACTAAGCAATTTGCTGTACAGACTTTGAAACAGATGAACCACATTAATAGAAGCCATAATGTGTATATAACACCACAGACATGTTGTATTTTTAATACTGTAATGCTTTCTCACTTGTTTTTTAAAAAGCACATGAAGGACTACTTGAAAGCTATTGTCTTCTGCGTGAGACTTTATTAATTTTTCAGGTGAATATTTTCAGATTTGTTTGACTTAAGAATGGATTAAAATGAAAATGTGAGCACAGAACGTTACTGAGTATGCTGTGCTGAAACATGTTCCTTAAGCATATTTGTCAGCTGGGAGCACCTGACAAGTTCTAATAAGAAATGTTTTACTCCATTAAAAAATAACAGTGCACCTGTCACTAATACAGACAAATATGTATTTGCATACATTAAAAATTCATCTGTAATTATTTCTGACATTTCTGAGTTTTCTTTTTCCATAATGGGATTTTATTTAAAACTTTTTGAACTTTATATTTATGTAATATTCTAAAACTAGCACATTGTTAATGAAAGACTTTCATTTTAACTTATTTGATTTGTTATTTATTCTAATTTTATCCTTTCTATGACTAGCATCAAGAATTGTTACAACCCACTTGGAATATGTTTGCACACCATATAGTTCACTGCATTCATTTGTACAAGTGCCAGCTGGCCAGCAACATTTTAATTCCCTTCTTTTTCTTTTCCCTCTTCTTCTTTTTTAGCTTTATTGAGCCCTCTGCTTCATTTTCTCATCATTTCTCCATTAACCTACATTTAACTCCAGTAACAGATCATATCCATCATTTTGTATGTGGTACCAATTTTCTGCATGTGAATAAGCCAAAATACATTCTTCAAAGCTAAAGCAAGTATTTGCTGCAATCATCACCAAATCACATACAAATTTATGGATAGAAACAAATATTTTTGCAAAGTAATGAATATGGAAACATCAAATATAATTTTATGTCATACATTGTATAGATTTGGAATTACTGTAATTATATCATCATTTCTGTTTACATTCAAGTCACCATTCATTTATGAGAATAAAGTAAATCTGGCTGTGACAGAAAGCTAGATCTTAAATTAGAAATTAAGATTTTCAGCACAATATTTTATTTAACACTGTTAAAAATAGACAGACATTTTGCTTTTGCTGTCAGTTGTGGGAAATTTAAATGAAAAAAAGTTATCCTCATTTAGATATGCCCTTTTCCCCCTTGTAATCATAAAACACATGCCCACACTTAGAAACAACTACACAATCTTTGTAATTCATAGTACTCATAATCCTTACTCATGATGCTAGCTCAGGTCTTCATGAAGTTTAGTCTATTTCAAGCTTTATTTCTTAGGATGTTTTGGGACTGGCTTGGATATGTTATCATTGGAGTAAAGGCCTTTTTAGTGTTCTATTTCCTGCAGGAGCAATTAAATCAGGTGAGAGATTGCGGATCCACTTTATATGAGGTTTCTGTATGGTATTCTTATTTGGCTTTATTATTCTTTTTTCTTCCTTGCTTATAGAATCTCCATTTCATTCAGATAAAAACTGCCTTGATGAAGGGGATGAATGACAATCAGGTTTAACTGGTGGATGTCAAACTGAGGTGCACATTACAGTCACCTGAGGAAGTTTTGTGACATCCTGATACCCTGAAGATTTTGAAGTAACTGGTTTGGAAAGGCAGCCTGTATTAGTGTTTTTAAAGAGTTACAATTATTTTAATTGTTTAATGCTTAAGCCAATATAACTTCTTTTAGGCTAGAGGTTGCATAGCCAATACCCCAACTTAAAGGGAAACTATTTCTTTTCTGATGAAATGCAAAGTTGAGGCCAGGAGAAAGCCTTTTTTTTCTCTAGCTCCCTTCCCCGTTCTTCCCTTCAACCTTTGTTTCTTTGTTTTGAGAATGCTGAAGAATGATAATGTAATGTTTGAAACTGTAGCAGCCATTTCATAACCTTGAAAGGTGATATTGCCACCAGGCTGAAGTTGAAAGATTAGAAGTGAAGGAACTGAAATCTTGAAGATACTGAATTGCTAAATCAATCCTGAGAATTCCTTAATATATAAAGCATAAGTGTCCTCTGAAGGTAAGTTCTCTAATATTTGCTACTAAACATATTTTAACTGATTCCATTATTGATATGATAACTCAATATTTAGTACTTAATTCAGATAAATTAGAACAAATTAAGTTTTTTAAGTGCTGTATTTAAACTATAACAATCTTTTATTCCTTCCATTGATTCATTCCTCAATACCCAAGTCTTTTGGTCTGGTACAGACTTACTGCTGTGCATTTTGACCAAGATCATTAGTTAGAATATGTGTATTGTGGGCTAATAATATAGTTGCAGTTATATTTGGCCCACTCTGTCTCATATATTTTAAAACTAATGCCTAGTTTTATACTTTGGACAAATGGGTTTCTAACCACATTCCAGAATTATGCTATGTATTCTTAATTTAGTTATTAAAATATATTCATTGAGAACCATCAATATAATAAGTCTGTTTAACAAAGTGTATAAATGAATGAGATTTGGAATACATCTCGTTTTCAAATCCAATCCATTACTCTTATTGATTATTTAAAGCACTCTGATAAAGAGATCTACATATCAACTTTCTAAGGATAGTAAAAAAAGTTAAGAGAGGTTGAATAATAGATACAAATGTAGGAAGGGTATAGAATGAGGCAGTACGGAATATTGTATTACTTAGAACTCTTTCTCCCAAGTCTCACACAAAGGGGAAGTGATTCAAAATACTGACAAATGTATGTGTACCTTTTCCTCAACGAATAATTTTTTTATTTCATAAATAATGTTCATTATATGCTAAATACCATTTAAAACACTGAGCACAAAAATGAAGAACAAAGTTAACATGATTCAATCTCTCATGAAGCTTCAGTCAAATGAGAAAGACTAATGTTAGCCGTATAGATTAATCATAGATCAATCAATAATTGAAATCATATTGTTTCATATGAAGAAATGAAATTCTTCCAAATATATTTGATATTAAGTCATGTAACTAAGATTAGAATTCTCCTCTACTTTTAGCTAAGTAACTTTTCCAAAGCAAAATAAATGGGACCAGGATATAAACCCAACTTAGTAAATTTGCAGAATTGTATTCTTTTATATCCTAACCTTTTTTCTAAAGGTAAATAAAGCCAGGAGATATGGACAGTAAAATATAACATTACCATAGATTTACAAATGTGAATAGATTTTATATATTTTACCTTTACAATACTTTTCAGTCTAACAGATGGTACCATCTCCATAAAATGCTAGCATCAACAGAGAAATTAATGTGCTTAATTAACATTAATTTATCTGGCATGAAAAAACGGGGTATTTTTATACCAGGGTTATTTAAATTTTATATAAAACACAGAGATGGAAAATCTTCATGTATATATTATAGAGGATATATGATTATGCATATATATTTATATGCTTATATAGTATACATAAAATACTACCCAGTGCATAATTTTAACACAGAAAGTGGCTTTACAGCCTGGTATTCCAAGAATGCTTTGGTATAAAAATCATTATCTTGGCTGACAGTTTTACCAGATCTTCTAATAAGGATCTTCTTCACTTGCGCTAACAGGCCACTTTCGTTTCCCAAGAACTTTCTTTTAGAGACTCTTGAATGTGTATCTGCCTTGAAAGGATGGCCTATCCACATTGCCACTTTCTCCTTTTATGTTCAATATTTAGAATTCAGCTCAGGTCCAAACCAAAGAAGCAATTCTACCTCACAAGTGCTGCAGCTGGTTTTCTCCAGTGCTACTCCATTCATAGCAAAGGAAGGAGTGGCAGACCCATGCAAGATTAGTTTAAAACAAAAATTAATACTGCTTCCTCGTCCCATAAACTCTTGAGCTAGACTCTCCAGGGACAAAAGAGGAAAGACTCAAACAGACAAAACTTGGCTACCAATGATAATAATCCTCGGAGATGTGTTCCCGGTTATTTGGACTTTTGCCATGAATACATCACTAAAAGTTGGAAGTAGCATGGTTTCCTCCAGCCATCTGGTTTAACTGAAAAACATAAATATTGGTTTTCTTATCCATGTATTATTGCCTAGTTATGACTTGAATTATGTTCTTAAATACTGAAAAGTATCGGGAAAATGTGTATAAATTCAACATAAGCAACAAAGTAAATCATCCTTATTATACTTATTAATATATTATACCAATAAACTAATGGTGGATTTTATCAAAATTTTAGTGATTTGATTATTTGGATTCATCTCATATTCTGGTTTTTCTTTTTTTATAGACTCATAGTAGACAATCAGAAAAATCAAAATTCAAACAGAAATTTGTTTAACTTAATGCAAATATATATTATTTTAAAATATATGTGGTTAGCCATTCTAAATTAAAAAATGGCTAGTACGAAATGCAATCTAAAAAATATAAAATTCCATTAATATAAGATAAAAATTTGGCTGATATGTATATATTTTTTCGTGTGTAAATTTGTTATTTCATAAATAATATCTATTTTATGCTAGATGCTGTTTAAAACACTGAAGACAAAAAATGATGAACAAAGTTCACATGATTACATCTCTCATGAAGCTTTAGTCAAGTGACAAAGACTAATGTTAACCACATAGATGAATCATTAAATGAACAAAACTATTATACAATTCTCCACCAAATTGAAAATAACACAAGTATAATTTTAAAATATTTTAATTTAATATTTTGTGGGTATGTTGACACATATGATGTCTTCTTACTACTCTGGGTAAGGTTACACATGAGATCCAAATATATTCCACATTTTATCATTACAAAGAAAGCAAACAAATACAAAGTTATGTGAAACAAAAAGTTTAATCTAGATTTTTAAATTAAGTATTAGAAAAACTGAAATTCTATGTGATATTAATGATGGCAGGTGCCTGTAATCCCAGCTACTCGGGGGACTGAGGCAGGAGAACCACTTGAACCTGGGAGGTGGATGTTGCAGTGAGCTGAGATCGCGCCATTGTAATCCAGCCTGGGCAACAAGAGTGAAATTCTGTTTAAAAAAATAAAAAATTAATGTTACTATAATAAGTATTTGATATTTTAATATAGGCAATTTAAATTTTAAACATCACCTTCAAGATTCTAAATAATAAATTGCAATAATTTTAAATTAAAAAAATCAAAGTACAAAATAAAAATGCTTCACATCAAAACCTATCCTAGATGAATTATTATATTATATTTCTTTCATTTTCTGTGGCCACAAGATTTATTCAGTCTTTATTATGCACCAGACACATTGTTAGTCCATAGTGATAGAAATAAAACATGATCTCTATCCTGCAAGTGAGGAGGTACATTTATCTGAGAACTATAGAGACTAAAAGACTTTCTCACATTTACATAGCTATTAAATGTCAGTAACTAATTTTAAATTAGTTAAAATTTAATTCGTTAAATTAGTTATCTAATAAATTAGTTAAAATTTAATTAAACTTAGTTAAGCCATATGTTTCTCTTTCAAAAGCATTTACTTGTTATTTCATCTTACACCCCCTCTGAGTAGTAAATAAAATATTTTTAAAAAGGAAGTGGAAGAATAAAACGTCCATTAAGTAGCAGAATACTATTACCATTAGAACACAAAAATAACTAGCAAGAAAAAAATAAAAGCATAAAGCCATAAAATAATAAAAGAAAATGTTATTCATTTGCCATGGCTGGCATAACATAGTATCAACAACTGGATGACTTAAAAAGCAAAAGTTTATTTTCTCACAATCCCGAAGACTTGAAGTCTATGATTAAGATGTAAGCAGGGATAGTTTCTTCTGAATTCTCCTTGTCTTGCAAATGGCCTTCTTTTCTCTCAGTCTTCACAAGGTCTGTCCTCTGTGTGTGTCTGTGTCCTTATGTTCTTTTCTTAAAAGGACACCAGTCATTTCAATTAGGGCGCACCTCAATGATCTCATTTAACTTTAATTGCCTCTTTAAAAGTCCTATCTCTAAATAAAGTCACATTCTGAGGTACTGGGGTTTAGATTTCAGCTCATAACAGAAGATAAGCTCTTTTTTAAAATTAAAACTTGTGTAACATAACTAAAAATTTAAATCTAACTAAAGATTATCATATGTTTTTAAATCTTTATATACATATAATCATGGTCACAATAGAGTCTACATAATAACCATAACTTTTATGTTCCACCTTTATGTCCTAGGCATTTTGCCATTTTACACATGCTTAAAACAATTCTAGGATCAGTTTTGTTATTATTCAGAATTTTTTGATATGGAAATGTTACAGATTTTTGTAACTTTCACAAAGTAATGTAAATAATAAGGAAAGCAGCCAAGCTGTATATCAGCTGTTCTGTCTGACTCCAAGTCCCAGTGTTTATTTACTGCGGCATAAGGCCTTTTGGTAACTCATTATACCATATCTTGGTTGTTTTGAATTGGAGTATTGGGAAATAAAGTTTAACATATAACATATTTTATACGTCTGGTTTACTAAAATATTTTCAAGTACTCTCATAAAATAAAAAAAAATTATTTTGCTCTATCATGGAAATATTTGCTTTCACCATTAATTGTACAGCATGATAGCAAAGATGAATTCATTAAGTCATATCCTACATAAACCACTGCGATATTTTGCTCTCCCGGAATCTGTGTGACTAATACAAATACATAGCCTAAGTAAAGATAAAACTTTTCACACACATACACATTTTATATAATTCTCTTCCATATGGACAAAAAAGCAAGTATTTACAAAATTGGGAAATTTTTTTGATATGAATCATTTGAATGCTGGCTCCATTTTTGTCACATAACTTATTTAAACTGATAGTGTGAATCATACCACAAAAAATGTAATTTGACTCTTTGAACCATAGACTTGTGTTTTTTCTTTTAGTTCTATAGGAAATAAAAAGATGAACTTGAAAATTAATTTTTTAAATATATTATTTTGCAATATAAGATAGAGAAAGTGTAACAGAAAGGATATTTCCCTTTTGTCTGACATTATTATATGTTAAGATCCAGGTAAACACTTTAGTATTGACTTTCTGTTTGGTGAGGGCTAGTCTCATTTTTATCTTGTCTTTTACCTGTTTTATACTTGTTTTAAACAAGTATAAAACACAGGTAATTACCTTTTAATGTGGAAGACATTTTCAATTTTTCATACTCAAGGCCACTTTGCAAAAGTGAATAGTGCTATATGGTATAGAATATTTAAATAAATCATAATTCTTTGCCTTTAGAAATATGAAGAGCAACTTTAGTAACCAAATTAGATGTCACATTGTGCTAAATATGCAAGAAAAAAATCTATGTGCAGATGGTGAAAATCAAATTTATTTTCAACTTCACAAGCCATGTCTATATGATGAAAAATATCGGTTCAACAAATTATCCATCTGCCGTATTCAACCATCTTAAAACCAAATAAATCAAATGTAAATATCATGTGGCTAAATGTACAGAAATGTTTTGACTTTTAAAAAGTTTCTAAATCATAGGTATAACTCCATATTGCAATTCCTTGGTGTGACCACTGTTATAGTCACTATGAAGATCAATATGAAATTAAGGTATTTTTAAATTAATCTTTTAAAAATAAAGTCATTAAATAAAGATGAAGGAAAATACTTAGCCCAGTGAAATAAATAAATATTCCACTTATTTTCTTTCTGAATTAATTTTCTAAAACAAAAATCAAACGAAAAACTTTATGTGCACTTTTACCTTATAAAATAGATGTGACTTTTTTTCTATCTATGAAGTCACGAGAATAGTTTTGTGGTACACATTTTTTAAGCTCACACATATGTGAAACTGTTACCCATTAAAAAATCGAGAAAGATAATATAAAATATTTGCATATTAAAATAATTTGGGGTAAAATAATATATTTACTAAGTGTTTTAGCATTTGCATATTTCTGTACCTATCATGGGAATGAGGCTCAACTCTGGAGGTAAGTTGTTGGGTGATCTTTGGCAAATTAACAAAAACAGTGTTTCTGTCCTTTCCCTTCCCAAGTAAAATTATTAGACATGTTGATCTCAAGGCCTCTTTTTGTTTGAAAAGTTTTACATCCCATAAAATTATATATGATACATTATACCCATGTTAAATTGAAATCGCTGCAAATTTATAACAAATATAATAATGTCATACAACTTGACATTTAAGTATATTTCAAATTTTGAAAAGCATGCTTATTTAACTCTTTCTTTACATAATGATTATTTTATTTGAGTAATAAATTCATTGTATCTACGTTCAATTTTTGGTTTGCCCAAAGTATAAGTGTATTTTTGTTATACTTATTAAAGTATAATTGAGGAAGCTCCACATTCAATTAAAGCAAAGGAAAAAGTTATAGTGCTAGCAATAATTTATGTCAGATGACATAATAATGTTATCCTTAGCTAAAGTGTCAGCTCTAAATAACTGTGATAAAATTTTCAAATTCAGTTGCAGTTTGATTTTCTCCTTCCTCCTCATAACATAAATAAAAATGCCAAATATCTAAACATTTTAGAATATTCTCTGTAACAATAAAATTACAAAAATATCAATATATAATATAATAACCAATTTAAAACAGCAAAATGTGTTCATTTTAAGTATATGTTAACTAGGAACATAGATAATGATATACAATCAATTAAATAGTATTAATGTAATAGAACTTAATCATATTAACTTTCCAAAAAATAAATGTGTAAGCATTTTCAAATAATAAAACAATAAGAATCTTGTTTTCTAATAGCAAGTAGAAAAATATTTGCAAATAGAGAATCTCTCAGATACACACATGACTTAATGCCCATCAGTCACAGCTATTGCCAGTGGACATTTGAAGTTGTTATCATATTGTGATAACCACACAATGAAAGTTATGTTAATTTTTTAAACTCAAAACAAAAATTACACTTATGTTAATGACATAAAATCATAAAAACAGTTTAAGGCCAGGCACAGTGGCTCACACCTATAATCCCAGCATTTTGGAAAGCAGAGGCAGGAGGACTGCTTGAGGCCAAGAGTTCATGACCAGCCTGGGGAACAGAAGAATTAAATAAAAATTATGCTGAATGTAAGAACCATACAAAGCATCCTGTATGAATCATTTTTAAAATAAATTCTGGAAGAGGAAAAAATAATCTATACTGAATCAAATCAGATCAGTTGTTTCCTGGATTATACATTATGTAATTATGGTAGTTGAATTGTAAAAAGAAACATAAGGAAATTTTCTGGTAGGTGGAAGTTTTCTAGGTCTTGATTGGGGTGGTAGTTACGTAAGTGTACACTCTTGTCAAAAATTATCCACTATACACTCATTTTTAAGGAAAGGGCTTGAATATTTGAAAAATCCTATATCATAGCAATATATTTTTATATTTCCTGGAGACACAACATGTTAATTCATGTGACTATGATTATAACTTTATTATTTAATCAAATAAGAAAAAAATTCAAAGTAGAAGTCTTTTTTTTTTTTTTTTTTTTTTTTGAGACGGAGTCTTGCTCTGTCTGTCGCCCAGGCTGGAGTGTAGTGGCGTGATCTCGGCTCACTGCAAGCTCCGCCTGCCGGGTTCACGCCATTCTCCTGCCTCAGCCTCCCGGAGTAGCTGGGACTACAGATGCCCGCCACCACGCCCGGCTAATTTTTTTGTATTTTTAGTAGAGACAGGGTTTCACCATGTTAGCTAGGATGGTCTCAATCTCCCGACCTCGTGATACACCCGCCTCGGCCTCTCAAATTGCTGAGATTACAGGCGTGAGCCATCGCGCCCGGCCCAAAGTAGGAGTCTTCAGGGAGTATTGTAGTATAGCAAATGCCAACTCAGTGTTAATGAGATCTTCATCTTATTGTATCATAACACTTAGTATTATTGAAAGATTTTCCTCAGAGAAACATTTTACCAATTAGAGAAAAGGATGCATGTTTTCCAAATCATATTTAACTCAAAATGTTTAAATACTAAAATATTAATGTATCTACAAATGTGTGCATAAATCTTTTAAACCCTCATAGAACATTAAATCTCAGGGCTTAGATCTATATTGGAGTTAGCCATTTAAATGTTTTTGGATTTAAAACAATGATAAAGTATTCTTTTTAAAACAATCATAAAGTATTCTGCCTTCCTACCAGGTAGACAATACTTCATTTTGCATCTCTGACTTAATATTTATTTTGTTCAGTGTATTCTTGTGTGTATATATATATAGCCTAATCTCTTTCCTCTAAAATTTTACACATTAAGTTGTCTACCATGGACAGTCAACTTTTAACTCTAGTCCAAAGATTTTGCAAAGAATATTTTCATAACTGTGCACCTCATTCTGTTTATCTAACTAAGCATTCATCCTGTGTAATTTGAAAATATGTCACACGTGGTGATGAGAATCTATTTGAGGAACATGGGCAGTTTGAAATAATATATGCAATGTATGACTAGTTTATATAATGAAAGGAAGTATTTAAAAAGATAGAATGACGTAGACTAATCTAATTGAGAAATATGAAAGTCTAACAGAAATGATTGCTTGTGAAATTTTATGAAGAAATCCACAGGTAAATTCTCCACCTTGAGCTATGTAATCTGAAATTTAGATGTTAAAAATATGTTGATTCTGAAAATTTATATTTATTCAAAGTTCCAGGTCATTTTTGGCTGGAAAAAAATAAAAAAGTTAAATGTATTTTTGAGGCAATCTAAATGAAAAGGCAGCAGTTTTTATGGTTGGAATAGACAGAAAAGTAGGGTGAGAGATCAAAAGATAATTCTAAGATTTCTTGCCTGTTAGAACAGGATGCTGGCAATACATTCTGCAGATATCAAAGTTTGGCAATGGAAAAATACAAAGATGCCTCACTATCTTATATTTAAAGTGATGAAGTTACATCAGGATTTTAAATCTATATTTGACTTTCCATATTATGTGGTATTTCACATGATGATCACTCAAATCAAAGACTATTTTCAAACATATTAATACATTCTATTATTAACTGTGATGCCAAAATACTGAAATATATGCTATTTAACAAGCAGATAGATCTTATGTTTTCAAATATTTATATGATTTTATTTAAAAATTTGTCTGGAGGCATTCAGCTAGAAAAACACTCATAATTAGCTAATGCTGAGAAAAAATTTTCTGTTAAATTTAAAAGTTTTTACTTTGTTCTACTTCTGAGATATTTCAAATATATAGAAATATTTAATAATGACACCTAAGTGACAATACTTACTGAACAATTACTATGTGATGGACTCTGATTAAAGAAGTATACATGGATTATTATATTTAATACATAAGATTTTTTTAAATTAATAATATCAATCTTCATCGTTCATGTTTGAAAGAACCCTTTTGAAGACATCCTTTGTTGTAAAGTTTGTCATTTTGGTGGTCAGGGCATGATGAATTTAAATAATAACTTGAACAGATCTGTGATTTAGGAAGATAAATTTCAAAACATTTTGGAAGATATAATACATTTAAAAAATGTCATGACTATCTTCTCTCTGGTTCTTGTCACGACTGCCAGTCCTCATCCCTTTCAGACTGTACATTGTCTCATTCAAAATTAACAAATTGTAATTTTATTGAACATTTACTATGCAAAACACTTTGAAAAGATGAAGAAGGATGGAAAGATGCCCCAAATAGCTGACTTCATGCAGTTTAACCTGAAGTAAAGGAGAAAACCCACTAATATATGAAAATGCAATTAATAACACAAATAATGATTGATGTTTAGTGGCTTAATTTGTCATGTAAGCAGGCACAGGCAGAGAAGGTTACAGAGTAACTGACATCAAGATTGTCTTCAATGATAACAAGCCTTTGGAAATAAAAAGGAGATTGGAAATCTTGAGGAAAAGTATGTGAATACGGATAATAGACAGAAATAGAAAGATATATCATCAATATTGCCAAAGGCTTGCATGGAAAAGGCATCCTTAACTTGTGCATTTTGTGATTCAGTGAGTCAAATAAAAAAATAAACAGAATGAAGCTATCAGAGAATAAAAGGAAAATATTTTACGACCAAAATAGATCACTTTGTTAATGAGGGCCTGTGGTATACGTTGCTTAGAAACCTTGTATGTTAAACATGGCCAGAGTGTATGCAATTGAGTCAAGAAATAACGTGAGCAGTGGCTTTTGTGGTTAAACAACTTGCCCAGAGTCACATGGATAGTGACAGGTGCTGACACAAATTCAGATATTTGGCCTATTATTTCTCCCACCTTTCTATAAAATGTTCCTTTGTTAATTTAACATTATGAAACCTTAGACTTGTAACACTGGTATTGAATGTATGATATTATATTTATTTACAGATATCTAAAAATGTGACTAAATAGACCTTTCTATATTTTACATTTCTTGAATTTGTTTTTAAGATGGTCATATATTCCCTATCTGGAGATTTGATAGTAACTTCCAGATTTTGTTGCTTTTAATAATATATAATCACTAGTTCTATTTGAAAAGTAATTTGAGGTATGAGGGAAGGGAACTCTAAATTTAGGATTTCTTCATATAGAGAGATGGTTTAACAGTCATTATTTTAAGACTTTTATTTTATCTCCACATTTTGATTACTAACAAAGCTTTTGGTAAATATTAACAAATTTCTATCGTAAACATTGTTAACAGTTACACTGTTGATATTGTCAGTTGGATGTACAATATTAGAGCCACATGGATTCAGGTATTATTAAGATTTAATTACCAATTTGACAGACAAAACTAGCAGCTATCATTGAATTAATCTGTGTTTGTTTGAATACTGGTAATATTAAGTAGGTTATTTTTTATTTCTATCTGAATTTTTTATTCGATATGCGTGTGATGAGAGAGAGGGAACTGTTTATAACAGTTGCTCATTCTTCTATAGAAGTTGTTTTTGACTTATTAATAAAAGTCTATATATGTTCAGGTTTTATTTAAAATTTCCTTCCATAAAAAGCTGCAAAGTTCTGTAAACATGAGCCGAAAAAAAGAGAGAAAAATAAAAGCACTGTAGTCTTCTGATTTGTTACATGCCTTTAATTTTATCTGTTTTTTAGTTACATGCATTTGTGTCGACAGATACAAGTTTTATTTTTCTTGATAAAACGCTGTTTGTGTCTTTTGAGCTAAGAAACACTCACTCTAGTCAAAGATTATATTACAACATGACTATCATCTTCTCCATAATAATTCTCTTTGCTTTATTTTTAAATTAAAGAATATATCTTTGAGTTTTCCCTATACTTCACTGATTAAATTACAGAATAGCAACTGTTTTGACTCTTTCTAAATCTTGTGAAAATTTTGTACAATCTTTTATCTCATCTGCCATCCCAGTCTACTCTCTTCTTATATAGCCCATCCTTGAAGAAAGCAAGTGCTGAAGTTATGCCTCTATCTATGTGAAACTGTTTTTTATACAGCATTATAACAGATAATACTAGTCCTATTCCCACATTCTCACTAATTCCTTTTATATTTTTGTGCATTCCTCTAGCTTCTGAGTGTTTGCTTCACATGAGCCTCATATAGGATTATTTTCAGGTGACTGTCTCAGATTATTCGACATGATTTTCAGAGGGAAGTCTCCAGGAATTTACATCACTTGGGTGAAGGAAGAGAGCAAAGACAACCACCAACTGGTTGAGATGAATGAAAACCTACTTCCTTTTCCTGGAGTTTAAATACACTGTGAGCCATAATTTTCAAACCAGAGCTCCACTGCAAGAAAAGGTGAAAGATGAGGTATTGCCTGCAATTCACCCTTTGCTTAGCTTCTTCCCTTTTCTTCTATTAGGCTGGTACAAAAGTAACTGTGGTTTTTGCCATTACTTTTAATATATTCCTAAATACCTATTTAGTCTCCTGGCAAACTTCCTGGTAAATCTCAGGCTCTCCTTCCGGGGAGCCAGTCTCAAGACAAGGATTTTCTTCTGAATTTTCAGAGATATGCACATTCATATTATACTGTATATTTTTACATAGGTAATGTTTACTCTTTATTATTTAATTTATTTTTGGTTTAAGTACTATATATGCAAGATTCAGAATCCTAGCAGCATAAAAACATGCACGGTAATAAGTAGGTCTCTCTCTCTCCAGTTACAGTGATGACCAATTTTCTAAGTTTCTGTGGGTGTCTCCAGATATAGTCTATGAATGTAAAAATATATATTATATTTACCACACAAATACAGCATACTTTATACGGCATTAATGTTTGCTTTTTTTCACTTAAGACTAGTTTGAAGATTTTTTTATAACATTACATATAGAGCTCTGTTTTCTGTCACTTTAAAAATAAACTTTTTTTAGAACAGTTTAAATTTACAGAAAAATTATAAAAATAGAACAGGTTTTAAATACTGCATACCCAATTTCTCCTATTAACATCTTACATAACTATGGTCGTATTTTTACAATTAATGAACTAATATTGATTATTATTCACTTAAATTCATTCTTTATTCATATTTTCATCTTTACCTAATTATATTTTTCTGCTTCAGGATACCACAGCACATTTGGCATTCATGTCTCCTAAGGCTCCTCTTGACTTAACAATGTCTAAGACATTCCTTGTTTTTGATGATCTTGACCGTTTTGAAGAGTACAGGTCACTTTTTGCAAAATGGCCTTCAGTGGTATTTCTATGATGTTCTCCTCTTCATGATTAAACTGGGGTTATAGTTTCTTGAAAGGAAGACCACAAAAGGTGCCATTTTCATCATGTCCTATCAAACATATGTCCTATGAATATGACTTATCACTGTTGATGTTGACCTTGATCACATGGCTGAGACAGTATTTTTCAGACTTTTCCAAGGTAAAGTTACTCTTTTTTCATCCTTTTCATACTGCACTCTTTAGAAGAAAGTCATTGAGCACAGACTATATTTAAAGGGTAGAAAGTTAGCATATGTTGTCACAATTAGCTTTATAATAAGTTTTAAAAACAAGGTGGTGTGAGTCCTCCAACTTTGCTCTTATTCAATAGTGTGTTCATTCTTCTAGATCTTTGCCTTTTTGTGTTAATTTTAAATCAGCTTGTTCATAGCTACAAAATACCATTATGTAATCTTGATAAGGACTGTGTTGAATCTATAAATCAAATGGAAAAGAACTGATATCTGAACAATATTGAGCTTTCCAGTGTATCAACACAGAGTATCTCCCTATTAATTTAGATCTTCTTTTACTTCTTTAATCAGAGTTTGATACTTTTCCTCATATATGTCTTGTATACATTTTATTAAATTTATATCTAAGATTTTCTTTTTCTTACAGTATGATAATGGTATTTTTATTTAAATCTTAAATTTCAACTGTTTAGTGCTGGCATACAGAAAAGTAATTAATGCTGTATATTAACCTTGTATTCTGCAATCTTGTCATACTTGCTTATAAGTTCCAGGATTTTTTTTCGGATCCATTGTGGTGGAGGCAGGGGTGTCTCCAGATAAAACCATGTCATCTAGAGACAAAGATATTCTTCTTTCTTCCTTTTAAATATCTATACATTTTATTGCAACAGCTAGATATTTACAGTGGGATTTTGAATAGTCCTTGCCTTTTTCTTGATATTAAGAAAAAAGCAGGGATGGAGTCAAGATGCCTGAATAGAGGCAGCTCTGCTCAGCAGCACCCACGGAGGACAAAAACTGTGAGTGCACTCTGCATCTTCAACTGAGGTACCAAATTTCTCTTATTGGGACTGACTAGGTGGCGGGCATGACCCATGGAAAGCAAACAAAAGCAGGGTGGAGCAACACCCCACCCAGGAGCTACACATGGCAAAGGGAGCTCCTTCCCCCAGCCAAGGGAGACAATGAGGGATTGTACTTCCCTTCCCTGTAAACCAGGCTTTTCCCAGGGATCCTTGTAACCTGCTCATCAGGAGGTCCCCTCCTGAGCCCAGGCTACCAGAGACTTGGGGCCCAAGCAGAAAGCTGTGGAGAATCACAGGGGTGCTCGAGTGGGCAGCTGCTTTGAGCAGACACTGCGACATAGGAGTGTTAGCATACTCTGCTCTTTGAAATCCCTTCAGGTAGGAAATCCATCCACTCTTGTAAGGAGGAGGCTGAAGCCAGGGAGCCAAGTGGCCTGTTCCCACAGACCTCCACAAGCCCAAACCCCCTGGCTTAGAGCCATACCCCACTTCCCCCCAGCCAGTGCAGCCAGGGAGAAGCTGCCTAACAAGACAGAGTTCCCCAGGGAGAGGGGTGGCTGCCATCACTGTTGGCCCCTTTCCCTTGCCACTGACACCAGCGAGAGAGTGGGACTGGATCAACTCCTCCTCAGTGGGTGGAGTCTCCCTGTGGGAATCTCAGCATCCCCAGGCAAGAATTTGTGGACAGAACACTGATAACCCTGAGAGGAGCTCCCTGGAGGAGGGGCAGCTGTGGTATCCTGCATCAAGGATCTTAAGTCTTTTCTGCCTTCTGGCTCTAGAGAATCAGGGTAGCCCAGATGAGGGTGATTCTCCCAAGTGAAGCACACCCACCCTGTAAGGGGGCAGGCACACTGCTTATTTAAACAGGTCTCTAACCCCACTTTTCCTGACTGAGTGAGACCTCTCAACAGGAGTCTCAAGACACCTCATACAGAGTGTTTCAGTCAGCATCAGGCCAGTGCCCCTATGGGACAGAGCCCCCCGAGAAAAAAGCAGCCTGACATCTTTGCTCTCTGCAGCCTCCCCTGATGTTAACTCCAGGGAGGGGAGGGATCAAAGCGAATAGGGGCTGGAGTGGACTGCAAGCAAACTGCAGCAGCCCCAGAGAAGAGTGGTCTGACTGCTAAAAGAAAAACAAACAGAACACAGCCACATCAACAAAAAAGGCATCAAATAAAACCCCATCAAAAGTCAGCAGCCTCAAAAATCAAAGATGGATGAACCCACGAAGATGAGAAAGAATCAATGCAAAAATGCTGAAAACTCAAAAAGCCAGAGTGCCTCTTCTCCTTCAGGAGGTTGCCACAGGCCTCCAGCAAGGGCACAGAAATGGGCTGAGGCTGAGACGGATGAAATTGACAGAAGTAAGCTTCAGAAGATGGGTAATAATGAACTTCACTGAGCTGAAGGATTATGTTCTAATTCACTACAAAGAAGCTAAGAACCATGATAAAAATGTTACAGGAGCTGTTAACCAGAGTAACCAGTTTAGAGAGGAACATAAATGATCTAATAGAGCTGAAAAACACAACACGAGAACTTCTCGTAATGCAAACACGAGTATGAATAGCTGAATAGACCAAATAGAAAAAAGGATATCAGAGCATGAAGACAATCTTGCTGCAATAAGGCAGGCAGACACGATTAGAGAAAAATGAACAAAAATGAATGAACAAAACCTTGGAGAACTATGGGGCTATGTTAAAAGACCAAACCTACGAATGATAGGGGTACCTGAAAGAGACAGGGAGAACGGAACCAAGTTGGAAAACCCACTTAAAGATATCATCCAGGTAACTTCCCCAACCAGCAAGACAGGCCAATATTCCAATTCAGGAAATCCAGAGAACCCCAGCAAAATACTCCATGAGAAGATCAACCCATAACTATCAGATTTTCCAAGGTTGAAATGGGGAAAAATTGTTAAGCACAGCCAGAAAAAAGGGCCAGGTCACCTGTAAAGAGAAGCCCATCAGACTAACAACAGGCTTCTCCACAGAACCTCTACAAGCCAGAAGAGATTGGGGGCCAATATATAACATCTTTAAAGAAAAGAATTTCCAAACTAGACTTCCATATCCAGCCAAACTAAGTTTCCAAAGTGAAGGATAAATAATATCTTTTTCAGACAAGCAAGTGCTGAGGGAGTGTGTCACCTTGCCTGCCTTGCAAGAGCTCCTGTAAAAGGTACTAAATATGGAAAGGAAAAACCAATATCAGCCACTACAAAAAACACACTGAAATACCGAGATCAGCGATATTATGAAGCGAATGCATAAACAAGTCAGCAAAATAACCAGGCATCATGATGTCAGGATCAAAGTCACACATAACAATAATAACCTTATATATAAATGGGCCTTGCCCCAGTGAAAAGACACAGAGTGGCAAGCTGGATAAAGAGTAAAAATCCATTGGTTAGTTGTATTCAAGAGACCCATTTCACATGCAAGGACACACATAGACTCAAAATAAAAGGATGGAGAAACATTTATTAAGCAAATGGAAAACAGAAAAAAGGAGGGGTTGCACTCCTAGTTTCTTACAAAATAGACTTTAAACCAAAAAAGTTCACAAAAGACAAAGAAGGGCATTACATAATGGTAAAGGGGTCAATTGAACAAGAAGAACTAACTATCCTAAATATACACCCAAGACAGAAGCAGCCAGATTCATAAAAGTTCTTTGAGACCTACAAAGAGACTTAGACTCCCATACAATAATACTAGGAGACTTTAAACCCCAGTGACAATATTAGACATACCATAGAGACAGAAAATTAACAAAGATATTCATGACTTGTATTCAGATCTGGACCAAGTTGACCCAATAGATGTCTACAGATCTTTAAACATAAAACCCAAAACTGTAAAAACACTAGAATAAATTCTAGATCCATTATAGAATTATTCTAATATATTCTAGAATTATTCTAAAATAAATTCTATAGAACTTTGCACCTGAAAACAACAAAATACACATTCTTCTTGGTGCCACATGGCACTTACTCTAAAATTGATCACATAATTGGAAGTAAATCACTCCTCAGCAAATGCAAAAGAAATGAAACCATAACAAACAGTCTCTCAGACCACAGCACAATCAAATTAAAACTCAAGAGTAAGAAACTCACTCAGAATCACACAACTGCATGGAAATGGAACAATCTGCTCCTGAATGATTCCTGAGTAAACAATGAAATTCATTATTGGTTGTTCAATTAAATTATTATTGGTTGTTCAATGAAATCAGGAAGTTTTTTGAAACCCAATGAGAACAAAGAGACAACATACCAGAATCTCTGGGATGCAGCTAAACAGTGTTAGGAGAGAAATTTATAGCACTAAATGCCCACATCAAAAATCTAGAAAGATCTCAAATCAACAACCTATAGCATCACAACTAAAAGAACTAGAGAAGCCAGAGCAAACAAACACCAAAGCTAGCAGAAGACAAGAAATAACCAAGATTAGAGCAGAACTGAAGGAGACAGAGACATGAACAACCCTTCAAAAAAAAATCAATGAATCTAGGTGCTGTTTTTTTGAAATAGTTAATAAAATAGATAGACCACTAGCTAGACTAATATAGAACAAAGAGGAAAGAATCAAATAGACACAATAAAAAGTGATAGAGGGAATATTACCACTGACCCCACAGAAATACAAACTACAATTGGGGAAAACTTTAAACAGCTGTATGCAAATAAACTAGATAATCTAGAAAACATGAATACATTCCTGGACATATACACCCTCCCAAGACTGAAAGAGGAAGAAGTTGAATCCCCAAATAGATCAATAACAAGTTCTGAAATTGAAGCAGTAATAAATAGACTACCAAAGAAAAAAATCCCAGGACCAGACAGATTTACAGCTGAATTATATCAGAAATACAAAGGGGAGCTAATACCATTTTTTTCTGAAAATATTCCAAACAACTGAAAAGGAGGGACTTCTCCCTAACTCATTCTTTGAGGCCAGCATCATCCTGATACCAAAACCTGGCAGAGATACAACAAAAAAAGAAAGCTTCAGGCCAATATTCTTGATGAACACCGATGCAAAAAGTCTCAATAAAATACTGGCAAATGGAATCCAGCAGCACATCAACAAGCTTATCCACCACAATCAAGTTGGCTTTATCCCTGGGATGCAAGGATGGTCAACATATGCAAATTAATAAATGTAATTCATCACATAAACAGATTGAAAGACAAAAGCCACATGATTATCTCAATAGATGCAGAAAAGGCCTTTGATAAAATTCACCATCTCTTCATGTTAAAAGCCCTCAATAAACTAGATATTGAAGGAACATAACTCAAAATAATAAGAGCCATTTATGACAAACTCACAGCCAACATTATACTGAATGGGCAAAAGCTGGAAGCATTCCCCTTGAAAATCAGCACAAGATAAGGACGCCCTCTCTCACCACTCCTATTCAACTTTGTATTGGAAGTTCTGGCCAGGGCAATCAGGCAAGAGAAAGAAATAAAGAGTATTCAAATAGGAAGAGAGGCAGTCAAGTTGTCTCTGTCTGCAGATGACATAATTTTATATTTAGAAAACTCCATCATCTCAGCTCAAAAACCTCTTGAATTGACAAGCAAATTCAGCAAAGGATACAAAATCAATGTGCAAAAATCAAAAGCATTCCTTTACACCATCAATAGACAAGGAGAGAACCAAATCATGAATGATCTCCCATTCATAATTGCTACAGAAAGGATAAAATGTCTAGGAATACAGTTAACAAGGGAAGTGAAGTACTTCTTCAAGGAGAACTACAAACCTTTGCTCAAGGAAACCAGAAAGTACACAAACAAATTGAAAAATATTCCATGCTCATGAATAGGAAGAATCAATGTTTTGAAAATGGTCATACTGCCCAAAGTAAATTACAGATTCAATGCTATTCCCATTAAACTACCACTGACATTATTCACAGAATTAGAAAAAAAAACTATTTTAAAATTCATATCAAACCAAAAAAGAGCCCATATAACCAAGACAATCCTAAGCAGAAAGAACAAAGCTGGAGGCATCATCCTACCAGATTTTAAACTATACTATAAGGTTACAATAACCAAAACAGCATGGTAGTGGTACAAAAACAGGCACATAGACCAATAAAACAGAATACAGAACTCAGAAATAAGATCACACATCCACAACCATCTGATCTTTAACAAACCCGACAAAAACAAGCAATGGGGAAAGGATTCCCTACTCAACAAATTCTGCTAGGATAACCGGCCATTTATTTGCAGAAAATTGAAACTGGACACTTTCCTTACACCTTATATAAAAATTAACATGAGTCTTTAACACAAGTCTTTAATCTATCTTAGATTAACACAAGTCTTTAATCTAAGAGAGGTTAAAGACTTAAATGTAAAACCCAAAACTATAAAAACACTAGAATAAATTCTAGGCAATACCACTAGGGCACAGGCAAAGATTTCCTGACACAATCACCAAAAGCAATTGCAATAAAAGCAAAAATTGACAAATGGGATCTAATCAAACTAAAGAGCTTCTGCCCAGGGAAATGATCATCAGAGTGAACAGGCAATCTACAGAGTGGGAGAAAATCTTTTCAATTTATCTATCCAACAAAGGCCTAATATCCAGAATCCAGAATCCACAAGGAACTCAAACAAATTTACAAGAAAATAACAAACAACCCCAATAAAAAGTGGGCAACAGATATGAACAGACACTTCTCAAAAGAAAACATTGATGAGGCCAACAAACATATTTAAAAAAACTCAACATAACTCATCATTAGAGAAATGGAAATCATAAGCACAATGAGATGCCATCTCATGCCAATCAGAATGGCCATTATTAAAAGATGAAGAAACAACAGTATCTGGCAAAGGTGTAGAGAAATAGGAATGCTTTTACACTGTTGGTGGGAATGTAAAGTCATTCAACCATTGCAGAAGACGGTGTGGTGATTCTTCAAAGAGCTAGAACCAGAAATACCATTTGACCAGGAATCCCATTACTGGGTATATATTCAAAGGAATATAAATCATGCAACTATAAAGACACATGCACAAGTATGTTTTTGCAGCACTGTTCACAATAGCAAAGTCTTGGAACCAACCCAAATGCTAATCAATGATAAACTAAAGAAAATATGATACACATACACCATGGGATATTATGCAGTCATAAAAAGGAATAAGATCATATTCTTTTCAGGGACATGGATCAAGGTGGAAGCCATTATCCTCAGCAAACTAATGAAAGAACAGAAAACCAAACACTGCATGCTCTCACTTATAACTGGGAGCTGAACGATGGGATCATATAGACACAAAAAGGGAAACAACACGCACTAGAGCCTATCAGGGAGTAGGGTGTGGAGAGAGAGAGTATTAGAAAGGATGGCTAATGCATGCTGGGCTTAATATTTAGGTGATGGGTTGATAGGTGCAGTAAACCACTATGGCACATGTTTACCTATATAACAAATCTGAATATCTGGTACATGTGCCCCAGGAATAAAAATTTAAAAAATTAAAAAAAAAAGAAGAAAGCAACCAGTTTTATAACACTGTGTATGATTATAACTCTAGGTTTTAAGTAGATGTTCTTTATCAAGGTGAGGAACTTCACTTTGATATTTAGCTTGCCAAAATTTTTTATTATAAATGGATGTTTGCTTTTTGTCAAATGTTTTCTTTAGTATCAATTAGTATGAGTATATCATTTTTAAAAACATTTTGCCTATGATATGGTGGTGTTGAACCAGCATTTCATGCTTGGAATAAATCTCACTTGGTTGGTTATGTTGTATAATTTTTTGTTTTATAATTTTTTTGAATTGCTAATGTTTTAATAAAGATTTTTGAATCTATGTTCATAAGAAAAATTGGTCTGTATGTTTCCTTTCTAATAATGCCGCTGTCTTGTTTTAATATTAGGGTAATGTTGAACTCATAGAATGTTAGGAAGTAATTCCTCTGCATCTATTTTCTGAAGATTACTG
The DNA here is from genome assembly GCF_028858775.2 of Pan troglodytes. Lineage (NCBI taxonomy): Eukaryota > Metazoa > Chordata > Mammalia > Primates > Hominidae > Pan > Pan troglodytes. The sequence continues at coordinate 135,225,189 of NC_072401.2, forward strand.
TGGAGAACAGGTATCATTTCTTTGATAAACGTTTTGTAGAATTTGCCACTGAAATCATCTTGGCCTGATACTTTCCATTTTGAAAGTTTTCTATTTAAAATTTTTAGTTATTTTTGTCAGTTTTTGAATAAACCGTAGGAATAGGCTTATATTCAGATGACCTATTTCTCTGTTTTTCAGTTTTAGTAATTTGTGTCTTTAAAACAATCATTTCTTTTTATTTACCAAATTTGTGAACATGGATTTATTCATATTATGTTTATTATTCTTTCGATGTCCATGGGAACAGTATTGATGTCCCCTCTTCCACCATTGATGTTTATAATTTGTAGCTTATCTCTTTATTTCCTGGCTATCCTAGCTAGAATTTTATCAATTACATTATATTTGCAAATAATCAGATATTGGTTTTGCTGATATTCTCTGTTGTTTTACCATTTATGATTTTATGGATTTTTATTCAAATTCCTAAAATTTCTTCTCTTTTACTTGGTTTAGCTTATATGCTGTTTTTTTCCTAATTTCCAAAGATGAAAATATATATTATTACCTTTATATCTTTTTTCATTTCCAATACATGCCTTTAATGCTATATTTTATCAGGTTAGTCTTACTGTTTCTACATCCCACAGATTTCAATATGTTGTGTATTCATTTTCATTTATTTGAATTTTTGTTTTCGGATTTTCCCATGAGTCTGGGTTGAGAGTGCTGATCAATACATTAGAACATAAAGTTCCACAAGAAAATCAAGATAAAAGGAGAACTATAATCATTGGGTAGTTCAGTGGTGGTAATCTTCTGTAGGTCAAAGTTAAAAATAAGATAGGCAGTTAAACACCCAAGCTCCCAGACCGCATAGGGACTTGAAATCTAAAAATAATAAGAGCCAGGGGACAGTACTGAACTATCACAAGCAAGATAAGTGAAGTTCTTTTAATGAGACTAAGGTTCAAGTACCTAAATTGGAGAGTGCTGTAGAGGTAGTTAAAGTGACATAGTATTCCTAAGATGAAGGTAAGTGGACAGCCAACAAATATGGTGCTCATTTTATCAATGAAGCAAATAGAAAATTGAACATCAAGGTATTGAAAATGGTTTCCTTGATCAATTATCACCTTTTCTTCCAGTTTGTAGTCATAAATCAGCTCACGGACTTAGAACCTAGAGTGACTCTTAGCCTATTTCCTGCCATAATGGTTTATAAAAGGTTATGTTAGGCCTGGCATGGTGGCTCACACCTGTAATCCCAGCCCTTTGAGAGGCTGAGGCTGGGGATCACAAAGTCAGGAGTTTGAGATCAGCCTGGCCAACATAGTGAAACCCTGTCACTATTAAAAATACAAAAAAAAAAAAAAGTAGTCGGGAGTGGTGGCGGGTGCCTGTAATCCCAGCTACTCAGAAGACTGGGGCAGGAGAATCACTAGAATGTGACAAGTGGAGGTTGCAGTGAGCCAAGATGGCACCACTGAACTCCAGCCCGGGTGACAGTGTGAGACTCCAACAACAACAACAACAAAAAAGTCATGTGAAAGCATATAGGAGAAAAAATTTATTAGGAAGAAAAATTTCTTTCAAAAGAAATATATATTTACATTCTGTTCTTTTAATAAATGTAGAAAGAGGGCATTTACTTGTCACTTCAAGTCAATGTGAGCGATGGTAAGAGAACTATCCATTGATATTGTCAAGTATTCCTTTAATGGGGTGGTAAAATGACAGACACTTGGCTCATTTCTGAGTATACTAGGATGAAGGGGTATAGTGGGAGCCACTTACATGCTTAAATAACAAAGACAGCTGACTCTATCAGAAGAAAGCATGACTTTCACCAACAACAGGAAATAGGTTCCTTTTTGTGGTGGACAAAAATCCATTCAAGAGGATTTTGCCAGGACAAAATGACCTCAGCAGGAAGATTCTACAGGTGTTCAGTTATATACAGTTGCTAATGGGAACTTCAAAAATACTCGGCCAAAAAGATTGGTATTTGACTGCCTCAAGAGAATAAAAGTTGGAACTCCTTAGTGAGAAGATTTCCTCAGGCCTGTGAAAACATCCTACAAGAGAAAGAATCAATATTGGGGATCTTCCATATCTAAAGGATATTGACAGCAGATTATACTTCCAATTATGTGGTCAATTTTAGGATAAGTACAATGTGGTGCTGAGAAGAATGTATATTCTGTTGATTTGGGGTGGAGAGTACTGTAAATGTCTATTAGGTCCACTTGGTCCGGAGCTGAGTTCAAGTCCTGAATATCCTTGTTAATTTTCTGTCTGGTTGATCTGTCTAATATTGACAGTGGGGTGTTAAAGTCTCCCACTATTATTGTGTGGGAGACGAAGTCTCTTTGTAGGTCTCTAAGAACTTGCTTTATGAATCTGGGTTCTCCTGTATTGGGTGCATATATATTTAGGATAGTTAGCTCTTCTTGCTGTATTGATCCTTTACCATTATGTAATGCCCTTCTTTGCTTTTTTGATCTCTGTTGGTTTAAAGTCTGTTTTATCAGATACTAGGATTGCAACCCCTGCTTTTTCTTTTGCTTTCCATTTGGTTGGTAAGTATCCCTCTATCCCTTTATTTTGTGCCTATGTGTGTCTTTGCACGTGAGATGGGTCTCCTGAATACAGCAAACCTATCGGTCTTGACTCTTTATCCAATTTGCCAGTCTGTGTCTTTTAATTGGGGCATTTATTCCATTTACACTTAAGGTTAATATTGTTATGTGTGAATTTGATCCCGGTATCATGATGCTAGCTGGTTATTTTGCCTATTAGTTGATGCCGTTTCTTCATAGTGTCAATGGTCTTTACAATTTGGTATGTTTTTGCAGTGGCTAGTACCAGTTTTTCCTTTCCATATTTACTGCGTCCTTCAAAAGCTCTTGTAAGGTGGTGACAAAATCTCTCAGCATTTTCTTGTCTGTAAAAGGTTTCATTTCTCTTTTGCTTATGAAGCTGAATTTGGCTGGATATGAAATTCTGGGTTGAAAATTCTTTAAGAATGTTGAATATTGGCCCCCACTCTCTTCTGGCTTGTAGGGTTTCTGCTGAGAGATCCGCTGTTAGTCTGATGGGCTTCCCTTTGAGGGTAACCCGACCTTTCTCTCTGGCTGCCCTTAACATTTTTTTCTTCATTTCAACCTTGGTGAATCTGATGATTATGTGTCTTGGGGTTGCTCTTCCCAAGGAATATCTTTGTGCTGTTCTCTGAATTTCCTGAATTTGAATGTTGGCCTGCCTTGCTAGGTTGTGGAAGTTCTCCTGGATAGTATCCTGAAGAGTGTTTTCAAACTTGGTTCCATTCTCCCTGTCACTTTCAGGTACACCAATCAAACGTAGGTTTGTTTTTTTCACATAGTCCCTTATTTCTTGGAGGCTTTGTTCATTCCTTTTTATTTTTTTTTTCTCTAATCTTGTCTTCATGCTTTATTTCGTTAAATAAATCTTCAATCTCTGATATTCTTTCTTCCACTTGATTAATTCAACTATTGATACTTGCGTGTGTTTCACAAAGTTCTTGTGTGGCGTTTTTCAGCTCCATCAGGTCATTTATGTTCTTCTCTAAACTAGTTATTCTAGTTAGCAATTCCTCTAACATTTTTTCAAGGCACTAGCTCCCTTGCATTGGGATAAAACATACTCCTTTAGCTCGGAGGAGTTTGTTGTCACCCACCTTCGGAAACCTACTTCTGTCAATTTGTCAAACTCATTCTCTGTCCATTTTTTTTCCCTTGCTGGTGAGGAGTTGTGATCCTTTGAAGGAGGAGAAGAGCCATTCTGGTTTTAGGAATTTTCAGCCTTTTTGAACTGGTTTTTCCTCATCTTCATGGATTTATCTACCTTCTTGGATGTTAGTGACCTTTGGGTGGGGTTTTTGAGTGGACATCCTTTTTTGTTGATGTTAATGCTATTCCTTTCTGTTTGTTAGTTTTCCTTTTAACAGTCAGGCCCCTCTGCTGCAGGTCTGCTGGAGTTTGCTGGAGGTCTACTCCAGACCCTGTTTGCCTGGATGTCACCAGCAGAGGCTGCAGAACAGCAAAGATTGCTGCCTGTTCCTTCCTCTGGAAGCTTTGTCCCAGAGGGGCACCTGCCAAATGCCAGCCGGAGCTCTCCTGTGTGAGGTATCTGTGAACCCCTGCTGGGAGGTGTCTCTCAGTCAGGATGCAAGAGGGCCAGGGACCCACTTGAGGAGGCAGTATGTCCCTTAGTAGAGCTCGAGCACTGTGCTTAGAGATCCATTGCTCTCTTCAGAGCTGATGGGCAAGACTGTTTAAGTCTGCTGAAACTTTGTCCACAGCCACCCCTTTCCCTTTCCCCAGGTGCTCTGTCCCAGAGAGATAGGAGTTTTATCTATAAGCCCGTGACTGGGGCTGTGAAAGGAGATTATAACTGTACTGTCTGGTCAGTTCTGTGCCCCTGCCTTATCACACCCTCCTGCACCTTATTAGTTAAAATTTACTTTTGTCTGATGAAATACAGAATGTTAAATAAGACAGAAACATATTTCTCTCAATGAACAATATATAAGCCATCCAGAGAGCTGATATTCTGACTTCATTTCCTCAGGAATGCAGTCTCTTTAGGTCTCATTGCTTCATTATTTCATGATGTTTCTTTTGGTATAATAATACAAGATGATTCTACCACATCCACAACACCCAAAGCAGAGTAAAGGAAGAAGGGTATGAGGCATATGCTCTTCCTTTTATGAACATAACCAGGAGATTGACTCCATCCCACTTCTGATTGACAAGGTAATGGGCAAGATAAGAAAATATCGAACAGCTATAGATATGGTTCCAACTAAAAACCATATCACTATGAATAAAACAAATAAAGGATACTGTGAGAAAACATGAATTCCTGCCTCCTCCAATTACCCAAATCTGAGGGTGCCAGAAGCAATTTATGAAAGGAGGTGAAGAAGAAAACATACAAGTAGAAAAATAAACATCAATCTCACTGTACAAGAAGTTGCATATCTGTATAGTGCCTGGCTACTGCTTAGAGGGAAGTCTGTCTTCACAAAGAATGCCCAAGACAGTGTTATGGAAGATGTGATTAAGGAAACTCCAGACCTGTTGAAACAAATGAGGTAGTGCTTCATTCTTTGGAAGAAGTTGTTTGATACTTTCATAGCTGTTAAGGTTTGGCTGTCTCCCCACTCAAATCTCATCTTGAATTGTAGCTCCCATAATTCCCATGTGTTGTGGGAGGGACCCAGTGGGAAAGAACTGAATCATGGGGCGGTTTCCCCCCATACTGTTCTCATGGTAGTGAAAAAGTCTCACAAGATATGACAGTTTAATAAGGGGAAACCCCTTTCACTTGGTTCTGATTCTCTCCTGTCTGCCACCATGTAAGACATGCCTTTCACCTTCCACCATGATTGCGAGGCCTCCCCAGTCACATGAAACTGTGAGTCTAATAAACCTCTTTTTTTTAAAAATAAATAACCCAGTCTCAGATATGTCTTTATAAGCAGCATAAAAATGATTTAATACAGTAAATTGGTAATGGTAGAGAGGGGATCTGCTGTAAAGATACCTGGAAATATGGAAGTGGCTTTGGAATTGGGTAACAGGCAGAGGTTGAAACCGTTTGGAGGGCTCAGAAGAATAAAGAAAAAAATGTGGGAAAGTTTGGAACTTCCTAGAGACTTGGTGAATGGATTTGACCAAAATGCTGATAATGATATGGAACAATGAAACCCAAAATGAGGTGGTCACAGATGGAGATGAGGAACTTGTTGGGAACTGGAGTAAAGGTGACTCTTGCTGTGTTTTAGCAAAGAGACAGGTAGCATTTTGCTCTTGCCCTAGAGATTTGTGGAACTTTGAACTTGAAGATGATTTAAGGTGTCTGGCAAAAGAAATTTCTAAGCAGCAAAGCACTTAAGAGGTGACTTGGGTTTTGTTAAAAGCATTCAGTTTTAAAAGAGAAACACAGCATAAGAGTTTAGAAATTTTGCACACAGATGATGCAGTGAAAAGGAAAAACCATGGATTCACAGAATGTCTTATCCACCACCATAATATTGCACACAGCATTGCCTCTGACCAAGGCACTCACTTTATAGCTAAAGAAGTGAAGTGCAGCAGTGGGCTCATGCTTATGGAATTCACTGATCTTACCATGTTTCCCATCATCCTGAAGCAGGTGGATTGATAGACTGATGGAATGGCCTTTTAAAGTCACAATTACAATGCCAACTAGGTGTCAAAACTTTGTAGGGCGGGGAGAGAGTTCCCTAGAAGGCTGTGTGTGCTCTGAATCAGCATCCAATATATGGTACTGTTTCTCTCCTAGCTAGGATTCAAGGGACCAAGAAGCAAGGGGTGGAAGTGGAAGTGGCACCCTCACCCTCACCCCTCATGACCCACTAGCAAAATTTTTGCTTCCTGTTCCTATGACATTACATTCTGCTTGCCTAGAGGTCTTAGTTCCAGAGGGAGGAATGCTGCCACCAGGGGACACAATGATTCCATTAAACTGGATGTTAGATTGGCACCTGGACACTTTGGGCTCCTCCTATCCATAAGTCAGCAGGCTAAGAAGGGAGTTAGTGTTTGCTAGGGTGATTGATCCAGACTATCAAGATGAAATTAGTCTTCTATTCCACAATGGAGTTAAGGAAGAGTATGCATGGAATACAGGAGATCCCTTAGGGTGTCTGTTAATTTTACCATGCCCTATGATTAAGGTCAATGGGAAACTACAATAGCCCAATCCAGGCAAGACTACAAGTGGCCCAGACTCTTCAGAAATGAATGTTTGGGTTACTCTACCGGGTAAAAAACCATGAGCTGCTGAGGTCTTTGCTGAAGGCAAAGGGAATACAGACTGGGAAGTAGGAGAAGGTAGTTATCAATACCAGTCACAACCAGGTGGCCAGTTGCAGAAATGAGGACTGTAATTGTCATAAGTATTTACACTTTATTTTGTTAAGAACATGTTGGTGCATTATACACTTGTACTAAAAAAATCTTTATTTTCTTTTCTTTTTTCTTTATCATGTGACATAAGATTGATTGAGTTCATATCAGCATTTAAGTGTTGTTAACTTTATGTCATAGCATTTGGATTGGCGATTGGTGCATTTCCAGTTGTAGGAAGGATAGCTATATTACATTAGGCATAATTACTACATTCTTATTGTCTTTATTTAAAAATTATATATGATTTCAGGAGATGTGTATGGGTTCAAGTTGACAAGGGGTGGATTTGTGATGGTCCATATTGAGTGTCAACTTGATTGGATTGAAGGATGCAAAATATTGTTCCTGGGTATGTCTGTGAGGGTGTTGCCAAAGGAGATGAACATTTGAGTCAGTGGACTGGAAAAGGCAGACCCAATCTCAATCTGGGTGGGCACAATCTAATTAACTGCCAGTGTGGCCAGAATATTAAGCAGACAGGAGAATGTGGAAAGACTAAAGTACCCCAGTCTTCTGGTCTCCATCTTTCTCCATGCTGGAAGCTTCCTGCCCTTGAACATCAAAATCCAGGTTCTTCAGCTTTGAGACTCTTAGATCTTTGACCACAGACTGAAGGCTGTACTGTTGGCTTCCCTACTTTTGAGGTTTTGGTACCCAGACTGGTTTCCATGCTCCTCAGCTTGCAGACAGCCTATTGTAGGACTTCACCTTGTGAGTCAATATTCATTAATAAACTCCCTTTTATATATACATCTATCCTATTAGTTCTGTCCCTCTAGAGAACCCTGACTAATATAATAACTTTAGAAAAAAAAATCATTCTGTCGGTTTAAATACATGATCTCTCCAATGTTTTCTCTGCAAAATAAAGACAGAGTCTTTTTGAAAATTGAATGTAAACCAAGAAAAATAATTCTACCTCTACAATTTAGTCTATGCTAAAATGTATATTTTTATATATTACAAAACATAATATATTAAACTTATTATTACATATTATATATATTTATTTATGTATTTTAGAAGCAGTCTTGCTCTGTCACTAGGCTGGACTCCAGTGGCATGATGTCGGCTCACTGCAACCTCTGCCTGCTGGATTCAAGCGATTCTCCTCCCTCAGCCTCCTGAGTAGCTGGGACTACAGGCACGTGCCACCACGCCTGGCTAATTTTTTGTATTTTAGTAGAGACAGGGTTTCACCATGTTGGTCAGGATGGTCTCGATCTCCTGACCTCGTGATCCACCAGCCTCAGCCTCCCAAAGTGCTGGATTACAGGCATGAGCCACCGCTCCCGGCCTATATGTTTTCTTATGTAATTGTTAAATGACTAGGTAGAAGTTCCCAGTCAAAATCAGAGATAACACAAGTAATGTAATTATGTCAGTGAGATGAGTAATTTATTGCAAACATATGGCTATCTATGGAAGTAAAACTAAACAGAGAACTGTTTATTTATCAGAAGATTAAAGAAAAAAATTCATGGTACTGGCCAGAGATATTTTTCTAAGTGCCAGAAATGCGTCTTTAGATTTATTTGTATAAGAAGGTGAAAGAGTAAAGATATCATCTGCTATGAACCTATTAACATGTACTTCTTTAATATAATTATTACATATGGATTAGTGTAAAGATAACTCATTTTTATGATATTAAGTCTTTCTAACTGTACATACATATGTTTTTTCATGTAAATCTTGTAACTATGACCTCTTTATAATTTTCCTAATTAGTTAATATTGTTTACTGCTATCAGTTTCATTTATTATATTACCTGGGAATTTCTTCTTATAGGTATGAATGTATTAATTTTATATATTAATTTTGCAACTAGTTGTCTTACTAAAATTTATTATCACTGATAATGGTTTTCCAATAGGTTCTCCTGAGCTTCTCTTTTAAGAAATATCTCATTTTTGTTAATGATTTTCCCACTTCAGTTTCAATTATAATTCCTCTTATTTCTTTCTCTTATCTGATTTTGTTGGTTAATACCTTTAAAGCCAGAATTTTTCCAGAGTAAGAAGACATTTATTTAGGTCAAATTTTTTGTCATACTCCTATCCCTGTTTAGTGCTGATGGTTTGTCTGCTTGGTATTAATCTGGAAGGATATATATGGCTTGACTAAAATTCTTTTGTCTTTAAAATAGTATCATTCTACTTATGTGGGATTTCCACCTATTTTTCCTGTTTTGTACATAGAAGTAGGTTATTAGTCTTCTTTATTTTCTAGGATATTACATGAAATACATATATATAGAATATATATTTATATATCTTTTATAGAATATATATATTTATATATATCTTTTATAGAATACAACACAATCATTGCCTCCAATATTTTTTAGTCATGTCCCAGTGTTTAATGGGCTTATTTTAGTTCTTTTCAAGACCTATACAATTATAGAATAAAAATCTTTATTGCATTGTGTTTTTGAGGAAAGTTTTTATCTTTATTGTTATTTTAATGACATATTTGTGGAGGGAAAATAATGTTCATCTTTCTTTATTATAATTAGGAATTATTTGTTCCTAAACTTTTGAATGCCTTCTTCAAGAATGCAGTGAGCAGTATTAATAGGAATAATGAAAAGCTGGTAATAAATATATATCTAATAATAGAAAACACATTATGTTCTTTATCAGTACATGATTTCGAATTATATTTTTACTAAATTATTTTATGAGAAGTTAAATTTCAAAATTAAACACAGCTGGCTTTGTTGTAAAGCACAAAAGGAGAGGGAGGCAAAAGATAAACATTTCACAACCTTTAAAAAGCATAAAAATATTGGAAATAAATTAAGGCACTATATATTTTCTTTTATTTAACAACTTTAAACAACTTACATATTACTCATATAACTAGAAAGTTTAAAAATTAGCTTTTTACTTAACATGAGTGTGATGAATAACTTGCACTTAGTTCTTTAATCACATAAATTATTAAAAATGATTAAAGAAAAAGGAACATTTCAAAAGTTGTTTTGAAGTATCTATAGATTATATTTGTACACAAGCTGCATATGTCTAAAATATAATATATATACAACTTTATATTCAATGATATACAATGACTCTTAATAACATGTAAATATACAACTTATCACAAACTAATTTGTAGCACTAAATTATTTTTCTTAATTTCCAAACATAAAATTTTCAAATAAACTCAGTCTATTTTTATTTTGCAGAGAACACATTGGCAAGATTATGTATTTGAACATACTGACAGATTGATTTTTCCTAAAGCTAAAAAATTATCAAGCAACTTCCCTCTCCAAAAAAAGAAAGCATCGCCTCATTTATATCATGAAGTTTGGGGGTTCCTTAATGAATATCTTTCATAACACTGATTTGGGCATTCTTTTCAAACATATACCTGCCTCTAAAACAAAAGCTAGGTCATGTACAACGATCATGTCATGCAACTTCTTGTGAATGTACATCAAGAAACAGATGCTTCTAACATCTCTTCTTTGCAGCCTGGAGAACATAAAGTGATGGATCATGAAAATTTCACTTCTATATAGAATTTTAGCATAATTTAAACTAGGAGTCAGTTCTCTAAATGGACACATACATATTTTAGATTTGGGAGGCTGTACATGGCCTCGGTTGCAACTACTTTGCCAAAGTGAGAATGAAGCCATTGATAATACTTTAAAAACAAATGTGGTCATGTTCCAAAAAAAAATTTATAAAATAGGCAGCCAGGCCAGGCGTGGCGGCTCATACCTGCAATACCAGCAATTTGGGAGGCCGAGACAGGCAGATTACCTGAGGTCAGGAGTTCGAGATCATTCTGGCCAACATGGTGAAATCCCATCTCTACTAAAAATACAAAAATTAGCTGGGTGTGGTGGTCCATTCCTGTAACCCTAGCTCCTAGGGAAGCTGAGCTACTAGAATCACTTGAACCTGGGAGGCAGAGGTTGCGGTGAGCCAAGATCATGCCTGCCACTGCACTCCAGTACCTAGGTGACAGAATGAGACTCTGTCTCAGAACAAAACAAAACAAAACAAGGCAGCCAGCTAGTAGGTCACAGTTTACTTACTCTTAAATAAGATTATAAGTTTCATGTGTGCCTTGTACATGAAGAGTTGCAAATTAAGTATTTATAAAACATAGAAATAATTATTAGAGTTTTTTAGTTTGCTTCATCAAAGTTTTGGTACTTTCTATACAATCACTTGCATAATGAATATCAAAAGTGTTTGTTTCTTTTTGAACGACTTTTTAACATCACTCGGACTTAGGGTGACAAAAAAATCTGTTTTTACTTCTTATACTTAATATTGCTAGTTAACAAATCCAATAATAAATAAATAAAACATCTAGGCGGAGATTTATCATCCTACACACATACATAGTGTTGAGTACACTTCCTCAGTGCAATTATGAGCTTTTCTGCTACATATTAATATACATCTTCTTGAAAACTGCACATTCTGTAAAATTACACTAAAACATATGATTATGAATATGGTAAACATATGATTTGTCAATCAAACCATGGTACTTTCAAAAATGAAGGAGCATAATCCAGTGGAACAGGCTAGAGAACCCATAAATAAAGTTGCACACCTACAACCAAGGGATCTGCATCTGATCACACCTACAACCATAAGACCAAAATGAGATACCCTCTCACACCAGTCAGAATGCTGACAAGGTTGTGGAGGAAAGGGAATGCTTATACACTCCTGGTGGGAATGCCACTGTGACAAGCAGTTTGGAAGTTTCTGAAAGAACTTCAAACAGAACTACTATTCAACTCAGCAATCTCATTACTGGGTATATACCCAAAGGAACATAAATCATTCCACTATAAAGTCACATACACACACATGTTCATCACAGCACTCCATAGTAGTAAATAGATGGAATCAACATAGAAGCCTATCAATGGTGCACTGGATAAAGGAAATGTGGTACATGTACACCGTGGAATACTGTGCAGCCATAAAAAGAATGAAATTTTGTCTTTTGCAGCAACATGGATGTAGCTGGAGGCCAGTATCCTAAGTAAATAAATGCAGAAACAGAAAACCAAATACCGCATGTTCTCATTTATAAGTGGCAGCTAAATTCTGGGTACTCATGAACACATAGACAGGAACAATAGACACCCAGGGCCTACTCCAGGGTGGAGGGTGGGAGTGGAGTAAGGATCAAAAAAACTACCTACTGAGTACTATGCTTACTACCTGGGTGACAAAATAATTTTACATCAATCTCCTGCAACACACAATTTACCCATGTAGTAAAACTGTGTGTGTACTCTCTTAACCTAAATTAAAAATTGAAAGGAAAAAAAAAAGAAGTCACTAAAAATAAAGTCTAACATTATTTAAACTTGAAGAAAACAATATATTAATGAATTACTCGTTTGTGTTAAAATCTGTGTCTTAGGCTCATTTACCTTAGCAGTTTAAATGGCCAGTCATTCTCAGGTGGTTGCTACTGTTGGAACATGAGATTCTCCTTTTAAATATTGAAATAGGTTCTATTCATACAAAATATTTTTACTAGATTATAATATTACTATTAATATCAACCAAGAGAAATTATTAAAGTTACAATTCATTTAGTTTATATTTTATTAATTTTATTATATTTTACAGATAGAATAACTTTTATAAATATTTGAAAATTTGAGTAGATATTTGGATGTATTACTAATTGTTTACTTGAAATAATGAAAGATATGTAAATTTGCATCTATCACCTATTAAGTCTTTAGGAAATAATGAGTAAATGTAAGATTTCAGAGTCTCCTTGCAATCATTTTAACTCTCCAAGTTCCTGAGTAACAGGTTGGGCTCTCTGACCTGAGGAAAATAAATAATATAAATACAAAATAATACTTGCATTTTCTTCACCAGGGCATTATGCTCTCTGGACTGTAACCTCCTTATGACTATCTTGGATCCTCAATACCCAGCACAGTATCTGACACATAATAGGAACTCAATCCATGTTTATTTTATGAATAAATTAATGAATTTCACTTAAAAAAGAATGAAAGACAATTATAGTTATGCCAGGAATACAATAAAAAATCCTTAAATCAGGTAAATCAGGGACATTCTGGGAAGAATGAAAACATTGCCTCTATCTTTCTAGCATTTTTTGATTGGGCCTGAGGATTGAGTTGACATAAAACAGACTAACAGGAGAAAACATATAAATTTAATTAACACATACTTGATGTGGCCCAGGAAAATGAAGAAATAAAGACCAAAGACAAAGTTGGAGTTAAACACTCATACACTGAATTAGAAAAAGAGCAATACATTGTAAAAATGTGGCAAGACACAGAGGCTTAGCTTAGGCCAGTTAATTGGATGGAGAAGTCACTAGGATGGTAAGGGTTAGGCTATCGAGATTTGCTTGTATCAATTTTCTTCAAGTTTAACTGTCCATCCTTGAAAATAATAACAATTCTTTCATTTCCTTCTGATATAAGTAGGGCATCTTTTACAGGAGAATTTTATCTTCTGCTTTTTAAGTAACAGAGCAAAGGTCAGAGTGATTTTCTTGCACCTGCTGGTTTTCAAGTGCCTTTAACTCAAAATAGTAAATGTGCCAAAACAGCATATTTTGGGCTGGACTTTTCTGAACTCCTTCACTTTCCAGGACTTATGATCCTAATTATGAGAAAATGAGGTGGAGGAAAGACTCCTCAGGACACGTTCAAGTTTGTATCAAAGAATTAAATTAAATAGTAATTGGACCTTGGGGGAGATAACTTGGACCAATCAGGCAGTTTAGATGGCTACAGGCAACTACTACAATATCAAATAGGCATGTCGCAACAATATAGATGTCCTGACAACAGTTTGCTTAGAGCTAAGGCTACTCAACTGATGTGAGAATGAACATAAAATGAAGCCCTGAACCCCTGAAGCTGCCATTAAGCAGTAGAGTAGGCTGTGAAACCTGTGAGCAGTCAAGAGCAGCTCAAGACTGAAAGTGTGCCTTCCTGGGGGCAAGTGTTCATTTTCACTTTTGTTGAAATACAGCTCAAAGAGGTCTGGGTGAGGTAAAATTCACTTGCCTTTTCATGTTGGAGGTTTTAACTCTACTACTATTACCTCAGCTTTTCTTGCTTAGGAAAGATTATGAATCAACCAATTTGACTTTCACATTTTACTGAAGTTACAGGTTGATGCTCCTATTATGTTAGAAGCTCCTATTTAGTGATCATGTAAGAGAAATCCTGTTACAAAACAGTGCTGTTTTTCCTATCACTCTAGATTAAACCATACAATTGAATTAACTTTTTAAAAATATGCAGTTAGAAGAAATAGCACAGAGACAGCTTCCTTATACATTTTGCTCAGTTTTCCCCCAGGTAACATTTTGCAAAATTATAGCATAATATCATAACCAGGATATTGGCATTGATATAATTCACCAATCTTATTCATATTTGCCCAGAATGTGTGCATGATGTTCTATACAATTGTGTCATCTATGTAGTTTCCTATATCCACCACCATAGTCAACATACTGAACAGTTCCAACACCACTGGAAACGTTTTTGTTGCCCTCACTGTTCCTTGGCCCCTTGGCCCTGTCACCAGTTAACCACTATTCTGTCCTCTACTTCCAAACTCTTCTCCTTTCAAAAAATGCTACATCAATGGAATCACACAGTGTGTAAGCTTTTGGGGTTCATGACTTTTTTGTGTTCCACATAATTTCCTGCAGATTCATTCAAATTGTTACGTGTATAAAATGTGTTCCTTTTTATTGCTGATTAGTATTCTATGGTATGATTATATCCTAGTGTGTTTATTCACCTATTGAAGGACTTTGGGGACGACTCAAGTCTTCATTCAAAATAAAACCATTATAAACATTCATGTACAAGTTTTGTTTGGACATAAATTTTTTTATTTATCTTTTAGCCAATGACCAGAAGTACAACTGGGTCATATGGTGTTTATATGTTAAGTTTTTACAATAATTACTAAATTGTTTTCCAGAGTGATTGTATCATTTATATTCCCACCTGTAATTCATAAGTAACATAGTTAATTTGCAAACTTTCTAATACTTGGTGTTCTTTCTCTTATTATTATCATCTTTAAACTTTAGCCATTTTGATAGGTGTTTTGTGATATAGTGGTTTTAATTTACATTTCTCTAATGGCTAATGATGCAAAACATATTTTCATGTGTTTCTTTGCTATTTGTACATTCTTTTTGCTGAAATGTCTACACATGTATTTTGCCAATTTTCTGATTAGATTGTGTTTTCACTGTTGAATTTTAGTTCTTTATATATTCTAGATAGTAATCAATGGTTAAATATCCAGTTTGCAAACGCCGTATTTTCACTCAGTCGATTGCTTGTCTTTTCCCTTCTCATGAGCTTTCAGAGAACAAATGTTTTAGTTTCTTTTATTAAATTTTTTATTGATGCTAATAAATGTACATAGTTTTGGCATACACGGGATGATTTAATACAGTCATATGTTGGTAAAGATCAAGACAGTGTACGGCGATATTCATCACCTATAGTGTTGTCTTTTCTTTATTCTAGAAACATTCAAATTATTATCCTTTAGGCTTTTGAAATTTGCAATAGATTATTGTGAACTATAGTCACCCTACTGACCTATTTAACACTATGTCTTATTTATTCTATCATACTGTATATTTGTACTCATTAATCAACTTTTCTTGATTCCTTCTTCCCCCCACTACCCTCCAGTGGTAGATGAGTAACCAGTAACCTACTCCCATGAGAGTCACTTCTTTAGCTCCCAAATGTAAGTATGAACATGCAATATCTGCCTTTCTGTATCTGTCTTGTTTCACTTAACATAATGACCTCCAGTTCCATGCATGTTGCTGCAATTGACAGGATTTCATTTGTTTTTATGGCTGAACAATATTCCATTATGTGTATATACCACATTTTCCTTATTCATTCATCTGTTGATGGGCACTAAGTTGATTAAATATTTTGGCTACTGTGAATAGTGCTGCGATAAACAGAAGTGCAGATATCTTTGTGATATATTGATATCCTTTTTTTGGATATAAACCCAGTAGTAGAATTTCTGCATTATATTGGAGTTCTCTGTCTAGTTTTTTGAGGAACCTCTAAATTATTGTCCATCCTGGCTTTAATAATTTATATTCCCACTCACAGTGTAAGAAAGTTCCCCTTTCTCCACATCCTTGTCAGAATCCATTATTGCCTGTCATCTTGATAAAAGCCATTTTAAATGGGGTGAGATGATACATCACTGCAGTTTTTATTTGCATTTATCTGAAGAGTAGCAATGTGGAGCATTTTTTCAAATACTGGTGGACCATTTGCATGTCTTCTTTTGAGAAATACCTACTATGGTCTTTTGCACATTTTTAATTGGATTATTTGATCCTTTCCTGTCAAGTTCCTTGAGCTACTTATATAGGCTAATTATTACTATCTTGTCAGAGGAATAGTTTCCAAATATTTTCTTCCATTCTATGGGTGGTCTCTCCACTTTGTTGTCTGTTTCCTGTATTGTGCAGATTTAATTAGATCCAGTTTATCAATTTTTCTGTGTACGGATCTACTTTTTATGTCAAGTATTAGAATATTTTACCCAGCCCTAAATCTCAAGATTTTCTGCTATTTTTTTCTAGAAGTGTTAGAGTTTTACATGTTTTTTAGTTCATGTTTTTTTTTTAATTTAATTTTTTATAACGTGGAAAGTTTAGCTTAAGGTTCACTTTTTGCCTAGGGAGGTCTAATTGCTCCAGTACAATCTGTTGAAAAAACTACGTTCCTTTCATTGAAATGGTTCTGCACATTTGTAAAATATCAGTTGGACATATTTATGTGGGCTGATTTCTGAATCCTCTTTTCTATTCTACTGATCTGTGTGTCTACCAAACTCTAGTACCACATTGCTTTGAATACTACAGTTAAATAGGATATTTTAGAGTAGAGTAATTCATCCAAATGATTCTTCTTTATCAAAATCGTTTCAGCTATTCTAAAGTTTAGAAATATTTGTTTATGTCTGCAGAATGTCTTGCTTCAATTTGGATGGGAATTACATTAAAAATTTAGGTCAAATTGAAGAAAAATAGTATCTACACGATTTTGAGTCTTCCAATCAATGAATATGATATGTCCCCACTTATTGAAATCTTCTTTAATTTCTTTCATTAAAATTTTATAATTTTTCAATAAATAGAATTTATATTTTATTAAATATATACCTAAGTATTTCCTTGTTTTTCAAGTGATTGCAAAAGGTATTACATTTTAAAATTCAATGTCCATGTGTTCATTGTTAGCATAAAGTAATGCAATTGATGTGTGTCTGTGTGTGTGTGTGTCCATGTGTGGATCTTGCATTTTGTAGTCTTGCTGAACTCACTTATTAGTTTTAGGAGTTTTATTAAAGATTCTTTGGAACCTTCTGCCTGGACAATTCTATCATCCACAAATAAGGATAGTCTTATTTCTTTTTTTTTCAACCTATATATTTTATTTGCTTTTCTTATCTCAGGAACAGGAACTTCTAGTACCATACTGAATGAATGGTGACAGTGTCCTTGCATTGTTCCCATTTCTAAGCAGAAAGCCCTTGTTCTTTACAATTAACTATGCTGGCTATAGGTTTTTGTTAAGTGTTATCAAGTTGAGATAATTTCCCTCTATTCCTAACTCGCTGGGAGTTTTTCTAATGAATGTGGTGTTGAAATGTCAAGTGCATTTTCTGACTCGGTGGATATAATAATTTACTGAATTTTTGTTTAGTAGTTATACGTTACTAAGAAGGGAGTACCAAAGCCCGCAGCTATAGCCATTGACTTGTCTATATTTCTTTTTAGCATTGTCAGTTCTCAATTTATGCATTTTGGAGCTCTATAATTTGTTAAACCTTCCTGGTGGATTCAAACTATTATCATCATGTAACATTCTTCTATATTCTTGTAATTTTCTTTGTTCTAAAGGCTACTTTACCATGCATTAACTTTGAAAAATGTGATGTTTTAACAAATTTGATTAAAAAGTTTCCTAAGCTCCAGTTTTATTTCCCACAGGTTTATTTTGAATATACGTATTTTTCTAAACATTCATCTTTATCTCTAAATTATCCCCAAGTATAAAATAAAGTTTATTTTCATTGACTCTTACAATGTTCTTTTATTGATATTTATATACATTGTGCAATGATTATCACATTCAAATTAATTAGCACATCCATCACCACCCATGAAATATGTTAGCTACCCAGAACTTTTTATTCTTATGACTAAAAGTCTGTAGGCCTTGATCAACATTTTCTCATTTCTCCAGCCTCACAGTCCCTGGAAATTACCTTTCTCTGTTTTTATGAGTTTGATTTTTTAAAATCCCACTTGTAAGGGAGATCATACAGTATTTTTTCTGTGTCTGGCTTATTTTATTTAACATAATGTCACTCAGGATTATCCACGTTTTTCTAAACATCAGGATTTCCTTACTTTTTATGGCTAAATAATATTTCATTGTATGCATACATTTTCTTTATCCACTCTTCAATCTAAGGACATTTAGGGTTTTCCATATCTTGTCCAGTGTGAATAGTCCTGGAATGAACATGGGAGTGCAGATATCTCTTTGAAACACTGATTTCATTTGCTTTGGGTATATACCCAGAAGTGAGATTGCTGAATAGCATGGTAGTTCTATTTTTAATTTTTTTTTTCAGGAATTGCTGTACTGCTTCTCACAATGGGTGTTCTAATGTATAATCTATCAACAGTGTGCAAGGGTATCCTTTTCTCCACATTCTCACCAACACTTATCTTTTGCCTTTTTGATAATAACCATCCTAACAGGTGTTAGATGACATCTCATTGTAATTTTGATTTGCATTTCCCTGATGATTAGTGACATTGAGCACCTTTATATATATTTGTTGGCCATTGTATGTCTTCTTTGAAAAAAAAGTTTATTTAGGTCCTTTCTGCCCATTTTTAAGTTGGGTTCTTTCTTTTTTTTTTTTTTTGCTATAGAATTGTGTGAGTTATTTATGTAGTTTGGCTATTAATGTCTTATTAAATATATGGTTGGCAAATATTTTCTCCCATTTTGTTGGTTGACTTTTGATTTTGTTGTTATTTCTTTTTTTGTACAGAAGCTTTAAAATTTGACATAGTCCCATTGGTTTATTTTTGCTTTTGTTGCCTGTGCTCTTGGTCTCATATCAAAAAAAAAGTTGCAAAGACTTATGTCATGGAACTTTTTCCATAGGTTTTCTTCTAGTGGTTTTATGGTTTCAAAACTTACATTTAAGTTTTTAATCCATTTTGAGTTAATTTTTGCATATGGTGTAAATAAGAGCCCAATTTTATTCTTTTGCATGTGGGTATACAGTTTTCCCAACAACATTTGAGGGGATTCTCCTTTTCTTATTATGTATTCTTATCATGCACCCTTGTTAGTGAATGAATGTCATATATATATGGGTTTATTTCTGAGCTATCTTTTTATTCCATTGATGTATGTACCTGCTTTTATTCCAGTACCATCTGTTTTAATTACTATAGCTTTGTAATATAGTTTAAAAACAGAGCGTGTGATACTTCCACTTTTGTTTTTCTTTCTCAAGATTGCTTTAGCTTTTCAGTGTCTTTTTGGTACCCTATGAATTTTAGTTGTTTTTTGTTTTCTATTCTGGAAAAAAATGACACTTCAATTTTCATAAGGATTTCATTGAATCTGTAGATTACTTTGGGTAATAGAACATCTTTAAAATATTAATTCTTCCAACACATGAAAATGGCATATCTTTCTTTACTTTTTCTCTATGAAGTCTTGTTCTCTTGTTCAGTGGAGAGTGAAGTGGCATGATCACAGCCCACTATAGCCTACTTCTCAAGCTCAAGCAATCCTGATGCCTCAGCCTCCCTAGTAGCTAGGATTACAGGCATGACCCACCATGCCCAGCTAATTTTTTGTGTTTTCCATAAAGACGGGATCTTCCTATGTTGTCCAAACTAGTCTCAAACTCCTGAGCTCAAGAGATTTTCCCTCCTTGGCCTCCTAAAGTGCCAATGTGAGCACCATGCATGACCCACCACACCTGGCTGGATATCTTTCCATTTATTTGTGTCTTCTTCACCTTATTTAATCAGTACCTCATAGTTTTAAGTGTGCAGATCTTTTACTTCTTTGGTTAAATATATTCCTAAGTATTTTATTCATTTTGATAGTATTATAAATGGGATCATTTCCTTAATTTTATTTTCAGATAATTCATTACTAGTGTATACAAAGACAACTAATTTAGGTATGTTGATTTTGTATCCTGCAGTTTTAATAAGTTTTTTTATTTGTCCTACAAGTATTTTTGTGGAGTCTGTATGATTTTTTATATGTAAAATGATGTCATCTGTAATCAGAAACAATTTTACTTCCTCCTTTCTACCAATTTGGGTGATGTTTTTTTCTTGCCTAATTGCTCCATCAAGTGGTGAGTGATCACCATTGCCTTGTTTCTGATCTTAGGGGGAGAAACTTAGCTTTTCACCTTTGAATATGATGTTAGACGTGAACATGAAACATACCAACTTTATTATAGTGAGGTATATTTTTCTATACTTAATGTACTAAAAGTTTTTTTTATAAAGGAATATTGAAATTTGTCAAATACCATTTTTTCATCTATTAAGATGATCATATGACTTTTATTTTTTATTCTGTTATTGTGGTGATATCACTTTTAATGACTTATGTAGATTGAACCATCCTTGGATTCCATAGGTAAATTCTATTTGATTATAGTGTTGATTTTTGTTTGCTCATATTTTCTTGAGGATTTTCGCTGTTAGGCTTATCAAGGGTATAGATCTGTAATTTTCTTATAGTGTCCTTATGTGGCTTTGGTATGAAGATAATGCTGGCATTGTGAAATGAATTTGAACATTTTTCTCCTCTTAAATTTCATTTTTTTTTTTTGTGGGGGGTGATTCGAGAAGCATTAGTATCAATTCTTTTTTAAAAGTTTGGCAAAATAGAATCATGAGGCCATTTTGTCAGGAGCTTTTCATGTTGAGGAATTTATGATGACTGATTCAATCTTTTTACTTGTTATTTGTCAGCTCAGACTTCGTATTTGTTCATATAATTCAATTTTGCTGGATTGTAGGTTTCTGCAAATTTATTCATCTATTATAAGTTACTCAATTTGTTGGCATGTAATTATATATAGTACTCACTTTTGATCTTTTGTATTTCAGTAGTATCAGTTGTAATGTCTCCTTTTTCATTTGTAATTATACTTACTTGAGTCCTCTTTTTCTCACTCACTCTCTCTCTCCCTCTCTCTCATCAGTCTAACTAAAGGTTTGTCATTTTCACTTATCTTTTCAAATACAAGACAAACTCGTACTTTTTTTGGTTTTCCTCTTGTTTTTCTAGTCTGTTTCATTTTTTTTCTGCCCTAATCTTTATTTCTTCTTTTTTTCTGCTGTTTTTGACCTCAGTTTGTTCTTCTTTTTCTAATTCCTTGAGGTGCGAAGTTCAGGTTGTTTGAGTACTTTTCTCTTTTCTTAATATAGACATTTATCACTGTAAACTTCCCTCTTAACACTGCTTTTATTGCATCCCATGTTTTAATATGTTGTATTTCTATTTTTGTTCATCCCAATATACTTTAAAAATTTCCCTTTTCTTCTTTTTTTCACCGGTTGGTTGTTCTGAATTGCATTGCTTAATTTACACACTTTTGTGAATTGTCCAAAATTTCTTCTCTTTTTGATTTTTAGTTTTATGTGGTCAGAAAAGACATTTAAAATGATTTTAATCTTCTTAAATGTGTTAAGACTTTCTTTATGACCTAACACATAATCAATCCTGGAGAATATTCCTTGTGTCTCTCACTACTGTTGAATAGAATGTTCTGTACATGTCTGTTGGGTCCATTTGGTCTATAGTGTTATTCAAGTCTGCTGTTTACTTTTTGATTTTCTGTCTGGTTGATCTAGCCATTGCTGAAAGTAGGGTAAGAAAGTCCCCTACTATTACTGTATCATTGTCGTTTCTTCATTTAGTTCTGTTAATATTTACTTTCTATATTTAGGTGCTCCAAGGCTGGGTGCATATATATTTACTATATTATGTCCTTTTGATGAATTGACCCCTTTATTATTATTGCTTGTCTCTTGTGACAGATTTTGACTGAAAGTCTGTTTTGTTTGATGTAAATATAGTATAGACACTCCTGGCTCTTTTACTTACCATTTGCATGAAGTATCTTTTTCCTGTCAGGTCTCTGGGCTGATGGGAATCCCTCTGGAATTGTGCTTGAGTGAGATTGGTGCCAATTCATGTGGTTGCTGCAACGTTCTCATTGGGTTTGTGATTGGTGGGACTGTTACCAGGGGCACTACTGGGTGTGGATCTTCTCTGATCCCTAAGTGGGTTGGACAACCTCTGGAACCTTGGTCAGTGCAGTTGATGCTAGGATAAGGTTCCAATGAGGGTCTTCAGAATCTTGGCCAGTACCAGGTGTGCAGATAGGAGTGGCTTCCCCAGGGTTCCTGGAACAGCTCCCAGTGAGTAATGAAGTAGATCACTGGGCAACCAGCACTGGCTCTGGATCATGCATGAGAAGAGCTGAAACCACATCACAAGGCTGCTTCAGTATCTACCACTAAAACTGAGGTCTGGCTCCCTCTGGGGTCACACATGGCATGTCTCTTCACTGGCAGGACTGCTCTCAGAGTGCAGCCAAGAGGGGCAGGAGCCAATTTACAATGCTGTTTGAAGATCCATAGTGGGATCTAGGTCAGTGGGCCTGCTTCTGGGGTCACTGGCAGGCATGTCTCCTACTGAAACTCTGTGTGGTCAAGAATATTCTCAAACTGCAGCTGAGAGCGGCTGGAGCTGAGCTTCAGGGCTACTTCAAGGTTTCCTATGGGACCAAGGTTGGCAAACTTGCTGTGTGCATCAAATCACACTCTCAAGTTGTGATGTCTCAATACCAACTGGCTTAGCACATATATCATTGTCCTCCCATTTTACTACACATAAACTCAGAAGAGGAACAAAAGAAGAAAATATATCAAGTACTTTTTAAAGATCTCTCTTGACTCCACCATGGTATTCTAGAATTTATCAAAAATAAGGGTCTGCTAATATTTTTAAGATTTCATTTGGGCTACTTTTCTGAATATACTTAATATATTCAGAAAGAGTTGAAAAGAAATGGAAAAAAGTAAAATTGAACCTTGTCTTCCATTTCCCCCGGTTTAAGTTGTTTAGATATAGAAAAGATCTGTGTAACTTCATTATATTAGAATATGGTACACTCATATTTTGTAATTTATTTTAAGATGTGCATTTTAAAACAAAGCAAAAATATGTCTGCGTTACTGAAAGTTTTGATCATTTATGTATCTAATTTACTCTATCATCAAACATATTTATGTTTTCTTTCTCAAACTTTATATTTCAATGAAAAGTTTGGTACATAAGACAGTTTTGTTTACTAAACTTCCTAAATCTCACCACATTCTTTGATTACTTAGTATTTTTCTAAACACTACCAGCACTTAACACTTGTCATAATATTGAGGATTCTGTTTCATTGCTTTTTTTCTTTAAAAAGTCTTTAAATGTTAGAAAAACTTTTATGCTGTTAACCAATGCAAGAGCGTTTATAAGGATAAATGTCTTTGTTTGGAAATCAGTACACATGCTTTTATGATCCCCTTTTCAAGTTTAATAAAAGCATTTAAAACCTGTAAATAACAGAAAACAAGAAGTTCTGAACATTTTTATGTGATATATGGATGTGGTTAAAATATTTCACAGATACTTTCAGAAATCTATTTTTAGGGAGGAGATAGCAGCTACACTGAGGAACTAAATGAAGATTTTATTGAAAAGCGAAAGAAAAAAACAATTTCATAATTAATATATGGGTTTGCAGTATGTCTAATGATGATCTACATATTGAAGTGTAATAGCATTTGCTTATTTTATCAGAGCCAAGGTACTAACTCATCACAGAAATGTAGTTTGACTTCTGGATATAATATACCTTCTTCATAAAATAATGTCCTGAATTTTAGATGAGAATTTTACATTTTAAATGTGCTGTACAAAGCACTCTGACAATGATTATAATAAATCCCTCTTTACATTTACTCTGACGTATAATATATAACAATGAAGAATGAAATCACATTCATACGAAAGAAAAAAGAAATATTTATCTTATGTGGTACTCTTAATCTCTCTTAACATCTAAAGATATAGGTTTCCTATCTTCAATCAAACATATTGGTTATGTAATTATTGCATTCACTGCTGCACTTTGGACTTTTTGTTTAAATAAAGGCCACTCTCTTTTAAATACGTTAGGAAAGTAACTTAAAAATACACTAAATGTATTCTTTCTTAATTGCAACAGAGATATTTCATGTGCCACATATTTTATCAAATGTCAAAATCTCAATAACTGTTAAAAGCATAAGATAGAAATGTGTAAACAAAAGCTCCTAGATTTTGAAAAAATATGAACATATCAATTGTTTAATACAAATTTAGAATCCTGAAATTTAAATTCTAATTACTTATGCTAAAACTAATAACTAATAAAAGAATATACACAGACATACACATATTTTTGAAACGTTTATCTTTTTTATATTTAAAGGCACAATAATATCAAAATATTTTGAAGATTTAACATGTTGTTAGAGAATATTTGATGTTTTAATATTCTTTCATTTACTAAATAACAGTTATACATTGTTTACTCATATGAGTGATTATTAAATAATACCAAATTTATAATAATACCAATACTATATTTTAGCAAATATTTTACAAATACAAATTTGCAAAATGTTTGCTAAAATAAGAGAAAGTATCTAGATAAGAAGAGATGTAGACTATGAAGCAAAAACGAACCTTGGTTTGTAATTTTTCACAGATAACAATTTAAAAGATTTAGGGAAAATTATTTGAAGTGAAAAGATTTTTTATGATGTATACATAATTTATAAGCAATGCAATCTGCAAAATGTTCTCATTTTATTGCTAATTATTTTATGAAACAACATAACATTCAAAGTCCTCTATTTTAAAATCATTTTATGTAATTATTTTGTAATTTTAGAAAGTCTGCTATAGATTTTAAAATTTGCAAAACTGAAATACAACTTAAACATTGTACAACAATGGAAAATTTTGTTCATTATTTCCTTTTGTTCAGAATCTTCTATAAAAAAGTCATAAATGAGTTTTTAACTAGCAGTGGATGAAATATTTGGAATCTCACACTAATTTCATTCAACTTTTAAAAAATTCAGGTATTTGAAACAAAAAATAACCAAAATAAGTAAACAAAACTATTACATGAAGAATAAATTTACTCTTCTAAGATAATACATCTGGAAATATCAAATATAGCTGATAACATATAGAAAATGTTTAAGTACATTTAAATATATATAGCTAAAAATTATTAAACTGCTAGCATGTTTTAAAGGCCAATAAACCATTCTTGAATGAATAACTCTTTGAAGTTTCACAGTTTAATGAATTTATTTGTACTTAATTTACAACTGAAAACTGTGCGTGTGTGTGTGTGTAGGTGTGTCATCTGTGTCTGAGTCTGTGTCTCTCTGTATCTCTGTCTGTATCTCTCTCTATATAACCTTTATAGACAGATACACAGAAGAGCTATTTGTTTTCAAAACCCATGTTTTTTTAACTATTGCAAGGTATTTCCTCTCCTTCCATTCTTCATTGGTCTAATATTCCTGTGACTTTCCATGCCATATCCTTGCATACCCATCTCAATTTGACAAAATCCACCAAGAGATAGCCCATAAGAGATCTGCCTGCTTTCAATGTCATCCAAATTCACATTATCCTCTTCAGTACCATCATAGTGTTCTTTTTTTAATGTATTTTTATTTATTTATTTTTTGATACAGAGCCTCGCTCTGCCGCTCAGGCTGGAGTGCAGTGGCGCGATCTCGGCTCCACCTCCCGGGTTCACGCCATTTTCCTGCCTCAGCCTCCCGAGTAGCTGCGACTACAGGTGCCCACCACCACGCCCGGGTAATTTTTTGTATTTTTAGTAGAGATGGGGTTTTACCGTGTTAGCCAGGATGGTCTCAATCTCCTGACCTCGTGATCCGCCCGCCTCGGCCTCCCAAAGTGCAGTGTTCTTCTTTAAAATGTAAATTTAAATGTTCTTCCTTTTTATAACACTCTCAGTGGCACTTCACCCTGTCCTCACCTTTGATTATTCCAAGCTTGCATTTTGTAACATTAGGTTGTTAAAGTATTTGAAACGCCAGTATTTTTCCCCCTCTCCCTCACCTTTTCCTTCCATCTTCACTCTCACTACTCGATGAACAGACAAATAAGTGCACATACTCACTATGTTCTCCATTCTGTCATCAGAACACAGATCTGCCTTTGCTCACTACGTTGAATGTTTGGCTCATCTTTTACACTAATTTTTGAAGTATAATATTTACGTAATTCTTTAAAATCTAAATAGGTATCTCTCCACAAACACATCTTACTTAATATATTTAGTGTATAATAGCAAGTGTATGTATTTAGTGTATGAAGTAAGGTGCCTTTGTGGAGAGGTATCTATTTGTTAAATGTCTATCTTTTCAGTATCTTTGATTTTCTGTAATTTCGAAATGATATGCCTAGATGTAATTTGTTATTTTGTTGTTTGGTTTTATGGATTTTATTGTTTTTCTTCTTCTCTTTTTTGGTAGTTTTCCTGATTCCTTGTCACCGAGCTTTCTGGATCTGGCTTTGATGTCTGACATTAATTTGGAGAAATTCTCAGCTGTTATTGCTTCAAATATCTCTTCTGTTCCTTTCTCTCTTTCTTTTCCTTTTGCTATTCTCATTATACATATAATACAATTTTTGTAGTTGTTCCAAAATTCTTGAATATTATGTGCATTTTTGTTGTTGTTGCTTTTTGGTTTTGGAAGTTTCCATTGTCATGTCTTCAAGCTCAGAGATTCTTTCCATATCCAGTCTCTGATTAGCCCGTGAAAGACATTCTTCATTTGTTACAGTGTTTTGATCATTAACATTTATTTTCTGTTCTTTCTTAAAATTGCATCTCTTTTCTTACATTACTTATCTGTTCTTACTTGTTTACTTTTTCCACTAGAGCCCTCAGCATGTAAACCATAATTTTTTAAAATTGTTGGTTTGATAACTCCAACACTTCTGCCACCTGACTCTGATTCTGATACTTGCTCTGTCTCTTCAAACCGTGGGGTATTTTTGCTTTTTGGTATGCCTCGTAAATTTCTATCTGTGAAAGTCAAACATAATGTACTGGATAAGAGGAACCTAGTAATACTGGTTTCTGCAGAGTTTTCTGTTTGTGGGTCTCTATTCTGGTGAGTTGTGATGCTCTGCATCCATCAGTCCGTCTCTCCAATTTTGGTCAGCAGTTTGCCCTATGGCCACAGTTATTTGAAAGATCAAACACAGTTGTTGATCTTTAATTTGTTCATCTTTTACTTGTTTTAAGACTAAGTTTGACTTTTGAATTTCCCATATGCTAGGCCAGAACCTGGAAGTAATAGCTTTCTGTGTGCCTGTATTTTTTATCTTAATGAATGTGTGTTTATATGTTTTTTATTTATAGAAAGCTGTATGTCACTCTAATTACTAACCCATTAATTTTATTATTTTTCAATTTTAATACATGTTTATTGTTTTTCTTACTGAATAGTATGTATTTTGAGAGTGTTTATTAATTACATCTTTACCTCTTCAATGTTAGAAATTAACTTATTTGAGAGAGATAAATGTTTTGAGAACCAAATTAAAAATAAATGATAATTATATTAAAAGTGACTATTTTGATACAGGTTTGTTCAATTTAATTTGGTCATAGACATTTATGTTACTTTATTTATTTCATCTTTTTATATAGACAGACACTATTCAGTCAAGACAGACTAATTTACTCAACTGTCAGTATCTTGAAATAGTTAAGATAGTTTTTGTTCACATATATTGCTGCTTGTCTGAAGTTTTCTGTGCATTTAGTTTTTACTTGGACTCACAGGGTGACAGAATCAAACATCTGGATATCACTGGTGAATCATGCACCAGTTTAGAAAACTTCTGTTTAGAATTGGCACACTTGAGAGTCACTCTTATTTTTTTGTCCAAGAAGTAACATGACCATGCTTAAAAGAAGCAAGAAGGTATCAGCCCACCATGTGTTGGGAAAAAAAAAAACACATCTTTATTTTTTCCAGTTCTTAAAATTTATGTATTAGTGTTGTTATAAGGGATAAACAGTAATTTCTTTTTCTCACCCTTCACAAAGTTCATGTCTGAGACCCCTATAACAAAAGACAGATTAACAAGATAAAAACATAGCAAATTTAGGTAACCAGAGTTTTATGAGGGCTTTCAGAAATAAAGGCCCCAAGACCCAGGGAAAGCTGTGTATTTTTTGGACCATTCTGCAGAAGTATGGTTGGAGGTTAAAAGGGTATGATCTAATGTTAGTGAACTGGGGGGGAACTTAGCAAAGCCTGTTTGATCAGATTCTTTTTGGATTCCCTGTTTGGCATTTATTCCTTCTAGGTATTAGGCAGGACACCTGTCACATGAAGGTCTTCAGGGGAGAAGGGAGGGTGAAGCTCAGAGAGTGACATTTCTGCTTCTATGGTACTCTCAATTTCCTTCAGCTTAAAATAGTTGGTATACAGAGATGCAATATTTTGGGGCTATCATATTCTGAACTCGAACAGTGTGTATCTCTTAAACTGACTCTAACCACAAATTGCCTCTCTGCTATGCTGTTAAGAGTGAACATTGGAACACATATTTTCACACATTTGCAAACATTGCTTACTACTAACATTCATTTTCGTATTTTAAATTTTTTTAGTTTTTCCTGTGATAATGGAAAATATTTAAGTCAAATTAATATTTGAATGTATAATTTTGGGTGTATTTTTCACCTCTCTGTATTTTAACCTAAATCTACAGAAATAGCAGTTGCAACAATCTGATTAAACAATTTTAAAACAATTGATTAGATATAGAGGTAATACAATATCTTAGAAAAGGACACTGCAAGAAAAGTCTAAAGAATTAAAATGATGCATTGCATCTAATAATGGAAGACCCTTGGGCACTTATTTAACCTTTTAGCATTTCATATTATAATCTTTATAACAATGCAGTGGACTAAATCATATCTAGGATGCCCTACTTCTAAAATTCTGATTTATGAGAATTTGCAGTGAAGACATACTATATCATTGCAACTTGTTCCCACCTGCTTTGTTTATAAATTACCCAGACATTGAATTCTCAGTATTTCCAAATCTGCTGTCTAACTTTTAACTCTGCTTTGACTGATTAGGGAGATAAAACTAGAATCAATTAGCAAAATTGTGCTTATTTTATGGTCAGTAGTTGCAAGGAAAGCACAATGTCAGGGAATATTAACTCAATATATGTTGCCTTTTAAAAATATTTACTGAGTAGGGGGATGAGCATTGAATAGTTATTTTAAGAATAGAGTTCAATAAGTACATTTTAAATAATTCTCACCAATTTTAAGTACCTTTAAGTTCTTTTTTCTATTAAGAATTAATTATGCTAAAGATGTGAATTAGATTTTCATGATATGGATAGGTATTTTGTTTCAATAATTTTTCTTTGTCTAATAATTTAAGGAAACTTAACATTAATTTTATCATCAGGAGGTAGAGAAAATCTGGAAAAATATGTCTATTTTTTCATAAGTGATATAATAAGTTTAATCAAGCAAAAAAAATGAGTTAGATCATTATCATTTACTTAAGAAGTTTGAGAAGCATATACCAAAATTTAAAATATTTCTTACAAATTTCACATTATCAATGTCTACTTTTGAGTATGTTTTTTAGAATTAATTCCACAGTCAATGTTTCATGTTATTTTGCTTTACAGTTATTCTATATCTTTACATTAGAGTTATACTTTAAATATTAAATGTGTTTATCAATATTTATAATCCTATGTATTTGGAAATTCTGTTTTCCCTAGATAATTTTTCTCTCACATTCAATATATAAAAGTTAATTGGCTGTTCTTACAGAAGTCCTGTTAACTTATCTTCATTTAATTTCATACCCTTCATATTTTATTACAGCAGAAGATCATTTCATTTTAACCAAAATTTAAATAGGACCTGGGATTATATATTAAAATCATTGTAACTCAAAGTTTAACACAGTGTTTTAATTACTTTGCCTGTTTAGTTTGCAGAATTGTATGTGTAATTGCTTTGCTTTTTAAAGTTACAAATTAAAATTTAAAATACACTTTAGATGATACTTTGATGAAGACTGAACTCTGGAAACAGATCATACAGGAGATCTTCCATAACTTCTAGTCTGGAATAAATGACATTTCTTTTACTAAACTGTAGCTTTTTAGCCATTATATATGTATAATATATAATATTGTGTAACGTGTGACTTTCATAGTAACTTGAAGAGGCCTTCTAGTCTATTGTTATTGTCAAATTGTCTTAAGTAAAACATGATCAAGTTAGAATCTAAAAGGAAGGGCAGAGAAAGTAAAAGTTATAATAGGAATTTTGACATTTTCATTCTTCAGTATGTGTGTGTTAGAGGAGTCTGCTGATAAATTCTGAAAAAGAGTAGGCAAAGGAAGAATTTAAAAATATGGACAATAAAATTCCAGAGTCAGAGGAGAAAACTGAAAAAAGAGGTGACTAGTGTAAGTGGATATTAAAATATGTTATGTACTTATTATTTAAAATGATTTAGGAGTAAAAAATGTTTAGACAAAGCAAGAAATATAATTATAAAACAGAAGTACATATATACTTTCTTGCTTAAAGTTATGTTAACTTTCCTGTTCTCTGTTACATGATAGCCTACAGGGATCTCAATTTTTTTCTTTTTCTTTCTTTTTTTGTTTTTATTTTTTCTTTGAGGCAGGGTCTCACTCTGTTACCCAGGTTGAAGTGCAGTGACACAATCATGGCTCACTCTCACTGCAGCCTCAACCTCCCTGGGCTCAGGTGATCCTCCCATCTCAGCCTGCCGAGTACCTGGAACTATAGGTGTTCACCAGCATGCCCGGCTAATTTTTTGTGTTTTTTGTAGAGACAGGGTTTCACCATATTGCACAGGCTGGTCTCAAACTCCCTGGCTCAAGCGATCTGCCTGTCTTGGCCTCCCAAAGTGCTGGGATTAATGGCATGAGCCGCTGAGCCTGGACTTAGTTTTTTTTATGCATGTGTATTCTGCAGAACATCATGATAGTCTGCTATGGTGGCACTATTAGGCTAATTGACTTGGTAGTCAGAAATCTCAAAGCTACTCTAGCTATTTTGGAAGAAGGACAGGACATAAACTTTGAGCATTCAGAAATCTGTTACCTCAGCAAAACCTTAGGAATTTCATAATCTGACCCATGCTGGGACATCCTGTGTATGATTTAAAAAAATAAGTTGCTGAAACTTGCACCTTTAATAAAATGAGAGGTCTAGTGCTTGCTGAGTTATTTTGACTTGAAGTATTCATATACAGCTTTGAGTAATACTAATTCATGCCATTATTCATGAGGCTACTGATTTCTATTTAGACCCAGAGGGAGAAAGGCCTCCAGCAAATTAAGGCTGTAAAGTGTGTTGTAACCTACCATGAAGCTTTGGCTATATGTTTCAGCAGATGGATTGGTAACAGACTATTCATGGTTGGTAAGAGATGCTGTGTGGGTCTCTGGTACCACCAGTTGGAGAGTTGTAGATTACTGGAATTCCAGAGCAAGGAGGGAGCTCCTTGCTTTTTGAGAAAAAGTTCTTGATCAGCTACTTGGCCATAATAGAGGTTGAGCCCCAGGCCATGGGATTCTGAACAAATAGAAGAGCTGTGTGTTGTTAAAACATTAGACAGGCAAAGTAGAAATTCATCTTATAATATGCATGTGCAGGGGGTCAAAATATGCCACCTCAAAATACGCCACCTTGGCATAAAAATAATTTTGAACTAAAGATAAATCAGAAATAACAGATGCAGAAGGAAGCCTTGCTGGAGCTTCTTTTATTGGAATGAAAGCAGAAACCTCTGAAAAATTAGAACTATCAAAATTTCTACTCCAAAGAAAGCTTTATGGCAATGAAGGAAATAGAAAGTGAGCACGAAAGCAACCTGAATAAACAACACTTATCTTCCATTATTTCCCCACATATGTAACATTTGCCTTCCCACCATTTGCCATCTTTGAAAGCATAAAACACTTTTCCTTTGTCTTGTAGCTTCTTTAAAAATGTGTTGTTCTTTTGTTAAGATACTATATAAACACAAGCTCTAATCAACCCTTTGAGTAACTCAGCAATGGAGGTTCCTCCGGTGTAATGTGTACTGCACACATTAATAAACTGTTTTTCTCTTCTTAATTTGCCTTTTGTTAATCTGATTTACAGAGTACCAGCTGAAGACTCTAAGATGGGTAAGGTAAAAATATTTTTTCTCCATGACACCATTATATGCTTATGATCAGGCCAAAGCGTGTCCAGTAGGAACAAGTAAGCTACATAATTAAACAAGTAGTCTAACTCACGTGCTTACCTCTGTTGTATTGATGCTTCATTTGCACACATTTTCTCATGTGTGATTTCCCATGAAGGAAAAAAAAAAAAAAGGAAAGGAAAAAAAAAATTAACAATGAGATTTACTTCTTGGTTTGTTTAATTTTGATAGCCCCAAATCAAAAGCCACTGCAGTATAGCTCTAATCAGGGATAGTCTGATAGATGTCAGTCAGAGAAAATTTTCTTTCTGGACAGAGATTTGCAGTCAACTTGGTTCTATACTTTAGTGCTCTGTCCTCAATGGCTAGAATACAAGGGTTTAGGAAATAGTGGGCGGTGGATATGGTTTGATTGTGTCCCCACAAAAATCAAAATCTCATCTTGAATTATAATTCCCCATATACCCATAATCCCCACATGTCAAGGCAGAGACTAGGTGGAGGTAATTGAATCATGAGGTGGTTCCCTCATCATACTGTTCTCATGGTAGTGAGTGAATTCTCACGGTAGTGAGTGAATTCTCACAAGATCTGATGGTTTTATAAGTGTGTGGTAGTTCCTTCTGCGTTCATTCTCCTTCCTGCCGCCCTGTGAAGAAGTTACCATGCTTCCCCTTCACCTTCTGCCATGATTGTAAGTTTCCTGAGGCCTCCGGAGCCATGCTTATCTGTGAGTTAATTAAACCTCTTCCCTTTATAAACTACCCAGTCTCAGGTAGTATCTTTATAGCTGTGTGAGAATGGGCTGATACGGTGGTGATAGGAGTGACCCCCTCTCACCATCATTCCTTAACCCAGTTTCAAAAGGTCGGCTTCCTGTCGCCACAAGTTCAAATTCTGCTGGATTAGGGATCTTGATTTTCAGGAGTAATGACACTTCTTCTAGTGAGCTCAGAATTGTGTCTGCTAAACCTGAAACTATGATGATTATCTGATCATTTTGAGCTTCTTGTGCTGTTAATGAATAGGTAAAGAAAGGAATTACTATACTAGTCAGGATAACTAACCTTTATTTTCATAAGATGTCTTAGCATATATATAATTAAATGCATGCAATACTAAGCAACGGATATCTCATCATAGTTTCTCCAATTATTTTTTGGTTATACAAGGTTTATACTTTAATAGGTTCCTCAAAAAGCATTCAAGAATTGTATTCCAGGGTTTTGTTTTTCTGCTTGTTTGCTCTAATATTCATTATTATTTGTGTGCTTTACACTTGAAGGTAAACTGAGCTGGGTATGATATGATTTGATATAATACCTTGGTTCTCTATTTTTCTTTTCTTGCATTACTTAAACATGTCCCTATCTTGTCTTCTGTTATGAAGTATTGCCTTTAATAATTTTAATACCAAACCTGATTTTCTCCTAATTAATGATTAGTTCTGTTCTATTTTGGATGTCCGAGTAGATTTACATTTTTCAAATTTGTTATTCAATATTATTTTTCTTATTTATTAGAAAATGCCCCATTATTATTTTTGTGACTGTTTAAATTTTTCATTATTTTTTAAAATTTATTACTCAATATGATTTTTGTTGCTTATTAGAAAATGCCCCTGTTTTAACTTTGTGAATAATTCTTTATTCTCCAATATGATTCTAGTTAAATAGTTCATTTTACGTGTAGTCTTTTTTATTTCCAAAAAATTCCTTTACATTTATTTGTTTTTCTGTTTATCTGTTCATTTATCAATCTATCATCAATCTATCCTTTTTCATTGCTTTGGTTTACTTTTTTGGCATCTCCAATTATAGGTATGTTGAATCTCCTGTATCTGTTTTCTATATTTCCTTTTTCCATCAAATTTGTTTCCTATTTTAATTTCTGTTTAATTAATATGTTATTCAACTTTCTGTTCTCTAGTTTGGTTATCATAATTTTTGTGATGTTTACTGTAGCAGTATGTAGTTCAGACTTTGTTTCTGAGATTTTTTTTTCTTGGATTCTCTCAATTATCTATTCATACTCTCTCATTGTTCAGTCACAATATTTTTAACTTTGATATTTTCAGTTGCTGTTTTTCATGACTTTTAACAGTTTTTAATAATGCCTTTTAGCTCATTTTATAATGTTAGCATGGAATCTCATCTGTTGTGTTATCATTTTTCTTTTTTTTAATTTTTCAGTACATGTGATATTTAGTTTTGTATCTTTTATTAAATATTCGATATGGAGTTCAATCTAAACTTTATACATCTCCTGTGTAATAATGTTTTCATATACAGTCATGTACCACATAATGATGTTTCAGTCAATGCTGGACTGCACATATGATAGTGGTCCCTCAAGATGATAATAGAATTCAAAAATTTCTATTGCTTGGTGATGCTGTAGCCTTCCTAACATCCTAGATAACACAATATTCGCTACTCACGTTTGTGGTGATGTTGGTGTAAAGAAGTCTACTGCACTGCCAGTCATGTAAAAGCATAGGACATACAATTATGTATAGTACATATTACTTGAAAATGATATATGGTATATGTATTCACTATACTGTACTTTGTATTGTTACTTTAAAGTGGACTCCTTCTACTTATTGAAAAAAATGTTACGTATCAAACAGCCTCAGGCGGGTCCTTCTAGAGGTATTTCAGAAGTAGGCATTGTATTCCTAGGAGATGACAACTCCAGGTATATTTTTTTGCCCCTGAAGACCTTCCAGAGGGATAAAATGTGGAGGTGGAAGATAATGATATTGATGATCCTGAACCTGTGTAGGCCTAGGCTAATGTGTTTGTGTTTGTTTCTCGTTTTTAACAAAAAAAGAACAAAAAGGAAAAAAAAATAGAAAAAATCTTATAGGATAACAATATAAAGAAGGGAAATTATTTTGTACAGTTGTACAATGTGTTTGTGCTTTAAGATTAGTGTCATTACAAAAAAGTAAAAAAATCTATTAAAAATTAAAAGTTTAAAAAGTAAAAAAAGACACAGTAATCCAAGTTTATTGTATTTCTGAAGAAATAAGTTTTAGAAACTAATTTGGTGTAGCCTATGTGTACAGTATTTATAAAGTCCACAGTAGTGCACAGTAATGTCCTTGGCCTTCACATTCACTCACTAATCACTTACCCAGCACAACTTCTAGTCCTTCCTACGAGCTCCATTCATGGAAAGTGCTTTATTGAGATGTACTATTTTTTATCTTTTACACTGTATTTTTACTGTGCCTTTTTTATGTTTTGGTATGTTAGATACACAAATACTTACCATCATGTTATAATTGCCTACAGCATTTAGTGCAGTAATATCCTGTACAGGTTTGTATCCTAAGAGCAATAGCCTATCTCTTAAGCCTAGGTGTGTTATATATGATGTTTTTGCTACAGTTAAATTGCTTAAAAATGCATTTTTCAGAGCATATCCCTGTCTTTATGATACACGACTACATTATATTTTAGAGAAAGATTCTTGTGTCAGCGTAGTTTTTGTATCTTTACTTCTTGAGGGTGGTCTATATTTACTACAAAATGTTAGGAATATTAGGGCTCTAAATATAGCTGTTTCCATAGAGCTGAGATCAGACTTCTTTAGACCTCTTATTTCCAGATGCTAAAACTCATTTTCTCTATTCTCGGTGTTTCCAGCCTGCTTAATTTCAAAAACACTCTGGGCAGTTTTCCTCAAGTTAGTACTTCATCCACTTAGAACAGAGTACAATGCTAGAAGTCTCAGACCTGTGGCTGAGTGACACGGCATAGCTGTGTGTGGTTTCATCTATGCATTTTCTCATTATTTTATGGAACATAAATTATTATTTTTACATTAGATGTGTTCATTTGAATAACTGACAAAGCACAATTTATGTAGTTATATATTAAACAAATTTTTAAAATTTAGATATTAAGCAAAAATATTTTTCACTCTCATGTTTTTTACCAAGTAAAACAATTTGTTTTTTATTAATGTGCTAGTCTTGCAAGAAACTTATTGTTTGTAATTTGTCCTACCAACCATATTCAGGGTGCAGTAGAGATAGTTTATTACCTGGTTTTATTGAAGATTTCCTCATGATTTTTAATTTTCCCACCTATGCTTTACTAATTCATTTGTTTTCATAATGGAATCACTTTTAAATAACCATTACAATTTTGTCAGAAATTGAACTACTTAAAAATGTCTAAATAAATATTTTTTAAAGAAAAGTAACTTCGTTAGGTGTAATGATGTTTTATTCTGATGTGTAACCCTGATCATAAATTTAGAAACTTGAAAGCAAGAGATCTATAGTTCTACTTGTGACTTGTGAACCACTTTGTTTTGTTAAACTTGCTTTGAAGATAACGAGAAGACACTATGATTTCTATATGATAAAGTTAAAACTCCATCTTATCCAGGAGAAACCAAGAGATTTAACAGAATGTCTAACATTGTTACACTTTTATACCCTTTCTGGAGTATGCAGTACTTTTGTATTTAATCAGCATAACATATGTAGTGTCCATTTTATTTGTTTTAGTCTATAAATGGTTTATTCAATTGTATAAAAATAAACATTTAAGTTCCTAAAGTGTACAATTAAATTAAGAATTCCATATTGAGTGATTTAGTTATATCTCACATAAATTAAACTTGTCTCTTGAAGTATAAAAGATTTTTGAGTAACTTCTTGCTGCCACTCTCATGCTGGTCTGAGGTACACTCTCTTGTAAAATATATTCCCCAAACCTAGATGTCTCTTCCCTAATTGCTTTTAACTACAGTTGGTAGAAATTTGGAGTTCTGGAAAATCTTTACCGCAATAAAAGAGGAATATCAAAGTCTAAATAAACTAAGAAAATAACATTTATTTCCCAAGTTACAAGGTCTTTTCTGTCCTATTCTACTTTCACTAGATGACTGTGATAGCCAAATCTCCTTTGTTAAATTGTTAACCCAAGAATCTAAGACCTCTCCCTACACCCTGCTTTCCTAGACCTAGTTTCCCATATGAGGACAAATATATTTTCTAGGTGACTGATAGTTTTCAAAGAGACGTCCAGCTCAAGGAGAAAACTCATCTGCTCACATGCAAGACTGGCATATTAAACTGCTTTCCAAAAACCTTACAATCATACCATATGCGATACTAACACATATCATAGAGCTTATTCCATTATAGGACTAGAGGTATCTGACTTAGTTCAGCATTTGTGGCTAAATTACAATTTTTATTTTATTTAGACTCATCTGTAGCTTTTATACACAAAACTCAATACAATGTGGTTTCCAAAAAGATAATTTTAATGATTTTCTTGTACATGAATCACCCTGTGAACATTTTATTTATATTGGTCACAATGAATCTATTGGTATGCTGTGGAAAATCAGCTCAAATGTATTTTTGATGATAAATGGCCTATGACCCCAATTAGTCAATAAACCATTTTAGTCTATTTTCATAATTATTAACACTTAATGAGAGCCTACAATGTTCCAGGCTTTATGCTAGGTACTTTACACACATTGTTAAATTTAATCCTTACAGTCTAAGATGAGTATTATGCCCAATTACACATGGAAAAAAAGGAATTGGAGGTTAGAAAAGTGAAGCAAGCTGTCTAAGGTCATGCATCTGGTAAAAATTAGGGGTGACTATGTCTATGCAGTTGGAATAAACAATGTTTCAATTTTGTTCCCCTGACTGGAAACTTTAAACCCATGTAGAGTTAATAACCCCACTAGAATCCATTATGTGTTGATCAATAAAAGATTTATATTATTCTTTTAGATCTCTCTGCTTTAGCTAAATTTTACTCTTAAAATTTTTTTATTATCAGAATATTGCCACATCCAATAATTTCCTTGAATATAATGAGATTCTTATGGTGATAGTCAGCTTTCCTATTTATTTCTTAAACTTATCTGAGTTAAATGCAAATGTGCTTCCTTGAAGAAAAATGAATTTGATAAATATGTGTTGAAAATACTTGATATATAACTGATAATGTAATCTAAGACTTTTATAATTAAAACCTGAATATTTGTATTTATTTTAAAAAGGAAAAGAACATAATATATTAAAATGGTCCTTAAAACCATTTCAGATTATTAATGAAGGATTATAGAACAATTACTGAACAATTACTAGATTCTTTTAGTATACTAAACTTGGTATATATACAGATGCAATTTATTAATCATGTTAAGGTAAGATCACCACTCAACATTTATTGGTAGATTATGAGAGCTGTATAGAAGTAGGCTTCATGAAGAATATTCAATATAAATCAGTGGTGCCTTATAGCTCATTGTTTTATTCATTTATTAAATCATGTATTTATTTTTTTTAATTTATTGATTCCACTAAGCTAATTGTAGGTATATTTTAGGAGCAGATGCGTTAATGATAAAAACTCTTCAAAAAGTACCTCCATACATAGTTCCATAGATGTATAAAATTGTAGTTATTTGGAGATGCTTAATATCTATTGCTAAATTATAGTGAGTTAGACGCCCTAGGTCAGTGATGTCATATAATATATACAGGAACAATAGAAATGCTACAACATTATCTGGGGTTGACTCAACCCGAATTTGTATTAAATGTTGTATTCATACAAGCATACTTATTCAGCAATAGATTCCAGCACTGCATAAACTGGAAATGATTAAGAGCATAAGTCTGTCCTTAAAGGACAATGTACTTCTACACATCCAGCCATAAGAGTAGTTGTTGAACCTCTTAGCATCCACAATAACAGAAGGATTTCTTTGTCAAGTTGTGCATTGTTCAATTTACAAATAGTATTAGATTGCAGTGCTAAGTGATTGATATATTTGTGCTTCTTGGCATTGTTAAAACACAGATCCAACATCATAAGTTTAAGGGTTACCTTAAAAACGTTAGAGAAACAATAATATATTCATCAAGAAGTGCTGGTTTACACTCTAATCAGTAGACAACTCTTTGTTGATCTTAAATGAAGAGCCACTTGACTCTGACAAAATAGTCCTTAAAACTGAAAATCTAAGTGCAATGTAATACTTTCTTCAAATCATCTGAGAAATGACATAGAAATGGTTATTGTGAGTAAGGAGAAATATGACAGCCATTTAGTATTCTAAAGAACACTTTAAATCCTATCTGTGAATTTAGAGTAGGGAATAATAAATTGTATGTAACTTATCTAGTACAGACTAGGGCAAGCAACAAGGCCAATGGAACTGAGATTGAACATTTTCTTTTCATTTGTGCCTGAATATGGGTGGAAGTATACTTATATGCCTTTTCTGCTAATTGCATGATTAAAACACTGCTAATGTATTATAGCCAATTTACATTTATATATTAATGTCTACATAAAAGCACTTGAAAAATTTAGGAGTACCCACATTCTAAAGGGGAAGACAAGATCTAAACATTCTTTTTAAAAATAACTATTTCATACCATCAAAGTTGATGTTATGTTTACTAAGTTATATAA
This sequence comes from Pan troglodytes, assembly GCF_028858775.2. NCBI lineage: Eukaryota > Metazoa > Chordata > Mammalia > Primates > Hominidae > Pan > Pan troglodytes. The sequence goes on from NC_072401.2 coordinate 135,265,151, forward strand.
TAAAATTAGTAGTTATTAATAATGTAGAATAGTAGCAAAAACTTTGATATTGCAGTGAAACAAGCTTGGTTTTGAATCACAATTTTGCTATTTCTTATGTGCAATTGGCTCCATGTGACACATTTTTTATCTAGGAAAATAGAAAAAATAGTTATAAGATCATAATTAACATTGTTATTTTACATAAAGTGTTTAGTAGATATTAATAGTAAAAAATGTTGACACAAAAATCTTTGCCAAAAACCTCTTTAATAAGTATAGCTTCTTTCTTTTATGATTCAAAATAAAGAACAATTTTTTTGTAGTTTTGGACTTTAGTAAGGATGGAGTCTGTCAATATCAGTTCCTACTTTACTATTATGATTTTTTAAAATATTCAACCTCCATTCTATTGTAAGAAATGTTAATTTGCTTTCTTTCCAAAGAAAACATAGGCATTTGTATTTTATACTGGCTCATGTTGCTTTATAGAAAGAGTAATGACTTGTAGCTGAAAGGCATGGATTTAGAAGTACTCGCTATTTTTAGTTATGTGACAATGGACACATCATTTATTACTCTTTTAGACTCTTCATAGGAAATTCTGGGGAATAATATAAAATATATGTAAATGAATACACTTGGAGTTAGCATTTTGAACAAAAATTCTTCTTGCACTAAATCTGACTTTTTCATCTTAAAAATCATCAAGATCAACTGATACCAGGTAATGTGAACTATTTTGATTAGTTTCAGTCTTCATTCTAATGAATTCTTTAAAACGTCTCCCTAATTAAAATGAATTGTTCTTATGAAACATGTACCTCAAGCTTGTTCAATCCCCTGCATGCCACCCAGGATGGCTTTGAATGCGGCCAACACAAATTTTGTAAACTTTCTTAAAACATGAGTTTTTTTGTGTGTGATTTTTTTCTTTTTTGTTTTGACGGAGTCTTGCTCTGTCATCATGCTGGAGTGCAGTAGCGCGATCTCAGCTCACTGCAATCTCCACTTCCTGGGTTCAAGTCATTCTCTTGCGTCAGCCTCCCAAGTAGCTGGGATTACAGGTGCGCACCACCACACCCAGCTAATTTTCGGATTTTTACTAGAGACGAGGTTTCACCATGTTGGCCAGGATGGTCTCATCTCCTGACCTCGTAATCTGCCCACCTCAGCCTCCCAAAGTGCTGGGATTACAGGCGTGAGCCACCATGCCCAACCTTTGTGAATTTTTTTTAAACTCATCAGCTATTGTCAGTATTAGTATATTTTATGTGTGGGCAAGACAATTCTTCTTCTTCCAATGTGGCCCAGGGAAGCCAAAAGATTGGACACCCCGATCTACCTTTTCATCCTTACATACAAATTAGCATTGTTTCTCTCTAAAACATATTTTACCATTAGTCGTTCTGAAGTAATATACAGATATTTTTCAAGTATAAATAATCTATTACCCTAATCACATTTGAAGAGTCTTTGCCTTTATATCATACTAGTATATACACTAGCAGTATTTTATATGAATAGTTTACACTAATTGATATTATTTAGTGTCTCTGACAAGTAGTAGTTTATTTTTGCACAGGAATTATTTCAGTCCACAATTTATATAAAATTTAGTTTCTTCAAAATTAGTTATTACGAGAAAAAATTACTGTGAATTACCACATGACAGTACGTACTAACACAACTTTTTTTGTTTAAACCACAGTTTTTGTTCTAAATATGTTTCTGTTTACTAATACATTATTTACAAAATGCCATTCATAGAGAAATCTCCCGATTCAATAAGACAAGTAGTAATGCAGTAAATTGATTACTGTATTAAAATACAGTAATTTTAGGAGCAGATGAATTAGTGATAAAAATTCTTCAAAAAATACCTCCATACACAGTTCTACAGATGTATAAAAATGTAGTTATTTGGAGATGCTTAATATCTATTGCTAAATTATAGTGAGTTAGATGCCCTAGGTCAGAGATGTCCTATAATATACACAGCAACAATAGAAATGCTACAACATTATCTGGGGTTGACTCAACCCGAATTTGTATTAAATGTTGTATTCATATAAGCATACTTATTCAGCAATTGATTCCAGCACTGCATAAACTGGAAATGATTAAGAGCATAAGTCTGTCCTTAAAGGACAATGTACTTCTACACATCTAGCCATAAGAGTAGTTGTTGAACCTCTTAACGTCCACAACAACAGAAGGATTTCTTTGTCACGTTGTGCATTGTTCAATTTACAAGTAGTATTACATTAGAGTGCTAAGTGAAATGAACAATGCCTGATGCTTCCTTTTAGAAATGTGTATATATTAATCTCAAAGTATAATAGCTGTAAATGAAATGTATGGTAGGTTA